>NC_134409.1:93616850-94828516 GCF_038048845.1 Mixophyes fleayi
TCAGGACTTTTGACAGCCAGAAATATTAATGCAAAAGAATGGGGGACACCCCAAAAGCACTTGGAGTGCTAAATATTATTTTTTTAGACTTTTGACAAACAGGACTTTTGACAGCCAGAAATATTAATGCAAAAAACTGGTGTACACCCTAAAAGCACATGGAGTGCTAAATGTTATTTTTTTAGACTGCTGACAAACAGGACTTTTGACAGCCAGAAATATTAATGCAAAAGACTGGGGTACACCCCAAAAGCAATTGGAGTGCTAAATATTATTTTTTAGACTGCTGGCAAACAGGACTTTTGACAGCCAGAAATATTAATGCAAAAGAATAGGGTACACCCCAAAAGCACTTGGAGTGCTAAATATTATTTTTTTAGACTGCTGACAAACAGGACTTTGACAGCCAGAGATATTAATGCAAAAGAATGGGGTACACCCCAAAAGCACTTGGAGTGCAAAATATTATTTTTTTAGACTGCCTGATAACAGGACTTTTGACAGCCAGAAATATAATGCAAAGAATGGGGGACACCCCAAAAGCACTTGGAGTGCTAAATATTATTTTTTTAGACTTTTGACAAACAGGGCTTTTGACAGCCAGAAATATTAATGCAAAAAACTGGTGTACACCCTAAAAGCACATGGAGTGCTAAATATTATTTTTTTAGACTGCTGACAAAGAGGACTTTTGACAGCCAGGAAATATTAATGCAAAAGACTGGGGTACACCCCAAAGCACTTGGAGTGCTAAATATTATTTTTTTAGACTGCTGACAAACAGGACTTTTGACAGCCAGAAATATTAATGCAAAAAACTGGTGTACACCCTAAAAGCACATGGAGTGCTAAATATTATTTTTTTAGACTGCTGACAAACAGTGACTTTAGACAGCCAGAAATATTAATACAAAAGAATCGGGGACACCCAAAAGCACTTGGAGTGCTAAATATTATTTTTTTAGACTGCTGACAAACTGGACTTTTGACAGCCAGAAATTTTAATGCAAAAGACTGGGGTAACACCCAAAAGCACTTGGAGTGCTAAATATTATTTTTTAGACTGCTGACAACAGGACTTTTGACAGCCAGAAATATTAATGAAAAAGAATGGGGTACACTCCAAAAGCACTTGGAGTGCTAAATATTATTTTTTTTAGGCTGCTGACAAACAGGACTTTTGACAGCCAGAAATAATAATGCAAAAGAATGGGGGACACCCCAAAAGCAATTGGAGTGCTAAATATTATTTTTTTAGACTGCTGGCAAACAGGACTTTTGACAGCCAGAAATATTAATGCAAAAGAATAGGGTACACCCCAAAAGCACTTGGAGTGCTAAATATTATTTTTTTAGACTGCTGACAAACAGGACTTTTGACAGCCAGAAATATTAATGCAAAAGAATCGGGGACACCCCAAAAGCACTTGGAGTGCTAAATATTATTTTTTTAGACTGCTGACAAACAGGACTTTTCGACAGCCAGAGATAATAATGCAAAAGAATGGGGTACACCCAAAAGCACTTGGAGTGCAAAATATTATTTTTTAGACTGCTGATAAACAGGACTTTTGACAGCCAGAAATATTAATGCAAAAGAATGGGGGACACCCCAAAGCACTTGGAGTGCTAAATATTATTTTTTAGACTGCTGACAAACAGGACTTTTGACAGCCAGAGATATTAATGCAAAAAATGGGGTACACCCAAAAGCACTTGGAGTGCTAAATATTATTTTTTAGACTGCTGACAAACAGGACTTTTGACAGCCAGAAATATTAATGCAAAAGAATGGGGGACACCCAAAAGCACTTGGAGTGCTAAATATTATTTTTTTTAGACTTTTGACAAACAGGACTTTTGACAGCCAGAAATATTAATGCAAAAAACTGGTGTACACCCTAAAAGCACATGGAGTGGCTAAATGTTATTTTTTTAGACTGCTGACAAACAGGACTTTTGACAGCCAGAAATATTAATGCAAAAGACTGGGGTACACCCCAAAGCACTTGGAGTGCTAAATATTATTTTTTTTAGACTGCTGACAAACAGGACTTTTGACAGCCAGAAATATTAATGCAAAAGAATGGGGTACACTCCAAAAGCACTTGGAGTGCTAAATATTATTTTTTTAGGCTGCTGACAAACAGGACTTTTGACAGCCAGAAATATTAATGCAAAAGAATGGGGGACACCCCAAAGGCAATTGGAGTGCTAATATTATTTTTTTAGACTGCTGGCAAACAGGACTTTTGACAGCCAGAAATATTAATGCAAAAGAATAGGGTACACCCCAAAAGCACTTGGAGTGCTAAATATTATTTTTTTAGACTGCTGACAAAACGGACTTTGACCGCCAGAGATATTAATGCAAAAGAATGGGGTACACCCCAAAAGCACTTGGAGTGCAAACTATTATTTTTTAGACTGCTGATAACAGGACTTTTGACAGCCAGAAATATTAATGCAAAAGAATGGGGGACACCCCAAAAGGCACTTGGAGTGCTAAATATTATTTTTTTAGACTTTTGACAAACAGGGCTTTTGACAGCCAGAAATATTAATGCAAAAAACTGGTGTACACCTAAAGCACATGGAGTGCTAAATATTATTTTTTTTAGACTGCTGACAAAGAGGACTTTTGACAGCCAGAAATATTAATGCAAAAGACTGGGGTACACCCCAAAGCACTTGGAGTGCTAATATTATTTTTTTAGACTGCTGACAAACAGGACTTTTGACAGCCAGAAATATTAATGCAAAAAACTGGTGTACACCCTAAAAGCACATGGAGTGCTAAATATTATTTTTTTAGACTGCTGACAAACAGGACTTTTGACAGCCAGAAATATTAATACAAAAGAATCGGGGACACCCAAAAAGCACTTGGAGTGCTAAATATTATTTTTTTAGACTGCTGACAAACTGGACTTTTGACAGCCAGAAATTTTAATGCAAAAGACTGGGTACACCCTAAAAGCACTTGGAGTGCTAAATATTATTTTTTAGACTGCTGACAAACAGGACTTTTGACAGCCAGAATATTAATGCAAAAGAATGGGGTACACTCCAAAAGCACTTGGAGTGCTAAATATTATTTTTTTTAGGCTGCTGACAAACAGGACTTTTGACAGCCAGAAATATTAATGCAAAGAATGGGGGACACCCCAAAAGCAATTGGAGTGCCTAAATATTATTTTTTAGACTGCTGGCAAACAGGACTTTTGACAGCCAGAATATTAATGCAAAAGAATAGGGTACACCCCAAAAGCACTTGGAGTGCTAAATATTATTTTTTTAGACTGCTGACAAACAGGACTTTTGACAGCCAGAAATATTAATGCAAAAGGATCGGGGACACCCCAAAAGCACTTGGAGTGCTAAATATTATTTTTTTAGACTGCTGACAAACAGGACTTTTGACAGCCAGAGATAATAATGCAAAAGAATGGGGTACACCCCAAAAGCCTTGGAGTGCAAAATATTATTTTTTAGACTGCTGATAAACAGGACTTTTGACAGCCAGAAATATTAATGCAAAAGAATGGGGGACACCCCAAAAGCACTTGGAGTGCTAAATATTATTTTTTTAGACTTTGACAAACAGGGCTTTTGACAGCCAGAAATATTAATGCAAAAAACTGGTGTACACCCTAAAAGCACATGGAGTGCTAAATATTATGTTTTTTAGACTGCTGACAAAGAGGACTTTTGACAGCCAGAATATTAATGCAAAAGACTGGGGTACACCCCAAAGCACTTGGAGTGCTAAATATTATTTTTTAGACTGCTGACAAACAGGACTTTTGACAGCCAGAAATATTAATGCAAAAGAATGGGGTACACCCCAAAAGCACTTGGAGTGCTAAATATTTTTTTTAGACTGCTGACAAACAGGACTTTTGACAGCCAGAAATATTAATGCAAAAGAATCAGGGACACCCCAAAAGCACTTGGAGTGCTAAATATAATTTTTTTAGACTGCTGACAAACAGGACTTTGACAGCCAGAATAGTAATGCAAAAGAATGGGGGACACCCCAAAAAGCACATAGAGTGCTAAATATTATTTTTTTAGACTGCTGACAAACAGGACTTTTTTTTACAGCCAGAAATCTTAATGCAAAAGAATGGGGGACACCCCAAAAAGCACTTGGAGTGCTAATATTATTTTTTTTAGACTGCTGACAAACAGGACTTTTTGACAGCCAGAGATATTAATGCAAAGACTGGGGTACACCCCAAAAGCACTTGGAGTGCAAATAATTATTTTTTTAGACTGCTGACAAACAGGACTTTTGACAGCCAGAAATGTTAATGCAAAAGAATGGGTACACCCCAAAAGCACATGGAGTGCTAAATATTATTTTTTTAGACTTTTGACAAACAGGACTTTTGACAGCCAGAAATATTAATGGGAAAAAAAAGGGGTACACTCCAAAAGCACTTGGAGTGCTAAATATTATTTTTTTAGACTGCTGACAAACAGGACTTTTGACAGCCAGAAATAATAATGCAAAAGAATGGGGTACACTCCAAAAGCACTTGGAGTGCTAAATATTATTTTTTTTAGGCTGCTGACAAACAGGACTTTTGACAGCCAGAAATATTAATGGCAAAAGAATGGGTTACACCCAAAAGCACTTGGAGTGCTAAATATTATTTTTTTAGACTGCTGACAAACAGGACTTTTGACAGCCAGAAATATTAATGCAAAAGAATCGGGGACACCCCAAAAGCACTTGGAGTGCTAAATATTATTTTTTTAGACTGCTGACAAACAGGACTTTTGACAGCCAGAAATATTAATGCAAAAGAATCGGTGACACCCAAAAGCACTTGGAGTGCTAAATATTATTTTTTTTAGACTGCTGACAAACAGGACTTTTGACAGCCAGGAAATATTAATGCAAAAGAATGGGGGACACCCTAAAAGCACTTGGAGTGCTAAATATTATTTTTTTTAGACTGCTGACAAACAGGACTTTTGACAGCCAGAAATATTAATGCAAAAGAATGGGGTACACCCCAAAAGCACTTGGAGTGCTAAATATTTTTTTTAGACTGCTGACAAACAGGACTTTTGACAGCCAGAAATATTAATGCAAAAGAATCAGGACACCCCAAAAGCACTTGGAGTGCTAAATATATTTTTTTAGACTGCTGACAAACAGGACTTTTGACAGCCAGAAATAGTAATGCAAAAGAATGGGGGACACCCCAAAAGCACATAGAGTGCTAAATATTATTTTTTTAGACTGCTGACAAACAGGACTTTTTTTTACAGCAGAAGAATCTTAATGCAAAAGAATGGGGACACCCCAAAAGCACTTGGAGTGCTAAATATTATTTTTTTTAGACTGCTGACAACAGGACTTTTGACAGCCAGAGATATTAATGCAAAAGACTGGGGTACACCCAAAAGCACTTGGAGTGCAAATAATTATTTTTTTTAGACTGCTGACAAACAGGACTTTTGACAGCCAGAAATGTTAATGCAAAAGAATGGGGTACACCCAAAAGCACATGGAGTGCTAAATATTATTTTTTTAGACTTTTGACAAACAGGACTTTTGACAGCCAGAAATATTTAATGCAAAAAACTGGTGTACACCCTATAAAGCACATGGAGTGCTAAATGTTATTTTTTTTAGACTGCTGACAAACAGGACTTTTGACAGCCAGAAATATTAATGCAAAAGACTGGGGTACACCCAAAGCACTTGGAGTGCTAAATATTTTTTTTTTAGACTGCTGACAAACAGGACTTTGACAGCCAGAAATATTAATGCAAAAGAATGGGGTACACCCCAAAAGCACTTGGAGTGCTAAATATTATTTTTTAGACTGCTGGCAAACAGGACTTTTGACAGCCAGAAATATTAATGCAAAAGAATGGGTAACCCCAAAAGCACTTTGGAGTGCTAAATATTATTTTTTTAGACTGCTGACAAACAGAGACTTTGACAGCCAGAAATATTAATGCAAAAGAATGGGGACACCCCAAAAGCACTTGGAGTGCTAAATATTATTTTTTTAGACTGCTGACAAACAGGACTTTTGACAGCCAGAAATATTAATGTAAAAGAATCGGTGACACCCCAAAAGCACTTGGAGTGCTAAATATTATTTTTTTAGACTGCTGACAAACAGGACTTTTGACAGCCAGAAATATTAATGCAAAAGAATGGGGGGACACCCCAAAAGCACTTGGAGTGCTAAATATTATTTTTTAGACTGCTGACAACTGGACTTTTGACAGCCACAAATATTAATGCAAAAGAATGGGGGACACCCCAAAAGCACTTGGAGTGCTAAATATTATTTTTTTAGACTGCTGACAACAGGACTTTTGACAGCCAGAAATATTAATTCAAAAGACTGGGGTACACCCCAAAGCACTTGGAGTGCTAAATATTATTTTTTTAGACTGCTGACAAACAGGACTTTTGACAGCCAGAAATATTAATTCAAAAGACTGGGGTACACCCCAAAGCACTTGGAGTGCTAAATATTTTTTTTTAGACTGCTGACAAACAGGACTTTTGACAGCCAGAAATATTAATGCAAAAGAATCAGGGACACCCCAAAAGCACTTGGAGTGCTAAATATTATTTTTTAGACTGCTGACAAACAGGACTTTTGACAGCCAGAATAGTAATGCAAAAGAATGGGGTACACCCAAAAGCACTTGGAGTGCTAAATATAATTTTTTTAGACTGCTGACAAACAGGACTTTTGACAGCCAGAAATATTAATGCAAAAAACGGGGACACCCCAAAAGCACTTGGAGTGCTAAAGATAATTTTTTTAGACTGCTGACAAACAGGACTTTTGACAGCCAGAAATATTAATGCAAAAGAATGGGGTTCACCCCAAAAGCACTTGCAGTGCTAAATATTATTTTTTTAGACTGCTGACAAACAGGACTTTTGACAGCCAGAAATTTTACTGCAAAAGACTGGGTACACCCCAAAAGCACTTGGAGTGCAAAATATTATTTTTTTAG
Organism: Mixophyes fleayi; assembly: GCF_038048845.1. Taxonomy (NCBI): domain Eukaryota; kingdom Metazoa; phylum Chordata; class Amphibia; order Anura; family Limnodynastidae; genus Mixophyes; species Mixophyes fleayi. Next base: position 93,623,859 of record NC_134409.1, read on the forward strand.
ACTGCTGACAAACAGGACTTTTGACAGCCAGAAATATTAATAGTAAAAGAATGGGGTACACTCCAAAAGCACTTGGAGTGCTAAATATTATTTTTTTAGGCTGCTGACAAACAGGACTTTTGACAGCCAGAAATATTAATGCAAAAGAATGTGGTACACCCCAAAAGCACTTGGAGTGCTAAATATTATTTTTTTAGACTGCTGACAAACAGACTTTTGACAGCCAGAAATATTAATGCAAAAGAATCGGGGACACCCCAAAAGCACCTGGAGTGCTAAATATTATTTTTTTAGACTGCTGAGAAACAGGACTTTTGACAGCCAGAAATATTAATGCAAAAGAATGGGTACACCCAAAAGCACTTGGAGTGCTAAATATTATTTTTTTAGACTGCTGACAAACAGGACTTTTGACAGCTAGAAATATTAATGCAAAAGAATCGGTGACACCCCAAAAGCACTTGGAGTGCTAAATATTATTTTTTTAGACTGCTGACAAACAGGACTTTGACAGCCAGAAATATTAATGCAAAAGAATGGGGGACACCCCCAAAAGCACTTGGAGTGCTAAATATTATTTTTTAGACTGCTGACAAACAGGACTTTTGACAGCCACAATATTAATGCAAAAAAATGGGGGGACACCCCAAAAGCACTTGGAGTGCTAAATATTATTTTTTTAGACTGCTGACAAACAGGACTTTTGACAGCCAGAAATATTAATGCAAAAGACTGGGGTACACCCAAAGCACATAGAGTGCTAAATATTATTTTTTAGACTGCTGACAAACAGGACTTTTGACAGCCAGAGATATTAATGCAAAAGACTGGGGTACACCCCAAAAGCACTTGGAGTGCAAAATATTATTTTTTTAGACTGCTGACAAACAGGACTTTTGACAGCCAGAAATGTTAATGCAAAAGAATGGGGTACACCCCAAAAGCACATGGAGTGCTAAATATTATTTTTTAGACTTTTGACAAACAGGACTTTTGACAGCCAGAAATATTATGCAAAAAACTGGTGTACACCCTAAAAGCACATGGAGTGCTAAATGTTATTTTTTTAGACTGCTGACAAAAAGGACTTTTGACAGCCAGAAATATTAATGCAAAAGACTGGGGTACACCCCAAAGCACTTGGAGTGCTAAATATTATTTTTTTAGACTGCTGACAAACAGGACTTTTGACAGCCAGAAATATTAATGCAAAAGAATGGGGTACACCCCAAAAGCACTTGGAGTGCTAAATATTTTTTTTAGACTGCTGACAAACAGTACTTTTGACAGCCAGAAATAATAAGGCAAAAGAATCAGGGACACCCCAAAAGCACTTGGAGTGCTAAATATTATTTTTTTAGACTGCTGACAAACAGGACTTTTGACAGCCAGAGATATTAATGCAAAAAATGGGGTACACCCCAAAAGCACTTGGAGTGCAAAATATTATTTTTTTAGACTGCTGACAAACAGGACTTTTGACAGCCAGAAATATTAATGCAAAAAACTGGTGTACACCCCTAAAAGCACATGGAGTGCTAAATGTTATTTTTTTAGACTGCTGACAAACAGGACTTTTGACAGCCAGAAATATTAATGCAAAAGACTGGGGTACACCCCAAAGCACTTGGAGTGCTAAATATATTTTTTTAGACTGCTGACAAACAGGACTTTTGACAGCCAGAAATATTAATGCAAAAGAATGGGGTACACCCCAAAAGCACTTGGAGTGCTAAATATTTTTTTTAGACTGCTGACAAACAGTACTTTTGACAGCCAGAAATATTAAGGCAAAAGAATCAGGGACACCCCAAAAGCACTTGGAGTGCTAAATATTATTTTTTTAGACTGCTGACAAACAGGACTTTTGACAGCCAGAGATATTAATGCAAAAAATGGGGTACACCCCAAAAGCACTTGGAGTGCAAAATATTATTTTTTTAGACTGCTGACAAACAGACTTTTGACAGCCAGAAATATTAATGCAAAAGACTGGGGTACACCCCAAAGCACTTGGAGTGCTAAATATTATTTTTTTTAGGCTGCTGACAAACAGGACTTTTGACAGCCAGAAATATTAATGCAAAAGAATGGGGGACACCCCAAAAGCAATTGGAGTGCTAAATATTATTTTTTTAGACTGCTGACAAACAGGACTTTTGACAGCCAGAAATATTAATGCAAAAGAATAGGGTACACCCCAAAAGCACTTGGAGTGCTAAATATTATTTTTTTAGACTGCTGACAAACAGGACTTTTGACAGCCAGAGATATTAATGCAAAAAGAATGGGGTACACCCCAAAAGCACTTGGAGTGCAAAATATTATTTTTTTAGACTGCTGATAAACAGGACTTTTGACAGCCAGAAATATTAATGCAAAAGAATGGGGGACACCCCAAAAGCACTTGGAGTGCTAAATATTATTTTTTTAGACTTTTGACAAACAGGGCTTTTGACAGCCAGAAATATTAATGCAAAAAACTGGTGTACACCCTAAAAGCACATGGAGTGCTAAATATTATTTTTTTAGACTGCTGACAAAGAGGACTTTTGACAGCCAGAAATATTAATGCAAAAGACTGGGGTACACCCAAAGCACTTGGAGTGCTAAATATTATTTTTTTAGACTGCTGACAAACAGGACTTTTGACAGCCAGAAATATTAATGCAAAAAACTGGTGTACACCCTAAAAGCACATGGAGTGCTAATATTATTTTTTTAGGACTGCTGACAAACAGGACTTTTGACAGCCAGAAATATTAATACAAAAGAATCGGGGACACCCAAAAGCACTTGGAGTGCTAAATATTATTTTTTTAGACTGCTGACAAACTGGACTTTTGACAGCCAGAAATTTAATGCAAAAGACTGGGGTACACCCCAAAAGCACTTGGAGTGCTAAATATTATTTTTTTAGACTGCTGACAAACAGGACTTTTGACAGCCAGAAATATTAATGCAAAAGAATGGGGTACACTCCAAAAGCACTTGGAGTGCTAAATATTATTTTTTTAGACTGCTGAGAAACAGGACTTTTGACAGCCAGAAATATTAATGCAAAAGAATGGGGTACACCCCAAAAGCACTTGGAGTGCTAAATATTATTTTTTTAGACTGCTGACAAACAGGACTTTTGACAGCTAGAAATATTAATGCAAAAGAATCGGTGACACCCCAAAAGCACTTGGAGTGCTAAATATTATTTTTTTAGACTGCTGACAAACAGGACTTTTGACAGCCAGAAATATTAATGCAAAAGAATGGGGGACACCCCAAAAGCACTTGGAGTGCTAAATATTATTTTTTTAGACTGCTGACAAACAGGACTTTTGACAGCCACAAATATTAATGCAAAAAAATGGGGGACACCCAAAAGCACATGGAGTGCTAAATATTATTTTTTTAGACTGCTGACAAACAGGACTTTTGACAGCCAGAAATATAATGCAAAAGACTGGGGTACACCCCAAAAGCACTTGGAGTGCTAAATATTATTTTTTTAGACTGCTGACAAACAGGACTTTTAACAGCCAGAAATATTAATGCAAAAGAATGGGGTACACCCCAAAAGCACTTGGAGTGCTAAATATTTTTTTTTAGACTGCTGACAAACAGGACTTTTGACAGCCAGAAATATTAATGCAAAAGAATCAGGACACCCCAAAAGCACTTGGAGTGCTAAATATAATTTTTTTAGACTGCTGACAAACAGGACTTTTGACAGCCAGAAATAGTAATGCAAAAGAATGGGGACACCCCAAAAGCACATAGAGTGCTAAATATTATTTTTTTAGACTGCTGACAAACAGGACTTTTGACAGCCAGAAATCTTAATGCAAAAGAATGGGGGACACCCCAAAAGCACTTGGGAGTGCTAAATATTATTTTTTTTAGACTGCTGACAAACAGGACTTTTGACAGCCAGAGATATTAATGCAAAAGACTGGGGTACACCCCAAAAGCACTTGGAGTGCAAAATATTATTTTTTTAGACTGCTGACAAACAGGACTTTTGACAGCAGAAATGTTAATGCAAAAGAATGGGTACACCCCAAAAGCACATGGAGTGCTAAATATTATTTTTTTAGACTTTTGACAAACAGGACTTTTGACAGCCAGAAATATTAATGCAAAAAACTGGTGTACACCCTAAAAGCACATGGAGTGCTAAATGTTATTTTTTTAGACTGCTGACAAACAGGACTTTTGACAGCCAGAAATATTAATGCAAAAAGACTGGGGTACACCCCAAAGCACTTGGAGTGCTAATATTATTTTTTTAGACTGCTGACAAACAGGACTTTTGACAGCCAGAAATATTAATGCAAAAGAATGGGTACACCCCAAAAGCACTTGGAGTGCTAAATATTTTTTTAGACTGCTGACAAACAGGACTTTTGACAGCCAGAAATATTAAGGCAAAAGAATCAGGGACACCCCAAAAGCACTTGAGTGCTAAATATTATTTTTTTAGACTGCTGACAAACAGGACTTTTGACAGCCAGAGATATTAATGCAAAAAATGGGGTACACCCCAAAAGCACTTGGAGTGCAAAAATATTATTTTTTTAGACTGCTGACAAACAGGACTTTTTGACAGCCAGAAATATTAATGCAAAAGAATGGGGTACACTCCAAAAGCACTTGGAGTGCTAAATATTATTTTTTTTAGGCTGCTGACAAACAGGACTTTTGACAGCCAGAAATATTAATGCAAAAGAATCAGGGACACCCCAAAAGCACTTGGAGTGCTAAATATAATTTTTTTAGACTGCTGACAAACAGGACTTTTGACAGCCAGAAATAGTAATGCAAAAGAATGGGGGACACCCCAAAAGCACATAGAGTGCTAAATATTATTTTTTTAGACTGCTGACAAACAGGACTTTTGACAGCCAGAAATCTTAATGCAAAAGAATGGGGGACACCCCAAAAGCACTTGGAGTGCTAAATATTATTTTTTTTAGACTGCTGACAAACAGGACTTTGACAGCCAGAGATATTAATGCAAAAGACTGGGGTACACCCCAAAAGCACTTGGAGTGCAAAATATTATTTTTTTAGACTGCTGACAAACAGGACTTTTGACAGCCAGAAATGTTAATGCAAAAGAATGGGGTACACCCCAAAAGCACATGGAGTGCTAAATATTATTTTTTTAGACTTTTGACAAACAGGACTTTTGACAGCCAGAAATATTAATGCAAAAAACTGGTGTACACCCTAAAAGCACATGGAGTGCTAAATGTTATTTTTTTAGACTGCTGACAAACAGGACTTTTGACAGCCAGAAATATTAATGCAAAGACTGGGGTACACCCCAAAGCACTTGGAGTGCTAAATATTATTTTTTTAGACTGCTGACAAACAGGACTTTTGACAGCCAGAAATATTAATGCAAAAGAATGGGGTACACCCCAAAGCACTTGGAGTGCTAAATATTTTTTTTAGACTGCTGACAAACAGGACTTTTGACAGCCAGAAATATTAAGGCAAAAGAATCAGGGACACCCCAAAAGCACTTGGAGTGCTAAATATTATTTTTTTAGACTGCTGACAAACAGGACTTTTGACAGCCAGAGATATTAATGCAAAAAATGGGGTACACCCCAAAAGCACTTGGAGTGCAAAATATTATTTTTTTAGACTGCTGACAAACAGGACTTTTGACAGCCAGAAATATTAATGCAAAAGAATGGGGTACACTCCAAAAGCACTTGGAGTGCTAAATATTATTTTTTTTAGGCTGCTGACAAACAGGACTTTTGACAGCCAGAAATATTAATGCAAAAGAATGGGGGACACCCCAAAAGCAATTGGAGTGCTAAATATTATTTTTTTAGACTGCTGGCAAACAGGACTTTTGACAGCCAGAAATATTAATGCAAAAGAATAGGGTACACCCCAAAAGCACTTGGAGTGCTAAATATTATTTTTTTAGACTGCTGACAAACAGGACTTTTGACAGCCAGAGATATTAATGCAAAAGAATGGGGTACACCCCAAAAGCACTTGGAGTGCAAAATATTATTTTTTTAGACTGCTGATAAACAGGACTTTTGACAGCCAGAAATATTAATGCAAAAGAATGGGGGACACCCCAAAAGCACTTGGAGTGCTAAATATTATTTTTTTAGACTTTTGACAAACAGGGCTTTTGACAGCCAGAAATATTAATGCAAAAAACTGGTGTACACCCTAAAAGCACATGGAGTGCTAAATATTATTTTTTTAGACTGCTGACAAAGAGGACTTTTGACAGCCAGAAATATTAATGCAAAAGACTGGGGTACACCCCAAAGCACTTGGAGTGCTAAATATTATTTTTTTAGACTGCTGACAAACAGGACTTTTGACAGCCAGAAATATTAATGCAAAAAACTGGTGTACACCCTAAAAGCACATGGAGTGCTAAATATTATTTTTTTAGACTGCTGACAAACAGGACTTTTGACAGCCAGAAATATTAATACAAATGAATCGGGGACACCCCAAAAGCACTTGGAGTGCTAAATATTATTTTTTTAGACTGCTGACAAACTGGACTTTTGACAGCCAGAAATTTTAATGCAAAAGACTGGGGTACACCCCAAAAGCACTTGGAGTGCTAAATATTATTTTTTTAGACTGCTGACAAACAGGACTTTTGACAGCCAGAAATATTAATGCAAAAGAATGGGGTACACTCCAAAAGCACTTGGAGTGCTAAATATTATTTTTTTTAGGCTGCTGACAAACAGGACTTTTGACAGCCAGAAATATTAATGCAAAAGAATGGGGGACACCCCAAAAGCAATTGGAGTGCTAAATATTATTTTTTTAGACTGCTGGCAAACAGGACTTTTGACAGCCAGAAATATTAATGCAAAAGAATAGGGCACACCCCAAAAGCACTTGGAGTGCTAAATATTATTTTTTTAGACTGCTGACAAACAGGACTTTTGACAGCCAGAAATATTAATGCAAAAGACTGGGGTACACCCCAAAGCACTTGGAGTGCTAAATATTATTTTTTTAGACTGCTGACAAACAGGACTTTTGACAGCCAGAAATATTAATGCAAAAGAATGGGGTACACCCCAAAAGCACTTGGAGTGCTAAATATTTTTTTTAGACTGCTGACAAACAGGACTTTTGACAGCCAGAAATATTAATGCAAAAGAATCAGGGACACCCCAAAAGCACTTGGAGTGCTAAATATAATTTTTTTAGACTGCTGACAAACAGGACTTTTGACAGCCAGAAATAGTAATGCAAAAGAATGGGGGACACCCCAAAAGCACATAGAGTGCTAAATATTATTTTTTTAGACTGCTGACAAACAGGACTTTTGACAGCCAGAAATCTTAATGCAAAAGAATGGGGGACACCCCAAAAGCACTTGGAGTGCTAAATATTATTTTTTTTAGACTGCTGACAAACAGGACTTTTGACAGCCAGAGATATTAATGCAAAAGACTGGGGTACACCCCAAAAGCACTTGGAGTGCAAAATATTATTTTTTTAGACTGCTGACAAACAGGACTTTTGACAGCCAGAAATGTTAATGCAAAAGAATGGGGTACACCCCAAAAGCACATGGAGTGCTAAATATTATTTTTTTAGACTTTTGACAAACAGGACTTTTGACAGCCAGAAATATTAATGCAAAAAACTGGTGTACACCCTAAAAGCACATGGAGTGCTAAATGTTATTTTTTTAGACTGCTGACAAACAGGACTTTTGACAGCCAGAAATATTAATGCAAAAGACTGGGGTACACCCCAAAGCACTTGGAGTGCTAAATATTATTTTTTTAGACTGCTGACAAACAGGACTTTTGACAGCCAGAAATATTAATGCAAAAGAATGGGGTACACCCCAAAAGCACTTGGAGTGCTAAATATTATTTTTTTAGACTGTTGACAAACAGGACTTTTGACAGCCAGAAATATTAATGCAAAAGAATCGGTGACACCCCAAAAGCACTTGGAGTGCTAAATATTATTTTTTTAGACTGCTGACAAACAGGACTTTTGACAGCCAGAAATATTAATGCAAAAGAATGGGGGACACCCCAAAAGCACTTGGAGTGCTAAATATTATTTTTTTAGACTGCTGACAAACAGGACTTTTGACAGCCAGAAATAGTAATGCAAAAGAATCAGGGACACCCCAAAAGCACTTGGAGTGCTAAAGATAATTTTTTTAGACTGCTGACAAACAGGACTTTTGACAGCCAGAAATATTAATGCAAAAGAATGGGGTACACCCCAAAAGCACTTGGAGTGCTAAATATTATTTTTTTAGACTGCTGACAAACAGGACTTTTGACAGCCAGAAATTTTACTGCAAAAGACTGGGGTACACCCCAAAAGCACTTGGAGTGCTAAATATTATTTTTTTAGACTGCTGACAAACAGGACTTTTGACAGCCAGAAATATTAATGCAAAAGAATGGGGTACACTCCAAAAGCACTTGGAGTGCTAAATATTATTTTTTTTAGGCTGCTGACAAACAGGACTTTTGACAGCCAGAAATCTTAATGCAAAAGAATGGGGTACACCCCAAAAGCACTTGGAGTGCTAAATATTATTTTTTTAGACTGCTGACAAACAGGACTTTTGACAGCCAGAAATATTAATGCAAAAGAATCGGGGACACCCCAAAAGCACTTGGAGTGCTAAATATTATTTTTTTAGACTGCTGACAAACAGGACTTTTGACAGCCAGAAATATTAATGCAAAAGAATGGGGTACACCCCAAAAGCACTTGGAGTGCTAAATATTATTTTTTTAGACTGCTGACAAACAGGACTTTTGACAGCCAGAAATATTAATGCAAAAGAATCGGTGACACCCCAAAAGCACTTGGAGTGCTAAATATTATTTTTTTAGACTGCTGACAAACAGGACTTTTGACAGCCAGAAATATTAATGCAAAAGAATCAGGGACACCCCAAAAGCACTTGGAGTGCTAAATATTATTTTTTTAGACTGCTGACAAACAGGACTTTTGACAGCCAGAAATCTTAATGCAAAAGAATGGGGGACACCCCAAAAGCACTTGGAGTGCTAAATATTTTTTTTTTTAGACTGCTGACAAACAGGACTTTTGACAGCCAGAGATATTAATGCAAAAGACTGGGGTACACCCCAAAAGCACTTGGAGTGCAAAATATTATTTTTTTAGACTGCTGACAAACAGGACTTTTGACAGCCAGAAATATTAATGCAAAAGACTGGGGTACACCCCAAAGCACTTGGAGTGCTAAATATTATTTTTTTAGACTGCTGACAAACAGGACTTTTGACAGCCAGAAATATTAATGCAAAAGAATGGGGTACACCCCAAAAGCACTTGGAGTGCTAAATATTTTTTTTAGACTGCTGACAAACAGGACTTTTGACAGCCAGAAATATTAAGGCAAAAGAATCAGGGACACCCCAAAAGCACTTGGAGTGCTAAATATTATTTTTTTAGACTGCTGACAAACAGGACTTTTGACAGCCAGAAATATTAATGCAAAAAAAAGGGGTACACCCCAAAAGCACTTGGAGTGCTAAATATTATTTTTTTAGACTGCTGACAAACAGGACTTTTGACAGCCAGAAATATTAATGCAAAATAATGGGGTACACCCCAAAAGCACTTGGAGTGCTAAATATTATTTTTTTAGACTGCTGACAAACAGGACTTTTGACAGCCAGAAATATTAATGCAAAAGAATGGGGGACACCCCAAAAGCACTTGGAATGCTAAATATTATTTTTTTAGACTGCTGACAAACAGGACTTTTGACAGCCACAAATATTAATGCAAAAAAATGGGGGACACCCCAAAAGCACTTGGAGTGCTAAATATTATTTTTTTAGACTGCTGACAAACAGGACTTTTGACAGCCAGAAATATTAATGCAAAAAAAAGGGGTACACCCCAAAAGCACATAGAGTGCTAAATATTATTTTTTTAGACTGCTGACAAACAGGACTTTTGACAGCCAGAAATATTAATGCAAAATAATGGGGTACACCCCAAAAGCACTTGGAGTGCTAAATATTATTTTTTTAGACTGCTGACAAACAGGACTTTTGACAGCCAGAAATATTAATGCAAAAGAATGGGGGACACCCCAAAAGCACTTGGAATGCTAAATATTATTTTTTTAGACTGCTGACAAACAGGACTTTTGACAGCCACAAATATTAATGCAAAAAAATGGGGGACACCCCAAAAGCACTTGGAGTGCTAAATATAATTTTTTTAGACTGCTGACAAACAGGACTTTTGACAGCCAGAAATAGTAATGCAAAAGAATGGGGGACACCCCAAAAGCACATAGAGTGCTAAATATTATTTTTTTAGACTGCTGACAAACAGGACTTTTGACAGCCAGAAATCTTAATGCAAAAGAATGGGGGACACCCCAAAAGCACTTGGAGTGCTAAATATTATTTTTTTTAGACTGCTGACAAACAGGACTTTTGACAGCCAGAGATATTAATGCAAAAGACTGGGGTACACCCCAAAAGCACTTGGAGTGCAAATAATTATTTTTTTAGACTGCTGACAAACAGGACTTTTGACAGCCAGAAATGTTAATGCAAAAGAATGGGGTACACCCCAAAAGCACATGGAGTGCTAAATATTATTTTTTTAGACTTTTGACAAACAGGACTTTTGACAGCCAGAAATATTAATGCAAAAAACTGGTGTACACCCTAAAAGCACATGGAGTGCTAAATGTTATTTTTTTAGACTGCTGACAAACAGGACTTTTGACAGCCAGAAATATTAATGCAAAAGACTGGGGTACACCCCAAAGCACTTGGAGTGCTAAATATTTTTTTTTTAGACTGCTGACAAACAGGACTTTTGACAGCCAGAAATATTAATGCAAAAGAATGGGGTACACCCCAAAAGCACTTGGAGTGCTAAATATTATTTTTTTAGACTGCTGGCAAACAGGACTTTTGACAGCCAGAAATATTAATGCAAAAGAATGGGGTACACCCCAAAAGCACTTGGAGTGCTAAATATTATTTTTTTAGACTGCTGACAAACAGGACTTTTGACAGCCAGAAATATTAATGCAAAAGAATGGGGTACACCCCAAAAGCACTTGGAGTGCTAAATATTATTTTTTTAGACTGCTGACAAACAGGACTTTTGACAGCCAGAAATATTAATGTAAAAGAATCGGTGACACCCCAAAAGCACTTGGAGTGCTAAATATTATTTTTTTAGACTGCTGACAAACAGGACTTTTGACAGCCAGAAATATTAATGCAAAAGAATGGGGGACACCCCAAAAGCACTTGGAGTGCTAAATATTATTTTTTTAGACTGCTGACAAACTGGACTTTTGACAGCCACAAATATTAATGCAAAAGAATGGGGGACACCCCAAAAGCACTTGGAGTGGTAAATATTATTTTTTTAGACTGCTGACAAACAGGACTTTTGACGGCCAGAAATATTAATGGAAAAAATCGGGGACACCCCAAAAGCACTTGGAGTGCTAAATATAATTTTTTTAGACTGCTGACAAACAGGACTTTTGACAGCCAGAAATATTAATTCAAAAGACTGGGGTACACCCCAAAGCACTTGGAGTGCTAAATATTATTTTTTTAGACTGCTGACAAACAGGACTTTTGACAGCCAGAAATATTAATTCAAAAGACTGGGGTACACCCCAAAGCACTTGGAGTGCTAAATATTTTTTTTTAGACTGCTGACAAACAGGACTTTTGACAGCCAGAAATATTACTGCAAAAGAATCAGGGACACCCCAAAAGCACTTGGAGTGCTAAATATTATTTTTTTAGACTGCTGACAAACAGGACTTTTGACAGCCAGAAATAGTAATGCAAAAGAATGGGGTACACCCCAAAAGCACTTGGAGTGCTAAATATAATTTTTTTAGACTGCTGACAAACAGGACTTTTGACAGCCAGAAATATTAATGCAAAAAATCGGGGACACCCCAAAAGCACTTGGAGTGCTAAAGATAATTTTTTTAGACTGCTGACAAACAGGACTTTTGACAGCCAGAAATATTAATGCAAAAGAATGGGGTTCACCCCAAAAGCACTTGCAGTGCTAAATATTATTTTTTTAGACTGCTGACAAACAGGACTTTTGACAGCCAGAAATTTTACTGCAAAAGACTGGGGTACACCCCAAAAGCACTTGGAGTGCTAAATATTATTTTTTTAGACTGCTGACAAACAGGACTTTTGACAGCCAGAAATATTAATGTAAAAGAATGGGGTACACTCCAAAAGCACTTGGAGTGCTAAATATTATTTTTTTTAGGCTGCTGACAAACAGGACTTTTGACAGCCAGAAATATTAATGCAAAAGAATGTGGTACACCCCAAAAGCACTTGGAGTGCTAAATATTATTTTTTTAGACTGCTGACAAACAGGACTTTTGACAGCCAGAAATATTAATGCAAAAGAATCGGGGACACCCCAAAAGCACCTGGAGTGCTAAATATTATTTTTTTAGACTGCTGAGAAACAGGACTTTTGACAGCCAGAAATATTAATGCAAAAGAATGGGGTACACCCCAAAAGCACTTGGAGTGCTAAATATTATTTTTTTAGACTGCTGACAAACAGGACTTTTGACAGCTAGAAATATTAATGCAAAAGAATCGGTGACACCCCAAAAGCACTTGGAGTGCTAAATATTATTTTTTTAGACTGCTGACAAACAGGACTTTTGACAGCCAGAAATATTAATGCAAAAGAATGGGGGACACCCCAAAAGCACTTGGAGTGCTAAATATTATTTTTTTAGACTGCTGACAAACAGGACTTTTGACAGCCACAAATATTAATGCAAAAAAATGGGGGACACCCCAAAAGCACTTGGAGTGCTAAATATTATTTTTTTAGACTGCTGACAAACAGGACTTTTGACAGCCAGAAATATTAATGCAAAAGACTGGGGTACACCCCAAAAGCACATAGAGTGCTAAATATTATTTTTTTAGACTGCTGACAAACAGGACTTTTGACAGCCAGAAATCTTAATGCAAAAGAATGGGGGACACCCCAAAAGCACTTGGAGTGCTAAATATTATTTTTTTTAGACTGCTGACAAACAGGACTTTTGACAGCCAGAGATATTAATGCAAAAGACTGGGGTACACCCCAAAAGCACTTGGAGTGCAAAATATTATTTTTTTAGACTGCTGACAAACAGGACTTTTGACAGCCAGAAATGTTAATGCAAAAGAATGGGGTACACCCCAAAAGCACATGGAGTGCTAAATATTATTTTTTTAGACTTTTGACAAACAGGACTTTTGACAGCCAGAAATATTAATGCAAAAAACTGGTGTACACCCTAAAAGCACATGGAGTGCTAAATGTTATTTTTTTAGACTGCTGACAAACAGGACTTTTGACAGCCAGAAATATTAATGCAAAAGACTGGGGTACACCCCAAAGCACTTGGAGTGCTAAATATTATTTTTTTAGACTGCTGACAAACAGGACTTTTGACAGCCAGAAATATTAATGCAAAAGAATGGGGTACACCCCAAAAGCACTTGGAGTGCTAAATATTTTTTTTAGACTGCTGACAAACAGGACTTTTGACAGCCAGAAATATTAAGGCAAAAGAATCAGGGACACCCCAAAAGCACTTGGAGTGCTAAATATTATTTTTTTAGACTGCTGACAAACAGGACTTTTGACAGCCAGAGATATTAATGCAAAAAATGGGGTACACCCCAAAAGCACTTGGAGTGCAAAATATTATTTTTTTAGACTGCTGACAAACAGGACTTTTGACAGCCAGAAATATTAATGCAAAAGACTGGGGTACACCCCAAAGCACTTGGAGTGCTAAATATTATTTTTTTTAGGCTGCTGACAAACAGGACTTTTGACAGCCAGAAATATTAATGCAAAAGAATGGGGGACACCCCAAAAGCAATTGGAGTGCTAAATATTATTTTTTTAGACTGCTGACAAACAGGACTTTTGACAGCCAGAAATATTAATGCAAAAGAATAGGGTACACCCAAAAGCACTTGGAGTGCTAAATATTATTTTTTTAGACTGCTGACAAACAGGACTTTTGACAGCCAGAGATATTAATGCAAAAGAATGGGGTACACCCCAAAAGCACTTGGAGTGCAAAATATTATTTTTTTAGACTGCTGATAAACAGGACTTTTGACAGCCAGAAATATTAATGCAAAAGAATGGGGGACACCCCAAAAGCACTTGGAGTGCTAAATATTATTTTTTTAGACTTTTGACAAACAGGGCTTTTGACAGCCAGAAATATTAATGCAAAAAACTGGTGTACACCCTAAAAGCACATGGAGTGCTAAATATTATTTTTTTAGACTGCTGACAAAGAGGACTTTTGACAGCCAGAAATATTAATGCAAAAGACTGGGGTACACCCCAAAGCACTTGGAGTGCTAAATATTATTTTTTTAGACTGCTGACAAACAGGACTTTTGACAGCCAGAAATATTAATGCAAAAAACTGGTGTACACCCTAAAAGCACATGGAGTGCTAAATATTATTTTTTTAGACTGCTGACAAACAGGACTTTTGACAGCCAGAAATATTAATACAAAAGAATCGGGGACACCCCAAAAGCACTTGGAGTGCTAAATATTATTTTTTTAGACTGCTGACAAACTGGACTTTTGACAGCCAGAAATTTTAATGCAAAAGACTGGGGTACACCCCAAAAGCACTTGGAGTGCTAAATATTATTTTTTTAGACTGCTGACAAACAGGACTTTTGACAGCCAGAAATATTAATGCAAAAGAATGGGGTACACTCCAAAAGCACTTGGAGTGCTAAATATTATTTTTTTTAGACTGCTGAGAAACAGGACTTTTGACAGCCAGAAATATTAATGCAAAAGAATGGGGTACACCCCAAAAGCACTTGGAGTGCTAAATATTATTTTTTTAGACTGCTGACAAACAGGACTTTTGACAGCTAGAAATATTAATGCAAAAGAATCGGTGACACCCCAAAAGCACTTGGAGTGCTAAATATTATTTTTTTAGACTGCTGACAAACAGGACTTTTGACAGCCAGAAATATTAATGCAAAAGAATGGGGGACACCCCAAAAGCACTTGGAGTGCTAAATATTATTTTTTTAGACTGCTGACAAACAGGACTTTTGACAGCCACAAATATTAATGCAAAAAAATGGGGGACACCCCAAAAGCACATGGAGTGCTAAATATTATTTTTTTAGACTGCTGACAAACAGGACTTTTGACAGCCAGAAATATTAATGCAAAAGACTGGGGTACACCCCAAAAGCACTTGGATTGCTAAATATTATTTTTTTAGACTGCTGACAAACAGGACTTTTAACAGCCAGAAATATTAATGCAAAAGAATGGGGTACACCCCAAAAGCACTTGGAGTGCTAAATATTTTTTTTTAGACTGCTGACAAACAGGACTTTTGACAGCCAGAAATATTAATGCAAAAGAATCAGGGACACCCCAAAAGCACTTGGAGTGCTAAATATAATTTTTTTAGACTGCTGACAAACAGGACTTTTGACAGCCAGAAATAGTAATGCAAAAGAATGGGGGACACCCCAAAAGCACATAGAGTGCTAAATATTATTTTTTTAGACTGCTGACAAACAGGACTTTTGACAGCCAGAGATATTAATGCAAAAGACTGGGGTACACCCCAAAAGCACTTGGAGTGCAAAATATTATTTTTTTAGACTGCTGACAAACAGGACTTTTGACAGCCAGAAATGTTAATGCAAAAGAATGGGGTACACCCCAAAAGCACATGGAGTGCTAAATATTATTTTTTTAGACTTTTGACAAACAGGACTTTTGACAGCCAGAAATATTAATGCAAAAAACTGGTGTACACCCTAAAAGCACATGGAGTGCTAAATGTTATTTTTTTAGACTGCTGACAAACAGGACTTTTGACAGCCAGAAATATTAATGCAAAAGACTGGGGTACACCCCAAAGCACTTGGAGTGCTAAATATTATTTTTTTAGACTGCTGACAAACAGGACTTTTGACAGCCAGAAATATTAATGCAAAAGAATGGGGTACACCCCAAAAGCACTTGGAGTGCTAAATATTTTTTTTAGACTGCTGACAAACAGGACTTTTGACAGCCAGAAATATTAAGGCAAAAGAATCAGGGACACCCCAAAAGCACTTGGAGTGCTAAATATTATTTTTTTAGACTGCTGACAAACAGGACTTTTGACAGCCAGAGATATTAATGCAAAAAATGGGGTACACCCCAAAAGCACTTGGAGTGCAAAATATTATTTTTTTAGACTGCTGACAAACAGGACTTTTGACAGCCAGAAATATTAATGCAAAAGACTGGGGTACACCCCAAAGCACTTGGAGTGCTAAATATTATTTTTTTTAGGCTGCTGACAAACAGGACTTTTGACAGCCAGAAATATTAATGCAAAAGAATGGGGGACACCCCAAAAGCAATTGGAGTGCTAAATATTATTTTTTTAGACTGCTGACAAACAGGACTTTTGACAGCCAGAAATATTAATGCAAAAGAATAGGGTACACCCCAAAAGCACTTGGAGTGCTAAATATTATTTTTTTAGACTGCTGACAAACAGGACTTTTGACAGCCAGAGATATTAATGCAAAAGAATGGGGTACACCCCAAAAGCACTTGGAGTGCAAAATATTATTTTTTTAGACTGCTGATAAACAGGACTTTTGACAGCCAGAAATATTAATGCAAAAGAATGGGGGACACCCCAAAAGCACTTGGAGTGCTAAATATTATTTTTTTAGACTTTTGACAAACAGGGCTTTTGACAGCCAGAAATATTAATGCAAAAAACTGGTGTACACCCTAAAAGCACATGGAGTGCTAAATATTATTTTTTTAGACTGCTGACAAAGAGGACTTTTGACAGCCAGAAATATTAATGCAAAAGACTGGGGTACACCCCAAAGCACTTGGAGTGCTAAATATTATTTTTTTAGACTGCTGACAAACAGGACTTTTGACAGCCAGAAATATTAATGCAAAAAACTGGTGTACACCCTAAAAGCACATGGAGTGCTAAATATTATTTTTTTAGACTGCTGACAAACAGGACTTTTGACAGCCAGAAATATTAATACAAAAGAATCGGGGACACCCCAAAAGCACTTGGAGTGCTAAATATTATTTTTTTAGACTGCTGACAAACTGGACTTTTGACAGCCAGAAATTTTAATGCAAAAGACTGGGGTACACCCCAAAAGCACTTGGAGTGCTAAATATTATTTTTTTAGACTGCTGACAAACAGGACTTTTGACAGCCAGAAATATTAATGCAAAAGAATGGGGTACACTCCAAAAGCACTTGGAGTGCTAAATATTATTTTTTTTAGACTGCTGAGAAACAGGACTTTTGACAGCCAGAAATATTAATGCAAAAGAATGGGGTACACCCCAAAAGCACTTGGAGTGCTAAATATTATTTTTTTAGACTGCTGACAAACAGGACTTTTGACAGCTAGAAATATTAATGCAAAAGAATCGGTGACACCCCAAAAGCACTTGGAGTGCTAAATATTATTTTTTTAGACTGCTGACAAACAGGACTTTTGACAGCCAGAAATATTAATGCAAAAGAATGGGGGACACCCCAAAAGCACTTGGAGTGCTAAATATTATTTTTTTAGACTGCTGACAAACAGGACTTTTGACAGCCACAAATATTAATGCAAAAAAATGGGGGACACCCCAAAAGCACATGGAGTGCTAAATATTATTTTTTTAGACTGCTGACAAACAGGACTTTTGACAGCCAGAAATATTAATGCAAAAGACTGGGGTACACCCCAAAAGCACTTGGAGTGCTAAATATTATTTTTTTAGACTGCTGACAAACAGGACTTTTAACAGCCAGAAATATTAATGCAAAAGAATGGGGTACACCCCAAAAGCACTTGGAGTGCTAAATATTTTTTTTTAGACTGCTGACAAACAGGACTTTTGACAGCCAGAAATATTAATGCAAAAGAATCAGGGACACCCCAAAAGCACTTGGAGTGCTAAATATAATTTTTTTAGACTGCTGACAAACAGGACTTTTGACAGCCAGAAATAGTAATGCAAAAGAATGGGGGACACCCCAAAAGCACATAGAGTGCTAAATATTATTTTTTTAGACTGCTGACAAACAGGACTTTTGACAGCCAGAAATCTTAATGCAAAAGAATGGGGGACACCCCAAAAGCACTTGGAGTGCTAAATATTATTTTTTTTAGACTGCTGACAAACAGGACTTTTGACAGCCAGAGATATTAATGCAAAAGACTGGGGTACACCCCAAAAGCACTTGGAGTGCAAAATATTATTTTTTTAGACTGCTGACAAACAGGACTTTTGACAGCCAGAAATGTTAATGCAAAAGAATGGGGTACACCCCAAAAGCACATGGAGTGCTAAATATTATTTTTTTAGACTTTTGACAAACAGGACTTTTGACAGCCAGAAATATTAATGCAAAAAACTGGTGTACACCCTAAAAGCACATGGAGTGCTAAATGTTATTTTTTTAGACTGCTGACAAACAGGACTTTTGACAGCCAGAAATATTAATGCAAAAGAATGGGGTACACCCCAAAAGCACTTGGAGTGCTAAATATTTTTTTTAGACTGCTCACAAACAGGACTTTTGACAGCCAGAAATATTAAGGCAAAAGAATCAGGGACACCCCAAAAGCACTTGGAGTGCTAAATATTATTTTTTTAGACTGCTGACAAACAGGACTTTTGACAGCCAGAGATATTAATGCAAAAAATGGGGTACACCCCAAAAGCACTTGGAGTGCAAAATATTATTTTTTTAGACTGCTGACAAACAGGACTTTTGACAGCCAGAAATATTAATGCAAAAGAATGGGGGACACCCCAAAAGCACTTGGAGTGCTAAATATTATTTTTTTAGACTTTTGACAAACAGGACTTTTGACAGCCAGAAATATTAATGCAAAAGAATGGGGTACACTCCAAAAGCACTTGGAGTGCTAAATATTATTTTTTTTAGGCTGCTGACAAACAGGACTTTTGACAGCCAGAAATATTAATGCAAAAGAATGGGGGACACCCCAAAAGCAATTGGAGTGCTAAATATTATTTTTTTAGACTGCTGGCAAACAGGACTTTTGACAGCCAGAAATATTAATGCAAAAGAATAGGGTACACCCCAAAAGCACTTGGAGTGCTAAATATTATTTTTTTAGACTGCTGACAAACAGGACTTTTGACAGCCAGAGATATTAATGCAAAAGAATGGGGTACACCCCAAAAGCACTTGGAGTGCAAAATATTATTTTTTTAGACTGCTGATAAACAGGACTTTTGACAGCCAGAAATATTAATGCAAAAGAATGGGGGACACCCCAAAAGCACTTGGAGTGCTAAATATTATTTTTTTAGACTTTTGACAAACAGGGCTTTTGACAGCCAGAAATATTAATGCAAAAAACTGGTGTACACCCTAAAAGCACATGGAGTGCTAAATATTATTTTTTTAGACTGCTGACAAAGAGGACTTTTGACAGCCAGAAATATTAATGCAAAAGACTGGGGTACACCCCAAAGCACTTGGAGTGCTAAATATTATTTTTTTAGACTGCTGACAAACAGGACTTTTGACAGCCAGAAATATTAATGCAAAAAACTGGTGTACACCCTAAAAGCACATGGAGTGCTAAATATTATTTTTTTAGACTGCTGACAAACAGGACTTTTGACAGCCAGAAATATTAATACAAAAGAATCGGGGACACCCCAAAAGCACTTGGAGTGCTAAATATTATTTTTTTAGACTGCTGACAAACTGGACTTTTGACAGCCAGAAATTTTAATGCAAAAGACTGGGGTACACCCCAAAAGCACTTGGAGTGCTAAATATTATTTTTTTAGACTGCTGACAAACAGGACTTTTGACAGCCAGAAATATTAATGCAAAAGAATGGGGTACACTCCAAAAGCACTTGGAGTGCTAAATATTATTTTTTTTAGGCTGCTGACAAACAGGACTTTTGACAGCCAGAAATATTAATGCAAAAGAATGGGGGACACCCCAAAAGCAATTGGAGTGCTAAATATTATTTTTTTAGACTGCTGGCAAACAGGACTTTTGACAGCCAGAAATATTAATGCAAAAGAATAGGGCACACCCCAAAAGCACTTGGAGTGCTAAATATTATTTTTTTAGACTGCTGACAAACAGGACTTTTGACAGCCAGAAATATTAATGCAAAAGAATCGGGGACACCCCAAAAGCACTTGGAGTGCTAAATATTATTTTTTTAGACTGCTGACAAACAGGACTTTTGACAGCCAGAGATAATAATGCAAAAGAATGGGGTACACCCCAAAAGCACTTGGAGTGCAAAATATTATTTTTTTAGACTGCTGATAAACAGGACTTTTGACAGCCAGAAATATTAATGCAAAAGAATGGGGGACACCCCAAAAGCACTTGGAGTGCTAAATATTATTTTTTTAGACTTTTGACAAACAGGGCTTTTGACAGCCAGAAATATTAATGCAAAAAACTGGTGTACACCCTAAAAGCACATGGAGTGCTAAATATTATTTTTTTAGACTGCTGACAAAGAGGACTTTTGACAGCCAGAAATATTAATGCAAAAGACTGGGGTACACCCCAAAGCACTTGGAGTGCTAAATATTATTTTTTTAGACTGCTGACAAACAGGACTTTTGACAGCCAGAAATATTAATGCAAAAGAATGGGGTACACCCCAAAAGCACTTGGAGTGCTAAATATTTTTTTTAGACTGCTGACAAACAGGACTTTTGACAGCCAGAAATATTAATGCAAAAGAATCAGGACACCCCAAAAGCACTTGGAGTGCTAAATATAATTTTTTTAGACTGCTGACAAACAGGACTTTTGACAGCCAGAAATAGTAATGCAAAAGAATGGGGACACCCCAAAAGCACATAGAGTGCTAAATATTATTTTTTTAGACTGCTGACAAACAGGACTTTTGACAGCCAGAAATCTTAATGCAAAAGAATGGGGGACACCCCAAAAGCACTTGGAGTGCTAAATATTATTTTTTTTAGACTGCTGACAAACAGGACTTTTGACAGCCAGAAATATTAATGCAAAAGAATGGGGTACACCCCAAAAGCACTTGAGTGCTAAATATTATTTTTTTTTAGACTGCTGACAAACAGGACTTTTGACAGCCAGAAATTTTACTGCAAAAGACTGGGTACACCCCAAAAGCACTTGGAGTGCTAAATATTATTTTTTTAGACTGCTGACAAACAGGACTTTTGACAGCCAGAAATATTAATGCAAAAGAATGGGGTACACTCAAAAGCACTTGGAGTGCTAAATATTATTTTTTTTAGGCTGCTGACAAACAGGACTTTTGACAGCCAGAAATCTTAATGCAAAAGAATGGGGTACACCCAAAAGCACTTGGAGTGCTAAATATTATTTTTTTAGACTGCTGACAAACAGGACTTTTGACAGCCAGAAATATTAATGCAAAGAATCGGGGACACCCCAAAAGCACTTGGAGTGCTAAATATTATTTTTTTAGACTGCTGACAAACAGGACTTTTGACAGCCAGAAATATTAATGCAAAAGAATGGGGTACACCCCAAAAGCACTTGGAGTGCTAAATATTATTTTTTAGACTGCTGACAAACAGGACTTTTGACAGCCAGAAATATTAATGCAAAAGAATCGGTGACACCCCAAAGCACTTGGAGTGCTAAATATTATTTTTTTAGACTGCTGACAAACAGGACTTTTGACAGCCAGAAATATTAATGCAAAAGAATCAGGGACACCCCAAAAGCACTTGGAGTGCTAAATATTATTTTTTTAGACTGCTGACAAACAGGACTTTTGACAGCCAGAAATCTTAATGCAAAAGAATGGGGGACACCCAAAAGCACTTGGAGTGCTAAATATTTTTTTTTTTAGACTGCTGACAAACAGGACTTTTGACAGCCAGAGATATTAATGCAAAAGACTGGGGTACACCCCAAAAGCACTTGGAGTGCAAAATATAATTTTTTTAGACTGCTGACAAACAGGACTTTTGACAGCCAGAAATATTAATGCAAAAGACTGGGGTACACCCCAAAGCACTTGGAGTGCTAAATATTATTTTTTTTAGACTGCTGACAAACAGGACTTTTGACAGCCAGAAATATTAATGCAAAAGAATGGGGTACACCCCAAAAGCACTTGGAGTGCTAAATATTTTTTTTAGACTGCTGACAAACAGACTTTTGACAGCCAGAAATATTAAGGCAAAAGAATCAGGGACACCCCAAAGCACTTGGAGTGCTAAATATTATTTTTTTAGACTGCTGACAAACAGGACTTTTGACAGCCAGAAATATTAATGCAAAAAAAAGGGGTACACCCCAAAAGCACTTGGAGTGCTAAATATTATTTTTTTTAGACTGCTGACAAACAGGACTTTTGACAGCAGAAATATTAATGCAAAATAATGGGGTACACCCCAAAAGCACTTGGAGTGCTAAATATTTTTTTTAGACTGCTGACAAACAGGACTTTTGACAGCCAGAAATATTAATGCAAAAGAATCAGGGACACCCCAAAAGCACTTGGAGTGCTAAATATAATTTTTTTAGACTGCTGACAACAGGACTTTTGACAGCCAGAAATAGTAATGCAAAAGAATGGGGGACACCCCAAAAGCACTTGGAGTGCTAAATATTATTTTTTTAGACTGCTGACAAATAGGACTTTTGACAGCTAGAAATATTAATGCAAAAGAATCGGTGACACCCCAAAAGCACTTGGAGTGCTAAATATTATTTTTTTAGACTGCTGACAAACAGGACTTTTGACAGCCAGAAATATTAATGCAAAAGAATGGGGGACACCCCAAAAGCACTTGGAATGCTAAATATTATTTTTTTAGACTGCTGACAAACAGGACTTTTGACAGCCACAAATATTAATGCAAAAAAATGGGGGACACCCCAAAAGCACTTGGAGTGCTAAATATAATTTTTTTAGACTGCTGACAAACAGGACTTTTGACAGCCAGAAATAGTAATGCAAAAGAATGGGGGACACCCCAAAAGCACATAGAGTGCTAAATATTATTTTTTTAGACTGCTGACAAACAGGACTTTTGACAGCCAGAAATCTTAATGCAAAAGAATGGGGGACACCCCAAAAGCACTTGGAGTGCTAAATATTATTTTTTTTAGACTGCTGACAAACAGGACTTTTGACAGCCAGAGATATTAATGCAAAAGACTGGGGTACACCCCAAAAGCACTTGGAGTGCAAAATATTATTTTTTTAGACTGCTGACAAACAGGACTTTTGACAGCCAGAAATGTTAATGCAAAAGAATGGGGTACACCCCAAAAGCACATGGAGTGCTAAATATTATTTTTTTAGACTTTTGACAAACAGGACTTTTGACAGCCAGAAATATTAATGCAAAAAACTGGTGTACACCCTAAAAGCACATGGAGTGCTAAATGTTATTTTTTTAGACTGCTGACAAACAGGACTTTTGACAGCCAGAAATATTAAGGCAAAAGACTGGGGTACACCCCAAAGCACTTGGAGTGCTAAATATTATTTTTTTAGACTGCTGACAAACAGGACTTTTGACAGCCAGAAATATTAATGCAAAAGAATGGGGTACACCCCAAAAGCACTTGGAGTGCTAAATATTATTTTTTTAGACTGCTGACAAACAGGACTTTTGACAGCCAGAAATATTAATGCAAAAGAATCGGTGACACCCCAAAAGCACTTGGAGTGCTAAATATTATTTTTTTAGACTGCTGACAAACAGGACTTTTGACAGCCAGAAATATTAATGCAAAAGAATGGGGGACACCCCAAAAGCACTTGGAGTGCTAAATATTATTTTTTTAGACTGCTGACAAACAGGACTTTTGACAGCCAGAAATAGTAATGCAAAAGAATCAGGGACACCCCAAAAGCACTTGGAGTGCTAAAGATAATTTTTTTAGACTGCTGACAAACAGGACTTTTGACAGCCAGAAATATTAATGCAAAAGAATGGGGTACACCCCAAAAGCACTTGGAGTGCTAAATATTATTTTTTTAGACTGCTGACAAACAGGACTTTTGACAGCCAGAAATTTTACTGCAAAAGACTGGGGTACACCCCAAAAGCACTTGGAGTGCTAAATATTATTTTTTTAGACTGCTGACAAACAGGACTTTTGACAGCCAGAAATATTAATGCAAAAGAATGGGGTACTCTCCAAAAGCACTTGGAGTGCTAAATATTATTTTTTTTAGGCTGCTGACAAACAGGACTTTTGACAGCCAGAAATCTTAATGCAAAAGAATCGGGGACACCCCAAAAGCACTTGGAGTGCTAAATATTATTTTTTTAGACTGCTGACAAACAGGACTTTTGACAGCCAGAAATATTAATGCAAAAGAATGGGGTACACCCCAAAAGCACTTGGAGTGCTAAATATTATTTTTTTAGACTGCTGACAAACAGGACTTTTGACAGCCAGAAATATTAATGCAAAAGAATCGGTGACACCCAAAAGCACTTGGAGTGCTAAATATTATTTTTTTAGACTGCTGACAAACAGGACTTTTGACAGCCAGAAATATTAATGCAAAAGAATGGGGGACACCCCAAAAGCACTTGGAGTGCTAAATATTATTTTTTTAGACTGCTGACAAACAGGACTTTTGACAGCCAGAAATATTAATGCAAAAGACTGGGGTACACCCCAAAAGCACTTGGAGTGCTAAATATTATTTTTTTAGACTGCTGACAAACAGGACTTTTGACAGCCAGAAATATTAATGCAAAAGAATGGGGTACACCCCAAAAGCACTTGGAGTGCTAAATATAATTTTTTTAGACTGCTGACAAACAGGACTTTTGACAGCCGAAATAGTAATGCAAAAGAATGGGGGACACCCCAAAAGCACATAGAGTGCTAAATATTATTTTTTTAGACTGCTGACAAACAGGACTTTTGACAGCCAGAAATCTTAATGCAAAAGAATGGGTGACACCCCAAAAGCACTTGGAGTGCTAAATATTTTTTTTTTTAGACTGCTGACAAACAGGACTTTTGACAGCCAGAGATATTAATGCAAAAGACTGGGGTACACCCCAAAAGCACTTGGAGTGCAAAATATTATTTTTTTAGACTGCTGACAAACAGGACTTTTGACAGCCAGAAATATTAATGCCAAAGACTGGGGTACACCCCAAAGCACTTGGAGTGCTAAATATTATTTTTTTAGACTGCTGACAAACAGGACTTTTGACAGCCAGAAATATTAATGCAAAAGAATGGGTACACCCAAAAGCACTTGGAGTGCCTAAATATTTTTTTTAGACTGCTGACAAACAGGACTTTTGACAGCCAGAAATATTAAGGCAAAAGAATCAGGGACACCCCAAAAGCACTTGGAGTGCTAAATATTATTTTTTTAGACTGCTGACAAACAGACTTTGACAGCCAGAAATATTAATGCAAAAAAAGGGGTACACCCCAAAAGCACTTGGAGTGCTAAATATTATTTTTTTAGACTGCTGACAAACAGACTTTTGACAGCCACAAGTATTAATGCAAAAGAATGGGGGACACCCCAAAAGCACTTGGAATGCTAAATATTATTTTTTTAGACTGCTGACAAACAGACTTTTGACAGCCACAAATATTAATGCAAAAAAATGGGGGACACCCCAAAAGCACTTGGAGTGCTAAATATTATTTTTTTAGACTGCTGACAAACAGGACTTTTGACAGCCAGAAATATTAATGCAAAAGACTGGGGTAAACCCAAAAGCACTTGGAGTGCTAAATATAATTTTTTTTAGACTGCTGACAAACAGGACTTTTGACAGCCAGAAATATTAATGCAAAAAAAAGGGGTACACCCCAAAAGCACTTGGAGTGCTAAATATTATTTTTTTAGACTGCTGACAAACAGACTTTTGACAGCCAGAAATATTAATGCAAAAGAATGGGGTACACCCCAAAAGCACTTGGAGTGCTAAATATTTTTTTTTAGACTGCTGACAAACAGACTTTTGACAGCCAGAAATATTAATGCAAAAGAATCATGGACACCCCAAAAGCACTTGGAGTGCTAAATATTATTTTTTTAGACTGCTGACAAACAGGAATTTTGACAGCCAGAGATATTAATGCAAAAGACTGGGGTACACCCCAAAAGCACTTGGAGTGCAAAATATTATTTTTTTAGACTGCTGACAAACAGGACTTTTGACAGCCAGAAATATTAATGCAAAAGAATGGGGTACACCCCAAAAGCACTTGGAGTGCTAAATATTATTTTTTTAGACTGCTGACAAACAGGACTTTTGACAGCAGAAATATTAATGCTAAAGAATGGGGGACACCCCAAAAGCACTTGGAGTGCTAAATATTATTTTTTTAGACTTTTGACAAACAGGACTTTTGACAGCCAGAAATATTAATGTAAAAAACTGGTGTACACCTAAAAGCACATGGAGTGCTAAATATTATTTTTTTAGACTGCTGACAAACATGACTTTTGACAGCCAGAAATATTAATGCAAAAGAATCGGGGACACCCTAAAAGCACTTGGAGTGCTAAATATTATTTTTTTAGACTGCTGACAAACAGGACTTTTGACAGCCAGAAATATTAATGCAAAAGAATGGGGTACACCCCAAAAGCACTTGGAGTGCTAAATATAATTTTTTTAGACTGCTAACAAACAGGACTTTTGACAGCCAGAAATATTAATGCAAAAGAATGGGGTACACCCAAAAGCACTTGGAGTGCTAAATATTATTGTTTTAGACTGCTGACAAACAGGACTTTTGACAGCCAGAAATATTAATTCAAAGACTGGGGTACACCCCAAAGCACTTGGAGTGCTAAATATTATTTTTTTAGACTGCTGACAAACAGGACTTTTGACAGCCAGAAATATTAATGCAAAGAATGGGGTACACCCCAAAAGCACTTGGAGTGCTAAATATAATTTTTTTAGACTGCTGACAAACAGGACTTTTGACAGCCAGAAATATTAATGCAAAAGAATGGGGTACACCCCAAAAGCACTTGGAGTGCTAAATATTATTTTTTTAGACTGCTGACAAACAGGACTTTTGACAGCCAGAAATATTAATTCAAAAGACTGGGGTACACCCCAAAGCACTTGGAGTGCTAAATATTATTTTTTTAGACTGCTGACAAACAGGACTTTTGACAGCCAGAAATATTAATGCAAAAGAATGGGGTACACCCCAAAAGCACTTGGAGTGCTAAATATTTTTTTTTAGACTGCTGACAAACAGGACTTTTGACAGCCAGAAATATTTATGCAAAAGAATCAGGGACACCCCAAAAGCACTTGGAGTGCTAAATATAATTTTTTTAGGCTGCTGACAAACAGGACTTTTGACAGCCAGAAATAGTAATGCAAAAGAATGGGGGACACCCCAAAAGCACTTGAGTGCTAAATATTATTTTTTTAGACTGCTGACAAACAGGACTTTTGACAGCCAGAGATATTAATGCAAAAGAATGGGGTACACCCCAAAGCACTTGGAGTGCTAAATATTATTTTTTTAGACTTTTGACAAAACAGGACTTTTGACAGCCAGAAATATTAATGCAAAAAAACTGGTGTACACCCTAAAAGCACATGGAGTGCTAAATATTATTTTTTAGACTGCTGACAAACATGACTTTTGACAGCCAGAAATATTAATGCAAAAGAATCGGGGACACCCCAAAAGCACTTGGAGTGCTAAATATTATTTTTTTAGACTGCTGACAAACAGGACTTTTGACAGCCAGAAATATTAATGCAAAAGAATGGGGGACACCCCAAAAGCACTTGAAATGCTAAATATTATTTTTTTAGACTGCTGACAAACAGGACTTTTGACAGCCACAAATATTAATGCAAAAAAATGGGGGACACCCCAAAAGCACTTGGAGTGCAAAATATTATTTTTTTAGACTGCTGACAAACAGGACTTTTGACAGCCAGAAATATTAATGCAAAAGAATGGGGTACACCCCAAAAGCACTTGGAGTGCTAAATATTATTTTTTTAGACTGCTGACAAACAGGACTTTTGACAGCCAGAAATATTAATGCTAAAGAATGGGGGACACCCCAAAAGCACTTGGAGTGCTAAATATTATTTTTTTAGACTTTTGACAAACAGGACTTTTGACAGCCAGAAATATTAATGCAAAAAACTGGTGTACACCCTAAAAGCACATGGAGTGCTAAATATTATTTTTTTAGACTGCTGACAAACATGACTTTTGACAGCCAGAAATATTAATGCAAAAGAATCGGGGACACCCTAAAAGCACTTGGAGTGCTAAATATTATTTTTTTAGACTGCTGACAAACAGGACTTTTGACAGCCAGAAATATTAATGCAAAAGAATGGGGTACACCCCAAAAGCACTTGGAGTGCTAAATATAATTTTTTTAGACTGCTAACAAACAGGACTTTTGACAGCCAGAAATATTAATGCAAAAGAATGGGGTACACCCCAAAAGCACTTGGAGTGCTAAATATTATTGTTTTAGACTGCTGACAAACAGGACTTTTGACAGCCAGAAATATTAATTCAAAAGACTGGGGTACACCCCAAAGCACTTGGAGTGCTAAATATTATTTTTTTAGACTGCTGACAAACAGGACTTTTGACAGCCAGAAATATTAATGCAAAAGAATGGGGTACACCCCAAAAGCACTTGGAGTGCTAAATATAATTTTTTTAGACTGCTGACAAACAGGACTTTTGACAGCCAGAAATATTAATGCAAAAGAATGGGGTACACCCCAAAAGCACTTGGAGTGCTAAATATTATTTTTTTAGACTGCTGACAAACAGGACTTTTGACAGCCAGAAATATTAATTCAAAAGACTGGGGTACACCCCAAAGCACTTGGAGTGCTAAATATTATTTTTTTAGACTGCTGACAAACAGGACTTTTGACAGCCAGAAATATTAATGCAAAAGAATGGGGTACACCCCAAAAGCACTTGGAGTGCTAAATATTTTTTTTTAGACTGCTGACAAACAGGACTTTTGACAGCCAGAAATATTTATGCAAAAGAATCAGGGACACCCCAAAAGCACTTGGAGTGCTAAATATAATTTTTTTAGGCTGCTGACAAACAGGACTTTTGACAGCCAGAAATAGTAATGCAAAAGAATGGGGGACACCCCAAAAGCACTTGGAGTGCTAAATATTATTTTTTTAGACTGCTGACAAACAGGACTTTTGACAGCCAGAGATATTAATGCAAAAGAATGGGGTACACCCCAAAAGCACTTGGAGTGCTAAATATTATTTTTTTAGACTTTTGACAAACAGGACTTTTGACAGCCAGAAATATTAATGCAAAAAACTGGTGTACACCCTAAAAGCACATGGAGTGCTAAATATTATTTTTTTAGACTGCTGACAAACATGACTTTTGACAGCCAGAAATATTAATGCAAAAGAATGGGGTACACCCCAAAAGCACTTGGAGTGCTAAATATTATTTTTTTAGACTGCTAACAAACAGGACTTTTGACAGCCAGAAGTATTAATGCAAAAGAAAGGGGTACACCCCAAAGCACTTGGAGTGCTAAATATTATTTTTTTAGACTGCTGACAAACAGGACTTTTGACAGCCAGAAATATTAATGCAAAAGAATGGGGTACACCCCAAAAGCACTTGGAGTGGTAAATATAATTTTTTTAGACTGCTAACAAACAGGACTTTTGACAGCCAGAAATATTAATGCAAAAGAATGGGGTACACCCCAAAAGCACTTGGAGTGCTAAATATTATTTTTTTAGACTGCTGACAAACAGGACTTTTGACAGCCAGAAATATTAATGCAAAAGAATGGGGTACACCCCAAAAGCACTTGGAGTGCTAAATATTTTTTTTTAGACTGCTGACAAACAGGACTTTTGACAGCCAGAAATATTTATGCAAAAGAATCAGGGACACCCCAAAAGCACTTGGAGTGCTAAATATAATTTTTTTAGGCTGCTGACAAACAGGACTTTTCACAGCCAGAAATAGTAATGCAAAAGAATGGGGGACACCCCAAAAGCACTTGGAGTGCTAAATATTATTTTTTTAGACTGCTGACAAACAGGACTTTTGACAGCCAGAGATATTAATGCAAAAGAATGGGGTACACCCCAAAAGCACTTGGAGTGCTAAATATTATTTTTTTAGACTGCTGACAAACAGGACTTTTGACAGCCAGAAATATTAATGCAAAAGAATGGGGTACACCCCAAAAGCACTTGGAGTGCTAAATATTTTTTTTTAGACTGCTGACAAACAGGACTTTTGACAGCCAGAAATATTTATGCAAAAGAATCAGGGACACCCCAAAAGCACTTGGAGTGCTAAATATAATTTTTTTAGGCTGCTGACAAACAGGACTTTTGACAGCCAGAAATAGTAATGCAAAAGAATGGGGGACACCCCAAAAGCACTTGGAGTGCTAAATATTATTTTTTTAGACTGCTGACAAACAGGACTTTTGACAGCCAGAAATATTAATGCAAAAGAATGGGGTACACTCCAAAAGCACTTGGAGTGCTAAATATTATTTTTTTTAGGCTGCTGACAAACAGGACTTTTGACAGCCAGAAATATTAATGCAAAAGAATGGGGGACACCCCAAAAGCAATTGGAGTGCTAAATATTATTTTTTTAGACTGCTGGCAAACAGGACTTTTGACAGCCAGAAATATTAATGCAAAAGAATAGGGTACACCCCAAAAGCACTTGGAGTGCTAAATATTATTTTTTTAGACTGCTGACAAACAGGACTTTTGACAGCCAGAAATATTAATGCAAAAGAATCGGGGACACCCCAAAAGCACTTGGAGTGCTAAATATTATTTTTTTAGACTGCTGACAAACAGGACTTTTGACAGCCATAGATATTAATGCAAAAGAATGGGGTACACCCCAAAAGCACTTGGAGTGCAAAATATTATTTTTTTAGACTGCTGACAAACAGTACTTTTGACAGCCAGAAATATTAATGCAAAAGAATGGGGGACACCCCAAAAGCACTTGGAGTGCTAAATATTATTTTTTTAGACTTTTGACAAACAGGGCTTTTGAATTTTAGACTTTTGACAAACAGGGCTTTTGACAGCCAGAAATATTAATGCAAAAAACTGGTGTACACCCTAAAAGCACATGGAGTGCTAAATATTATTTTTTTAGACTGCTGACAAAGAGGACTTTTGACAGCCAGAAATATTAATGCAAAAGAATCGGGGACACCCCATAAGCACTTGGAGTGCTAAATATTATTTTTTTAGACTGCTGACAAAACGGACTTTTGACAGCCAGAAATTTTAATGCAAAAGACTGGGGTACACCCCAAAAGCACTTGGAGTGCTAAATATTATTTTTTTAGACTGCTGACAAACAGGACTTTTGACAGCCAGAAATATTAATGCTAAAGAATGGGGGACACCCCAAAAGCACTTGGAGTGCTAAATATTATTTTTTTAGACTTTTGACAAACAGGACTTTTGACAGCCAGAAATATTAATGTAAAAAACTGGTGTACACCCTAAAAGCACATGGAGTGCTAAATATTATTTTTTTAGACTGCTGACAAACATGACTTTTGACAGCCAGAAATATTAATGCAAAAGAATCGGGGACACCCTAAAAGCACTTGGAGTGCTAAATATTATTTTTTTAGACTGCTGACAAACAGGACTTTTGACAGCCAGAAATATTAATGCAAAAGAATGGGGTACACCCCAAAAGCACTTGGAGTGCTAAATATAATTTTTTTAGACTGCTAACAAACAGGACTTTTGACAGCCAGAAATATTAATGCAAAAGAATGGGGTACACCCCAAAAGCACTTGGAGTGCTAAATATTATTGTTTTAGACTGCTGACAAACAGGACTTTTGACAGCCAGAAATATTAATTCAAAAGACTGGGGTACACCCCAAAGCACTTGGAGTGCTAAATATTATTTTTTTAGACTGCTGACAAACAGGACTTTTGACAGCCAGAAATATTAATGCAAAAGAATGGGGTACACCCCAAAAGCACTTGGAGTGCTAAATATAATTTTTTTAGACTGCTGACAAACAGGACTTTTGACAGCCAGAAATATTAATGCAAAAGAATGGGGTACACCCCAAAAGCACTTGGAGTGCTAAATATTATTTTTTTAGACTGCTGACAAACAGGACTTTTGACAGCCAGAAATATTAATTCAAAAGACTGGGGTACACCCCAAAGCACTTGGAGTGCTAAATATTATTTTTTTAGACTGCTGACAAACAGGACTTTTGACAGCCAGAAATATTAATGCAAAAGAATGGGGTACACCCCAAAAGCACTTGGAGTGCTAAATATTTTTTTTTAGACTGCTGACAAACAGGACTTTTGACAGCCAGAAATATTTATGCAAAAGAATCAGGGACACCCCAAAAGCACTTGGAGTGCTAAATATAATTTTTTTAGGCATGGCAAACAGGACTTTTGACAGCCAGAAATATTAATGCAAAAGAATGGGGTACACCCCAAAAGCACTTGGAGTGCTAAATATTATTTTTTTAGACTGCTGACAAACAGGACTTTTGACAGCCAGAAATATTAATGCAAAAGAATGGGGGACACCCCAAAAGCACTTGGAGTGCTAAATATTATTTTTTTAGACTTTTGACAAACAGGGCTTTTGACAGCCAGAAATATTAATGCAAAAAACTGGTGTACACCCTAAAAGCACATGGAGTGCTAAATATTATTTTTTTAGACTGCTGACAAACAGGACTTTTGACAGCCAGAAATATTAATGCAAAAGACTGGGGTACACCCCAAAGCACTTGGAGTGCTAAATATTATTTTTTTAGACTGCTGACAAACAGGACTTTTGACAGCCAGAAATATTAATGCAAAAGAATGGGGTACACCCCAAAAGCACTTGGAGTGCTAAATATTTTTTTTAGACTGCTGACAAACAGGACTTTTGACAGCCAGAAATATTAATGCAAAAGAATCAGGGACACCCCAAAAGCACTTGGAGTGCTAAATATAATTTTTTTAGACTGCTGACAAACAGGACTTTTGACAGCCAGAAATAGTAATGCAAAAGAATGGGGGACACCCCAAAAGCACATAGAGTGCTAAATATTATTTTTTTAGACTGCTGACAAACAGGACTTTTGACAGCCAGAAATCTTAATGCAAAAGAATGGGGGACACCCCAAAAGCACTTGGAGTGCTAAATATTATTTTTTTTAGACTGCTGACAAACAGGACTTTTGACAGCCAGAGATATTAATGCAAAAGACTGGGGTACACCCCAAAAGCACTTGGAGTGCAAAATATTATTTTTTTAGACTGCTGACAAACAGGACTTTTGACAGCCAGAAATGTTAATGCAAAAGAATGGGGTACACCCCAAAAGCACATGGAGTGCTAAATATTATTTTTTTAGACTTTTGACAAACAGGACTTTTGACAGCCAGAAATATTAATGCAAAAAACTGGTGTACACCCTAAAAGCACATGGAGTGCTAAATATTATTTTTTTAGACTGCTGACAAAGAGGACTTTTGACAGCCAGAAATATTAGTGCAAAAGAATCGGGGACACCCCATAAGCACTTGGAGTGCTAAATATTATTTTTTTAGACTGCTGACAAAACGGACTTTTGACAGCCAGAAATTTTAATGCAAAAGACTGGGGTACACCCCAAAAGCACTTGGAGTGCTAAATATTATTTTTTTAGACTGCTGACAAACAGGACTTTTGACAGCCAGAAATATTAATGCAAAAGAATGGGGTACACTCCAAAAGCACTTGGAGTGCTAAATATTATTTTTTTTAGGCCGCTGACAAACAGGACTTTTGACAGCCAGAAATATTAATGCAAAAGAATGGGGGACACCCCAAAAGCAATTGGAGTGCTAAATATTATTTTTTTAGACTGCTGGCAAACAGGACTTTTGACAGCCAGAAATATTAATGCAAAAGAATAGGGTACACCCCAAAAGCACTTGGAGTGCTAAATATTATTTTTTTAGACTGCTGACAAACAGGACTTTTGACAGCCAGAAATATTAATGCAAAAGAATCGGGGACACCCCAAAAGCACTTGGAGTGCTAAATATTATTTTTTTAGACTGCTGACAAACAGGACTTTTGACAGCCAGAGATAATAATGCAAAAGAATGGGGTACACCCCAAAAGCACTTGAAGTGCAAAATATTATTTTTTTAGACTGCTGATAAACAGGACTTTTGACAGCCAGAAATATTAATGCAAAAGAATGGGGGACACCCCAAAAGCACTTGGAGTGCTAAATATTATTTTTTTAGACTTTTGACAAACAGGGCTTTTGACAGCCAGAAATATTAATGCAAAAAACTGGTGTACACCCTAAAAGCACATGGAGTGCTAAATATTATTTTTTTAGACTGCTGACAAACAGGACTTTTGACAGCCAGAAATATTAATGCAAAAGACTGGGGTACACCCCAAAGCACTTGGAGTGCTAAATATTATTTTTTTAGACTGCTGACAAACAGGACTTTTGACAGCCAGAAATATTAATGCAAAAGAATGGGGTACACCCCAAAAGCACTTGGAGTGCTAAATATTTTTTTTAGACTGCTGACAAACAGGACTTTTGACAGCCAGAAATATTAATGCAAAAGAATCAGGGACACCCCAAAAGCACTTGGAGTGCTAAATATAATTTTTTTAGACTGCTGACAAACAGGACTTTTGACAGCCAGAAATAGTAATGCAAAAGAATGGGGGACACCCCAAAAGCACATAGAGTGCTAAATATTATTTTTTTAGACTGCTGACAAACAGGACTTTTGACAGCCAGAAATCTTAATGCAAAAGAATGGGGGACACCCCAAAAGCACTTGGAGTGCTAAATATTATTTTTTTTAGACTGCTGACAAACAGGACTTTTGACAGCCAGAGATATTAATGCAAAAGACTGGGGTACACCCCAAAAGCATATGGAGTGCTAAATATTATTTTTTTAGACTTTTGACAAACAGGACTTTTGACAGCCAGAAATATTAATGCAAAAAACTGGTGTACACCCTAAAAGCACATGGAGTGCTAAATGTTATTTTTTTAGACTGCTGACAAACAGGACTTTTGACAGCCAGAAATATTAATGCAAAAGACTGGGGTACACCCCAAAGCACTTGGAGTGCTAAATATTATTTTTTTAGACTGCTGACAAACAGGACTTTTGACAGCCAGAAATATTAATGCAAAAGAATGGGGTACACCCCAAAAGCACTTGGAGTGCTAAATATTATTTTTTTAGACTGCTGACAAACAGGACTTTTGACAGCCAGAAATATTAATGCAAAAGAATCGGTGACACCCCAAAAGCACTTGGAGTGCTAAATATTATTTTTTTAGACTGCTGACAAACAGGACTTTTGACAGCCAGAAATATTAATGCAAAAGAATGGGGGACACCCCAAAAGCACTTGGAGTGCTAAATATTATTTTTTTAGACTGCTGACAAACAGGACTTTTGACAGCCAGAAATATTACTGCAAAAGAATCAGGGACACCCCAAAAGCACTTGGAGTGCTAAAGATAATTTTTTTAGACTGCTGACAAACAGGACTTTTGACAGACAGAAATATTAATGCAAAAGAATGGGGTACACCCCAAAAGCACTTGGAGTGCTAAATATTATTTTTTTAGACTGCTGACAAACAGGACTTTTGACAGCCAGAAATTTTACTGCAAAAGACTGGGGTACACCCCAAAAGCACTTGGAGTGCTAAATATTATTTTTTTAGACTGCTGACAAACAGGACTTTTGACAGCCAGAAATATTAATGCAAAAGAATGGGGTACACTCCAAAAGCACTTGGAGTGCTAAATATTATTTTTTTTAGGCTGCTGACAAACAGGACTTTTGACAGCCAGAAATCTTAATGCAAAAGAATGGGGTACACCCCAAAAGCACTTGGAGTGCTAAATATTATTTTTTTAGACTGCTGACAAACAGGACTTTTGACAGCCAGAAATATTAATGCAAAAGAATCGGGGACACCCCAAAAGCACTTGGAGTGCTAAATATTATTTTTTTAGACTGCTGACAAACAGGACTTTTGACAGCCAGAAATATTAATGCAAAAGAATGGGGTACACCCCAAAAGCACTTGGAGTGCTAAATATTATTTTTTAGACTGCTGACAAACAGGACTTTTGACAGCCAGAAATATTAATGCAAAAGAATCGGTGACACCCCAAAAGCACTTGGAGTGCTAAATATTATTTTTTTAGACTGCTGACAAACAGGACTTTTGACAGCCAGAAATATTAATGCAAAAGAATGGGGGACACCCCAAAAGCACTTGGAGTGCTAAATATTATTTTTTTAGACTGCTGACAAACAGGACTTTTGACAGCCACAAATATTAATGCAAAAAAATGGGGGACACCCCAAAAGCACTTGGAGTGCTAAATATTATTTTTTTAGACTGCTGACAAACAGGACTTTTGACAGCCAGAAATATTAATGCAAAAGACTGGGGTACACCCCAAAATCACTTGGAGTGCTAAATATTATTTTTTTAGACTGCTGACAAACAGGACTTTTGACAGCCAGAAATATTAATGCAAAAGAATGGGGTACACCCCAAAAGCACTTGGAGTGCTAAATATTTTTTTTTAGACTGCTGACAAACAGGACTTTTGACAGCCAGAAATATTAATGCAAAAGAATCAGGGACACCCCAAAAGCACTTGGAGTGCTAAATATAATTTTTTTAGACTGCTGACAAACAGGACTTTTGACAGCCAGAAATAGTAATGCAAAAGAATGGGGGACACCCCAAAAGCACATAGAGTGCTAAATATTATTTTTTTAGACTGCTGACAAACAGGACTTTTGACAGCCAGAAATCTTAATGCAAAAGAATGGGGGACACCCCAAAAGCACTTGGAGTGCTAAATATTATTTTTTTTAGACTGCTGACAAACAGGACTTTTGACAGCCAGAGATATTAATGCAAAAGACTGGGGTACACCCCAAAAGCACTTGGAGTGCAAAATATTATTTTTTTAGACTGCTGACAAACAGGACTTTTGACAGCCAGAAATATTAATGCAAAAGACTGGGGTACACCCCAAAGCACTTGGAGTGCTAAATATTATTTTTTTAGACTGCTGACAAACAGGACTTTTGACAGCCAGAAATATTAATGCAAAAGAATGGGGTACACCCCAAAAGCACTTGGAGTGCTAAATATTTTTTTTAGACTGCTGACAAACAGGACTTTTGACAGCCAGAAATATTAAGGCAAAAGAATCAGGGACACCCCAAAAGCACTTGGAGTGCTAAATATTATTTTTTTAGACTGCTGACAAACAGGACTTTAGACAGCCAGAAATCTTAATGCAAAAGAATGGGGTACACCCCAAAAGCACTTGGAGTGCTAAATATTATTTTTTTAGACTGCTGACAAACAGGACTTTTGACAGCTAGAGATATTAATGCAAAAAATGGGGTACACCCCAAATGCACTTGGAGTGCAAAATATTATTTTTTTAGACTGCTGACAAACAGGACTTTTGACAGCCAGAAATATTAATGCAAAAGAATGGGGGACACCCCAAAAGCACTTGGAGTGCTAAATATTATTTTTTTAGACTTTTGACAAACAGGACTTTTGACAGCCAGAAATATTAATGCAAAAAACTGGTGTACACCCTAAAAGCACATGGAGTGCTAAATATTATTTTTTTAGACTGCTGACAAACAGGACTTTTGACAGCCAGAAATATTAATGCAAAAGAATGGGGTACACTCCAAAAGCACTTGGAGTGCTAAATATTATTTTTTTTAGGCTGCTGACAAACAGGACTTTTGACAGCCAGAAATATTAATGCAAAAGAATGGGGGACACCCCAAAAGCACTTGGAGTGCTAAATATTATTTTTTTAGACTGCTGGCAAACAGGACTTTTGACAGCCAGAAATATTAATGCAAAAGAATCGGGGACACCCCAAAAGCACTTGGAGTGCTAAATATTATTTTTTTAGACTGCTGACAAACAGGACTTTTGACAGCCAGAGATATTAATGCAAAAGAATGGGGTACACCCCAAAAGCACTTGGAGTGCAAAATATTATTTTTTTAGACTGCTGATAAACAGGACTTTTGACAGCCAGAAATATTAATGCAAAAGAATGGGGGACACCCCAAAAGCACTTGGAGTGCTAAATATTATTTTTTTAGACTTTTGACAAACAGGGCTTTTGACAGCCAGAAATATTAATGCAAAAAACTGGTGTACACCCTAAAAGCACATGGAGTGCTAAATATTATTTTTTTAGGCTGCTGACAAACAGGACTTTTGACAGCCAGAAATATTAATGCAAAAGAATGGGGTACACCCCAAAAGCACTTGGAGTGCTAAATATAATTTTTTTAGACTGCTGACAAACAGGACTTTTGACAGCCAGAAATAGTAATGCAAAAGAATGGGGGACACCCCAAAAGCACTTGGAGTGCTAAATATTATTTTTTTAGACTGCTGACAAACAGGACTTTTGACAGCCAGAAATATTAATGCAAAAGACTGGGGTAAACCCCAAAAGCACTTGGAGTGCTAAATATAATTTTTTTAGACTGCTGACAAACAGGACTTTTGACAGCCAGAAATATTAATGCAAAAAAAAGGGGTACACCCCAAAAGCACTTGGAGTGCTAAATATTATTTTTTTAGACTGCTGACAAACAGGACTTTTGACAGCCAGAAATATTAATGCAAAAGAATGGGGTACACCCCAAAAGCACTTGGAGTGCTAAATATTTTTTTTTAGACTGCTGACAAACAGGACTTTTGACAGCCAGAAATATTAATGCAAAAGAATCAGGGACACCCCAAAAGCACTTGGAGTGCTAAATATTATTTTTTTTTAGACTGCTGACAAACAGGAATTTTGACAGCCAGAGATATTAATGCAAAAGACTGGGGTACACCCCAAAAGCACTTGGAGTGCAAAATATTATTTTTTTAGACTGCTGACAAACAGGACTTTTGACAGCCAGAAATATTAATGCAAAAGAATGGGGTTCACCCCAAAAGCACTTGGAGTGCTAAATATTATTTTTTTAGACTGCTGACAAACAGGACTTTTGACAGCCAGAAATATTAATGCAAAAGAATGGGGGACACCCCAAAAGCACTTGGAGTGCTAAATATTATTTTTTTAGACTTTTGACAAACAGGACTTTTGACAGCCAGAAATATTAATGCAAAAAACTGGTGTACACCCTAAAAGCACATGGAGTGCTAAATATTATTTTTTTAGACTGCTGACAAACATGACTTTTGACAGCCAGAAATATTAATGCAAAAGAATCGGGGACACCCTAAAAGCACTTGGAGTGCTAAATATTATTTTTTTAGACTGCTGACAAACAGGACTTTTGACAGCCAGAAATATTAATGCAAAAGAATGGGGTACACCCCAAAAGCACTTGGAGTGCTAAATATAATTTTTTTAGACTGCTAACAAACAGGACTTTTGACAGGCAGAAATATTAATGCAAAAGAATGGGGTACACCCCAAAAGCACTTGGAGTGCTAAATATTTTTTTTTTTAGACTGCTGACAAACAGGACTTTTGACAGCCAGAAATATTAATTCAAAAGACTGGGGTACACCCCAAAGCACTTGGAGTGCTAAATATTATTTTTTTAGACTGCTGACAAACAGGACTTTTGACAGCCAGAAATATTAATGCAAAAGAATGGGGTACACCCCAAAAGCACTTGGAGTGCTAAATATAATTTTTTTAGACTGCTAACAAACAGGACTTTTGACAGCCAGAAATATTAATGCAAAAGAATGGGGTACACCCCAAAAGCACTTGGAGTGCTAAATATTATTTTTTTAGACTGCTGACAAACAGGACTTTTGACAGCCAGAAATATTAATTCAAAAGACTGGGGTACACCCCAAAAGCACTTGGAGTGCTAAATATTATTTTTTTAGACTGCTGACAAACAGGACTTTTGACAGCCAGAAATATTTATGCAAAAGAATCAGGGACACCCCAAAAGCACTTGGAGTGCTAAATATAATTTTTTTAGGCTGCTGACAAACAGGACTTTTGACAGCCAGAAATAGTAATGCAAAAGAATGGGGGACACCCCAAAAGCACTTGGAGTGCTAAATATTATTTTTTTAGACTGCTGACAAACAGGACTTTTGACAGCCAGAGATATTAATGCAAAAGAATGGGGTACACCCCAAAAGCACTTGGAGTGCTAAATATTATTTTTTTAGACTTTTGACAAACAGGACTTTTGACAGCCAGAAATATTAATGCAAAAAACTGGTGTACACCCTAAAAGCACATGGAGTGCTAAATATTATTTTTTTAGACTGCTGACAAACATGACTTTTGACAGCCAGAAATATTAATGCAAAAGAATCGGGGACACCCCAAAAGCACTTGGAGTGCTAAATATTATTTTTTTAGACTGCTGACAAACAGGACTTTTGACAGCCAGAAATATTAATGCAAAAGAATGGGGTACACCCCAAAAGCACTTGGAGTGCTAAATATAATTTTTTTAGACTGCTAACAAACAGGACTTTTGACAGCCAGAAATATTAATGCAAAAGAATGGGGTACACCCCAAAAGCACTTGGAGTGCTAAATATTATTTTTTTAGACTGCTGACAAACAGGACTTTTGACAGCCAGAAATATTAATTCAAAAGACTGGTGTACACCCCAAAGCACTTGGAGTGCTAAATATTATTTTTTTAGACTGCTGACAAACAGGACTTTTGACAGCCAGAAATATTAATGCAAAAGAATGGGGTACACCCCAAAAGCACTTGGAGTGCTAAATATAATTTTTTTAGACTGCTAACAAACAGGACTTTTGACAGCCAGAAATATTAATGCAAAAGAATGGGGTACACCCCAAAAGCACTTGGAGTGCTAAATATTATTTTTTTAGAC
Source organism: Mixophyes fleayi (assembly GCF_038048845.1). Lineage (NCBI taxonomy): Eukaryota > Metazoa > Chordata > Amphibia > Anura > Limnodynastidae > Mixophyes > Mixophyes fleayi. The sequence continues at coordinate 93,664,946 of NC_134409.1, forward strand.
TGCTGACAAACAGGACTTTTGACAGCCAGAAATATTAATGCAAAAGAATCGGGGACACCCCAAAAGCACTTGGAGTGCTAAATATTATTTTTTTAGACTGCTGACAAACAGGACTTTTGACATCTAGAAATATTAATGCAAAAGAATCGGTGACACCCCAAAAGCACTTGGAGTGCTAAATATTATTTTTTTAGACTGCTGACAAACAGGACTTTTGACAGCCAGAAATATTAATGCAAAAGAATGGGGGACACCCCAAAAGCACTTGGAGTGCTAAATATTATTTTTTTAGACTGCTGACAAACAGGACTTTTGACAGCCACAAATATTAATGCAAAAAAAATGGGGGACACCCCAAAAGCACTTGGAGTGCTAAATATAATTTTTTTAGACTGCTGACAAACAGGACTTTTGACGGCCAGAAATATTAATGCAAAAAAAAGGGTACACCCCAAAAGCAATTGGAGTGCTAAATATTATTTTTTTAGACTGCTGACAAACAGGACTTTTGACAGCCAGAAATATTAATGCAAAATAATGGGGTATACCCCAAAAGCACTTGGAGTGCTAAATATTTTTTTTTAGACTGCTGACAAACAGGACTTTTGACAGCCAGAAATATTAATGCAAAAGAATCAGGGACACCCCAAAAGCACTTGGAGTGCTAAATATAATTTTTTTAGACTGCTGACAAACAGGACTTTTAACAGCCAGAAATAGTAATGCAAAAGAATGGGGGACACCCCAAAAGCACTTGGAGTGCTAAATATTATTTTTTTAGACTGCTGACAAACAGGACTTTTGACAGCCAGAAATATTAATGCAAAAGAATGGGGTACACCCCAAAAGCACTTGGAGTGCTAAATATTATTTTTTTAGACTGCTGGCAAACAGGACTTTTGACAGCCAGAAATATTAATGCAAAAGAATGGGGTACACCCCAAAAGCACTTGGAGTGCTAAATATTATTTTTTTAGACTGCTGACAAACAGGACTTTTGACAGCCAGAAATATTAATGCAAAAGAATCGGGGACACCCCAAAAGCACTTGGAGTGCTAAATATTATTTTTTTAGACTGCTGACAAACAGGACTTTTGACATCTAGAAATATTAATGCAAAAGAATCGGTGACACCCCAAAAGCACTTGGAGTGCTAAATATTATTTTTTTAGACTGCTGACAAACAGGACTTTTGACGGCCAGAAATATTAATGCAAAAAAAAGGGGTACACCCCAAAAGCAATTGGAGTGCTAAATATTATTTTTTTAGACTGCTGACAAACAGGACTTTTGACAGCCAGAAATATTAATGCAAAATAATGGGGTACACCCCAAAAGCACTTGGAGTGCTAAATATTTTTTTTTAGACTGCTGACAAACAGGACTTTTGACAGCCAGAAATATTAATGCAAAAGAATCAGGGACACCCCAAAAGCACTTGGAGTGCTAAATATAATTTTTTTAGACTGCTGACAAACAGGACTTTTAACAGCCAGAAATAGTAATGCAAAAGAATGGGGGACACCCCAAAAGCACTTAGAGTGCTAAATATTATTTTTTTAGACTGCTGACAAACAGGACTTTTGACAGCCAGAAATCTTAATGTAAAAGAATGGGGGACACCCCAAAAGCACTTGGAGTGCTAAATATTATTTTTTTTAGACTGCTGACAAACAGGACTTTTGACAGACAGAGATATTAATGCAAAATACTGGGGTACACCCCAAAAGCACTTGGAGTGCAAAATATTATTTTTTTAGACTGCTGACAAACAGGACTTTTGACAGCCAGAAATATTAATGCAAAAGAATGGGGTACACCCCAAAAGCACTTGGAGTGCTAAATATTATTTTTTTAGACTGCTGGCAAATATGACTTTTGACAGCCAGAAATATTAATGCAAAAGAATGGGGTACACCCCAAAAGCACTTGGAGTGCTAAATATTATTTTTTTAGACTGCTGACAAACAGGACTTTTGACAGCCAGAAATATTAATGCAAAAGAATCGGGGACACCCCAAAAGCACTTGGAGTGCTAAATATTGTTTTTTTAGACTGCTGACAAACAGGACTTTTGACAGCCAGAGATATTAATGCAAAAGAATGGGGTACACCCCAAAAGCACTTGGAGTGCAAAATATTATTTTTTTAGACTGCTGACAAACAGGACTTTTGACAGCCAGAAATATTAATGCAAAAAACTGGTGTACACCCTAAAAGCACATGGAGTGCTAAATATTATTTTTTTAGACTGCTGACAAACATGACTTTTGACAGCCAGAAATATTAATGCAAAAGAATCGGGGACACCCCAAAAGCACTTGGAGTGCTAAATATTATTTTTTTAGACTGCTGACAAACAGGACTTTTGACAGCCAGAAATATTAATGCAAAAGAATGGGGTACACCCCAAAAGCACTTGGAGTGCTAAATATAATTTTTTTAGACTGCTAACAAACAGGACTTTTGACAGCCAGAAATATTAATGCAAAAGAATGGGGTACACCCCAAAAGCACTTGGAGTGCTAAATATTATTTTTTTAGACTGCTGACAAACAGGACTTTTGACAGCCAGAAATATTAATGCAAAAGAATGGGGTACACCCCAAAAGCACTTGGAGTGCTAAATATAATTTTTTTAGACTGCTAACAAACAGGACTTTTGACAGCCAGAAATATTAATGCAAAAGAATGGGGTACACCCCAAAAGCACTTGGAGTGCTAAATATTATTTTTTTAGACTGCTGACAAACAGGACTTTTGACAGCCAGAAATATTAATGCAAAAGAATGGGGTACACCCCAAAAGCACTTGGAGTGCTAAATATTATTTTTTTAGACTGCTGACAAACAGGACTTTTGACAGCCAGAAATATTAATTCAAAAGACTGGGGTACACCCCAAAGCACTTGGAGTGCTAAATATTATTTTTTTTAGGCTGCTGACAAACAGGACTTTTGACAGCCAGAAATATTAATGCAAAATAATGGGGGACACCCCAAAAGCAATTGGAGTGCTAAATATTATTTTTTTAGACTGCTGGCAAACAGGACTTTTGACAGCCAGAAATATTAATGCAAAAGAATAGGGTACACCCCAAAAGCACTTGGAGTGCTAAATATTATTTTTTTAGACTGCTGACAAACAGGACTTTTGACAGCCAGAAATATTAATGCAAAAGAATCGGGGACACCCCAAAAGCACTTGGAGTGCAAAATATTATTTTTTTAGACTGCTGACAAACAGGACTTTTGACAGCCAGAAATATTAATGCAAAAGAATGGGGGACACCCCAAAAGCACTTGGAGTGCTAAATATTATTTTTTTAGACTTTTGACAAACAGGGCTTTTGACAGCCAGAAATATTAATGCAAAAAACTGGTGTACACCCTAAAAGCACATGGAGTGCTAAATATTATTTTTTTAGACTGCTGACAAACAGGACTTTTGACAGCCGACAAATATTAATGCAAAAAAAATGGGGGACACCCCAAAAGCACTTGGAGTGCTAAATATAATTTTTTTAGACTGCTGACAAACAGGACTTTTGACGGCCAGAAATATTAATGCAAAAAAAAGGGTACACCCCAAAAGCAATTGGAGTGCTAAATATTATTTTTTTAGACTGCTGACAAACAGGACTTTTGACAGCCAGAAATATTAATGCAAAATAATGGGGTACACCCCAAAAGCACTTGGAGTGCTAAATATTTTTTTTAGACTGCTGACAAACAGGACTTTTGACAGCCAGAAATATTAATGCAAAAGAATCAGGGACACCCCAAAAGCACTTGGAGTGCTAAATATAATTTTTTTAGACTGCTGACAAACAGGACTTTTAACAGCCAGAAATAGTAATGCAAAAGAATGGGGGACACCCCAAAAGCACTTGGAGTGCTAAATATTATTTTTTTAGACTGCTGACAAACAGGACTTTTGACAGCCAGAAATATTAATGCAAAAGAATGGGGTACACCCCAAAAGCACTTGGAGTGCTAAATATTATTTTTTTAGACTGCTGACAAACAGGACTTTTGACAGCCACAAATATTAATGCAAAAAAATGGGGGACACCCAAAAGCACATGGAGTGCTAATATAATTTTTTTAGACTGCTGACAAACAGGACTTTTGACGGCCAGAAATATTAATGCAAAAAAAAGGGGTACACCCCAAAAGCAATTGGAGTGCTAAATATTATTTTTTTAGACTGCTGACAAACAGGACTTTTGACAGCCAGAAATATTAATGCAAAATAATGGGGTACACCCCAAAAGCACTTGGAGTGCTAAATATTTTTTTTTAGACTGCTGACAAACAGGACTTTTGACAGCCAGAAATATTAATGCAAAAGAATCAGGGACACACCCAAAGCACTTAGAGTGCTAAATATTATTTTTTTAGACTGCTGACAAACAGGACTTTGACAGCCAGAAATCTTAATGCAAAAGAATGGGGGACACCCCAAAAGCACTTGGAGTGCTAAATATTATTTTTTTTAGACTGCTGACAAACAGGACTTTTGACAGACAGAGATATTAATGCAAAAGACTGGGGTACACCCCAAAAGCACTTGGAGTGCAAAATATTATTTTTTTTAGACTGCTGACAAACAGGACTTTTGACAGCCAGAAATATTAATGCAAAGAATGGGGTACACCCCAAAAGCACTTGGAGTGCTAAATATTATTTTTTTAGACTGCTGGCAAACATGACTTTTGACAGCCAGAAATATTAATGCAAAAGAATGGGGTACACCCCAAAAGCACTTGGAGTGCTAAATATTATTTTTTTAGACTGCTGACAAACAGGACTTTTGACAGCCAGAAATATTAATGCAAAAGAATCGGGACACCCCAAAAGCACTTGGAGTGCTAAATATTATTTTTTTAGACTGCTGACAAACAGGACTTTTGACAGCCAGAGATATTAATGCAAAAGAATGGGGTACACCCCAAAAGCACTTGGAGTGCAAAATATTATTTTTTTAGACTGCTGACAAACAGGACTTTTGACAGCCAGAAATATTAATGCAAAAGAATGGGGGACACCCCAAAAGCACTTGGAGTGCTAAATATTATTTTTTTTAGACTTTTGACAAACAGGACTTTTGACAGCCAGAAATATTAATGCAAAAAACTGGTGTACACCCTAAAAGCACATGGAGTGCTAAATATTATTTTTTTAGACTGCTGACAAACAGGACTTTTGACAGCCAGAAATATTAATGCAAAAGAATCGGGGACACCCCATAAGCACTTGGAGTGCTAAATATTATTTTTTTAGACTGCTGACAAAACGGACTTTTGACAGCCAGAAATTTTAATGCAAAAGACTGGGGTACACCCCAAAAGCACTTGGAGTGCTAAATATTATTTTTTTAGACTGCTGACAAACTGGACTTTTGACAGCCAGAAATATTAATGCAAAAGAATGGGGTACACTCCAAAAGCACTTGGAGTGCTAAATATTTTTTTTAGGCTGCTGACAAACAGGACTTTTGATAGCCAGAAATATTAATGCAAAAGAATGGGGACACTCCAAAAGCACTTGGAGTGCTAAATATTATTTTTTTAGACTGCTGACAAACAGGACTTTTGACAGCCAGAAATATTAATGCAAAAGAATGGTTACACCCCAAAAGCACTTGGAGTGCTAAATATTATTTTTTTAGACTGCTGGCAAACAGGACTTTTGACAGCCAGAAATATTAATGCAAAAGAATGGGGTACACCCCAAAAGCACTTGGAGTGCTAAATATTATTTTTTTAGACTGCTGACAAACAGGACTTTTGACAGCCAGAAATATTAATGCAAAAGAATCGGGGACACCCCAAAAGCACTTGGAGTGTAAATATTATTTTTTAGACTGCTGACAAACAGGACTTTTGACAGCTAGAAATATTAATGCAAAAGAATGGGTGACACCCAAAAGCACTTGGAGTGCTAAATATTATTTTTTTAGACTGCTGACAAACAGGACTTTTGACAGCCACAAATATTAATGCAAAAAAATGGGGGACACCCCAAAAGCACTTGGAGTGCTAAATATTATTTTTTTAGACTGCTGACAAACAGGACTTTTGACAGCCAGAAATATTAATGCAAAAGAATGGGGTACACCCAAAAGCACTTGGAGTGCTAAATATTATTTTTTTAGACTGCTGACAAACAGGACTTTTGACAGCTAGAAATATTAATGCAAAAGAATCGGTGACACCCAAAAGCACTTGGAGTGCTAAATATTATTTTTTTAGACTGCTGACAAACAGGACTTTTGACAGCCACAAATATTAATGCAAAAAAATGGGGACACCCAAAAGCACTTGGAGTGCTAAATATTATTTTTTTAGACTGCTGACAAACAGGACTTTTGACAGCCAGAATATTAATGCAAAAGACTGGGGTAAACCCCAAAAGCACTTGGAGGGTTAAATATAATTTTTTTAGACTGCTGACAAACAGGACTTTTGACAGCCAGAAATATTAATGCAAAAAAAAGGGGTACACTCCAAAAGCACTTGGAGTGCTAAATATTATTTTTTTAGACTGCTGACAAACAGGACTTTTGACAGCCAGAAATATTAATGCAAAAGAATCGGGGACACCCCAAAAGCACTTGGAGTGCTAAATATTATTTTTTTAGACTGCTGACAAACAGGACTTTTGACAGCCAGAGATATTAATGCAAAAGAATGGGGTACACCCCAAAAGCACTTGGAGTGCAAAATATTATTTTTTTAGACTGCTGACAAACAGGACTTTTGACAGCCAGAAATATTAATGCAAAAGAATGGGGGACACCCCAAAAGCACTTGGAGTGCTAAATATTATTTTTTTTAGACTTTTGACAACAGGACTTTTGACAGCCAGAAATATTAATGCAAAAAACTGGTGTACACCCTAAAAGCACATGGAGTGCTAAATATTATTTTTTTAGACTGCTGACAAACAGGACTTTTGACAGCCAGAAATATTAATGCAAAAGAATCGGGGACACCCCATAAGCACTTGGAGTGCTAAATATTATTTTTTTAGACTGCTGACAAAACGGACTTTTGACAGCCAGAATTTTAATGCAAAAGACTGGGGTACACCCCAAAAGCACTTGGAGTGCTAAATATTATTTTTTTAGACTGCTGACAAACTGGACTTTTGACAGCCAGAAATATTAATGCAAAAGAATGGGGTACACTCCAAAAGCACTTGGAGTGCTAAATATTTTTTTTAGGCTGCTGACAAACAGGACTTTTGATAGCCAGAAATATTAATGCAAAAGAATGGGGGACACTCCAAAAGCACTTGGAGTGCTAAATATTTATTTTTTAGACTGCTGACAAACAGGACTTTTGACAGCCAGAAATATTAATGCAAAAGAATGGGTTACACCCCAAAAGCACTTGGAGTGCTAAATATTATTTTTTTAGACTGCTGGCAAACAGGACTTTTGACAGCCAGAATATTAATGCAAAAGAATGGGGTACACCCCAAAAGCACTTGGAGTGCTAAATATTATTTTTTAGACTGCTGACAAACAGGACTTTTGACAGCCAGAAATATTAATGCAAAAGAATCGGGGACACCCCAAAAGCACTTGGAGTGCTAAATATTATTTTTTTAGACTGCTGACAAACAGGACTTTTGACAGCTAGAAATATTAATGCAAAAGAATGGGTGACACCCCAAAAGCACTTGGAGTGCTAAATATTATTTTTTTAGACTGCTGACAAACAGGACTTTTGACAGCCACAAATATTAATGCAAAAAAAATGGGGGACACCCCAAAAGCACTTGGAGTGCTAAATATTATTTTTTTAGACTGCTGACAAACAGGACTTTTGACAGCCAGAAATATTAATGCAAAAGAATGGGGTACAACCAAAAGCACTTGGAGTGCTAAATATTATTTTTTTAGACTGCTGACAAACAGACTTTTGACAGCTAGAAATATTAATGCAAAAGAATCGGTGACACCCCAAAAGCACTTGGAGTGCTAAATATTATTTTTTTAGACTGCTGACAAACAGGACTTTTGACAGCCACAAATATTAATGCAAAAAATGGGGGACACCCCAAAAGCACTTGGAGTGCTAAATATTATTTTTTTAGACTGCTGACAAACAGGACTTTTGACAGCCAGAAATATTAATGCAAAAGACTGGGGTAAACCCAAAAGCACTTGGAGGGTTAAATATAATTTTTTTAGACTGCTGACAAACAGGACTTTTGACAGCCAGAAATATTAATGCAAAAAAAGGGGTACACTCCAAAAGCACTTGGAGTGCTAAATATTATTTTTTAGACTGCTGACAAACAGGACTTTTGACAGCCAGAAATATTAATGCAAAAGAATGGGGTACACCCCAAAAGCACTTGGAGTGCTAAATATTTTTTTTTAGACTGCTGACAAACAGGACTTTTGACAGCCAGAAATAATAATGCAAAAGAATCAGGGACACCCCAAAAGCACTTGGAGTGCTAAATATTATTTTTTTTAGACTGCTGACAAACAGGACTTTGACAGCCAGAGATATTAATGCAAAAGACTGGGGTACACCCCAAAAGCACTTGGAGTGCAAAATATTATTTTTTTAGACTGCTGACAAACAGGACTTTTGACAGCCAGAAATATTAATGCAAAAGAATGGGGTACACCCCAAAAGCACTTGGAGTGCTAAATATTATTTTTTTAGACTGCTGACAAACAGGACTTTTGACAGCCAGAAATATTAATGCAAAAGAATGGGGGACACCCCAAAAGCACTTGGAGTGCTAAATATTATTTTTTTAGACTTTTGACAAACAGGACTTTTGACAGCCAGAAATATTAATGCAAAAAACTGGTGTACACCCTAAAAGCACATGGAGTGCTAAATATTATTTTTTTAGACTGCTGACAACATGACTTTTGACAGCCAGAAATATTAATGCAAAAGAATCGGGGACACCCCAAAAGCACTTGGAGTGCTAAATATTATTTTTTTTAGACTGCTGACAAACAGGACTTTTGACAGCCAGAAATATTAATGCAAAAGAATGGGGTACACCCCAAAAGCACTTGGAGTGCTAAATATTATTTTTTTAGACTGCTGACAAACAGGACTTTTGACAGCCAGAAATATTAATTCAAAAGACTGGGGTACACCCCAAAGCACTTGGAGTGCTAAATATTATTTTTTTAGACTGCTGACAAACAGGACTTTTGACAGCCAGAAATATTAATGCAAAAGAATAGGGTACACCCCAAAAGCACTTGGAGTGCTAAATATTTTTTTTTAGACTGCTGACAAACAGGACTTTTGACAGCCAGAAATATTTATGCAAAAGAATCAGGGACACCCCAAAAGCACTTGGAGTGCTAAATATAATTTTTTTAGGCTGCTGACAAACAGGACTTTTGACAGCCAGAAATAGTAATGCAAAAGAATGGGGGACACCCCAAAAGCACTTGGAGTGCTAAATATTATTTTTTTAGACTGCTGACAAACAGGACTTTTGACAGCCAGAGATATTAATGCAAAAGAATCGGGGACACCCCAAAAGCACTTGGAGTGCTAAATATTATTTTTTTAGACTGCTGACAAACAGGACTTTTGACAGCCAGAAATATTAATGCAAAAGAATGGGGTACACCCCAAAAGCACTTGGAGTGCTAAATATTATTTTTTTAGACTGCTAACAAACAGGACTTTTGACAGCCAGAAATATTAATGCAAAAGAATGGGGGACACCCCAAAAGCACTTGGAGTGCTAAATATTATTTTTTTAGACTGCTGACAAACAGGACTTTTGACAGCCAGAAATATTAATGCAAAAGACTGGTGTACACCCTAAAAGCACATGGAGTGGTAAATATAATTTTTTTAGACTGCTGACAAACAGGACTTTTGACAGCCAGATTTATTAATGCAAAAGAATCGGGGACACCCCAAAAGCACTTGGAGTGCTAAATATTTTTTTTTAGACTGCTGACAAACAGGACTTTTGACAGCCAGAAATATTAATGCAAAAGAATGGGGTACACCCGAAAAGCACATGGAGTGCTAAATATTATTTTTTTAGACTGCTGACAAACAGGACTTTTGACAGCCAGAAATTTTAATGCAAAAGAATCGGGGACACCCCAAAAGCACTTGGAGTGCTAAATATAATTTTTTTAGACTGCTGATAAACAGGACTTTTGACAGCCAGAAATATTAATGCAAAAGACTGGGGTACACCCCAAAAGCACTTGGAGTGCTAAATATTATTTTTTTTAGACTGCTGACAAACAGGACTTTTGACAGCCAGAAATATTAATGCAAAAGAATGGGGTACACCCCAAAAGCACTTGGAGTGCTAAATATTATTTTTTTAGACTGCTGACAAACAGGACTTTTGACAGCCAGAAATATTAATGCAAAAGAATCGGGGACACCCCAAAAGCACTTGGAGTGCTAAATATTATTTTTTTAGACTGCTGACAAACAGGACTTTTGACAGCCAGAAATATTAATGCAAAAGAATGGGGTACACCCCAAAAGCACTTGGAGTGCTAAATATTATTTTTTTAGACTGCTAACAAACAGGACTTTTGACAGCCAGAAATTTTAATGGAAAAGAATGGGGGACACCCCAAAAGCACTTGGAGTGCTAAATATTACTTTTTTAGACTGCTGACAAACAGGACTTTTGACAGCCAGAAATAGTAATGCAAAAGAATGGGGTACACCCCAAAAGCACTTGGAGTGCTAAATATTATTTTTTTAGACTGCTGACAAACAGGACTTTTGACATCCAGAAATATTAATGCAAAAAAATCGGGGACACCCCAAAAGCACTTGGAGTGCTAAATATAATTTTTTTAGACTGCTGACAAACAGGACTTTTGACAGCCAGAAATATTAATGCAAAAGAATCGGGGACACCCCAAAAGCACTTGGAGTGCTAAATATTATTTTTTTAGACTGCTGACAAACAGGACTTTTGACAGCCAGAAATATTAATGCAAAAGAATGGGGTACACCCCAAAAGCACTTGGAGTGCTAAATATTATTTTTTTAGACTGCTGACAAACAGGACTTTTGACAGCCATAAATTTTAATGCAAAAGAATCGGGGACACCCCAAAAGCACTTGGAGTGCTAAATATTATTTTTTTAGACTGCTGACAAACAGGACTTTTGACAGCCAGAAATAGTAATGCAAAAGAATGGGGTACACCCCAAAAGCACTTGGAGGCTAAATATTATTTTTTTAGACTGCTGATAAACAGGACTTTTGACAGCCAGAAATATTAATGCAAAAAAATCGGGGACACCCCAAAAGCACTTGTAGTGCTAAATATTGAAAAAAAAAAAAGACTCCTCTATCCTCTTCTTTTCTCTTCTTATCAATTATTATCAGAATTGTAATCAGAATTGTAGTCAGAATTGTTATCAGAATTGTAATCAGAATTGTAATCAATCAGAATTGTTATCAGAATTGTTATCAGAAGTGTTATCAGAAGTGTTATCAGAATTGTAATCAGAATTGTCATCAGAATTGGATGAAGAATAAGGTATATTCTCTTTCCCTGCTCTAATCAGCCTGTGACTACACCCTGCTCTGTCCCTCTGTCAAATGGCGATGGATTGCTGTGGAGGCTGGTATTTATGCTTTTCAAATCTCGCGAGAACCGAGCTCAGAAAAACGAATATGTCACAATGACGTTTTGGCTCGATTTCGCATCCGAGCGGGCGGGATAGGCAAAGTTCAGACGCATTCGGTTCTCGGGGAATCGAGCCCGTCCATCTCTATTTTCTATGTAGGTGGGGCCCACCCAAGTCCAAAATTTGCAAAGGATGAGTCACCTGCACCTTTAAACTGGTGGGTCAAATGGCTTCAGACTAATTTAACCCTAGAGTGTGTGTACGTGGCAGTGAAATTGGATTGTAAGCTCCATGGAGCAGGGACTGACCTGTCTGTATAAATACTCTGACTGTACAACGCTGCTTAACCCCTTCATCACCAGAGGTATTTTATTACTTTGTGACCAAACCACATTTTTACAGTTTTGCTACAGTACATGTTAGATTCACTGTGTGATTTAACTGCTTAGTAATCCGCAGTGCGTCTCACATTGTGTTTTTCTAGGTGCATAGTTAAATTATTTTTTATTTTGAATGCATTGTATGGAGGAAAACAGTTACTTTTACCCAATGAGTGCTACCAAATATAACCTAGAATTAATCTAGATCTCCTCAGTCTAGTGATACTAAACTTATGTACGTTTTTTAAGGTTATAGGGCCTAGAAATAGTTATTTTACTTTTTATTTCTCTTTTGAACATTTTTTTTTCTTCTATTATTTAATTAATCTTAACGAAGGATTCTTCAATTCCTGACCATGGCATTATCTGTGTTGAGTTTGTATGTTCTTCCTGTGTTTGCGTGGGTTTCCTCCGGGTGCTCCGGTTTCCTCCCACACTCCAAAAACATACTGGTAGGTTAATTGGCTGCTTAAAAAATTGACCCTAGTCTGTGTGTGTGTGTGTGTGTGTGTTAGGGAATTTAGACTGTAAGCCCCAATGGTGCAGGGACTGATGTGAGTGAGTTCTCTGTATAGTGCTGCGGAATTAGTGGCGCTATATAAATAAAAATTGCTAAAATCACATCATTTTGCTCTTTTTTTGATCCTACATTATTATTAACCTCAATAACACTAATTTCAAGTCACTAGCAGTCAATTTTGACCACCTCACAGGTCACAATATTATTTTCATACACTTTTGGACAAATACTGCAGTGATCTGGCTGGATGGTAAGCGACAGAGCAATGACTCAAACACATCTAGGACACATTGGCATACAGCAGTAGCAGAAAAGAAAAGTGGGGCATTATGGAATTTTCCTTGGATCATGTAACCAGTTATGGTTCATTTGATCACTGCACCTGTTTCTTGCATAAGTGAGGTAATTCTACAGCTAATATATGGCAACGAGCGCTGACCCCTCCGGGATGCATGCTTTTATCAGAACCACACCAATCCAGAGTGCCAGACAATGCACTAAAAAGAGCCATTGTAATTCCCAGCAAAAAGCCAGTTAATCAGTGAGCTTCGAATCAGCCCCAATTCCCACAAAATTATAATCTATTTAGGTACCTTTCATGTAAAGTGCAGATTATAAACACTTGATGAAACAGCAGCAAAGTGGAAGGTAATACATATTCACGTCTATTTAGACTAGAGATGGGCAGGAGAACCGAACCCGCCCGAACTTGAGGTATCCGATACCGAACCGAGCAGGCTCGGTACTCTGGCGCCAATTCGGATTCGAAATCGAGGCAAAACGTCATTGTGATGTCGTCGGATCCCGGAGCTCGGTTCTCACGATTTTTGAAATCCATAAATAGTCGCCTCCACAGCAATCCAGCGCCAATTGACAGAGGGAGAGAGAAGGGTTAGGTCGCAGGCAGCATTAGAGCAGGGAGAGAGCAACTCTTCTAGCAATTCTTCTAGCAATTCTTCTAGCACTTGTTATAGCACTTGTTATAGCACTTCTTACAGCAGGAAGAGAGGAGTAAAGAGGAGGCATTTTTGGAAACATTACCAACTGTTTGGGGTGTCATATTCCCTCCTCCAGAAACTATTTTCTGCCGGCAGAAATAGAAATATACCAGCAGTATATATTTTGGATTTAGCACTACAAGTGCTTGGAGTGTGACATATTGCCCAGTTCCAAGAAATCTATTTTCTGGTGCTGAAATTATTAGATACCAGCAGTATATGTTTCTGAATTTGCACTACAAGTCTTTGGGTTGTCAGATATTCCCCACTTCTAAAAAAGTCATTTTCTGTAGTTGAAAATACTATATACCTGCAGTATATATGTCTTAATTTTGCACTACAAGTGTTTTGGGTCTCATTAAAATTAAGGATGAGCGGGCTCGGATTTCCTGAATTCGAGCCCCCCCGAACAGTGCGGATCCGAGCCCGATCCGAGCACTGTTCGGGTATTCCCGCCGATTTAGAAACTCAAAACGAGGCTTTTCATCATAATCCCGCTCTCTGATCTCGCGATACTCGGATTCTATAAATTCCCCCGCTTGCCGCCGCCATCTTCACTCGAGCATTGATCATGGAAGAGGGAGGGTGTGTTAGGTGGTCCTCTGTCCTGCTCTTTCTCGTGCTGTGCTGTGTTGTGCTGTGCTGTGTCCTGCTCAGTCCAGTGGTGCTGTGTCCTGTGCTCTGTCCTGCTGAGTTCAGTAGTGCTGTGTCCTGTGCAGTGTCCTGCTCAGTCCAGTGGCGCTGTGTCCTGTGCTCTGTCCTGCTGAGTCCAGTGGTGCTGTGTCCTGTGCTCTGTCCTGCTGAGTTCAGTAGTGCTGTGTGCTGTGTCCTGCTCAGTCCTGTGGTGCTGTGTCCTGCTGAGTCCAGTGGTGCTTTGTCCAGTGCTCTGTCCTGCTAAGTCCATAGTTATTTTAAAATTTTGAATAAATAATTAAAAAAATAATACCAAAAGAATTAAAAAAATTTTTTAAAAAAGAAATCTATAAAAATTTCGACTGCAATATATGAATAGGTACCAAAAAATAGGTACTGCTATTTCGAAGTCCAACTACTTTCACTGTTGCTACTGTGCCAAAAAATAGGTACTGCTATTTAAAAGTCAAACTACGTTCACTGTTGCTACTGTACCAAAAAAATAGGTACTGCTATTTAAAAGTCAAACTACGTTCACTGTTGCTACTGTACCAAAAAATAGGTACTGCTATTTAAAAGTCAAACTACGTTCACTGTTGCTACTGTACCAAAAAATAGGTACTGCTATTTAAAAGTCAAACTACGTTCACTGTTGCTACTGTACCAAAAAATAGGTACTGCTATTTCAAAGTCAAACTACGTTCATTGTTGCTACTGTACCAAAAAATAGGTACTGCTATTTAAAAGTCAAACTACGTTCACTGTTGCTACTGTACCAAAAAATAGGTACTGCTATTTAAAAGTCAAACTACGTTCACTGTTGCAACTGTGCCAAAAAATAGGTACTGCTATTTAAAACTCAAACTACTTTCACTGTTGCTACTGTGCCAAAAAATAGGTACTGCTATTTCAAAGTCAAACTATGTTCACTGTTGATACTGTACCAAAAAATAGGTACTGCTATTTCAAAGTCAAACTACGTTGACTGTTTCTGCAGTCCCAAAAAGTAGGTACTGTTCCTGCAGTCAAGAAAAATTAGTACTGCAATATTAAACTACGTTCACTGTTCCTGCAGTAAAGAAAAATTAGTACTGCAATGTTAAACTACGTTCACTGTTCCTGCAGTCCAGAAATATTAGTACTGCAATATTGAACTACGTTCACTGTTCTTGCAGTCAAGAAAAATTAGTACTGCAATATTAAACTACGTTCACTGTTTCTGCAGTCCAGAAATATTAGTACTGCAATATTAAACTACGTTCACTGTTCCTGCAGTCAAGAAAAATTAGTACTGCAATATTAAACTACGTTCACTGTTCCTGCAGTAAAGAAAAATTAGTACTGCAATATTAAACTACGTTCACTGTTCCTGCAGTCCAGAAATATTAGTACTGCAATATTAAACTACGTTCACTGTTCTTGCAGTCAAGAAAAATTAGTACTGCAATATTTAACTACGTTCACTGTTCCTGCAGTCAAGAAAAATTAGTACTGCAATATTAAACTACGTTTACTGTTCCTGCAGTCAAGAAAAATTAGTACTGCAATATTAAACTACGTTTACTGTTCCTGCAGTAAAGAAAAATTAGTACTGCAATATTAAACTACGTTCAGTGTTCCTGCAGTCCAGAAATATTAGTACTGCAATATTAAACTACGTTCACTGTTCTTGCAGTCAAGAAAAATTAGTACTGCAATATTTAACTACGTTCACTGTTCCTGCAGTCAAGAAAAATTAGTACTGCAATATTAAACTACGTTTACTGTTCCTGCAGTCCAGAAATATTAGTACTGCAATATTAAACTACGTTCACTGTTCCTGCAGTAAAGAAAAATTAGTACTGCAATATTAAACTACGTTTACTGTTCCTGCAGTCCAGAAATATTAGTACTGCAATATTAAACTACGTTCACTGTTCCTGCAGTAAAGAAAAATTAGTACTGCAATATTAAACTACGTTCAGTGTTCCTGCAGTCCAGAAATATTAGTACTGTAATATTAAACTACGTTCACTGTTCCTGCATTCCAGAAATATTAGTACTGCAATATTAAACTACGTTTAAAATACTAATTAAGATACTAAACTACTAGGAAACAGCTGAGATTTCCGAAATGACCCGCTGGTGGAGATGCAGACAACATCTGGTCCGGACTGAAGGACCTGCCAACCACTGCTGACATGTCTACTGTCGCTGCATTGGATGCTGTCACCATTGAAAAAATGGTGGAGGATTACTTTGCTGACACCATCCAAGTAGACATGTCAGACAGTCCTTACTTTTACTGGCAGAAAAAAAAGGCAGTTTGGAAGCCCCTGTACAAACTGGCTCTATTTTACCTGAGTTGTCCCCCCTTACAGTGTGTACTCCGAAAGAGTTTTTAGTGCAGCGGGGAACCTGGTCAGTGAGTGGTGAATGAGGTTGCTTCCGCAAAATGTTGAGAAGATGATGTTCATAAAAATGAATTAGCAATTCTTGAATCAAGACCAGCAATGGCCTCCAGAGGCTACAGAGGGACCGGTGATTGTGGAGTCCAGCGGGGACGAATTGATAATGTGTGAGGATGAGGAAGTACACACTGAAGAGATGAATAGCTTTTTTTGTGTGGGGGCCCAAACAAACCAATCATTTCAGCCACAGTAGGTTGGTAGGCCCTGTTGCTGAAATTATTGCTTTGTTAAAGTGTGCATGTCCTTTTTCCAAAAACTAAAGGGTGGGTGGGAGGGCCCAAGGACAATTCCATCTTGCACCTCTTTTTTTTCTTTGCCAGCTCATTTTGTGGGGGTCAAAACAAACCAATCATTTCAGCCACAGTTTTGTAGGCCCTGTCGCTGAAATGATTGGTTTGTTAAAGTGCGCATGTCCTATTTCAACAACATAAGGTTGGGTGGGACAATTCCATCTTGCACCTCTTTTTTTTGGCATTATGTGCTCTTTTGGGCCTAGTTTTTCAAACTGCCATCCTGTCTGCCACTGCAGTGCCACACCTAGATGGGCCACGTGTTTGTGCCACCCACTTGTGTCGCTTAGCTTAGACATCCAGCTACCTCGGTGCAACCTTTTGGCCTAAAAATAATATTGTGAGGTGTGAGGTGTTCAGAATAGACTGGAAATTAGTGGAAATGATTGTTATTGAATGTTATTGAAGTTAATAATAGTGTAGAAGTGAAAAAACAAAACAAAACTGGATTTTAGCACTTTTTATGCTTTTTTAAAATAAAATCAGAACCCAAAACCCTAAATCAGAACCAAAACCTTGAGTGTGGTGTTTTGGCAAAACAAATCAGAAGCCAAAACCTCAAGCTAATCAGAACCCAAAACCCAAAACCCAAAACCCGAAAAGTGGCTGGTGCACACCCCTACTTCAAATGCCGTAACATGTATGAGGATCCTAGATGGTTAAGGCCCCTACCTCTACAGAGTGTGGCTTTAAAAATGCTACAAATGGCTAGACAACTGTTGTCAGGATTTGTGTAAAAATAATTCCACACTTAAGAGGTGGATTTTTGGTCTTATGCCCAGGCATGACAATGGACTTTTTCTTATCACTGGCAAGAACTGCAGCAATTTTTCTTTGAAAGTGTATAAAAATCATATTGTGACCCATGAGGTGGTCAAAATTGAATGGAAATGACTGGAAATTAGTGTTAGTGAAGTTAATAATAATGTAGGTACAAAATAATACCTAAATTAAGTTATTTTAGCCCCCCCAATTTTTTTTTTTAACAAATTGCAAAACAAAACCAAAACCAAAACACGCAAGGGCGGTTTTGGCAAAACCAAAACCAAAACACAAAGGTAATCCAGATCCAAAATCAAAATCAAAACACGGGGGACGGTGACCATCTCTAATTTAGACATCCATGCTTACATTACTTCTGCAAGCAATGTTGTTCTTTGTTAATAAAACTGTTGTCTTTATACCATTCAAAAATGTTTTAAATAATCCTCCACCATTCTTTGCATGTTGATAGTAGGATCAGGTGGAGTTACAGCAGAGGTGTCACTAATTCTGGTCAATACTTTTACAGTAGACAAGACCATATGTCAAAATGTTGTGCTGAGTCATCTGCATCTCCAATGGGTGTCTAAGAATTTTGCTAAGCACACATTAGTATATAGCACATGTAGGTAACATTGGTTTGTTTGGGCCCCCACAAAACAAGGTAACAATGGACTTAAGCCACCTAAGGTAACAGTGGTGTTAATGAAATGTACTGTGACAAGATGTTGTTGTCATCATCCTCAGCCTCATCCTCACCCTCATCAGTGTGTACATCATCCTCACACATTATTAATTCATCACCGCTGGAATCAACCGTTACAGAAGTCTCAGTATTTTGATGTAATTGGCGGGAAAGGCCTTCCTCGTGGAAATTGTAGTTCATTTTTATGAACATCACCTTTTCCACATTTGGAGGAAGTAGCCTCCTACGCCAATGATTTTATGCCACATCTGGTGTTTGCGGTTAAGGGCAGGGACTTATTTGTTGTTCCCAGTTAAAGTGGAGCTATACGGTTATATTAGAACCCAGGAAACGTCTGGGGCGGTAGTACTGATGCTGTTCTCGGCCATGGTTTTTGGCATATTATACCCTGGTTTTGGTGCATCAGGTGGTCCTTTGATTGGGCACTGATGATGTGACCGTTGGTTTTGTTAGATTACCTGGCCTGTGGAGGCAATTGCCCACCTTGTACACCTCTCCCATTAAGAGTTTAAGAAGTGAGATTTTAGGTAAAAGTCTGTGTCCATATTCTCTCTCAACTGCTTGGGGTCATATTTATTATTGAATAAGTGATTATATTGATTGAATGACGGGACAGAAGGACAGATAGTGTACCCGCCTAAGGTCATGATTGGTTTAGAATGGATGAACATACTCAACTGTTTTCTCCCCATCTGCCCAAAGCATTAAGATACACTCTTACTATTAATTTAATTGTTACATGTAAGTTAATCAGATGTCTCGTAATAGCGGCAACCAGGCAGACAGTCGAACAATTGTAGGTTTCTCTGGTACAATTTGTGTGTATGTAAACTTTTATAGAAAATAAAGTTTCTATACTGATATTTAAACAGATCATTGTATTTTTGTACTATTCATTCTAAGTGCAGTATACCCAGACCTATGAATACAATGAACATATGCTAACCACTAGGCCAATCATACAAGCAATAGGCCTATCAGACATAGGCTGGTATTATTATTATTATTATTATTATTATTATTATTATTATTATGTTTTATTTGTAAGACACCACAAGGCTTCCACAGCGTCATACATAGGGGGTTAGAACATACAACAAAATTACAAAAGTATGTACAGATAAGAACAATAGGTAGAGAGAAACATAATAATGAATGCTTGGATGCAATTAACAGTACAATTTGCAGGACATGCAAAAATAATTCAGCATAATACAAAACAGGGACAGAGAGGAGTACAAGGAGTGGACAGACACGAGACAAAGGGTAAAGGACGCTACCCGTGAAAGCTTACATTCTAATAAAATATTATCTGTTCAAAAATGTAGTTTATTTTCCATTTTTAATACAGTAACAGAAGCATTTTTGTCATTTTGGAAACAGCTACATGATTCCTATTTTGTAGCTGCCAAATCAGGTGTTGAAACATTGAAGCAATTCACTATGTAAATAAGAACCGATCATCATCATTATCATCATCACCATTTATTTATATAGCGCCACTGATTCCGCAGCGCTGTGCAGAGAACTCCTTCACATCAGTCCCTGCCCCATTGGAGCTTACAGTCTAAATTCCCTAACATACACAAACAGATAGACAGACAGGGTCAATTTTGATAGCAGCCAATTAACCTACTAGTATATTTTTGGAGGGTGGGAGAAAACCGGAGTACCCGGAGGAAAGCCACGCAAACACGGGGAGAACATACAAACTCCGCACAGATTAGGCCATAAACTATTAGAATTTTCAGAAACTTTACTTTCTAATAAATCACTAAAGAGAAACTGGCAAATATAATTCAATAAGGGCAATCCTAGGGGAAAATTATATTGTGTATAAAAAAAAAAAAAATGGTTGTACAGATAAAGGAAGCTTCTCAGAAGGCAAAAAAAATTTAAATTACATTTTTAATGTTAATCATTAAAATTGATAAACGACTTTAAAATAGCAAAAAATTAAAAAAATCTTGTGTTGTAGTGTATATTAAAATATACAGGACTGACTTATTCGGGGCTAATTAATTTATTATAATCTGTTCTATATTATCATTATCATAACAGTTAATAATACTCTCAATCAGGGATCTAGTTATTAATGGGTGAAAAATCCTATCTCTGGCAAATACAGCTTTGTACTATATATCAAGGGCTTATGAAGGTATGAAGGAAGCCTATTGAGCAAGGATAGCGGCAGTGTCACGGGCACTAGGAGTCTTTGCCCAGGATATCACCAGATGATGGACTTACCAGAGTAATATAGCTGGTACTATGGTTCTCTGGTAGCAGGGTGACAACGGAACAGGAGAAACAGCAGATGGTGAGAGAATGCTCAAGGAAAGTCTATGACTAGCAGCAACTGGTAATGAGTAGATGAATGTACACGAGGAACCAGATGGACAAGGAAACGTGAGGAGAGTCAGTGGTCTGCGTATAGCAAGTTGTACCACTGCTATAGTGAGGAGGAATGTCCAGGAGTAGCGAGGAGGTAGTGAGAGTCAGCGGTCTGCGTATAGCAAGTTGTACCGCTGTCTATAGTGAAGGAATGGAATCCAGGTGAAGGTAGGTAACGGGGAAGTCAGTGGTCTGCGTGTAGCAAGTACCACTGCTATGTGAGAGGATACTTTAAACTGGTGTCACAGGGAACAGGAGTCAGTGGTCTGCGTCAGCAAGTTGTACCACTCTATATATATGTGAGGAGGGGCACGAGGAGATGAATGTAAAGCAGAGTATACACGGGGCACACAGAACTTGATCCCACGATGATATCCACAATACAACAATAACTGACAAGCGCTGCTTGAAGTATACAAAGTCACAATAGCAATCCAGGCAATAGGAAACAAAGTCAATGGTAACAATAGCTTCAGTGGATAGGAGGCTCCGGAGAAGAACACAACTCAGTCCAGATGGATATGCAATACAACAACAAAGTCAATGGAAAGTATGCATACCGCGGTTCAGGAGAGCAGGCTGTCAGAGCGACGTGCAGGGATACCTGAACGGCTGAAGGCCGGCAGGAGGAGAGACCACTGGAGGGTGGAAGCGGTAATCAGGTTGGTGCAGCGCACGGCAGGTAATCCAGAATCAACGAAGCAATACTCAGGAAGCAGTAGTAAGTGAAACTGGAAACATGATGAACACGGGAGAGTTGAGGCTGTCTGGTATCCAGTAGTAGTGGTGGAGGCAGCGGAGAGAAGGCACGCTGAACACGGGAGAGTAGAGGCGGTCTGGAACCCTGTAGTAGTAACGGAGGCAGCGGAGAGCTGACATGACAAACACAGGAGAGTTGAGACGATCAAGAACTCTGAAGTAGTAACGGAGGCAGCGGATAGGAATCAGCTGAGTGCAGGCACAATGAACACAGGAGAGTTGAAACGAACAGGAACTCTGTAATAGTAACGGAGGCAGCAGATAGGAATCAGCTGAATGCAGGCACGATGAACACAGGAGAGTTGAAGTGAACAGGAACTCTATAGTAATATCGGAGGCAGCAGATAGGAATCAGCTGAGTGCAGATACGATGAACACAGGAGAGTTGAAGTGGTCTGGGAACCACAATAGCAGTAAACAGGAATCAGCAGAAGCTGAATACACGAGGAACACAGGAACACCTTCAGAGGCTCATGGGGAATGAGACTCCAAGCTCAGGCAACCAGGTAATGATCACAGGTGGTTTAAATAGGGAGGGTTGCCTGATCATCCAATCAATTAAAAGCAACAGGTATTGAGGCTTGATAAGGGCTGCACATGCGCAGACCCTCAGGATGGCGGACGGCCACGGTTCCTGAACACACGGGAAATGGCACTCACAGTCCGGTGAGTGACAGGCAGGACATGTACCACTGCAATACTTGTTTTCTTATAGACATCTCAACCATAAGACGTCATATAGGGTAAGTTAGTAGTGGATTGGAGGAAGGGAGCCCCAAACCGGTATCTTGCCTAGGGTCCTAAGGGATCTTAATCCAGCGCTGGACTATACAGGGCAGGTCAATATCCAGGCTACTGTCATAGGTAGAGGCAGAGAAAGGAACAATAATGGTCAATGTCAAGGCAAGGTCAGGGCAGAGAAGATATCAGAACAGGTCCTACAAATCAATTTCCATTAGAATCACCAAAACTAAATCCTGATATCTAGAGGTTTTGGATTACACAGTCAAAGAGAGAAAGGAAGAATACGACTGTATCTTTCTTACAAAAGAGGAACTTCAATTGCAATATGATAACTAAAATGATATAGTTACACCTTTAAACAGCTCCTAAGTACTCATCACACCCCAAGCAACACCCCCCCCAAACTCCCTATAGCTATTAAACAACAAAACCCCATTATAAAGATGAACTGTCTTTACTGTACATGAACCCAGTGACGTTATGCTGTCCTAGGGCAAGTTGTAGTCCAGTGAGTGGGTGCTGAATATGTTGCAGAAGCCACAAATCCTTTTAGATCACTTCCAAAATCACCCTCCTGGCCAAACAGATTCAATGGTCCTCTTCTTGCATGATGTTCCCAGCGCTCGACACAAAAGCTCTTCACCAGCTTGGTAGGGATCTGAACCCCAGTCTCCCTGCTCCAGCAGTCTCACCAAGTGAACAGACCCACAAGCAACTCTGGATGGAGTAGAGGTTCAGGCAGGGATAGAGGATGCGTACTGCCAAGGTGTCTAGATCACAGGACTTGTAGCAGGAATTACGAGCGAGACACCTGGTGAGAGACAGGACTCTTCACCAAGCTAAAGAAATCTTAGAACACCCTGAAGTCTTCCCTGCAGGTCCTTCTAAGGGGTCCAGATTTACCACACTGGGAATCCATAGGTCAGTGATGCTGGGATTGGTCCGGAGGTGTTAGTGGGATGGAGGTGGACAGGATCCAGGATGATCTCCACATGCAGACCTTCCCTGTTGAGCTGGTTCCTCCCTCTCTGTTAAAGTCTAAGGGAGAACAATGGTGGTCTGCACTGGTTAATGACATTCCTAATCCCTCTTGATGAAAAACAACCCTTCTTTTAACCCCTTACAAGCATTGATGATGTTGAAGGGGCTGAAGGAGCTGCTCACTTTCTGTTTATGTGATTAAAAGGGGAAAGAGGAAATAGGGAAACCTCCATTTGGAATCCATGGTACTGCAATGTGAGTTAATCCATCTGACTCTATTTAGGAACCTTGATGGTTTCAGTCCATGTACAAGTTCAGTTGACTAAAAGGTATTAAAAACCCACAACCTAAAAAAAAAAACGTTCTTAATTAATAAGGAACATAATTATATCCACAGGATCCGGTAAACATGATTGAAAGACAGCAGGATGGAATGTTCGCTGCAGTGCGATTTGTCACCCAGTCCATCGTAATGCTTTGATTGGGTTAGAAGCACAGTTGAGTGCGTTTATCCATTCTAAAGAAGTCAACGGAAAGAACGTTGTCTGCTATATGAAACACTAATGCAACGCTTATGGAGGAAAGTCAAAAACACAGAATATAATAGGCGTCCAGCAGTAATCAATGTGATCCAACCAGGGCCGGACTGGCCATCTGGCTCTTCTGGCAAATGCCAGAAGGGCAATGGCTAGATTGGCTGGCCTGACTCCTCTTGTCTTCCTGGTGGCTACTTCTGTTGCGCGCTCCTCAACTCCTTCCCCGTTATGCTGTGCACTGTTACATGCAATCCGGACAGTTACAAGATTTAGTTTTTCTGAATGGGGAGGGGTCGCAATTCTCGCAGGGGGGGTGACGCAGGGGTGCGCGATTCTCGTGCAGGGGAGGGGGTTGCAGGGGTGCCGCGAGTTGCATGCGGGGGGGGGGGGGTCACGAGTGTGAGAGAGCCAGGGGTTAAGGGGTTCTGGGAGAGGGGTGAGAGAGCCAGGGGTAGGGAGTACTGGGAGAGGGGGTGAGAGAGCCAGGGGGGAAGGGGGTGCTGGGAGAGGAAGTGAGAGAGCCAGGGTGGAAGGGGGTTCTGGGAGAGCGGGTGAGAGAGCCAAAGGGGAAGGGGGTGCTGGAAGAGGGGCTAAGAGAACCATGGGGGAAGGGGTGCTGGGAGAGGGGATGAGAAAGCCAAAGGGGAAGGGGGTGCTGGGAGTGGGGTGAGAGAGCAAGGGGGAAGGGGGTGCTGGGAGAGGGGTGAGAGAGCCAGGGGGTAGGGGGTGCTGGGAGAGGGGGTGAGAGAGCCAGGGGGTAGGGGGTGCTGGGAGAGGGGGTGAGAGAGCCAGGGGGTAGGGGGCACTGGGAGAGGGATGTGAGAGCCAGGGGGTAGGGGGCACTGGCAGTGGGGTAAGAGAGCTGGGGGAAAGGGGTGCTGGGAGAGGGGTGAGAGAGCCAGGTGGTAGGGGGCACTGGGAGTGGGGGTGAGAGAGCCAGGGGGGAATTTGGTGCTGGGAGAGGGGTGAGAGAGCCAGAGGGGAAGGGGGTGTTGGGAAAGGGGGTGAGAGAGCCAGGGGGGAAGAAGGTGCATGGAGAGCGGTGAGAGAGCCAGGGAGGTAAGGGGTGCAGGAAGAAGGGTGAGAGAGCCAGGGAGGTAAGGGGTGTGAGAAGAGGGGTGAGAGAGCCCAGGGGGTAGGGGGTGCAGGAAGCGGGGTGAGGGAGCCAGGGGGTAGAGGGTGCAGGAAGACGTGTAAGTGCCAGGGAGTAGACAGTGCAGGAAGACGTGGGAGAGTGCAAGGGGAGAAGGTGGTGCAGGAAGACGTGTGAGAGAGCCAGGGGAGAAGGCGGTGCAGGGGGTTAAGTGAGAGGGACAAAGGAGAAGATGGTGCAGGGGCATAGGTAAAAGAAAGTGTACATGGAGAGACATCTTAAGAATGGGAATGTCAGGGATGCAGCCTTCATAAAACACAAGTAGTAATGAAGTATGGGAATGCACAGAGGGGAAGTGTTAAAAAAAATAAAAAATCAAGCCTTCATACTCCATTCACTTGTATTTTCCATACCCCCACTTCTAAATTTCTGCTTCTACCACTGCCCTCTGTTCCTGCTCCCGACTGCCTGTGTGAGCCGACAGCTTCAGAGCCCTCATTGCCCAGTGCGCCCAGTAGGAGAGCAGAACATAGAATGCCATAATCAGGTAAGTTCATATATATTCTCGTGCAATGTGTTTTTAACCATCCTTTCTTGAACTGGGAGCGCTACTGTGTATCAAATGACGTTTAAAGCACTATGTATTGCTCATTATTGTGCTTCTTGCATATTTATCTGTACAGAGATTTTTAATTAAGAGGAAAAAACATTGCTTGTCATAAATTTTATCTGTGCTGCTCCTGGGACTCACACTGTCAGTATCTGATATGCTGTACCAATTTGTAGTTGTGAATGAGTTTTTGTCTGGGCGCTACTAATGATTTGAGGGCACTACTATGGCATAATGTTATTTGGGGGCACTATTTTGGCATAATATGATTTGGAGGCACTATTGTGGCACTTCTGCCTCACAGCACTGGGGTCATGAGTTCGATTCCCGATCATGGCCTTATCTGTGTGGAGTCTGTATGTTCTCCCTGTGCTTGCGTGGGTTTCCTCCGGGTGCTCCGGTTTCCTCCCACACTCCAAAAACATACTGGTAGGTTAATTGGCTGCAATAAAAAAAAATATATATATATTGACCCTAGTCTCTCCCTCTCTGTCTCTCTGTCTGTCTGTCTGTGTGTGTGTGTGTGTGTGTGTGTGTCTATAGTAGGGAATTTAGACTGTAAGCTCCAATGGGGCAGGGACTGATGTGAATGAGTTCTCTGTACAGCGCTGCCGAATTAGTGGCGCTATATAAATAAATGATGATGATGATGATAATATGAACTGGGCGCACTACGGTGTGGCATAATATGAACTTCTGCCAAAGGCAAGTCCTTCATTGTTGAATATGATGGGAGCCCAAGAAGTTGCTGTATCGGGGCCCAATATTCCTCTTGTTGGCCCTGCCTGTGAGTCAAGGGGGTAAACGTCTCCAGGTAAATAATCTAAATGTTTCCTATCTAATCAAACTGATGGATAACATCCAATTATCTCTCACCGACCTCCTCTATCCCCCTTAATTTATATACTTGTTATTTAAAATAAATAGAAAAGACGCATATCCAGCTACTGTAGTAAAAAAAAATAATTCTCTGACAATTTGCTGTAGATGGAAATACTTTTAATGCGACCGTGTAGGTTCAAATGATCATTCAAGAGTTAGTTGTTTTTTTTTAGATATATGTTAGAGTTTTATTTCATGTGGAATGATCCATGAAAAGTCTGCCATTACTAATTAATTGAGGGAAAGGGTACCTGTTAACTATATGTGTGTAAGTATTCTGTTGTTGCTATTTTGTGGGAGATTTGAAAAAAGCAAAACATTGGTTTCCTACAGTGGAGCCTGTATAATTGGAGGTATTGCTGTAGTATGGGGTGGCGTGGAGGTGGCAATGTTGTAGTGTGTTTGGGGCTTAGTATTGTTAATAAGTAGAATAGGGTATTTCTGTAATGTGGGTTGATGCCAGTTGCTGTAATGTGGGGGGTGATGCTGCTTACTGTAATGTGGGGGGTGATGCTGCTTGCTGTAATGTGGGGGGTCATGCTGGTTGCTGTAATGTGGGAGGTGATGCCGGATGCTGTAATGTGGGGGGTGATGCCTGTTGCTGTAATGTGGGGGGTGATGCCAGTTGCTGGAATGTGGGGGTCATGCTGGACGCTGTAATGTGGGGGGTCATACCGGTTGCTGTAATGTGGTGGTGATTTATGTAGTATGAGGGAGTGTAGCTATAAATCAATTGGGGTAGGCTTCTAAAATAAATATGCGTCGCTAGCGGTCTCACTAAAAACCTAACTTCGCTGGAATTGTTTCATATAGTGGTGGCGTTAGAAATTTGGGGGAAGAGGTTAGAGAGCAGGCACATGAGATTCTGGTGCGACAACCTGGGGGTGGTGCAAGCCATTAACAATCAGTCAGCATGATCCCCCTCCCTGTTATTAGGTCCCTTAGGTGGTTAGTTGTAAGGTGCCTGTATCAGAACATTACATTCAGAGCAAAGCATGTCCAGGGCAGCATAATACCATCACGGATGCGCTCTCGCGACTGAAGTGGGAGATCTTCAAGGAGGAAACAAGCAGGCTTACCATGCCCTTCACAACTTTAGCAGATTGGCAACCCAGTCTAAGCGATGGCAGCAGTTTATAGCCAGAAGATCATAAGAGGGTAAGGAAGCCCTACAGATATTATTGGCTTTCCTGGGTGAGGTACACACAGCCAGGGCTTGGAAGGCCAGTGTTAGCAACATACTAGTCGGTATTGCCTTTTACTTAAGGCTGAGGGGAGAAGCAGATATAACCAAAGCATTCATAGTGCACACAATAATGAGGGGCTGGGCCAGGAACGAGACTCGGAATCCGGATCCCCGGGAACCAGTGATAGCAGAGAGGCTGAGGGAGTTAGTAGGGATATCACCCACAGTATGCAGGGACGAATGGGAAACAACACTGTTTACCACTGTATTCTTTTTGGCATACAGTGGGGCTTTCAGAGTCAGCGAGTTGACAGCACAGTCCAATAAATCACTAAGGTCAGGCCTTTTGCGTAAGAATGTGGTAGTGTCCGTTAACGCGATGCTGTGTAAGATCCACAGGTCTAAGACGGACCAGTTAGGAAAAGGGAGGTGGGTCCAGGCGTGGCGCCAGGCAGATAGGCAGCACGGTGGCCAAGTGGTTAGCACTTCTGCCTCACAGCACTGGGGTCATGAGTTCAATTCCCATCTATGGCCTTTTCTGTGCGGAGTTTATATGTTCTCCCCGTTGTCACTCACCGGACTGTGAGTGCTTCTTCCCGGACATTTAGGAACCGTGGCCGTCCTCCATCCTGAGGGACTGCGCATGCGCAGCCCTTTCTAATCCTTCAGTGTATGTTCCTTTAACTTAATTGGCAGATCAGGCAACACTCCCTATATTAAGCACCTGTGGTCAACACCACGTTGCCTGATCTTGGAGTCTCATTCCCCATGAGTCTCTAAAGTTGTTCCCGTGTTTCCTCGTTTATTCAGCGCTGCTGATTCCTGTGGTTTCCAAACCACTTCTACCTCTGTGGTTTCCAAACCACTTCTACTACTGTGGTTCCCATACCACTTCTACCCTTCTGTGTATCATCGTGACTGTTAGCTGATTCCTATCCGCTGCCTCCGTGCACTACAGTCTTCTAACCACTTCAACTCTACCTTATATTATTGTGACTGTTAGCTGATTCCTATCGCTGCCTCCGTGCACTACAGTCTTCAATCCACATCCACTCACCTGTTCATCATCGTGACTGTTAGCTGATTCCTATCCGCTGCCTCCGTGCACTACAGTCTTCAACCTGCAACTCGTCTGTGTTTCATCGTGACTGTTAGC
This sequence comes from Mixophyes fleayi, assembly GCF_038048845.1. Classification (NCBI taxonomy): domain Eukaryota; kingdom Metazoa; phylum Chordata; class Amphibia; order Anura; family Limnodynastidae; genus Mixophyes; species Mixophyes fleayi. Next base: position 93,693,651 of record NC_134409.1, read on the forward strand.
TGATTCCTATCCGCTGCCTCCGTGCACTACAGTCTTCAACCTGCAACTCGTCTGTGTTTCATCGTGACTGTTTGGCTGATTCCTATCCGCTGCCTCTGTGCGCTTCAGTCTTCAGTTCATCTCAACTCTCCCGTGTTTCCTCGAGACTGCTGCCACTATTGCTATCCGCTACTCTCCGTGATCAACAGTTCCAGTTCTACTCTGCTCTCCCATGTCCCATCGTTACTGCACCTGCTGGTTGCTATTGGCTACCTCCGTGTGTCCGCAGAGACCTGCTGCTGCTACTCCTCAGCTCTACTCATCCATCTACTGCTGATCCGCTCTCCACGCTTTCCTGTGTTCCCGCTGGTCTCTACCCGCCTGTCAGCATTGGATTCGTGTCTCTCTACTTACCCCTCTGCTAGACCATCGCCATTCTCCAGGGTCCTCCAGGAGTCCAGTTCCACGCTCTACTGATTCCTGTATATTTGTGTCCCTGCTGGTCTACCTACCTGTGCGCTGCACCTACTAGACCACCGCTTCACCCATCCAGGGACTTTGCATCCTGCCGGCCTCCTGCCGTTCAGGTATCTCTGCACTCCTGTCTGACTGCCTGCGTCTGAACCACGGTATGCATACTTCTCATTGACTGTGCTGGTGTATTGCATATCTTGCTGGACTGTGTTGGTTCTCCTCTGGAGTTTGCTATCCGCTGAGTCTATTGCCATCATTGACTGTGTTATCTCGTGCCGGATTACTTCAAGAGACTTTCTATTATGGCAGTGCTGTTCAGTCATATATATATATATATATATATTGTGCATATTACTGTGGATCAAGTTTAAGGTGTCCGTGTCTATCTTGTGTTGCAGTCTCTCCCCGTGCACCTCCTCACATATATATTCAGTGGTACAACTTGCTAGTGGCAGACCACTGATCCCTGTTTCCAGTATCACCTGTTCCAGTATCCTCTCACATAGCAGTGGTACAACTTGCTAAACGCAGACCACTGACTCCCCGGATACCTCCACTTGGATTCCATTCCTTCACTCAGACAGCGGTACAACTTGCTATCCGCAGACCGCTGACTCTCATCACCTCCTCGTTTCTGTTGGACATTCCTCCTCACTATAGCAGTGGTACAACTTGCTACCGCAGACCACTGACTACCTTCACGTGTCCTTTGTCCATACAGTTCCTCGTGTATTATTACCTCCATATTGCCAGTGCTGCTAGTCATAGACTTTCCTGAGCATCTCATCATCTGCTATTTCCTGTTCCGTGATCACCCTGCTACCAGAGTACCATATTACCACCTATACTGCTCTGGTAAGCCTATCACCTGGTGATCCCTGGGTAAAGACTCCTAGTGCCCGTGACACCCGTGTTTGTGTGGGTTTCCTCCATGTGCTCCGGTTTCCTCCCACACTCCAAAAACATACTAGTAGGTTAATTGGCTGCTAACAAATTGACCCTAGTCTGTGTGTGTGTGTTAAGGAATTTAGACTGTAAGCCCCAATGGGGCAGGGACTGATGTGAGTAACTTCTCTGTACAGCGCTGCGGAATTAGTGGCGCTATATAAATAAATGGTGATGATGATGATGATTCTGCGGTTTGCTCTGTGGCCACAGTGGAGCAATATCTCAAGGCCGAAGGGAGGGGAAGTCTTCTAGGGGCACGGGGACACATCCCCTTTGATAAGGTTCCAGTTCACAGCGTTTTTTTAAGAGATGTGTGCAAACCTTAGGTTGGGATGTAGCGAGATTCAGGACACACTCATTTAGGATAGGTGCGACAATATCAGCAGCGAGGGGGCGATCTGTCAATTATACCAAGAGGCTGGGTGGCTGGAGGTCAGACAGTTATAAATCTTATGTCAGGCTGGCAAAGTGGAACAGTGGGTCAGCCTCTGATGTGCGTGAATGAGAAGTTGGTACCCTCATGTCCACCCACCCAGCACACACCACCAGGGGGTATTTTCTTCTTTTTTCTTTTTCTGCCACCTCACTTATGCAGTCTCAATCTTTTCACAGTTAACCTGGGTAGGAGGACACTCCTATGTCCATTGGGCGGCGAAGCGGGCTTCGACTAGGCCATACGGGCAGCGGCTAGGCCTGCCAAAGGTAGCAGTTACCGTTAGTTTGCTGGGAAAAAGAGGAATGGTATGGGGGGACCTTAGAAAGGAGTTGTTGGAGGCAGACGAAAAGGGAGGCCAATCTGATGTGGTAGTTTTACACCTCGGGGGTAATGACCTAGGAAAGAAGAAATCATTAGATTTAGTGCGAGGTATCTGGGAGGATTTGGTGTGGATGAAAGACTTCTGGAGTGACGTTACATTGGTATGGTCATATATCATCCCAAGGCTGTCCTCGATAGGTCCGAGGAAGGGAGCGGACATTGACAGAGCTCATAAGAGGGTGAATTCAGCCATAAGTTGTCTCATTTCCGCGTGTGGCGGCATCAGCATACGGCATGAAGACGTTAACATGAAATATATTGGTTTTATAGGAGAGATGGGGTACACCTGTCAGATGTCGCGCCGGACTTGTTAAATAATGCGACACAGGAAGCGTTGGAGGTGTTGGGCGGTTGGTGTCACAGAATGTCGTGGTGGCTTCGGCCTCATGAAGGGTTCACAAAGGCCTCGTATAGCGGGGGCAACGAGCGCGCAAGGTATAGTTATGGGGGGAGCCAGCATCGGTGCATAGTCACCCTGGAAAGGCAGCCGTCTGGGAAAAGAGGGTGTGTGGGCACATTATGCAGGCTCTAGGGGGCATGCTTGCGCTGCCCACATGTTGGACAGAACTCGCCCCAGAAATTCCAGGGGGCATGCTTGCAGTGCCCACATGGTGGGCAGAACACGCGCCACAAAAGGTTGAGGAATTGGTAAAAGGAAAAAGAACCTTGCACGTGGTTTTCCCTGCATTTGTTGTTAATTGTTAATAAAAGTGTGACCGTTATTTACGCCAACACCAGCCTGTGCATTTTTATTTCAGAAAAAGGGTTTGTTTCCCACAGCAGGATGCCAAAAGGTAGGCATATCCTCCCTTAGAGTATATAGTATCATAACCCTTCTATATCATTAATGATACTAAGAAACTGTTTGGAATACCATTGGCAATGTGACCTTGGACAAATCATTTCACTTTCCAGCCACATGGAATTGAGATGGTCTGCTTTATGAAGTAGGACAAATTCACGTACAGTATATTGCTAATAATTCCCCAGTGTGATATCCTCTACCCAATATACATATTCTGGTTCCAGAGTCATTCATTGACACAAAGCTAGCCTGCCAGCCGGAGACAGACCCACTGGGTTGTAGTGACTGATACAAATCCTGTTGGTGAATAAGATACTGAAGTCTACACTACAGGGGTCAAAGGCAAAAGTGTGTGGTGGGCATCATAAGCTGGGTCAAAATCAGGAATTGGGTACAAAACTAGACAGGTGAAGTCTCAGGGCCTGAGTCATTAAGTAAATGTTCTCCAGGACAAACCATGTTACAATGCAAGGGGTGCAAAGTAGTTTATTATCTTGCAGATAAGTTAAATGCTGGATGTTTTTCATGTAGCACACAAATTCTTGATAACTTTATTTTTACGCTGAAATTTAAAGTTAATCTAGGACATGTCCTACCCCAACTATAAATCTGTCCTCATATCTGAACAGCGCTGCGGAATTGGTGGCGCTATATAAATAAATGATGATGATGATTTTAAATTTGCGTCCCCCTCCAATGCAACATGGCATTGCCCAGGTGCAAAGTTACTCCTTTTTTATGCTTTGCGCTCCTTAATGACTCAGGCCCTCATTGTTCAGTATGCTGCACAGAAGACCAGGACATAACTGATATCTCCACATGACGAGCCAGTTAGCATCAAGGCGGACTGCGCATGCGCATCCTTCGGCAATGCACATTTCCTACGGGGCTACAAGCGAGAGTCACCACCCGCACTCAGGGAGGAAAGAAACGCCTGGACTACAGGAGAAAGGTGTTACAGCTCTTACAAGCTGCATCACTGCACAAACGGGAGTTACTGGGAATCATTTCAACATCTGGATTTATCTGACTTGAACGGCCAAGTCTCTTCATTATCTGGAACAATTTATTATTGAATTATTGAATTGCCATTGAATGCTCCACATCTCGTTTGGCACTTTTAACTAGATTGACTTTTATTTAGATAGAGAGTATTGTGAACTTCTGGACTATGTCATATTGAGACTTTTCTATTGGACCGTTTTTTTCCCATGCAAACAATCTACCTGTGTGTGCTTAATCATTTATCCTGTACCTCTTCTTAGACTTACAGACCTTGATTGGCAAAGCCCATAACAGTACTAGAGCACATTACTACCGCCAATTGTGTAATTCAAGCTTGCTTGTGACAACTTATGTTATGGCCAGAACTATTACATTTGTTTGCTATAACCTTTTATGATTGTTAATGCATTTCTCACTACCAGTCACATATTGGTTCATACTGCCACCACACCCATACAATACCCCTATGCGCCCTAGAACCTACTTCAACTTTTTGTTTTCATTTATCCCTGGAGGGTGAGGACTCCCCCTAATACCACACAGGTTCTACCGAGGGACCGCACACACACTCACAAGGGAGCGCGGCTTCACTCACAATCATTGCCTACACTGTTATGTGCGTATTGTCGCTAACCAATAACGATTGTCGAACCTCGATTTGTGTTTCCAAAGCACAAAGATTTATTCGCAATAAGTAGAATAATATGCTCAAGCGAAGTAATAGTAAATACAGCCGTTACTTATCGCAGGCGCTCTGGATCCAGTGCAGTCATTCAATCCTGAAGTCTGGGGACAAGATGTCTGCACTCTGGATCACAAGCTGCTGCTTATATACACAATCAAATACAGTGATACAATGAAGATGGTATAGCTTGCATCTATTGGTCCAGGTCTCAGGAATTGTCAATCATTGGCTGGTTCATCCTAAGGAATCCAAAGGAGGGGGTCATCTCTGCAGGGGGTATGCTCTGCTCTTCCAGCCAAGATTCCTTAGTCTTAAGTAGATCATAATTCCCTATCATTCATAACTTGCGTATGCACTCTGCGATTCCCTCACAGAGTGAACCAAACAGTAGGATATGTAACAAGGTTCATTATGATACCACTCATGATGTTATTCCTTCAACCCGTTCCGTGTATTTCACTAATATGCATGTAACTCTGATATAAAGTATAAATACTACTATATTTCGACATAACTGACTATGTGTTGCAACTACCATTAATGTGTACTATTTTATAAGTATGCGTGTTTGTGCGAATGTATGGTAAAAGACCAATTACTGTTGCTGCCACGTGTAATGGATGCGTACGCCCTTTCACGTCGTAGCGTGCCCTTGTACGTAGATGCGTACCATACGCATCTTTTCAGACAGCGACAACCAAGTTTTCTAGACTTTAATTGAAATGACTTTATCCAATTTGCTGACTTCGACAGCTCCACCCTTTGATAGTGTAATAAACTATCACCCAATCACCGTTTCAAGTTCAGGATTATACAATACTTCTTCACAGACCATGATCTCGGTATCTGGTACCACCCTTTCAGTCTCTTTCTCAGTGTTACTCCCATGAGATCGTTTTCCACACTTCAACACAGTAGGAACACATTTGACAACTAAACCAATTGCTAAGATGACACCCAGTATAAGGAGAAGGAGCTTACCTACACTCGCAATCATTTCCTGTACCCACTCCCCCAGACTGGAGAACCATTTTGCTGGGTTCAACCATGAGAACCAACCCGCCACCTTTTCCCCGACCTCATATAACGAAGAATTATGGCTCTTTCGAAATTCCCATTTCAGCTGCAAAATTTCATCCATCTTCCGGTCTATAACCTCTTTAGGGTCATCCGTATTATTAGTAATGTACGTGCAACATTTGACACCGAACTGGGTGGCCAGTGTCACACAGTACCCACCAGTAATAGAGGTGAGATAATTTAGTACCAGTCTATGTTGCACCAACTCTTTCTTGTTCGCTTGTAGCTCCCTTCCAGTATACCTGAAAGTGTCATCATACATCTCGGTGATATTATCTATTAATTTGGCTAGGTCTTGGAGATATTTAAAGTTTAATGTTCCCCGAGCGGTCCTGGTGAGATCTAGAGCAACCATAACTTGGAAACCAGCGGTTTCACTAATCAATTTTGTAGCTATGGGTTCCTCACCAGGAATCATATTTCTCTTGCCACGGTGTTCATACTGTGTGTGTATGTATGGTGGTGATGTAGTCTTGTGAATATCAACCATTTCTTCATGAGTAATAGTCATGATTTCAGGAACCAGTTTAGCTAGGAAACACAAGCCCTTGGAACTCAGAGTCACCCAGGAATAAGCTTTTCTTCCACAAACAAAATACACATCCTCAGGGAGAACATAAGGAACAGTATGCCCATGAATTATATCACACAGAGTTTTGATAAAACTACCCATGCCTAGTGTCTCCATCTGCTCTAGACACGTGTCGGCATTAATGACATTTTCACATTTATCTGTAGAGACTTTTCCAATAAATACCTTCTTATGTTTGGTTATACGCCCTAACTTATGACTTCCATCAACATTCCTGCCTAGTAGTGACCTTGTGAGTCTTCCTCTAAAATGAGTGTGGCGAGCCATTGTCTGATCTGATAGGTCAGCCTCCCAATTCTCCAGGCGCTTTGCATGAGATATGTTTAGGCACAGCAAAGATCTGCCTATGGAGTATTGTCGAAGCGTCAGACTAGGGGACCTAGTGTTATTGTACCCCCCTTCTATGGGCTTCCCACCCCTCAATTCGAGTACTTCGGATATGTTTAGGGGGAATGGCACTAGTCCTATGTTATGCTGCCCTTGAGGCACGTGAGAGCACACCCAACACTCGGTTTGGTTTAGCACCTTACCCACCAGGGAGTGATAATCCTCCAAAGCGGCGGTTCCCAAAGTGTGCGCCACGGCTCCCAGGGGTGCCGCGGCGCTGTCACAGGGGTGCCGTGAGCCAGCCAGAAAAAATAGAAAAAAAAATTACCAATCCGCGCGGCGCCGGGACCCAGCATCCTCCTCTCTCACGCAGCTCGACATTCAGTGACAAGCTGCGCGAGAGAGGAGGATGCAGGGTACCGGCGCCGCGCGGATTGGTAAGTTTTTTTTTTTTTTGGTTTCTATTTTTTCTGGCTGGTTCGCGGCAGAGTGAGAGGGAGTGTGACAGGAACAGGGTGACAGGTGGCAGGCTGGAGGAGGGGAACAGGGTGACAGGTGGCAGGCTGGAGGAGGGGAACAGCGTGACAGGTGGCAGGCTGGAGGAGGGGAACAGCGTGACAGGTGGCAGGCTGGAGGAGGGGAACAGCATGACAGGTGGCAGGCTAGAGGAGGGTGACAGGTGGCAGGCTAGAGGAGGGGAACAGCATGACAGGTGGCAGGCTGGAGGAGGGGAACAGCGTGACAGGTGGCAGGCTAGAGGAGGGTGACAGGTGGCAGGCTAGAGGAGGGGAACAGCGTGACAGGTGGCAGGCTGGAGGAGGGGAACAGCGTGACAGGTGGCAGGCTAGAGGAGGGGAACAGCATGACAGGTGGCAGGCTGGAGGAGGGAAACAGCGTGACAGGTGGCAGGCTAGAGGAGGGTGACAGGTGGCAGGCTGGAGGAGGGGAACAGCGTGACAGGTGGCAGGCTGGAGGAGGGGAACAGCATGACAGGTGGCAGGCTGGAGGAGGGGAACAGGGTGACAGGTGGCAGGCTGGAGGAGGGGAACAGCGTGACAGGTGGCAGGCTGGAGGAGGGGAACAGGGTGACAGGTGGCAGGCTGGAGGAGGGGAACAGCATGACAGGTGGCAGGCTAGAGGAGGGTGACAGGTGGCAGGCTAGAGGAGGGGAACAGCATGACAGGTGGAGGGCTGGAGGAGGGGAACAGCGTGACAGGTGGCAGGCTGGAGGAGGGGAACAGCGTGACAGGTGGCAGGCTAGAGGAGGGTGACAGGTGGCAGGCTAGAGGAGGGGAACAGCGTGACAGGTGGCAGGCTGGAGGAGGGGAACAGCGTGACAGGTGGCAGGCTAGAGGAGGGTGACAGGTGGCAGGCTAGAGGAGGGGAACAGCGTGACAGGTGGCAGGCTGGAGGAGGGGAACAGCATGACAGGTGGCAGGCTAGAGGAGGGGAACAGCGTGACAGGGCAGAGGAGGGGAACAGCGTGACAGGGCAGAGGAGAGGGCAGCATGTCTGGACGCAGAGGGGGCAGCGTGTCTGGACGCAGTGGGGGCAGCGTGTCTGGACGCAGAGGGGGCAGCGTATCTGGATGCAGAGGGGGCAGCGTATCTGGATGCAGAGGGGGCATATTTGCATACAACTAAATAAGTATTTCTGTCCTGACTTAAATACTTATTACATTTTTTTGACACAACTACTTCTAAAACAGGACTGCTCAATAATTATTTTGGAGGGGTGCCTTGAAAAAATTATGGAGACTCTAAGGGTGCCGCGAACTGCAAAAGTTTGGGAACCACTGCTCCAAAGGATGCCCGCCTATATTCAGAGTACTGGGGGACTGGCATCGTTGGATGCACCTCTCTTCAACTAGGGAGTCGCAGAACTTGCAGATACAATACTCATCAGACAATAGCCCCTCACACTGCCTCCGAGTTCCTGAGCTAGCAGACCTTTTCATAACCCCTGGACCAAGTTTGATAATGGGCTGCTCAGAGTATCCTATTAACTTTTCTTCGGCCTCCATTTCATCCGTATCACTCCCAGAACTCTCCTCCGTCCTCCCTCCTCCTTCACAAAAATAGAATGTCCTAGAAAAAGTAAAAACAAGGAAAATCCTGGAACAAAAGAAAAACAAAAACCGCCACTCCATCGCTGGAAAGATAGTTCTGAGGCAACGTCTCTGGTTCAGGTGTCTCAACTGCAGGCTTTAGGTCTCCCGGAAAAGGCTCACAAGCGACAGCTCTATGTCGTCGGTCTGAGTTTTGTCTTGCACTTTCTCCGGATTATGGACTCTCCTGCAGTGGGTGGAATGGACCCAAGTGTCTCTCTCTGCAACCTTCAGTGATGTAGTCCTGGTCAGCAGCACTTAGTACGGGCCTTCCCAACGGTCTGTTAAACAACCTGAACGTAAGAAATTGCGGATCATAACATAGTCTCCAGGTTCAACATCATGACAGTTAGTCTCTGGCATACCAGGTGACAGCATTTTTAGTTTTTGTTGTTGTTGTTTTAGCTGTCTACTCATTCTTATAAGATATTGTACAGTCACTTCATTATTACACTTTAAGTCGTCTTGTGGACTCACGATCAAATGAGGTTGTCGTCCGAACAGTATCTCAAAGGGGGACAGATTAAGAGGAGGTCTAGGAGTGGTTCGAATGCTATGGAGGACCAACGGCAAAGCCTCAGGCCATGCCAACCCAGTTTCAGCCATTATCTTACCCAGTTTGTTCTTGATAGTACCGTTTACGCTCTCCACCTTACCACTGGCTTGTGGTCGGTGGGGGGTGTGAAGTCTGCTACTGATTCCCATGAGTTTACACATATTTTGGAAGATATCACCAGTAAAATGGGTACCCCTATCACTTTCAATGATTCTAGGGATACCGAACCTAAACACAAAGTCTTGTACAATTTTCATTGCAGTGAACACAGCAGTATTAGTGGCTGCCGGATATGCTTCTACCCAACCGGAAAACACATCAATACACACTAACACATACTTTAGATTCCTGCACGGTGGTAATTGGATATAGTCAATTTGTATTACCTGAAAAGGTCCGTCTGTAGGAGGGATGTGGGATGGCTCAGTTGGAATAGTTTTCCCAAAATTTTTCCTCAAACAAGTAAGACATGACATTGCTTTCTTACCAGCTTGAGAGGAAAATCCGGGAGCACACCAGTATGCTCTCACCAGTTTGCACATACCTTTTTTACCCAGATGAGTCAGGCCGTGTGCTGCTTCAGTCAGTCTTGGATAGTATGTTCGGGGAGCTACAGGCTTACCTTGTCCATCCCTGCAGAGTCCTGAGGACTCTTGACCACATCCCTTCGCCTTCCAGACCGCCTTTTCCTGCAGGGAACACAAATCTTGCATTTCAATTAATTTCTGCATGTCTAATGTCTGAAAAACCATCATAGTCTCGGTCGATACAGTCATAGGTTGCCCTGCTGCCCATTTAGCAGCTTCGTCTGCCCTGTTGTTGCCCAATGACACTGGGTCTTCTTCAAAGGTATGGGCTTTGCACTTTTTGACGGCTACTGTTCTGGGTAACTGTATCGCTGTCAGAAGTCCTTTGTCTGTGTTGTGAGTGCGCTACTGGTGTACCTGCTGCTGTCGTAAAGTTTCTAAGACGCCAAAGGGCCCCAAAATCGTGCACTACCCCGAAGGCGTACCTAGAGTCAGTGTATATATTGGCTGATTTACCCTCTGCCAATTCACATGCTCTCCTTAGTGCTACTAGTTCCGCCACCTGGGCTGAGTGAGGTGGACCAAGGGGTTCAGCTTCTACCACATCCTGGTCGTCTACGACAGCGTAACCAGTACATAGCTCTCCTGTCTCTGTCTGTCTATGGCAACTTCCGTCTGTATAAAACGTAAAAGCTACATTTTCTAAGGGGGTGTCACGTATGTCGAGCTTTGCAGTAAAGGTCTGATTCAGGTGTTCCATACAGTCATGTGTGTCAGTATTCTTGCCTAACTCATCATCAACCAGGGTCTCCTCACCTCCCACACTTTGTGTCTCTAGAGACACATACGGAAGGTATGTAGCTGGATTTAAGGTGCTACATCGTTTGATGGTGATGTTTGAGGGTGCCATCAGGGCTAGTTCCCATTTTGTGAATCTAGCTGAAGAAACATGTCTGGTTTGGGCTGAATTTAATAGAGCTGATACAGCATGGGGTGTATAGATGGTTGAATTATGTCCTAATACTACATCCTCGCTCTTACTAGAAGGGCCGTTGCTGCTACACTTCTGAGACATGTTGGGAGTGATCTTGCCACATTGTCTAATTGTGCACTGTAGTATGCTACCGGTCTGCTAGCGTCACCATGTTTCTGTGCGAGGACACCTGCTGCGCAGCCATCAGCTTCTGTACAAAATAGCTCAAAAGGCTTTTCATAATCAGGTATTCCCAATGCAGGTGCTCTTGTCAGACTATCTTTAAGATTAAAGAACGCTTGCTCTGACTCTTCTGTGTGTACAACACGTTCTGGTTGTGAAGAAGAGACTAGCTCCTGCAATGATAATGCCAGAATAGAAAAACCTGGGATCCAGGACCTACAGTATCCACACATCCCCAAGAAAGTACGAATCTGCTTCTGGCTCTGTGGCAGGGTCATGTGTTGTATGGCCTCAATTCTGTCGGTTGTCAGGTGTCTTAGCCCCTTAGTGAGGCAGTGTCCTAAGTATTTAACCTTAGTCTGACATGGCTGTAATTTATCCTTTGCCACCTTGTGCCTTGTTTGTGAAAGATGAAGCAACAACAATTTAGTATCATGTAAACATGACATAAAAGAATCAGAGCACAACAACAAATCATCCACATATTGAATTAGAACAGACCCATTGTGGGGTTGAAAGGATTGCAAACAGTCATGTAAGGCTTGGGAGAAAATACTGGGGCTGTCAATGAACCCCTGGGGTAGTCTGGTCCATGTGTATTGCACTCCCCTGTAGGAGAATGCAAAAAGGTATTGGCAGTCAGGATGAAGAGGGACTGAAAAGAAAGCAGAACATAGATCAATGACAGTAAAATGACTGGCAGACGGTGGAATCTGCATGAGGATGACAGCTGGATTCGGCACTACGGGGAATTGGCTCTCAACAACTTTGTTAATTCCCCTTAATTCCTGGACTAATTTATAGCCCCTCCCCCCACTCTTCGTCACAGTGAAAATGGGACTATTTGCTGTACTGGCTGTACGGATTAAAATCCCTTGTTGTAACAGCCTCTCAATAACAGGATATACCCCTAGTTCCACCTCCGGTTTTAATGGATACTGTGGGATTTTTGGAGCTACCCTACCACTTTTTAGATTTACCATGACAGGGGCTACGTTTGCCATCAGTCCAGTGTCCTGTCCATCTCTGGTCCATAGGGAACCTGGTATTTCCAGCAACATCCCCTTTACTTGAGATGGACTTTGTTCTATAACAGGAGAGTGTAACATTAACCTTTGAGGGGTGTCCAATATGTCCTGTACCTCATGTGCAACCTTCTCGGGTATATCTAGGAACACACCATCTGAAGTGCAGTATATGACACATCCCATTTTACATAACAAGTCTCTCCCTAGCAAGTTAGTAGGAGCCGCTGCAGCTAAGAGAAACGAATGCTTAGTATGCAGAGGGCCAATAGTAACTTCAGCGGGTTTAGTTAGAGGATAATGTAACACTTTTCCCATTACCCCCACAGCTGGGATAGTTTTACTGGTCACCTGTAGATTGAAAGGAGAGGTTATCACAGATCGGGCCGCCCCTGTATCTACAAGAAAAGTTTGTTTCCTACCAGCTATATCAACTATCATTGTTGGTTCTTTACTCTGACTCTCAGTTAACCTCACTGGCTGTAGACTACAGGTATGACCTGACCCCTAGCGCTGACTATTGATTTCCCGCGCAGCATTTGCTGCCGTAATATGCGCGGGTAGATGTGAGTCTTCTAGTCTATGTGAATCCTTCCTTGGAGGATATCTATGTGACCCACCCTTATGTGTATTTTGTCTTTCCTTTTTACAATCTCTCCTGTAATGTCCTTCCTCGTTACAGTTGAAACACCTGATCACTTTAGGTTTCCTGTTATATGGGTTGTATGCTGGTGGTCGAGTATGCACCCCTTCTAGAGCCTGTATACTTACCATCATTAACTTATCACTTTTCTCTTCCCTTTTTCTAAGAAGGTTCTTGTCATGCCCCACAGCAGACTCCCTAAGAGAGTCTACCGTGACGCCTCTCCAATTAAGTTATGTGGTTTGTACTCTCGTCTTTAAATTTTCTCTAAGGCCGTCCATCAGTACTCCTACAGCTACCTCTCTGTGATGTGGATCCTCACTTATGATGGATATCCCAGTAAATCGTGCGATCGCTGTTATAGCTCTAGCAAAGTAATCTGAGGCAGTTTCACTATCCTTTTGTTTAATGGTGAAAATCTTACTCCAATTTACTACTACTGGAAAACAGATGGCTAAGTGTTTCAAAATTTGTTCTATATTCCGTTGGTTAATCTCATCAGTCAAGGTGTCATCTTCCTCCAACAAACAATCTTCAATAAATTTTTGTATGTTAGTATTGGGAGGAAGACACGCCCTCAACACTACCCGCCAATCCTTACTGGTTGGTTCGTGAGCATTCCCTAAGTCTTTAACAAATTTCTGACATTTAGCTAACTCCTTTCTAGGGTCTGGGAATTCAGTCATAATGGAACGTAATTCTGATCTAGTCCAGGGACAATGCATTGTAACATTTCTTAAAGGAACTACACCATCCTTATCCGGTTTCCCATTGGGAACCGATATTGTGCGGACCGGGAACGCACCCTCTGGTACACTGACTTCAGGGGACACTACAGGATTTACTGGTCCTAGATTTAGAACGCTTTCACTCCTAGTGATCACGCTACTCTCACCTATCTCAGCCATTTTCTCATACTTGCGCTGAGCATCTAGTACACTAACGGCATGGGCAATGGCCGAAATCACAGTAGGTTCATCTTCATTTTCAGATACACTTGATTGAAACTGGTTTAAAACAGGGTACAATTTAGCAATTTTTCTATTTTCAGTTTTAACAACGGCTGTACTTACCCCTCCCGCCACATAAGGTGGCGGGGGCGCGCTTGCGCTGAGTTCACCACGCTTCTCAACGGTTACATCCGCCTTGCGCGCGCTTTTCGTCATGCCTACTTCCGGTTTGCATTCGCTGCTCTGCCATGTGTTGCCTTCCATTTGCCACAATTTTAAACAATCATTATGTCTATTTCTCTTTTTCGTTGACTTGATCAACCATACTTTATCTTTTACAGTATTTAGTACCTCTGCATTAAAACTTCCTATTGTTGGGAAAGGCCTATCACAAGCTTTGGTCATCCCGACCCACGTGTCAACAATACACAGTTGCGTATGCACCATATTTCTTACACATGAGAAACCTCGCTGAACCAATAGGGCCTTCCTTAGGCAGTACACTGACCATCTCTAGCGTATGCTTAGCACCCATGTTGAACAATATACCGGAACACAGACACACCGCAATGCTCTGTTCCTCCCGGCCAAATGTGAAATAGAGACACACCGCAATGCTCTGTTCTTTCCACCTAATAATTTCAACTCTGTTGCTATACTCACCGCTAGAGATCTATAATGCTCGGTGAACGTATTTCCTTTAGCCGCGTTCACTCGCTTTTCTCGCACCAGGCGAGGATCCCTAATACAGAAATATCACTGTGGGCCCCAAGGGCTATCAGCTCCTCGATACCCTGGCTCAACCACAAAAATCTGCTGAGTTTCTTATCGCTGGAAGCGCAAAGTCCATACAATCAACCTGCCTTTCCAGTATAATACCTCCTAGCTGCTTCACCAATTCGCACTAATGGTGCGATCGGATCGCACTGCCTACCAATACTAATTATTAGTAAACCTTGCGATCTATTGGTAGCGCTTTGCGAAAAACACGTTTTCGCATTCGGTATACCTGCTCTGTATACCGTCCTTCAGTTGGGCAATCCGCCTCGTCAGACAGCAACTGAGAACCAATGAATAATAAACAGTGTATCTACGTTACAACATCACACACTATACACCTTTTCTGCGCAAAAAAATCAAAAGTTCCCAACAATAGTAATATTGTCTCAGAGGCTTTCACAAGTAATTATACTATGCATGTATAATAACTATCAAAACGATTGCTTAACCACGTGGCAAATCTACCGGAAGTTCACGTATGCTAAGCAGGAAATACACATACGCTAAGCAATGCAATACAGTTAAAACGCACAATGACAGTAAAAAGAAACAGTTTTCTCTTTTGTCCCTAGGTTCTAGTTAGCGTGCCCTAGATAATGCAAAACGGACATTCGGTTTCACAACACAGAGTAAAATTCAGGTTTTGAACACCATGCGTTCTTACCTGTTTATGACGCGTCTCCACCCTTTGTTGAGGAACCGAAATCCGTTGGTCTTGTGTATCATCGGCAACGAAACCTCCAAAGCTCACGAGCCCCCAAATTGTTATGTGCGTATTTTCGCTAACCAATAACGATTGTCGTACCTCGATTTGTGTTTCCAAAGCACAAAGATTTATTCGCAATAAGTAGAATAATATGCTCAAGCGAAGTAATAGTAAATACAGCCGTCACTTATCGTAGGCGCTCTGGATCCAGTGCAGTCATTCAATCCTGGTCTGGGGACAAGATGTCTGCACTCTGGATCACAAGCTGCTGCTTATATACACAATCAAATACAGTGATCCAATGAAGATGGTATAGCTTGCATCTATTGGTCCAGGTCTCAGGAATGTCCAAGGGGTTGTCAATCATTGGCTGGTTCATCCTAAGGAATCCAAAGGAGGGGGTCATCTCTGCAGGGGGTATGCTCTGCTCTTCCAGCCAAGATTCCTTAGTCTTAAGTAGATCATAATTCCCTATCATTTATAACTTGCGTATGCACTCTGCGATTCCCTCGCAGAGTGAACCAAACAGTAGGATATGTAACAAGGTTCATTATGATACCACTCATGATGTTATTCCTTAAACCCGTTCCGTGTATTTCACTAATATGCATGTAACTCTGATATAAAGTATAAATACTACTATATTTCGACATAACTGACTATGTGTTGCAACTACCATTAATGTGTACTATTTTATAAGTATGCGTGTTTGTGCGAATGTATGGTAAAAGACCAATTACTGTTGCTGCCACGTGTAATGGATGCGTACGCCCTTTCACGCCGTAGCATGCCCTTGTACGTAGATGCGTACCATACGCATCTTTTCAGACAGCGACAACTAAGTTTGCTAGACTTTAATTGAAATGACTTTATCCAATTTGCTGACTTCGACAACACTTACACAACAAACCTATCCGATATGTTCATATAGTTCACAGTCTCACACCCAGATTCTTACATCACCAACTCCTGAGCTCCTGCGCTCCACGGGCACGGAAAATGTCACAGCTCTACTGCCTGGTGAGCGCTGAGGAGCTACCGGGGAGCACGAGTCCATCTCTGCAGCCAACATTAGGCATTTCCATATAGCGCTCTCTCCCAGGTGGATGGAGGGGTGGAGAACATCTTCAGCCGTAAGATGACAGGTCATCGTTAATATCTTGAATATGTAACAATGTTTTAATTGAACTTAGCTGTGTCTTTCATAGTTATATTATTATAAAATTTTTGTTATATTTTATATAAAATAATATACAGGTACGGGATCTTTTTTTTTTTTACCAGAAACCCCCTATGGCCGATGTGGCCTCCAATATGGAGGTCGAACCAAAAGAAAACTAAAAGTTTGAATTATGGAACATATACAAAATATATGAAAAGGCGTCACAACCTACAGTGTATCCAATAATTTTTTAGATAAACACATCAAGGATCCCACTGGCTTGACCTTTTCTGGCATCAAACTTGTATCTAAAAATTGGAGGGAAGGGGGGGCGGTACTTAATCTTAAATTTGACCTATGGCCCTTCTTATAGGAAGAAACAATTAAGAGACTATAAAAAAACTACAGGAGAAATTTTATATTATTATACACTTTTATATATTTTATGTCCTGGAGGTCTCTCAAATGTTCCTGTATCTCCAGGGAGCTCACAGTACAGGATCCCAGAGATACTCACATCGGCTGCCTGACTGGTGGTCTTCTTGGGAGACACCATAAAGGAGAAAGGTCTCTCTGAGACACTTATAGAGAGAGGCGTTTTCTGAAATAAAGTATAAAGGTTTATTATAACGGAAATACTGAGTAGGGTTTATGTGAACTTTTAAATCTTCTGTAATGTAGGATAAAATAGTATCATTAGTGTTTGATCTCTTATATATTAGCGGGACCCTCTTTGGTGTACATGTAAATAAAATATATAATTATATTGTGTTTCATACTTACCAGTTGTTGCTGATGTGGAGGGGTAATGCTTCCTCTCTCCAAATCTGCCCAGTTTAGGTGTTGATAAAATGCGTGAGCACAAATATCTCCATTCACCCTGAGTGGCTGAGCAGCATTTCTATTCAGGAGCTGGAGAAACCAGGAGAAAGAAAAGTTTATTTAGCATAAGATAATGTTGTAATATGGGACCTTAGAGCAAGTTAATGAGAAATGATTATAAAGATGGAGCGACTGATATAATTGTGCGTGTTCAGTAATATCAGGGAAAAAATGTGCAAATTCACATTAACGTTTCCAAACCAATGTTGCGCTACACAAATCGAGTACACTTCGCAGTTTCTGCACTACTCAAATTAACTGCAGCAAAATTCCAGCCCAAACTCCATAGTTACGTTATAAGTACAGGACAGTATATTGCGCTCATTATCGGGTACTACGGTTCCAGAACATCCCAGATATTCTTGCACAGCTCTATGGGGTGCGAGCCGAAATCTGTGATGTTAGTTTTCCTCCTAATATAAGGGGTGGTGTCACCGCTGGGATGACGCTGCTAGTGAGAGGACAGATTTTTCGATAATTGCGGTCACATCACAGCAGTCACGTTGCTGAAGTGAGCGGCCCTTCTAGACTCCTCTCTTACTGAACACACTCATCTGTCTCAAGATGTCAGCAGGTGCCTCCTCCAGCCATTTAGTGTCTAAGGAGTCACTAAAATTGGGATTCCCGTTTGGCCCCTTGAACGGCGAACTGCCGATAAGCATATAGCTTAGCATGATCCCAAGGGCCGAAAAATCAACACCAGCACCTTTCTCATGAGAATATGGAATATGAGGGAAAGAAAAAATAAACCCATCAATAAAGTTCTCATGAAGTGGAACTAAACCCAACATTGAAAACATTCCGTGCAAGAAACCGATCCCTGTGGGTTGGACTTTCCCACAAATATGACAGAATGAGGTGAGTAACTTTTGGCAGATATGTTAGCACTATGTAGTATACAGTCCATGTTGATAATTAGTTGCCCTAGAACACATATCTCCATAAGTCATTGTAAATCTGTGAAAATTACGAGCGTTCCTTATTAAGACAATATGTAGACACACTCTACCTAAATCAGCATGCCCTATAACTACTTTCCTTGTGATGCATGCTCTAGACATGACGTCAGCAACCTGAAGCGCTTCGTCTGCTCTTCAGCTGTTGGTAAACTACAAGTCTCAGCATGCCCTGTTAGTGCTTTGGTAGCAGGATGTGATAGAATTTATAGTTCTCCAGCAGCTTGGCAGCCTCATGTAGACTAAGCCGGCTTCAGAAGCCCTTTATTATATCCGTGCTAGTGGACAAGCTATTGAACGACTCCCGCTATAACTCACCTCTGGTGCCATGTACGTAATGGTGCCTGTCCAGCCACAGGTGGTCGATGCTCCAAAGATGTTCAATGCCACCAATCCGAAGTCGGCTATTTTGACATGCCTAGCATTGTCAATTAGCACGTTTGCAGGCTTCAGGTCTCTGGGGGTAGAGAAATGAATATTGGGTTCTGTTTGTAAATGTTGTTATAGTGACAAAATACAAATAGACAGAAATGGGCACAGGAGAGGAGCACTAAGGCTATGAGTGTTGGGGTTCTTTACCTATGTTAGCAGAATAACCACCTGTAATTGAATAAGTCAGTCAGCAGTTAGTCAAATATCTATAGTAACGATCGATCAGAGCACAGAATAAGAGACCACACAAGTGTCTGGTTTCCAAACTGAAACTACTTTACTGCAGAAATAACTCATATAATTATACATAACAGTTTATAGGGGTATAGAAGCTTAACAACCAATTAGAAGTTTTAGGGGTATAGAAGCGTATCAACCAATTAGAAAACAGTAAATTATGAAAACAACAAGCTAATGATACATTATGCGTATTGTGCAATTTGTAAGTTTTAAACAAATCTTTCTTATGTTTTTATCTTCTCAGGCATTCTGCCACCAGTCTTAATGTTACTTTTCATAGAACATTCAGCTGTCCATCCTTGGCTTGTCCATGTTCTCTGAGAACATCTTATTGTAACATTTTTTCAAAGCTTCAATCTTTTTCTTTTCTCATTCTGAGTACAATATCTACTAATTTCTTTTAAAGCTATAACATAATGATTACTTATATGGATATGTCATTTTGCAAACTCTCACATGAGCAGGGGACATTCCTGTCCCCTATGCCCCCTGACGCACACCTCTACAGGTGCCCACACTCCAACGGGTGCCTCCCTGCCAGCTTCTGCATGTAATGACTGCTCAGTCATCCGTGACCTTCTGGTATCACTTGTGGGCATACTTGCCGACTTGTGAGATCACCCTTCTGGGAGGGGAGATCTCGTGGGCGATATGTGTTACATATGAAATAGGGTTGTCCCACTTGAAATTTGTAAGATGGATGTTGAAATATGTGGTCAGACCAGTTCTGTCCTAATTTTGGATGCAGAAATGTTGGAAGGTATATAAATCCTGTGGATTTGACCACATCCCATTTCCATAACCAATGCACAGTTTCTCCTGTATTTCGGTGCTGAGATCAACAGAGCAGGCGTTATACAAGTTGTACTGTTGCTGCCATTGAAAAAAGCTTCAACTTCCCATAACATGAGTCAAACCCAGGCCGCCTGGGTGAAAACCAGGAACCCTAACCGCTAGGGGCGTGGTCAAGCGGATGCATGAATGGCTTCACTGAGCCCCACCCCCTCAACTTAACTAACCAAACTGGCCAGGATCCAGGAGGTTACCCTGCTCTCCTGGGATTACAAGAGGACTCTCAGCAATTCGGGAGTCTCCCGGACATTTCGGAATAGTAGGCTTGTGTGTCTGATTTAAAGTTAGAAGAGACAGAGGTCAAGGGGCATTTAAGTGCAACTTATTTAAAATCAGAGAGTGCGCAATTAAGTGTGGCACCTCCCCATATAGGCATGGCCTATTTAGAGTAGGCAGCGTCTCCAGAAACACCTCTTAGGAGGGATATGACTTGCAGCTTCCCAAATTATCTCATATTTACCAACATTATATTTCTTACATTGGGGCTGGGCCAAAATGACAGGACTTGCGCCAACACACGTCCACGAAACCCCCAGTCCCACCCATTTCACTATGAAATAAGAGAGTCTCCAAGACAGGCCTGAAAAACACCTCCCAGGGAACACCAGCCCCCTGCTGAATAGCACTGGGGCTCTTTCCTGACCCCCTTGGGGTTTGGGGTAATGTGTAAAAGTTAGTAAATGGTTACTTAAGTGCGTGGAACTACAAATCCCAGCAAACCTTGGCATTACCTGCTTAGGCATGCTGGTACCCGTAGCTCTTTACTTGCTCCAAGCATATCTGGAAACGGCCGACAGAGGAAGTCTATTATGACAGCAGAGCACTTACCGATGCACTATCCCACGGGAGTGCAGATATTGAATGTCGCAGATGATTTCGGCAGAATAGAACCTGATAGGAAGAGACAGAAAGACATGAATGGAACATACTATAAAGCACAGCATAAATGTCAGTCATTACTAAACAGATGATGGAATTGATTGGGCAGCACAGTGGCATGGTGGTTAGCATTGCTGTCTCACATGCCATGGGTTTCATTACAACATGGGTCCTATCTGTGTGAACTATTTATGAACTTGACCATCCTAATGTGCATTGCAATATGTGAAGCAAACAATTCCTGAGAACATCCAGGGGTGGGCATTACAATTTTATATGCATAACTCTACAGAATCCCCTAAGTTCTGCATTTTGCATTTGGAGCAGACCTGCCCAACCTGTAGCTCTCCACAAGTCCCAGCATGCTTTGCCAGTGGATAGCCAGCCGATATCTGACAAAGCATGCTGGGACTTGTAGTCTCACAACACCTGGAGGGCCACAGGCTGGCCAGGCCTGACTTAGTACATACACTGTACTCTCTGTGACTTACGCTGCTGCGTGGTCCTCCATGATGCTGTGTTTGCACATCAGGTCGAGCAGCATTCCTCCGCTGGTGTACTCCATGACCATGAAGCAATGTGTCTGTTTCAAAAGGAAGGAAGCAATCGTCATCACCTTTATCTATTTATAAAGTGCCGCAAAACTCTACAACACCGGACAGTCCGTATAACAAATCATACAAAATAGAAATCACACATAGAAACAGAACAAGGACATACAACGTAGACAGAGAAAGAGCAAACATTAAACTGGGGTCAGAGAGGACCCTGCTCGTAAGAGCTTACAAGTTAAAGGGTAAAGTCAAAGCTGAGACAATAGGAACTAGTGGGATGGTAGATGTTAGTACCCAGATGGAATAGCATTATGTGGTGGTAGGATACTTTAGAACCTGAGATACCGCTGGTGATGCATGCACCGTAGGATGATCATGTGCGTGGTGGAGCTTATCGTCTTGGTCTCTGGGACTAGGTCGTTGACAGGCAAGTCTTATATTGGACTTCAGTGTTTTATTGCATGTGATAAACAAAGATCACTCCATGCAGAGCAAATTCCTTGTCCTTTTTCTATTGTCTATTTCCGGGGCGTGTAGTAAAGACTTTGGGGTGTATTTACTAAACTGGGGTTTTGAAAAATTGGAGATGTTGCCTATAGCAACCAATGAGATTCTAGCAATCATTTATTTAGTATATTCTGCAACATACCAGCTAGAATCTGATTGGTTGCTATAGGCAACATCTCCACTTTTTCAAACCCCCAGTTTAGTAAATATACCGCTTTGTGTTTCTGCCAGGCTGCGGTGATCACTAAAGTAATAGCTTAATTTCTAGTACCTGGGTCTGGAAGTATGACAGGCCACCGGTGAGAAATCGGCACTCTCTGGCCAGTTCTAATACTTTGCACTCCTTCATTAGACAGTTTCTCTTGGAGATGGTTTTTCTCACCACCTTCACAGCTACTAAGGTGCCGGTGGAGCAGGTCACCAACATCACCTGAAAAAATAGATTAAGCGACCTTTTAAGATGGGGTCCCATTTGCTATTCAGAGATAAAGGGCTGAAATGTTGATGTCACCCATTTAGGGTTGATTTTAAGATGGTCGACCTACCTCCTTTTTTACAAGAGTGCCCTTTAGATCACTGAAACAGTGTTTGTTATATAATTAGTTGTGTATTTTTACATTGACAATTAGAATGCATTACATCGGTTACTATATAGTGTCAGTAACTGTTCATACCTTACATTATATACATTTAATAATACAAACAAGCTACTAAATTACGTACATCCATTGAAAGAACACATTTATAGCATAATTGGTCTATGGATAGAAATAAGTCACCTTTTGGCAGTTTGTTACAAAATCCTTTGAAACCTGTCATTGTTAGGGGACTATGGTGAAAATGTTCCAAATTAACAATTTTTTCTTTCCCATTTATTTAAATACTCGGCTGCGTGAACTTCGGATCTAAAGAAAATAACTAACATCTCCAAAAGTTCCACTCCCCAGCAGGTGGTGGAATTGGAGTTCAGAAAGGAGCACAGAGGACTGTGTTGTGGGCTGTGTAACTGATAAAAACATAGTTAATATTTTCACGGCAAACAACAGACAATATGTAACAGTTGTGTGGGCACTCCGGTGGTTGGCCATGTTCTAGAAAAGATATACATGGATGGGTGGCCCTCACAATGCTATCTACAAATAGTTTAGTCCTTTCATATTGTCACCTACCCTGCCCGCTGTCATCCTCATTTCTAGGTGTCTTCACAGTTCTGTCTCCAGCATGGCCCTCTCCTCCTTTGCGCTTCTGTCCTCTCATCTGCCCCAAGGACAGTTTAGCCCTCTTTCGGCAACTCCCTATCTGTATGAGGTCTCCGTGCCAATTATGGCTGAGCTCCTTCTGCTTCTTGTGCCTTTCTTTACTGGTAGATGCCAACTTGTACCTCAACTCTCACTTTTCCTCCTTAGATTCACGAACTCTCTTCTTTACAGGACTTCTTTCCTCATCGTCCACCTTATGGAGACTGTTGCGGCTACACTTCTTGTGTATGCTATGTTTTTGGACATTACTACCTCTTTTGTCCTCCTCTCCATCCCACTCGGTTCTGATACCATCCAGGTCCCCAGTGCCCTTGGTCTTTTTTGTACCTGGGACTCCTCTCTTCCTCTTTACTCCATTCCTACGCTTTCCTCCTCCCTTCTCAATCACTCTTGGACTATTGGTCCTCTCTCCACCTTTCTTTGATGTTTCCAAACTATTGCTCTTATTCTCCTCCATATTTGCTCGCTTGTGGAAAAAAATTCAACTAACGCAAGAGAAGTGTTGTGGTCACCAACTCATCAAGCTACAAACACTTCTGAGGAACCCAACCTGCCCTTCAAAGATTACACAATAGGGGAAGAAGTAGGATGTTGTTTTCTTGGTTCTTGTTATATTGTGAATATTGTTACAACAGTTCTTTTTTTAACGAAAAAAGAGAATTAGATTACATAATAAAATGAAATACATTACTAAAAAACAAGAGAATAGATATTTTATTTTGTTTTTGATCATATGACACAGCTGGTGTTTCCGGTTAAGGGGAGGGGCTTATTTGTTGTTTCCAGTTAAAGTGGAGCTTCACGGTTATATTAGAACCCAGGAAACGTCTGGGGCGGTGGTACTGGAGCTGTTCTCGGGCCATTGTTTTTGGGATATTACGCCCTGGTTTTGAATTGTCACCAGGATGGGGCATCAGGTGGCCATTTGATTGGGCACTGTGGACGTAACCCTTGTACTCCTCTCCCATTAAGAGTTTTAGATAAAAGTCTGTGGCCGTATTCTCTTTCCACTGCCCATATAGTGCTCCCTCCCAGGTGGATGGGGGCTGGAGAACATCTTCAGCCATAGATTGCACAAGGCAGTACGGAACTTAGCTGTAAGATGACAGGTCATCGTTAATATCTTGAATATGTAATATTGTATTAGTTGAACTTAGCTGGTGTCTTTCATATTCATATTATTATTACATTTTTAAAATATTTTGTATAAAATAATATACAAGTACTGGATTTTTTAACCAGAAACACACTTTGGCCAATGGGGCCTCCAATATGGAGGTCGAACCAAAAGAATAAACTAAAAGTTTGAATTATGGAACATATACGAAATATATGAAAAGGTGTCACAACCTACAGTGTATCCAATCATTTTTTAGATAAACTGCCCTCGTGTGTTTTTGGATCTGTATTTTTTAGAAAAATTGCTAAAATCACATAATTTAGCTCTTTTTTTTTTGTTTTGTTCCTACATTACTTTTAACCTCAATAACAATAATTTCAAGTCATTTGCAGTCAATTTTGACCACCTCACAGATCACAATATTATTTTCATACACTTTCGGACAAATACTGCAGCGACCTAGCTGGATGGTAAGCGACAGAGCAATGACACAAACACACGTCAGTTCCTAGCACATCTAGGACACATTGGCACACAGCAGTGGCAGAAAAGAAAAGTGGTGCAAGATGGAATTGTCCTTGGATCATGAAACCAATTATGGTTCATTTGATCGCTCCATCCGTTTCTTGGATAAGTGAGGTAATTCTACAGCTAATACATGGCGACAAGCGATGACCCCCCAGAGATGCGTGCGTTTAGCAGACCAATCCTGGGTGCCAGACAATGCACTAAAAAGGGGTTGTGTACCAACTATGGACTCCACAAAATCTGACAGCAGTTTTCCCGATAGGAGAACTCCGATTTTCATGTTTCCTACCTTGAGGTGACATCGACAGCTTGCTGTGCCTCCTGCAAAGAATTGCGGCCTATAAACATACCAGCGTGTAAACATGAAGTGATCTTAAACTGCAATGCAGACTAGGAACACCCAGCCCGGTGCTGAAAGCACCGGGCTGGGTGTCCCTAGACGAGGGGACCGCTCGTTTTTTTTTGGCGGATCCCATTC
This sequence comes from Mixophyes fleayi, assembly GCF_038048845.1. Taxonomy (NCBI): domain Eukaryota; kingdom Metazoa; phylum Chordata; class Amphibia; order Anura; family Limnodynastidae; genus Mixophyes; species Mixophyes fleayi. Next base: position 93,718,662 of record NC_134409.1, read on the forward strand.
TCTAGGGAATCCAGCCCAGCGCTGAAAAGCCTGGGGCTGTTTGTCAGTATGGCAAGGGGACCCCTGTCGCGTGTCCCCCTGCTATAGTGCCACCAGCCCCATCGGCTTTGCCTAGTGCTGGTTCCATGAAAATCGGGGGGACACCACGCAGAATTTTTCCCCGATTTTCACGGAAGCAGCAGTAGTCTGGTAGCACTAGGGTTAATACTGAATAGAGGGGGGACCCCACACATTTTTTTTTAAAAGAACCTTTCATCTATTCTTTACAGTTTTAACAGCTGCCAGAGCTCCGGCCGTAGGACAGGCAGTGTAACAGTGATGTGTTAACACGCTGCTACAACACAGGAGAGTTAGCTAACACGAGAGTGTTTTACATCGCAGCAAAGCGCCAGAGATGACCAGCGATTATTAAGATCAGGGTAAAAATAGCAGCTTGATACATTTGAAAAATTTTAGAGTAAAATTGCGGGTTATCACCTGCGATTTGCCGTGATTTTAACACGCTGAAAGAATCGGACCTTGATACTTTTACCCATAGATGTCAAACTGTTGTGGTCAGCCTCCTGCGTCATCCCTGATTCTCTTTGGAAAGCGCAATTTCTTACGAGCAGCAGCTGCCTGAGAAACTGAAGAAGGAGAAGCCACGGACCACTTGAGCGGTCAACTTGCTGACCGGGAGCTCCTTGCATCTCTTCAGATTTCGGTCAGTTGGAAGCAAAGAATCTACGTAGGTCTTAAACCCAGGATCAAGCACAGTCTCCAAAACATAGTGATCCGACTTCAAGATTTTATTAACTCTTGCATCACTGCAAAGCGAATTAAGAACTTATTAAAGTAATTCTATCGTTTTAAAATAAGCATTGCCCAATCAATTGTATGTGTGTCCAAAGCACAAAGTGATTTATTTTTAACAGATGTAAATAGTCAACAATTCAATACATTATTATATCATGGTAAAGTACAGTACAGCACAGCCAATACCAAACGTTACATACATACATACCGCTGCACTTCCATGGGTCCCAATGGAACAGTGTATCTGTTAGATAACTGGTCAGAGTAGACTGAGGCCCTGGTGGGGGATGCAGCTAATATATACAGTCAGTGTTTCATTGTGAACAATAGAGATGACGTAGATTGTTTCTATAGGTCCAGACATTGGGTGGGTCCAGGCCAGACAGGTAATAGGTTGAGTCAATCTAAGGAATCCAAAGGTGGGGGTCTTCTGTCCAGGGGGTCTGCTCCTTTTCATAGCCAGTATCATACAAAGGTTTACTCTCTAATATCAATAACTAAAGTATGCAATGTGCGATCTCTTCGCCGACTGCACCGGACAGCTGCTGATGATTAGGGCTTCAATATGATATCAGGCATGACACCTTTCCTATTACCTAAACCTTTAATAACACTACAATGTACATATAATCACTATATACATAGACTAATAATAAACCGAATACTATCTGCTCCTGAATTACAGTGTAACAGAACCAATATGAAATTATATAAATAACTAACTGTTGTAATGCGAGTGTGTGCGTGCGTATTTTACCGTGCGATCGCGTCACACCACGTAACACGTGGTGTACGCTTCGCAATACGCACGGCAAACCAATATTAAACCAATATACTTTCGTTCATCCAATTATACGACTTCAACAGTCCACCCTTTGATAGTACAATAAACTATCACCTTAAAGATGTTATATGCAGGATCTCAATACCACGTTTCATTGTTATGTAATGCAAATCCCCCTTGGTGTATGTCCACGCTGTTCGTAGATCTAAACAAATTATCATAAGAGAGAGTCTTAATCCTCTAAACGACTTCTTCTTTTACTATAAACCGTACACTTCTGGAGCTTGGAGATAACCTTTTGTATGTCCTTCAAGGGTGCAATAAAACACTTAATACATTATTTGGAAAGGTACAAGTTACAGTAGAACGTGTGTCAGCTATACAGAATTCTCTACTACAGTTCTTCAAGTTTAACAGGTTCTTCTGTCCAACGCATGTCTTTAAGCTCAGAATACATTTAAACACTTCATGTTCATCAATAGCATCATCCTATGTCTATCAATAATGTCATATGCAATCTCCTTCAGCTTGCGTTAATATACACACATCTAATAATGTCACCAGTTCTTTTCATCAACACTTGTGGGCGGGCTATTGTCTGTTCATTCTTCCCAGTCTCTCAATACTCAGATTTAACAGTGATCGGCTTGCAAAGCATTGGGAGACTTCAGACTAAGGGACCTAGGTGTCCTACTTTTTCCCTTAGTGACCTCCCGCCTATAGTTCGGGTACCTCAAGAATATTTAGTGGAAAGAGAACTAATCCTACTTGATATCATCACTGAGGCATGTGTGAGCACGCCCAGCACTTTGTTTGGTGTAAAACCTTACCCTCCCAAGAATGATAATCATTCTCAAGGATGCCTGCTCGAGTCCGGATATTACTGGACTGGCATCGCTGGGTGTATCTCTTTTTAACTATGAGGTCGCCGTACTTACGGACGTAATGCTACTCAGACAATAGCCCCTCGCACTTTCTCCAAGCTCCAAGGTTTCTAAATTTTCCTTTACCCCTGAATTGAATAGAGTAATTGACTGGACTGATTATGCTACTAACTTCTTCCTCCCCAATACCTCCTTATCATTACCTGAACCAGTCTTTGTCACCTGCTAATAATCGAAAGAATTAACCGCCCTGAGAAGAAAATACAATGAGGGAACACAAAACAGGAAAAACTACAACTTCATGCTGGACAACAGTCTTAGCCTTTGGCTCAGGTGCTACTAACTGCATTCGAGGCCTTCCAGTACAGACTCATGAGTGCCCTTGGACCCTTCTCTGAGTGTTGGCCCCTCTGCAGTGGGTGGTATGGGCACCAGTGTGTCTCTGCTACCCTTGAAGCCGTGAGGCTAGTAGCCTACACCAGGTACCTGTCTGGCAAATAACCTAAGCTTAAGAAATTTCTGCTCCACAACTTACTCTCCTGATCCAACATCCTGACAGTTAGTGTGACCTTTCAGGAAACAGTGTTTTGGACGTTCTCAGTTGCTGTCTCACTATTTACCTTCTCTCAAGGTCTAACCTAGCCTCCCAGTTACAATCTCATCTCACGAGGGGTCAAGAACATTTCAAAAACTGACAGGTTAGGAGTCTGCCCAGGGGTGATCTCTTGGTAGCGGGAAAGGACTAGTGGCACTTCAATCAAGTTCCAACTCTTATTCTATTCAATTCATTCTACCGAGTACCACTACTTTATGTTCACACTGGTTTATGGCTAATTGAAAGTATGTGATTTGTTACCACTACTCATACATTATACATCTATTATCAATAACATGAATACCCTATCATCTATTATAACTCTAGGACTATCACATTGAATAACAAAAGCTTTGAGTATGATACAGTAATACATTAGACACATTTCAATACACCTCTACCCAGACATATTTCATTGGTACACCTGAGTATACTTGAGGATCCTGCATGGTGGTAATTGGATGACGTGTATTTGTTTTACCTGGAGGAAAACCCATCAGCAGGAGGTATATGGGATGGCTCTATTAGTCTACCTTGTCCATCTCTCCAGAGTACACCAGACTCCTCACCACATCTCTTCACCTTCCAGACAGTTTATCCCTCAGGTAACACAAATCTTCCTATATTAACCAATATGTGTATGCGTGCATGTGTGTGTGTGTGTTCACATTTTTAAAACTAAAACAATACAACAAAGAACAAAACAAAACATAGATTTGTTAGCTGTCACATAAAACCCTGCTGTCTATTTGACAGCTATGTTCTCCCTGGTGTGACAGCCATGTATGGTTGTGCGTGTAAGTGTGGACCTTACTAGCAGCTACTTCAGTTGGTAACTGTGTCACTGTATAAAGTCCTCTATGTAGTGTCCTAATCATGTGCTGGTATTGCTATAAAACGATTTCTCAGTCACCTCAACATCGCCCTCTAGACTAGAAAAATGCTAAAGACCAATGTATATCAATCGATTTTCCCTCTGCCAACTCACATGTCATTCTCAGTACCTCATATTCAGCTACTTGACTAAGTGGGAAAGGCAAAGGGGTCTCTTTCTATAACACTTTCTTCAAATATAACAGTATCCAGTACATGTCTGTCTAACAGTGAAAAAATATAAAACATGAAAATTCTACATTTTCTAGGGTTTCACATTATGTCGTATCTTGTGGTAAAAATCCTACTCCAATGTTCTATACAGAGATGCATATCTGTATGCCTCACCTCTAGCATTCTTCTGTCCTCCTGTCCTGCCCACCCTTTGTGCATCCATATAAAGGCACATTTTTGTACAGGAGGCACGAGCCAAAACAAAAAAAATAAAACAGATATGCAATCTATAACACATGAATCGTATTTCCACAACAGAACCTTTCTGCTTAAAATCAGCAGTTTCTAAACACATGAAAACAAAACCCCTGATTGTTTCTGTAACTCATGTCAATCTAGTGTGTGTATCTCTGAATTTGTCTTATGTAAAAACATAAAATATGTTTAAGCCCCATTGTTGAGACTGTCTGATTTTATCTCTACCAGAGCAGAGAGAGAGAGAGAGAGAGAGAGAGAGAGAGAGAGAGAGAGTAGAGAGAGAGAGAGAGAGAGAGAGAGAGAGAGGGTAGAGAGAGAGAGAGGGTAGAGAGAGAGAGAGAGAGAGAGAGAGAGAGAGAGACTAGCATTTGTGTAAAGAATGGGAAATAGGAAAGCAATGAATGATGGGAATACAAAGGTTTGAATACAAACATACATGTAGAAAGGGAGATTTTTACAACAAACTGACAGCTGGATTGGACTCTGACTCTATGGGGAAATGGCTGTATTCATTCCACTGTTCCCCTTAGCTATTTTCTAACTATGACCCCTCCCCATACTTGGCTAGGGGGTCTTAACAGTGCAATCCAGTGTCGTCCGTCATTTGTTCATTAAGAACTCGGTATCTCATTGACTACATACCTTTTCAATGGACTTTTCTAATTTATGATAGAGAAATGAAAAAATGTACTCTTAGTGACTCATATTTTCTCTGAAATACATAAAACGATATTTTGGAGCAAAGTATGTACATACTTCATTGTTGGATAATGATTCTCAGCCAAACAAATTATCATGAGACACTGCAGCCTAAAACAAAAGAGTGTTCCAATTGTCTATTGTTAATTTGTCTTTCAAGAGTGATTCTTCTATTTCTCTATCTTCCCTTTTGATCACTAAGTCTATACTCCTTTTGTGTCCCCTTTACCTGTGAGAAGAAAAACAAGATAGTTATCTTAAAACAGCAATCACAACAAACATTTCTATTCTTTGCCGTCGGCTAGCAATTTAGGAAAACAAACATTTCACAACATAAATGAACAAACAAAATCAACAAAGGTTACCTTTTAGAAATCAGTTTCTTGTACACTACTACTTACCACAGTTTAAATCCCACCTGTTTGTAGGACTACAGGTCTGACCTAACCTCCAGGGTTGACTATGGTTCTCCCCCAAGGCATTGGCTGCTATGAGGTGCACAGGAAACTGTTGAGAAGTCTCCGAGACTTGTGTGCGCCGTCTCTGTGGGTGTCTATGTGATTCCCCCTTAGGTGGGCTAAGTCTCTTTTCTTCGTGTCCCATTTTCTTAGCCTTGGCTCTAATATTTTCTTTGCAATCTTTCCTCAAATGTCCCTTTTTAAGACAGTTAAAACACTTCAAAGATTTCTGTTTCTTTCGTCCCTTATAGTGGTTTTTATAATTCTGAGGTTGTGGATGTAGTTTTTCTAATGCCTGGATACTCAACATCATTAACCTATCACTCTGTGCTTTTTCCTTTTTACATATATTTTTATCATGTTCTATAGCATGCTCTCTAATATCAGTTACCGTGAGACCTCTCCAATTAGGAAAAGAGGTTTGTATCCAAGTCCTTAGATCCTCCCGGAGGCCGGCCATTAGTACTGCAACAGTTACCTCCCTGTAATGTGGATTTACCATTATATCCCATATTCCTGTGTACTTAATAATGCCCGCTAGCGCCCTTGAAAAATAATCAGTTGTATTCTCATTACCTTTTTGTTTGATGTTGTATATTTTGCCCCATTCCACAGTCACTGGAAAATATACGGCCAACTCTTTGATTATACGTCTAATATTATGCTGATTGTTATCCTCAGTTAAGGGTTTATCCTTCTCCAAGCTACAACCCTCAATGAACTTCTGTATATCAGTATCGAGAGGAAGACAAGCTCTAAACAGCACTCGCCAATCTTTATTAGTAGGTTCATGTGCATTACCTAAATGTCTAATAAATTTCTGACACTTGGCCAAATCTTTTCTAGGATCAGGGAAATCAGACATAATTGTAAATAGTTCCGTCTTAGTCCATGGAGAATACACTGCTACCTGTTTCATGGGAACTACACCATCTCTGTCCGCTTTCCCATTGGGAACTGCTGTTCTGCGGATAGGATATAAGCCTACTAAATCACTCTGTTCTGACCTAGTTGCTGGAATTGCTGTTGCAGTACAATGAATGTCTCCCCCTATGTTAACCTTTTCATTTTTCTCACCACTTTCAGCAGCTGCCCCTGCTGGTGGGACCGTTCCTCTTCTTTGTCCTGAAACATTACTTTTAACATTACTTAAAACACCATACAAGTTACTAGTTACCATTTTTACATTTTTGGTATTGGCTGTACTTCCTGCCCCAACCGAATTTATCGGGGGCGTGTTTGCGCTCAGTTCGCCTCGCTTTGCAACGCACACTTCCGGAATGCTTGTTTCCGGTACGCTTACTTCCGCTGAACACGTGTTTTTCCTTACACTCACTTCCGCTGTGCGTTCGCTGCTCTGCCATTACCTTCCATTTGCCACAATTTTAAACAGTCATCATGTTTAATTCTCGTTTTTGTTGATTTAATCAACCGCACTTTATCTCTAACATTATTTAACACCTCTGAGTCAAGAGTACCTATGTTTGGGAAAGGTTTCACACACTCCTGGGTCATCTTGACCCATTTGTCGCAGTATGCCGTAGCATACGCACCGTATTTATTATACATAACATATTTTGCCGAACCAACCGGCCATTCATTAGGTAGCACAACATGAACTATATCTAGCGTTTGCTTCGTATCCATTGTGAAAACAACCTATTTCTCAACGCTACACAAAAAGACTTTTACCTGTTCTCCTTTGAAACAGAACTTACTAGAGATTTTTTTTTTTTATTCATGGACGTTTTTAACAGGCACGTCCCCTTAAGATATCAATGCCCTTCCTAGTTTGAGTACTTTACCACTGTCAGCACCAGATATCAATCAAGAATATCAGTGGTTGCAGCGTATTTCCTCCCACATCTCCCAAGTCGCAATCACGGCTGCACTAAATCAACCATGCGGTCCGATCGCACGGCTTACGGATACTAACTATCGGTAAGCTTTGCGATTAATATTTGGGAATGCCGCGAAAACCTGTTATTTTCGCTTCGAGTATGCCATGCATACTCTGTGGTGTCTCTTTATCACCTGCTCTTATTAGAACAGAACACCACTCACACAAAGGTTTCTTTATATCCTGCTCAGCCCTAGAACAGAACCTTTGTTGTCAGGTCACCTTTTTTTAACATGCCCCGTCAGACACACCTGAACTACAGCGCTATGAATTTTTAAATAGTACCACACTGCCCTCCCAATACTCAATCACGGCCTTGCCATGCGGTCGATTTGCACAGCTCAATGATTCATTATGCGGACCACAGATAACACCGCAATGCTCTGTCCCTTCCAGCAAACAATACCCTTTATCAGTGAATGTCGTGATTAGTATTGGGTGCACGTGCGAAAACCTATAGTTGCCTATAGTTACCAGTATATTTTTGCCTTTATGTATTTATTCACATACACACACATAACCTTTGTTTTCTGTACAGAAAATAACTTTCCCAAACAATGGCACTATCTTTTCAGAGACTTTACCAAGTGCTTACAGTATGCATATAACAACTATCAAAACTATTGTTCAACCACGTGGCAAATCTACCGTAAGTTCGCGTACGCACAGCAGGAAATACACATACGCTCAGCAATGCAATACACTTTAAAACATAAAACGACAATAAAAAGAAACATTTTTCTTTCTTGTCCCTAGATTCTAATTAGCGTTCCTTCAGTCTATGCAACAACGGACATTCGGTTTCGCAACACACAGTGAACCACAGGTATTAGACGCATTACGTTCTTTCCTGCTTTATACGACGCGTCCGTCCATCCACCCTTTGTTGAGGAACCGAATATCGTAAGCGGTGCATACCTGCCGGTAACGTAACTCCTAACTCAAGAGCCCCCAAATTATTAAAGTAATTCTATCGTTTTAAAATAAGCATTGCCCAATCAATTGTATGTGTGTCCAAAGCACAAAGTGATTTATTTTTAACAGATGTAAATAGTCAACAATTCAATACATTATTATATCATGGTAAAGTACAGTACAGCACAGCCAATACCAAACGTTACATACATACATACCGCTGCAATCGCTGCGCTTCCATGGGTCCCAATGGAACAGTGTATCTGTTAGATAACTGGTCAGAGTAGACTGAGGCCCTGGTGGGGGATGCAGCTAATATATACAGTCAGTGTTTCATTGTGAACAATAGAGATGACGTAGATTGTTTCTATAGGTCCAGACGTTGGGTGGGTCCAGGCCAGACAGGTAATAGGTTGATTCAATCTAAGGAATCCAAAGGTGGGGGTCTTCTGTCCAGGGGGTCTGCTCCTTTTCATAGCCAGTATCATACAAAGGTTTACTCTCTAATATCAATAACTAAAGTATGCAATGTGCGATCTCTTCGCCGACTGCACCGGACAGCTGCTGATGATTAGGGCTTCAATATGATATCAGGCATGACACCTTTCCTATTACCTAAACCTTTAATAACACTACAATGTACATATAATCACTATATACATAGACTAATAATAAACCGAATACTATCTGCTCCTGAATTACAGTGTAACAGAACCAATATGAAATTATATAAATAACTAACTGTTGTAATGCGAGTGTGTGCGTGCGTATTTTACCGTGCGATCGCGTCACACCACGTAACACGTGGCGTACGCTTCGCAATACGCACGGCAAACCAATATTAAACCAATATACTTTCGTTCATCCAATTATATGACTTCAACATACTTGATCTACAAGGCCAACATAATTTGCAGAATTGCTTTCTTTCATCTCCTCCTTCAGTTTCTCAAGCTGCTTTTCCAAAAGTCGAATTAAGGGAATGACTTGGCTCAAGCTAGCAGTGTTTTAACTCACTTCACACGTCACAAATTCAATTGGTTTCAGCACCTTGCACAACACATAAAGGATTCTTCACTGTGCAAGACTGAAATAGATTCCCACTCCTTTCCCAATGTCATGGCTTGTGCAATACGCTTGAATAGTTTTGTGCTGTTCCTCCATCCTCTGAAGCATGTACGGGGTGGAATTCCACCTTGTTATCACCTCTTGTTTAAGTTGGTGGCAGGGCAAATTAAATTTTTCTTGAAGCTGCTGCAATCTCCTACATGCTGTGGCAGAATGCCGGAAATGTCCCGAAATTTTACGGGCAACCAAAAGCATCTCCTGCACCTCACAGTTATTTTTCAAGAAGCTCTGCACCACCAAGTTTATTGTGTGAGCAAAATAGGGAATGTGATGGAATTCACGCAGCTGTAATGCTCGCACAATATTGGTGGCGTTATCAGAAATGACATATCCTGGGGAGAGTCCAAGTGGTATAAGCCATGTATCAATCACATCCCTTAGTTTTCTTAACAAATTATCAGCTGTATGCCTGTTAATGAAGCCGGTGATATAAAGAGTAGCCTGCCTGTGAGAAATGTTACACAGTGGTGTACATGCTGCTGCTGTTCCTGCTTGTGAAGGCGAATCACCAACCCAGTGGGCTGTCACAGTCATATAATCTTGTGTTTGCCCACTTCCACTTGCCCACATATCTGTGGTTAAGTGTACAGTGGGTAGAATGGCATTTTGTAGCCCAATTATTACATTTTTACAAATGTTTTGGTACACTTGAGGAATAGCTTCTCTCGAAAAATGGTGTCGCAATGGAATTTGATAACGGGGACACAAGACCTCAATTAACTGTGAAAACCAGCTGCGTTAATAGTGGATATTGGACACAGATCTAACAGTAGCATAGTCGAAATGGCGTCTGTGATCCGGATGACTGCTGTCATACTTCCTTCTTTTAGCAAAAGATTGTTTCACAGTTCATTGTTGTAAAGTACTAGTGGTCTTCTTCTTGGGCTGCTTATGGGAGGAAGATTCACCCACAGCAGCAGGACCAGCAGCAGCAGCAGTAGGCCTATCGGTCACAAAATCTTCACAGGATTCCTGGTTAGGGGAGGAGTCATGTAGCCTCAGAGGCTTGGATGCAGGACTAACTCCGATCGCTAATGAGGATATTGATGAAGATGATGTTGTCGGTCTCTATTGCAGGGCCGTAATCTAGATGAGAGCAGGGAGCTAGCTGATGCTGGACTGCTTGTTGTTATTTTGTGGGAATAAGTTTTGGATTTTCCCAAAAGCTTCCCATGAACTCTCTTCAAATGGCATAACATGGATGAGGTTTCTAAATAGTTTATGTCCCTACCTCGAATGACTGTGGATTTACAAATGCTACAAATGGCTACACAGCGGTTGTCAGGATTTGTGTAAAAGTAAATCCAGACATAAGAGGTGTATTTTTTTGTCTTCTGCCCAGGCATGACAATGGGCTTCTTGCTATCACTGTCAACAACTGCTTCCACCTGTACAGGACTTACACAAACAACGTAATCGTCATCAACATCCTCATTAGCGCCGTCATCAGCTACAGAAATATCCTCCTCATTCTCTTGCAATTCCAAAATAGCATCCTCAATTTGGGTTTCACCGGCTACACTCTGGCTTTTCAGGCACACATCAGAACATATGCTGACAGGTGGCTTCCTTGTGAGTACTGTATCAAAAAGGTCAAGACTCTCCTCAGGTATTTGTGTCATATCTGGATCTAAACCAACATTTACTTGTAAGGCCTTGCTACTTTTTTCCAGCTCTGCTTTTCAACTTAGAAGTATTTGGGCACCACTTTTGTAGTCAGAATGACAGGTCTTCCATCGTCATCACTGACCTTACAAGAAGATTTCTGAAGCACATTTGCAGAACTAGCACTCCTAAAGTAAGGTGACGGCCTGAATCTTTCCTTGCCACTGCGTGTGTAGAATGGCATGTTGGCAATTTTTTTTTCAGCACTTAACTTGGCCTTGAGTAAAGGTGAATTTTTTCTTTACTGAGGTAAAAGGTGTTTACTTACATTTTTTGTTTCCCTGACTTACAAACACTATGCACTTTAAGAAAGGCTTTAGCAGATGATGTAGAGGTAGAGGGATTATTATTATCATCATCATGACTGGTGCCAGCAGCTGCTTGGTGCTCCTGGTCTTCTGGGGACTGATGGGAATCCATAGCTCTGGCATAGTACAATTTGAGTTTAAAGAACAATAGTAGTCTATTAAATCTTTATAAAGAGAATGCAAAATGACACCTCTCCTAATTGTGGGTGTATTGTGTCACAATACAATTTTACTGTAAAGAGCAGTAGTAGGCTATTAAATTTTTATAAAGAAAATGCAAAATGCCACCTCTCCTAATTGTGGGTGAGCTCTGCAACAGTGCACTGTGAATGGAGACTGGAAAGCACAATACCAGACAATTAAACAAAGCCCACTGACACCTCTCCTAATTGAGGGTGAGCTCTGGCACTGGCAATGTGACTTGAGACTATCACTATACTAACGCTGCCTAACTACACTAGACCCTATCAAAGACACTGCTATCCCTTCTCTGTCTCTCTGTGAAATGGCGACGGAGCTCCGTTTCGGGCGGTATTTAAAGAATCAAAATCTCGCAAGATCCACCGAGACAATGATGACGTTTTGCCTCATTTCAATTCCCGAAGTTGTGCGCCAGTTCCGATCTGGCTCGGATATCCTAAGTTCGATGGGCACGGTTTTCGGGAAACCGAGCCTGCCCATCTCTAGTGGATGTGTGTGTGTGTGTGTGTTTTTATATCTATCTATCTATCTATCTATCTATCTATCTATCTATCTATCTATATATATATATAAAATATGTACATATATATATATATAGGTATATATACACACACACACACACATATATATGTATATATTATAATATATATATAAATATATATATACATATATATATATATATATATATATATGCGTGTGTGTGTATATATATATATATATATATATATATATATGTGTATATATATATATATATATATATATATATATGCGTCTGTATATATGTATATATATATATATATATATATATATATATATATTTATACACACACATTTATATATATATATATATATATATATATATATACACATATATATATCTATACATATATATATATATATATATATATATATATACGTTTTTCGCTATTATTGGAAGTTTATGCTAATGTGTTCTAAGTTGATTCCATGGGGACGGAAATATCTAAAGGAGCTTTCGGTATCTTACACCAGCTTATATATATCTTATAAATAGTTAGAAGGTCTCTGTGTAAGTCAGATCCGCTATGTGTTCTCTGCTTACGACTTTATGAGAATGCTATTTATGATGTGTATTGTGTCTGTAATAGTACCTTATTTCTAGCAATCTATTATATGTGCTGCTGGCTGATATATTTTATGAAATTGAAATTTTATGATTGTTTTGCTCGTTTATTAGTTCTATGTATTTAATGAGATGTAGAGTTTGTGAAGTTACGTATATATATATCCATGGAAACCTCTAGCGGAAGGGAGATATCGCTACTACTGGAAGTGGATTGTGATGCGTTCCAAGTTGATTCTATGGGGACGGAAATATTTGGATGTGATTGGCTATGGAAAGGAGGCTTCGTTATTTATACTAGTAAGAACATGGAAGTCGGGTATGATCTCCTGAGAAAGTCTTTTTTGGAGGTCGAAATGTGTTGAGGAGATACCGTGGCTTCCTTATCTTGTTACCAGTGCCTGGAGTGTGGTTGTATTCACCGGCCGGAACCTCGCTCTGGAGTCATTATTCCCCAATGTGGACAGATAAGCTGTTTTAAATTGTTCTTATGTACAGGCATTTTTTTGCTTTTTAGCCGCTACTGAGGCGGTTATTTTATTATTATTAAATCTCTATTTGTATTATGAGTCTCAGTATGACTCTTTTCTAGTATGTACTACACTATTGTGCCTCTCCTTTGAGTTGCTGCGTGTATATGCCTCTTGATCAGGGTCGGACTGGCCCGCCGGGGGACCGGTCTATCCCCCGGTAGGCCCCGACCCTGATCGCTCCCCTCTTCGTTGGTGGGGGAGCGAGTAACTGAAGACAAAAAAAACAAAATAAACCTTGCGTGTCTGCAGCGCCGGCTCCGTGCGCACTGAATGCCGGGCGTGACGTCATCACGCCCGACATTCAGTGAGGAGCGCCGCAGACAGAAGACAGAAGACAGAAGAGAAGATAGAATCAGATAGAAAAGGTAAGTGAGGGAATGGAAGAAAGAAGAGAGCATGAAGGCAGAGCGTGAAGGGGGAGCATGAAGGGGGAGCATGATGGCAGAGCATGAAGGGGGAGCATGAAGTGGGAGCCTGAAGGCAGAGTGGAGGGGGAGCATGATGGCAGAGTGAAGGCGGAGCATGATGGCAGAGTATGAAGGCAGAATGAAGGGGGAGCATGAAGGCAGAGCATGAAGACAGAGTGGAGGGGGAGCATGATGGCAGAGCATGAAGGGGGAGCATGAAGGCAGAGTATGATGGCAGAATGGAGGGGGAGCATGAAGGCAGAGCATGAAGGCAGAGTGGAGGGGGAGCATGATGGCAGAGCATGAAGGGGGAGCATGATGGCAGAGCATGAAGGCAGAGTGAAGGGGAAGCATGATGGCAGAGTGGTGGGGGAGCAAGATGGCAGAGTGGAGGGGGAGCATGAAGGCAGAGTGGAGGGGGAGCATGATGGCAGAGTGAAGGGGGAGCATGATGGCAGAGTGAAGGGGGAGCATGATGGCAGAGTGGAGGGGGAGCATGATGGCAGAGTGGAGGGGGAGCATGAAGGCAGAGTGAAGGGGGAGCATGACGGCAGAGTGAAGGGGGAGCATGACGGCAGAGTGAAGGGGGAGCATGATGGCAGAGTGGAGGGGGAGCATGAAGGCAGAGTGAAGGGGGAGCATGATGGCAGAGTGAAGGGGGAGCATGAAGGCAGAGTGGAGGGGGAGCATGAAGGCAGAGTGAAGGGGGAGCATGATGGCAGAGTGAAGGGGGAGCATGATGGCAGAGTGGAGGGGGAGCATGAAGGCAGAGTGAAGGGGGAGCATGAAGGGGGAGCATGAAGGCAGAGTGGAGGGGGAGCATGAAGGGGGAGCATGAAGGCAGAGTGAAGGAGGAGCATGATGGCAGAGTGAAGGGGGAGCATGAAGGCAGAGTGGAGGGGGAGCATGAAGGCAGAGTGAAGGGGGAGCATGATGGCAGAGTGAAGGGGGAGCATGATGGCAGAGTGGAGGGGGAGCATGAAGGCAGAGTGAAGGGGGAGCATGAAGGGGGAGCATGAAGGCAGAGTGGAGGGGGAGCATGAAGGGGGAGCATGAAGGCAGAGTGAAGGAGGAGCATGATGGCAGAGTGGAGGGGGAGCATGAAGGCAGAGTGAAGGGGAAGCATGATGGCAGAGTGAAGGGGGAGCAAGATGGCAGAGTGGAGGGGGAGCATGAAGGCAGAGTGAAGGGGGAGCATGAAGGCAGAGTGGAGGGGGAGCATGAAGGCAGAGTGGAGGGGGAGCATGAAGGCAGAGTGGAGGGGGAGCATGAAGGCAGAGTGAAGGGGGAGCATGATGGCAGAGTTAAGGGGGGCCAGGAGATGGGGGGAACAAAAGCAGCATGACACAGGGTGATGAAGGGGGGGCAAAAACAGCATGGAGGGCGCAGTGTGATCATAAGGAGGCCCAGCATGGTGATTAAGGGGCACAGTAATGTGTGTGTGATGGCACAGCGGGCTTGTGGCAATGTAATGTGTGTGTGGTAGGTGGTAGCTAAATAATGGGTGCTATTTTCTTTGTAGGGTGAAGGTGGGACAATTTAATTTAAGATGGGGTGGTTTGGGGGCTTTTAATTAAATGTGAATATGAATTATTTAATGGCAGTGACGGTTGCGGGAAATAGGTATATTTATTATACGTATACATAAATGCGATTTATTGCAGGGGCTGTCTGGAGGGAGGGAAATAGGTTTATTAAATGGGAATACTATAACTTTAATGTTGGGGCTGGAGGAAGGCCTAAGTATTAATTGTTGGTCCTATTGATTTAATGCCAGGGCTGGTTGGAATCTTCTAAATGTACCCATTATTTTTTCCAAATAGGGCCCTTAACATTCCAAGATCCAGACAAGCAGCAACTAAAGAAACCAGCAGCTACAGGTGGTAAAAGTGACAAGAACAGGTAGGACAGTCTGTCCAATATTCTGAGTCTAGTGCAGGCTTGGCTAACCTGTGGCACTCAGGTGTTGTGAAACTACAAGTCTCAGCACACCCTTCCAGCAATAAGCTGCTATATATTGGCAAAGCATGCTGGGGCTTGTAGTTTCACAACACCTGGAGTGCCACAGGTTAGCCAAGCCTGGTCTAGTGGGACAATCCCGATTTATGGTGACTGTTCTGCCCAATCTAAGGGGCAGGTCAGACTGTGTACTCTTTATACACACACTGCATTCTTTATATACTACATTATGGTGCTAGCTGTACTTCGTGGGCTGACCCCTCCCCCTCTAGCGTCTAGTCTCGCCTCTATAATGACTGGCCACACCCCCTCTGGTGGGCCCCTAGCGTTGCAGTTCCCCGGTGGGCCCTTCATGCCCCAGTCCGACACTGCTCTTGATGTTAAGAAGAGGAATCTGTTGAACATCGACAATAAGTTTCAGATAAGCTGCTATTCTTCTTCCTTCTGGTAAGGGCATAATATATCAGTGGATTTATTCATTTACTTGTGTAAATTGAATTACACTAAGTGTGGCGCCCCTTCTCTCTTTGTGTTGAGAAATACAAACTACAGTTACTTCCCTAATAATGTTTCTCAATGACACATCAGCACCACCCCTTTCTGTTTCCCCTCATTAATATATCACCCCCCCCCCCACACACAAAAACACTATAAAGACCGTTCCCTCAGTATATTACTTCCCACACATTCTTATCCCTCCATATCCACAAACCCACTCACAGCTGCTGCATATTCAATCATTCCCACCTTGCTCCCAATCACCTGCAAGTCCTGAGTCATATAAAGACAAACACAGCACCATAACACTGTATCCCAGACAAAGTCCACACTATCAGCATGGACAATATGTGTTAGAATAGGAGACTTGCTACGATCATTCATTTAAAGAACGAATCCCACACATTGGATGCTGCTTTTTTTTTTATTTATTGATGTTTCACACAAACTCCTAGATGTGGGTGGGGTTTCCATCCTGGTGGAGTGAAGTAGGTTAGTCCCTGCTTTGGAGAAAGTTCCTACCTTGCTCAGGTGCGTACACCTAAACAAGGAAGGAACTCTCCCCACAGCAGCCACAACCAGGATGGAAGCCCAAAGGGACATGGTATCATTCTGCATCTGTGTTATTTATGGTTATGCAGCAAATCCATAATACAGCTCGCTGGATGCAGTTTGGCTTCTTCCTGTAAAATGAAAAGAAACCTGGTAAATGACAACAGTCAAGAGAGTCATGTGCACAATACAAATATTTTAGAAGGGTATATATATATATATATATATATATATATATATATATATATAAAATATTATATTCTACACACTGTGAGGGGATGGGGTTTTACACTTTCTCAGTTCTTCTGGAGTTATGAAGTTCACTTACTTTGTGCGCTGTTCTTCCTCTTGTCGAGGGGCCACAAACCAGATAATATCTGGATCCAGTTCCTAAAAATAGAAAAAAATTATACATAAGAATCATGCTTCAAACCTTAAATTTGCTGCCACTACATACAGTTGATATATAATAATGATTAATCATACTGCTAGTAAATTCTGCTTAGTGTTACTTACCATCTCTCTACTTCTGCAATTTCCCATGTTTGGGTCAGTACTGACTGTAACAGCCTGGAGGGACTTAATATATAGTATTTTGCAGCACGACATCATAATGATGTGATACAGTGATGATGTGATACAGTGATGACCTAGCAGCCATTATTTGCTAATTAAAGTGGCCCCAACAACATTTACATTTTTCAATGTTTTGTACATTACATGTTATTAGTTTAAAAACAAATAGGAGAAAAGAGTTCTAATAGTGGTTGTGCGAGGTTTTCTTGTGAATGCCCATGGTTTCTAATGTTTGGTTGTTTGTTTTTTGTTTGACACCTAAGCCAAACCTCCCAACATTTCAATAGTCTATTGGACACTTAAAATTACATTTTCTAAATTGCACTTTTTCAATTATCAAAGAAAGGCCCATGCTTCTCCGCATACTTTTGTGTACAAGTTACGATAAACTATATACAGCTACTAACAGTGAAAAACATTAACAATCATCCTAATATATAGGATGTACGCTGTAATAAATTATAAAATGACAGGGGAATTGGGGGTCTAAAAGAAAGATACTTGTGAGATATGTATAAACATGTATTTATATTAAAATAAAAAGAATGGATGTTTCCCAAATAGGAAAGTATAGTTAAATAAACTTCTGTTAAGGGGATGCAGATAAGAGAATACATATCAAATAAACTGTAAATTAAGGATTATCTGAGACTTACTTGACTATTTTAAAAAGAAATTTCAGGGACATTGTGATAGTAGCATCTAGGAGCAGCCCACTGTCAAAGTTGGCGTGTCCTGCTCTATCACAAAGGGCGGGTCTAGCTCTAGCTGTGGGTGTGTCTAGTACATAGTACCGCCCAGGAGCATGTCCTGCACCACCAGTTGGACCCTATAGTTTTGTGCACAGTTTGTGTATGGGTGGCACGCCACCAGAATCTGTATCTGTAACAGGGTGTAAAATTATTATTTTTATTTTACTGTAAACATTATGGCAACGTCAGTGATAACCAAGCAGCACAGCACTGAAATTACTGCTGCACAGCTTGATAAATACTAAGGTCTCCGATGCAGAAGCATAGGGGATCAATTACTTATGATATCTGTTTGAATGAAGCACGCAAAGTAAAAAAATCCCTATTTTATAGCGTTCATAGAGCTCAATAAATTGGCCCTAAATTCAATAAATATCAGAAATCTATCAAACTCTAATAAGTGACTTACTTGTAATATAAGCCTTGTGCTGACTCACTGGGACACTCATTCTTCTTGCAGTTCCTTGATATATGCATATACTGGCTAGTGCACCTGTGCTAGCATAAACTCACGTGTGTGGTTATCCTACCTTCTCGTGAGCTCCCCCAATATTTCGGGAAAGTGGGCAACTGTGACAAACACAGACACACAGACACACATACAGACAGACACACACACACATAGACAAACACACACAGACACACACAGCGTCGGACTGGCCAACCAGGTTACTGGGAGAATAACCAGTGGGCCCTGATGCTTTAGGATCACACCCCCTTTTTGAAGAGAGATGGATCAACCCCCCAGGAGGGCCAGCGGATCCTTTATCTCCCCCCGTGCGTAGCCTATTCCATCCCATGATTCTCAGGAGTCACAAGGGACGCGCACCAAGTAACAGGTGCCGTCCCATGTGTGCAGTGCAGGAAGCACGCCTGAATCAAGGTAATTAAGTGTGTTGTGTGTTTTGTGTGTTATGGTAGTGTGTTTTGTGTGTTATGGTAGTGTGTTTTGTGTGTGTGTGTTATGGTAGTGTGTGTGTTATGGTAGTGTGTGGGAGTGTGTGTGTTATAGTAGTGTGTGTGTTATGGTAGTGTGTGTGTGTGTGTGTGTGTTATGGTAGTGTGTGTGTGTGTGTGTTATGGTAGTGTGTGTGTTATGTTAGTGTGTGTGCGTGTTATGGTAGTGTGTGTGTGAGCAATGGGGCTTGTGGCAGTATAATGGGGGTGAGGACAGGGGGGCTTGTTAAAGTGAAACGGGGGTGAGAGCAGAGGGCGCTTATAAGTGAAATGTAATGTGGGTGTGAGGTAGGTGGTGGCTAATGGGTGCTATATAATTTGTGGGGTGATGTTGGGGCAATTTAATTTAATAACAGGGCCTATTAATTTAAGATGAGATGGCGGAACCTTTAATTTAATGCTGGGGTGATTTGGAGCTATTAATTGAATATGGAGCTGAGTTTGGGCAGGAGGGCTATTTATTAAATGTGATTGTGAATTATTTAATGTCGGGGATGGTTGTGGGAAATAGTTATATTTATTAAACTTAAATGCTATTTATTGCTAGGCCTGTTTGGAGGTAGGGAAATAGGTTTATTTATTAAATGCGGATACTATTAATTTAATGTTGGGCCTGGTTGGAGGGAAATAGATCTATTTAGCAAAGTGAATACTATTATTTTTATGTTGGGGCTGGAGGGAGGCCTAATTATTAAACGTGTGTACTATTGATTTAACGCCAAGGGCTCGTTGGAGTTTTCTAAATTTCATGTACCCAATTCTTTTCCAGATAGGACTCTTAACATTGCAGGATCCAGACAAGCAGCAACTAAGCTAAAGACATCAGCAGCCACAGGTCAGGAAAGCGACAAGAAAAGAACACACATACTCAGGTACATACAGTAGGCGCACACACTCACATTGGGCGCAAACACTCACATTGGGCGCACACACATACTGGGCTCCGACTACCATTTATTTGGCCCCGCCTACATGAGGCCCCTTTCAGACTTTTTTCCAGAGCACTTTAAGTTCACAATCTGCCCCTGCCCTTTTCTATTAGAGATGCTCACTGACCCCGGTGTTTTGGTTTTGGTTTTGGTTTTGAATCTGGATTACCGTCGTGTTTTGGTTTTGGTTTTGCAAAACCGCCATTGCGTGTTTTGGTTTTGGTTTTGGTTTTGCTTGATTTTGTTTTGCTATTTTGTTGGAAAATCAATGTTTTCGGGCATAAAATAACCAAATTTAGTGCTCCACCTGTTTCTTGGATAAGTAACATAATTGTAAAGCTAATAAATTATCCAAAAAAACTGTTTAATCCCTGGTAGGTAGGCCTTCATTAATTCTACACACAAACCAGATTGTCTTCCTCTCCATCTATGCATATTGGCAATGCAGCCATCGTCTTTGGGTGTATATTACACCCTACACTTCTAGTTAAATATGTAAAGAAATGGACAAAGGCAGCTTGGTTTCTGTCTCTATAGGCCCCCCTCCACTTGTAGAAAATACTAAAAAAAATCAGCCGTTATAGACTGTACAATATAAATTGAAATGGACAAAGGCAGTTTGGGGTCACTCTGTCTATGACACCCTACCCATAATGAGAAATTGCCAGAACAGCAGCCATTCCAGATGGTACGTGATATGGAAATGCCCCAAGTCCCTTTCCTCTTTGGGGGTAGATTGCACCCTAGACTTAAATAGAAAGTTTTAAAAAGATGTTATCCTCAACATCTGGAGCTTCATCCTCACCCTCATCAGTGTGTATGTCATCATCACAGACTATCAATTCATCGCCGCTTGAATCCTTCATTAGAGAACAGTCAGTGCTTGGATGTCTTTAATGGTGAAGGCCTTCCTCGTGGAAGATGTAGTTCATTTTAATAAACATCATTTTCTCCACATTTTTGGGAAGTAACCTTCTACGGCGATCAATGACTAAGTTCCCGGCTGTGCTGAACACTTGTTCAGAGTACACACTGGAGGGTGGGCAGCTTAGGTATTGCAAAGCAAGTTTGTACATGGGTTTCCAAATGGCCTGTTTTCCTCCCAGTAAGGAAAGGGACCGTCTGACATTTCCATATCAATTACCTCTTGAAAATAGTCCTCCACCATCCTTTAAATAACAAAAATATTCTGCGCTCGACCTAAATAATGATTGATTGGTTGATTATTATAATTGAGGGGAGCATAAGTCGTGAAGGTTAATGTTTATGAGGTTTATAAAGGTTTATAAAGGTTTTTAGCACATGGATTTACATAAATATACAGAAAGAACAATACAAATGGATAAAATTGTATACAAATTATTACTGTAAAAAACACACTGTAAAAACACATCGATTGCTGTAAAATGAAGTCTATTGGTCTTATATAGATTGAGGTAGTACACAGATGATAAATATAGCAAAAAGTCCCGAATTTAGGCAGTCCAGCTTGTCCTATCTATTCTGGAATGGAAACGGACTAATAAGGACCAGTATACTTGCGCTTGGCAGCGTTCAAAGGTGAATTAACGGGTCCAGACGGATCAGATGTCGTCCTTATCTGTGGGTGAATGTCATCAGTAGGGAGTTAAGATGGTACTAGTACATGGTGCACTCTTGCGAAGGTTGACGGACGTCTGCGAAGGGACGGTGATCTAACCGCCCAATGTGATGTGGCGTGCGTTCCACCTTGGAGCACACAGCTGCCGGATATGACAAGAATGGATGTGGAGAGACTGGATGTGACTCGTGATTGGCCGACGCGTTTCGTCACAGGAGTGACTTTTTCAAGGCTGTAGTTGGTATGTATGTGGAGGCGTGTCTTTTATACTCAATGTGACGATGATTGGCAGGTTATCCGGGAGCTGATACGTAGCAGATAAAACATATTTTTTCCTTGGCTTTGATGTACCTCTGAGCAGCCTGTTGGATCAGCTCTCTCACACTGATCTTCCCATCCTTGCAAGGGACAACAATGCCAGTCTTCCCTTTTTTTTTTTTTTTACTTTAATGTAATCCTGTTTGTTGAGCACGACTATCCCGCCGCCCTTATCGGCGGGCTTGATGACTATGTCTGTATTTTGTTGCAATTCTTTCAAAGCAATGTTTTCTGCTGGAGTGAGGTTAATGCGATTAGGTCTATCGTTACTTAACATTTTTTGAATATCCTCCATAACCATATGTTCAAAGGTTTGGATAAGGGGACCTTTTAGGAATGTAGGATTGAATTGTGATTTTGATTTATATGTACTATGTTTATATGTGGACGTTGTGTCGTCGTTCCTGATTTGTAGTGGATGTTTAAGGAAGTATTTCTTAAGGGTCAATTTTCGGGTGAAATTATGTAAGTCAAGGTACATTTCAAATTTATTGGGTTTATTGGAGGGGGCGAAATTTAATCCTTTGTGTAATAGTGATGCATGTGGTGTTCGTAATGTAAAGTCGCTCAGATTAAAGATGCCTTGCTGCAGCTCATCTTTAGAGGGTTTTTTTATGTTACTTTTACTTTTTTTGCCCCCTCTTCGACCTCTGTGCCGTTTTGGTGAAGTTTTCTTTTTATCTGTGGAGTTTAGGAAATTGGTTGATGTATTAGGGTTGGTGACGGATCTATTGATGTGTTGTGAAGGGCAATCCCTAAAAAAGGAGTTGTGGTGGAGTTATTGTTATTTAAACCTATATTATCTTTGCATGTTTATACTCATATTGGATGGAGTTATGGGCAAGGTGACACATTTTTTAGAAAAATCCTTCAAACCAGCCCAGATGTTAAATTGTTCTGGTCTGCCCCCTGCGTCTTCCCTGCTTCTTTTTGGGAAATTAAATTTTTTACGAGCAGCAGCAGCTTGAGAAAGTGAAGGAGGACATGTCGTCAAGCCAAGGCCCAGTTCAGCTGCCAACTTGCTGAGCAATAGCTCCTTACAAAAGTTCACATCTCGTTCATTTTGAAGCAAAGACTCAATGTAGGTCTTAAACCTTGGATCAAGCACAGTGGCCAAAACGTACTGATCCGAGTTCAAGATCTTAATAACTCGAGGATCATTGGGAAGCGAATGAAGTACTTGATCGACAAGGCCAACATACTTTGCGGAATTGCTTGATTTCATCTCCTCCTTCAGTTTCTCAAACTGCTTTTCCAATAGTCTAATTAAAGGAATGACTTGGCTCAAACTAGCAGAATCTGCACTCACTTCACACGTCACAACTTCAAATGGTGTCAACACCTTGCACAGGACTGAAAGGATTCCCCACTGTGCAAGAGTGAAATACATGCCCCCTCCTTTCCCAATCTCATGACTTGTGCAATACGCTTGGATGGCTTTGCGCTGTTCCTCCATCCTCTGCAGCATGTCAGCGTGGAATTCCACCTAGTTACCACCTCTTGCTTAAGTTGGTGACAGGGCAAGTTAAAGTGCTCTTGGAGCTGCTGCAATCTCCTACATGCTGTGGCCGAATGCCTGAAATGGCCTGAAATCTTACGGGCCACCGAAAGCATCTCCTGCACCTCACTGTTATTTCGTAGGAAGCTCTGCACCACCAAGTTGATGGTGTGAGCAAAACAGGGAATGTGCTGGAAATCACCCAGCTGTAATGCTCGCACTATATTGTTGGCATTATCAGAAATGACATATCCTGGGGAGAGTCCAAGTGGTATAAGCTATGTATCAATCACATCTTTTAGTTTGCGTAACAAATTGTCAGCTGTATGCCTGTTAGTGAAGCCGGTGATACAAAGAGTGGCCTGCCTGTGACAAATGTTACGTAGTGGTGTACATGCTGCTGCTGTTCCTGCTGGTGAAGGTGAATGGGCTGTCACAGTCATATAGTCTTTGGTTTGCCCACTTCCACTTGTCCACATATCTGTGGTTAAGTGGACAGTGGGCAGAATGGCATTTTTTAGTGCAATCTCTACATTTGTACACACTTTTTCATAGAGTTGTGGAATAGCTTTACGGGAAAAATGGTGTCGCAATGCAATTCTGTAACGCAGACACAAAACCTCAATTAACTGTGAAAAACTAGCTGTGTTTATTGTGGATATTGGACGCAGATCTAACACTAACATGGCAGCCATGGCTTCTGTGATTCGCTTGGCAACTGGGTGACTGCTGTCATATTTGCTTCCCCTAGCAAATGATTGTTTCAAAGTTAATTGTTGAAATGTAGGACTGCTCTTTTTCTTGGCCTTCCTCTGGGCTGACGATTCACCCCCAGCAGCAGCAACAGCAGCAGCAGTGGGACTAACGCTTTCTTCAGAGGAATCAATAATAGTGCAGGAGTCATCCAGCCTTAATAAGTGGGATGCAGGGCTAACTCCAAGCGCTACTGAGGATATTGATGAGGATGGTGTGGTGGGTGTATTTTGTAGCCATCGGGATGTCGGTGAGCGGAGGGTCCTAGCTGATAATGGAGTGCTTGTAATTTTTTTGGAAGAACTTTCAGCTTTTCCCAACACTTTGCCATGAACTCTCGTCAAATGGCGTAACATAGACGAGGTTCCAAGATGGTTAACGTCCCTCCCTCGACTGACTGTGGCTTGACATACACTATAAATGGCTATACAGTTGCTGTCTGGATTGGGGTAGACATAATTCCACACATAAGAAGTGGATTTTTTAGTTTTTTTTTTTTTTTTTTAAATTCTTTATTTGTTAGAAAGAGGAAATATAGCAATACATAATACCGTTTATACAGTGTACATAAGCATAGCGATATAAATGATATAATGACAAAGTGTCAGTCTATCTGTGGTTATAATAAAGCAAACAAACAAACTCACTGTTTCCTCTTTTTTTTTTTTTTTTTTTTTTTTAAATCTAAATGAACAAGCTTTGACAAAGGTAGAGAAGGGAAATAAAGGGTAAGACAAAGACCGGACAAGGGATAAAACAAGAGGTAAGAAAGGTATAGGGCAGGAAGAGGGGGGGAGTGTGAGAAGCTCTTCAGATTATTTTCAATTACTTCTGCAGGGAATGCTAGTAGTTGAAAAAACATGTAATTACCTTATATGGAATTTGAAATTTAAGGGAGCAGTTTTTAGAAGTGTAACCCTCCATCAATCAGAGTGGGAGTGTAAAAGAGAGTCTTAAATTCTTCTGTTTCCTTAAACTCCAACCATCTAAACCATATGGCTGTGTAATCTGAATATTTGTCGTTCACAGAGAAAATAATATCGTCCATTGACATATAAAACTCCACTCTGGTGAACCAATCCTTGACTGAGGGGGGGGCACGAGATCTCCAGTGCATTGGAATAACCGCTCTAGCTGCGTTGTTTAAGTGTTTTAAAAGTGATTTCTTATATGTTGATGAGGGAATTTTAGACAGAGATAAGAGCCAGAAACCCGGATCTTTGGGAACCTCGCAACCCACAATGATCTTAGAGAGCCTGATTACTTCCTCCCAAAAGGGAGCAATACGAGGACATTCCCACCATATATGCACCAATGAGCCAAAGGCCCCATTACATCTCCAGCAGAATGAGGACATCTGAGGGTGAAATTTATGCAGTGTGGAAGGGCATCTATACCATCTTGTTAGAAGTTTATATTGAGTTTCCACAACTGAGGCACTCAGGGAGCAACCATGTGTATTTTGGTAAATCTTAGGCCATGAGGTTTGCGTTATATAAGGTGCTAAATCTCGCTCCCAGGGACCTGTATAAGATGGAGCCATTTGAAATATATCATTCATTAGAATTTTGTAGATCCCTGAAATGGTGTGAGAGGGTGCATCTTTGGACAGACACAAAGCCTCAAAAGGAGTAGGCTCCCTAGCCAGAGATCTGCAACCTCCCACTGACTTGACATAGTGCGCCACCTGCAAATATCTCCAATACTCATTTGAGGATAATGAGTATGTAGACTGGAGTTCCCGAAAGGAACAAAGATTCCCATTGACCACTAGCTGGCCGAGGCCAAGAATCCCAGCTTTAGACCATCCAACAAATGAGATTCTAGACAAGCCAGGAGGAAAATCTGGGTTATACAGAATAGGAGTCAAAGGGGAGGGGAAGGCCGCCACGCTACTCCAGGTGCGGAGTCTATTCCAAACCAACAGGGTGGGTCCAACCGTGGGGTGATTTATCCTAGGGATCTTAGACAACCAGGGTAAGGCACTCAAGTATTTTCCACTGCTACTACCCTCTAATTCTACCCATTGCTTAGCATCACCCCCTCTGGTCCACTCTAGAATTCTACTCAAATAAATTGCCTGGAGATAACTTTGAAACATGGGCAACTGAACGCCTCCTTGGTGCTTTCTTCTGTATAAGATAGAATGTTTGAATCTAGGTTTCCTCCCTCCCCAGACAAATTTACTGACCAGTTTCTGGAGATCATCAATAAATACCTTCGGGACCTTAATTGGTAGTGCCTGCATAATATATAATACCTTGGGTAATATGTTCATTTTTACGATACTCATTCTGCCAAACCAAGAAAACTTTGGAAGAGACCATGAATCTAGTTCTCTTTTAATTTTGGACAATAACGGGGTGTAGTTCAGTCGGAATAGGTGATCGTTATTTTTTGCAATGGAAACTCCTAGGTAGCGTATGTGTGATGTTTGCCATTTGAATGGGAATGCCCCCTTAAGACCTGCAATCATTTGTTCTGGAGCGGAAATATTAAGTGCATTTGATTTGGAATAGTTAATTTTAAAGTTAGAAAGATGGCCAAATCTTAAGAATTCTGACATCAAATTAGGGAGAGAAATAACTGGGTTGGTGACTATTGCCAGCAAGTCGTCAGCAAATAGAGCTAAACGATATTTTTTTTTTCCTATCTGCAGACCCGAAATGTCTGGATTACATCTAATCGCCCTCGCCAGAGCCTCCATGCATAAAACAAAGATTAGAGGTGATAATGGACAACCCTGACGAGTTCCATTAGAAATAGAAAAGGAATCAGATAGCATACCATTTATTCTGACTTTAGCTGTGGGAGAGTTGTATAAAGCTAGAATTCTGTTTAAACATGAGGAACCCATTCCCATATGTTCTAGAATCCCCCTCATGAAACACCAGTCCACCCTGTCGAATGCTTTTTCGGCATCTGTTGACAAGAGGACTGTGGGGACCGAGGAGATGGAGACTGAATGTATAAGATCAATTAATTTGGTTGTATTATCTCTCGCCTCCCTTCCAGGAATAAATCCCACTTGGTCATTGGAAATTAAATTTGGCAGAAGTGTTTTTAACCGATTAGAGATTAATTTGGCAAACAATTTGATATCTATATTTAATAGAGAAATCGGACGATAGCTAGGGCACAAGGCGGGATCTTTCCCTTCTTTGGGGATGACCGTGATGTGAGCTTCTAATGACTGGGGTGAAAAACCATTTACACTTGAAACATCATTGAGAGCATTTAAGAGGATGGGGCCAAGTTTTCCCATGAACGCTTTGTAGTAGGAAATCGAAAAGCCATCTGGCCTGGGCTTTTCCCTAGAGGAGAAGACTTAATGGCCTCTAAGAGTTCCGCAAGCGTGAAAGGCGAATCTAGCATATCTCTCATTTCTTTTGAGATCTTGGGGAAACTAATATCTTTCAAATATTTATTTATCTCTTCTACCCTAGATTCCTCATTATTTCCCAAGTGTGCGGAACGAATGTTATATAGATGAGAATAATATTCCCGGAAGGCTCCCGCTATAGTTTTGTCAGTATGTTTCAGGATTCCCTTAGTATCCTGGATCGAATGAATATAAGTAAGGGATCTTTGGGCTCGTAAAGCTCTTGCCAGGAGACGTCCCGGTTTATCACCCCATTGGAAGTATTTATTCCTACATTTTCTCCAGGCTAATTTCATCCGATCATTTAACAATTTATTTAAAGTTGATCTTTTATTTTGTAGCTCCGCTAAAGTCTCAGGAGAGAGGGACTTCTTATGTTTAGTCTCCAAATTTTTAATGTCTAAGAGGAGAGCATCCCTGACCTCCGCCTTATGTTTTTTAAGAAAAGTACCTAGCTGTATGCATTTACCCCGGATGAAACATTTATGAGCCTCCCACACCACCAATTTAGAAGTCTCGCCATTATCATTTATAGAGATAAATTCATCAAGAGAGGACTCTAATTGGGCTTTACAGTAATTATCTTGTAAAAGTAATTCGTTAAACTTCCACATCCATTGTCTGGGAGGGGGAACAGTCATGTTGATCGTCATATAGACTGGAGCATGATCAGAGTCCGTCACTTGCCCTATCCAAGAGTCATCAACCCAGTCGAGAGATTTATGATTGATAAAAAGATAATCAATCCGAGAGTATGATGCATGGGGGTGTGAAAAAAAGGTATAATCCCTATCGGAGGGGTGGAAGATACGCCAAGCATCAGCCAGTTGGTGGTCATGGAACTCCTTTCTAACCCTACGAGCATCCTTCAGGGACATTCTAGGGGCACCAGTAGACGAGTCTATCTGGGGATTCAAAGCCCAATTCAAATCACCACCCAATACCACTACTCCTTCTAGTTGATCCCCAATACGCGACAGGGTTCTGGATATGAAGGAAGCCTGAGAATCATTTGGCGCATATATGTTGACGAAGGTAAACAATTGGTTGGAAATTCTGACTTTAACCATTAGGACCCTACCATCTTCTAAAATGGTTTTAGAGAGTTCTGTTAGTCTAAGGCGCTTAGCAAATAGGATCGCTACTCCTCTCGTCTTACTGGAGGAATAATTATTAAAGACCCCTGTTGGATAATGGTGATTACATAGTTTAGGAGCGATATCTTTTTTGAAATGGGTTTCTTGTATAAAAGCTACATCCACCCTATCTATGTGTAAAGTGTGTAGTAGGGTAGATCTTTTCTGCGGGACATTTAAACCTCTAACATTTTTGGAGATAATTTTTAACTTATCCATTGTCGAGTCTTTTCGGAAGGAGCATCATCAGTTCATGTTTTCCAGGATTCTGGTAGAAGATCCTACGCAAAGATGATCTTTTTTCTTCATAGTGTTTCTGAAATAAAGCTTCAATAGGTAGAGGAGGGGGGAATGAGGGAGAGGAAAAGGGGGGGAAGGAGGGATAGAAACAAAGATAGACAAGACACAAATAGAACACAAGAATCAATACAATTACAATTAAGTACAGAAAATCTGCATTGGTCGAAATTGTAGACAACCGTCTCATATACCAGGGGGGAAAAACCCCTGGACAAATTTTACAGGACGGAGTTAAATGGGGTGTGGGGGGGGTATCGGGGCGACACCAACCAGGTATAGGTGTGCTTGAAAGAGCAGGGAGTAAGAAGAATAAAAAAAAATTCAAATAAATAATTTCAACACTCTGCTTGTGCAATGTGAACAGAGCAACTTTATGTGTAAATTCTAAATTACACCCGGTGCCTAAGGTATGCACATGTGGGAAGTCAAGGATGTGGAAAGAAATGTAGAAAGAAGGATAGAATTATTTTCTCTATTCCAGTTAAAGGCTAGATTTATAACATTTCAAGAAATATTAACCTAGTGTATGTAGATAAAGTTTAAACCGTACAAACATGTAATGTGAGGAGAGAACTTAGCCTTATAACAGAGAAAAGGGTAACTTCCAGGGATAGGCCTAAGGTCGTCTATGTAATGGTCTAGAAAGAAAAAAGGTTATGACCTATGTTTGTTATCTTGACGACTAGGCTAACATTTATGCAACTACATCAAGTGGTGTAGTGAATATGAGCTGTAAGAAGTGGCGTTATCACTATAGTCTCATCTCAAGTCTCCTCTTGATCCTCAGAGGTGTTCGATGGACGGGATCTCCTTCTATTTCTCGTGACCTTATTCCAGACTTTTTGACCGCGTGGAGGGAGTGGAGGCAGTAATGATGCTGGATTCTGCCAGTCCGGAATGGATATTTTAGGAAGGTTGAGATTTTCACAAAATGAATCTAAGTCCGCATGGTTGTGAAGAGCGAAGACTTTACCTTCTTGATTCACTTGAATACTTAAGGGGAACCCCCATCGAAATCTTATGGAGCCTTTCTTGAGTTCATCAGTTAGGGGTTTCAATAGACGCCTTTGTTGCAGGGTGGACCACGACAGGTCTTGAAAAATTTGAATCTCATGTCCATTGAACATTAAACTTGATAGACCGCGAGCTTTCTTTAATATTGCTTCCTTCAATGTGTAGTAGTGGAGTCTACAAATGATGTCACGAGGCTTATCAGACTGTGTACCTCTCGGTCGCAAGGCTCTATGGGCCCTGTCAAAGATGATCTGCTCATTTGGATCTGCTTCCAGGAGTTCGTTGAAGATCTTAGTTAGCGCATCTATGATGCCCAGAGGGGGTACATCTTCTGGTACTCCTCTGATTCTAAGATTATTTCTTCTCCCTCTGTTGTCAATGTCATCTAATCTCATACGAAACTCAGTAGCATCTTTTGCTTGATGTAAGACCAGATCTTGGAGTTTGTCTATACGAGAGTCCATCGCCTCCTTGCTTTCCTCCAACGACACCACCCTATCAGCCACCTGATTGAGGTCAGCTTTAAATGAGGCCAGTTGTGACTGTAGGGTTTCTTGGATTTTATTTTCAAATACCTGGAAATCTGATTTAGTAGGCATGGAGAAGTAGCTAGAGAAGCTTTACTAGAAAAAAGTTGATGGAAAGCTACTTTTGTCGTGGGTTCGTTTACTTTCTTTTGATTTTTCTTCAAAGGAGTTTTCTTATCCTTCCCCATTTAAACTTCCCACATCAACAATAATTCACCATTTGCATTCAGAAGTTGCTCTAGAAATCCTGGTTCTACGGCACCCCGATCCCCCTTACCCCATAGGGGGTCGTGTTATT
Source organism: Mixophyes fleayi (assembly GCF_038048845.1). Classification (NCBI taxonomy): domain Eukaryota; kingdom Metazoa; phylum Chordata; class Amphibia; order Anura; family Limnodynastidae; genus Mixophyes; species Mixophyes fleayi. The sequence goes on from NC_134409.1 coordinate 93,749,390, forward strand.
CAGCCATGTCTATGAAGACGGGACCGTTGTTACTGCATATTACATATTTTGCATGCTCCTTAATCTTGTAAGGATAACACCGCTAAAACTGGATAGCAGTCACTAATTTCAGTTATTATTTTTTTTTTTCTAATATGTATGCTTAATATAGAGGAATGCAATATGGGAAACGGCCACTAGATGGAAATTGAGAACTGATCTTCTCTTGCAGAGAGATACATATGGAGTTTAGTTCACTAGTGTCCCTGGAAATCTTTTTTTTTTTTTTTTTTTTCTGAGGAGAAGATTTATATGAAGTATATTGATTGACAGAGACTCACAGATTAAATATCAGAGAGTACACAGAAGTAGTAGAATTAGTAGGCTGCTGTGTTTTGATGGTATAGATGTCAATCCTTTATCTTTTATTCGAGGGAATGAAGTGGGTTATTTAACTTGAACTGAGCTAGAGCTGCAGCTCTCAGTGCACTCTTATCTCTGGGTCCAGAACCACCCTTGGTGAGACCGCAGACCTCTTTACATAAAGGGCTCTGGCGCCAACAGGAGATGGATATCCAGGGGCACTGAGAGAGGAAATTAAGATGGCACTCCCGCGGATTTATTCACCGCCGGGGCAGCCACCCGATATGCGCTACTCCCCGCAGCAAGCCCTCCAAACGCGGGAATACAAATCAACCCCCTTCAATCTTCCCAGGTCTATATAGAGATACCTGTCACATCAGGCGGAAGGCTTTAAAGGGAACTTCGCATCTGTTGTCCACCGGCCGTCGGCGTGATCACGCGCGAGAGGGCTGTCGGTATTCCCTGGGGATTTCAGCCTCGATAGTGGCCTTGTTTTGAAGCGCTTAAGTTCCGGCGCTGAATGCAGGTAATTCCACCTTTATCAAAGGGGAGAGGTAGCCGAAAAAAGTTTTTTTAGTGTTGTAATAACCGGAGCTTCTGTGTCCAGCGTCTTCCTAAGATGGCTACCAAGCCACGCCCCCAGTGGATTTTTTAGTTTTATGGCCTGGCATGACAATGGCCTTTTTCTTGTCACGTGCCAGAACTGCTGCTTACACAAACAACTTCATCCTCATCAACATCCTCATTAGCGCCCTCGTCGCCTACACAAATCTCCTGCTCATCCTCTTCTATTTCCATAGTGGCATCCTCAATTTGTGTATCACCGGCTACACTCGGGCTGTTCAGGCACAAATCAGCAGAACATACCTCTTTATGGGTACACTAACAGAATGCTCACGATTAGACATCCCACTGTTTAATGGACTCTCCACAGGGATTGGTGTCATTTGTGATTCAGAGCAAACATTATCCTCTAATGCCTTACTGTTATCTTGCAGCTCGGCTTTGACGCGTAACAGTAGTTGTGCACCACTTGTGGGCTCGGTAACATTTTTGGATCTGCCACTAACAGAGAAAGATGAAGGCCTCATTCTCTCTTTTCCACTGCGTGTGTAAAATGGCATGTTGGCAATTTTGTTTTTTATCGGCACTTAACTTTTCCTCAGTTACACTTATTTTTCGCTTCAGCACAGTAAATTTTTTTTGGGGTGTGTTTTTTTGACTGATTACTGTGTAGTTTGACATCGCCTTGCCCAGATGACGTACTGGGAACACTACCATCAGGACTGGTGACAGAACCTGGTTGCTCATTCTGCTCATATGTGGACTACTTTGAATCCATTCTGAGCCCAAAGCACTTGTAGTGCTACAAATTGTTTTAGATACTGCTGACAAATATGACTTTTGACAGCCAGAAATATTAATACAAAAGAATGGGGTACACTCCAAAAGCACATGGAGTGCTAAATATTATTTTTTTAGACTGCTGACAAACAGGACTTTTGACAGCCAGAAATATTAATGCAAAAGAATGGGGGACACCCCAAAAGCACTTGGAGTGCTAAATATTACTTTTTTTAGACTGCTGACAAACAGGACTTTTGACAGCCAGAAATATTAATGCAAAAGTCTGGGGTACACCCCAAGAGCACTTGGAGTGCTAAATATTATTTTTTTAGACTGCTGACAAACAGGACTTTTGACAGCCAGAAATATTAATGCAAAAGAATCGGGGACACCCCAAAAGCACTTGGAGTGCTAAATATTATTTTTTTAGACTGCTGACAAACAGGACTTTTGACAGCCAGAAATATTAATGCAAAAGAATGGGGTACACCCCAAATGCACTTGGAGTGCTAAATATTATTTTTTTAGACTGCTGACAAACAGGACTTTTGACAGCCAGAAATATTAATGCAGAAGAATGGGGGAAACCCCAAAAGCACTTGTAGTGCCAAATATTGAAAAAAAAGACTCCTCTATCCTCCTCTCTTCTCTTCTCTATCAATTGTTATCAGAATTGTAATCAGAATTGTAATCAGAATTGTAATCAATCAGAATTGTTATCAGAATTGTTATCAGAATTGTAATCAGAATTGTTATCAGAATTGTTATCAGAATTGTTATCAGAAGTGTTATCAGAATTGTATTCTCTGTCCCTGCTGTAATCAGCCTGTGACTACACCCTGCTCTCTCCCTCTGTCAAATGGCGATGGATTGCTGTGGAGGCAGGTATTTATAATTTTCAAGTATCGCAAGAACCGAGCCCCGAGATCCGACGACGTCACGATGACGTTCGGCCTTGATTTGGAATCCGAGTGGGCGGGAGAGTACCAAGCCTACTCGGCTTGGTACTCGGATAGGCAAAGTTCGGGTGGGTTCGGTTCTCGGGGAACCGAGCCCGCCTATCTCTAATTTAGACCAAGCCAGGCAGATGTATAATTTCTATTTCGGCAACTACAATTAACAATGGAGCAATGGAGCTCTTCTCTTTGGGTGTTATCTATATAACACAGTAGAATTTGCCTGCAAATTCTACAGACAAGTCTGCTTGTCTTCCTCTTAATCACTGACTCTTAGCAATTAAGCACTCATCTTTGGGTGTATATTAGACCCTATACTTTGTAATGCAAATTCAGAAAAAAAGAGTGCAATGACTGGTATATTAGGATTTCAGCAATGAGAAATTCTGCTCTTCTATAAGAGTGTATATCAGACCCTACACTTTGTAGTGCAAATTCAGAAAAAAAGAGTGCAATGACTGGTAGATTAGGATTTCAGCAATGAGAAATTCTGCTCTTTTATAAAGGTGTAAATGAGACCCCAAACATTTTGCAGTCCAAATTCAGAAAAATACAGTGCAATGACTGCTTTATCAGGATTTCAGCACTCAGAAATTAAGCTCTTTTATAAAGGTGTATATGAGACCCCAAACACTTTGTAGTGCAAATTCAGAAACATACAGTGCAATGACTGCTTTATCAGGATTTCAGCACTCAGAAATTAAGCCTTTTTATAAGGGTGTATATGAGACCCCAAACACTTTGTAGTGCAAATTCAGAAAAATTACCACCCTCCTATTTCTACTCTATCACTTTACCTGCTCTAGATGTGACCTAACCCTTCCCTGTCCCTCTCTTAAATGGCGCTAGATCGCCGTGGAGGCGAGTATTTATTGATTCCAAAACTACAGACATCCGAGATCCGACGACGTCACGATGATGTTTGCCTCGTTTTCCGAATGGGCGCGAGAGTACCGATCCGACTCGGCTCAGTACTCGGAACCCCAAAGTTCGGGTGGGTTCGGTTTTCAAGGAAACCGAGCCTGCCCATCTCTAGATAAAATAGAAATAATTTTTTTAAGTGAAATATCAGTAGATCCTCTCGGTGTGTCTATGTGTATGTTAATTAATGTGTGAGAAAGAGGGGTGTGCATGCGAGAGAATAAGATGGAGGAAGAAGTCTGTCCATCATCCAAATGTAAAGCGCTACAGAATCTGCTGGCGCTATATAAATGTTAATGATGATGATGAACATATGACAAACCATAATAAAAATAAATTTTACAATCAAGGACCCCATTTCTGATACCACTCTCCTCTCTCTGAAACTAGTCAGTTTCATCAACTGGCATGAGAGAAGCTGACTTTAAAATATTGCAATGTAGAAGTAAAATATTAGCATGGAGAAGTAATGTCACCTCCCATTTGGTTATTCCAGATTTTGTGACATATGTTTGTCTTTGGGGACCTTGGGCCTGATTCATCAAGGCAGGTATCTACCCATTTTGAGCGTATCATATGCAAAATCACTCTGTTCATGCCCAGAACTGGGAGATATGTTTGTGAACGCAGCCCTGTTCGCTCTGTCTCAAACACAAAGGACACTTACTTCAGTCTATGATTTCAGGGTGTGAACTGGGCGTTTTGCCATAATCACTGTACAGTAGGAGATTGTCAAATTCAAGCGCACACAGCCACATCCAAATCAAGCTCTGATCGTCTCAAAGTTAATAGTTTTTCTGCCGTATCTCTTGTTCCAGCTACAGGGTTAGTCTAAGTCAGTCTGGTCAGTAGTGATGACAGTCCCGTATATATGTTTTAACATGTGTCTGCAATCTAGAGCAACTGTGAAAATGTATTTTATGCACTGTAAACATTAATAGCAATACTCATAAATGTACTTAATGAGAAAAAATAAAATCCTCCCAAAAAACATTTTTATATTTATTAATGCCTTTGTTATTAGCAGATGGCATTAATTCAATATTTTTTTCCAACGCGTTCTGTGGCGAATTTATGATCCGCATAGGCATTGGCCATATCATGCAGTTTCCTCTGTAGTAGAGCAGAGCAGACCTCCACTCAAGTTCAACAGCACACGTATCTTTAGATCCATGCTTTGATGAATTTCGGGTGTGCACAAAAGTCAAAATATGTGTGTTTAAAATCAAACACAAGTTGCGCTCAGTGTGTGTGCCGTGTGACCATTGTGTGCAAGGTATGTGGGCAGTTCTTGAGTATCTAAAAGAGAAGTTTCAAACTCAGGTGAACAAAGAAGAAGGTCATCCACATACTGAATGAAAACCGAATCACTTTAGAGAGAAGGAAGCAAGGTAGTTAGATTTTGACTAAAAATGATTGAACTCTGGATGAATCTTTGGACTCACAGGTTCAAGTATACTGCTCACCCCTGTAAATAAAGGCAAATAAGGCTGGGTACAAACTACAGAAAGTTTTACCAACGACTGAAAGAAAAAAAAAGTCTCAATCAGCATGCAAATTCATGTGCACACACTAAACACATTTTACAAGATTTACCTTCAGATCTCTCCACTTCATCTGTCATAACCATTGGCTGAAAAGATCATGACTCTACACACTCCAGAGAGATCTATGGACGTGTGCATACACACTGCAGGATTGGTACGACATCGCTCCGTCATTAAACAAGATTTTTAGTTTGGTTTAAAAATCAAACAATACATTGTGCTTTGGAATTGTTCATCATTGGAGTGCACACACTATGGCGATATTGGGCAGAACGGTCATTTATCATTTGATTGGCCCAATAATCCGCTGAAAAACCTGGCTCTCCATATTTATGGGAGTAAAGAAAAATGTAATAATAGGTCAACAACAGGAAAAATAAATATATAAGTGGGATTTGGAACTACAAGATACCTTGATTGGACTACAGAAGTAAACTTATTCTTCTAAATGCACCATACCCACACAGTGTCTAAAAAATAATAATTTGCATACAGCTGCAAGTGAACCAAATGCCCTAGTTTATATCACAAGTCAAAAGGGCTAAAAGATGTGATTGATACATGGCTTATACCACTTGGACTCTCCCCAGGATATGTCATTTCTGATAACGCCAACAATATAGTGCGAGCATTACAGCTGGGTGATTTCCAGCACATTCCCTGTTTTGCTCACACCATCAACTTGGTGGTGCAGAGCTTCCTACGAAATAACAGTGAGGTGCAGGAGATGCTTTCGGTGGCCCGTAAGATTTCAGGCCATTTCAGGCATTCAGTCTGGGTACCAAAGGGAGGTGTGGTGCTTTCAGCATTTAATATATTTTTTACCATTTTCCCCCCACAAATAGGTGCCCTGGGGCTTGCTGGTGTTATGTGAGTATATAATACTCACATAACACCAGCAAGCCCCAGGGCACATAAGTTTAGAGGCTAGACAATCACATCTCCCTGTCTATAAGGAGAAAACAGAAGTTATTCTGTACTCTCTTGTAACCACTACAAAGAAAAAGCAGGGACACTCATTGTCTCACTGAAAGAGGAAAAATCAAAACGGACTGATTTCTTTAGCCTATAGCTGTGGTCCCAGCATGCTTAAAAAATGAAATACTGATCAGAATCGATGTAAGCACTGCTTGTTAATACTCTGTACACAAATTGTTTTTCTAAACCATACGCACATTTTCAAACAATTCTCATAAAGATATACCTGTTTTACATTAATAATTAACTTACACAAACAACACTTCTTTCACAGTGCATAATATTTGTTAAGGTGAGATTCTGCAGAGTCAATCCCCTTGGTGTTTTTCCTTTATAAACCCCTCTTTCATAGCAAGGTGATGGGGCTTTGTGTGTTGAAAATCATATTATCATAATTCAACCCTGGAGCCAGGAACTAGCCTAGTATCTGTATCCATCAACTGTCTGGAACCAAGAATTAGCACAGTGGCTGTATCCATTAACATGTACCTCCAACAATAGCTACAATTGTTATCCCGATACCTTACTTATCACATGTCTTCCTCACCTCTTAGCTCGTTTGGGCAGGGCCATCTTTACCTTTTGTATCATGTCATAATATGTTATTTGTTTGCATCACAATCCCCTAAATGTACAGAGCTGATTACTATGTTGGCACTTTATTAATAGTAGGTAATAATAATATTTTTGCTCAGCCACTTCTGTCCTTAATTACCATTTACTTATCTTATAGATCCAAATGATCACAGTGATTTCTCCTACTAATAATCAGTACATTAAACCATTGAATGTACTGCATTCATTTGTGCACTAGGTGGCAGTAGCACACCACTCCTACTTTTTTTTCTACTAGGATGGTTTGAGGTAATAGATAATACAATTCCTGCTGTTAATTGTTACAGAACCTGCAACAGCATATACATCAGTGAGTGCATTACCCTAAAAAGATTTCTAAGTTCATCAAATAGAGCTACATACCTGGTTACTATTATTTAATGATGTATTATTTCTACCAGGGGCAGGCTGGGCTGGGGGGTAGGGGGACATCTGCCCTCTGGGCTGGTCCCATAGTTGGCTACTTTGGGCTGGGACACTGGGCCACCTGCATTTTTATTCCTTTAAAAGTCGAGTCTTGCCCCCCGGGCCAAAATTTGCCAGCCCTCCCCTGATTTCTACCTTGCTGGCATTTGTATAGAGACAAGCAATAGAAATTAGTTAGATTGACTCTAGTTATCAGCCTCTGTGTTTATGATAAGTGGTTGTTGATTTATTAATGAACTATTTAAATAAAGGTGTGGGATTTTTACAAAAGTGACCAATTCTTTTTAAACATAAACTCCGCCTTGATGAATTTTTTTTGGTTTAAAATAATTAAATTGCACCATCTTTTTAGTGATCTCCCAGTGCTGTTGTTGTATGTAACTTGGTTTTGTTTAAAGGGATACCAATTGTTCTGTCCTCACTATAAACTTCCTTTTGGTCTGAGCATAATTAGACAGACATCATAACCACTCCTACTTTAAAAATGCAGTCTAGATGTGAAGATCTGAAGAATGGTGTTTATTTAAGTAGTAAGGAACATTGAATTCAAGTGGTAAAACTGTAAAACCAAATGGTAGAATGCATTTACAGTATGAACAAATATGATGCAATGCAATCATGGCATAACTGGATAACTTAACAGAAGATCTTACCACCGAAGCTGTGCTAAGAGGAGAAATATACTGCATGTCTTTACTGAACAAGTGAGATCTAAGATGGAGCCCTCCTGCCAAGTACCATAGGTGCATTGAGAATTAGCCATGGAGGCCTGAGTTGTTCAGTTAAGCTGATACTAAGCTGGCCACTAGATGGAGTTTACATAGAAATAAATGCATTTATTAAAAACAATGCTGAAGGCATTGGTGTTATTAACTGATACCACCATTTAAATCTTCAGAACGTAGCAATAAGATCAGTTCAGATACTGGTCTAAGAAACAACTTATTCTCTAACTGCTTGCAGATCTTGAACTCGAATTTCCAGACTTTGTTTGGCAATGTTTTTGTGACAAGACTCAAGGGCCACTCATTGTGTTGGGATTGGCAGTCTCAGATGAGAACATCACCAGGTTTTAAGTTAGGTTTGGCAACTTGTCACTTGTTCCTTGGTTGCAAGTTAGAGATGTACTATCTTTTCCACCTGTCCCAAAAGATGTTTGCAAGGCTTTGTACTTGCCTCCATTAATCCTTGAATAAGGCTTTGATGTTGAACTCTACAGGAGGAGCATAGATAGTCCCAGTTTTCTTTGTTAAAAAAAAATGGCAGGAGTAAGCAGAAATGGATCTTCTGAGTGACTAGAAACTGAAGTCAAAGGTTTGGCATTGACAATAGCTGAGACTTCAGTCATGAAGGTTGTTAGACTCTCGTGAGTGAGTCTTGCAGTTCCTATTTGTCAGAAGATGGAATCATGGATTCGGCAAATTACGCCAGTCATTCTTTCCCAGGTTCCTCCCATATGAGAAGAATGAGGTGGGTTGAAGGTCCATGCGCAACCCTGTTCACTAAGGTTTCTCTTCATAAATTTAGTGTCGATATTCAAGTAAATTTGTAGTTTTTTGGCTGCTCCAACGAAGTTAGGGCTTCGGTCAAAGCGGATGTGTTTTACATGACCATGGATACCAATGAAATGTCTAAGAGCATTAATGAAGTTTAAAATGTCCATTGACCCTATGACTTCAATATGAACAGCTCTGATAGCCATACAAGTGAATACAACTGCCCAGTGCTTACTGTTTGCATTTGCCTCTCTAGTATGTCAGGTGATGACAGTCCAGGGTCCAAATACATCAAGACCAACGTTAGAAAAGGGAGGGTCTGTACTAAATCTGTCTGCTAGAAAACTGGCCATCTTCTGAGTTTGAGAAGTACCAAGAAGTCTGCGATAAGTGATACATTTAAAGATTTTGTTACTTACATTTCTTTTTGCTCCAGTAATCCAGAACCCAGCTGATCGTAGAGCACTTTCGGTAAATAATTGTCCCTAATGTTTGACTTCATTGTGATGGTTTTGCACAACTAAAGAGGTAACGTGGGGACTTCTAGAAATGATTAAAGGATTTTTCTCATTGGATTCTAAGTTTGCTTCTTTAAGATAACCTTCTACTCTCTGTCACACATCGCATCCACTCCCTGCATTCACATGCTAGTCTGAACTGAGCATACACACACTTCTGGGGGTAAATGTATGAACCTCGTATTTCTGAAAGTTGCCGGAAATCGGCGACTTTGCAGTGAAAATTTAAAGCGGCAATGACTTTTAAAGGTGAACTTGCCTTTACAAGCCATCGCCGCTTTAAATTTTACCTGCAAAGCCGTCGATTTCCGGCAACTTGCAAAAAATCGGAGGTTCATACATTTGCCTACTGGGGCTAAATATATCAAACTGAGAGTTTTCCGGCAGGTTTGAAAAACCAATCAGATTCTAGGTATCATTTATTTAGTACATTCTACAAAATGATAGCTAGAATCTGATTGGTTGCTATAGGCAACATCTCCACTTTTCAAACCCGCCGGAAAACTCTCAGCTTGATACATTTACCCTCTAAAATTTCCTGCATTCATTTGTTTGGCTAATTGTCTGTCAGTCCTGTCTATTTAAAGCACCTGCCTCCTTATTAAGGTGTCAGATCTTCAGGTCTCCTTACCTGTTAGGATGTATTCTCCTCTGGCTCCTGTTTATTGCTTCCACCTAGTTATTCATTGGATTCAGCAACCACGCTGCAAATCGTTGCGCATCACCTCTGATTCTGCTCCAGAGCTTCCAGCTCATCAGGACAGAAGTGCTTCATCATCTTGCCTGTTGCTCTCCTGTGTACTTCTGTATCACATCCGCAGTGAAGACACTGCTGCCACTCTGCAGATAGTTGCGCAACACCTCTGATCGTGCTCCAGGGCTTCCAACTCATCAGAAACTTAGCGCTTCATCACCCTGCAGTCTTGCTCTTTTGTGCATACCTGACTTACCTACTCCATGGTCTAGACGCTGCTGTCTCTCTGCAGAACATTGTGCCTCTCCTCCAGGACAATCCGGCTCACCAGAACCTCGGTGCAGCAGCACTCCATAGACTGTTGCTCTCTCTTATTATCTAGAACTTCCACTTACCTGTTCGACCCACCTAGGCACTCTGATGTATCCACATTGCCACCTTTATCTCCTGACCATCCATCTAGTCTCACTCATCGTCCCCCCCCAGAGGACCGCGACCTGCGGTTATAGAGCCGCTGAGTCCATATCCCCTTGCTGGGATCACTGGTGAAGACCTCTCTTCCATTAGACTCTGCGCCTCTCGGGGGGTAGTATCCACCTGAGCAGACTTCGAGGCCCATCCTGACACTCTCAGTAAATTATTTTTGAAGAGGAGTGGGTCTAACTTTTCAGAATGCTGTCTCTAAGAACAGAGTTTCCACTGGTTAATCAATCTCTCTAGCAAAGGTTTGATGCTGCACAACACAGATAATGAGGTCCTGGATTGTTGTGTTTCTGCTGCTATGTAAGTATTTTGACAGTGATACGAACGCTTACATTCATTTACATTACATTACATGTGTGGCATTTTTAAATGTCCGAGCTATGTGGGTTAGGCAGGTAATGGCTCTAACGAGTAATATCCAAGTTGAGAATCTTTGGAATCTGTGAGGCTCCAAATGACAATCTGAAATCATGGTAGGGATTGTAGTCACTTGTGTATGGACATTGATAAAGAGTCTGCGTCTACTAGCTCAAATGTGTTACTTTCTGTAATGTTCCAATTGGCTTTGTACAAGAATTCAGGTCCTGTGAGCCATGAAGTGTTTTTAAGAGACTGGCTGTGACAGCTCTTGTAGTATTGTCTTCAGCATTGTGAACAGTAGATACATAATGCCACTGTTTTGGATTTGTGGATCTCCTGATGCATAGCACTCGATTGTTCAAGTAAACGTGGAACTACCTGCTGCCATTTTAAATGTAGCCTAACACTACTTTTCTGTCTGTGTAACATTCTGCTTCTGTGAGCTCAATAGACAACTCAGATGAAATGAGTTCAGCTGATTCAACAGCTGGTACTGCAACACAAAGGTCCAATCTGAGTATGGTGTGCTCTGGATGTAGTGATAACTTTGCTTTGCCCAAAACAAATCCAATATGGCATTGTCCTTTTATGTCAAAAGTTTTAAGATATGCAACAGCAACTATTGCTTTAACTGATACATCTGAGACTACAAACAGTCTCTGGTTCTGTACCTCTGAAGAAGGCACAGGAGCATCAGACGCGTAATAGTAATAAAACCTAGTTAAGGCAGTATAGGCAGAGGGCCATCCCAATCAAATGACTCGCAGGTTTGATCTTTGAGCAGGGTTTTACCTTTGATAGTGACAGAAGCTGCAAATCCTAAAGGGTCAAACAAACTGTTTATAGCAGACAAGACACCTCTGCGAGTGAAGGGCCTTTTTCCAGTGTTTACTTCTAAGGTGTAGTAGTCAGAATTTAAGTCCTATAACACCCCAAGGCTAATTTATATGGAAAAAGAGGTGCCCTAGGATTAGCCTTATTAAACTCCAACAACCCAAAACAAATGAGGGTATAAATTTCCCTGATATAGCTCAGTACAGTCATGCAGCACATTTGCGATACTTGAAAGATTGGTTAATGGATCAGAATACATATACTAATTTAGCAGTGGAGAAACAGTTTCTTCCTGATATTCATTTCAAGGCCTTTCTCCTTTTGCATTACCAGGAACTACCTTCCCATATTCTTGAAAATCCCCTTGTTCTTTCCATTAGGAAAATTTGGCATATATTACGACATAAACTTCATCTTAATCCTGATAAGTCCATACATTTACCGTTTGTAAAAAAAAAACTGAATTTCAAGATGGCATGGCGGCTCGTCCCTTTTTTAAGTGGGAGAGGGAGGGACTGCGGACAGTTGGACAATTATTGGATAGGACTAGGAAAAAAACACTCTGCTATAGTGGGGCACTGGAATTATTTCCCTTTTTGGGACCATGTGACCTTACCTTTATTCAAGCTCAGCATTATGCACGAGAGGTGATCTCTCTTTTTACAGTCGTAGACTGGGATAATCCCCTTGACACCTTATTGCTCCCTCCAAAAGAGGAGCAAGTCATCTAATCATGACTTTCTAAGAACCTGTCAGGGGCACTAGGAGTTTATACCTGAGTTTCACCTGATGTTATAACTGACAGAGGGGCGGTGTTGACCACGGACCTCAGGGCAGTTAGGTGAATGCTTGGAATGAAGATAACAGCAGGAAAGTAGAGAATGTCTTATGAAGTCAATGACTTGCAGCTGTTGATGGTGGAAGGTCAGCGACTTGGAACTGTAGAGAAGAAGCGATATAGCTTCAGACGAGATGAGAGGACGTGAGTAGGTGAAGGTAGCTCATGGAGGAGTCAGTGGTCTGCGTACAGCAAGTTGTACCACTGTAGTGATGAGGAGGTTGTCCTGGTGCAGGTAGGAAGTAGGGTAGTCGGTGGTCTGCGTATAGCAAGTTGTACCACCGCTGTGATGGGAAGAGTTGTACTGGTGCAGGTAGGTAGTGGGGTAGTCGGTGGTCTGCGTATAGCAAGTTGTACCACCGCTGTGATGAGGAATGTCCAGGTGTAGGTCGGTAGCAGGAGAGTCAGTGGTCTGCGTATAGCAAGTTGTACCACTGCTGTGATAGGAGGACTTGTCCAGGTGCTGGTAGGTAGCAGGGAAGTCAGTGGTCTGCGTGTAGCAAGTTGTACCACTGCTGTGAGGAGGAATGAGGACTTGTCCAAGTGCAGGAGAGTGGTGTGGAAACGGAAAACTTTAGCTGTGTGGAAACAGCGCGAGTAGAAAGGAGTTTTGTACAACACAAGTAGGTTAGTACAATGAATAGTCTGTCAATATAGTAGCTGGCTCTGCAGCGTGGAGAAGCGGGTCAGCGCGGATATGCAAGTAACAACAAAGTCAATATGATGAGAGCATACCGCAGCTGAGTGAGACGCTTGTCAGGGTAAACAGGCAATGTAGCATAGACAGTCTATCATAGGTAACTGTACCTTAGTGCAGTAGTCACGTATAGTTCAATAGGTATGCAAGTAAACAATAATAGTCAATAGTGGTTATGCATACCAAGTAGAGCAGGAATCAACTGGGAAGCTGAAGAAGCGATCAGCTGAGTAGACACGCTGTAGCGGGTATGGGAACCGCCGGTGAGTAGAGCAGGAAGCAGCTTGGAAACTGCAGACGATCAGCTGAGTAGACACGCTGTAGCGGGTATGGGAACCGCCGATGAGTAGAGCTGGAAGCAGCTTGGAAACTGCAGACACGAGTAGAGCTGGAAGCAGCTTGGAAACTGCAGACACGAGTAGAGCTGGAAGCAGCTTGGAAACTGCAGACACCTATAGAGAATCACTGGGAATGAGACTCCAAGATCAGGCCACTACCTAAGGCTGCAGGTGCCTTAAGTAGGGTGAGGTGATTGATCCATCAATCACATTAGTGGTCAGGTGTAGTTGTTAACGGGACCTGCGCATGCGAAGTGTGACAGGATGGCGGACGGCCGCGGTTCAACACAGGTGTAAGCGGGAGAGATGGAGAACCACGTACCAGAGTGGAGGCACTCACACTTCGGTGAGTGACAGAACCATAATAGATCATACCAAACTAATTCGGGTCTTAGTGGGTGGTTATGCCACTTTCCTCGATTAACAGAACAGCTGTTACTAAAGGAACTGGCCACCTCAATAAAATTCTTCTCAGCCTCCATATATGCAGAAATGTTCCTCAATATATTTCACAGAGGCTATCTTTCCCCTCATCGCCGTAACATCATTGGTCTGTCAGCTGATTTTAAATGCCTCAAATGTGGTGTACCCCAGGTGGATTTGTATCACTGTTTATGGGCTTGTCCTGTGATTAAGGTCTTCTGGACCCATGTATGGAGATTAACGACTGCAGAGCTAGTAAATTATGTGCCCTTTACTCCTGATTGGTCGATCTTGGGCATTCTGCCTCTAGATACGCGGACTTCCGCAGGGTGAAGAAGGTTACTTATGTCAATATCCTCTGTGGCTAGGAAGTCGGTTCTCCATATGTGGATTTAGAATTCCCCTCCAACATTAAATTTGTTTAAAGAAAAGATGTATTTTCTTCTAAGGATGGATTGGTTGGAGGCATGATTGTTTCAATCAGACGCTTTGGTTTGAAATCAGAGTATTCCTTCAATATCTTCCAATCCTCTTAAAGGGGAACAGAGTAAGCCTAATCCTTTTTCTGGTCTCACTGCTCCTCGGTACCTCTATGGCAATAATTAGATATGGGTTAGAAAAACTGGAATGTTCTGTTCACTCTTCCCTTTGGAAGATATCATTATTACAGCTATTATCGTCACTACTATTATTATGACTATTACAATGTTGTACAGGACAACAAAGTAAATAGTGTTAAAAACCCATAGCTTATTTCTGCTGGAAATGTATATATTTGGGAAAGCCCAGATATCTTTTCTTTTTTCTTTTGTTATCTCTGCTTCCCTTGTGTGCATTGAAAAGCAACCAAACACCGACGCTCCTCCTTGTCTTCGCTCACAAAAAGAAAAAATAACATTATATATGTATATGTATATGAATAGTATCTAAAACTAATTTTTAATATGTAACAACTATTATTGCATTTTTTTTGTATCTGAACTTCTTCAATAAAAGTGTTTATAAAAACTGATGTTTTCTGTGGGTAAAATAGCATTAGGGTAACATCTGACAGGGTAAAGGCAAAACTAGGATCATTCTTGGTATTAGCTAGCTGGTGTACAAAGTCCAGAAAAACGAGGAATGGGGGAAGTGACGCCTTGTTCCGCTGTTTGTATTTGAAGCCATGGGTGACCCACTGTTCCTGCAGAATGTAAGGTAGCTTTTGCACTATGGGGTTAATGCTTCTGGCTGTGTCTAGAAAAACAAGTCCTGGTAAGTCTCCTTCAGACTTGGCTTCCTGAAGCTCCATTAATAAGTCACTCAGTTTATCAAGTCTCTGACAGCCATTGTTACGTAATCTAGGGAAATCATCAATTCTTTTAAATAGAGCACTTTCTATTACTTCTGGTGATAACATTCACCAATTCTGGTGATAACATTCATCAAGTCTATCCCAGATTATGTTCAACTGGCTCATTTCCAAGTCATTTATTTAAGAGGTCTATCTCCTCACTATATGAAAAGCCTAAGCCTTTAATTGCATTTGAAAGGAGGTTGGCCAAGTTCTTATGCTTTCAGGTAAATCATTAAACTTTCATCATCTTCAACATTTATTTATATAGCGCCAGCAAATTCCGTAGCGCTTTACAATTGGGAACAAACATTGATAAAACAATACTGGGTAATACATACAGACAGAGAGGTAAGAGAACCCTGCTCGCAAGCTTACAATCTATAGGACAATAGGAGTTAGAAACACAAGGGCATGTGCTACATCATATTGCACAATGGACCAGCTAGAATGCAAAGGTAAAATTATTGAGTGGGCTGTGTGTGTTGCAGTGTTGGTCAGAGGGTTGTTGTCTTGCATTAGCTGTGTAGAGGATGGTAATAGGGTAATCTAGGGAACTTAAGATGGTGGTTGAGGAATATCATAACCTTGTCTGAAGAGGAAGGTTTGAAGACTAGAGGAAAGTCTTACTGTGCGAGGGAGGGAATTCCACAACGTGGGTGCAGCCCGGAAAAAATCCTGTAACCGAGAATGGGAGGATGTGATGAGAGTGGAGGAGAGACGTAGATCTTGTGCAGAACGGAGGTGTCGAGTGGGGAGATATTTCGAGACCAGTGAGGAAATGTATGTCGGTGCAATTTTGTTGATGGCCTTGTATGTTAGTAGAAGAATTTTATATTGGATTCGTTGAAATACAGGCAGCCAATGTAGAGACTGACAGAGTGGCTCAGCAGAGAAAAAACGGTTAGTAAGGAAAATCAATCTAGCCACTGCATGCAAAATAGATTGTAGAGGTTCAAGTCTGACTTTGGGAAGACCAGTAAGGAGGGAATTGCAATAGTTGATGTGGGAGATGACGAGTGCATGAATTCATGTTTTTGCGGTGTCTTGTGTCAGATATGTGCGTATTCTGGAAATGTTCTTTAGGTGTATGTAACATGATTTAGATATAGAGTTGATGTGGGGAATAAATGACAGTTGTGAATCAAGGATTACACCTAGGCAACGAGCTTGCGGGGTGGGATTTATGGTCATGTTATCAACAGAAATTGAAATGTCAGGCAGGAAGCTTCTGTTTTTGGGTGGGAATATTATTAATTCAGTTTTTGAGTTTGAGTTGGCGAGAAGACATCCAAGATGAAATGGCAAAAAAGACAGTCAGTAACGCGAGACAACACAGATGGTGAAAGATCAGGAGAGGATAGATAAATTTGTGTATCATCCGCATAGAGATGATACTGAAATCCAAAGGAGCTTATTAGTTTTCCAAGAGAAGTGGTGTAGATAAAGAATAGCAGAGGACCTAGGACTGAGCCTTGTGGTACTCCATCTGATAAAGGAAGCGGAGCAGAGGTGGATCCAGAGAAATTAACACTGAAAAAGCGATTAAATAGGTAGGATGAGAACCAGGATAGGACAGTGCCCTCAAGACCTAGGGATTGTAGCGTTTGTATGAGGAGAGAGTGGTCAACAGTGTCAAATGCAGCAGCGAGATCCAGGAGAATTAGAAGAGAGTTTTTGTTACTAGCTCTCACTGTGCAAGAAACTTAGCAAAATCTAGTGTGTCCTGTTTGGCTCCAGGTTATAATGTTGATGTGTGAACATTATAAGTAAGTGGTGTGTGGTCACACCTGCTACCTGTTTCCAGATGACTTCTATCATACAACTTTTGTGTGCAGGAGGCGCTGACTTTGTTGTAGTTTGCAGACCCAAACTCCTGGTGTGGAGGAGGGTTTCCCCTCATGGGTTTACTTTGTGTAGAGTACTCCTGCTTGTATTTATGTAAATTTACAGGTACTCATTGACTTATGGTTGCACTGCACAGCACGTTTGACTTTCATCACTGATAAAGTCTGGTTGCATACCTTGCAGTTCTAGAGGGTTGCTACTCGTATTGGAGACTTGATGGCCATATTTTGATATATTGTATTTCAATTTGGTTCTTGTCTCCAGACATATTTATAGCTCCGGGGAGTTTTCTTTTGTATTACTCTATATTTTGATGTGCATTGCAATGATTCTTGGAATCAAAGCTGAGTCAAGTATGTTGATTATAATCAGCAGTCTCCAAAATTTCTGTTTCAGCTATGGTAGCTGTGGCATCCTTTTCTGCAGCAAACTTCTTCATAATTGCCTCTAAGCAGTTTTTCTCTACCTCCTGAAGTGTTTTCTTTACCTCCTGAGGTGATTTTTCTACGTTCATTTATGTCTTCAGATGGGATTTCACTTCTTCCAGTTACAATTCTTGCTCTGCAAATCTGGCTCATATGTTCGTGTATTAAGCTTTTGCGTGGGCAATGATGGCTGCGTTGCTGACAGATGAAGATTTTGAGGAATTACAAGTTTGAGACCTTGTTTAGTGGTACTTGTAAAGGATGTCTTTGATTATGCAGGTACTGCTGTATTGTCGTATCTAAATGGCTGCACTGACAATGCGTAGGTTTCTGTACAGTCAAATGATGAGATTCCTGCAGTGTAGCAGATCTGAGAAGCAGAATATACTGTATGTGTCCCATTAGCTGACAGGCGATGTTCTACTGTTCTGTCCTCACTATAAACTTCCCTTTGGTCTGAATATAATCAGGCAAACAGCATAACGACTCCTACTTTAATAATCCAATCTAGATGTGAAGATCTGAAGAATGGTGTTTATTTTATTACTAAAGAACATGTGATTTTAAACTGTAACAACAAATGGTAGAATGCATTTACAATTTGAATAGATATAATGCAATGCAAACATACAAACATAGCATAACTGCATAACTTGACAGAAGATCTTACTATTGAAGCTGTGCTCAGGGGAGAAATATACTACATGTCTTTAATGAACATCTGAGATTTAAGATGGAGCCCTCCTGTCATTTACCCAAGGTGCATTGAGAACTAACTATGGAGGCTTTAGTTGTTCAGTTAAGCTGAAACTAGGCTTGCCACTAGAGTTTACACAGAAATCAAATCATACATTAAAAAAGCAATTCTGAAGGCATAACAGCAATGTTCCCATTTAACAGTTTCATTGGTGAACTGTTTTTTTTTGTCAAACAGGTGGTACCGGAACTTAATGGGCGGGTTGAGAGGGGGAAAGGGAGGGGATACGTTAATCCATATATAGGTAAAAACCCACAAAAATCTGGAGGTATGGAACTAATCAGGCTTTAATTGGAGGAGAAAATAGGAAAAATCCCTTCATGCCATCGCTAAAAACAACAAGCAGCCAAGCCATGGGTTGCCAAAAGAGGGGGGATGGGGGGGGGGGGGGTGGGTAGACCGGAAATTAACCCTTTATTTCCTTGGACGTATGTAAGTGTTATAGGCATTGGATTTCCATCTACCCAGTGATTTAAGGCTGCGATGGAAGCTTTCACATTGGCCGCAGCAGTAGCTGCCCCAATCCTAAAGGAGTGGGTGCTATAAAGAGCTGGGTTTAGTCCTGTGTATTCCAGGAAACTTTTAAAAAAAGCATTGAATTGAAATTTAGTGAGGGTCAGATCTGACAGCACATAACATCCACAGACCTCACTCCAGGGTTTGAACCCCTGCAAATTGGGTACACAAAGCTACCGGGCATGTGCATGTAAGTTTATCCAATAGCCCTTTCCAATTTGATTGATCGTAGAGTGAAGTAGTTTGCAGGGCACATGTGAATTACACACATGGTCACACATCTAGCAAGCAATGCTGGCCCCACAGCATGTTGAGATTGGGCCAATTGCTCATTAACACGTAAAGCCCCAAAATAAGCTAATGATAAAGCTGTGCCAAATAAGAGCGCCTCATAAGCATCGGCGACAACCTAATAAGGTGCCCTAATTAACTGGTGCAACATCTCAACTTCAAGTGGCCTCCTAAGATCTTCCCTTCGGAGGTAAGCTCTACTTCACACCATAAGGGCCTTAGAAATAATAAAACTCTTAGGGAAGTCTGCTCTACCCTGCAGCCACACCATAAATGATATGCCTGCCAGTGAGGCGGCCTCTGATGTGTTCAAGGCGCCTTTTTGGTGTTTGGCCCATATAAACGCATTCATATCGTCGCTCTGACCTTTTTAAGCCAACCCTGGGAACCCAGGAAGTGAACCCATCGCTGCCAGTCCGCACATTAATCTCTCCAGGTGGATGGGGCTAAGGAAGTCTCTGCATGTCCCTCTATGCCGGCTCGATGATCTGCCAAACATAAGAAGGACAAGGAGTACCACTGAGAGGTGCTTGTGGGAGCAACTCTTGGAAACAACGCCATTGAAAGCAAAAGAGCAGGTCAGATTTGTTGTTATTCATGCCCAGGACAAGCAGAGCTTTGAAAAAAATGTCCTGCTCTAGATAGCACAACATTAAGTGCCCGAGAAGGTTGATAGCCTAGGGTGAAGATGAGCACTGCTTATTAGTGCTTTGCATTATGCCTAAATAATGGCACTGTTGTTACACCCCCAATGCCAGGGTGCCCACTGTTCCACCGACACTATGATTGGAAACAGTTTCAAAGCTAATAAGTTAGTAACAAAGCCACTGCTAAACCAGGCGTTCGGCCAACGGGTGGCAAATCAGTCATCTTGAAAGTAGGTACCGAAACCGCAGGACCCCGAGAAATATGTGTGGTAATCTAATGTTTTACTGGAGACCGGAGATCTTGGCAAAATGCACACCCAGTTGAGCAACTCTGAGAATCTAGACCATACTAGAAGGTCCCCTTTAATTTCTTCCAACAAGGGCAAGCGAGCATGAGGCTACATAAAACCAGACATGGCACAACTGAAGTGTTCTATGGAAAATTTTCCCATAGGTATAACATGGCATACAAAATTAAAGGAACCAAATAGTGTCTGTGCATGATGCAAGGGGAGCTTGCAAGAACCCAGTGATCTAACTATTAAATATTACCAGGAAGGAAAGGCAGGTGGAGCACCAACTCGAGGGGTAAGAGACCAAGCTACAACTTAGGTCTATGGCATCATTATCCCATCTACCCAGTGGGTGCGACAAGTACTAGATCAACCCAAATTCACCGGCTGTTTTTTTGGGTACGACACCAACCCGGGATATAACTTAATTTGACATGGGGGGAGAGGAGAGGGCCGACCATAAGAACTTCTCTAATAACTTTGTCTGCCACTACATCAGGTAAAGTGTGGGCTGAATGTAAGTTCCTCATGGTGACAGTCTTTTCATCGCCACTAACATGGAGGTGAAAACCATAAAGAAAAATGTGGCCAATAAAGGAGGTTAGCACAACATCTGGGATGAGGCAAGACAATTCTCTCAGTCGGATTAGAGAATGGACCTTGAGGAGGTGCAGGTGGGGCACCCTGACCTCTACCAGACCCGATTGCTTGTCTGGGACAATCCTTAGTGGAATGTGGAGCATGGCAGTGTGAGCAACAGTGTTGGAATCTACAAGCTGCTTCTTGGTTGCATGTCCCGCTATTGAATGTGAAACATATATTCCTAGGTATATTCCTATATTCCAAGGGGGGTGCCATGCCTCCCCTGAGTATCAGTCCTCGCGCTCCCACCTGGTGGTGCGAGATGACCTCCCAGGCATAACATTTCTAATCATATATAGGCTGGCCCGATATGCTCATTATACGTGCGCCAGTTGGACTGTCGTTATCATTAACAAACATTTCTGTGATCGGATGTAGATAGCGCCAGACGTCGATGGAGGTGGAGGGCCTATATTCGAGATAAGAAGCTGAAGCCCGTCACCCATCTTTAACATCAAAAAATGCTACTAAATGGAGAGGGAATAATCATGGGAGACTTTAATCTATGTGATGTGAACTGGGAGGGGTCTTTAGCAAGTTCCACTAGAAGTAGGGACATGTTGAATTCCTTGCAGTTAGCATCCCTCAAGCAAATGGTGACGGAGCCCACTCACAAAGATGCAATATTAGACCTAATTCTTACAAATGGTGACAGAATATTTGATGTAAATGTGGGTGAGAACCTAGGATCCAGTGATTATCAAGCATTATGGTCTTGTACAAAGAGAGAGACCTACTCATACTGCAAAAAAATAAAGTTGTTAGATTTTAGGATGGCTGACTTGTAGAGATAGGAAAATGTTTAAGTGACTCTTTGGCAGAGTGGAAGAACTTGAAAGGTGTTCAGTAGATGTGGGAAAAATTAAAAAGTGCAATATTTAAAGCAATATACCCTTGTATCAAAAGGGTTGAGCAAAGCATGGAAAAGGAAGCCAGTGTGGTTTGCAAAAGAAGTAGCATATATAGTGAAAAAAAAAAAAATGGCCTTTAGAAAATACAAGCAGACTCAGAATAATAAAGACAAAGAGGTGTATCTTGTTAGACAGAAGGAGGCAAAGAAGGTAAACCATTTTTGCCTACTTTCCCAGAATATCCAGGAATTTCTGTCCACTGAATTTCTGGGAGTCCTCCTGGACTCCCGGGAGAGCAGGGCAACCTCCCGGATTCTGGCCCTTCTTTAGTTAAGTGGCGGGGGCGGGGCTTAAGATGCTATTCACACATCATCATGGCCCCACCCCATGCCATAATAGGCCATAAAGGGCTAAGTGATTACTATTTCACAGAAAGGGTAGTAGATAAAGGGAATAGGTGGTAGAGGTAAATACAGTAGAGCAATTTAAACATGCTTTGGATAGACATAAAGATATCCTTACAAAGATTAAATGACAAAATAGGGTTTCAGATTACCATAGGTTAATAAACAAATGGTCAAACTAGATGGGCAAAATGGTTCTTATCTGCTGTCAAATTCTATGTTTCCATGTTTCAAATTTTATCTTGGGTAAGAGTTATAGGCATCTTTGCCCATTCCCCTTCTTAGCTGCTAAGAGGTCTTTTTTTTGCAATGTCCCTAAAAGAGATCATGTTGACATAAATACCCTTTCTAATCATATCCCTCACGCTAGTATGCAAATCCTCAGCAGTGCAGTTTTAGAGCACCTCATTACGTACTCACTGGGTTCCGGTTGCCTGACCACCGCAGCTGTAGCTCTATGCAGAACCCTAGTGTCACCAAAATGTGCATACCTCATTCATTTGCACAGTCCTGGATCTGTGTCCATTGATTCCTTGCTTGTGCTTACTATTGGTGGACTATGTGTGGGTGTAAGTGCGATGTTGTGTGTTTCAAACTTGCCGGAAAGCGTCACTGCTCCCTCTTCTCCTGATGCTACTAAAGTTTGCTGCGCAGGAGCGAAGACACCCATTCCGAATTACTGTGGCAATCTTCGGACAGATGGCAGAACTGCGTGAACAGATAATTCATCTGTGTACCATGTACCTGTCATGCTAAACAAGAGAAAACCTTTGTCCCTGGTAAATACGAAGGTGTTCAGCTGGGGTGCGGATAGGGTTGTAGCTGGGGCAAATGGGATGAGGCTGGGGGTGCGGTGCCTAGGACAAATCCTGGGGCTAGTGGGGGCCCTCTGTCACAGATGCAAGAGGGGAAAGGTTGGGGGCTAACTTTGCACTGCAGAAGATGCAAATTTTCTTTTGAAAAGATACCCGGGACCTAGAATCCAGGCTGGAGGGGTAGGGTAGCTTGCTGGGTGGTAGGGGGCTGACCATTGGGTCAGCGGCTGTGGTGGGCTGAGGCTGGGGAAGATGGTGGGAAGGACTCATCCCTTAGGGCAGCTGGTGGAAAGGGTCAGGAGGATGCCAGGTCAGGAGGGGTGACCGTGGAGGGGCCCTGAAAAGGCTCACGGTGGGAAAACTGGGGGTAATGTGGTTATATGGGGCCCGGCAGGGAGGCTGAGGCCTAAGAAATAAAGTGGCGTGGTTGCCAAATTGCGTCCAGGGTGGTGTGACTGGGAGGTGTGTTGCAGGGATGGAAAAAAATGTGTCAAATGGGGGCCTGGGACCTCCACATAAACTTGAAAAGGAGGGACCGTAGGCATGTGGTTGCTGGGGTAGGTGGCCTATTGTCCCCACCTACTGCATGATGGCCAGTGCTCTATAAGAGGTGTGGAGCGGGTTGGGGTTATTATTATTATTATCCCCAGTGATATCTGCGGGCACACTGGTGGACATCCCTGCTGGCCTCCTAATGTGTGCTTATTGACTGGGAAGGCTAGACACGGGTAGAAGCGCTGGAGCACTTATTTGCAGAGTGATGATGGCAGTCTGGGGCGGAAGAGGAGAAGAAGAATTAAGTCTATCCCATCGCCACCTGCCAACAAGCAGCTGAGCTGCTTCAGAGCAATACAGCAGCGCTGCCTGCTTTGAAGCATGTAACTGCCAGCCCTATGAAGTAACCGGTGGTTACTTCTGAACAACCATGCCCTGCATGTTGCCGCGGTGTCCAGACCTCCAATGGAGCTCTGGCACCTTGGCTAGGGGAAACCAGGTATCAGTCGCTCACCAGTTGCTCACACTGATGTTGCTGAAAGGGTGGGGGGGCAGAAAATGGAAGATTGCTCCCAGGGTGGGAATGGGAGCTATCTGCAAAACGAGCTAGGGGGGAGGGGTGGCAAATGGGATTTAGCTGGGGGGGTGAAAAACGTTGAAGCAGAAGAGACAGATAATTATAGCAATGAAGCAATAAATGTAGGACAGGGCAGAGAATATACTAGGAAAATATACTGAGCCTGCACTATGTCTTTTCGTAGACACAGATTTCTTGCAGTTAAAGAGACCCAGCAACCACTATGAGAAGACTATATAGAGTGACTGAGAACTCTCCCAGTGGATAGAATTGGCTGGGAGCTGCAGTGGACTTTACTCCAAATGGGTAAGTGTCTGACACTTGCACAAACAGATGTGTATAAGGGCATTTGGCTTATGACCTCACTTGTCATTATTATATGTCCAGGTATCCATCAGGAGTAGCCATTATCAAAATGAACCTATTTCCCTGCGCATATCTCTCCTCCCCACCGTAACTAGAGAAACAGGTTTTCACCTGCGAAGCAACTTACATTTACAAATCAAATTTACAAATCAAATGCTGTGGGCCAGCCCCTGTTACACAGACACACAAGGCTACCTTTCTTCTTACATACACACATCTAAATAAAGACTCCAAGGACCAGCAGTATTTATGGATTATATAGGTGCTTCAGTGCAAAGCAACATGGAGGAATAGTTTGGGTGGTACCTGAGTAAGATTACATAATTTGATGAAGTTTGATCAGTATATGTAGAGTTTGAATGGAATTGTCTTTGGTGTGCATATTACATGGAGAGTGCAAGAAAATGGGTTTGTAATTGAAGTTAGTAGAATGTGTGGTGTTGATCTAAGTGAATGGAAAAATGTTACAGGGGGTAAGTTCAGTGGGAAAGATAGTTTTAAGTGAAACATAGAAAATTGTTGTTCCCCTCTACCTGCTATGGACATAGTCAGATTAAGGGGGGGGGGGCACAGGGGGCACATGCCCTGGGCCCCCCTCTCTCTGAGGGCCCCCCGCCGCCTGAGAGGAGAGAAGCTGCTGCATGTTTTTACAAACTTCCCTTTTCACCAACCCTCCCCCGCTCGTGTGAGTGGGGGAGGGGGTGCGGCGAGCGGGGAAGGGGTGGGGTAAAGGAAAATGTTAATAAAAACATCATTGGTGGTCAGTGGCAGCAACAGGCAGCTAATCGTGAGGCTGCCTGTTGCTGATTGGCCTCAGACAGGAAGTGCTCATTTAACTTCCTGTCTGAGCAGTGCAGAGTTATGCAGCAGAGAGCAAGGTAAGTGTGTGTGTGCTGACACAGGGGCTTGTGGCAGTATAATGTGTGTGAGGGCAGCAGGGGACTTGTGGCAGTATAATGTGTGTGTGGGCAGCAGGGGGCTTGTGACAGTATAATGTGTGTGAGGGCAGCAGGGGGCTTGTGGCAGTATAATGTGTGAGGGCACAAGGGGCTTGTGGAAATGTAGGTGTGTGAGGGCACAAGGTACTTGTTGCAATGTAATCTGTTAGATAGGTAGCGGCTAATTAATGGGTGTTATTTTGTTTGTGGGGTGATGGTGGGGCAATTTATTTTAATAGTGGGGTTGGTACAGACTTATCAATGTAGGGTGGAATGATTCATTTAATGTTGGGGTGGTTTGGGCGCTATTAATTAAATGTGTGGCAGAGGTTTGGAAAAAGGATTGCTATTTCTTAAAAGTGAATGCAAGTTATTTAATGTATGGTAGGAAATTGGTTTATTTAATAAATGTGATTACTATTAGTTTAATGTTGGGGTTGTTTGGGGGCAATGGGTCTTTTTTATTAAAGATGAATAAAATAATTTTACAGCTGGTTACAGGAAAGGGGCACTAATAAAAAAACATGAATTGTTTTGATTGAATGTCGGACTGCATAGAGGCAGGGAGGCCTACTGTGTTCACTCATTGCTGATATTTCTATATGTCATGTACCTATTCTATTTCCAAACAGGGAACCAACCTTCCAGGATCCAGACTAGCACAACTGAGCTTAGGACCCAAGTGGCAGCAACAGGTATTGAAAGCGGGAAGAACAGGTAGGCGAGAGCAGGGCTTTCTGCCAACTGTCCTGATTCTGGTGGGGCAGTCCTGAGTTTGGGGACTGACCCACTCAGTCAGGACTTTGTCCCGACTACAGGAACAGTTTTGAGGTATGTCCCACTTCACACTGGTCTACTCATGAAGGGAGAGCTGCCTGCACCTAACAGTAGTGCACACAGTATTGTCTGTGTATTTGTCTAAAATTATAGCCAAAGTACACTTTAGGGGCCCCCTGTCTAAAGTGCCCAGGGCCCCCCAGAGCCTTAATTCAGCTCTGGCTATGGGACATGTGTGTTGATAGAAAAAGATTATATGACTGTGACAGCCCACTGGGTTGGTGATTCGCCTTCACCAGCAGGAACAGCGGCAGCATGTACCCAAGTACGTCACATTTTTCAGAAGTAGGCTACTCTGTGAATCAACAGCTTCACTAAGATGCATACAGCCGACAATCTGTTACAACAACTAATGGATGTCATTGCAACATGGCTAATCCTGCTTGGACTCTCCTGAGGATATGTGATTTCTGATAACGCCAACAATATAGTGCGAGCATTACAGCTGGATGAATTCCATTAAGTAGGTTGTGTGTTGGAGAGCTCCGGCAAAGCCAAATTAGCTTCCATTTGATCCAGCAAGAATGGAGGATCCTGGGGGAGGTGAGGAGGAGAGCCCCCAGGCTCCCGGGCCTAGTACCTCCAGAAGGCCCAGCTTAGATCCAGGGTCTGGAGTGGGTTTCGCTCCCAGTCGGCCTACTACCAACTTGGCTGGGAGTGTGGAATGCCCTAGTCTTATGAAACAAGCAGATCCCCGGGCAGAATTTCCCTGCTTGAAGCCGAATGCAGGGATCCTGTGCGGCCAGCCTGTGACAAGAATCCCGCTATGCACCACGTCCCCAGCAAGTCAACTGGAGGACAGTGAGGCAAAAGTACCTGTGCACCTTAACATGGTAGCTTCAGTCAAGGCCGGGCTGAACGAGGACTTACCTGCCCCAGTGATGAAACAACTGGGGGGGATGGCTCCGGGGCATCTGTGAAGAGCAACAGAGAAAGCCCTGACTAAACTCATGCTGGGAGATGTGAGCTTAGCCTCAGTGACGGTACAACTGGAGGCAAACATGGTATGTGTGCCGGTGATACCAAACGGGGCACCCCCGGCAGGTATGAGAGAGTCCCTAGTGGAGACACAACTGGGGGCCAACAAAGAAAGTATGGTCATAGAAGACAGTGTGGCGGCCGTTAAAATGGGTGAGGAGGCCCAATAGGAGGCAGCAGTTTCTGTGGTTAGCGGTGCGGTGGCTGGTAAAGGAGAGGCGGATGTTGAGAGAAATCGGCTTACCTGACTCTGACGAAGGGGATACGGAGGAGCCTGCCATAAAGGCACGGTTGGAGTGGCTCTCTTTGGAAATTCCTAAGTTGAAAAGACAATCGCGGCATTGAAGAAGAAAAGTAACCGTGTGTTTAGTACAGAATGCGCGGTTATGCGCATAGAAATTGAGGAGTTGAATGCTATCCTCCTAGACAAGGAAGAATCGATGCAGCTACTTACTGTAAAGCTACAGGAGATGGAGCAAGCGACCTGTTCAGGAACGGAGGTTTCTGCTAACATTGACAGCTCTGAGCGCTTACCGGCAAACCTTCCCATGGACCAGTCTAACAGCATACCCGATAATCACCTGTGTCAAAGATATTTTATTTTGGATGAAGACAATTTATTAATATGAAAATATTTATATTGTTCTGTCATATTTTAGTATATCATTTATATTTTATGTGGTTTTATTATGTCATATGTTATATTATTTAATCCTTTTGTGTGAGCTGATGAGGGATATGAAAAGGATTGAAGGAGTTAATTCAACATCCAAACAGATGTTTCCAATCAAGAGATTTTTAACAAAGACTTCTTCAATTTCTCCATTGCACCCTGTCTGGTCCATTGAAGATCAAAGAGTTTTTAGTTTGAAAATGAGAGTGATAATGTTATCACAGCGCTTGCTTTTTCTTTTGTAAATAAACAATGATATAATTTTATTCTTAAAGTTTCTTTTGCTGAAGGAATTTTTTTATTACTTTATTAATTGGACGCACTGCTGACATTTACTCAACATGATTTGATTT
This sequence comes from Mixophyes fleayi, assembly GCF_038048845.1. Classification (NCBI taxonomy): domain Eukaryota; kingdom Metazoa; phylum Chordata; class Amphibia; order Anura; family Limnodynastidae; genus Mixophyes; species Mixophyes fleayi. The sequence continues at coordinate 93,777,242 of NC_134409.1, forward strand.
GGACAAAGGACATTTGGATTTCTAATTTTGAAATGCATGGTCGACGATTTTCTCTTTTATAAAGGAAGGTAAGTTATTGCCGATCCTTTTGAAATAGAGAGAGATGTATACCATGGATTGCAAACTGGTTATCTTGTGGTTTTTTTTGCAATGAGATTTGTGTTGCAGAAATGAGAACTTTTAGCTTATTATTTTTTTGTTTATAGTAACTGTAATATAATTTAAAAGTAGGAGTTTAAAGTGTTACATTTTTCTGTCTGCTACTTTGCTAAACAGTACATCATATGTATTTCTGTTATTGGATTGTAGGCAATATAAAAATTTGCCTGAAGTACAGGGGACGCTGCTTTGTGCACTGCTTATTTGAGTATGAGTGTGTTAATTAGTGTTGAAAAGTTAAGAGATAAAATAAAGAGTTAATAAATCTACGTAGTCACTGAATACAGTGTTGAGATTGAGGCTATCTCTCAGACGTGAGGCCTAATGGACTTTCTGGATAGTGGGACTGCGGGACCACTATCGATTAAATGTGCACTGCGGGACGCATTTTAACGTGAGAAATTTTGACTTGCGTACTGCAGAGTCCAGTTCTTAAAATAAAATAAAAATAAAATAAAGATGAATATAAAATATAATGAGCGATTTATGTACTGCGGGGGATAAATCCTCAGTTAAATATGAGAAAGATTGTCCAAAGGTTTAGATAGAAAAATAAGTTTAATTTTGTAAAACTGCGGGGTTACAAATGTGTGTTTTTTTGGGTGATTTGTGTAAGGCTGTATGAAAATGACTAATTATTGTGATAAGCAGTTTACAAATGCAGGGTGCTTTGATAAAAATATTTTGGATAATGTGCAAATAGAAATTGAAAAAAAAAATGGAAAAAAATCCTCAGAAAACGAAATTATTAATGAATTACTGTTTGGCTTTGTGGAAAGTGGAAGCGGAACATTGGAAGCCATTAGAAACTTTAGGCAGTGTTTTACAGTCACTTGAATCTGATCTAGGTGACTCTGAAACAGTTATGTCTGAAAAGACACAGGATAATAATAATTGTGGAGAATTATTCCAATAAAAAAAGTAATTTAATAGGGAGGGGCTGCACTACCAGAAGTAACCAATAGATGGCACAGGGGCTGCATCAGAAATAGTTAATTGTAACTTTACAGAAATAAAGAAAAAAAACAATATTTGTTAGGTCGTCAGAAATTTATTATGGATTTTTCGAAATTTCATTGCCTGTTAGAGACATTGTTCAATTTTGTGATAATTCTAAATACTGTGCATAAATGAATTTTTTTTTTTTTTTATACTAAAATTACTAATATTTAATATCATTGTGTTGCTAATTATGTATTTTCTCCTGTGACTTGATTAATATAAACTTTTCATGATTAAGCTAAAGAATAGTAAATCTTTTAAGGATTCTTATGCATATGTGGAAAAAAGGGTTTTACTACCGCACCAACTCTAGAGCCATATCCCAGGATCAAATAATTATATCTTTTAAGTTAATTTAATTTCCTTCTCTAATTAAATACATATAAATATTGTTCTATAACTGGGGTGCAACCTAAAACTAAAGTGACTTAGTAATTGGAGAGAGAAAGAACAGTAGTTAGTTAAAGCTAGGTGCACTATGGATCTATATCTTCATAATAGTATCAAGACCATCCCCTTAAAACATAACTTTTATTGAATATGATTAAAAGCGAAATATGGGTGGATATCACTCTATTAGTTTAAAATAAGAAATTAAAACCAGGAGCACTGTGTATCTATACCTATATGCTCTAATCCCAAGGAACATATGGTAAGGAGACTGTATAGATATGGATAATATGCAGATATGGTACTCAAGATCAGTGGTCCGTAATCTGCCACTAATACAAATATAATCAGGGTACCATTAAACAAAGAGGAGCAGAAACTGTAGTATTATGTAGTCAAGTCCTACTCAAATCATTGTATAATTTCCATCTTGGAGTCAATTAATATTAGATCATAATTGCTTGATTTGTATAATAACAGATCTAAGCTTGCACTACAATCAAGATAAATATCTGGCTGGTGCAATACGCTGGGTACCTAGTAGATACATACACTGAAGGTTGTCTTATAAATTCCCCACTAATGATATTAATAGGGATCAGTCAATAAGTGTCAATATGAGACACCAGCTTGTTACCTCCGTATAGAACAGTATTATGGGTAGTGTATTGCTAACTACCTAACAGTTTCCTCTCTAGCTCTGGAGTTATAGGGGTAAATCTGCATTATCAAACTTCTCCAAATAAATAAACAAAGTGCTCCCAGCGATAACGCTGACGCGCGTTTCGCTGTGTGTTGCTTAGTCAAGGCAAGCCGACAGAATGAACTGACAGTTCTTATATACCGTCAGTTCCAAGCTAACTGAATGATGTCACAAATAGGAGCCAATCAAAGTGAGTACCTAAGAATGATTGACATCGGCATGCGCCAATAAGTGGCAAATCCTTCTTGACTCCGCCCTCACTATGTGTACGTTGGTTAAATTGCAATCGGGTATCTGTGTAGCACAGTTATCTACTCTCTCGGATTTACCATTATAAGTATTTATATCGGCCAGTCAAAATCCTCTGTGCCCATTCTAGAGCTGTACACAGGGTTGTGATTCAGATAGAAACTGTTTTCATAAGCCGATCACACCGATCAGATATCTACGATGTACCTTCTTTTCTCTTATTTAGCAGTCATATCATCACGAGTACATGTTTCTCGCTCATCTACTTATAGGAACAGTTAAAGTTAGCATAGTATAATAAGGGTTCATCATTGTCACGGGCACTAGGAGTCTTTACCCAGGGATCACCAGGTGATAAGCTTACCAGAGCAGTATAGGTGGTAATATGGTACTCTGGTAGCGGGGTGATCACGGAACAGGAGACAGCAGATGATAGAGATGCTCGGGAAAGTCTATGACTAGCAGCACTGGTAATATATATGTAGTAATACACGAGGAACTGAATGGACAAAGGACACGTGAGGGTAGTCAGTGGTCTGCGGTAGCAAGTTGTACCACTGCTATAGTGAGGAGGAATGTCCAACAGAAACGAGGAGGTGATGAGAGTCAGCGGTCTGCGTTAGCAAGTTGTACCGCTGTCTGGGTGAAGGAATGGGATCCAGGTGAAGGTATCCGGGAAGTCAGTGGTCTGCGTTAGCAAGTTGTACCACTGCTATGTGAGAGGACACTGGAACAGGTGACACTGGAAACAGGAATCAGTGGTCTGCCTCTAGCAAGTTGTACCACTGAATATATATGTGAGGAGGAGCACGGGGGAGAGACTGCAATACAGAGGATACACGGGCACCTTGAACTTGATCCACAATGACATGCACAATATAGTAATGACGAACAGCACTGCAATAATATAAAGTCACAGAAACTATCCGGGCAAAAGATAACACAGTCAATGATGGCAAAAGTCTCAGCGGATAGTAAGCTCCAGAGGAGAACAACTCAGTCCAGCAAGATATGCAATACACCAGCACAGTCAATGAGAAGTATGCATACCGTGGTTCAGGAGCAGGCTGTCAGACAGGAGTGCAGAGATACCTGAACGGCTGGAGGCTGGCAGGATGCGAAGTCCCTGGAGGGTGAAGCGGTAATCAAGTAGGTGCAGCGCACAGGTAGGTAGACCAGCAGGGGAACAAATACTCAGGAAGCAGTAGTATGTAGAACTGGACTCCTGGAGGACCCTGAAGAGTAGCGATGGTCTAGACGAGATGAAAGCAGTGAGGCGCAGATCCGATGCAGACTGGCGAGTAGAGACCAGCAGGAACACTGAGAAGCACGGAGAGCGGATCAGCTGCTGCAGACACGAGTAGAACTGAGGAGTAGCAGCCAGCAGGACTCTGCAGGTACACGGAGGTAGCGGATAGCAACCAGCAGGTGCAGCCACGATGAAGCACGGGAGAGTAGAGCTGAGCTGGAACTGTTGAGCACGGAGAGCAGCGGATAGGAATCAGTTGTAGCAGTCTCGAGGAAACACGGGAGAGTTGAGATGAGCTGAAGACTGTAGCGCACGGAGGCAGCAGATAGGAATCAGCCAAACAGTCACGATGAAACACAGGAGAGTTGAAGTGGTCTGAGGACTGTAGTGCACGGAGGCAGCGGATAGGAATCAGCAACAGTCACGATGAAACACAGGAGAGTTGAAGTGGTCTGAAGACTGTAGTGCACGGAGGCAGCGGATAGGAATCAGCTAACAGTCACAATGAAACACAGGAGAGTTGAAGTGGTCTGAAGACTGTAGTGCACGGAGGCAGCGGATAGGAATCAGCTAACAGTCACGATGAAACACAGCAGAGTTGAAGTGGTCTGAAGACTGTAGTGCACGGAGGCAGCGGATAGGAATCAGCTAACAGTCACAATGAAACACAGGAGAGTTGAAGTGGTCTGAAGACTGTAGTGCACGGAGGCAGAGGATAGGAATCAGCTAACAGTCACGATGAAACACAGCAGAGTTGAAGTGGTCTGGAAACCACAGGAGTAGAAGTGGTCTGGAAACCACAGGAATCAGCAGCGCTGAATACACGAGGAAACACAGGAACACCTTCAGAGGCTCATGGGGAATGAGACTCCAAGATCAGGCAATGAGGTATGGACAGCAGGTGCTTTAAATAGGGAGTGTTGCCTGATCAGCCAATTAAGTTAAAGGAACAGGTACTGAAGGTTTTGAAAGGGCTGCGCATGCGCAGACCCTCAGGATGGTGGACAGCCACGGTTCCTAAACACACGGGAAGAAGCACTCACAGTCTGGTGAGTGACAATCATATAATGTCAATTTCCTTACAAAATCACTACATGATATCCTTTAGAGAAGAATATAGTATGATTGACAGAGTTGATTACCAATGGTATGCACGATAATAATAGGACCTCCCCATCTTAAATCTAAGCCAATCAGAGAAGAAAGCTCAGTATGATTGACAATATTGGCCACCAATGGAAATAAGTCTTACTTATCCCCAACTTATATTCATTCATATTAGTTATAGCTTACAGAATTTGCGGCCAGATTCACTACTATTTGTTGATATAAAACATTAAGACATCAGTAGGTGTCAGAAGGTAAGTAATAAATGTAAATATATGTAAAGAAATCTCTCTATATTTCAAGTGAATGTCAGATAATTTGTTGTCATCAAGTGCTAATTAATAAACTATAGTGATTTGACGTCTTATTTGTCTTATTATTATAATGATTACGATTCCTGCAAATAAAATAATTCTCTCTTTAAATTGTGTCGTCTCTCTTGTGTGAAATAAATTTCTCGATCATCTCGACCTCCCTACTTGTATTAACTTAATTTTGTAATATTTATATTTTGTGAGAAAACCTGTGTTATGTAACTAACTTTATGGAGTGTCCGTTAGAAATATAACAGACACTTTATTATTTAATCAAAGTGATTAAAAAAAATATAATATATGAATATTGTGTAACAAAATAATAATTAAGATGTGACTTGTGTAAGGTCCGTTAGGACTAATAATGTGAAAATAAATAAAGTCAACAAAATTACCCTTTTATAATCATCACTTGATTTGCATGTTTAAAGAAATTATTTATTAATACTTAATTCTATCAAGACACTTTTACTGTTGTTTATTTATTACATCCCTATGTATAATGGTGTAGATTTAAATTACACCCAATGTAAATATGGATATGTCTCAGCAAACACTAGCAGAATTGCTATTGAATTTTTATATCTAGTTCTTGATAAAAGGACCTTACATGAGAATATCTATCGGTTATCAGCCTAAAGAAAGATAGTATAGTTGTTATTCTCATTCAGCCCCATGGGATGTATAGTTCCCATTAAAAATATCATGCGTGCTTCCTTCTTCAGTAATTCTAGTTTAACCTGTTCCATTCCAAAGGCAGCTGAAACTATACCCCGATATACCCAGGGCTAGTTCGGTGGTATTCATAGGTAGTTAGCAATCCACTCCCCGTATTATGCATCTCCTCTAAGACTATCAAATCTTACTTGCTAATTACTACATTTGGCATTGATTAGAAGCGCTACAGCCTAGCTTAATACCAGGGGAATGTTAATAAGAAGTGGCTATGAATAATAAGCATATCCGCTAAAATAATTACCATTAAGCTACTACCATTCTTACCAGCATAAGTCCTAATATTAACAGTGAATATATAAACAGATAGCGAGTATTTTTATTCTTTTTAACATATATTTCGCTCCATTTTAACCAATACCTAATAAAAGTTATATCTTATAATAAAACACGATCATCAGAAAGTATCAGTGCACCTACAATATAACTTTCTTTCTTTTCTTCTCTACAATATTAATATTTAAAGTTTAGGTGGCACCCCCAAGTTGTTATATAAATAAGATTACGTACTCATTGGGGTTACATTTCCAGATGACAAACTAGTGCGATAGAACCCCTTTCTTTTCAGTTCCCATTCCAAAGGCTGTAAGATGTGGATTACTATTGTGAAATTTAAGAAAATATTTCGCAAATGTAGTAAGCGTTTCTTATACTACCGACATGTTCTAAGATACGCTGTTTCAATGGTCTGTTTGTCATGCCAATATAGCTCATATTACAAGAACATGTCAAGCAGTAAATAGTTCCTTGTGTGTCGCAATTAATGAAAGATTGTATGATATAGGACTTATTGAATCTGTCATTAAATTGTTTGGTTTTCCTAGTAAATTTACATGCCCTGCATTTCCCGCAGGGAAAAAAAACCCTTAGCGGGATTACCCATCATATTGGTTCTCAAAGTTTCTTGATAATGACTGTGTACAAATAAATCTCACAGATTTTTAGATCTTCTCCAACTTGTAGATATCTTGTCTCCAATTATTTCTTTTAAATCGGGGTCTAATTTGAGAACATGACTGTGTCTTTGCAAGCACTGTTGGATTTTCTGCCATTGATTATTGAAGGTGCTAGTGAACCTGATTGTATCACTTTTAGATTTAATTCAACGTTTTGGATAAATTAGTTCTTCACAATCAATTAGTGCTTACTGTTACTTGTACTGTGCTGTTTCACCTTGTACTGTGCCATTGTTTGTCCTTGTACGGCGCTACGGATACTTTGTGGCGCCCTATAAATGAAAATTAATAATAATAATAATAATAATAATAATAATTAAAGGCTTTTTTAACCGATTTGTGGCTGTAGCCTCTCGTACATAATCTTTCTCGTAGTTCACATACACGTTTCTTGAAAGTGGATAAGTGACCACAATTACGCCTGGTGCGCAAAAGTTCACCTTTTGGAATACTCCGAATAGTCAACGGGAGGTGGGAACTAGCAGCATGAAGTATGCTGTTTGTTGCTGTAACTTTTCTGTACATATCTGTAGATAGTTCTTTTTCATCTGTGATAAATATAGTCAGATCTAGGAAGTTTATTTTTTCCGCACTTATATCATATGTAAGTCTCAAATTCATATGGTTGATGTTAAGTTGATTCATAAATTCAATGGAAAGTTTTTTCTCACCTTCCCATACAATAAATATGTCATCTATGAATCTTAGCCATAGTATTATATGGTTAGTGTATTTTTCATTTTCAGTGGAAAAAACTGTTTCCCTTTCCCACCATCCCAAATACAGGTTTGCATATGTGGGGGCACATGTAGTGCCCATCGCTGTGCCCCTAGTTTGAAGATAATATTTATTATCGAAAGTAAAATAATTTCTAGTTAGTACAAATTCCAAAAGTTTTATCATGAAATCATTATGATCATTTGTTATTCTACCTTCCAAGAACTGTTTCACGGCTTGTAGACCTAATTTATGCTCTATGCTGGTATAAAGTGCTTCAATATCGCATGTGCAAAGGCATGTGTTCACATTAACAAAAATGTTTTGTATTTTCCTTAAGACATCTGTAGTATCTTTTAAAAAAGAGGGTAGAGTTAGAACAAATTCTTTCAAATGTTTGTCAATATATATGCTTGCCTTTTCTGTTAAATTATTCACCCCGGAAACAATCGGTCTCCCTGGTGGTTTTCTCTCATTTTTATGAACCTTGGGAAGCACATAAAAAGTAGAGACAGTAGGGTTTTCTGTCCATAAGAAGTCATAATCATTTTTATTGATTATGCCCTCATCTAAGGCATCTTGTATTTGATCTTGGTACTGTTTTACAAAATGAGTAGTTGGATTGGCAGGAAGTCTTATATAACAATTTAGATCATTCAATTGTCTGGTTATTTCTGCTTTATAATCAGACGTTGGCCAGATGACTATATTGCCGCCTTTATCTGACGGCTTTATGACCACATCTTTCCAGAGGTTTATTTCTTTAATTGCCAGTCTTTCCTCTTTTGTAATGTTACTAATTCGTGAACGATGTTCAAATATCAAACTGTCTAGATCTTTCAAGACTAATTCAATATAAGTCGAGACCTGCGGGCATATCATTGGATTGGGATTAAAGGTAGATTTTTTCTTCAGTATTTTGTTATCATTAGTTGTCTGTGTATCATCACAAGCCGATTCTGATTGTAGATCTTCTAATATTTTGATCATTTCCTGGTCTTGCAGATCAAGATTATCACTTTTAAAGTTCAAACTGGTAATCTGTTGTTGTTTAAAAAATTTATGTAATAGCAGTTTCCTACCATAAAGGTGTAAATCTTTCTCTATTGTGAATCTGTCCATGTCACTTGATGGTGAAAAGGATAAACCTTTGGACAGAATCTTTTCTTGTGCTTGTGTCAATACTTTTTCTGACAAATTAATAATTCTCAGTGGGCTATCTTTTTCTTCTAATACCTTATTTTCCTTTATTGCCCCTGAGGGTTCCTTTCCCAATCTCTTTGTTCTCTTTTGCGTAAATTTCTGCCCCCCCCGACTCGTTTTCTTATGTCTTTTTCTGGCTCCCCATGTCCTATATTTCTTCCTAAAAAAGCTCTCTGATGAGGTGCTGAAATTGGTGTTCTAGTGGGACTATCAGATATTTCCCCTTCTGAAGTTTCAACCTCTGAAGTAGTATAGTCTGTATATGATTTTTTTACCTCCAAATTTGTCTCTTTTCAAATTCCATTTGAATACCATATTATGTTCAAAATCATTTTTGGCCCTTATAAATTTCTTTCTTTTCTTATCTTTGACCATTTGTTCTATGTCATGGACTTCCTTTTTATATTTTTCATAAGTTTTTTGAAATTTATCTAAATTTTCATATTCTTTCAACTTTTCTCCTAATTTGACTATATTAGAGGTATATTGATCCAAACTAATTTGGTCGTGTTTCACCAGCACTTTCATAAGCTCGAATGAGCATTGAAGGAGGATTCGTTCCCATTCGTCTCTTAAAATATCTGTTGCTAATTCATAGGCAGGGAATATTTTGGGTCTAAGATCTCTGGGTACCAGTTTCTGTTTTATGTAATTGTCAAAAGTAAGTTTGTTCCAATAGGTCTTGGTTTCTTTAATTAGTAAGTGTTTAAGATCCACCAGGTCTTCTGACCAATGCAAATTATTCTGTTCTCTAGATTGTAGCTCACTAAAAAGGCATTACGAATTTATGCTCCATTTCTCCTGTCTTGAACTGAGATCCTGTCTTGTATTAAGAGAGGTGATTTCCATGTTTATATATTTAAAAGTAGAAGGATGGATATTCTACTTATTATTCTCAATAAATTATATTTAACTTCTTGTCCTTAAATGACCAATACCATATTTCTAATTATAATTAGTTGTGCTGGTGGATAGAAATTGAATTAAATCAAAAGGTTTACATATATGGAAAAAAGGGTTTTACTACCGCACCAACTCTAGAGCCATATCCCAGTATCAAATAAGTATATCTCTTAGGGTAATTTAACTCCATTCTCTAATTAAATACATATAAATATTGTTCTATAACTGGGGTGCAACCTAAAACTAAAGTGACTTAGTAATTGGAGAGAGAAAGAACAGTAGTTAGTTAAATCTAGGTGCACTATGGATCTATATCTTCATAATAGTATCAAGACCATCCCCTTAAAACATAACTTTTATTGAATATGACTTAAATCAATAAAAGTTATGTTTTAAGGGGATGGTCTTGATACTATTATGAAGATATAGATCCATAGTGCACCTAGCTTTAACTAACTACTGTTCTTTCTCTCTCCAATTACTAAGGATTATTATGCATAAGATGTGGCTAAAATGTCACATTAGATGGGTATATGTGTATGTGTATATATATATATATATATATATATATATATATATATATATATATGTACATGTATATGTGGACATAGCAGAGCATAGATAAATGGCTGTTAAAATTTGGAGCTGAAGTTTTAGCAGAAACTTTGAGAAGCATTCTTCAAATTGCAACCCTAGAGTATAGGAGTAAGAGTTGATCATTAATTGTGATATATTCATTAGTAAAAAACAGGAAGATTTTAAATATACATTATTGACTGTTCAATTAAAATCTTTTAGACAAAGAGAATTAATAGCCCAAAAAATTTAAAATATTCAATGTGATTGTGAACCACACCTAAAAATGTCTGGTAACGATTTTATGTGCTGACAAGAATTATTTCTATCATTGTTTTTTTTGTTCGGACGGAGAACCAGACCCATCCCCCACACCTTTTACTCCTAGTGGAAAAAAAATCCTTTGTGCTCAGCACAAGAGAGGGGGGGGGGCATGGGTTCCGAAGAGAAAAAAATACATGTGTAGATTTCTGAAAAAAACCCAAAAGCTGATGTTGAACTACTATCATCATCATTTATTTATATAGTACCAACATATTCTGTAGCGCTTTACAAATGGGGACAAACCTAGTAAACTAATAAACAAACTGGGTAAAACAGACAAAGAGGTGAGAAGGTCCTGCTCGCAAGCTTACAATTTTATTGTTTGGTTTTCCTGAGACATTTATATCACACTGTGATTTTGTATTTATCTTATATGTTAATAACTTGCTTTTGTTTTGTTTTTTACAGTCTTTGTAGACACTATTCTTAGCTGTTAATATTCCTATATCAACATGGCTACATGGTTTCCAGAAATAAACTGCAATTTTGCCAGTTCAGGTTAAGTATTTGGGTTATTGCTTGACCCAAGGACTAACACATCAAGTTATTCTGCATATGCACTAGTCGCTAAATAAAATCAGTAGTGCACATCTTTCTAGGGATGTGTAGTTGGAATTTACATGGAAACTATCAAACACTTATTGTTTATTAAAGTGACGAATTTAAATATAGATGCTCATTCATTGTCAATCTGTTTAAAAATAGTTGCAACTGTAGCATTATTCAGAGAAAATATCTAGTAGTTAGTCAGAAATTGTTTTTTATTTTTTTCTACATTCCATATCATGTTTTGTTTTTGATGAATTTTGCACAAACATGACAAGTCTTCGCTGCCAGATTCGTAAATTGTAAATGAGATCTTATGGCTTTTCTTTATCTAATTATTTTTTGGTGTAATATCATTAATACTGTTATGTTCTTAATTAGTGTTCATGGGAATGCACAGAGGGTGGATGAAAGTAATGATAAGTATATGAAATTTTTGATGAATTAATGCCTATTTATGACTGTATGGAACTTTTGGACTAGAACCTTTACAACTAGATCTGACATTGAGTATACACACTTACTGGGAGAAGGTATATATTTTTTATATATATATTATATGTGTATATATATATATATATATATATATACAGATGGTAGTTATCATAGATTAAATGAGATTGGAAAGTTATGTATAAGATATAATATAAGTAACACTCACAACAGTGTGTGAGTTAGTGCAAGGCAAAAGTATTAAACATCTACACAGATAGTAGATATGTATTCAGTGCATTGTGGTGGTTTAGAGATTGTCTAACTGTAGTAGATACTTCGAAAGCATATTTTCAACATGTGAAGAAGATGCTAGATGCTATTCAGATGTCATTGCAGGTAGTGATTAAGTATTAAGATCACACAGGTAATACTGATGAAGTTACAATAGGTGTAGTAAGAAGTCCATTACTAATTAACATTTCTTCACAGGACTTGAATTTGTTGTTCTTTCAGATAATTACTGATCAGAAATTAATCAGAATATAAAAGTTTTGTTATTCACAGGAATTGGCCCTCTGGAAGTTGAAGGGATGTGTACTGTCACTCACCGGACCGTGAGTGCCTCTGTGCTGGTGCGTGGTTCTCTATCCTTCCAACCGGCGCCTGTCCTGAGCCGCGGCCGTCCGCCATCTTGATGGACTGCGCATGCGCAGCATCCATGAACTCTTATGACTTTGCTTTTAACCTAATTGGTGGATCAATCACCTCTCCCTATTTAAGGCACCTGTGGCCATGGTATCGTTGCCTGATCTTGAGTCTCATTCCCAGTGAGTCTCTGAAGGTGTCTCCTGTGTCCTGCTCGTATCTTCAGTTTTACTGCTGGATTACCTGCTCTGCTCATCGGCGGTTCCCATACCCGCTACTGACTCCTGTGTCCTGCTCGTGTCTTCAGCTGTCTGCTGAATTACCTGCTCTGCTCATCGGCGGTTCCCATACCCGCTACTGACTCCTGTGTCCTGCTCGTGTCTTCAGCTGTCTGCTGGATTACCTGCTCTGCTCACCTGCGGTTCCCATACCCGCTACAGTCTCTCAGCTCTCCTGCTGTGCCTGCATATCCTCGTTGGACAAGCTTCTCTACTCAGCAGCGGTATGCATACTTGTTATTGACAATCAGCTGTTATCCTGCATATCCGCTTTGGACAAGCTTCTCTACTCAGCAGCGGTATCCATACCCGCTATAGACTATTAGCCGTTACGCTGCATATCTGTTTGAACAAGCTTCTCTACTCAGCAGCGATATGCATACTTGTTATTGACTATCAGTTGATATCCTGCATATCTGCTTTGGACAAGCCTCTCTACTCAGCAGCGGTATACATACCCGCTATAGACTATTAGCTGTGACGCTGCATATCTGTTTGGGACTAGCTCCTCTGCTCTCCAATTGTATTTATACAGTTATAGACTCTTATCACTCCTCCACTTATCCGCACCTGGACAAGTCCTCACCTCATCACAGCAGTGGTACAACTTGCTATACGCAGACCACTGACTCTCCCGCTACCTACCTGCACCTGGACAAGTCTTCCCTTCACAGCAGTGGTACAGCTTGCTGTACGCAGACCACTGACTCTCCCGCTACCTACCTGCACCTGGACAAGTCTTCTCATCACAGCAGTGGTACAACTTGCTCTACGCAGACCACTGACTCTCCCGCTACCTACCTGCACCTGGACAAGTCTTCCCTTCACAGCAGTGGTACAACTTGCTCTCCGCAGACCACTGACTCTCCCGTTACCTTCCTTCACCTGTTCACGTCCACTCTACTCTCCTACCAGTACAGCTGCAAGTCGCTGACTCTCCTACCAGTATAGCTGCAAGTAACTGACTCTCATCTATTCCATTGGCATTCTCTCTCCATCTGCTGTTATATACGTTCCTACCATTCACCCTCCTGCCTAGAGGACCGCTGTGTAAACCCCGCCCCTCTGGTAAGCATTATAAACTGGTGAATCTTGGGCAGAACTCCTAGTGCCCGTGACATGTACAAGATACTAATGGTACATGGAAAGATGGTAAAGATAGATCAGTGGCCCCAAAGGCTTACCTACCAGCACTAGCAGAAGCAGCCTATAGTCTGACTCATTTAGACAAGGATGGTATGTGTGGACTTGAGGCCTACTGGTGTGCACCTGGCTTCTCTTCTCATGCAGGTAAAAAGGCTGGTTCATGCTTTATTTGCCTGAGGGAAGAATCCAGGTAAAGCCAAATCTGTAGAACCATCTCATATCCCTCCTACAGAGATGTATTGCAGATAATATAAATTGGCCTCATCCAAATAAAAAAAATGTCGTAATCTACTGTATGTACTAATGTTTGTAGATATGTTTTCTAAGTGGGATATAAGTGTAATTCCACTGCAAGTTGCACTGCAGTATTTACAGCAAAGAAATTGGTATATGAATTTGTGTATAGATATGGTGTATCATCAATGATTGAGAATGACAGAGGTACACATTTCAATGTGTAAGTTTGTTTTTATTTTTTTTTATGTATTTTACTAAAGAATAAAAAATAAGTTACTGAAACGATTTAATGGTATATAAAATACACTGAGTAAAGTGATGAAGAATATAGGGATGATTTGATTAGAGGTTTTATCTCTAATATTGTATAGTATCAGAACCACTCCCAGACTTCCATTCAATTTTTTTTTCACCATATGAGATTTTGTTCAGAAGACAACCCAATATTATTATCAGCCCGCAAGATACTTTTCAAATGCATTCAAGATGTAACTGTTAAGTACCTGAATGAGATAAGTAAGCAGTTACAAAAGCTACATGAGACTTTGAAACTGATTGTACTACAAATGCCTATTGAGAACTGTCAGTATATACAACCAGGAAAAATGTTATGGTCAGAAATTTTTAATGTTCTAGTTATTTGACAGATCGATGGGAATAACCACAGTATTGAAAGTTGCTGAAACAAGATACTTGGATTCACATATCCCACTGCAAGAAGGTAGTCGATCCGACACTGACCTGAAGAGACGCAGAGACTAATAAAGTTTTGGAACCATATGTAACAATTTTGTTTCAGGACTTGGACAAAGATGTGATTCAGGAAGAAGAATCTGACCCAGAAGTAAAAGGAAAATATCCTTATTATTGTTGTCACCGCTATAGGCATGATTTCTTTTTATTGTTTTACCTTATATTATTTTTTTATGGACATTTGGTTATGAAGACCTGATGATAAAATCCGGTAGTGGTTTTTGAGGAAATGGGGGCATATAGTTGTAAAAATAAAGAATCAGAACTGTCTTCATCATTCATTCTACTCATAACTAATAACACATACAATAATGACACATATAAGATAGAATTAAAAGATAAGTAATTGGAGATAAACCTGAAGATTGTAATGAGAGACTATCAACTGAAATATGTATATGTCAATATTGTAATAACCTCCTGAAAATGTGTACAATGGTATGATAGGACGAGCAATTAAACTAATTGTTGGATATGTACACATACACTACATGGACACCAATATGTTGAATTGTTGCCAATACCTTTAAATCTTACAGAGTTGCTTAATTTGCCAGAGGAAAGACCAGTTGTTGGGAAATATAATGAAACACGACCTCTTTATTTAAAATTGTTGCCACATGTATTGACTGAAAGTGTTATATGTATAAATTTTACTAATAGACCTATAGATGAGAAAAATGAACATCTAGGTAAAATTGGGAAAAGTCCTGCATTTAAAAATAAATCTAAAATTTTGATATGTTGGATCAAAGAGATTTTTGGAAACAGTAGCATGGAAATAAAATATTATAATGTTACAAGATGGTGTTTGTAAAGAGCAGTTAGATAAAAACAAACATGGATATAGATATTAGATATAGATATAGATATTGTATACATAGATATATTACATGTATCAATACCATGTATTTTATTAGATGATATATTACAAATGTGGAAGTAAGGCATATAAGTGTATACCATTGAATTAAGGTAGAATATGTTATCTAGGTTAGGTGATTCCAATTGTTAATGTATTTACACAAAATGATTTAAAGGAAATTGTATCGAAAAAGTATTTAATAGATTTTTGACTATAAAAAGAAAGGAAAGAAGTGATGAAAAGAGTGAATAACAACCAGTATCACAACTTATTAGTGAATCAACTGGTATACACGTATGAATTATATTAAAAGTTATAGGCACTGCACATAGAAATATGAATTGGTTTTGTATCCAAGGTTTAGCTACATTGATTGATAAAATATCAAATGTGTATGATGAAACCTTTTGTTATGTTGCAAAATAACTTCAAGTTTTTAAAATATAGTTAATAGAACATAGATTGATCTTGAATTATTTTACTGCACAAACAAGAGGTTATTGTGTAACATTACAGATGAAGTAATAAAAGTAAAGAGAGATTTTGCAAAGATATATACAACATGACATTATCTGCAGTGGATACAAGGTTTTCGTTATTAGATTAAAAACAATATATAATAATAATTTTTCAGGTTTTAGTACATGGTTTCAATTGTTGATGCATTTATTAGGAAGATTTTTTTTTTATGTTAGGAATATTGTTAGTTATCTATTTTGTATTAAAATGTATACCAGTACTGTTGAAATTTTGTAAGAAAACATTGAGTAAGGAAATTAAGAGAGTGAATAATATAGGGGAAGAAATTATAGAACTGTATGAACAAATTAAACCCCGTAATTATAATATTGTGTGATAGTTTAGAGAACTATCAAATGTGGGACTGTCTAAGATATTTTATTTTGGATGAAGACAATTTATTAATATGAAAATATTTATATTGTTCTGTCTTATTTTAGTATATCATTTATATTTTATGTGGTTTTATTATGTCATATGTTATATAATTTAATCCTTTCGTGTGAGCTGATGAGGGATATGAAAAGGATTGAACGTGTTAATTCAACATCCAAACAGATGTTTCCAATCAAGAGATTTTGAACAAAGACTTCTTCAATTTCTCCATTGCACCCTGTACAGCCATGAGGATCAGGATATGCCTATATACTTTCTCAGCCAATTGTAATATGATATTTGTAAATTGAAGTACAACCTACTTTCTGTTAAAACAAAAACTACTGTCTGGTCCGTTGAAGATCAGAGAGTTTTCAGTTTGAAAATGAGAGTGATAATGTTATCACAGCGCTTGCTTTTTCTTTTGTAAATAAACAATGATATAATTTTATTCTTAAATTTTCTTTTGCTGAAGAAATTATTTTATTACTTTATTACCTGTATAACAGCATAAGGCAGCAGGAGGGGGGAGCCGCCGGTGAGGGAGCCCGTGGGAGATGCAGATGGTGCGGGGGGGGGGGGGGCGGGATGCCGGTCAAGCTGCGGTTCCCGTGGTGGACTCGGAGTCCCCATTTCCCTCATCGCTTCCGGTTTTAGCCGATGGTTCCGGTGCGGGTCTCCTGAGGCAGGCAGTGGCATCTGATCTGTCAGGGGCACTAGGAGTTGCTTACCTGAGTTTCACCAGATGGAACTCTGCTAGAGAGGCGGGGTTATGGCACGCACCTCAAAGCAGGCAGGTGAATGATTGGAGCGACACAACAGCAGGAGAGTAGAGATAGTCTGAGGAAGTCAGCGACTTGCAGCTATGGTTAGAGGAAAGTCAGCGACTTGGAGCAGTAAACTTGAGGCTGAAGATAATGAAGACACGAGGAGTGGACGTGGATAGGTGATGGTAGGTAGAGGAGGAGTCAGTGGTCTGCGTACAGCAAGTTGTACCACCGCTATGGTGAGGAGTCTGGTCCAGGTGTAGGTAGGTAATAGGAGAGTCAGTGGTCTGCGTATAGCAAGTTGTACCACCGCTGTGATAGGAGGACTTGTCCAGGTGCGGGTAGGTAGCAGGAAAGTCAGTGGT
Organism: Mixophyes fleayi; assembly: GCF_038048845.1. Lineage (NCBI taxonomy): Eukaryota > Metazoa > Chordata > Amphibia > Anura > Limnodynastidae > Mixophyes > Mixophyes fleayi. The sequence goes on from NC_134409.1 coordinate 93,794,760, forward strand.
CTGCGTGCAGCAAGTTGTACCACTGCTGTGAGAAGGAATGAGGACTTGTCCAGGTGCAGGAGAGTGAAGTTGAAAGGCAAACTGTGGCTGTATGGAAACAGCACGAGTAGAGCAATGTCTTGTGAGGCAGAGATGGAAGGCACAATGAATAGTCTGTATGGAGTAGATGCCTTGCAGTGAGGAGAAGCTGGTCACAGCAGATATGCACAATAAAGCTAAGTAGTAGAGTGAGGAGATATCGTAGCTTGAGTGAAAGCTTGTCCTAAATGAAGCAATGCAGTAACACAGTCTATATGGGTACTTGTACCCTGTGCAGCAAACAACAATGGATACAACTGGTATGCGAGCAATAGGCAATAGTCAATAGTCAGTAGAGCATACCCAGTTGTGTAGATCGAGAATCAGCTGAGAAGTGAAGCGTTGTAGCGGTATGGGAACCGCCGCTGAGTTGAGCAGGGAGCAGCGTGGAAGCTGAAGCACGAGTAGAGCTGGAAGCAGTTTGGAAACTGCACACAGGAGTACAGCTGGAAGCAGTTTGGAAACTGCACACAAGAGTAGAGCTGGAAGCAATTTGGAAACTGCACACACCTATAGAAGTTCACTGGGAGTGAGACTTCAAGATCAGGCAACTACCTAATGCTGCAGGTGCCTTAAGTAGGGAGGGGTGATTGATCCATCAATCACATTAGTGGTCAGGTGTAGTTGTTAAAGGGACCTGCGCATGCGCAGTGCGACAGGATGGCGGACGGCCGCGGTTCCACACAGGTGTGAGCGGGAAAGATGGAGAACCACGTACCAGAGTGGAGGCACTCACACTCCGGTGAGTGACATGATCCTATTGGCACCCCTCTTCTGGAAACAGGTAATCGTGATAAATGTGGAACTGATCCAAAGATTGAGCTAGTCCCGGTGATAAGCATTTTACCAAAACAAGCTGAAAGTAATATGTTGTCTTGCAAGGTGTCTGATATATGCGAGTATAATGTGATCCTCTCCCGTGACACCACGCCAGTTCCATCAAAGGCTGGTAATGTTACCTTTATGCAGGGACCAGAAACAGCCACCCCTAGCAGCTTAGCTGCTTCTCCGGGGATGTCGGGCCACTGTGTGTCTTCTAAAACAGCTCCCGTTGTGTGTGTCCCTGGTCCTGTAGGCTCCCTGTATGTAGGCTCAGGCAGGCTCAACATGAATTCTGAATCGGTGGTGTGTGCAGGTAGTTCTACTGATGTTGGAAGGTCCTTAAGTCATGCCCAGGTTAGAATTATTGGCTCCATATAAGGGCCCTTGCAGCTAACCGAAAGGGTGAAAAAAGCAGCCGTCTTAATAGACGAAGTAACTAGGAGAAATGCGGAGTTGGCTGATAAACGTGGTGTTTGGGATAGGCAGCCTGGTTCCGGAGCTATGGGGAATAAATGGGGGGTGGGTCTTAGTAAGTCTATAATGAATAATCAGGCTGAGGTGGTAAAAGGTGGTCCTGATTTGTCCAATGCTGGGCCCGTTGGTAATATAGGTGATGCCCAGGACGGTACGGTGCATTTAAATCCTGGGGTACAGGGCTCCGCTAAAAAATCTGTCCCAGGTACATCCTCCTATGCAAGCATTGTGTCTGGTAGAGGCCAGAGGTTGGTGGGCTCTCCTCCAGGGGGTCCGCCTCCTAGAGGTCAACCCCCTAAGTGTAGGAATGTTGTGCAGCTTAAATTCATTGGTGACAATCCCCGGAACAGAGCTGACTTCTTGATGGCGTTTCTAGACTCTTTTGGGTTCATGCCCGCGGATCTCTTTGCTTGCATCCACCCCATCGGAGCGTCTGAGTATGACGTTAGCTTCATTTCATATCAGGGCTTGCAGGCATTCTGGAATCGGTGGGGTGGGTGTAGGGGACGAGATGCATGGGTAAATTTCAGAGCCATGGCCATAACAAGGCAAGAAAGGGTTAAAGTTACAATCCTAGTTAGGAATGAGTCGATTCCCGTGGCCGACTTGGCCTTCTGGTTAAGGAGGTACGCAAGTCTAGTGTCCCCGCTGGTAAAGGTACCGGACCCGAGCTATGGCTTCTGGGGTGGTGGGTGGTTTGCCACAGTCGATCTGCGATGCAGGAAGGCTAGCCTGACACACATACCATCGGCTGCCTTCCTTGTAGAGACAGGATTCAATGTTTTTATCCAGGTCAGCCGAGGATGTGCCATCGCTGTGGGGACTCCCGCCACCTCAGCGCCAACTGTCCGCACCAAAAGTGCAAGCATTGCGGAGACACTGGGCATGAGTCCCATTCATATGGACAAATCAGATGCAACCTTTGTGGAACAATTGGGCACCCATTTAGCAAGTGTCCACATGCCTCCCACAACATAGAAATACCGGACGAGGATATGGTTCAAACAGCCGAAAGGGTGGAAGGAGAGCAAGGGGGTAGGTCCTCCGTAGTAGTTCCTGAGCTGGTGCCCGTCCCTGTTCCCGAGGTAGTTGCACAGTTTAGTAACCCAGTGGAGTCCCCGGTGGTGCCTGTTTTAGACAATGTCTGGGAAAAGCAGAGGAAGAAGGGCAAAAAGAAAACTAAAATAAAGAGGGGTAGAGACGTTGTCCTGTCTAACAACTTTCAATTTCTTTCAAGTGAGGAGGAAATAGATGAGGGCGAGGTGGTCAGGACTGAGTGTGGGGATCTAGTTCTCAAGCTAAAAACAGATAGGAAGAGGAGAAAGCCCAGCAGTCCATCTCTCAGTGAGGCGGCAACCTATTGCAAACCTAGAGTCAAATCAAGGATCCCTTGGGCCTTTCTGAAGAAGCAGGTAGTTTCTGTTGGCCCCCCTTCGGTGGAGGATCTAGCTCCTACCCCTTTCCCGGACCCTTCTCCTTTTCCCACCCCTCCTGTCCCTGTTCCTGATTCCCTGGGTAATCCTGGGCCTTTCCCTGCCCCTATCCCTGTCCCTCGCCCTGTCCCTTCCCAGATTCCTGAGCCTAACCTTACCCTTGCCCATCCCTCTGTCACATCCCATGTTCCCCCTTCCGGTTCTCCCCCTGCTCTCCCTCCTGATCCCCCTCCTATCCTGGGACCTAGTTCAGGAATGCAGCCCTTTACTAGTCCCTCGGCACCGTGTAAAGCTGAAGTCACTTCTGGGGAGGTGGCGGTTGGTGAAGTAGGGGAGGTTACAGTTGAGTCAGATGAGGCTCCTCCCTCTGGGGAAGTGGTGGTTCTCCGAGAGGGGGAGGCTTTACCGGCCGCTATAAATTGTAAGCGATATGATTCCTCCGATGAGGACTCTGTTAAACCGGTGAAAAAGAAGTGAGCTGATTCTTGCCTTCTATAGCTCTGAAGGATTGCTTCCCAGCCCATTAGATTTGCCACTATTAATGTGGCATCTATACTTTCTGAACAAGCTCGTTATATGGTCTTTAATTTTTTCATCACGGTTGAGGCTGATTTTTTATTTTTGCAGGAGACCAGATTGGGTCAGTTGGCTGACCTTCACAAAGCCAAGAGGGAGTGGAGGCCTGGGCCCTCCTACTGGTCTCTTGCGGCTGAGCCATACGGTGGGGTGGCGGTGCTTTTTACCGGCATGATAACCATCCAGCGAGTCATAGAACTAGAGGTAAGTAGGTGCATGGTCCTGGATGTCAATCTAAGAGGGCACGACCTGAGGTTGATCAATGTCTATGGTCCTCAAACAAGGTGGAGTAGGAAGTGCCTTTTCGGTGTGATAAAGCCATACCTTTTTTCAGCCCGGCAGATAGTCTTTGGTGGTGACTTTAACACCGTCATTAGGACTAAAGACAGGGGAGGTTCAAGGACTTCTCTGGGCTGTGACTCCTCTTTTCTAGTTAGTATGATTAGGCAGGCTGGTCTGGTAGATGTGCATATTCGCCATTTCCCGGACCACACAGGGTTCACCTACTTTAGAGGTAGCTGTAGGTCTAGGATAGATAGGTTTTTTGTTAAAGAGAGCTCGAAAACCTTGGCTCCGGAGCTGAGGTCAGTAGAGTTATCTGATCACATTTACCTCTCTATCTCCTTGAATGCCTCGGAGACTCTTCGGAAGGGTAGGGGTCTCTGGCGCTTGAACTCTAAACTTCTTGATGAGGAGGTGATAAGACAGTTCTTTAGGGACTTCTTTGAATCCCAGGAAACTCTTTTTGAGGCGGGTTGGAGTAGGTCTGAATGGTGGGAGATGCTGAAGAAGAGGACCCGGAGCTTTTTCCGCGACCTAGTAGCTAGAATTAACTTGTTAAAAGAAAGTACCTATATGGCACTGAGAAGAATACTTGGATTCTTGATTTCTGGCCAGGGGGGATAGTGGGGAGATCCCCCGGGTGAAAGCTCAGATAAGAGAGATACAATTTAACCGGTATGCTTCCTTGATTCTGGAGAGGGACTATGGGAAGTACCATTCGCCCGACCCCTTCCAGAGCTGTAGGAACTCGGTAGATATTAAGGAGGTGAGAGACGTTTGCCCGATGCCGAGGGTGTCCTTAGGGAGGATAAGGAGGGCATACTTGGTGTCGTGTGGTCTTTCTACTCTGATTTCTTGTCGGAGAAGTCACTTAACGGAGAAAAGATGGACCAGTTTTTGAGGGAAACTCCTGGCCTTGGAGATCTCAGCGGCTCGCTTGAGTCCTTGGGCAGTGAGGTAACGGTGGACGGGGTCAGGATGGCGATAGATGGGTTATCTATCAAGAAAGCCCCAGGCCCAGATGGTCTTACATCTGAGTTCTTTAAAATCTCTGTGGACATCCTGGCCCCGCGCCTCGTGGAAGTCTTTAATGAGAGCCTGGGTAGAGGTTTATTTCCTCCCTCCATGAGGGTTTCTGCCCTTATTCTGTTGTCCAAGGGGAAGGATCAGTCGAGTGTTGAGAACTGGTGCCCCATCGCTCTTCTCAAAACCGACAAGAAGATTGATGAAGGTTTCCGGTCGGTTGCTCTCTCCTTCTCAGCATTGCACTGTCAAGGGTCGAAGCACTTTCAGTGCTGTCCTGGGGGTGCGGGAGGTCATTGAGCGGTGTCGTGCTGAGAAGTACCTTTTAGCGTTAGATCAGTCGAAGGCCTTTGATAGGGTTAACCACGTGTACCTTTGGGCTCTGCTTCTGCGGTATGGTCTTCCAGTCCGGGTTGTGAATTGGCTCCGTACTATTTACAGACAAGCCGAGAGCTTCCCTCTTGTGAACGATTGGGTGGGTCCGTCCTTTGAGGTCAGCTCTGGAGTAAAGCAGGGTTGCCCCCTGAGCCCCCTTTTGTATGTGTTTGCTATAGATCCCTTCATCTGAAGGGTTGATGGCAGCTCGATAGGGGGAGTGCTGTTGGGTCTGGAGTGTCCTTTGAAGATAGCCTACGCTGACGATGTTACTGTTGTCTTGTCGAGTCCCGCAGAAGCAATAGAGGTAGCAACTCTGGTCTGCGGGTATTCCGAGGCAAGTGGCACTTTAGTAAACCAGGAAAAGAGTAAAGTTTTCTGGATGGGGGAGGAGGGTTGTGAATTCAGCCTTCCAGACAGTCTCCCCCGGGCTAGTGATAAGATCAAAATTTTAGGGATTCATTTTGGCCCTGGCGATTATGCCAAGCAAAATTGGGAACTTAGGCTGGAGTTAGCTTCCTGGAAGGTAGAGAGCTGGAAGAGGTGGAAACACTCTCTCCGGGAAAGGGTGGACCTGGTCAAGACCTTCCTGATCCCGATATTCTTGTATATCAGCTATGTGTGCCTTCTGCCAGAATCTTTATGGTCTAGGGTTTATGCATTTTTTTCCAGTTGTTCTGGGGGAATAGGCTGAACCTGGTCAAGCGGGCTATGACCTACCGCCAGAGGAGGGATGGTAGCCTGGGTTTGGTTAACCCAGTGCTTTTCTTTAGCACAACTTTTTTGAAGTTGCACCTGAGCAGTCTCCTAGTTGAGACCCCTCCTCGGTGGGTAGGTGGTTTCAGGCTGTGGGGGGAACCCTTCCTCAGTGCATGGTATAGGGGAGGCACGGTGAAAAGTTTCAGGGTCCGGCATGGGTATCTTCCGGCCTACGTTTCCTTGGGATTGAAGGTGACAAGGCGTTGGGGCCTTGGGGCAGGAGAAGTCGGGAGCTCTTCTAGAAGGGAGCTGGAGAAGAGAGTCCTGCACCCCCACTTCTTGGTTCCACTGTCACTGAAGGACTGCCCGGGTGATTTGAGTTCGGTGGGGCTTTCCCTGATAAATTCAGGGAGAATCCCGTTGAAGCTATGTGACATTGCCTGGCTCTCCTTTCACGGGAGACTCTATGTGAGAGGGAACCTCAAGTACAGAAATGCTGATGATCGTGGCTGCCCACGGGAGAAATGTTTAGGGGCGGAGGAGACTATGGACCATTTCTTGCTTCAGTGTCCCTTTAACGTAGAGGTTTATGAAAGAGTTTCTGGGTCCCTGGGGATCCCCTGCCTTTTGGGGCTTAGTTACCCTGAATGGGTTTACGGGGCATTCAAGTCCAGATGGAGGGCTTTTGATTTTTGCACCCTTTTTTTAGTCAGTCTAGTGTCAGATATTTCACGTGGAATGCACGGTGTCAGGTGTCCATCAGGCATAAAATCCTTCCCTGTAAAGTGGTGGTGGGTAACATTCTCCACAAAATGTGGAAGCTGAGAGATATGGAGAGATGTCGGATAACCAATGCTGTCCTTTCACTCCCCTTGATTTTGGAAGCTAAGTATATTTTCAAGTATGGCTTACATGCACCCACAGCTCGTTTCTTTGTGGTGGTGTTTGTATTAGTATGTTGAAATACGTTTGGAAGTTAGTTTACGGTTTAGTGGTGGCACCCTCTTGTTTTATGTGTTTTATCTTTTTGTATATTTATATATTTAGGTTGATGGATTTTCCTGTGGGCAAATAGCCCCCTTATTGGACTTTGAGTTTGGACCTAATATTTTAAGAGAAGAAGGTGCCACCCTTGTAGAGTTGTGTAAAAATGTGTTTCAAGATCAATCAATAAAAATATTTCTATCACATTTCATGTTATGCTCACACAATCAACTTGGTGTTACAGAACTTTTTAAAAAATGACAATGACATGCAGGATATGCTGTCTGTGTCCCAAAAAACTAAGCTTTCCCAAGACACCCAGTGGTGATGGAGATGAGTCAGCACAATATTTTGACATTTTCTCTGCTCTAAAAGAATTGCCCAAAAATCGTGACAGCTATGCCATAAACTTAAATACAAATTCCATGAGGAAGGCCATTGTCAGCAATTACATCAAAGTACACAGATTTCTGTAATGGTGGATTCCAGCGGGCATGAATTAGTATTGTTTGAGGAAGATGTACACAATGATGAGAGTGAATATGATGACAGTGTAGATTGCAGGTGCTGAAATGTAGCTAAGGGAAGGGAGGTACCTGATGCTGGTATGCCTGGTAATATTTTGGGTAGAATGGTATCTTGACAATTTTATGTTTTTCTACAGTAAACTTTCATCTTTTTTAGAGAGGTTTTTTTTTCTTTAAAAAGGTACAAGCTTTTTATTTACATTTTGTTTCCCTGACTTAAAACCACTATGCACTTGAACATAGACTTTAGCACATGAGGTAGAGGGATTAGTATAATCTTGACTGAGACTGGAGAGTGACAACAACAATGTCACCCCTCCTGTTTCTGTATGAGCTATGGCACAATACAATGTTACTGGAGACTTTGAAGAACACTGACAGCCCTATTATTACAATTTCTATTTCAGCACTGATCCCTGCCACCTCTCCTGTTTCTGAGTGAGCTATGGTACAGTAAAATGTAACTGCAGATTTAGACCAAGTCAGCCAGCCCTATAATTTCTATTTCAGCAATGGAGCACTCCTCTTTGTCTGTTAACTATTGTCACACTCTGCTCCCCAGGTATCTCTACCCGAGCCTCTAAACACTGACTATCACTTTAAACATTTATTCTTAGCACAGGCTGTAAGCCACGGTTTGCACATGCGATTACTTCACCTGTGTGTTAGTCAGTTCTGCCATTGGTCAGCCTCCCTTTATAAGGTCCCTCCTTTTACCTTCTCATTGCTGGTTCTTCAAGTCATACTGTTAGGTACCCCTCCAGTCAGAGCAACAAAACCCGGAGTCTGCTCCGAGAGTCTGGTGTTGCCCCTAGTGGTGGGGACAGACTTGGCTGCAGACAAACGGAGGGTCGTGAGATGTGTACCGGCTGCGGAGAACCCAGGAATAGAGAGTTGTGGCAGACAGCAGAGAACGTCACCAGAGAACAAGCCGAGGTCAGAAGTCACTTGCTTGGTAGAATAGTCAGAAAACACGCCAAGGGTCAGGGTCACAAGCAAATCAGCAGTATCCAAGGTTCAGGCCAAAAGGTCAGGGGCACAGGCAATAAGGCAAAATCCAGTAAACAGGCAAAAGGGTCAAAACGAGTCCAGCAGAATATCAGAGCAGGTCAGCACAAGAACACACTATGACGCTATAACCGGCAGGGAGGCTAAGTCCTCCCTGCCTTAAATACAAGAGACAGCCAATCAGTGCTTGTTCTGGAAGAGTCACTGCCCCTGGTAATTACCCTCCAGAAATATACTGTCACGGGCACTAGGAGTCTTTGCCCAGGATATCACCAGATGATGGACTTACCAGAGTAATATAGCTGGTACTATGGTTCTCTGGTAGCAGGGTGACAACGGAACAGGAGAAACAGCAGATAGTGAGAGAATGCTCGAGAAAAGTCTATGACTAGCAGCAACAGGTAATGAGTAGATGAATGTACACGAGGAACCAGATGGACAAGGAAACGTGAGGAAAGTCAGTGGTCTGCGTATAGCAAGTTGTACCACTGCTATAGTGAGGAGGAATGTCCAGGAGTAGCGAGGAGGTAGTGAGAGTCAGCGGTCTGCGTATAGCAAGTTGTACCGCTGTCTATAGTGAAGGAATGGAATCCAGGTGAAAGGAGGTAACGAGGAAGTCAGTGGTCTGCGTATAGCAAGTTGTACCACTGCTTATGTGAGAGGATACTTGAAACTGGTGTCACAGGGAACAGGAGTCAGTGGCCTGCGTCAGCAAGTTGTACCACTGATATATATATGTGAGGAGGGGCACGAGGAGATGAATGTAAAGCAGAGTATACACGGGGCACACAGAACTTGATCCCACGATGATATCCACAATACAACGATAACTAACAAGCACTGCTTGAAGTATACAAAGTCACAGTAGCTATCCAGGCAATAGGAAACAAAGTCAATGGTAACAATAGCTTCAGTGGATAGGAGGCTCCGGAGGAGAACACAACTCAGTCCAGATGGATATGCAATACAAAAGCAAAGTCAATGGAAAGTATGCATACCGCGGTTCAGGAGAGCAGGCTGTCAGAGAGACGTGCAGGGATACCTGAACGGCTGAAGGCTGGCAGGAGGAGAGACCACTGGAGGGTGGAAGCGGTAATCAGGTTGGTGCAGCGCACGGCAGGTAATCCAGAATCAACGAAGCAATACTCAGGAAGCAGTAGTAAGTGAAACTGGAAACATGATGAACATGGGAGAGTTGAGGCTGTCTGGTATCCAGTAGTAGTGGTGGAGGCAGCGGAGAGAAGGCACGCTGAACATGGGAGAGTAGAGGCGGTCTGGAACCCTGTAGTAGTAACGGAGGCAGCGGAGAGCTGACACAATAAAACCACAGGAGAGTGGAGACGAACAGGAACTCTGTAGTAGTAACGGAGGCAGCAGATAGGAATCAGCTGAGTGCAGGCACGATGAACACAGGAGAGTTGAAACAAACAGGAGTCTGGTAGTAATAGCAGATAGGAATCAGCTGAGTGCAGGCACGATGAACACAGGAGAGTTGAAGTGGTCTGGAAACCACAATAGCAGTAAACAGGAATCAGCCGGAGCTGAATACACGAGGAACACAGGAACACCTTCAGAGGCTCATGGGAAATGAGACTCCAAGATCAGGCAACCAGGTAATGATCACAGGTGGTTTAAATAGGGAGGGTTGCCTGATCATCCAATCAATTAAAAGCAACAAGTACTGAAGGTTTGATAAGAGCTGCACATGCGCAGACCCTCAGGATGGCGGACGGCCACGGTTCCTGAACACACGGGAAATGGCACTCACAGTCCGGTGAGTAACAGTACCCCCCCTTTTAAAGGTGGGCACAGAACACCTGGAACCGGGTTTGTCCGGAAACTTGGAATAAAACTTCTTAAGAAGAGCTGGAGCGTTGAGATCTTCTGCTTTGATCCATGACCGCTCTTCAGGACCAAAGCCCTTCCAATGAACGAGGAAACAAAGAACTCCTCGCGAAATTTTTGCATCCAATATGTGAGTGATCTCAAAGTCCTCCTCTTGATGAATTTGAACTGGCCGAGGTGCTGAAGGAGGGACCGAGAAACGGTTGATGATAAGAGGTTTGAGCAAAGACACATGGAAGGCATTGGAAATACGAAGGTTCTTAGGTAGTAGAAGTTTGAAACAAACTGGATTTATCACTTGAATGATCCTATACGGACCAATAAAACGAGGAGCGAACTTCATACATGGGACCTTCAAACGAATATTTTTGGTTAATAACCAAACACGATCTCCGATTTTCAGTGGTGGAATAGCCCGTCTCTTTTTATCTGCAAAAAACTTATATCTGGCAGATGTTTTCTTTAAACAGGTTTTGACCTGAGACCAAATATTTTTGAAGGTCTGACAAACAGTCTCTACAGCAGGAACTTGGGTGGGAGGGAGGGCAGGAAATTCCGAAAAAGACGGATGGTGACCGTAAACCACAAAGAATGGAGTTTTAGAAGATGACTCATGATACATGTTGTTATGAGCGAATTCAGCCCATGGAAGCAAATCTACCCAGTTGTCTTGGTTGGCTGAAGAGAACATCCTTATAAAAGTCTCAAGATCTTGATTGACCCTTTCGGTTTGTCCGTTTGATTGAGGATGGTAGGAGGATGAGAGTGATAATCGGATACCTTACAGAGGGCCCGCCAGAATCTGGAAACGAATTGTACTCCTCTATCTGAAACAATCTCGGAAGGACATCCATGAATACGGAAGATTTCTTTGATGAAATAATCAGCCAGAGTAGATGAAGAAGGTAAACCGGTCAAAGGAACGAAATGTGCCATCTTCGAAAATATTTCCACCACTACCCAAATAGTATTGCAGTTTTTACTAGGAGGAAGATCAGTAACAAAGTCCATACTAATATGGGTCCACGGCTTGGAAGGAATGGGTAGTGGTTGAAGCAAACCCGCTGGAGTTTTGCGGGGAGTCTTAAACTGGGAACACAATTCACACGCAGCCACAAAATCTTTGACATCTTTCCTCATAGAAGGCCACCAGTAACTTCGAGAAAGAATTTCAAAGGTCTTGCGTTCACCACAGTGTCCAGAAAAACGAGAAGAGTGAAACCACGAAAGGATTTTCTTCCTAAGAGCAGGAGGCACGAGGGTTCTCCCAAATGGTAGCACCTTAGTGGAAGAAGCAGCCAGAGAAACACATTTGGGGTCTAATATAGAGTGGTTGGGACCATCTTCAATGTCTGAGGACGTCACAAAATCTTGAGATAGGGCGTCTGCTTTTTTATTTTTTGCAGTTGGTTTGAAGGTTATGATTAGTTCAAAACGAGAAAAGAAAAGAGACCATCTTGCTTGACGAGGATTCAAACATTGAGCAGACTGTAAATATGACAAATTTTTATGATCAGTAAAAATTGTCACAGGATGACGAGCTCCCTCCAACAAATATCTCCATTCCTCTAATGCTACTTTTATAGCCAGCAACTCCTTGTCCCCGATGGTATAATTCTTCTCTGCAGGCAGAAGACCCCGAGAGTAAAAGGCACAAGGATGGAATTTTTGTTGCTCCGATCTTTGGGAGAGAATGGCTCCTAAACCAACATTAGAGGCATCTACCTCTAGGAAGAAGGGAAGCGTCACATCAGGCTGTCGAAGAACAGGAGCAGAGGAAAAGGACTCTTTGAGAAACTGGAAGGCTTGAAGAGCCTCAGAGGACCATTGTTTAGTGTTAGCCCCTTTACGAGTTAGGGCCACAATAGGAGATGCAATCGAGGAAAAATCTTGAATGAAGCGTCTATAGTAATTGGCAAAACCTAAAAAACGCTGAATTGCACGAAGAGTAGTTGGCTGAGGCCAATGTAACACAGCATTCACCTTTTCTGGATCCATCTGAAGACCAACTCCGGAGACAATATATCCCAGAAATGGAATCTGGGGCAACTCGAATGAACATTTTTCTAACTTGCAGAATAATGAATTTTTCCGGAGTCTGGAAAGGACCTCTGCCACATGTTGATTATGAGAAGGCAGGTCCTGCGAAAAGATCAATATGTCGTCCAGATAGACAACGACACAAACATATAACAAGTCCCGGAAGATCTCATTAATGAAACCCTGGAAAACAGCGGGGGCATTAAATAACCCGAAGGGCATTACTAAATATTCATAATGCCCATCTCTGGTGTTGAAAGCTGTCTTCCATTCGTCACCGGACCTGATTCAAATTAAATTGTAGGCACCACGAAGATCCAACTTGGTAAAGATCCGGGCTCCCTTGATACGATCAAATAACTCAGTAATTAATGGAATGGGATACCGATTTTTGATAGTTATGGCGTTAAGTCCACTGAAATCTATGCAGGGGCGTAATGACCCATCCTCATTTTTTACGAAGAAAAACCCTGCTCCAGCGGGAGAGGTAGAAGGTCGAATAAATTCTCGCTGGAGATTCTCTTGGATGTACTCAGATGTAGCTTGAGTTTCAGGTAACGAAAGTGGATACACACGTCCCCTGGGAGGAGTCTTGCCAGGTTGAAGATCAATCGGACAGTCCCATGAACGATGAGGAGGAAGACGTTCAGACTGAGTTTTATCAAATACATCAGCAAAAGAAGCATACTGAGGAGGAAGTCCCGGTGAACAAGGTGAAATGGAGGATTGCTGTATTTTGAGAGGAACGAATTGAGAGAGGCAACGATGATGACATTCAGGCCCCCAAGACGTAACTTGAGGAGTGTGCCAGTCAATCTGAGGAGAGTGACGTTGAAGCCATGGAAGGCCTAATACAATCGGACTGGTAGTAACAGGAAGAATTCAAAATGAAATTTCTTCCTGGTGTAATACACCAATTTGAAGGGTTACTGGAGACGTACTCTGGGTGATGAGACCATTAATAATGCGTGATCCATCGATAGCAGTCACAGTAATAGGTATTTTCAAAGTAATCACTGGTAGGGACCATTGATTCACGAGGGATTTAAAAATAAAGTTTCCTGCAGCTCCAGAGTCAATAAGTGTTTGGGACTTAAAGGATTTGGTAGCAAAGGAAACTGTAACATCAAAAGCACAAACTTTTAATTTCGTAGAACATGGAGAGGACTCCAGGGACCCTAACTTCACCTCTCCAGAACTGGTTAGGGCCTGGCATTTCCCGATTTTTTTAAGGCATGAATTGAGCATATGAGTACAATCAGCACAATAGATACAAAGTCTATTTTTTACTCTTCGGTCCCTCTCCCTTGAAGTTAATTTGGAGCGACCTATCTCCATGGGTATCGCCGGAGATGAAACTGGGCGAACTTGAGGGCTTGAGCGAAGAGGTGCTTTAAATGAAGTTGTTTTTTCAGACTCTCTTTCACGAAATCTCATGTCTACACGGTGGCAAAGAGAAATCAAATCTTCTAGAGTAGTAGGTAATTCTTGAGTAGTCAGTGCATCTTTAATTTTATCAGAAAGCCCCTGCCAGAAGGCGGCAATTAACGCTTCAGTGTTCCGCTGAAGTTCAGAGGCTAATATCCGAAATTGAATGACGTACTGGCCTACAGTACGAGAACCCTGACGTAGACGGAGGATGCTGGATGCAGCGGAAATAACACGACCAGGTTCATCAAATACACTTCGAAACGTGGAAATAAATTTGGCACTATCCTGTAATAATGGATCATTTCTTTCCCACAGAGGGGAAGCCCATGCGAGAGCTTGTCCGGAAAACAAGGAAATGAGATAGGCCACTCTGGAACGATGAGTAGGGAAATTGTGAGGTTGAAGCTCAAAATGAACTGAGCATTGATTTAGAAAACCCCTGCATGTTTTGGGGTCTCCATCATATTTTGACGGAGTAGGCAGGTGAAGTGTGATAGCAGTAGACACCTGGGATGGCACTGGGGAAATGGAGGAAGGCACAGGAGCATCAACAGTAGCTGTGACATCCTGCACAGACGCTTCCTGGGAGGCCAACGCCCGGTAACACCGCAGCAAATGTCGCTGGCGAACATCCTGTTGTTCAATACGGGTAACTAGATGCTGCAGCATCTCTTTAGCTGTAGGTTCCGCACCTGGGTCTGTCATGGCCTGATCTTACTGTCACAGGCACTAGCAGTCTTTGCCCAGGATATCACCAGATGATGGACTTACCAGAGTAATATAGCTGGTACTATGGTTCTCTGGTAGCAGGGTGACAACGGAACAGGAGAAACAGCAGATGGTGAGAGAATGCTCGAGGAAAGTCTATGACTAGCAGCAACAGGTAATGAGTAGATGAATGTACACAAGGAACCAGATGGACAAGGAAACGTGAGGAGAGTCAGTGGTCTGCGTATAGCAAGTTGTACCACTGCTATAGTGAGGAGGAATGTCCAGGAGTAGCGAGGAGGTAGTGAGAGTCAGCGGTCTGCGTATAGCAAGTTGTACCGCTGTCTATAGTGAAGGAATGGAATCCAGGTGAAGGGAGGTAACGGGGAAGTCAGTGGTCTGCGTATAGCAAGTTGTACCACTGCTTATGTGAGAGGATACTTGAAACTGGTGTCACAGGGAACAGGAGTCAGTGGTCTGCGTCAGCAAAGTTGTACCGCTGATATATATATGTGAGGAGGGGCACGAGGAGATGAATGTAAAGCAGAGTATACACAAGGCACACAGAACTTGATCCCACGATGATATCCACAATACAACGATAACTGACAAGCACTGCTTGAAGTATACAAAGTCACAACAGCTATCCAGGCAATAGGAAACAAAGTCAATGGTAACAATATCTTCAGTGGATAGGAGGCTCCGGAGGAGAATACAACTCAGTCCAGATGGATATGCAATACAAAAGCAAAGTCAATGGAAAGTATGCATACCGCGGTTCAGGAGAGCAGGCTGTCAGAGAGACGTGCAGGGATACCTGAACGGCTGAAGGCCGGCAGGAGGAGAGACCACTGGAGGGTGGAAGCGGTAATCAGGTTGGTGCAGCGCACGGCAGGTAATCCAGAATCAACGAAGCAATACTCAGGAAGCAGTAGTAAGTGAAACTGGAAACATGATGAACACGGGAGAGTTGAGGCTGTCTGGTATCCAGTAGTAGTGGTGGAGGCAGCGGAGAGAAGGCACGCTGAACACGGGAGAGTAGAGGCGGTCTGGAACCCTGTAGTAGTAACGGAGGCAGCGGAGAGCTGACACGATAACCACAGGAGAGTAGAGACGAACAGGAACTCTGTAGTAGTAACGGAGGCAGCAGATAGGAATCAGCTGAGTGCAGGCACGATGAACACAGGAGAGTTGAAACGAACAGGAGTCCGGTAGTAATAGCAGATAGGAATCAGCTGAGTGCAGGCACGATGAACACAGGAGAGTTGAAGTGGTCTGGAAACCACAATAGCAGTAAACAGGAATCAGCCAGAGCTGAATACACGAGGAACACAGGAACACCTTCAGAGGCTCATGGGGAATGAGACTCCAAGATCAGGCAACCAGGTAATGATCACTGGTGGTTTAAATAGGGAGGGTTGCCTGATCATCCAATCAATTAACAGCAACAGGTACTGAAGGTTTGATAAGAGCTGCACATGCGCAGACCCTCAGGATGGCGGACGGCCACGGTTCCTGTAAACACGGGAAATGGCACTCACAGTCCGGTGAGTGACATATACATTAATTAGCCCACAGGCTGGTGTAGGTATTGCGCGTGCGCCCGGCTCCCTGCCTCGCCGGGATGCGTCGCTGAAGAGATCCCAGGCAATGGTCGGGTCTTACCCGGAAATGATGTCCTGGTCGTCAAGGTGACGGCCGGGACTCTAGAGGAGCCTGGAAGCGAGTCTCGGCAGTTATGAGTGCCGCCGCGGCTCGTAACACATACTTGACCTGATTCTAATGCCTCCTCCGTTATCCATATCCCGTGGTAGCTGTCCTTTATTGCTGCCTTATGTCTTTCTCCATTGATCTCTGCGCACCTGTTCCACTACCTGTGGTAATCGCTACTATCGACACCCGCTACCTACTCGGCCGGCACTGCTGACTACTGCTGTCTCATTCCACATCCCTGTGGTAAGCTGTGGCTCATCGTTGCTGCTGTGTCTGGACTGCATTGATCTCTGCACACCTGTTCCACTACCTGTGGTAATGGCTACGATCAACACCCGCTACCTACTCGGCCTGCACCGCTGACTATTCCTGTCTCATTCCACATCCCTGTGGTAAAATGTGGCTCATCGTTGCTGTACATAATTGGACTTTGCTTATCTTTGTTTACTGGTCTCACCTATCCGTGGTGATCACTGGGATTAACGCTTGTTATCCACTTTATTTGCACCGTTGTCTACTGCTTACACTTTTTACATCCCTGTGGTGAGCTGTGGTTTATAATTGCTGCATATCTGGATTTCATTGATCTGCTCATCTCCAGTAAACTTTATTGAACTGTGTATTATGATCCACTTCCTAGTGGTAGCTGTTGTGATTATGCTCGTAGGGTAATCTATCTGCACTATTGAACTTTTGCTGACGATTCCTACTTTCTTGTATATCATCATGATCATCAAATGCAGTTTACTCAACCTTCATTAAACTTTGTATTTATATTTTACAATAAAGTGGTAATCTTTATTATCACCATTAGATGTCCGAATTGGATATTTCTTCTGTTGCTTACATCTGTTCTCCACCTGTCTCACTGGGAACTTCCCTGGAGGGCCGCGACCTGCAGGGTGGAAGCCGCGGAAGCCCAAATTCCCTTGCGGGAATCCCTGGTGAATTCCTTCCATTTTGTTAGACTCCGCACCTCTAGGAAAGTCTAGTCTGAGACAGAAGGATCTCACTCAATCATTTGTGAGCTAACCTGACACCTATATAACGCAGTAGAATTTGCCTGCAAATTCAGAAACAAGCCTGCTAGCCCTCCTATTTGTATTTCAGCAATAACTCTTAGCAATAGAGCACTCCTCTTTGTCTGTTACCTATATAGCGCAGTAGAATTTGCTTTCAAATTCAGAAGACAAGCCTGCTAGCCCTACTATTTGTATTTCAGCAATCACTCTTAGCAATGGAGCACTCCTCTTTGTCTGTTACCTATATAACGCAGTAGAATTTGCCTGCAAATTCAGAAGACAAGCCTGCTAGCCCTACTATTTGTATTTCAGCAATGACTCTTAGCAATGGAGCACTCCTCTTTGTCTGTTACCTATATAACGCAGTAGAATTTGCCTGCAAATTCAGAAGACAAGCCTGCTAGCCCTCCTATTTGTATTTCAGCAATGACTCTTAGCAATGGAGCACTCCTCTTTGTCTGTTACCTATATAATGAAGTAGAATTTGCCTGCAAATTGAAAACACAAGCCTGCTAGCGCTCCTATTTGTATTTCAGCAATGACTCCTAGCAATGCAGCACTCCTCTTTGTCTGTTACATATATAACGCAGTAGAATTTGCTTGCAAATTCAGAAGACAAGCCTGCTAGCCCTCCTATTTGCATTTCAGCAATGACTCTTAGCAATGGAGCAGTGGAGCTCTTTTCTTTGGGTGTGTATAACACTGTACATTTTTGGGTGCAAATTCAGAAGAAAAGCCTGCAATAACTACTATTTGTATTTCAGCAATGACAATTCGCAATGGAGCTTTCTTTAACATTGCTACCACTCTCCTCTTTCAATTCTCTAAGTTTGCCTGCCCAACTGCTCTACACTATATCCTACCCCTTCTGTATCCCTCTCTCAAATAGCGCTAGATCGCCATGGAGGGCAGAATTTATAGATTCCAAAACTCCTGAGATCCGATCCAAATATCAACTTTAAATTTCAGTGTACAAATAAGCTATCAAGTATTTGTGTGCTACATGAAAAAACAGTCAGTATTTAACTTATGTGCAAAACAGAATGCTAATTTGCACCCCTTGCATTGTAACATGGTTTTGTCCAGGAAACTGAAATAAGAAATTTCTCAAGTTAAGATCCTTAATGATTCAGACCCCTAGTTCCTAACTTGGATCCATCTTTGGAACATGGAAAATTGAAGAGGAAGAGTCATTCTGTTCATGCATCAGGTAAGCCATTAAAAATGTGGGTTTTGGTATGCAGTTACCTATCACATTTTTATATTTCACTATTGGCATTAGGTTGCAATACACTATGTGTGCCACTGTAAAGTAGTGATAATGGAGCCAACATATGAATGGTAATTAAATCTGTGGTGGTAGTCATATATCCTATGACTAAAATTCCAACACCAATATTGGTGACATAAAATGCTGACATATAAAATAATGACAAATAAGAAATACCTAATGTTAGAAACAGTGACAGTGAATAAATCCTGACACCCGGAAAACCTATATATAAGAAATGCTAACACAACAAATTGCTGACAATCACACTTCTGACATTTAGGGGGGAATTCAATTGGCTGCGTTACTTGAAAAAGTAACACGACCTGCGCACCATTACAGTTTTTACGGTAATAGTGCGCGTAAATTCCTATTACGGTAGTTTTAACGCTGGCTTTTTGCTCGAAGCTCCCTGAGCTGTGAGCAAAATGCAGAGTTAATATTACCGTAATAATGGTAATACATTTAATGCGGCGGTACTACGTTGAGAAATCTCCCCTAAGAGAGCAATACGAGCGAGTCCGGCGGCTGTACAGCCGCTGGACCTGCTGGTTGTATAAGGTAAAAAATAGAGGAATAATATTAAAAAAATGCACCATCAACACTATTAACCCTAGCACTGACAGCCTACTGCTGGTTGCAGCGAAATCAGGGGAAAATGTGGTAGGATTCCCCCGATTTCACTGCAATCAGCACTAAGCAAACCAGTCCCGTGGGTGGCACTAGAGCAGGGACACTAGAGCAACCTCCCCAGGCTGTTCAGCACTGGGCTAGATTCCCTAGGGAGTAGGGTCTGCAAAAATTTTTTTTCCCCCTCCCCTCTCTAATATAATGTAATCCAGACGGCAGGTCCAACCATTGCCGCCTTACACCGTCAATCTTACTCTGTTCATTGGAAGTGATGTCGCAATTTACAAGAGATGTTGACTGACCCCCGTGTTCTGGTTTTGGTTTTGGATCTGGATTAACTTCGTGTTTTGGTTTTGGTTTTGGCAAAACCGCCATTGCTTGTTTTGGTTTTGGATCCCTATTTTTTCTGAAATCCATTTTTTTTTTTAACTAAAATCCCATAATTTTGCTTTTTTTTCCCCCCTCCATTATTATTAACCTCAATAACACTAATTTCAAGTCATTTGCAGTCAATTTTGATCACCTCACAGGTCACAATATTATTTTCATACACTTTCAAACAAAGACTGCAGTGACCTGGCTGGATTCTAAGCGACAGAGCAATGAAACAAACACACACATAGCACATCTATTAAACATTGCCACACAGCAGTGGCAGAAAAGAAAAGTGGTACAAGATGGAATTGTCCTTGGGTCCTCCCACCCACCTTTATGTAAGGTATTGAAAAGGACATGTACAGTTTAACAAAGCGAGCACTCCAGTGACAAGCAGTGCCACTTTTGTGGCTGAAGTGCTTGGTTTGTTTGGGCCCCCACAAAGCAAGCTAACAATGGGCTTAAGGCACCTAAGCAAACAGTGCTGTTAATGAACTCTACTGTGGCAAGTCATGCACCAGTGGAAGCAGTTCTTTCCAGTGAATAGAAGAAGGCTATTGTGATGCCTGGGCATAAGACCACAAAATCCACCTCTTATGTGTGGAATTATTTTTACACAAATCCTAACAACAGTTGTCTAGCCATTTGTAGCATTGTAAAGCCACAGTTAGTAGAGGTAAGGACCTTAACCATCTAGGAATCTCATCCATGTTACGCTATTTGAAGTGAGTTCATGGAAAGCTTTTGTGAAAATCAGAAACTTATGTTAAAAAATAACAGCTAGCAGACCAGCATCAGCTATCTGCCTTCTCTCAGCTAGATCCCAGCACCTGCAATTTATACCCCCAACACAAGTGATCGGAGTTAGTCCTGCATCCAAGTTTCTAAGGCGAGATGACCCCTCCCCTATCCAGGACTCCTCAGAAGAATCCTTGAGCGTTAGGCCCACTGCTGCTGCTCCTGCTGCTGAGGGTGGATCTTCAACCCAGAAGCAGGCCAAGAAACAGACTACTAGTAGTTTACAACAATTGACTGTTAAACAATCCTTTTCAAGAGGAAGCAAGTATGAAAGCTGTCACCAAGTTGCAAAGCGGATCACAGCCGCCATGACATCTATGCAAGTATTAGATCTGCATCCGATATCCACTATTAATGCAGCTGGTTTTATACAGTTACGTAAGGTCTTCTGTCTCCATTACCAATTTCCATCACAACACCTTTTTACTAGAAAAGCTATTCCTCAACTCTACCAGAAGGTTCGTAAAAATTTAATTATTGGGCTACAAAATGCCATTCTACCCACTGTACACTTAACCACAGATATGTGGACAAGTGGAACTAGTCAAACTAAAGATTATATGACTGTGCCAGCCCACTGGGCTGGTGATTCGCCTTCAACAGCAGGGACAGCAGCAGCATGTACCCAAGAACGTCACATTTTTCAGAGGCAGGCTACTCTGTGTAACATTAGCTTCACTAAGAGGCATATTATTATTATTTTTGTCATCATAGATTTCTAAGGCACCACAGTGCTCCACAGCACCGTACAGTAGGGAAGACAAGGACATACATAAAAAAGGACATAGGTAAAACAAAAACAGACAAGGCAGACAAAATGAATGGAGACATGAAAAACAAAGGGTATGGAGGACTCTGCTTATTAGAGAGCTTACATTCTAAAGGGAAGAGGGCACAGCTTAAACAAGAGGAGCGAGTGTGGCTCAGAGTGGATATTGGGATAGTTGTGATGGTGCATTAGTGTGAATAGTGTTATTGAGGATAAGATCACCTCTAAAAAAGAGAAGGCTTTTCAAAGAGCATCTAAAGATTTCAAGGCTGTGGGAATGTTTGATTGAGCGTGGTAAGGAATTCCATAAGTGGGAGCAGCATGGGAGAAGTCTTAAAGACGGGAGTGAGAGGTGGTTATCAGAGATGAGACAAGAAGCAGGTCAGAGGTAATACCGCTGACAACCTGTTTGAAAAACTAAGGGATGTCATTGCAACATGGCTTATCCTGCTTGGACTCTCCTGAGGATATGTGATTACTGATAAGGCCACCAATATTGTTAGAGTATTACAGCGGATAGAATGCCATCACATTCCCTGTTTTGCTCACACAATCAACTTGGTGGTACAGAACTTTTTAAAAAATGACAATGACATGCAGTAGATGCTGTTTGTGTCCCGTAATATTTAGGGTCATTTTCGGGATTGTGCAACAGCATGTAGAAGAATGCAACAGCTGCAAGAAGAATAGAATTTAGGGGGAATGTACTCAGGGGAGCGCTGGCAAATTTTAGCCCGGCGGACAAGACTTGACTCAGCAGCCTATTTTAATGGGAAAAAAATGCAAGTGGCCCAGTGACCTATCCGAAGATAGCTCACTATGGGACTGGCCCCTGCCTCACAGTCAAGACTGCCCCTGAATGTACTTTAGTCCAGTGCAGTGGAGAATACTTTCCGTGTTGTGCAAGGTGCTGAAACCATTCAAAGTAGTCACCTGTGAAGAGAGTGCATATACTGTTAGCTTGAGTCAAGTGATTCCTCTAATTAGACTTTTTGAAAAGCAGCAAGAGAAATTGAAGGAGGATGTGAAACAAAGCAATTCCGCTAATTATGTTGGACTTGTAGATTAAGTACTTCATTCGCTTCGCCAGGATCCAAGAGTTATCAACATCTTGAAATCAGATCATTACATTTTGGCAACTGTGCTTGATCCTAGGTTTAAGAGCTTTCTCTTCTCTTTCTTTCCAACGGACCCAGATCTCAAGAGATGCAATGAGCTCCTGGTCAGCAAGCTGACAGCTCAAGTAGTACTTGACACAATGACGTCTCCTACTTCAGTTTCTCTTGTAATTGCTGCTAGGAAAACACTTAGCTTTCCCAAGACACTCAGTGTTGATGCAGATGAGTCTGCACAACATTTTGACATTTGGTCTGGTCTAAAAGAATTGCCCAAAAATCATGACAGCTCTTACGTAAAATGAACAAATTCCATGAGGCAGGCTATTACCGGCAATTACATCAAAGTACACAGACTTCTGTGATTCCAGCGGGGATGAATTAGTATCGTTTTACGATGATGTACACACTGATGAGGGTGAATATGATGACAGTGTAGATTGCAGGTGCTGAGATCTAGCTGAGAGAAGGGAGCAAGCTGATGCTGGTATGCTTGGTAATATTTTTGACAGATTGGCATGTTGGCAATTTTATGTCTTTCTACAGTAAATTTTCACCTTTATTAGAGAGGTGGTTTTTTTTTTATATAGGTACAATCTTTTCATTTACATTTTGGTTTCCCTGACTTAAAACCACTCTAATCATCTTGTCCCAATCCTCTAACCCCCGCCGCCTCTTCAGCAATTCAGCACTCTCCTGACCCCACCCCCTCCGCCCACCCCCTCCTCCCTGACTGCCTCCGAATTTGCCTCCTTTTTCTCCTCTAAAATTGAGGCCTTTCTCAGGTCACCAATGATCTGCTCTCTGCTAAAGCCAGGGGCCACTTCTCCCTTCTCATCCTCCTTGATCTCTCTGCAGCCTTTGACACCGTCGACCAGCCCCTCCTCCTCCACACCCTCCAGTCCTTTTCCCTCTCCGGCCCAGTCTTGTCCTGATTCACCTCTTACCTTGCTGACTGTTCCTTCTCCGTCACCACCTCTTGGTCTCTGCCCCCCGGTCCACCCTTCCAGTCGGGGTCCCTCAGTGATTTTCTCGGGAGAGTTGAAATTCGCAGATGTATGAACCTGAGATTACATGTAAAATCGCCAGAGTTCTGCTTCTGTCAAAATCGCTATTTGCAAAATTGATAGAGATCAAACTCCCGACTGTTTGCCACTCCAGCTATACAAGTCTCAAATGTATGAAGCTGCGATTCAGGAGAGTTTGCTTGCAAACACGCCAGATACAATACGCTGCATTCTAGCAGAGTGTTGTATAAACACATCACTGTTACACTGCCCTGCCATACTGCCGGAGCTCTGGCAGCTGTCAAAAATGTAAAGAATAGATCAAAGTTTAAAAAATCCCCTAATACTATAAATAGACCTAGCGCAATGAGCTAAGCTCCTTGCGTATCAGAGCTTCTACTGTGTAGAAGCTGTTTGCGGTGGTCCTGAACTTTTTTTTTTTTCCTTCAATCAAGCAAGAAGATTCGGGGATGTTACAAATATGGGGCCCCCCGGCCAGAAGAAAAGAAGACTGCAATCAACACTGGGGCCAATCCTGGCCAGAAGAACAAAAGACTGCAATCAACAATGGGGCCCCCCTGGCCAGAAGAACAGAAGACATTACAAGCATGTACTTTGGGAATTACAAATTTATTTTGGACATGGTCAAGCCGGACTTTGGATACAAATTTATTTTGGACTTTGGTGACAGTAATTTTTGGATTGAAAGCTGCTGGCAACAGAAGAAAACTTCATTGATGAGTATATTGGGGATTTATTATTTTTAATAAAAATATGTGGTGTAAATGATGGTGTTTACTGTATTTATTGTGGGTTTATTCTTTTTAATAAATGTTAGTGGTTGTAATGAGGGAGTGGTGGTTTTGTAAACATTTTGGTTTGTGGAACTACAGGTCCCAGCCAGCCGTGGGTGTCAGGGCATGTTGGCACTTGTGGTTCTCCAAGTGCCAACATAACCCTGGCTGCCATGGGTATGCTGGTGCTTGTAGTTATACAAGTAGCAGCATACCCAGACTATTTAGGGCAACCCAGTGGGCTGGCTGGGAATTGTAGTTCCACAAAACAAAATGGCGTCCATTTGTTTTTTTAGCACTTATATCACCGTTATTACCATACACCCACCTCCCCGGGGTGTAGGAAGAGCCCTAGTGCTATGAGCACTGGGCTGGGTGTCCCAAGGGGGGGGCCCACTCGTTTTTTTTCGGCAGACCCCACTCCCTAGGGAATCCAGCCAAGCGCTGACCAGCCTGGGGTTGGTTTGTCATTATGGCAGGGGGACCCCTGCTGCGTGTCCCCCTGCTATAGTGCCACCAACCTTGACTGGTTTGCCTAGTGCTGGTTCCATGAAAATAGGGGGACCCCACGCAAAAATTTTACCCGCTTTTCACGGAACCAGCAGAAGTCTGGCAGCACTAGGGTAACACTGAATAGAGGGGGGACCCCACGGTTTGTTTGTTTTTAAAACTTTGATCTATTCTTTACAGTTTTGACAGCTGCCGGAGCTCCGACGGTATGACAGGCAGTGTAACAGTGATGTGTTTGTACAACACGCTGCTACAACACAGGAGAGTTAGCTAAGACGGGAATGTTTTACATCGCAGCAAAGGGCCAGGGATGACTAGCGATTTTGAAGATCAGGGTAAAAATTGCAGCTTGATACATTTGAAAAAATTTGACTAAAATCGCGGATTATCACCCACGATTTGCCGCAATTTTAACACGCTGAAAAAATCGGACCTTGATACATTTACCCCCAAGCTTGCCAGCCCTATTATTTATATTTCAGCAATGACAATGGAGCTATCCTCTTTTTGTGTTACCTATATAACACAGTACAATGTGACTGCAGATTAAGAAGACTAAGCCTGTCAGTCCTATTATTTCTATTTCAGCAATGCCAATTAGCAATGGAGCTTTCCTCTTTATGTGTTACCTATATAACACAGTACAATGTGACTGTAGATTTAGAAAACCAAGCCTGGAAGCCCTATTAATTATATTTCAGCGATGACAGTTAGCAATGGAGCAATGGAGCTCTCCTGAATGTCACTGGAGACTTTGAAGAACACTGTTACCTCTCCTCTTTTTTTTCTACCTATGACGCTGCCCAACTGCACTAGAGACTGCCAAGAACTGTGCTTCCCCTTCTGTGTCCCTCTGTGAAATGGCGCTGGATCGCCATGGAGGGCGGTACTTATAGAATCCATAACTCCCTAGATCCGACTACTTAACTATGACGGAGGGCGCGCAAAAGTACCGAGCCAGCTTGGTATCTGCTAAGCTCGGGTGTGTTCGTTTCTCGGGGAATCGAGCCTGAGCATCTCTATAATTTACATGTACCGTCCATAAAGACTGTAGGGAATGTGGTATATCTATTAAATAGTAAGTCTATATTTACTTCTTGTCACTTTCATAGTAATTGAAATTTTTATGTCGCTCTAACTTTTGTCAGCATTATTGTTACCGAAAAAATGACTACCAACGCATTAAAGGACCTAATATAGATTGTTTTTTCAAATTGACTTTAGAGAATATTAAAAGTCTGTGTCTTAAACTACCTAAACTGCACACCAATCTCTTCAGGGCTGAACCTAAAGCCCTAAAGTGCTAAAGATTCAGCATTTATCAAAAACCCAGCTCATAAGGGGGTAAGGGAACGTGGCTGATTATAAAGAAGAAGCATTGACATTCATGAGATACACCTTTTTATTGTACGTTACCTTGTAATCCCTTGAATAATCATTTACAAGAAATTAAAACTTTGTTGGAAGACTCCCTGAGCGACGATGTCCTCTCCCGGGAAGACTGGAGGTTTTGTTTTCATTTTCAATCACCCCTTTTTATTATTACTGCCTTGTAGCAGCAATTCTACCAATTTACTGAAAATTGTTGGTAATGTAATATGTCAATAAAATTATTAATTTCTTACATGAGATGTTCACTTTACACTAACATACCCCATCAATTAGGTTTTGTAGACTCTATTTTCTTTATCCTAACTCAGAATAATTTTTTGTTGGATTCCTCCTATTACTTACAGGTGAGGAGAATGGTAAATGGTAAGTTCACTTTCTGAGTATGTACAGTGTGAAAAAACAAAACGATACAGTACACAAATGAAAGTATGTCCCACTCAGAATCAGCCCTAGTATGTCTAGGCTTTATGCTGCTTGTCATAACAGTAATCCAGACTGCTTAGGTATAGTCAGGGCCGCCGAGAGGGGGGGGTGCGGGTACTAATTACCCAGGCCTGGGCATGTCAGGGGGCCTGGCCCGGGCCCTTGCGCCGCCAATTATTATTTTTTTTAAAAATACATTTTTTTTTTGTGCCGGGGGGGGGGGGGGCTCGGTCGTTGGTGGGGGGAGCAGGGTAGTTAAAAAAATACCAAACCATACTCACGTGATTGCGGCGCTGGCATCCCTCCTCTCTGCTCCTCTGTGCTCCATTGCTCCAGACTGACTGAATGCCGGGTGTGACGTCATCATGTCACGCACAGCGTTCAGTCAGTCTGGAGCAATGGAGCACAGAGGAGCAGAGAAGACCAAGAAAGAAGAGAGAAGAAAAGGTAAGTGTAGGGAGGAAAACGAAGGGGGGGGGGCACGGAGGGGATAAAAAATGAGGGGGGACACAGAGGGGTTAAAAAATGAGGGGGACACAGAGGGGTTAAAAAACAAGGGGGGCACAGAGAGGGTTAATAAACGAGGGGGGCACAGAGGGGTTAAAAAAATTAGGGGGGCACAGAGAGGTTAAAAAACGAGGGACAAGTAGCATGGCACAGGGGGTTAAAAAAAGCAGGGACAAGCAGCATGGCACAGGGGGTTAAAGAAAAGAGGGACAAGCAGCATGGCACAGGGGGATAAAGAAAAGAGGGACAAGCAGCTTGGCACAGGGGGTTAAAGAAAAGAGGGACAAGCAGCATGGCACAGGGGGTTAGAGAAAACATGGACAAGCAGCATGGCACAGGGTGTTAAAGAAAAGAGGGACAAGCAGCATGGCACATGGGGTTAAAGAAAGGAGGGACATGCAGCATGGCACAGGGGGTTAAAGAAAAGAGGGACAAGCAGCATGGCACAGGGGGTTAAAGAAAAGAGGGACAAGTAGCATGGCACAGGTGGGTTAAAGAAAAGAAGGACAAGCAGCATGGCACAGGGGGTTAAAGAAAAGAGGGACAAGCAGCATGGCACAGGGGGTTAAAGAAAAGAGGGACAAGTAGCATGGCACAGGGGGTTAAAGAAAAGAGGGACAAGCAGCATGGCACAGGGGGTTAAAGGAAAGAGGGACAAGCAGCATTGCACAGGGGGTTAAAGAAAAGAGGGACAAGCTGCATGGCACTGGGGGTTAAAGAAAAGAGGGACAAGCAGCATGGCACAGGGGGATGAAGAAAAGAGGGACAAAGACAGCATGGCACAGGGGGATGATGAAAGGAGGGGGCAAAGGCAGCATGGCACAGGGAGATGAAGAAAGGGGCAAAGGCAGCATGGAGGGCGCAGTGTGATCATAAGGGGGCATAGCGTGGTGATGATAAAGGGGCACAGTAATGTGTGTATGATGGCACAGGGAGCTTTTGGCAATGTGTGTGTGAGGTAGATGGTGGCTAATTAATGGCTGCTATTTTGTTTGCGGGGTAATGGGAATACTATTTTAATGTTGGGGCTGGAGGAAGGCCTAATTATTAATCATGGATGCTATTGATTTAACGGTTGGGCTGGCTGTAATTTTCTAAATGTAGCCATTTTTTTTCCCAAATAGGTCCTCCAACATTCCAGGATCCAGACAAGCCGCAACTAAAGAAACCAGCAGCCACATGTGGTAAAAGTGAGAAGAACAGGTAGGACAGAGCAGCATAGTGTGTGAAATGTTGTGTTTCTAGTAGGGACAATGCCAATGTTTGGTGAGTGTTTGGTGAGCCCAGTGGGCGCAGGCCAAGACTGAACTCTTTCTGTACACACTGCATTCTTCTTATACTACACAAGGGTGCTAAGTGTCCTGAAAGTCAGGAGTGCTTGGACAAATGTCACTCTCCGGGGAATTCAGGACCTAGTGATTTTGTTGTGCTAGTCACGCTCCAATGGCGCATTGCCACGCCCCCAATTGTGTGACCACAGCCATGAAAAATTTTTTGCCGACGTAAGGCGGCGCAAATTTTTTTTGCTTTCTCAACTATAGGGGGGGGGGGGGCATCAATTTGTTGTACTGGGGCCCTGAATTCCTCTTGGCAGCCCTGGGTATAGTTGGCCTGGAACAGATAAAAAACCATACAGGTGAGGATAGATTTAGTAGGTTATGTAGAGTGGTAGTATTTTGGATGCATTTGTTAAATACCAAGCACCCAGATGATAAGCCATAGATCTAAATAGCATAATCTAAAAGTATTTTGACTGTTTCAGTTTGACTAAGGGGTATATTTGCTAAACTGTGGGTTTGAAAAAGTGGAGATGTTGTCTATAGCAACCAATCAGATTCTAGCTGTCATTTTGTAGAATGTACTAAATAAATGATAACTAGACTCTTATTGGTTGCTATAGGCAACATATCCACATTTTCAAACCACAGTTTAATAAATATACCCCTCAGTATTTTAGGAAAATATATTTATATAAGAAAAATAATGAGAATGCATTTGGTATTTATCTCTCATTTTGAGAGTATTACATTTGAAATATTTATTGACAGTTTATGACTATTAGATTATATATCAACATTCATGTAAACCAGAGAAAAGATTACAGGCGCTCTAAAACCATTGCAGTGTTTCCTTAAATTATGTTTTACTTTATTTAATTTTATATACACACTCGCTGCTTCCCAAAAAGTGGATCTGTCCATCCACAATCAAAAGCATATAGAACAAAGAAAAAGAAAAAACTTCTTACTCAGGTCATTTCTGAAAAATGACAGAGAGTCAATCTCAGATTTCTAGCATTGTGACAGATGCCATATTTCAATTGATGAGATACTTTATGGATTGCTGATGTTTCTGTAATTATTGAAAGATCCATATATACATTTTCCATGAAATAATTGTTTATATTATGTCAATATAATTTATAGGATTACAGTTTTCTTTTTTTTTCTTTTATAGGGTTTTCTAATTGTTCTAATAATGTTTTAATATGAGTATGTTAAAAATAAGTTTTTTCATATAAGTATGCTGTGGTAAAGTTTATACTTTAAATTCAATTTTTTATTATTGATCTTCTAATTTTCACTCTGTGTTTTATTTTTCTTCGATCTATATAGACCATACATTTTTGTGCTGCTGAAGAATTTTATAAAGATGCTAAGTACTGTCACGGAATTGCAGAGATGGCCGCTAACCGGTATTAGCGCAGTTGAGCAGGGAGGCGCGGAGTCTAACGTACCCCCGGTATTCACCAGGGACCCACGCAAGGAGGTTTGGGCTTAGCTGCAGAGGGTACGCAGATCGCGGTTCTCCAAGACAGTCACCGGTGTAGCGACAGTAGTAGACAGGTGAGCAGAGATAGCGTCCCGCTGCTAGGCAACAGGACGTGGTTGCTGAGAAGGTGCAATCATCCATCTCCTGCACCAAGAGATGGTGCGGAGACGGCACCTGACAAGTACATTAACGACTAGGAGTCCTGCTTAATAACAGAATGATTCATATGTCTCAGAAAGCTTAGCGGTAGTCTATAGTTAGCTAGGTGAATAATAGGTTTTTGGGACACTTTTTATTATTATTTTTATTTATATCTGTATGAGTTTGCATTCTAATAGGTTTACTAAAAAGTGCTTAAAATGCATAGGGGAGAAGTTCCCTTCGACTCACCATACCGTAGCATAACCATAATTACCACCCCCAATAAAGACACGGACACCAAATTAAAGTTGGAATAAATGAACGAATTTATTAAATTGGATAATAACTTTTAATCTTGGAATGAATCTTAACTAGAAGCCAAAGAGGCGGACGAGAGCAGGGCAGTCAACAACAGCAACACCAATAAAGGTGGAAAGGTCAGACCATAGTACCACCAACCCAGGATAATACCTTATCTATTGGCTGGTGCTAAAAATCTAGTCCAACGGTAAGACTACGCCCCCCTTATAACCGCCAGTATAAACCAGACAATATCGGCCAAGGGTCCTCCTCACAGACGGACCAAACATACGATGACACCATAACAAAGAGGGGGTAGTGACCTATGACCAGATCAACAAAGCACCATATGCACACTTACCGACTGCCCTGCTCTCCCATCCACGCCGCCATGTATTACTATATATGCGGGCCGCCAACTACAGACCTAATGACCCCTCTCAACCTCCAACACAACTGATCTATAAAATAACGAATACCTTCATCAGACAAATGGACACCATCTCCTCTAAACAAATGGGTATACTCTGCTTTTAACAATGGGTGAGTTATAACAAAGCCCCCCAAAGACCGGAAAATTTTACTGGTTGACTGATTAACTTTTCTAACCACTGCTGCTATAGTAACCACGGGAGTATCGGATATCCACTGACGACGAGGCACAAAATAAGACCAACCCAGTTTTATCTTCGGCCATCTATTTTCTTATTTTCCAATCCTACACCAAAAATAAAAAACATACGTCAAGGGAAATCTATCCAACCTATACCACTGAGCCTAACACCTTACACTGCTGAAACACGGAATATGCTACCAACTATTAACCACCCAACAACAACCAAAGAATTCCTACCAGCGATAAATATTACGGAACCAATTAAACAATACTACTATGTGGGATGAGGGGGGCGGGAGGGGTTGTGGGTGGTTGAGGAGCAACCTGAATTCCAACCGTAAAACTAACTAAAGGAAAAGAAAAGCAGCAACTCAAGTGAAGGTAAAAATCCCTTCACGCCCCCGCAATAGCGGCGAGCAGCATGGCTCTAGGTTCACTACTTGAGAAGAGAAAGAAAAGGTAGAGTAGAGCTGCGTAAAAGGAGAAAAAACAAATGATTAAAAATCAGGTCTAATATTATGTTTATAACAATTGGACTTCCATCTGCCTAATGCTTGAATGGATGCTACAGAAGCCCCACTAGATGCTGCAACTGTAGCTGCCCCGATACGAAAAGAATGGGTCCCAAATTCTGATGAGGGTAAACCTAAAGTAGCCAAAGCCTTGCCCATTAAAACTTGAAACTGAAATTTGGTAAGCGGGGATCCATCTCTGTGAACCAAGCAAACCTCTGATTGATGTGTACGCTAACTGATGACATAGCCTGACCGGACAGATATTCTGATCCTGCTGTCTCATCAGGGTAAACCAATGCCCCACTCCTGCCTGATCTGTTTTGGACCGGATGATTTTACATTGAATACTATCAGCATAAAGGACAACATTTTTTGCTAATATGGCAGTTCCTATCTTATTCTTAGATTGCGCAACCAACTCACTAACCGTCAGGGCACCATGGAAGGCCATAGAAAAGGCAGTGCTAAACAGTGCAACTTCAAAAGAATCAGTGGCTATGTTTGACAAAACTGAAATCATACGGGACAGCAATGTATGATCTATAGGCCTCCTATTATCCCTAGGTGTAGGGTGAAGCCTGGACCACCCTTTTAACGCTTTACTGACCAGAAAAGATTTAGTAGGATCTTGGAGCTTTTGCAATTTAGCCATAAAGAATATGCCCGCCAAGGTTGATGCCATGGACGTTTTTGTAAGGCCTTCCTGATAGCACACCCACATAAAATCATCAATATTGTGAAGGTTACCCGGGAAATGGATGTTACAGGCTAACAGAAAGTTTTCCCACCGCTTCCAAACCAAACGATAGGCCTTCCAGGTGGACGGGACCAGAGAAGCTTCAGCCAGGAATCTTATGCCGGCCCGATCATCTGCCAAACAGAAGATGGATAAGCTATACCTATAGGGTTTGAATGAGGCACCAGCGACCTAAAATGCCCCCAATTGAAGCTGGACAGAGAGTCAGCTATACAATTGTCTATACCCGGGACGTGTTTGGCACGAAAATTTATGTCGCAATCCAAGCAACGAAGCACCAGTATGCGCAACAGATTTACTGCCGGCCTGGAAGATACAGATGATTAATTGCCTGGACCACCCCCAAATTATCACACCAAAAAGAAACATTGCACACCCTGAGCTGAGGAGCCCACAACTCCAAGGACACAATGATGGGAAATAACTCTAAAACCAACAAATTCTTTACCAATCCACTAACTATCCAACTTTGCGGCCATGGGGAAGCGCACCACTCGCCCTGAAAGTAAGCTCCGAATCCTCCGGACCCTGCAGCATATGTAAACAGGTCTAAATCTCTAGTGAATATAGGAGGGGAAGGCCAAATCCTCGAACATTAAAGTTCCTAAGAAACGATGCCCAAACCAACAAATCTGCCTTGATCTCATCGTTTAATGTAATTAAAGTGTGGGGTCTAATCCTACCTGCAGTTGCTAACTGAAGCTTCCTACAAAAAATTCTACCCATAGGAATGACCCTACACGCAAAATTAAATGAGCCTAACAATGCTTGTACTTGTCTCAAAGTGTGGGAGGGAGAGGCTCGAGTACTAGCAATCAGACTCTCCAATTTAGAAATCTTATCTGCCGGTAACCGACAACAGCATGCCACCGTATCTATCTCTATCCCTAGAAAAGATAAACACGTTGATGGACCCACTGTCTTATCCTGCGCTACGGGCACCCCCATAACTGAGAATAGCGCCTGGTTGGACCTACAAATAAAAAGTTGTCCAGATAATGCGCAATACCCTCATGACCGGTTACCGCCTGAATCGCCCAACGCAAAAAGGATTCGAAAAAGACACATGAAAGGGAACATCCCATGGGCAGGCATCTGTCAATGTAATATTTGCCTTTAATTTGAATGCCCATGTACCTAAATGACTCAGGATGAAGGGGAAGCAATCAGAACGCTGACTCAATATCCAATTTTGCCATAAGGGTGCCTGGACCGAAATGTCTAATAAGCATAAGGGCCTCTTCAAATGATTGATACACTACAGAACTTATATCCTGATCTATAGCGTCATTAACCAAATTTCCTACAGGGTGTGATAAGTGCTGAATTAAATGGAATTTGCCTGGGATTTTCATTGGAACTATCCCCACCGGGGAGATAACTAGGTTCGCAATGGGAGGGGAGTCAAATTGGCCGATCATGCGTCCCGGGTTAATCTCGCCGCAAATTTTCTCGTCAAGTATCTCTGGAAAAATGTAAACTGATTTAAGATTTCTGGAGGCTCTGGCGTTGACCTCAGAGCCAATAGGCAACCGGAAACCGTGACAAAGACCTTCGCGGAGAAAGGACGCCTGATCCGCATGAGGGTAGAGCCTGAGCCACAGTTCCAGGAAGTCTATACGTCTGGGGGAATGGACCTTAAGCAATGTTACCGTCATTGCCGCGGCCTCTGCCGAGACCGGGGACACTCCTCGAACACTCTCGGGCCGAATGCGGTCCGCGGCATTTGGAGCAAATGTGTTTGTACCGACATGATTCCCCCCTCCCGCATGACGAATTGTTAAACGTGAAGCATCTATTTTTTGGCAGTTGGGGAGCTCCTCGTCTCCCCCTTGCTGAAATCGATACCCGCCGGCCCCTTGACCTAAAGTGAGATTGGCCCGATTGAGCTTCATCCATATCTCCACATCTCTGAAACCCAACGACATTTCCATCTGCCCACTCACTTTCTCCCAAAATAGCTCATCATACTTGCGCCATGTACCCGGGCGATCGCAGATGTACATCTCATTTATCAGATGTAAATATTTCCACACCTCCTCGCTCGCCTCCGGCATAGTTTATATATAACATGCCGCGAATGTACAATAGCCTGCTATCCAATTAGGTAAAGTCTTGTAAGCTTCCACCCCCATGCCCCCTTTTGCGCATGCCGCGTCCAACTCTTGCTTCGACGACCCTGTCAACTTGAACATGTTCACAAAAATACCCCTCTTGATCTTAACTCTCATGCTAGGTCGAAGACCAGCCAAAAGGGCGGTGTTCTCACATCGTACCATGGGACCCTTAGAAGCTCCTGGCCTATCTTCTGTATCCCTTTTTTCTATCCGTGACTAAAATGCGTGCTCAGGATTTTAATATGTTTGCGGGGACCTTTCTCTGATGACGAGGAGGAATTTTCACTGGTAGTGGAAACTGGAGGACTAGGACTAATATTGTGTGATACAACAACATCAACCAACTCACTGCTTGACACTGCTGCCCCCTGCTGTCCTGACGTTGTCTCGCCTGACGCTGACGGTTCCACCATAGTTTGGATGACTACAGACTGTGAAGGACCCGCCACGCTTAACCCCACGGAAGAAGATGCCATGTCCGCTGCCGAGGAGACTGTAACTGGCCTTTCCTCCCTTGCCGATGCGTCCATGGAAGCCTGTGTTGCTGGAAAGAGAGGTATGTCAATCGGTGAAACAATCTGCTGCACCCTGTCTGGTCATTCCTGCAATGGGATAGCCCCGCTGGCCCAATCCTGCCTCTGACCTCCTGCTATGAACCCTAGGGGAGGTGCCCTACCCAGACCCACACCGGACCCTGTGGGCATCGAACTTTGCCCGTGACCGTTTGCTCCAACCGTATCGGGGACTGGGTAGGAAAGAGCATAACTCCCGGAGGGGGTAGGGTAGGGAGGAGCAGCAGATAACAAGCTAGGTAGTGCCAAAATGCGATATGGGGAGGATAGGGCAGTGACCATGACAACCTCGGATCTGGAAAATTTACACCCATAGGGAACCCCTCTAAATTATCGGAACGCCTCACAGCCGTAGAGGATGCTGGCCGGGTCTCTTGAGGAGCCGAAACCCCCGTATTGCAAATTGCTTCCTGGGAAAATAATAAAGGTGACAAAATCCCTAGCATGCCCTGGATTGACCCCCCATGACCGGAGGAACCTGGTAGGCTATACTGTAAATCCCCTCCCCGTCCACATGCTGGAGCCGAGTCTCCCAGCTGCACTGGAGCTGCGGGAAGTTTATCCTGGACTGTGACCCAGGTAAAATGGTGTCCCCCACCGGAATATTGAGCCCACTGTGGGAAAGCACTTGATTGCCCAGTGGGGCGATGGAGTCCCAGATAATAGGCCCAAGGCCTCTATAGGGAGATCCTGCACAGGGCCTCATGGGTAATCTGGCGCCCTTATTGGCTGGAGCGCAACCCCCCTCCCTGAAAATACCTGACGGACTGAGGAGTAGAGATGGGTAGTTCACGAATGATTAATTCAAATGAACTAATCTTCAAAGTGAACTAAATCATTTAGTTCACAGCTCTGGCAAAGATTAGTTGACCAAGAACTAAAACAAGTGGGAGGAGTTAGAGATAAAGCCGAGCAGCTCCAGCAGCCTCAGTCACTGTCTCATTCACACTGGCTCTTTTGTTTCTATTCAGCTCTCATTTAATACTCATGAGTCAGTACCTCTAAACTGCCAAAGGTGGCACTGCTGTGCTCAGACATTGTGTGAGACTGTGGAGCTGATCACTGACTATGAGTCATGAGTCATTCTCCTGGCTCAGGAGTTCATTAGTTCATCTAGTTCATTTCACTCTCCGAATCATTACACTCTCCGAATCATTACACTCTTCGAATCATTTCACTCTCCGACTCATTTCACTCTACGA
This sequence comes from Mixophyes fleayi, assembly GCF_038048845.1. Taxonomy (NCBI): domain Eukaryota; kingdom Metazoa; phylum Chordata; class Amphibia; order Anura; family Limnodynastidae; genus Mixophyes; species Mixophyes fleayi. The sequence continues at coordinate 93,830,382 of NC_134409.1, forward strand.
CTCATTTCACTCTCCGACTCATTTCACTCTCCGAATCATTTAAATCATTCGATCATTTAGCTCAGGAGTCACGGGAAAAATTCTCTTCCCTGTCAGCTCAAGACACACTGCACTGCTGAGTGCTGCATGCTATATACTGTTGTTCTGTTTACTGCACCATATATACAGGGGAGATGTATTAAACCTTCAAGAGAGATAAAGTGGAAACATTGCCCATAGCAACTAATCATTTTCTGCCATTTTATAGACTCTGCTAGATAAATGACAGAAGCTGATTAGTCATAATTGCCAACATTATGTTGGTTACGTCTGGGAGTTCCTGGAATGGGGTATAGGCATAGGAGGCGGGGCTTCTTGAATTGCGCCATTTTTGCCCCACCCCCAGTGACGTGATGCCTATTTTGGGTCTTTTTACAGCTGTAAAAATTCTCCCCTAAAGATTGATACATCTCCCCTATATCCTGATTGCACTGATCTCAATTTTAAAAGCAAAAAAGTGATACTTTATAATACTCTGAATTTGGATCTTTTTCATTTGTATATTATGGAAATAAAAAATAATGATGAAAATGTAATTAACTTTGCAGAGCTCAACATGTCACTACTAGTTTTTGTATAAGTGATTGCCCTTCTTAAAATATTAAAAATTATCTGACATATTAAACTTATCTGATAATTTTAACAGGACTATAACTCATCTACAGTATGTGTAATAGACTAATTCTATGTCTCCAATCACTTCTCTCAGCAGTGTTCCAGAGCCAGTGATCTAACTGAACTAACTGAGCTAAATGAACTAAATGAACTACTGAGTCAAATGAGTGAAATGAGTGAAATGAACTACTGAGTGAAATGAGAGAAATGAACTACTGAGTCAAATGAACTAATCTTTTGAACTAATCTTTTGTGTGAACTAGATCAGAATGAACTAATCTTCAAAATGAACTAGATTTCCCATCACAACTGAAGAGGAGGAGGAGTGGGCCTGCCACTGACACGCAGCCGCGCGCCGACCGCGGAAGGACCAGAGGCCAGAGGGACCATAGAGACAGGAGGGAGCGCCGCCGGAAGTCAGATGGCGGAACAACGAGCCTGCCGCCTGCAAGCTCTATAGCGGGAAGAAGAGGGCCTGGTTATGGGGGAAGCACTGCGCGCGGACTTGGAGGACCCGCCACAGGGACGCGAACCAGAGGCTGCTGGGGGGAGAGAGGACAGAGTGGAAGGAAGGCAGTGCAAAACAGGTAAGGGGTCAGAGAAGCGGGATGGAGCGCTGTGCACTCTGCTGGGACGAGACATGCCGCGGAGGGGAGAAAGAAAATGGAAAGAGGGAAACCAGGCACAGAGAAAGAGGGAAAAAGAGCAGACCCAACAGGGGGGGAGGGGGAAAGGAAGAGAGGGAAGGAAGAGAATAAAACAACAAAAAAGGGGGAGATACAGAGACAGGATACACAGGAATGTAAAAAAACAGAAAAAGAAACAGTAAAACAAAGAGAAATATAGCTATATCTAGACAATGTTAGAGCACTACTAAGCCTGACTCTCGCAGATGGGAATCCGGAAAAAGGAAGACTCAAATCCTTCAGCGGCTGCCTTATAACTGTGTAAAGAACCCTCCCCTTTCAGCCCCTATTGGCTGATACTCTATATGAAGCTACAGATAATAGGTGATTCATACAGTCACTCATCCCCATAATTTTAATTTTGGTTTGTCTAATGGCCACACTTCTCAAGTTAATGGTAGTAATCTCATGATAACATTGTTATTACTTTTTGTGTTACTGTTAACATTATTTTGTGTTTCCATTTAAATTAGGTATTTGCCAGGTGTACAATTGTTAAAGGTCCTGAGGTTATGCCTTAATTGTGCGCAGTATCTTTGTATTCTGTCCCTGGATATCGCCGCTACATAAATATGCATTTTTACACTTTCCCTCTTATGCATTAGGCATTAACCATTAGTCCTTTAAAATTTACTGTATCTCACAGAGTTCTATATATAATATTTCCAGACCATGGCCTTATCTGTGTAGAGTTTGTATGTTCTCCCCGTTTAAACATACTGTCAGGTTAATTGGCTGCTATAAAATTTGACCCTAGTATCTATGTCTGTGTGTATGTTAGGGAATTTAGACTGTAAGCTCCAATGGCTCCATTATCCTTATAGTTTAGAGGCACTAAATGAGGCATCCAGCTGTTTTTTCGGGAATTGGATAGTATTTTGACCTGATACAGCATACTTTGGATATCCATACAGATAAGCCTAAAATACCTTATTTTTGGTACGAGTTCACACACATAAGAGTGAATGGTGTTACACATTTTCTGAATAACTATTGCACAGTGTCTTTGGTTGACTCACTTTGTACCTCTCTTTGGTGATGAGGATTGGGTGTATCTATAGACCATTTTGGTTTGATGTGCACCTTTGATATATGCAGTACAAATATACTACACTATTGTGCGTCTTGTCCTCTTTTGCTTTTATTCCTATACATATATATATATATATATATATATATATATATATATATATATATTGTCGAAGTCGTATATAATTGGATGAACGAAAGTATATTGGTTAATATTGTTTTATTGGCCGATTGCACTCAGTATGCCACGCTACACGTGGCATACGGCGATCGCACGGTAAAATACGCACGCACACACTCGCATGACAACATTTAGTTATTTATGTAATTCATAATTATATTGGATCCATTACACAGTAATTTATGAGCAGACAGTATTTGGTTTATTATTAGTTTATATATTATGATTATATGTACACTTTAGTATTATCTAAGGTTCAGGTTATGGGAAATGTTTCATGTATGATATCATACTAATTCCCTATTCATCAGCAGTTGTCCGGTTCCATCGCCGAAGAGATCGCATATTGCATACTCTAGTTATTGATGTTAGGGAATAAATAGCCAGAGTGATATCAGAATGTGAAATGCTAATGAATTCATTGTAACTGGAGCACATCCCCTGGAGAGCAGCCCCCACCTTTGGATTCCTTAGATTGAATCAGCCTATGACCTGTTTACCCTGGAACCACCCTTGTCTGGACCTATAGAAGCAAGCTACGTCATCTCTATTGTTCACTCTATAACACTGACTGCATATATAATCATAGCTGCACTCCCACTGGCCTCAGACTTCACTGATCACAGTATTCAAAGGTGAATCACTGTCCAGGGATGCCCGTGGTTAGCGCAGCGAGCGTATGCGATAGCAGCGGTATGTATGTATCTTTTGGTATTGGCTGTACTGTACTGTATCATAATATAATAATGTATTGAATTGTTGACTATTTACATCTGCTAAAATAAAACAAAAGGTGAATCACTTTGTGCGTTAGATACACAATACAATGGTTGGGCAATGCTTATTTGAAAACAATAGAATTACTTTAAATATATATATAATATATATATATATATATATATATATATATATTGTAACAAAACCGCACCCTTCTCTTGGCACTTTTGTCACCTTCTGTTGCAAGAATACCCAGTAGACATCAGCAACACGTAAATTCTTATTTTAAATCAAACATATTTATTGTTGGCATCACAATACATAACACTTCTGTCAGGATGACACCAGCAAGCAATACCTTTACTTGCACCTCCTGGTGACCCTAAACACTAACTAGACATAGCCCAGCTCACTACTGACTGGCCAACTAGTTCAGCGTCAGTCACATTTGACAAGAGCACAACTCCAGGTTAAATACACAGGTCTCCTCCCACAGTCTTGGATGACTAACAGGTAACACTCCCAGTCCCACCTTGTCTTTAAAGGATGGCTCCTCAGGTGTTCTGTAACACCTAATCAGCACAGCCACCCCTATCAGCTCTGTGGATACAGACACGTTAAAGCATGCAAGTAAATTACTTTTTACATTTACTTTACAACATGTTTCTGACCTGTACATTACTGAACTTAAGCCCAGTGCTACACCTGTATATAACTTGGTCTGCAACCTTTTACCTGCAGACAGTTAGCACCATAGCTAATTCCACTATTAGAGGCCTGTGGGAAACCACTCCCATTGCCACATATAAATATATATATATATATATATATATATATATATATATATATATATCCCTGCAGTCAAGAGCTGGACAAGACAGGAAAAAAAACCTGTTAAGAACCTTCCGAGCTTAGTAGGTTACTACAGGCGATTTTATATATATATTACTGTATATATCCCTGTTTTGGCATATCATTTCCTCAGCCTGCTATTTTGCCTAAGAATTAAAGATGGCTCTATGAGAACTTCAGACGTTTTAATGACTGTAACCAATAACCGCTAGAGGGGTTCTCATCAAACCAAGGTTTAAGGAGACTGCCATGGATTTTTGCTCCTCCCTTCTCCCCTTCAACTGAGGGACCCTGTATTTGGCTCTTTGAGCCCTTGCTGTTTCCACCCTTCTTCCAACATATCCAAGGTACCCCTTGGCTGTCTCCTGAACAATAACTCAAAAGGACTAAACCCTTTTGAGGGTTGAAGTACTTCACGGATGGCAAACAGCTAATATGGATTAAGAGTGTCCCAATATTTTTCTACTGCGTCATGAATTTACTCATCATGTGCTTTAATGTGCTTTTACAGTGCTTCACCAAGCAATTCATTTGTGGATGGTACATGGAGGTGTGAAGAGCTGTCACCCCTAATAGTTGACAGATGTCTTTCATCAACTTGGACATGAACAGGGCTGCTCTGGTCAGTGCGAATTTTCTTGGGTATTCCTAAAAATGTAAAAGTAAACAAGAGCTCTTAATCTATGGTCCAGGACTTTATATTGCCCAGGGATACTGCCTCTGGATATTGGGTTGCTTAGTCAAGCACCACTAATATATACTGTGTTTATGAATGGACTTCTTCAGTGTCTGTACAAGGTCTATACTCAGGGCCGCCAAGAGGAATTCGAAGACCCCATACATAGGAAAGTTGGAAGGGAGATGTATGCCACTGCTGCATGTTGGTGGCTCTGAAAGGGGGCAAAGCCACATAGTATTGGGGGTGTGGTCAACATGGGTGTGGCTGTGCCTTTTTAGACATGATATTATGTATTAAAACTGTATTGGTCTCACCTATCTGTTATTGCTTTCACAAACTGGTACTATTATTTTATATATTATAGATCTTTGAGTGTTGCGACCTGTTGGAAAATGTAAATATGGAAAACCGAGCAATAAGTGAACACAGTACATAACACAGATCGCGCATTATATAATACATACATTATAATAAAATATTACATTTATTGTGCCCTCCCCAGCCACATCAAGCCCCCACTAGCCACATCACGACACCCCCCCAGCCAAATCACACTACACCCCTTCCACATAAGGCCACATATAATACATATATTATAATAGAACATTACATTTATCACACCACCCTGCAGACACAGCACGCTAGCCATCAGAGAAATCAAACCACAGCAGATGCATCACAACCCCCCAGCCACACACATCATGTCACATCACCCCCCTGCCATATCACGCCACCCCCCCAGAGAAATTGGCGTGGCATACTACTTCGCCTGATTGCGGCTGAGTACATGGCACCCGTACATTTGAGTACACTAGGCATTTGGATTGCATGCTTGTTAAAAATAGGATGATTGAGCTTACTTTGCGGGGGAGCTCTTAGGTGCTGATTTTGTATAATTTACTAGAGTTTTGGATTTAATTTAATCCCGCAATGTGTTACAGATGAAAAAGCCTTCATATAGGTGACCAATAAGCATGGTCAATGGTTGTGTAGGGGTGTATTATTTATGGCATTAAAATTTATGTTTATACTTGTGTCTGTGTTTTATTTTCATGTTTCTTTTGGACACAGCATGGGCTTGCAGCCATGGAGTATGTTTGTGCTTGTAGTACTAGTTCTACTTATTGGCAGCCTGGCAGCTTGGGACCTGTAGTCCACTAGGGACAAAGTACTTTATTGCAGTATACTATTAATATTACCCAACAAACACTGCCCAGGGGTGTTGGAAGGGCCATAATGCTTTCAGCACAGGGGTGGGTAAGCCCCAAGGGGTTGGAGAGTCAAATCTCCCTAGGGAATGCAGCCCAGTGCTGACTACTCTTGGTTTGGTTACCATTAAGGCAGGGGGACCCCATGCAGTGAGATTACCTGGTATTGTGCCACCAGCACAGGCAGGCAAAACCTAGTACTGGTAATAGTGAAATTGAGGTCAATCCCCCATTTTTTGCTACTTCCTGTCTAAGCTGGCAGGAGTGTGCTATTTATCTGCTGGTGTGGTAAAACTTTAACCACAAGCAAAGAGAATAAATCCACGAGTTTATGCAGTTTTAGCCCTACTTTATTCCAGAACTACTTGGGGGACCTTTGCCTCTCTACCATACCACTAGTCCTGTATAATTCTTCATTACACTACTTTTGGTGTGCCAACCATCTGTCCTGTTACACTGACATGAGCTAGTGTATGTGGTCCAGATAGGGAATGGCTGCAACCAGTGTGTCTTATCAGGAGGCATGGTCTACTAGTGCTGGAGTGTTCTAACAACAGGACCTAATAGCAGCAGTGACCAGGACAGCACCTTGGAGCGGCTCGTAAGATCAAGATCCCTACACTGTTACTGGACCCCATAAATTCAATGACCCTTACTATAACTCTCCACACAGCCGGTCCACGGGCCCTGGGACTTTTAACCCAGCCTCCTATCAGTGCCCCTGTTGTATTGAGAAGAGCTCATTACTTGTGTGTAGTGTTGTGTTTACTATTCACAACATCACATGTTGTTTTCTGAGGCTCCCACCCACCTCATTATTTTGCAATATGGTCCAATAATTTCTAATCTAGGGTACATAATAAATTAAAGAATTAGGCAAGCATAATTGTTAGCAGCTTCATCAGTGTCAACATTGCATAGTTTCTTCACAATACCATGAAAAACACATAACAGTAGAGCAATTCCCAGCATCTTTACAGTGAGCTTGTTTGCGTAGGCAATGTATATTAACACAATTATTTATTTACAGGAATCACTGACATTGCAGGTCAAAATGTTCCATCTTCATGAACTTAAAAATTCTACAATGAGAAAGACGCTGTTTGTATTTCTTATTTTAGACAATGAGGCTTGTAAGCCATGGTTGGTCAGTCTGTCACTTATTAACACTGTTCATTACAGCTAACTTCATGCTAACAAAGTTATTTATCATTTATAGTGACCAGTGCTTCTGCAAAATAATTAATAAGTTCTTTGCTCCAGCAGTCACTTTCAGCAATTTTTCTAAGGCTAAGGGAATTATTTATTAAAGGTCAAAGTAATATTTCTAAGGTTTACGCAGCTGTAAACCACTCTGTCATTCTCCTATATACAGTTATTTACATTGTAAAGTTACAAAAGTTGAAAAGGCTTATTGTGGCTTTTAGTTTTTGCTAAAATTAGAGATGAGCAGTTCGGATTCGGACAAGTGTGACAGCGGGTACCTGGTCAAATTGAGTTATGATTCAGTTTCTCGCACCAAATTTGGATCTGAAAATGAGGCAAAATGTAATTTCCAGGAAAATGGCAGGTCTCGCAAGTTTTGGATGGATATCTCCTATATATAGACCCCTTCCTCCTGTTCTCAATTGTCATTTTAGAATTCATAGCATATGGGGAGGCCTTTTGCTGCAATTGTGTGCTCATAAAGTGACTTGTAGAGGGTTGAATAGGGTAATAGGCAAGATATATTGAAATAACTGTGATTTTACTTCACAAATCTTAACATTTTATTTGAAAATCAGTCTGCTGGAATTGTGTGTTTATGAATTGGGTTTGAGAGAGTGAAGAGTAGATAATCAGCTCCTGATTAACTAAGAAACGCAAATGCAGATACATGCTGTATTTTGTGGAAAATGATTCTTCACATGCCCAAAATCGGACGATACGCCAGTGGACGCAGCAACATCCAATTCAAAGCACCCTTATAATTTTATAATGTATTATCAACAAGTGACATTAATAATTTTGCTTTTCTGTGCGTACTTTTGTGACTTTATATTCAATATGTGTTTTAGACATATACTGCAGTGTATTGTCTGTTATAGTAAAGAGCACCTAGACCTGTATTGAACAATAGACATTTCTTCATTGCAGGTCCTTTTTGAATACTTTCGTTTTGCGTGCCTTAATGAATCAGGCCCTCAGTGACTACTGGCAGTAATAGTATGTTAGTAAACTAATTAGGAGTGGACAAAAAACAAAATATATTTCTTGCTTTTAAAATCCTAATTGTTCCACTCTGAAGGCAAATGTAGGGGAGAATCACTGAAAAACTATTTTATGGACAAAATACAGGGTGTGGTTTGGTTTTGAGCAGCATTCCCCCCCCACTCAAAAAAAAAGTCAAAGTGTATTTATTAAAAACTATTTGTATACATTTTAATCATATTGTGAGGCAGTGTATGAAGAATTTAAGAGTTGCAGGTAAAACTCCCTCCTTTTTTTTACTCCTCTTGTCAGTCATGGATCAATCTACAGATCAGGAGCATCTTAATACTACTACTGATAATAGCTGTACTTTTTCACTCTCTATACCGGTGGTATTATCTGTAGCTCAATAGCCGAGTAGATATCCAGCGAACGGTCATACATTTGCCCGGTTGTGCACAAATGGATAGTTAGACATTTTGCCGGATCGGTACACAAGCAGGTAGTCAGACGTTTGCTGGGTTAGTACACAGTCACAGATGCAAGGAAATGTAGCAAGTAGCAGGAGCTAAGCAGGCAGAATACTCAAGCACATGTCTGAACCAGGAAGTGTCTATTATAGGCCCAAACAGGAAACAGGATCCAAGATGGTTTCACCTTGATGCCATTATGGCCATCTTAGATAAGGGCAACTCTAAGGGCAAGTTTGCAAATACAGAGACCTCTTATGGTTGGAGGAGCAAATATCAGAGTAATTCCTTTCACCTTAGTCTCAGAACTTCAATGGAATAACGAGGCTCTAGTAGCCACCTTCTGGCAGGGGCTAAACGTCCATATCAAAGATGACTTGGCCTCCCCTGAGCTTATGTCTAGCCTTAATGAGCTAATTTCTCTGTGCATCAAGGTGGATATCTGTCATAGGGAGCATAATCAGAAACATAATTGGACTTGTCGTTCTTTCCCTAGCCTGGCCCCTCAGTTCCAGTCACCAATAACCACCTCGGAGGAACCCATGCAAACAGGCCGTACTTGTCTTTCTCAAGAGGAGCATGAGAGACACATCAAGAACCGGCTTTGCCTTTGTTGTGGGGAACCAGGCCATCTCCTTTCCTGATGTTTTCCTAGAGACCGAGAAAATTCCCATTCTAGGCGATGTTAGGAGGGTCGTCCTAGGATCCAAGTAACCTTACCCCCTACTCTCTGAGAGATTCTGAATTATTTATGCCGGTTACTCTTTTTTCTTTGGATGGCCCCCAGTAGTTGACAGCTTTTGTGGACTCTGGGAACTTAATTTCTGCTGAGTTGGCTTCCAAGCTCCATCTCTTCATCCTTCCTTTGCCTCAGCCTCTGGCTCTGACTGCGACAGATGGTAATTGTGTTGTTAACGATTCCATCGACCGCATTGCCAGTCCCTTGCGGCTGTTGGAAGGAGCGTGCCACTCAGAAAGGATAAATTTCCTAATTCTTCCACAATCCATCAATCTGGTTATTTTGTAAGTGCCAGACTACTCTGCATTAATCCCTGCCTGTCTTGCTCTGAGTTGTGCCTGGCTGCTTATTATCTCCTACTGTGTTCCATCCATTTCACTGGGCAAGTGCTGCTTCAACAACTGCTACTACCCGAGCTCCTGGGGGTAACCGAGTACTGTGGAACATAAGTAGTTCCTTGGAAAGGGTGTTACTAAAGGTGAACACCTCGTAAAGAGGTTTTAGCAGTTGTGGGTTTCACGCTACTTTGCATTTAACACCTTGGTCTATCTCCTTGTGTAAAATGTCTATCGGTGCAGCTACAATTTGTCTATTAAGCTTTTATTACTGCCTCTCTATAATTTGTCACACATGCTGTCTAACATTTAAAATATTATGTCCTTGGTTTTTCTCCCACTACTTCACTTTTGGGTGCAGGCCACCTAGGTCTTTCTTCTTTTCTAAAATGTCTATTGATTCCACTGCAAGCTGTTTACCGTGCTTTTATTACTACCTCTCTACAAAGCATCACAGATGATTTACTAATCATTGAAAATATTGTGTCTGTGTTTTTTCTCCCGTCACTTGACTTCTGGGTGCAGGCCACCTAGGTCTATCTTCTTGTCTAAAATGTCTATTGATGACGATGCTATCCTGTCTAATAAACTTTTATTAATGTCCTTCTACAATATGTCACACAGAAAAATATAACAGGGATAGACCACGCTTCCTAAATGAGTATGTGAAATACCTTGTAATAAGGGGGGGGGGTGACCCTTCCCCTATATAAACAGAAACAGCAAAATGGTAAAACCTGGCACAAAAAAGAAGTGAATAATAACAGATGTAAATAAATAAAACCAAAAAATGTATTTGTCACACATCGGGATCTTAGCCGAACTTACCTCATCCGCCTCCATCACATCACGGCTACCTGGGTCCCTTCTGGTCATCTGCAGCATTCCCGTCCTCCACATCTCTGTAAACAAACACATACTGTTTGTTCTGCTGCATGGGCGTGGCCATCTTGGATGCAGTCAGGTGATCATTCCAGACCAACCAGATTCAGTAGCTGTGATTACATGAACTATACAGTCAATAGTTGTTTGGGACACTCTATTTAAACCTGCTGCTGTGATCTGTTCATTGCCAGAACAACACACTTCTCTCCAGAGGATAGTTCTTGGCTCCAGTGTTCCTGTCAGCATTACCAAGTGCTCTGTTTCTGTCAGCATTACCAAATGCTCTGTTCCTGTCAGCATTACCAAGTGCTCTGTTCCTGTCAGCATTCCTAAGTGCTCTGTTCCTGCAGGCATTACCAAGTGCTCATTCCCCTGCTATATTCTACATTCAGCAAGAACATGAGCAGGAATATCATCCAGGCTGCTAGGTTCCATTTCAGTCCTGCTTCAGCTAGGCCCAAGGGTCCCGAATCGAATCAAGAAATACAGACGACTGTGACAGTATTAGATGATAAAATATCAAACCAATGGTCCTGAATAGGTTAAAAACAAATTAAAAAAAATAACTAAGTATATATACTTGTTTATAACTTGTTCTCCTGTAGTAAGTCCACACTAGGTGTTTTCTTCTAAGGAACAGATGTATGGGTCAAGATGATAGAAACAGTCACATACCAGTAGGTCCAGAAATGCAAAGATAAGGTCACTGAAAAGAATGGTGCATATCAGTCACTTACTCAGGTATCCTAATGTTAGTCCCGACATAGCTTGAAAGATTGCTTGTGAGAGATCCTATTCCGGAAACGATAGGTCTCCCCAGAGGGTTAGCTAGGGTCTTATGTAATTTTGGGAGGTGGTATATAACTGAAAATCTTGGGTTCTTAATAGAAAGAAAATTATATTCATCCTTATTCAGAATGCCATAAGTGGCTGCTCCTCCCTGGAGATCCCACCAAGGGCTATCAAAAGAACTTGAACTTAAGGTTGAATTTTTGGACCTAGAAATTTTTGTCCATAAAAATAGACTGGAAACAAAGACTTTTTTTTAAACATGTGGACTGCAACTCCTATATACCCATCACAAGTGAACTTCATGGCAACTGGTTAAAAAACATACCGAAAAGCCAGTTCACTAGGTTGAGACGGAATTGCTCCAATATAGGGCAATATGATGAACAGGCCAATATTCTCAAACAGAGATTCCTAGAGAGGAATTATGACAAATGTTTGATAAATAAGGCCTATACGGAAATTAGGGATACTGAAAGGGAAGAACTCCTAGAAAATAAAGAAAGGGACAATAATGAAAAGAGTGCAATAGAAATTCCCTTCATTACTAGGTATAGAGGCAATTCACATAGGATTAAAAAAATTATTAAAAAACACTGGGGAGTTCTTTTAGGTGATGATACATTAAGAAACATTTTCCCGTTGAAGCCCAAGTTTATCTACAAGAAGGCGGACAATCTGAGGAATAAGCTGGTTAAAAGAACTATACCACCTAATTGAGGAGATGGAAAAAGTACATGGCTAAATGAAAATACACATGGTGTATTTTATTGTAACTGGTGCACAGTGTGTAAGACAAGGAGATATAGGGACACCAAACCTGTAGCTCCAATATAACAAACGAGATTTATACCATTAAGGACAAATTGTCTTGCGATACAAAAGGAATTATCTATCTGTTGGAATGTCCTTGTGGAAAAAAATAAGTTGGCAGGACAATTAGAAAATTAAGTACCAGAATTCAGGAGCATCTTAGGAATATCAAAAATAAATTGACCATACACTGTGTCCCTGACCATTTTCTCCATTGCCATGATCATGATCCCTCTGGTCTAAGGTTTATAGGAATAAAAAAGGTGAGGAAGCCTTGGCGGGGAGAGGACTTTATCAGATTGATCTCCCAAGAGGAAACAAGGTGGATTTTTAATTTGAAAACATTGGAACCACAAGGCCTGAATGTGAATTTTGAGCTTCATACATTCCAGTGAGCTTTCTGGTCTTTATTTACTTTTTACTCCTGTTTTTTGCCACTTTTGTGAACTTTGATCCTAGTACACTTCTGTAGCTTCTGTGGTTAGCTGCATTTTATATGTCCTCCTTCTTTTTTTTACGTTTTAAAATATTCCTATAAGGATTCTTTTTTACCAAGACCTTTTTCATATAAATGTTTTTGCATTTTGTACTTCAACAATATGGCCCCCAAGAAAGACAGTTTAAAACCATTTCCTATGGCCCTATTTCACAACTTTTAGTTTTGATATGTTGTTAAAAAGAAACGCCCACTGATTTTATGCAACCAATGATTGAATGAACACCTCCTTAAATGACAGGTAATTTTTTACCATCAATATCCCTGAGGAAGCTCTTTTTGAGTGAAATGCGTAGGTTACAACACTGTATTTATTTATTCCCTTTTTTTTCCTCTTTATTATTTTACCTTTCTGGTGGTCCCAGTGCTATCTTCCATTAGCGAACCATGTGTGAACCGCACAGCAGGAAGTACCAGCTGGCCGGCCGTAACTCTCCTTCTTTTCTGGACACACTTAACAACTAGCTGCTGGAGCAACAGTGTACACCGAAGAGGATATCGAGGGCCGTGCAGCAACGCCTTGGAGACAGGGTTTCGTTGGTGTCTCATGGAGAAACTATCCAGAGAAAGCTGTGAGGGACTTACATTAGGATACCTGAGTGAGTGACTGATATGCACCATTCTTTTCTGTGACATTATCTTTGTATTTCTGGACCCACTGGTATGTGACTGTTTCTCTCATCTTGATCCATACATCCGTTCCTTAGAAGAAAACACCTAGTGTGGACTTACTACAGGTAGACAAGTTATAAACAAGTATATATACTTAATATTTTTTTATATTTTTTTTTAACCTGTTGGATTATTATCCTCTTTTTATATATTTTTACATGGGTAGTTAGTTATACCAGGTTATTATTGGTCCGGACCATTTGTTGATATTTTATCATCTAATAATTTTTTTTGTTTTATTTATTTACATCTGTTTTTATTTACTTAATTTTTGCGCCAGGTTTTACCATTTTGTTGTTAATGTGTCACACATGCTGTCTAATGTTAAAAATATGTTTTCAATGTGCTTTTTTTCTCCCACCACTTCACTGCTGTTTGTATTCCTCAAACAGAAATGTCCTTCTACAATGTGTCAAGCATGCAGTCCATCATTGAAAATATTGTGTCCGGTCTCTTTCTTCCACCACTTCGCTTCTGGGTGCAGGTCAACTAGGGCTATCTTCATTTTTAAAATGTCTATTGATACCGCTGCTATCCCATCTAATGAGCTTTAGTTACTCGTTTTCTACAATATGTAACACGCGCTGTCTAATGTTGAAAATATTGTGTTCATGCTCTTTCTCCCGCCACATCACTTTAGGGTGCAGGCCACCTAGGTCTAACATCTTGTGTTTCTCAAACCATTTCACTTCTGGGTGCAGAACTCTGGGTGCAGAACACAGGTCTTTTTTCTTTACTAATATGATCATCCTATAAGCCAGTGCTCTTCCTCTATGTTTTAAAGGTGCCCTTTACTTTATTAAACTGCCTTACTATCTGCCACTGTTATACCACTATGTTTCATTGGGGATAGCATTTTCTATTAAACTATTTGTGCAAACAGCTCAGTGCAGCTTTTGGCCACTATTGGTGAAACTAATAACAGTTGAAAGGTGGGCATTAGAAAATACACTGTAAATGAAGATTAATTATATAAATACTAAAGTAGCAACGAAAACCAGTTTAAATTACATAATTTTACCTGTTTTTAATAATTTTTAATGAAATTCAGATCCAAAACTAATACCAAAACACATGTGGTGTTTTCACCAAAATCAAAAATATCAAGATGGTTTTAGAACCAAAGCCAACACATGGGGGTCTGCATTCACCTCTAGCAAAAATACTGCATTGATGTACACTATTCAAAAATACTTTGCCCAGTCTGATCTATTCCGAAAGCAAAAGTAAAAAAAACACACAAAAGAGAGCGCTAAGCTTAAAACCAATGATAACACTTGATGATAAAATGGTCAAGTAACATATAAAAAACACTATTGCATTCTTGATGGAGACTAATAGTCAAATCTCAGGTGCATTGAACATCACAACATCCGTAACCCAAATAATAATTTGAAAGAGGATAATAAAATCATCAACATCCATAGAATTCCTATAGGTACCACTGCTGTCGGAATTCCAATTCAGAGCATTCCTAGGGGTAAATGTATCAAGCTGAGCGTTTTCTGGTGGGTTTGAAAGGTGGAGATGTTGCCTATAACAACCAATCAGATTCTAGCTGTAATTTTGCAGAATGTACTAAATAAATGATAGCTAAAATCTGATTGGTTTTTCAAACCTGCCGGAAAACTCTCAGCTTGATACATTTACCTCCTATGCTGTAACATCCATTGATCACAACTGCATGTGAATCCAATCTCCTGTTTAAGTAGTAGCCGAGTGTGTATCTGATTCAAAACACTCCTAAACTGTAACTCCCATTTATCACAGTTGCATTTGAATGTAATCTCCTGTTTATGGAAAAACCAAGCGTGTATCAAGTAAACAGTGTCAGAGAGTGTAATCGCAGTCAGCGCTCAACCAACATTGCAGTTTCCAGAGAGTAAGGAACAATGATCAAACTTCCCTCTAACAGTCCAGTGGTAAGCAACTACCAGTGCTCGAAGGCAAAATAGAAGATTAACCACGGGGATAGTAGAGTACCGATATCCCACTTGGTAAGGCTCGATGACTCCTGCACTATAATTGATTCCTCTGAAGAATTCTTGAGCGCTAGTCCCACTGCTGCTGCGGTTGCTGCTGCTGGGGGTGAATCTTCCTCCCATAAGCAGTCCAAGAAGAAGAGCACTAGTACTTTGCAACAATTAACTGTGAAACAACCTTTTGCTAGAGGAAGCAAGTATGACAGCAGTCACCCAGCCGCAAAGCGGATCACAGACGCCATGGCGACTATGCTAGTGTTAGATCTGCGTCCAATATCCACTATAAACTCAGCTGGTTTTTCACAGTTAATTGATGTTTTGTGTTCCCGTTACAAAATTCCATCGCGACACCATTTTTCAAGAAAAGTAATTCCTCAACTGTACCAAAACGTTCGTAAAAATGTAGTAATTGGGCTCAAAAATGCCATTCTACCCACTGTACACTTAACCACAGATATGTGGAAAAGTGGAAATGGGCAAACCAAAGACTATATGACTGTGACAGCCCACTGAGTTGGTCATTCGCATTCACAAGCAGGAACAGCAGCAGCATGTTCACCACTATGTAACATTTCTAACAGAGAGGCTACTCTTTGTATCACCGGCTTCACTAACAGGCATACAGCTGATAATTTGTTACGAAAACTAAGGGATGTCATTGATACATGACTTATACCACTTGGACTCTCCCCAGGATATGTTATTTCTGATAACGCCAACAATATTGTGCGAGCATTACAGCTGGGTGAATTCCATCACATTCCCTGTTTTGCTCACACAATAAACTTGGTGGTGCAGAGCTTCTTCTTTCGTGAGGTGCAGGAGATGCTTTTGGTGGCCCATAACATTTCGGGACATTTCCGGCATTCTGCCACAGCATGTAGGAGATTGCAGCAGCTCCAAGAACAATTTAATTTGCCCTGCCACCAACTTAAGCAAGAGGTGTTAACAAAGTGGAATTCCACCCTGTTCATGCTTCAGAGGATGGCGGAACAGCGCAAAGCCATCCAAGCGTATTGCACAAGCCATGACATTGGGAAAGGAGGGGGAATGTATTTCAATATTGCACAGTGGAGAATCCTTTCTGTGCTGTGCAAGGTGCTGAAACCATTTGAAGTTTTCACATGTGAAGTGAGTTCAGACTCTGCTAGCTTGAGCCAAGTCATTCCCTTAATTCGACTTTTGGAAAAGCAGCTTGACAAACTGAAGGGGGAGATGAAAAAAAGCAATTCTGCAAAGTATGTTGGCCTTGTAGATCAAGTACTTAATTCGCTTCGCAATGATCCAAGAGTTATTAAAATCTTGATCTCGGATCACTACATTTTGGTGACTGTGCTTGATCCTAGGTTTAAGACCTTCATTGATTCTTTGCTTCAAAATGACCGAGATGTGAACATTTGCAAGGAGCTATTGGTCAGAAAGTTGTCTGCTGAATTGGGCCTTGACTTGACGTCGTCTCCTCCTTCAGTTTATCAGGCAGCTGCTGCTCGGAAGAAATTGCACTTTCCAAAGCAAAGCAGGGATGACGCAGGGGGCAGATTACAATAGTTTGCCATCTGGACTGGTTTGAAATATTTGACCAAAACATGTGTGACCTTGCCCATAACTCCATCCTATCCTACTATTAACATGCAAAGGATGGTGGAGGATTATTTTCAAGAGTTAATTGATATGGAAATGTCAGACAGTCCCTTTCCATACTGGGAAGAAAAACAAGCCATTTGGAAACCCATTTACAAACTTGCTTTGCAATACCTAAGCTGCCCACCGTCCAGTGTGTACTCTGAAAGAGTATTCAGCACAACCGGGAACCTTGTTCAACATAGGAGGTTATTTTCGAGAAATGTGGAAAAGATGATGTTCATCAAAATGAAATACATCTTCCGCGAGGAAGGCATTTACCGGCAAATACATTCAAGTACTGACACTTCTTTAATGGCGGATTCCAGCGGAGATGAATTAATAGTCTTTGATGATGATGTACACACTGATCAGGGTGAGGACGATGCTGAAGATGATGACGACAACATATTTTTAAAACTTTCACTATAAGTGTAGGATGTAATCTACCCCCAAAGAGAAAGGGGGCTTGGGGCATTTCTGTTTAACATACAGTCTTTGCAGGCTGCTGTTTTGTCAGTTTCACTATAAGTGGAGGGTGTAATCTAGACCCAAACAGAAAAGCTGCTTTAACCATTTCTATTTATGTTACAGTCTTTGCAGGCTGTTTCTTTCTCTATTTAACTATAAATGTAGCGTGTAAAATACAGACAGACACCCAACTGCTTTTTTTGCTATGAATTTCAATAGCTCTTTTTAGACCATTGCCTGCCACCCTGGATTGGTGTGTGTAGCTGTAGAATTAAGGACGGCCTACCAAGGATGAAACTGTATTTTTCCTAATTTGTACTAATAAGGTTTGGGTGTAATCAAGAGCCAAACAGAAAAGATGCTTTGACCATTTCTATTGATCGTCCAGTCTCTGCAGGCTGTTTTTTTTTCTATTTAACTATAAGTGTAGGGTGTAAAATACAGACAGACACCAAACTGCCTTTTTTCTATGGATTTCAATAGCTCTTTTAAGACCGTTGGCTGCCACCCTGGATTGGTGTGTGTCTGATAAAAGCACACATCCTGGGGGGGGATGGGGGGATCACACTCGTTGACATTTATTAGCTGTAGAATTACCTCACTTATCCAAGAAACAGGTAGAGTATTAAATTATGTTATTTTAGCCCCCAAAAATTAAATTTTTTAACAAATTGCAAAACAAAACCAAAGAAAACCAAAACCGAAACACGCAAGGGCATTTTTGCCAAAACCAAAACCAAAACACGAAGCTAATCCAGATCCAAAACCAAAACCAAAACACAGGGGTCAGTGAGCATCTCTAATAATAATAATGTTTTTTTAAAAATTAAATGGAGAAAAATTGGCAAAATGTTTCCCTGATGAAGGTGACCATGTTAACAAGTCTACAGCAGTCATACTGACAAAAAAAATCATTTTTGTGTAATCATGTTGTACAATTATGCACAAAAACCATGGTGGATGGAGTTTGACGGGTATAATAACGTCTTCCTGGCCACAGTGTCAATGTGAACTCTTTCTGTAACAAAAGCTACATGAATTTCTATTGATTTCCTTGCTGTGAGTTTAGACAGGCTTTTGATTGCAGAACTTTTTTTCTTTTAATGCAAGCTTGAAAGTATTACATTCACCGCTGTTTTCATTTCATTGCAATCTAAGCCACCATTATATGCTGCTGAATGATTCATCTGTGCTGTTTAGGCTTCACGTATAAACCACAGATATCATTGGAAAACAGATGCAAGTCAGATTAAGGAACCGCTAACTGTGTATTTACGATCTACATGCTTGCTTTCAATTAATTTCTTTGCACTTATCCCACTTACTTAGCTCTGTTCTTTCATATATGATGACTTGGAAATCCAGCTGCCCTAAAACCTCAAGTCCTTTCAATCCCAGTCTCTGTATTCTTTAATCCCAGCTGGAAAATGTCCAGAGGATTGAGAGGTCTGTGACACATGAACGTCAGCAGCCTCTATCCAGCTGCTGTTCTACAATGTGAAATGATACTTGTTTTGGCAGGAACTTCCATGAGAAAAACACTATGCCTGTTTATTTTTAATATGCATGTATCCTGAAATAATATAGTAAATTTCTTTACAAGTATTAAAGGGGGCGCTGGTTAATGTTAAAATTCAATCATATTTATATAATTTATATAATTTCTTATTTCAGGTGCCTTGCATCCAATGCTTATGCTACAGCTTGTGCTCACCAATTCAGTTTTTCAAGGGAGTAAAGTTTTTATTAATGCAATGAAGTTACCTGAAAGTTTCCTTTTTCACTTTCACAAGCAGATCACTACAAGACATTCTGAAGTTAGATATTTGAGTGGTCGAAGAAAACCAAAAAACACATACAATGCACATTTTCCCTGTAATACGATTACAAAGAGGGCCTAATTCATTAAGGCATCCACAACTAACGTAAATTGTGTTTTTTTTAAAAACATGCATAAATCGGACACACGCACCTCTTTTGTTGAAAACAAGGTGCACTCTGCTCTGACAGACAATACACCGCAGGATATGTCCAATACATAGGTGGAATACAAAGTCCCAAAAACATAAAGTCTCAAAAAATCACATGGAAAACATAAAAGTATTCAATGATTGTCATCCTGTTAATAATAAAGTCATTAATGACAAAACAGTTTTAAAAAAAATCACTCCAAAACATTTATCATGATGTTATTAATTTCCACTGTACATAAAATGCATTTTTACAGTTGATCCTGATTGCAAACACATATTCTAGCATGCAGACACAGTCGTCATCACTAGTAATTGCCACTTACACCCAACCTGCAGCTGGTGCAAGTGATGCGACTGAAAAACATGTACTTTAGAGATGCACAAAGCTTGAGACAGATGCTTCTGTGTGCGTTCGTCCTTGGCACACTTTTACTGTACAAACAAAAAGACCAGCGCAATATGACCACCAGAATTTTTAGAAAATAAATAAAGAAGTAATATATCAAATATTCAAACCGGCATGTAGAGAAATGCAACAAATTTATTTATTATAAAATAATAAAAGATATACTTGTTAATGGTATATACCATAGAAATATCAACACATAATATTATAATGGTTTATATATATATATATATATATATATATATATATATATATATATATATATATATATTATATGGTTTTTATGATCATAAAAAACACCCTACAGTATCATATAACATCTAATAATGTTGCATGCATAATATAGAAATGAGCAACAGTAAAGCAATGCAATAATAACGTTGTTTACATTGTGTCCATAAGCTATCATAATACAGAAAGAGTATTCACCAAGATCGCATAAATTGGCATAATGATGATCCAAAATATAAGCCTCAAATAGTCAGGTATAGGACTTAAGGGACTTGACCCAATATTGAAATGTTCGTCCAGTACCGCCACTGATTTATATAGAGGAACAGAAATAACACTGTATTTGAAAGCTGAATGTAAAACTCATGGACTCCCCGCTGGATGAGTCGCTTGCGATACTCCCAGTAGATGGTGGTCACGTGATCAGTGGGTGCGCACCCTGGAGATGTTCGTCCGGCTTCAGAGAGCGGTATTGAAAGTTCCTATAAGGCGAGTCACTGACAATGCGAATGAAGCAATGGTAAAAAGATCTATCAAGTCTCCACTACATATGCAGATGGACACACTGATGATAAGACTGCTGACGCGTTTCATCTGTACTCGGCAGACTTTCTCAAAGCTTTATAAGAATCTTCATCATCGCAGGCTATATAAGTCTGCAACATTCCAATGATTGGTTGACTATTGATGTTTAACTGCAACCCGATGGATGTGCTAGTGTACATCAGAGGATTAACCCATTGATAATATAATACTTAGATCCACTTTCTTATAAACATGTTTAGAACAAATAAACTTTAAAACAAATACAAATATATATTACCATAAAAATTATTTATCTTTCTTTCCACATGCCGGCTGGAACTACGCATAATATTTAATGCTCTTTAGCATTTTCTTCATATATTTTAAGGATTTCTGACTTCTCCCAACTAACACCTTTATTTAAATTTTTATAGCCTATATCAAGGACAATATCCATATCATTAATCTAAAATAAGCCCACATAAACATATTATTAAAAATAAAAATGAAAATAAAAAAATAATAAAAATAAAAATAGAAGTAATGTAACCCCTGGGGATGCTGCAGTTGGACTTGAGCACCAAGGGGCTAATAATCACAATTGCATCAGTAAGAAAAGAGATGGCTATTGCTATTTACCGGTCCAGGAAGAGAAACTGTATTTCCCACAAGGCTATTGTGGAGAGGGGGCTGAGCCTAAGAAGACTGAGAAACCAGGGGGCGGGGACAGAGAGAGAGAGAGAGAGAGAGCGAGGAGCATCCTGGGAGAGACTGAGCTGCGTGACCAGTCCAGATAGGTGACCCTAGGCAGAAGGGCACTGGATTGGTGGCCTGAGCAGAGAGAACAGACAGTCTGCAGAGATATCAGAGCTCAATGCAGTCCTGATCAGAACCTGCTGGAAGTCACAGTTTGAAGCTGTAGGAGGAGGTTTGCATGCACCTCTGAAGAAGGACATTTTACAAGTCAGCCATTTTGGAGATAATCAACTTCAGACCTGTGACACACACTGGTGCAGATAAGTTACTGGCTATTTTTACCTATCTGTTATTATTCAAGTGGGGTTTGGACTATATCTGGCCACAAGAGCTGAAACGTTAGGGATAGATGGGTGGGCAGGTAAAATTGCAACAAGTGTGTGTCTAATCAGCATTTGTGGAACTACAAGTCCCAGAATACAAATAAGAAATGATTTTACAGTTGTTGCTACAGGAGGGTTTGCATACTGTGACTGCTGTACCTCACTGCAAGTGATTTAAAGACATCTAAAAGCTGCAATCTGGACACATGATGCTTCCATGCCATGCTGCATCCATACAGAAGGGCCCCAACTTGCAGTGCACTGCTCCATTTGTGTGGCATGTTTGAATACTGTTGATGTGTGTGTTTGGCAGTACATTGTAGAGCTATAAGGAAAATATATACACATTCACCCCGCAAGATATTCCCAGTATCAGGAGCAAGTAAGGCATCTGATATATTTTTGTATAAGGCTGTGACAGTTAATGTTCATATTGTATGCTGTTAATGTTATTGATTTATTGCGAGTTATTGTGTTAACTTGGTGTTCATAGTAAGAAGTGGTGCTCCACTTTTATCCACACTGTCTTATTACTGTATTGTATTGTTTGCACTATTATTTCAAATTATACCAAAGTATATTTTTCTATAAAATTACAAAGCTGCATTTAGGGTTTCCATTTCAATAAATGTGCCTGGATGGCTTTTGCAGCACACAGTTTGTCACAGAGTGTTAATACTGGGCAGGGGGTTTCCCGAATCTCCCCCTGGTGTATCTTTTGAACACCCCCCAGAAGAGAAAGCAGCGATTCGGGTGGAGGCACTGAAAATCAAGTACCGAGGTGAGAAGCATCTGCATTGTTCAATATATATATATATACATCCTCACAATGCATAATACAGAAGGGGGTGTTCCAGTGGAGGCACTGCTGAGATCCTGAAGACACACTCAGCGAAACCCATCAGCACAGACGTCATGGATAATCTAAGAGAAGAAGTGTTTCTGTGGTGTGAACAGCAGACTGTGGCCCCAACTCAATGTTTAGGGATCTATGGTGACTCTCAGGGAGTGACAGATAAGGAAGTCCTGCATATGCTCCATAAGATTTATGGGGTAGAGCATCCTAAAATTCTTGGATGGAAAGATAGAGATGTGGATAAGACCAGTCTGATCCTGCGAGGTCCGGCTGGAGAACTAATCCAAGCCGTACGGAGAAATGACCCCCAAGCCACTGCGCGACACTACTTAGCGACTCTAGATCAGGAATATGGAGTGGAAGAGGATGCTATAGATCTTCTCTATCAGCTACACCACACCTATCAGGAGTCAGGGGAGACATTGTCCAGTTATATCTATTGGCTGGACAAGCTGATCCACCTTATTGTGTCAAAGAAAGGAATACCCCTAGCAGAAGTAGACGACAGGCGTATGCAGCAGTTGTTACGGGGAGCTCTGTCCTTTGACCCAGTAGCAATGAAGATAAGAAATGCTCATCTGGGGCAAACATTACTTACTTTTCTTCAATTGAAACAGGTTGTTAAACAAGAGGAAGCTATAGTTAAGTCCCGAGAGGGTGACCAAGAAAGTCAAGGTCGTACAGTCAAAGCTTGAGGCTGACCTTCCCAGCACTGAGTTAATGAAGATTGTGGAGAAACAAGGTGAACAGATTGCTCAGTTGTTGGAGATGCAGAAGCAGATTCAAGCACAGATGCTGAAAAACCACACTACCGAGCAACTGCAGCCGAACATCCGCCCCCGACAAGTTCTCAAAGCTAACACGACTCAGAACCAGAGCGATTTTTTCACTTGTGGAGAAGTTGGGCATTTCGCTAGACAATGTCCTCAGAGGAAGAGAAGAAAGGTGGTCACCCACACCACCCCACAGGGATGGGAATCTTTCGGAAAACGGAAAGGGAGGACCATTAACCCTCACACTGGCCCTCTAAAGAAAGCTGACACTAACACTGTGGGGAACTCTTACCTGGGATATAGTCATTTGCCCAAAGGATTGCTGGGACCCACTCCTCACGTACCTGCATGCCTAAATGGAAGACCTTGTATAGCCTTGCTAGATAGTGGTTCACAGGTGTCCATTGTGTTTGAGAAGTGGTACCGAGAGAATCTATCTGACTTGCCCATCAAGCCATTGTGTGGACTGACCATCTGGGGTCTGAGCGACAAGAATTATCCCTACCTTGGGTACATCACTGTACTTTTGAAGTTCCCATGGGAAGTGGCTGGAATAGAAGAAGAGGTGAAGGTGGTTACACTTGTCTGTCCTGAGGCCGAAGGAGAACCTCGAGATGTCCCAGTGATTATTGGAACTAACTCCCACTTGTTCGAGATACTGACCAACTGGTGCCAAGAGGTGGGAGGAACAAGTTATAGTAAAACACTTAAGATTCATCCTATGTGTCTGGCTGCTTAAAAGAAGAAAGAGGGAAAGATTCCTCTGAAAGAAACCACTTTACAACTAGGAAGTTTTGATCAATGCTTTAATGGTAGTGATGCTAGTCAAGAAGACCGACACTGGCTAGTTATGCAAATGCTACAAAGAGAGGCTGTCTTCTCTTTGGGGGACTGGGATTTAGGCCTAGCAACAGGGGTGGAGCACCACATAAGGTTAACGGACGACAGTCCTTTCCGAGAATGGTCAAGACGCCCAGCCCCTGCTGATTTGGATGATATTCGGGAGCATTTAAGGGAGATGCTAGAGAATGATGTGATTGAAAAATCTGAGAGCCCCTATGCTTCTCCTATTGTGGTGGCTAGAAAGAAGACGGGAAAAATACAGATGTGCGTGGACTACCGGACATTAAACAAACGCACTATTCCTGATCAGTACACTGTCCCTAAGATAGACGAAGCCCTTGATTGTCCTTAGGGAAGCAAGTGGTTTTCTGTGCTAGATCTACGCAGCGGGTACTATCAGATATTGATGAGTCAGAAGGATGCTGAGAAAACCGCCTTCATCTGCCCGGTTGGATTCTTTCAGTTCAAAAGATTGCCACAAGAATTATCAGGGGCTCCAGCCACTTTCCAAAGATGCATGGACAATGTTGTGGGTGACATGAATTTCAGGGAAGTGCTGGTATACTTGGACGATTTGATAGTATTTGGCCGAACACTGAATGAGCACAACGAAAGACTCCTCAAGGTATTGGATTGCTTAATAAAGAAAGGGTTGAAGGTGTCCCTGGACAAGTGTAGCTTCTGTAAAACCCAGGTCAAGTATGTGGGATATGTTGTGGATCGGGAAGGAATTTCTACAGATTCAGCGAAGATAGAATCGGTGAAAGAATGGCCTCGACCAACAATACTGAAGGAATTAAGGTCGTTTTTGGGGTTCTGTGGCTATTACAGAAGGTTTGTCCCAAACTACAGTAAACTTGTGAAGCCTCTTACAGATCTAACTCGAGGTTACCTTGCTCCAAGAAGTTCCCATCAGAAAGAGAAACCATTGTTCCGGGTAAATGATGTGTTCGAGGAAAGGTGGAATGAGGCTTGTGAACAAGCTTTTGAGGGATCGAAAACCTGCCTGATTCAAGCGCCTGTTCTGGCATATGCCGATCCAGAGTTGCCCTACATTCTGCATGTAGATGCCTCCTTTGAGGGACTTGGGGGAGTGCTATACCAAGTGCAAGAAGGAAGGTTAAGACCAGTCTATTACATCAGTCGAGGTCTCTCACCCAGTGAACGGAACTACCCGGTGCATAAGTTGGAGTTCCTGGCCCTTAAGTGGGCAGTTGTTGACAAACTTCATGACTACTTGTATGGAGTACCGTTCGAAGTGCATACAGACAACAATTCACTCACATATGTGCAGACCACAGCAAAGCTAGATGCAACTGGGGACAGATGGTTGGCGGCGCTGGCCATTTACAATTTCACAATAAAGTACAGGCCTGGGAAAAGAAATGTAGATGCCGATGCTTTGTCAAGATTACCGGAAAGGTTTGTGGAATCTCAGGAAGAAGAATGGATAGAGTTGCCAGCTCCAGAAGTGAAGGGGATGTGTCACGAGGGACATGTGGTCGTGTCTCCAGTCAAAGAATGCTTAACAGCTCTAGGGACAATGACAGATGCGCTACCAAGACAATATTGCTGGCTGAGTCAAATGGAGCTCAGTGACCTTCAGAAGTTGAGTTCGAGCCAAGTCAAAGAAGATCAGCAGAATGACTCCTCTATAGCAGCAGTTAGGTGGTCTATTAAACACAGACAAAGAATTCACCAGGGTAGTTTGAAAACGGAGGAAGCTATTTTGCTAAACAGACAGAGAGAGTCATTGATGGTGAAGCAGGGGCTACTGTATAGAGAAACCAGCCGCAAAGATGGCAGAGAGAGGAAACAACTAGTATTGCCAAAGAAGCACCGTCCCATGGTTCT
Source organism: Mixophyes fleayi (assembly GCF_038048845.1). Lineage (NCBI taxonomy): Eukaryota > Metazoa > Chordata > Amphibia > Anura > Limnodynastidae > Mixophyes > Mixophyes fleayi. Next base: position 93,856,390 of record NC_134409.1, read on the forward strand.
CCGTGCATTGCATGATAAACACGGCCACCTGGGAATAGAGAAGACCATGAGTTTAATTTCAAATAGATTCTACTGGCCGAAAAGGGAGAAAGACATTGAAAGTTATTGTAAATCTTGTGAGACATGCATACTTCGGAAATCCCTCCCAGAGAAGGCTGCCCCCTTAAAGAATATATCCAGCAATGGGCCTTTAGAGTTAGTCTGTATTGACTTTCTATCAGTGGAACCGGATGAAAGCAACAAGTGTAACATTCTAGTGGTGACAGATTATTACACCCGTTATGCTCAAGCCTACCAGACAAAAGACCAGAGAGCTGTGACCGTGGCAAAAATCCTATGGGAAAAGTTCTTTGTCCACTATGGACTGCCTGCCCGCATTCATTCAGATCAGGGTCGGGATTTTGAGAGCAAGCTAATAAAAGAACTGTGCGAGGTCTGCGGGATAAAGAAGTCCAGGACTACTCCTTTCCATCCCCAAGGAGATCCGCAGCCGGAGAGATTTAATCGGACCCTTCTCAGCATGATGGGCACTTTGGAAACTAAAAAAAAGGCACATTGGAGTAGGCACATCAGCCATTTGGTCCACGCCTACAATTGCACGAAAAACGAGTCCACAGGGTACTCCCCATATCTCTTAATGTTCGGAAGGGAGGCTAGATTACCAATCGATATCTGTTTTGGAGTGGACACTGCTGATCCCCAAGAAAAGCCCCATTTGAAATATGTGGAGCAGCTGAAACAAGAACTAAAGGAGGCCTACAGACTAGCGGAAGCAGCTGCATCAAAAGCTGGACAACGAAACAAGGGTCATTACGATCTACAGGTCAAGGAGCATATTCTGGAGCCAGGTGATAGGGTTTTACTTAGACACTTGGGCCTCCCGGGGAAACACAAGTTAGCCAATCGTTGGCGAAAGCATCCTCATGTTGTGGTTGCGAAATTGCCAGACATCCCAGCCTATCGAATTAGGCCCGAGGGGCTGACAGGCCCTATAAAGACATACCATCGACAACATTTGCTTCCCATCATAGATGGTATTCGGTTCTGGGAGGAGCCTGAAACAGATGAGCCAAAAGTGTCCAAACCTAGAAGATCACGACGATTCAGAGAAACGATCACAGAAGAAGATGAGGAAGGAGATGATTGGGGGTATGATGTTCCAGGGAAATTGGGAGAAATAGTTGGAGACAAGATATCAGAAGGCTCACTAGGTCTACCAAGGGGGCCGCTGTAAGACCTCCACAAGTAGAAGAAAGGAGAACTATGGCTGCCATTTCAGATGAAGGTGTCAACCCAAGAGTAGCTGGACAGTTGGATTCTCAGTGTTCAGTGGAAGAAGGATCTAACCAGAGAGTTGACATGGATGGGGACGTCATTGATCCAGATGGAGGATACACTAAACGTCCCAAAAGGGTGTTGGGAGGAGAGGGAGAAAACCCACCAGTTCAGGGTCGGCCCAAAAGGACCCCTAGAGCCCCAATGATGTTGACATATGATAGTCTAGGTCATATGACTGAGATTCTCAAGGTGATTCATCCTAGCTGGGTCTATCAGTGGCCATATCTGACTCCCATATCTGTTATGCCAGGGCCTGTTGTGTATAAGTGTGAGAGTGTGTATAGACAGGATGTCTTAACCCCTTTAAATTTGCAGGATGTGGGACAAGCCTCATCATTTGTTCATTGTGGACTTGCCCCACAGGGGGAGTGTGTAACCCCTGGGGATGCTGCAGTTGGACTTGAGCACCCAGGGGCTAATAATCACAATTGCATCAGTAAAAAAAGAGATGGCTATAGCTATTTACCAGTCCAGGAAGAAAAACTACATTTCCCACAAGGCTATTGTGGAGAGGGGGCTGAGCCTAAGAAGACTGAGAAACCAGGGGGCGGAGAGAGAGAGAGAGAGAGAGAGAGAGATAGGAGCATCCTGGGAGAGACTGAGCTGTGTGACCAGTCCAGATAGGTGACCCTAGGCAGAAGGGCACTGGATTGGTGGTCTGAGGAGAGAGAGAGCAGACAGTCTGCAGAGATATCAGAGCTCAGTGCAGTCCTGAACAGAACCTGCTGGAAGTCACAGTTTGAAGCTGTAGGAGGAGGTTTGCATGCACCTCTGAAGAAGGACATTTTACAAGTCAGCCATTTTGGAGATAATCAAGTTCAGACCTGTGACACACACTGGTGCAGATAAGTAACTGGTTATTTTTACCTATCTGTTATTATTCAAGTGGGGTTTGGACTATATCTGGCCACAAGGGCTGAAAAGTTAGGGATAGATGGGTGGGCAGGTAAAATTGCAACAAGTGTTTGTCGAATCAGCATTTGTGGAACTACAAGTCCCAGAATACAAATAAGAAATGATTTTACAGTTGTTGCTACAGGAGGGTTTGCATACTGTGACTGCTGTACCTCACTGCAAGTGATTTAAAGACATCTAAAAGCTGCAATCTGGACACATGATGCTTCCATGCCATGCTGCATCCATACAGAAGGGCCCCAACTTGCAGTGCACTGCTCCATTTGTGTGGCATGTTTGAATACTGTTGATGTGTGTGTTTGGCAGTACATTGTAGAGCTATAAGGAAAATATATACACATTCACCCCGCAAGATATTCCCAGTATCAGGAGCAAGTAAGGCATCTGATATATTTTTGTATAAGGCTGTGACAGTTAATGTTCATATTGTATGCTGTTAATGTTATTGATTTATTGCGAGTTATTGTGTTAACTTGGTGTGCATAGTAAGAAGTGGTGCTCCACTTTTATCCACACTGTCTTATTACTGTATTGTATTGTTTGCACTATTATTTCAAATTATACCAAAGTATATTTTTCTATAAAATTACAAAGCTGCATTTAGGGTTTCCATTTCAATAAATGTGCCTGGATGGCTTTTGCAGCACACAGTTTGTCACAGAGTGTTAATACTGGGCAGGGGGTTTCCCGAATCTCCCCCTGGTGTATCTTTTGAACACCCCCCAGAAGAGAAAGCAGCGATTCGGGTGGAGGCACTGAAAATCAAGTACCGAGGTGAGAAGCATCTGCATTGTTCAATATATATATATATACACCCTCACAATGCATAATACAGAAGGGCGTGTTACATATATATGCACACACACAGAGAGAGAGAGAGAGAGAGACACACAGGATATGAAGCACTCACAAGACCTGAATAATGTGAAGAGTATATAAAAATCAGTTTTTACAATATTCATGTAACCTCCAGGTGTTCACAACTAATTCAGAGTGTAATAGGTAAACAAGAAATGCAAGACCACCATAATGACCAATTTGCTGCAATAAAAATATAAATGAGTTTATTGATTGGGTTCAGAGAAATGTGTTTACACCTCCGTGTAATGAGTCATCAACAAACAACATCTTAAGTGAATACACACATTGTTTTGTGCGCTCCGCTTGACACACAATCTGATTCAGCAGTACAGCACTGTCTGCAGCAAACCCATTTCACTACAGCATCAAAAGCAAAAGGGAAGGTCATCCATGTGCCCAACACACCACATTATGTACTGACCTGACTGCTCCAAGCACAGTACAGATTGCAGAGTAGATTCCAGTTGGGGTTGAGCATGCAGTCAAGTATTCTGAACTGGGCCATGCTTACTGCGCAGCGTGCATCTCTGACTCAGCCAGCTTGTGGCATATTTGATAACATTGAGAGAGAGAGAGATACTTACAACAGTTTGACGCTTCAGCACATGCGTTCCACTGCGGGACGGACTTAAGGGCTGAAGCGTCAAACTGTTGTAAGTAAATGTCTCTCTCTCTCTCTTAGGGCTGAAGCTATGGAGGCAGGTAGCGGGCGGCTGCTGCGCCCCCCTTGGCCTTGCGTCCACGGCCCCCGCCCGCACCACCCTTGTTACGGCACTGCAGCTTTGTAACCGCATGCACACATCACCGCTGATTGCAACAGCTTTTATCTCATGTTACCTCCTGTGTACCAGTGTCTCTCACTTGACACCCCATTCTCACTTTGGACCTGCCCCCATGACGTGATGACGCAAAATGCGTCATTTGACAGCGGGGGGCGGGGCCAAACTCCGCGATTCACCGGGAATCGCGGCGTTTGGGACTTAATTCTGCCCACTTCACTAGGAAGTGGGCAGAATTATCCAGATGCGGGGGATTGCCACACTCGCCCGGGAGCCCGGGAGACTCTCGCAAAATGCGGGAGTCTCCCGGATATTTCGGGAGAGTTGGCAAGTCTGGTATATGTTCTGTCAGGAAGTGAAGGGGTGCAGAATGTATGTTCTTGCAGGCAGCAATGTGGTGCAGTATGTATGTAAGTATGTTTTAGCAGGCAGTGATGGGGTGAAGCATGTACGTATGTTCGTTATGGCAGGCTGTGATAGGGTCCAGTATGTATGTTGTGACAGACAGTGGTGAGGTGCAGTATGCATGTATGTTCTGGCAGTCAGTGGCGGCATGCATGCATGTTCTGGCAGTCAGTGGCGACGTGCAGAATGTATGCATGCATGTTCTGGCAGTTAGTGGCGCCATGCAGTATGTATGCATACATGTTCTGGCTGTCAGTGGCAGCGTGCAGTATGTATACATACATGTTCTGGCAGTCAGTGGCGGTGTGCAGTATGTATGCATGCATGTTCTGGGAATCAGTGGGGGCGTGCAGTATGTATGCATGTATGTTCTGACAGTCAGTGGCAGCGTGCAGTATGTATGCATGCATGTTCTGCCAGTCAGTGGCAGCGTACAGTATGTATGCATGCATGTTGTTGCAGTCAGTAGCGGCGTGCAGTATGTATGCATGCATGTTGTTGCAGTCAGTGGTGGCATGCAGTATGTATGTATGTATGTTCTGTCAGGCAGTAGCGACTTGCAGTATGTATGCATGCATGTTCTGGCAGTCAGTGGCAGCGTGCACTATGTATGTATGTTCTGGCAGGCAGTGGGGGTGTACAGTATGTATGCATGCATGCATGTTCTGGCAGGATGCAGTATGTAGTGATGGGGTGTAGAGTATATGTTCTGAAAGGGAGTGGTGGGGTGCAGTATGTATGTATTTATGAATGATCTGGCAAATAGTGGTGGGATGCAGTATGTATGAATGATCTGGCAGGCAGTGGTGGGGAGAGGGAGCAGATCCCTATAGGTTGATGCCAGATCCCACACCTTCAGCAATATACAGTGCTTATCAAGGTGTTAAAGGAGACTTCCAGTGATACCCAAGGGGAAGTGGGGTACTGGAGGAGACAGGCTGCCAAGTGTGCGAATCTCCTTCCCTGGAGTAGCAGCCAGAGTGAAGAGGATAGATCAATGTCAGAGAGATTGCACCCATAGCCAACAGAGGCTTTGCATTCGCTCTGGATGAGGGAAGTGTTTTGCCTACAGTTCACCAACTGTTAGACACAAAAAGTAGAAAACATGTAGAAATAGGATTTTATCAGTGTGCACTGCAAGAAGAATAACTGAAGAACTCACCAGGTAGAAGCTGTCTGTGGCATTTCTCATGCTGTGTGCAGTCCCTCTCAGTGATTGCACTAATCTATACTCAAGAATGTGATAGCTGGACACAGATCCTCAGTCAGGCTGCTCCTCTCTCTCTCACTAACGCCCCGGATACATCACCAGATCTTCACAAACCGATAATAAAAACAAGCAAATCACTTATAAAATACATATATAAAAATGCAGAAAATATCACAATATATCTTTCAGGGGATAGATGGAAAATAGAAATGTTCTGCAGATCTCTAGAGAAGTTCATAATCTAACAATTTGCAGGATATATCAATATGTGTTTGTTATGGTGTATATACAACAGAGCAATGTTCTGCAAATCTCTAAAGAAGTGAGTGTCTACAAATAAACGTTCATGTTATGCCACACAATAGTGTCCCCAGTTCATATTATGCCACATAGTTGTGCCCCAGATCATAATATGCCTCAAACCTGTGCCCCCCCATTTCTATTCCACATAGTTCTAGGGGCAATGACAGATGCGCTACCAAGACAATATTGCTGGCTGAGTCAAATGGAGCTCAGTGACCTTCAGAAGTTGAGTTCGAGCCAAGTCAAAGAAGATCAGCAGAATGACTCCTCTATAGCAGCAGTTAGGTGGTCTATTAAACACAGACAAAGAATCCACCAGGGTAGTTTGAAAACGGAGGAAGCTATTTTGCTAAACAGACAGAGAGAGTCATTGATGGTGAAGCAGGGGCTACTGTATAGAGAAACCAGCCGCAAAGATGGCAGAGAGAGGAAACAACTAGTATTGCCAAAGAAGCACCGTCCCATGGTTCTCCGTGCATTGCATGATAAACACGGCCAACTGGGAATAGAGAAGACCATGAGTTTAATTTCAAATAGATTCTACTGGCCGAAAAGGGAGAAAGACATTGAAAGTTATTGTAAATCTTGTGAGACATGCATACTTCGGAAATCCCTCCCAGAGAAGGCTGCCCCCTTAAAGAATATATCCAGCAATGGGCCTTTAGAGTTAGTCTGTATTGACTTTCTATCATTGGAACCGGATGAAAGCAACAAGTGTAACATTCTAGTGGTGACAGATTATTACACCCGTTATGCTCAAGCCTACCAGACAAAAGACCAGAGAGCTGTGACCGTGGCAAAAATCCTATGGGAAAAGTTCTTTGTCCACTATGGACTGCCTGCCCGCATTCATTCAGATCAGGGTCGGGATTTTGAGAGCAAGCTAATAAAAGAACTGTGCGAGGTCTGCGGGATAAAGAAGTCCAGGACTACTCCTTTCCATCCCCAAGGAGATCCGCAGCCGGAGAGATTTAATCGGACCCTTCTCAGCATGATGGGCACTTTGGAAACTAAAAAAAAGGCACATTGGAGTAGGCACATCAGCCATTTGGTCCACGCCTACAATTGCACGAAAAACGAGTCCACAGGGTACTCCCCATATCTCTTAATGTTCGGAAGGGAGGCTAGATTACCAATCGATATCTGTTTTGGAGTGGACACTGCTGATCCCCAAGAAAAGCCCCATTTGAAATATGTGGAGCAGCTGAAACAAGAACTAAAGGAGGCCTACAGACTAGCGGAAGCAGCTGCATCAAAAGCTGGACAACGAAACAAGGGTCATTACGATCTACAGGTCAAGGAGCATATTCTGGAGCCAGGTGATAGGGTTTTACTTAGACACTTGGGCCTCCCGGGGAAACACAAGTTAGCCAATCGTTGGCGAAAGCATCCTCATGTTGTGGTTGCGAAATTGCCAGACATCCCAGCCTATCGAATTAGGCCCGAGGGGCTGACAGGCCCTATAAAGACATACCATTGACAACATTTGCTTCCTATCAGAGATGGTATTCGGTTCTGGGAGGAGCCTGAAACAAATGAGCCAAAAGTGTCCAAACCTAGAAGATCACGACGATTCAGAGAAACGATCACAGAAGAAGATGAGGAAGGAGATGATTGGGGGTATGATGTTCCAGGGAAATTGGGAGAAATAGTTGGAGACAAGATATCAGAAGGCTCACTAGGTCTACCAAGGGGGCCGCTGTAAGACCTCCACAAGTAGAAGAAAGGAGAACTATGGCTGCCATTTCAGATGAAGGTGTCAACCCAAGAGTAGCTGGACAGTTGGATTCTCAGTGTTCAGTGGAAGAAGGATCTAACCAGAGAGTTGACATGGATGGGGACGTCATTGATCCAGATGGAGGATACACTAAACGTCCCAAAAGGGTGTTGGGAGGAGAGGGAGAAAACCCACCAGTTCAGGGTCGGCCCAAAAGGACCCCTAGAGCCCCAATGATGTTGACATATGATAGTCTAGGTCATATGACTGAGATTCTCAAGGTGATTCATCCTAGCTGGGTCTATCAGTGGCCATATCTGACTCCCATATCTGTTATGCCAGGGCCTGTTGTGTATAAGTGTGAGAGTGTGTATAGACAGCATGTCTTAACCCCTTTAAATTTGCAGGATGTGGGACAAGCCTCATCATTTGTTCATTGTGGACTTGCCCCACAGGGGGAGTGTGTAACCCCTGGGGATGCTGCAGTTGGACTTGAGCACCCAGGGGCTAATAATCACAATTGCATCAGTAAAAAAAGAGATGGCTATAGCTATTTACCAGTCCAGGAAGAAAAACTACATTTCCCACAAGGCTATTGTGGAGAGGGGGCTGGGCCTAAGAAGACTGAGAAACCAGGGGGCGGAGAGAGAGAGAGAGAGAGATAGGAGCATCCTGGGAGAGACTGAGCTGTGTGACCAGTCCAGATAGGTGACCCTAGGCAGAAGGGCACTGGATTGGTGGTCTGAGGAGAGAGAGAGCAGACAGTCTGCAGAGATATCAGAGCTCAGTGCAGTCCTGAACAGAACCTGCTGGAAGTCACAGTTTGAAGCTGTAGGAGGAGGTTTGCATGCTCTCTGAAGAAGGACATTTTACAAGTCAGCCATTTTGGAGATAATCAAGTTCAGACCTGTGACACACACTGGTGCAGATAAGTAACTGGTTATTTTTACCTATCTGTTATTATTCAAGTGGGGTTTGGACTATATCTGGCCACAAGGGCTGAAAAGTTAGGGATAGATGGGTGGGCAGGTAAAATTGCAACAAGTGTTTGTCGAATCAGCATTTGTGGAACTACAAGTCCCAGAATACAAATAAGAAATGATTTTACAGTTGTTGCTACAGGAGGGTTTGCATACTGTGACTGCTGTACCTCACTGCAAGTGATTTAAAGACATCTAAAAGCTGCAATCTGGACACATGATGCTTCCATGCCATGCTGCATCCATACAGAAGGGCCCCAACTTGCAGTGCACTGCTCCATTTGTGTGGCATGTTTGAATACTGTTGATGTGTGTGTTTGGCAGTACATTGTAGAGCTATAAGGAAAATATATATACATTCACCCCGCAAGATATTCCCAGTATCAGGAGCAAGTAAGGCATCTGATATATTTTTGTATAAGGCTGTGACAGTTAATGTTCATATTGTATGCTGTTAATGTTATTGATTTATTGCGAGTTATTGTGTTAACTTGGTGTGCATAGTAAGAAGTGGTGCTCCACTTTTATCCACACTGTCTTATTACTGTATTGTATTGTTTGCACTATTATTTCAAATTATACCAAAGTATATTTTTCTATAAAATTACAAAGCTGCATTTAGGGTTTCCATTTCAATAAATGTGCCTGGATGGCTTTTGCAGCACACAGTTTGTCACAGAGTGTTAATACTGGGCAGGGGGTTTCCCGAATCTCCCCCTGGTGTATCTTTTGAACACCCCCCAGAAGAGAAAGCAGCGATTCGGGTGGAGGCACTGAAAATCAAGTACCGAGGTGAGAAGCATCTGCATTGTTCAATATATATATACACCCTCACAATGCATAATACAGAAGGGCGTGTTACATATATATGCACACAGAGAGAGAGAGAGAGAGAGAGAGACACAGGATATGAAGCACTCACAAGACCTGAATAATGTGAAGAGTATATAAAAATCAGTTTTTACAATATTCATGTAACCTCCAGGTGTTCACAACTAATTCAGAGTGTAATAGGTAAACAAGAAATGCAAGACCACCATAATGACCAGTTTGCTGCAATAAAAATATAAATGAGTTTATTGATTGGGTTCAGAGAAATGTGTTTACACCTCCGTGTAATGAGTCATCAACAAACAACATCTTAAGTGAATACACACATTGTTTTGTGCGCTCCGCTTGACACACAATCTGATTCAGCAGTACAGCACTGTCTGCAGCAAACCCATTTCACTACAGCATCAAAAGCAAAAGGGAAGGTCATCCATGTGCCCAACACACCACATTATGTACTGACCTGACTGCTCCAAGCACAGTACAGATTGCAGAGTAGATTCCAGTTGGGGTTGAGCATGCAGTCAAGTATTCTGAACTGGGCCATGCTTACTGCGCAGCGTGCATCTCTGACTCAGCCAGCTTGTGGCATATTTGATAATATTGAGAGAGAGAGAGATACTTACAACAGTTTGACGCTTCAGCACATGCGTTCCACTGCGGGACGGACTTAAGGGCTAAAGCGTCAAACTGTTGTAAGTAAATGTCTCTCTCTCTCTCTTAGGGCTGAAGCTATGGAGGCAGGTAGTGGGCGGCTGCTGCGCCCCCCTTGGCCTTGCGTCCACGGCCCCCGCCCGCACCACCCTTGTTACGGCACTGCAGCTTTGTAACCGCATGCACACATCACCGCTGATTGCAACAGCTTTTATCTCATGTTACCTCCTGTGTACCAGTGTCTCTCACTTGACACCCCATTCTCACCAGCTCTATTTTCACTTGTTACCCCCTTTGCACCAACAAATCTTTCAAATGTTGCTCCCTGTGCACCAGCTTTTTTCACATGTCACACATGTATGTATGTGCAGGCAGGCAGTGATGGGATGAAGTATGTATGTTCTGGCAGCCATTGGTGCATATGTATGTTCTGGCAGGATTTGGTGGATATGTATGTACTGGCAGACAGTGGTGGGGTGCAGTATGCATGTTCTGGCTGGCAGTGATGGGATGAAGTATGTATGTACTGGCAGCCATTGATGCAGTATGTATGTTCTGGCAAACAGTGGTAGGGTCTGTCTGTCCGCTGTGGCAGACAGTGATGGGGTACATAATATATGTATGTATATGTTCTGTCAGGAAGTGAAGGGGTGCAGAATGTATGTTCTTGCAGGCAGCAATGTGGTGCAGTATGTATGTAAGTATGTTTTGGCAGGCAGTGATGGGGTGAAGCATGTACGTATGTTCGTTATGGCAGGCTGTGATAGGGTCCAGTATGTATGTTGTGACAGACAGTGGTGAGGTGCAGTATGCATGTATGTTCTGGCAGTCAGTGGCGGCATGCATGCATGTTCTGGCAGTCAGTGGCGACGTGCAGAATGTATGCATGCATGTTCTGGCAGTTAGTGGCGCCATGCAGTATGTATGCATACATGTTCTGGCTGTCAGTGGCAGCGTGCAGTATGTATACATACATGTTCTGGCAGTCAGTGGCGGTGTGCAGTATGTATGCATGCATGTTCTGGGAATCAGTGGGGGCGTGCAGTATGTATGCATGTATGTTCTGACAGTCAGTGGCAGCGTGCAGTATGTATGCATGCATGTTCTGCCAGTCAGTGGCAGCGTACAGTATGTATGCATGCATGTTGTTGCAGTCAGTAGCGGCGTGCAGTATGTATGCATGCATGTTGTTGCAGTCAGTGGTGGCATGCAGTATGTATGTTCTGTCAGGCAGTAGCGACTTGCAGTATGTATGCATGCATGTTCTGGCAGTCAGTGGCAGCGTGCACTATGTATGTATGTTCTGGCAGGCAGTGGGGGTGTACAGTATGTATGCATGCATGCATGTTCTGGCAGGATGCAGTATGTAGTGATGGGGTGTAGAGTATATGTTCTGAAAGGGAGTGGTGGGGTGCAGTATGTATGTATTTATGAATGATCTGGCAAATAGTGGTGGGATGCAGTATGTATGAATGATCTGGCAGGCAGTGGTGGGGAGAGGGAGCAGATCCCTATAGGTTGATGCCAGATCCCACACCTTCAGCAATATACAGTGCTTATCAAGGTGTTAAAGGAGACTTCCAGTGATACCCAAGGGGAAGTGGGGTACTGGAGGAGACAGGCTGCCAAGTGTGCGAATCTCCTTCCCTGGAGTAGCAGCCAGAGTGAAGAGGATAGATCAATGTCAGAGAGATTGCACCCATAGCCAACAGAGGCTTTGCATTCGCTCTGGATGAGGGAAGTGTTTTGCCTACAGTTCACCAACTGTTAGACACAAAAAGTAGAAAACATGTAGAAATAGGATTTTATCAGTGTGCACTGCAGGAAGAATAACTGAAGAACTCACCAGGTAGAAGCTGTCTGTGGCATTTCTCATGCTGTGTGCAGTCCCTCTCAGTGATTGCACTAATCTATACTCAAGAATGTGATAGCTGGACACAGATCCTCAGTCAGGCTGCTCCTCTCTCTCTCACTAACGCCCCGGATACATCACCAGATCTTCACAAACCGATAATAAAAACAAGCAAATCACTTATAAAATACATATATAAAAATGCAGAAAATATCACAATATATCTTTCAGGGGATAGATGGAAAATAGAAATGTTCTGCAGATCTCTAGAGAAGTTCATAATCTAACAATTTGCAGGATATATCAATATGTGTTTGTTATGGTGTATATACAACAGAGCAATGTTCTGCAAATCTCTAAAGAAGTGAGTGTCTACAAATAAACATTCATGTTATGCCACACAATAGTGTCCCCAGTTCATATTATGCCACATAGTTGTGCCCCAGATCATAATATGCCTCAAACCTGTGCCCCCCCATTTCTATTCCACATAGTTGTGCCCCCAATTCATGTTATGCCTCCTATAAAATGTTTTACCTAATGTCGTATCAAATTAACAAAGGGAACCTTTAGATCAAGAGAGTACAAGTGACATCAAATATCAAGTGTTCATGCTAAAACCAATATCAAAATAAAGTCTATAATTTGAATACAAAATATGTCAACATCTTACAAAAAACAAATAGCAGTTTTAAATGACAACTAAAATGCTCCTAAAATAAAAATTAAACATTTGAATTAAAGCCATTATCCCCAGTCCTTAAACTTGAGTCCTTGTTGATGCTGGTCACCAGTGAAAGCAGACAGACTTTTACAGAGACTCTGACAGAATTCTCCCAGCTTTTTTCTAAAATTTGGCATGCGGCACATGTGGACAGTTCTTCATTCGCATGCCAAATTTCAGCTTAATATCTTAAATATGTTTTAAAATGTAGACCCTTGTGATGCAAATCGTATGCAACGTAATGCTTATCAAAACATTTATGTCTGTTTAATGTATTTTACAATCTTTTTCATACCAAAAATAATGTGGTTAGAAAGCTAAATAATGTTTCTGACATCTGAATTACTTTGAGTTTGTATCAATCTGCTTGCAATTTCATGAGAAAGTTTCCGGTGTTACTTGTGTAGCATGCGCACCTTGTGAACGCTAGTTAAAAATAATATCACTATTTCATACACCAAATAGCCAGAATACATAAAAACTGGTCATAAAAAACAGTTTATACAAATCTAGAGGCGGGAGCCTGAGGAAAGGGCAGCTGGCAATTTGAAGAACAATGACCAGAGGAATTCATTAATGCCACGTTGAGTACCTGAAAATGCAAGAACCTTTGACCTATGAATGAAGATCTTACAACTATAACTGCATATCTCTGTGATGACGCTACTTTTAAAACTGTACAGTGTATAAATTATTGAGCTCTGGTTTTGGTCCCCAGGGCATTCTGATTGAAGCTTGAGTTGGTGCCTTGGATTCCCAAGACAATTCCATCTATAAAGAATACGGGATTTTATCATACTTTACAAGTAAGTACCTTTTGGCCTTTGCTTCAAATCTAATACTAAAGGCAAATGGACAAAAACACAAGGAAAAATTTTTTTGTTCCAAATTGTGTATTACTGCAAACAAAAGTTATAATTTTTTTCCGGGCCAACATTAGATATTGTTTTGGCTTTGCTCTGACTTCTGGTTACCCGTGATGTGGTTTCAACAGTGGGGGAAAAGAGGGCATTGGGGCAACAGTGGGAAGTGGGGCAACAGAGGGCAGTGGGGCTGGAGATGGCAGTGGGGCTGGAGAAGGATGTGGAGTAGCAGAGGGCAGAAGGGCTACAGGTTAAATTTGGAAAAAATAGTGATGGTAATCTTGGAGAAGACAAGGAGTGTAAACCTGGGGAGAATAAGGAGGGTAATTTTATGGAGGATGGGAACTATAAAGTTGGGGAGAATAATGAGAGAAAAATTGGGGCACAAATGTGAAGTAATGTACAATATGGGAAGGAGAGGAAACATGTGTCATAGAGGAAACATGTGGCATTGGTGAAGTAGGGTTGTTGGTGAGGTATATTGCGACAAAGTCGATGAGAAGGGTCAGGGTATTGTCATTGTTTTTGAAATTGTAAAGGATATGGGTTAGGGTACTGCTTATATCCTGGGTGTTGCTTTCTAGGGTTTGGTTAAAGTTGTGCATTTTACTGTAAAATTTTTGGAGATGTGAAGGTTGCTCACTGTCCCCTGCTTCCTTTTCTATCTGAGGCTCTTCCACATCACGGGTCTCCTTTGCCAGGTCCACATCTTCTTCCACTGTATCTGCAACTTTGGCAAACATAGTGGATGGAAAAAAGAAATAATTTTTTTTTTTAAATGAAAGTTGGTGTGGATATGTTGTGTCATCTTTTCTAAAAATGTTTGAAAAACATGTTAATTTAACAAACCAGCATATCTGTGTCTTGAATTGAATGTTACCTAGGGATCCTTTTGAAATCTCTAAATGATCTTCATTGAAAATACTCAGTAATCATGGAGGCCCTGGCCAGACTCTAGCTGTATTGAAGACCATGGCTTTGTTGCCAAATATAAGGAGTTTAATTTGCTTTAAAATTGACAACTGCTAAAATGGGATTTGTATATTTTTTGGGGGTAAAACAGCTATTGTTGTTGGGTGCATTTAGATTTCTGAACATTTGTCATTGGTATTTTTTTGCCTGTATTGTGATTTGAAATTCACCTCTGGATACAGTGTGTTTCGGGTGGGGGCTAGCACCGGTGTCAGTCCTGACCAACTCCTGCACCAACTGATCGTCCATACAGAACAATGCGTGGTCTCCAGGGGACTGAGGTCCAAACCATCTGGGGGACCATTGCCTGTCTCCCATAGTGGTAGTCTCTGTGTGTCCTTCAGATGACACTTAAAGTCTTGCCACCTGTGTGAAAAGTTGAAAGATAAGAATGTTGCAATGTATACAATACAAAATATTTTTCAAAGACTAGTGCAGACAAACATATAGATAGAAATGTTTTGTTCCTAGAGGTCAAAGTCTAATAACAAAAAGCTACCCAGCGCTCAAACTTAATCTGAAGACTTAAAAATATTTATACAAGTTGAAATCCAAGTTACAAGGCAGTTTTCAGGTTTGGTTTATTGTGTGTGTCATATAGCAGGGTCGGTAGAATGTTACATGTTTTACTTTATATTGATTTGACAATCCTGCCTTGTTTACTAACTAATGCATTTGTATTATATAAGCAAGCAAAACTTGATACAATCAGCTGTTGTCGAGCTAAAGTGTAAATAAAAATATTATTTGGATTGTTGACATTAATGTACAGAATTTCATGTGAGTTGTTTAGGGAAGCAGAAAAAGTAGTTTTTATCCTACTTTCTTCCACTAGTAAAAGAAACACTTGGCTGAAAATCTAATTACGTTACATTTTTAACTCTTCTGCTGACAGTGAGGATACCATTAGAAACCTTTAGCATTAGAAGGAGCAGTAACAGTTCCTGTCACTTACCTGCCATCATAGAACCACAGGAATAAGAGTCCAATGTGAAGGCCAATAGCACAGTGCGTTCATACTGACCTATACACTCAGAATTCAAGCAGACGAATATTGCAACATATAACATGGCAACTTCACTACAGTATTTACAAAAAACCTCAGGCAGAATTATGGAGGAGAACTGGAACCAGGTCTCCCTTCCAGGTAACACAAGTAATTAACTAAATTAGCTGACTTGTCTGTTACTGATAATAAATGTTATGCTGGCCACTAGTGCTTAAGCTTGTTGGAGTTTTCTGTGACTCTAAGGTATCCATTAAAAAGGGCTATTTAAAAAAAAGTCAAACAAATAAAACTACAGGGAAAGCAGGGGTCAATATATGTCTACTAGGTGTGTATTGGGGGCAGGAACAACATTTGTCCTGGGAACTATGTGGCTTTAGATGCACCACAGAGCCAAACATATTCATTAAAATAGTTGAATCATATATTGAAGTTAGTTTGTTTTTTTAGCACAAGCTTACTTGAAGGATTAATGCACAAATGGACAGCTATACATTTCAGTACCATTGACTTTGGATGCTTTAATGGAAAAATCATGAATCATTTTTGTTATTGCAAAGGAATGGACAAACAAAGTTTGGCAGCAATAATCTAACCGTTTTAGTGACATAGGTTGTGACACTGAGAGGACAGATGTTGATGAAAGTCATACCAGAATATTGTATGTCCCTTGGGATTCACTAAGTATGCAGAATAGACCAGGATGTCCTGTAACTTACACTGTGCTCAGAAATAAAATATCATACTTACATGAGAAATTGTGACCTTCATTTCCACATTTTTCTGCATCTACCTCACATAATATATATATATTTCAAATTACATCAAAGGTCAATTTTTGCTAACCAGAGTTGTTGTGTAACAGAAAATGTGATTCACTTTTATAAATAATACAAATTAAATTATCACATTTGTTCAGAATCACTTTTTGTTGAGTATCTACATCATCATAATGTTACTTCATCATTTAAAACTGCAATGTCCCTTAGTATTTTAGTGCAAGTGCATGCCAAGTCATCAATAGCTCAATGTAATCAAATATTATAATAAAATTGTATTTTGCCAACATATAACAAAAAACTTAAATATGTACGTACGTACGTACATACAGGTCTATTTTTATAAAGCGTCAAAGCCCTGACCTCACAGGGAAAGGGAACTCACCATTCATTTTTACAGGCTTGATATGAGAGGAAATACTTAACCAACTGGCACACCAGGAAATTTTTACCCCTTGTTCTAAAGAGGGATTTTTCCTTATTAAGTGAGTTGCTGAACAATTGGATCCTAAGCTGATCCTCAACCTATAGTCATAAATATAACCTCTACACTTAAACAGAACCATTACATAGACCTAACTTTAGCCCAAGTACTGAATCTAAATGATAACATATGAGGTATGTCTATTAAATAACGAGACTGATTAAATAACTCACCTTTATTTATTGGTATTACAAATTTAATGTTTGTCCCCTTCAATATACTCCCCATTTGCACTAATACATCGCTATAGTCTTGTTTTCCACTGGTCGAAGGCATGGAGCAAATCAATTTCTGTTACTTGTTTCAACATATGCCGTTTTCTTCTTTACAGCATCAACTGACTCAAAATGTGTCCCTTTAAGCACTGATTTAACTTTTGGGAAAAGATAAAAATCGCAAGTTGCTAAATTGGGCAAATATGGAGGATGTTCAAGTGTAGTAATGTGTTTGTCAATCAAAAACTGCTTCACAGAAAGTGCTGAGCAGGCGCATTGTCCTGGTGAATAAAGAAACCACAGTTGCGGCCATTTCTTTCTGGCTCTTTCTCTCAACTTTTTCAAAACTTCCTTATAATAATGCTGATTAACTGTTGTGCCTTCTGGAACACATTCTTCCAAAATTACATCCTTGATATCGAAGAAAAACAATGAGCATTGCTTTGAATTTTGACTTCCTTTGACAAGCTTTTTTCATTCTTGGTGATGACGGTGTTTTCCAGTGCATTGACTGTGTTTTGGTTTTAGGATCATACTGGAAGATCCAGGTCTCATCACAAGTGGTTACTTTATGAAACAGGTTTGAATCTGTGTCAAGTTGCTGCAGAATGTCAACACAACATTCCTTGCAACATTCTTTTAGCTCTGGTGCGAGAACCCTTGGGACCAAACTTTCGTCATGTTAAGATCCTCACGCAAAATTTTCCATACGGTGACTTTGTCAATGTTCATGGATTCAGCTATCATTCGAACACTGAGTTGGCGGTCTTTTCGAACAATTTGACTGATTTGTTCTACATTTTCTTAGTTTCTTGAAGTGCAAGGTCGTCCAGGACGTTCATCATCTTCGACATTCTCACGTTCCTCGCTAAATGTTTTGTGCAACTCAAACACACATGCACGAGACAGGCAGTCATTCCCATAGGCCGTTGTAAGCATTTGAAAACATTCTGTTTGTGTTTTGTGCAATTTTACTAAAAATTTCAAATGTTCAACTTTTAAATGTAGCATTTTTTTGGCACTCTATAGAACACACAACCAAGCTAAATGGTGACTCACAATCAACTGAACGTCATAGAGTGTTGCAGCTTGTCATGCAGGTTCAGACAGGTTCAAGGTTACTACGTATGCAGTTATAACCGGTTCTGCCTGCTTTGTTTACTAGGTGCAATCACAGTCTCGTTATTTAATAGACATACCTCGCACATACAATGATCACTGGATACAAAGAGATGTGTATATGTCCAGCAAAAAACTGGTTTTAGCTAGACTCAGGGGGGAGAAGACAAGAAATTTCTGCCCTTGGCTTCTCACTTCCATTTTAAATCCACACATGGAGCAAGAAGTTGCATAAAATTCAACGCATACGTCCATAAGGTTAGAGAGCAGACTCTTGGCCTTTTAAAGGCTAGAATCCGCTGCCTTGACTAATCTGGTAGTACACATATGTATGCGCCCAATATTGTACGGGACATAATTGTTCTGTGTGTGGCATCTCATAACATCAAGAGTGGGGTTCCAGGGGTGGAAAAAGCCGAGGTTGCTGGCCAGGAAGTGGATTCTAGTCCTACAGATTCCTAAGACTATTGCGGTAAAAAGAATATGTGACTTCATCATACTTTACATGTAAGTACATTTAGCGCTTTGCCTCAAATGTAATGCTTAAAGTAAATGGACAAAAGAAATCAAGGAAATTTGTTTTCAAAATGGTTTATTAAGTGAAACAAATTAAAAGGTGACCCACAAATCCACACATGAAAAAATTCACCTTACAAAATACTATTTTAATTTGAACCTTTGATTGCCCCCTGGACCAACAATTTTCAATTTTTATTTTTCTCTGAGACAGATGCTGCATCAGCTGATGGATGGGCAACAGAGGGTGGATGGTGAACATTATGTTATTACTGAATGAATATCCATATAACATTCACAAATTAGAATAATTCCTCCAGCATCATCCCAAAATGATTTCTAATGTTATTATCTATATTCTCTAATTGTTTTTAATTTGGTACAAATATTTCAAATTCATGGTGATTTTGTAGAGCTTATATTGTACTATGGAGCACCTTCTTTATTTGTTTTAATCTTACATATATATTCTGCAGCAATTTTATTGAATACACCTTTGTAGTACCAGGAAGGACCCCGTTTTTGTTAGAGATGTTCACTGACCCCCGTGTTCTGGTTTTGGTTTTGGATCTGGATTAACTTTGTGGTTTGGTTTTGGTTTTGGTTTTTGCAAAACCGCCCTTGCGTGTTTTGATTTTGGTTTTGGATCGCGATTTGTTTTCTAAAATCGCTATATTTTTTTTTGCTAAAATCACATATTTTTGATTTTGTTTCCCCCTACATTATTATTAACTTCAAGAACACTAATTTCAAGTTATTTGCAGTCAATTTTGACAACAGGTCACAATATTATTTTCATACAGTTTCAAACAAAGACTGCAGCGACCTGACTGGATGTGAAGCGACAGAGCAATGACACAAACACACGGCAGTTCAAAGTACATCTAGGAAACATTGCCACACAGCAGTGGCAGAAAAGAAAAGTGGTGCAAGATGGAATTATCCTTGGATCATGAAATCAGTTATGGTTCATTTGATCACTCCACCCATTCCTTGGATAATTGTGGTAATTCTACAGCTAATACATGGCGACAAGCGCTGCCCCCCTCCCCCTCGGGATGTGTGCTTTTATCAGACCCAAACCAATCCAGGGAGCCAGACAATGCACTAAAAAGAGCCATTGTAATTCACAGCAAAAAACAAGTTCCTCACTGGGCTTTGAATCAGCCCCAATTCCCAAAAAATATAATATAGTTAGGTACCTTTGACGTAAAGTGCAGATTACAAACGCTTTGTGCAATACTGATTTTTTACATTTTTGTTTCCCTGACTTAAAAACACTATGCACTTTAACATAGGATTTAGTAGATGACGTAGAGGGATTACTATCATCAGGACTGGTGCCAGCAGCTGAGGAGAGAGGAGGTGTTTGTTTCAGCTCTGACTTCCAGAAGCCTGCAGGGTAGAGTTTTTTGCCTAACCCAGCCTGGGGCAGCATTCCAGGAGAGTCCCCTGCCTACCGGGCCTGGCCCCAGATTCATCCAGGATCCATGATAATCAGCTTCCCAGTATAAGTGGTGCTACTGCTGGTGAAAATGCAGGAAAGGCCCCGGCTTCAACATCCCTGGGTGACAAAACAGACCGTGATCAGGATAAAGCTGGAGTTAAAGCTCCTGGCTCGGTGCAGCCTGTGCAAGAAAAGAAACCTGCAGCAAAGGTAACCCCCTGTTTTCAACTTACCACATTAGAGGGAGAAAGTGGTTCAGGGGGTGGGCTGGATCCTGGGGTGGAAGCGCCTGTTTCATCCAGTCAGGGTGGTCAGGAAGCTGAAGCCTTGGGGGATGCCCGGTCAGTGATTATTGATGAATTGGCGGATAAACTAAAGTATAAATCTCACATGGAGGAGTTGCATAAGAGATTGGCATATTACCAGCAACATGCTAGCAATCCGAGGGAGAGTAGTCAGCAATTAACATCTGCTGATGCTTTTACTACTGATCCGTCCGAAAGTATGATACAGCTGACTGTGGGTCCTGCACGTGAAGCTGTAAAATGTGTGGATCCTGTCTCTGTAAATACAACCTCACAATCTGCATCAGTCCCTCTGCCTGCTAATATCCCTGTGGCAGAGATGGAAAATATGTAAGGAGAAAATGCCCTTTATTCATCCATAAGGCACTGGAAGAAATTGTGACATCGCAGAGTGTGGTCGTGAGTGCAGTAATGTCTGTAGTGGGCCTTACAGTGTCTAAAGTAAAAGAGTCACCTGAAGTCCAAGATAGTGGTTTGTCAGCGGCAGCTGAGAGCACCGAAGGGTCTGTAGTTGGCCCTATTGTACCTCAGTCAGGGGTCACTCCTCTCCCTGGTGGTCCAGTGGTAAAATTCAAAACCCAAGATGGCGGCTTTGGTTCGAGTGTTGCGACCGGAAGTATGGCGCAGTCTGTAATGGACTCTGTTGCATCTGTGTCAGCAGCTAACTGTGTTGTGCAGCAGGAGGAGGCTCAGATTGATCTTGCAATGAGTGAGTCTCTTGGAAAACTAATGTCTGCAGCAGCCAGCGTTACTACAGGTGTAAATAAACTGAGTTCAGAGACTGAGGCACCAAGTACTTTGGACACTGAGATAAGGAGTGAGAAACTTGCATTTGCTAGTTCACCTAGTGCTGGTACTGTGTCTGTGCAATCTTTGGGCTTGTTAGTATTGGAAAATTACCCAGTGGGGCTCAGTGTGTAAAAGATATTGCAATTAGTGTGGCTGAATCTGTTTTGGCTCCTTCTATGTCTGTGGCTGCTGCTATGCCTAGGGGTGGGGGTGGGGAGATCCCTGATCCTCCAGTTACTTCTTTAGAGCCTCAACCTGGGACTTCAGGTGCTGTGGGTAGGCCAGCCATATGTGTCATATGCTGGGGTATTAACAGGGGAGCGGGTGATGACTCCACAGCCTGTGTTAGGATGAGTGCCACCAAAACGGTGAAATGTTGTTCAATTAAAATGGATAAGTAAAGAGACCCCCCCCTCCCTCTAGGCCTGATTTTCTTAATCAATTTTTTACACTGGGCTTTGTAGCTAGTGATCTGTTTGCTTGCATACACCCTGTAGGCTCCCCTAAGTATGACATTAGCTTTTCCACCTATGGAGGTCTTCAGGCATTCTGGAATATATGGGGTTCTGTTAAAGGGCAGAGTCCCTGGCTAAAATATAGAGCTTACGCAGTTACTAGACAAGAGCAAGTTAGGATTACAATATTAGTCTTTGTCAGTGGCAGATCTGTCCTTTTCGGTTAAACGTTACGCAGACATACTTTCACCCTTAAGTAAGGTGCCGGATCCAGAACACAATGTCTGGGGTGGGGCCTGGTCCACGATTGTACGGCTGCGGCAGAGTGAGGGGCGTACTCTGCATCTTCCATCTGCAGCCTACATAGGTCGGGATAGGATCCAGTGTTTCTACCGCGGGCAGCCTTGTTTATGCCACCGGTGTCGGTCTTTTTGTCACATTAGCAATAATTGTACGGAAATGAAGTGTTCTCTGTGTAAGGCGCTAGGGCACACTGCAAGGGATTGTACTGCAATTAAGTGCAAACTTTGTGGTGAGGATGGCCACACATATAGTAGATGCCCACTGGCGGAGCATAATAAAGTTTCTGCAATTGTGGTTCCCATTATGACCCCCTCAGTAGTGAGCCCTGTGGTTGAAGAGGGAATAGTCTTGCAACAAAGCATGGAGGGTAATCTGAAGTGTGTGAGGGAGGAGGCTGTGCGAGGCACATCTCAGAATAAGGCACATGCCGCTCCTGATCACGTCTCAGATTCCGAAATAGAGATGGGGTATGAGGAATGGACCCTAGTGGGCAAAAATAAAAGGAGAAAGCAGGTGTCCAGAAAATCAGGGGACATTGTGGTTGTAAATCGGTTTCTGGTTATTTCCAGTGAAGAGGAGGAAGAGGGAGAGGTGGCTAGGGACATAGAAGGTGATTTGAAACTTATGCCTAAGCGTCAGAGGAAGAAGGTGAAGAAGTTACCTAGGAACCCCCCTTAGTTACAGGTGGAGGAACTCCCTGTTGGTGTAGGGGTTAGGTTAGTGGTAGGAGGAGGCAAGGGGAAGGGTAGGGGGAAGAGGCAGCCAGATTACTCAGTGGTCCCTTTGACATCTAGGATGGATCCTGTTCTTGGAGTTGCTCCAGTTCCCTTGACCCTTAACACTATAATGCCAGGGGAAGTACCCACCCATGTAGAGACTCCAGAGGTTAATACTCATTCAGGCATTTCCTTGGGTACAATTGCTGTTTCTAAGCCCCTTAAGGCCTCTGTTGAGGAGGTAATCATTACTAAATTTATCCCCCCTGATAAGGAACAGTGTGATGGTGGGCCAGGTATGGTTGACATCTCCAAAAAGAGTATTGGAGGGAGGACTCAGGTTTCAAAGCCTCCTTAAAAGGAGTCAAGGAAAGAGCCGGTCTCCTCTGTGGGACACAGCCAAAATAAGTAAAGTGGAACTAAATGGGCCTACTTCTATAACCTAGAATGATGGCTCCTCAACCTATTAGATTTGCCAGCATTAATGTGGCGTCTATAATGTTCGAACGAGCTCACTACATAGCCTATAGTTTTTTTCGACATGCTTGAGGTCGATTTTTTATTTTTGCAAGAGAGTAGGGTAGGTCGACTGTCGGACCTCCACAAAGCCAAGCGTGAGTGGAGGCGGGGTACCTCTTATTGTTCTCTTGCGGACGAGCCGTGCAGTGCGGTGGCGGTACTTTTTACCAGCATGGTAACCATTCAGCGGGTTATAGAACTTGAAGTAGTGAACAAAAAGAAGAAAGCTGTGTGGATGGGGCACTCCAATTAGAGAATAAAAAGTAATAAATTTTATTGGTATGCATTAATCATAAGAATGACTTATAGCTGTTATAGTCATTCAGACCATTCGGTACCATAGTTCCCATCAAAAAGATCTTTTTGGTTTCTTTTTTCAGGAGTTCCTTTTGGATATCTCCTCCCCGAATTCCCAGGGAGACCTTCTCCATTGCAAACACCTTTAAATATTTTGGATTACAATCATGATGGGTCATAAAGTGCTTGGCCACTGTAGTAATAGTTTTAAAATTCCCCTGATCTCTAATCCCATTTTTTATATTGTAGACATGTTCGGACAATCTTTTTTTGAGGGTTCGAGTAGTCATCCCAATATACAGCTTGGGACAGGGACAAGAGAGGCAATAAATAATGCCTACAGAGTTGCAATTGAGGAATTCATCAATATGCCAGATTTTATTAAATTTGTCCATATAGGACTTAGTAGGAATGGCATACTGGCAGAAATTACAGGTGCCGCACTTAAAAAAGCCCTTTGGTCTACTATGGGTGAATTTGTTTTTTGTAGGTGGCTATGGACTAGAATGTCCTTCAAACTCCTCGACCTTCTCCAGCTAAATGAGATATGTTTATCCAGTTCACATTCCAGATCTTTATCGGAAAGTAGGACATGCCAGTGTTTCTGGAAAATGTCCTGGAGGTGTCGCCACTCAGTACAAAAAGTAGCCACCATACGGATCTTATGGTTTTTATTAAACAATTTATTTTTTGGATAAATTAATGATTCCCTCTCTATTTGAGATACAGTTGTGGTGTTTTTTTTAAGAATCTTATTGCTGTATCCCCTATTTTTGCGTTTAGTTGTTAATTCTCTCGCTATTTTTTCATAAGTAGTTTTCTCTGAACAATTCCTCTTGATTCTAAGGAGTTCCCCTTCGGGGATGCCCCGTACCACTGATGGAAAATGGGCACTACGATTGTGCAGTATAGTGTTAGTGGCAGTCTTTTTGCGATACAGGTCACTCATCAGGCAACCACCCTCAGTTTTAGAAATCGTAAGGTCCAAAAAATTAATTTTAACTGTATTGATTTCTGAGGTCAATTTTAAATTAAGATAATTTTCATTAAGTGCCATGATGAAAGTGTCAAAAAGATCCACATCTCCATCCCACAGGATGAAGATGTCATCTATGTATCTAAGCCACATGATAACATTACTGGTGTATTTTTCATTAATGTCTGTGAACACATATTCTTGTTCCCACCATCCTAAAAAGAGGTCAGCATACGATGGGGCACAAACTGTCCCCATCGCAGTTCCTCTGATCTGCAGATAGAAACCCTCATTAAAAACAAAGTAGTTTTTACTCAGAATGAATTGAAGGAGTTTCAAAACAAATTTGTTCTTATCCGTATTATGATCCATACTAAGATAATAAAGAACCGCATCAAGGCCTTGTTTATGTCCAATGTTGGTATATAGAGATTCTACATCAAGAGATGCCAATTTTACATTGGGACCAACTGTAATGTCTTGTATCTTAGATAGGACATCGAGAGTATCTCTGGTGTATGAGGGTAAGCTCACTACAAAAGGTCTCAGGAAATGATCAACAAAAATACTGGCATTCTCTGTTAGACTTCCAATCCCAGAGATAATGGGTCTTCCTGGTGGATTGGTTTCGTTTTTATGTATCTTAGGTAAGATATAGATTTTACAATACAATCCAAAGGAGGAAAAATAAGAGTAGTGACCTAAACAAGCACTCCAGGTACATATGAGTAGAGAATTAATACATATTATTTTTATTGGTATGCATTAAAAATGGTACGTATAGATATACCACACAGATAAAAAAGCGAAATATAAAAAAGATTGTAGTGTTGAAAAGTATAGAATTTAAAAATAAGTTGACCCTGTGGTGGAGCCGATAAGAGTTTGTACTATTTCCAAAAGGAAAATCACTGTTATACAATCTCTTGTGGGAATATACAACACAAATTAGTCCATAAGTATCGGAATAGGATGGCAGAAATTAAACATATTCTGCCTAGTGACAGCGTGTCACTTATATAATCCTCAGTATATAGTGTTGTGTATAGTATAAACTACAGATGGCAATATTTGCCTAGTGTATTCCCCATGTATAGAGATTTTATCGGATTACCATATGAATTAACAGTTATTTAAAATTCATAGGATACGAGCCTTATTTAGTGTATCAAGAGGTTTGCCAAGTATCTAATGGCTAATTCACATTTATGTGCACCTACTTAGGCTAATGAGTAGTAGCTCTAAGAGTAGCTAGGTAACTTATATTTAATAGGTAATCACTATAGCATCAGTCTCCTCATCAGAACGCTAGGTCGCTAATAGTCTGTTCCCATATGATATTTCATTGGTCTGCTATGTTGGAATAGCGAGTATGATAGCGCTGGTGGAATATTTGTGGAGGAATCTGAGTTGAACATGTTCTGCCTAGTAACAGCATGTCTCAGTATTTGGTGTTGTATATAACATAAGCTGTGAATGGCAGTATTTGCCTAGTATGTTCCCCACTTATAGAGACTTTATCAGGTTACCATATAGCTTAGAAGGTATTGGAAATTCATAAGGCACAAGCCCTATCCAATGTATCAAGAAGTTGCCACGTATTTAGTGGCTAATTATCATATGTATATACATACTGGGGTTAATGAATAGTAGCTCTAAAAGTGATCTAAGTAGCTCGTGTATGATAGGTAATCTTTATATCATCAGTCTCCTCATCAAAGCGCTAAGTCGCTAGTAGTATATTCCCATATAGTGATTCATTAGTCTATTATACTGGGATAGCGCTAGTAGAGTGTTTGTAGAGGAATCTGAATAACAGTTTGTTAGTCTGTATCAGCGGCAGAGCACCGCGGTCGGCTCCACCTACTTCCGGGTCTGACGTCACACGATGTGACGTCACCCCGACGTACGTTTCGCTATTGCTTAGTCATGGATGACTTGATGCGGTTCGTTATTATCTTAGTATGGATCATAATACGGATAAGAACAAATTTGTTTTGAAACTCCTACAATTCGTTCTGAGTAAAAACTACTTTGTTTTTAATGAGGGTTTCTATCTGCAGATCAGAGGAACTGCGATGGGGACAGTTTGTGCCCCATCGTATGCTGACCTCTTTTTAGGATGGTGGGAACAAGAATATGTGTTCACAGACATTAATGAAAAATACACCAGTAATGTCATCATGTGGCTTAGATACATAGATGACATCTTCATCCTGTGGGATGGAGATGTGGATCTTTTTGACACTTTCATCATGGCACTTAATGAAAATGATCTTAATTTAAAATTGACCTCAGAAATCAATACAGTTAAAATTAATTTTTTGGACCTTACGATTTCTAAAACTGAGGCTGGTTGCCTGATAAGTGACCTGTATCGCAAAAAGACTGCCACTAACACTATACTGCACAATCGTAGTGCCCATTTTCCATCAGTGGTACGGGGCATCCCCAAAGGAGAACTCCTTAGAATCAAGAGGAATTGTTCAGAGAAAACTACTTATGAAAAAAGAGCGAGAGAATTAACAACTAGACTCAAAAATAGGGGATACAGCAATAAGATTCTTAAAAAAACCACCACAACTGTATCTCAAATAGAGAGGGAATCATTAATTTATCCAAAAAATAAATCGTTTAATAAAAATCATAAGATCCGTATGGTGGCTACTTTTTGTACTGAGTGGCGACACCTCCAGGACATTTTCCAGAAACACTGGCATGTCCTACTTTCCGATAAAGATCTGGAATGTGAACTGGATAAACATATCTCCTTTAGCTGGAGAAGGTCGAGGAGTTTGAAGGACATTCTAGTCCATAGCCACCTACAAAAAAACAAATTCACCCATAGTAGACCAAAGGGCTTTTTTAAGTGTGGCACCTGTAATTTCTGCCAGTATGCCATTCCTACTAAGTCCTATATGGACAAATTTAATAAAATCTGGCATATTGATGAATTCCTCAATTGCAACTCTGTAGGCATTATTTACTGCCTCTCTTGTCCCTGTCCCAAGCTGTATATTGGGATGACTACTCGAACCCTCAAAAAAAGAGTGTCCGAACATGTCTACAATATAAAAAATGGGATTAGAGATCAGGGGAATTTTAAAACTATTACTACAGTGGTCAAGCACTTTATGACCCATCATGATTGTAATCCAAAATATTTAAAGATGTTTGCAATGGAGAAGGTCTCCCTGGGAATTCGGGGAGGAGATATCCAAAAGGAACTCCTGAAAAAAGAAACCAAAAAGATCTTTTTGATGGGAACTATGGTACCGAATGGTCTGAATGACTATAACAGCTATAAGTCATTCTTATGATTCTCCTCATAATTATACTTACCTATTTTACTACAATTGTATCTATTTTTTCCCTCTCTGATACACAACCTGTCTAATTAACATATATATTATATTATAAACATCATACAAGTTATGTTATTAGGCTCACAAGAATATACTGTACAATTTGTATTAGTACAGAACCAATGTCTATATAAACAATTCTTTATTTATTCATTCTGAACGGGAATCAGTTCTCATTTACTTATTTCTCCCATATACCTGTCAGCAACAGTTTAAAACAGTGTATTAAACTTATGTCAGCAGCGGATTTTATATCTGCATGACAACTTTACTACTAATGTTTTTAAATTGCTCTTTCCGTATGGACATAGACTATACAACATGTAGTCTATGCATGATTGGTCAGAATAGATGCCAATCATGACTTATTCTGACACTGATTATCGTATTGGCCATGTCGCTCACGTGATGTGACACACCTACTTGGAAACACTATATAAGAGCTGTCAATATTCTCCCCTCTGACAGCCTTGAAAAATCAGCCTAGCGAAACGCGCCTTGGCGTTTCAGGGCCCCGTTACTGCTCTCCTGTCTTTTGATCTCCTATCCTCCTGATCGCTCCCCAGTTTATACAGGCAGGGACCCTTCACATACTCCCGCGATCAGCAGGAATAGGCTCCACTCGCTACCTGTCATTTGTTGTTACTAGCGACTTCCTATTGTGGGACCATTACTATTTTAGTGGATTATCTCTAGTCGCTAATTGCATGTCTGTTTTATATTATTTAGATCAGCATGCTTTATCATATTTGATTAGCGCTATATCTATTCAGGCATTATAGTGTTCTATTATATCGCTATACAGGAGTTGCACTATACTAATTTATGGGCATATATTAGCATGCTTATCCATTTAGACAGCCATAGCTTATTATAGCTCACTGCTATCTATACTAGTGCTAATAGTTAAGTTTCGGAGTCCCTTCAATACAGATTGCATTTTATATTTTGTATCACTGTGTGTTATATGTTTGATTTTATATTTCGCTTGCAAGTTCTACCCCCCTTTTTAATGCATACCAATAAAATGTATTACTTTTTATTCTCTAATTGGAGTGCCCCATCCACACAGCTTTCTTCTTTTTGTTCATTATGTAATTAGTGTTGGGTGCACCCCCTGGGTAATTTATCCTGGGTCTATAATATTTATATATATATATATATATATTTTTTGGAGGAGATTATCCTACTATCTAGTGCAGTGACATTTTGTGTTTAGAACTTGAAGTAGGTAGATGTATGATTCTGGATGTCACTCTGAAAGGGTGCGACCTCAGGTTAATTAACATCTATGCCAGTCCGCAATCTAACTTGGACAGGAAGTGCCTATTCAGAGAGATAAAGCCTTACCTTTTTACAGCCCGGCAGGTAGTTTTTGGAGGTGATTTCAACACTATTATTAGGCCCAAAGACAGGGGAGGATCCAATTCTACGCTGTGCCACGATTCCCTTTTTCTAGTTAGCATGGTTAGACAGGCAGGTCTGGTGGATGTGCACGTTCGCCATTCCCCAGACCTCACAGGTTTCAGCTTTTTTAGAGGTAGGGGTAGGTCTAGGATAGACAGTTTTTTTCCTAAGGAGGGCTCTCTGACTTCGGCACCTGTGCTGAGGCCTGTGGAGTTCTCCGATAACGTTTGTCTATGTGTCAGCTTGAACGCCTCAGAAACCCCTCAGAAAGGCAGGGGCCTGTGGCGCCTGAGCCCTGAGCTCCTAAAGGAGGATGATTAAACAGTCCTTTAGGGACTTCTTTGAAACACAGGAATCCCTTTTGGAGGCAGGTTGGAGTAGGTCAAAGTGGTGGGAGGTTTGCAAGAAGCGAACTCTGAGCTTCTTTCGCCGACTCGTAAGTCACAGAAACTTGGTAAAAATGAATACCTACTCAGCTTTGAGGCGGAAACTTGCTTGCCTGATCTCTGAAGAGGGAGACAGTGGGGAGATCTCCCGAGTGAAGGCTCGGTTGAAGGAGTGTCAGTATGATCTGTATGCTTCCTTAGTTCTGGAGAGGGATTATGGTCAAAACCACTCTCCAGACCCCTACTAGAGCTGTAGGAACTCGATCAATGCTAATGAGGTGAGAGGGCTGTGTGATGAGCCGGGTGTCTTTCAAAAGTCTCGGGAGGGCATTCTTTGTATCATTGGCTCATTCTACTCTGGCCTCCTCTCTGAGAAATCACTTGACAGAGGGAAGATGGAGCAATTTCTGAAGGAAACTTCTGGTGTGAATAACTTGCATGCTGCGCTTGACACCCTGGATGGTGATATAACGGTAGACGAGGTCAAGCCTGCCATAGATAGTCTGTCTATGAAGAAGTCCCCAAGACTGGATGGCCTCACATCCGAGTTTTATAAGACCTTTGTCGACATCTTGGCCCCTCGCCTTATGGAAGTGTTTTATGAGTGCCTGGGCGAGGGTTTACTCCCTCCTTCCATGAGGACATCTTCCCTTATAGTATTGTCCATGGGATCGGATCAATCCAAGATTGAGAACTGGCGCCCCATCGCCCTTCTTAATGTGGATCGCAAGAGTCTGGCAAAAGTGCTGTTTAACAGGTTGATTCAGATTACAGACCTGGTACTTTCTCCTTCTCAGCATTGCACCGTGAAGGGTCGTAGAACCTTTAGTGCTGTCCTTGGTGTTCGGGAGGCCTTTGAGCTGTGTCATGCTGAGAAGTGGGGAAAGTATTTGCTGACACTGGACCAGTCAAAGGCTTTTAATAGGGTCAATCATGAGTACCTCTGGTGTCTACTTGGCAGGTATGGGCTCCCAGAGCGGGTGGTCAATTGGATTAGAGTGATCTACAGGCAAGCCGAAAGCTTCCCGCTTGTAAATAGTTGGGTAGGTCCTACTTTCTCTGTGACTTCGGGAGTCAGACAGGGATGTCCCCTGAGCCCCCACTTGTATGTGTTTGCAATCAATCCCTTCATCAGGAGGGTGGAAGGCGACACAGTGAGAGGGGTGCAACTGACCCCAGGGAAGCCGTTGAAAGTGGTGGCTTACGCAGATGATGTCACGATCTTGATTTCTGATGTGAATAAAGCGACAGACGTAACGTTGATAGCTGTACATATTCTGAGGCCTCAGGTTCTAGGATCAAGCAGGATAAGTGTGACGCTTTCTGGATGGGGGAGGAGGGTCGGCATTTTGACCTTCCAGACAGCCTTCCGCAGGCGAGCGAGGAGATTAAAATTCTTGGTATCCAATTTGGCCCTGGTGATTATGCCAAGCGACATTGGGAGATTCGGCTGGGAGCAGCTTCCGCTAAAGTGGTACGTTGGAAAGGATGGCATTTGTCTCTTAGGGAAAGGGTGGACTTGATCAAGACTTACCTGATTCCAGTCTTTTTGTATGTCAGCTATGTATGCCTTTTGCCAGAATCTTTATGGGCCAGGGTGAATGCAATGTTCTTCCAGATGCTTTGGGGGAACAGGCTGAACCTTGTTAAGCGTAGCGTGACCTACAGATCAAGGGGGGAGGGGGGCCTGGGTATGATAAACCCAATGCTCTTTTTTATGCTCACCTTTCTTAAATTACATCTGCACAGTCTCATCTTGGAGACTGCCCCTCGATGGGTAGAGGGCTTTCGTGCCTGAGTGCATCCATTCCTCAATTCCTGGGTAGAGGGAGGAGCTTTTGAGTTCCACATGGCTACCGCCCGGCCTACGTGACACTGGGTTTGAAGGTGACAAGGAAATGGCAACTGGAGGTGGGAGAGGTCAACAGCTCCTCTAGAAGGGAGTTGGAGAGGAGAGTCTTGCGGTCTCACTTCAAGGAGCCTCTGTCACTGAGGGACTGCCCGGACAGTGTCTGCTCAGATGGCATAGCTCTGATCACTGATTGGAGGATACCACTGAAGCTCAGGGACATTGCCTGGCTCTCCTTCCACGGGAGACTCTATGTTAGAGGAAACCTCAAGGTAAAGAATGCCGATCATTGTGGCTGCCCACAGGAGGCGTGTCCAGGGTAGGAGGAGACAATGGATCATTTCTTGTTGAGGTGTCCTTTTAACATAGAGGTTTATGATGGGGTCTCGTGTGTCTTAGGCACGCCTAGTCTTTTGGGGCTTAGCGGGTTTTCTATGCATTCAGAGACACTCTTTTGCATACCATGGTTGTAAAGTATAATTATTTGAGTTACTTGCCACCTTGAACAAGTCTGGTAATGCTCCTCTGTCCTCTCTCTTAGACAAAGGATTTTTGCCCATCAAACTTGGCTAAGTGGTTAGCACTTCTGCCTTACAGCACTGGGGTAATGAGTTCAATTCCCGACAAATGCCTTATCTGGAATGAGTTTGTATGTTCTCCTTGTGTTTGCGTGGGTTTCCTCCGGGTGCTCCGGTTTCCTCCCACACTCCAAAAACATACTGGTAGGTTAATTGGCTGCTAACAAATTGACCCTAGTCTGTGTGTCTGTCTGTGTGTGTGTGAATGTTAGGGAATTTAGACTGTAAGCTCCAATGGGGCAGGGACTGATGTGAATGTACAGCGCTGCGGAATTAGTGGCGCTATATAAATAAAGGATGATGATTCAGTAGATATTTTTTATTTTGTGCACCATTCTATGTAAACGCTAGAGACTGTTGTGTGAGAAAATCCCAGAAGATCGACAGTTTCTGCCATACTCAAACCACCATGCTTGGTAACAATCATTCTATGATCAAAGTCACTTAGATTACCATTCCGGTGTTTGGTCAGAATAACAATTGAACCTCTTGACCACGTCTGCATGCTTTTATGCATTGAGTTGTTGTCACATGATTGGTTGATTAGATATTTGCATTAATGAGCAGGAGTACCTAATAAGGTATTTTAGTACCTATAATCTTTAACATGCTTCTGAGTGCACTTTATTATAATCTTTCATATGTGTTTACATGCTTTTTAACCTTGCTTTTTAATTTAGATATTGGTATTTTTGTGTTGATTTGTTCTGCATATAATTACATCTTTATATTCTTCTATTATTGATTATGTTGTTATCAAATTGACCCACTCTCCATTAATAATCTCAATTGCAACAGAAAGGTTAAAAGTTTCTCTGGGCAGAATTTCAATTTCAAGTCATTAATTCCATGAAATCCATCAGTAGCAAAATAAAATAATTTAACCGTGACTTTAAAGAGTGGAATCTAATGTTCTTTTCTGCATCTCTCCCTGACTTCCCCCTACTTCATACGCCCACGTACCTGTCAATCACAGTAAGCAGGTACTGAAGCTGACAGTGTGTGTGCACAGTGCAGGAGGCTGTCAGAGTTTCCTGGTATTTTTTAACCACTTTTATGTCTGTGAAATAGTGTATCTTGTTTGATGTAATAGAGTGCATGTAACTACCAAAACACAGGTATTGAGTAATAAAGTAAAATATTTCTGCAGTTTATCACTGTAACTTCAGCCAAATGTGCCCTGACAATCACAGTTCACTTATTCACTGAGATCTATTCCACTAGCATTGATAGCTAAAATAGAGGGTAAAATGACCACTCTGCAGAACAAATACATTTTTTGACCTGCTTTTATTTGCGCAAATACACCTAGATATCTGTCAGCGCACATAGGTTTTTGGAGCAAAATGGCCGCATATGCTGAAAAGGAGAAATTTGTTCAGGCAAATAAGAGGAGTTTGGCCAAGTAAATGTGTTCCTATTAAAATATGGAAGAGATGTACTATTGTAATGAGACAAAGGGCTAGATTTACTATCAGGCGTGTTTGTAAAGCCGCCGACGGTTTGCCGGCGGTTTAGCCATCGCCGGATTTACTAACGCTAAACCCGCCATCCAAACGGCCAGAAATGATGTTTTCAAACCCGCCTCTGTATAAAGCGCCGTGACGGTTTCAACAATGCTCCACATACAAACAGCCGGATTTACTATTAGGGGGTTTATAAAGGCGCCGGAAAACCGCCATTCAAAAGACCAAAATGAAAGCGCTGCTTGTGAGCGGCGAGATTGTTCAAACAGTGTGCTGTTAGAGGTATTTGGTCAATCTGAACAGAAGGGAAAGGGCCATTTCATGTGCAAAGTTTGTCCCTTTGGGATTGTATATGTTAAAAGGCCAGTGTCTTGTAATGGCAGTGTAATTTGGGTTTCTTTTTCTCTTCTGTTTTCCCACGATGCAATTTTTTTACTAAGTTCAACATTTGTTTAATATTGCAACAAATCCCTTAACAGAGTGTAAAAGCAATTTTAACTGTACTCAATAAAGAATGGGTTTCTGGCTGATGACTCCTCTGCTGCATCCTCACACATCTGCACAGCACAAATTCAGGCACAAACCCACTAGTAGAGGTGTGTTATAGCGTACATTTGTACTTTGGTAAACCAGGTTCAGCTTACTAGAATAATCTGGTGGGGTGGTTATGTATGCACCTGAAAAGGGGTCTGATATTATCCTGGCTGGCTGTTTTATACATAATCTAGCATTACATCAATTTACCCCACCGATTAGTGCAGTACACACTGAAGCAGAAGGGGTCTGTGTCACATCTGGTGATGTGCAGAGCACAGAGGGCGGAAGGCAGATTAGAGTCCGTCTCATTACAAACTACTACACAATAGGAAAAACATTTATTTCTCTAAAATGTGTTTGATGTGAGTGCAATGTTTGTGACAGTCAGAGGGCAATGTGTAAATGATTTGAGTGCCTAGTTTTTTAAAACATCACTATACTCTTGTTTAATTAGCAGAAAATAAACACTGACACCATAGAAATTTAACTGCATTTATTGCAGTACAACACAATAAATAATAAAGGATAATGCTTATACAAAGTAAAAAAAGCATGAGGCAATAGTCATGTGTTAGCGCTAGCGACGCCTTTTTGCTTGCATATCGCTATGTTTTGCCCCACTCTGTCCTCTCCCTGGCCCACCCCTGGTGCGAGCACCTCTCCTTGGAGGAGTACTCTGTGCCGATGTGCTTGGCGTACTAGCGGTACTTGTGGTGGCCGAGGAAAAGGGTGCAGGCAAGCGGGCAATGAGTTCTTGCTGCAGTTGGCCTGCCAGCCGGGTCAGGTTCGCATTCCCCTCGCGAACGGAGGAATTTAATGCCTCCACAGCCCCAGTCATTTGGGCCATCTGCAGATTGGATTGCTCCCAGGCATTAGCCAGACGATTGATTGCAGCAGGAATTTGGCTATTTGTGCGGTGTATCCGCCTCAACTGGGCCGCAATTTGGGAAATGTTGTGAGTTTGGCTCTCCATGAAGACTGATTGCTGCTGCTGGAAAGCACCAATAGACTGCGCCATTTCACGGGCTGGGTCCATACTCTGAGGTGCCGGCTGCTGGTGTGCTGGGGCTTCAGCAGGGCCAGGTGCAACATCCTGGAAACCAGACACAGGGGCATCCACTGTTTCCAGGGTGATTATGGTTTGCTCATCTGGCTCAGGGGACATTTGGAGGGACTCCACCTGAGGTGCCTGGTATGAAGAGGGCCCTGTGTATGAAAATGACGGTAAGTATATAGGATATAATATGTTTGTATATTGCATTCTGAACACTTGATAGGAAAGAATAATCTTTACAAACTACAGATTGTTTCACAATTTTTGCATTAATGATTTATTGTCCTATGCTACCTGCTTAAGGATGCACATATTATCCTTTTAATACCCAGTATCATATGAACTATGTATGGTTGAGGGGGCTAAAAAAGCATAGTATTTGTAACCTACAAATATTGTGATTTATTACGCAATATCTGGCTAGACCGTGCCTTGGGGTACACAAATCCTATTTCAGTCCTCCCTCTGTGTAGTACATGCTGGGTATTTTGACTTAACTGCGTGTGTAAAAAAGTGAAGACGTTGCCTATAGCAACCAATCAGATTTGAGCTCTCTTTTTGTAGAATGCAATAAATAAAGTAAAGGTATATTCAGATTGGTTGCTCTAGCCAACATCTCAGTTTAGTAAATGTAGCCCTAAGGTCGCATAGCACACCATATTTTAATAAAAAAAAATTTGCCAGCAACATTTCCACAGAAAAACAATTAACTCCATTATTTAGCACAAAAACATAAATCACACACCTGCTTGCTCTTCTGTGGCCGAATCACTGACTGAAGGTGGAGGTGTAGCTGTAGGAATGGGACTCAACTGTGGTCCAGGTGAATCTGGATGTATTAGAAAAAGCATACAATGTATTTGCAGCAAAAAGCCTTTTACAAATAATAAATC
Organism: Mixophyes fleayi; assembly: GCF_038048845.1. Taxonomy (NCBI): domain Eukaryota; kingdom Metazoa; phylum Chordata; class Amphibia; order Anura; family Limnodynastidae; genus Mixophyes; species Mixophyes fleayi. Next base: position 93,892,255 of record NC_134409.1, read on the forward strand.
TTTGGAAGACATGTGTTTGCACATTAAAAAACAGTTATAAACAAAATTATTGCCCTTTACATACTGATTGAGTAAAAAAGACACTTTTGCAATAAAAAAACATTTTCAATATTGTTAGCTTAAAAAGGACAAATCACTCACCAACTCCTTGGGCAAACGAGGGCGAATCTGTGTCTTGCACATTAATTCCCTCCACTATTTCACGGGGCATTATCTGCCGCAGCTCCTCCTCATAGCTGGTATATTCAACGCGAAGAGGGGGGCCACCACCCGTGCGTCTTGTGGACCTCCTTTCCTGGGCCATTTTTTCCTTCAACCTCCTCTTAATGTCCAAAAATCTCTTGCGGCAGTGCGCCACTGTCCTCTTTAGTGGGCCCACCGCGTTAACAGCGTCGCACACTCTCCCCCACAATTGGTGGCGCCGCCTTAGCGGAGTCCGGGCTGCCAGGTTCCCCAAGATCACCTCGTAGCAGGGAATGATATTGTGCACCAACACACAATTCTCATCATGTGAGAAGCGCACATTCCTCCCTGTCTTGGTCTTCCTGCTCTGTCCTGTCTCCTCAACCTCTCCCTCTCCCTCCTCTGACCCCTCAACCTCCATCTCCCTCTCCTCAGCCTCTGCTCCCCTCCTATCTCTGGACATTTTTACCCAGAAGACAGAAAAACACAAAACACTGAAGGACTTACAAACACAAAGAACAAACTACACTACCTACAGACACACTCTCCACACAGTCACACACAAGTAACACAGACAGAGGACAAGTCAAATACAAAAAATACAAGACAGAAAATAAATGAGAAAATAAATGTACAAAACAGGAAAAAACCACAGGACTACTCACACTTCAATCAGATATCGCTCCACCAATCCACCAAACACCAACTCTCAGCAAACCACTATCCTCCAAACTCCTCTCACAAAACTCCTCTAAATCCTATCAGAGAAAAAAGTGTCAGGCCAGTGGTTTATATAGGGCTTGTGATGTCAAATCTCCTGAGTTTGAAAATAGCCAATAGTAACAGGCCAGGAGACAGGTGTAATTTTCAAAAAAACCGCCTTTACACAAAAGCGCCGTCATTTAAAGCAAAAGCGCCATGTTCTATTCAAAGCCGCCGGCGGCTTTGAGCATTACATCCCGCCGTTACATCGCCGGCGGCTTCAAATTGAAGCTGAAATGCGCCCATTAGTAAATCCGGCTGTTTGCAATGCAAACACGCCGGAAAACCGCCGCGATGCATGGCGGTTTGAAGCCGCCATGCATCACGCCTGATAGTAAATCTAGCCCAAAGGGTTTGATAAGGTGGATTTTCTGTGGAGTTACTTGCTGTGCATGGCAAATGCAAAAGGTCAGTGCACTGGGAAAAAAGAAAGTATTTGAAATTTTATGCTATTTTTTAATTTATTCATAAAAGCATTTATTTGAAAATTGTGCATAGTATTATTACTATTTTGGTATAATATCCATTATACTAGGTCTCTAGACTCTTAGGGAAAGTTCCCTAAGAGTCTCTACATGTCATTTTCTTAGTTGAACTCTCATTAGTGATCTTGGAGATTACAAAATCAAAAGAGTTCTTGAGTTTTATCATTTTCCAAAGTTATTGGAACAGTGTTGTTATTACAACTTACACTTGTGTTCGTTTTTTATTAGAGATGCTAGGGCTTGGTTTCCAGAAAACCGAGCCCACCCAACCATTAGAGATCCGAGTACAGAGCAGAGGTGGCTCAGTACTTTTGCACGCTCTGAAAATGAGGCAAAACGTCATTGTTGCGTAGTTGGATCTCGCGAGTTTTGGATTTTAGTGGCACTGCCCTCCTCGGAGATCCGGCAACATTTCACAGAGAGACACAGAAGGGGTAGCAGGGGTTTTGGCAGTCTCCAGTGCACATTGGTAGCGTCATTAATGAAAGTTAAAAGGAAAGGTTGGCAGTGTTCTTCATAGTCTCCAGTGAAATTCTACAGAGTAATAGCTCACACAGAAACAGGAAAGATGACAGTTTTCAGTGCAGAAACAGATATAATAGTGCTGCCATTGTTCTTGAAAGCCTCCAGTAACATTCTACTGTACCATAGCTCACCCAGAAATAGGAGAGGTGGCAGTGTTCAATGCTGAAAGAGAAATAATAGGGCTGGCAGTGTTCTTAAAAGTATCCAGTCACATTGTACTGTGTTATTATAGCTCACAGAAACAGGAGTAGTGCCAGTATTCTTACCAGTCTACAGTCTACATGCCATTGCTCATTGTGAGTGCTGAAAGAGAAATAATAGGGCTGGCAGTGTTCTTAAAAGTCTCCAGTCACATTGCACTGTGTTATCAAAATGGATTCACATCAGTCCACAGAAGATCAGAAGCACCAAGCAGCTGTTGGCACCAATCATGATGATAGTAATCCCTCCTCATCTGGAAAATACTAAGTTAAAAATGTAAAATGTAAATGTAAAAAACACCTTTTTCCTTGGTAAAGAAAAAAACACCTGTAATCAAAGCAGTTTGAAAATTGCCAGCATGCCATTCTACACGCGCAGTTGCAAGGAAAGAATGAGGCCTACGCCTTTCTCTATGAGTGCCAGTTCTGCAACTGTCACTGAGGCATCTTCTTGTAAGGTTAGTCATGGCGATGCAAGACCTTGTTTTTCTGACTCAAAAAGTGGTGCCCAAATACTTTTACGTGTAAAAGTCGAGCTGGAAAAAAACAGTAAGACATTACAAGAAACTGTATGTTTAGATTCACAAATTACACAAATCCCTGAGGAGAATCTATCCATGAGTGCTATGTGTAAGCCTGACCTTTCTGAAACTGTACTCATAAAGAAGCCTCCTTTCATCATTTCTGCAGATGTGTGGATGAGCAGCCGAAGTGTAACCAGTGATACATAAATTGAGGATGCCACTTTGGAATTGCAACACGATGAGGGGCATATTTGAGTAGCTAACGACGGCGCTAATGAGGATATTTATGAGGATTATGTTGTTTGTGTAAGTCCTGCACCAGTGGAAGCAGTTCTTGCACGTGATAAGAAGAAGGTGTCAGGCGCCGTCCCCATACATTCAGGAAGTGCCGGGGACAGGTGCCCTCCTACATTGAGCAATTGCATCCCATTGCTACAGGACGCATCTGGATCACTGCCCGGAGCATGCTAGGCAATGGGACACTTGTTTAGGCTTCCTGTCGGCGGTCAGCTGACTGATCTGATCTCCCTGCCACCAATGAGGAAGCCTCTATATCTATTTAATGTAGACTCTGACGCCATTCTGGTGCCAGAGTATCAAGATTTACCTTTGCTACAGCACACTTGATCTATATCCTGCATCCTGACTTACTTTTGGCTATTGACGTGGATTGTTCTACTCTAACTCTGCTCCTGGAATTCCCTTTGGCTTGTATTGGATCCCCTGGCTCGACTCCTGCATTCCTGACTCTGTCTGCTCCTTTGGCTCATATCTCCTGCACGGTTCTGACCCAGATTGCCAGACCTGTCTATATCTACCTCTCTGGTGGCTACCTAAGAGGGCCGCAACCTGCATCCCTCTGTCGTGAAGCCCAAATCTCTTTGCGGGGATCCCTGGCGAACATCTAGTGCATGTTAGATTCCGTGACTCCAAGATTAGCTGCGCTAATACCAGTAGGTGTGTCTGTTTTTCACAGTGGCGTGACAGGGCATAAGACCAAAAAATCCACCTCTTATGTGTGGAATTATTTTTACTTAAATCCTGACAACAGTTGTCTAGCCATTTGTAGCGTTTGTAAAGCCACAGTCAGTAGAGGTAGGGACCTTAACCATCTAGGAATCTCATCTATGTTACTCCATTTGAAGTGAGTTTATGGCAAGCTGTTGGTAAAATCTGAAACTTATGCTAAAAAAATAGCAACAAGCAGTCCAGCATCAGCTAGCTCCCTTCTCTCAGCTAGATCCCAGAACCTGCAATCTACATCCACTACACCTTCCTCATCAATATCCTCACTAGTGATCGGAACTAGTCCTGCATCCAAGTTGCTAAGGCTAGATGACTCCTCCCCTATAAAGGATTCCTCAGAAGAATTCTTGAGCGTTAGCCTTGCTGCTGCTCCTACTGCTGGGGGTGAATCTTCATCACAGAACCAGTCCAATATCCACTATTAATGTAACTGGTTGTAGACAGTTAATTGAGATCTTGTGTCCCCGTTACCAAATTCCATCACAACACCATTTTACTAGAATAGCTATTCATCACCTGTGCAAGAAGGTTCGTAAAAATGTAATTATTGGGCTACAAAATGTCATTTTACCCACTGTACACTTAACCACAGATATGTGGGCAAGCGGAACTGGGCAAACTAAAGATTATATGACTGTGACAGCACACTGGGTTCTTGATTTGCCTTCACCAGCAGGAACAGCAGCAGCATGTATTCAACTACGTCATAGGCGGGCTACTATGTGTATCACTGACTTCACTAAAAGGCATACAGTTGACAATCTGTTGCAAAAACTAAGGGATGTCATTGCAACATGGCTTAGCCCACTTGGACTCTCCTCAGGATATGTCATTTCTGATAGCTCCACCAATATTTTGAGAGCATTACAGCTGGGTGAATTCCATCACATTCCCTGTTTTTCTCACAGAATAATTTTGGTGGTACAGAGCTTTTTAAAGAATGGCAGGGACGTGCAGGAGATGCTGTCTGTGACCCATAAAATATCTGGACATTTGCGGCATTCGGCAACAGCATGTAGGAAATTGCAGCAGCTACAAGAACAATTTTATTTGCCCTGCCACCAACCGAAGCAAGAGGTAGTAACAAGGTTGAATTCCATCCTGTATATGCTTCTGAGGATAGAGGAACAGCGAAAAACCATCCACGCTTTCTCCACAAGCCATGACATTGGGAAAGGAGGGGCAATTAACTTTTACTCAAGCGTAGTGGAGAATACTTTTTGTGTTGTGCAAGGTGCTGAACCCACTTGAAGTAGTCACCTGTGAAGTAAGTTCATAAACTGCTACCTTGAGCCAAGTGATTCCCTTAAGTAGAATTTTGGAAAGCAGCTTGAGAAACTGAAGTAGCTGATGAAACCAAGCAATTACGTTAAGTATGTCGGACTTGTAGACCATGTACTTTATTCACTTCACCAGGATCGAAGGGTTATCAAAATCTGGAAATCAGATCACTACATTTTGGCGACTGTGCTTGATCCTAAGTTTTAGAGCTCTGTCTTCTCTTTGTTTCCAACTGACCCAGATCTCAAGAGATGCAAGGAGCTCCTGGTGAACAAGATGACAGCTCAAGTGTTACGTGACACGACGGTGTCTCCTCCTTCAGTTCTCAGTCAACTACTGCTAGGAAAAAAAGTTAGCTTTCCCAGGAGACCCAGGGATGATGCAGATGACTCAGCACAACATTTTGACATCTGGTCTGGCCTAAAAGAATTGATCAAAAACTGTGACACCTCTGTCGTAACTCCACCTGGTCCTACTATCAACATTCAAGGTATTCAAGACAATGTTGCATTTTAGTCCAAGAAAGTCCCCTTAAAATCAAGCCACCCACCTCTGATTCTTAGGCCATTTATAGTAATAGATGTCAGCATGTACATAATAATGTGAATGTGACTTGTGGGGCATTTTCCTTTTCGAAAGTAAAACAGTGTAATAAATTCAAAATGCACCTTGCCCTAAGAAAGTGGCATTTGAGTGAGAGATACATCTAAAATAGGAGGACAGATTTATCATTGTTGTAGAGCATGTAGTAGATCATGTTTGAACGACAGAGGAAAAATCAAGCTAACAAGTGTATGTGTGTTACATAAAAACAAACCATTAATTTTTTTAAATACTATCCTAATCGTACACCTTGCAAATTTTCAAAAAAAAGCCTGGTTTGGGCAAAGTTTCTGTTGTGCTCCTTTGCACACAGATGCTAAGGCCATGTTTGGTATTTGAACTCATGACGCCAGTGTTGTGACACAAAAGTGTTAACCACTAAGGTAACTGTGCAGATTGTAAGTGCCATATATTTTTGGGTAATAAGGAAGAGTACTATTATCTAGCTATTACATCTGTTACACACATGCTGTATTGTTGTGCTTCTCACTCTAGTGTCTAGAATTTATTTTTATTTCCAAATGAATGTTTCCTTAGTGGTTAGCCAATCCACATTTCAACAAATGAGTTATGAGTTCAAGTCCTGACCTTTATCTGTATGTATCGATTATGGAAGTGTACGCCAGTGGCGGATCCAGGGGGGGGAACGATCGGGACAATCGCCCCCCCTAGCAGACACTTGCTGCCGACGGCTGCACAGTATGTGCAGGTCCGTCCAGCCGTGACAGGCAGGGACAGTGTGCTGCCTGGCTGCTCTGATTGTGTTTTAAAACACAATCAGAGCAGCCGGGCAGCACACTGTCCCTGCCTGTCACGGCTGGACGGACCTGCACATAGTATGCAGCCGTCGGCAGCCTAAGATGCTAGAAAGGGACGGGGCCTAAATCGCCCCCCCTAAATCGCCCCGGGTACACCAGTTTTCTAGATCCGCCCCTGGTGTACGCTATGCATTTTGTAATGGTCAGGATTAGGGATGAGCGCACTCGGATTTATGAAATCCGAGCCCACCCGAACGTTGCGGATCCGAGTCGGATCCGAGACAGATCCGGGTATTGGCGCCAAATTCAAATGTGAAACTGAGGCTCTGACTCATAATCCCGTTGTCGGATCTCGCGATACTCGGATCCTATAAATTCCCCGCTAGTCGCCGCCATCTTCACTCGGGCATTGATCAGGGTAGAGGGAGGGTGTGTTAGGTGGTCCTCTGTGCTGTTTAGTTCTGTGCTGTGCTGTGCTGTGCTGTGCTGTGTTCTGCAGTATCAGTCCAGTGGTGCTGTGTGCTGTGCTCTGTCCTTCTGAGGTCAGTGGTGCTGCTGGGTCCTGTGCTGTGTCCTGTTCAGTCCAGTGGTGCTGTGTCCTGTGCTCTGTGCTTCTAAGGGCATAGTTATTTCCCCAATATTCCCCTGTGTTTAAAAAAATAAAAAAAAGTTTTTTAAAAAAATACCAAAAACTACTTTAATTTTTTTTAATTACCACAAAATTTGCACAACCAATCCTGCAGTATAAGCCCATTGGTACTGCAATATTACCAAGTTCACACATTCAGCAGTAAAAGTCCAGTGGTACTGCAATATTACAAAGTTTACACATTCTGCAGTATCAGTCCAGTGGTGCTGTGTCCTGTGCTCTGTCCTGCTGAGTTCCGTAGTGCTGCTGGGTCCTGTGCCGTGTCCTGTTCAGTCCAGTGGTGCTGTGTCCTGTGCTCTGTGCTTCTAAGGGCATAGTTATTTCCCCATTATTCCCAAGTTTTTAAAAAATAAAAAAAAAGTAAAAAAAAATAAAAAATGTAAAAAAAAAAAAAAATATATAATAATTATAACCAAATTTGCAAAACCAATCCAGCAGTATAAGTCCATTGGTACTGCAATATTACAAAGTTCACACATTCTGCAGTATCAGTCCAGTGGTGCTGTGTCCTGTGCTCTGTCCTGCTGAGGTCCGTAGTGCTGCTGGGTCCTGTGCCGTGTCCTGTTCAGTCCAGTGGTGCTGTGTCCTGTGCTCGGTGCTTCTAAGGGCATAGTTATTTCCCCATTATTCCCAAGTTTTTAAAAAATAAAAAAAAGTAAAAAAAAATAAAAAAGTAAAAAATAAATAAATAAATATAATAATTATAACCAAATTTGCAAAACCAATCCAGCAGTATAAGTCCATTGGTACTGCAATATTACAAAGTTCACACATTCTGCAGTATCAGTCCAGTGGTGCTGTGTCCTGTGCTCTGTCCTGCTGAGTTCCGTAGTGCTGCTGGGTCCTGTGCCGTGTCCTGTTCAGTCCAGTGGTGCTGTGTCCTGTGCTCTGTGCTTCTAAGGGCATAGTTATTATCCCACTATTCCCAAGTTTTTTAAAAATAAAAAAAAAGTAAAAAAAAATAAAAAATTTAAAAAAAAAAAAATATATAATAATTATAACCAAATTTGCAAAACCAATCCAGCAGTATAAGTCCATTGGTACTGCAATATTACCAAGTTCACACATTCTGCAGTATCTTGTGCTACATATAATGGAGACCAAAAATTTGGAGGATAAAGTAGGGAAAGATCAAGACCCACTTCCTCCTAATGCTGAAGCTGCTGCCACTAGTCATGACATAGACGATGAAATGCCATCAACGTCGTCTTCCAAGCCCGATGCCCAATCTCGTAGTACCGGGCATGTAAAATCCAAAAAGCCCAAGTTAAGAAAAAGTAGCAAAAAGAGAAACTTTAAATCATCTGAGGAGAAACGTAAAGTTGCCAATATGCCATTTACGACACGGAGTGGCAAGGAACGGCTTAGGCCCTGGCCCGTGTTCATGACTAGTGGTTCAGCTTCACCCACGGATCTTAGCCCTCCTCCTCCTCCCCCCCTACAAAAAATTGAAGAGAGTTATGCTGTCAGCAACAAAACAGCAAACAACTCTGCCTTCTAAAGAGAAATTATCACAAATCCACAAGGCGAGTCCAAGGATGTTGGTGGTTGTCAAGCCTGACCTTCCCATCACTGGGAAGAGGTGGCTCGGGAGGAGGCTATTGATGATGTAGCTGGCGCTGTGGAGGAACTTGATGATGAGGATGGTGATGTGGTTATTGTAAATGAGGCACCAGGGGGGGAAACAGCTGATGTCCATGGGATGAAAAAGCCCATCGTCGTGCCTGGTCAGAAGACCAAAAAATGCACCTCTTCGGTCTGGAGTTATTTTTATCCAAATCCAGACAACCAATGTATGGCCATATGTAGCTTATGTAAAGCTCAAATAAGCAGGGGTAAGGATCTTGCCCACCTAGGAACATCCTCCCTTATACGTCACCTGAATAACCTTCATAGTTCAGTGGTTAGTTCAGGAACTGGAGCTAGGACCCTCATCGGTACAGGGACACCTAAATCCCGTGGTCCAGTTGGATACACACCAGCAACACCCTCCTCGTCAACTTCCTCCACAATCTCCATCAGATTCAGTCCTGCAGCCCAAGTCAGCAGCCAGACTGAGTCCTCCTCAATACGGGATTCATCCGAGGAATCCTGCAGCGGTACGCCTACTACTGCCACTGCTGCTGTTGCTGCTGTTAGTCGGTCATCTTCCCAGAGGGGAAGTCGTAAGACCGCTAAGTCTTTCACAAAACAATTGACCGTCCAACAGTCGTTTGCCATGACCACAAAATACGATAGTAGTCACCCTATTGCAAAGCGTATAACTGCGGCTGTAACTGCAATGTTGGTGTTAGACGTGCGCCCGGTGTCCGCCATCAGTGGAGTGGGATTTAGAGGGTTGATGGAGGTATTGTGTCCCCGGTACCAAATTTACTACCGGGGCCACTCCACTGTGCAGTCCATATTTAGGTGTATCAGATATTAAACAACGGTGACAGTTGATGCCCAATTTTTTAATTATATTGTGGCCTCGGTACCAAATTGTGTACCGGGGCCACCACACTATGCAGTCCAGATACTTGTTTGGTGGAATTCAGACCAGTTGAGGGTTTTATTATTATATTGTGGGGACCACTCTATCTATACCACACTACAACTCTATACCACTCTATTTCATACTTTAATTCTATTTAATACTTTAATTCTATTTCATACTTTAATTCTATTTAATACTTTAATTCTATTTCATACTTTAATTCTATTTAATACTTTAATTCTATTACTAATTACCATAAAGAGGAACAAAATAAACCAATTTTACCAAAAGTATAATATGACTTAGACTTACAAACACTACACTTGAAAGATGGTGCCTTTAAATGAAAAAGTCAGTCTTCATTGCACGACTATGTGCAACAGGGATAGTTTTTTGGTTTACAAAGTCAACCAATAACACTTGGACCCTGTCTGTCTTTAACATACTTGATGGGATCTCAATGACGAATTGTCTGTACCATGTTTGGAGGAGGTATTGTGGCCCCGGTATCAAATTGGGTACCGGGGCCACCCCACTACGCAGTCCAGATACTTGTTTGGTGGAATTCTGACACGTGGAGGGTTTTTTAATTATATTGTGGCCTCGGTACCAAATTGTGTACCTGGGCCACCACACTACGCAGTCAAGATAGATAGATGCGTATCATAGATAAAGTACATTCAGTGGTGTGGGGCAAATTGAAAAATATTCAAAATGCACTGACATTATCAAAAACAAGAGGTTGTCACACGCTAAAACTCCAACATGTATATGATGGAGAGGATGGAGGAGCAGCCGTATGTGTAGTGTAATGCAGACCTGTTGATGGTTTTTTATATATTTTATTGTGGTGCCCAGTGCCCACTCCTCTACGCAGTCCAGATACATTTATTGGTGCGAATCATAAAAGTTCAGGGTTTTTAATATATTGTGGTGACCCACTCCTCTACGCAGTCCAGGTACATTTATTGGTGCGAATCAAACAAGTTGATGGTTTTCTTATTATATATATTGTGGTGACCCACTCCTCTACGCAGTCCAGGTACATTTATTGGTGCGATTCATAAAAGTTCAGGGTTTTTAATATATATTGTGGTGACCCACTCCTCTACGCAGTCCAGGTACATTTATTGGTGCGATTCATAAAAGTTCAGGGTTTTTAATATATTGTGGTGACCCACTCCTCTACGCAGTCCAGGTACATTTATTGGTGCGAATCAAACAAGTTGATGGTTTTCTTATTATATATATTGTGGTGACCCACTCCTCTACGCAGTCCAGGTACATTTATTGGTGCGATTCATAAAGTTCAGGGTTTTTAATATATATTGTGGTGACCCACTCCTCTACGCAGTCCAGGTACATTTATTGGTGCGATTCATAAAAGTTCAGGGTTTTTAATATATATTGTGGTGACCCCCTCTTCTACGCAGTCCAGAAAGATACCTTGTTGCAACGTTTTGGACTAATAACTATATTGTGAGGTGTTCAGAATACACTGTAAATTAGTGGAAATGCTTGTTATTGAATGTTATTGAGGTTAATAATAGCGTAGGAGTGAAAATAAGCCCAAAAACTTGATTTTTAAACTTTTTATGTTTTTTTCAAAAAAAATCCGAATCCAAAACCTTAAATCCGAACCGAGACCTTTCGTCAAGTGTTTTGCGAGACAAATCCGAACCCCAAAAATAACGAAAATCCGGATCCAAAACACAAAACACGAGACCTCAAAAGTCGCCGGTGCACATCCCTAGTCAGGATACAATTTTTTAGCATATATTATTTTTTAAGTTTAATATGCATATTTATTTATGCTAGTGAATTAGATGCATTTGCATCCACATGCGCTCAGTTCAAGTCAAACACAAACAAACACATTACACGATCTTTCATGTATGTAAATAAGAAGGTGTGTTGATTTAGCTCATTAAAAACACTTCAAAGTCATTTGTTCCAGGTTCTCTAAATATGTAAGCAATAAAACGAATAATGAGGTTACAACTGTCTTGAATAACTACACTCCGTTTTTGTGTTTTAGCATTTGTAAACAAACTCTTCGCACCTCCCACATTTGCCGTTAAATAACACTTTCTTATCTTTAGATGAGAAGCGGAAGTTAAGAAGCAGATCTTAAGATGAACTAATTGCTTAAAATCCGTTGCATCTTATATTATGTTGCGTAAAGGATTGATGGGGGGCATGTATTCAAACTTTCCGTTCCTTAATGTTTTGCGACTTTATTATCTCCCCGTTTGTTCTTAAAATACTCATCAAAACTTCCACACAAGATAAGATCGCTAAAGAATCAGGCCCATAATCTCTAAGAAAAAGACATTGAAAAATAAAAAATAACTATTTTTTCACCAGATACATTTATCAAGATTTTCTCAATGCGTACTGTATATAAAATTACTTTTTACAGTTGCTCCTAATTGCACACACATGTTGTGGCATGTATACACTTGGTACTTACACCTGCCCTGTAGCTGGTGCAAATGATAAGATTGAAAAACACATATCTTAGAGATGCCCAACGCTTGAATAGGATGCTTCTGCGTTCGCTCGACCTTGGCCCACTATTACTGTTTATTGACTAGGTGCATATGCCCCATCCCTTCTCCATTCCTCCCATGAAATTGTAGGCTATCGAAAGTGTCCATTGCTTGCAAAGATGAATTGGTTATATTTGCTTTCACTGGCTTATAATATATATATATATATATAATATATATATATATATATATATATATATATATATATATATAATATATAAATGCTTAGTGGCGTCTGTGTGTGAAAAAAAAAAAAGCAAGTTGCAGCGCCACCTGCTGGGCAGAGTTATACACTGACCTTCTAAATTCTTAGTGTGTGTGGGAAAAAAAATTCAAAAAGGGCTGAAATTTGGTAGGGCTCAAACTCATTTTCGTGAGGTAATTTTACCTCATGAACACACATGTGTAGAGGCGTGAGTTAGTGTGTGTGTGTGTGTGTGTGTGTGGAAAAAACTATTTTCTCAGAAAGGGCTCATCCAATTGACCTGAAATTTGGTATACTGACATTATTTGACAAAAAAATTAGAATAGTCAAGTCAGTTAACTTCCATCATCCCCCCTTCCCCCCGTGGTAGGGGTAGTAAAGGCTAAATTTACGAGTTGAGGGGTCAAATTAATTTTCGTGAGGTAATTTTACCTCATGAACACACATTAAATAGGCCGCTTGCGTCGGGAACTAACGCTCTTCCCCTGAGGAGGCCTGGGCTAGGTCCAAATGCATGACAAGAACCTTTTTAAGACCTTAAGTAGCTTGATTTGACTAGAATGCATGAGTATCATGCACGGGTTAACTTGTATATATATATATATATATATATATATATATATAAAAGCATGTGCAGTGCAATTATTCAAACAAAAAGACATATGACATATGAAATTAAAATGTTAATTTATTACGTTACACAGAACAGTTAGCAATACAATGTGCCAAAGAGGAGGTGGAGGCTGGACCAGAGGATGGATGAGTCGGAGCAGGATAAAGATATTCCTTCATTTGAGTTTCATATGAGAACAATTGTATCAATTTCCACCAAATAGATGCTGCCATTTGGTTGAAATATTCTAACCAGATTGCAACCTTGGAGTAATTCTGACTCCCCCTAAGTGATAATTAGTAAAAGTGAATCAAAGTTGTGATATGTCCCCTGCGTCTTCCCTACTACTTTTTGGAAAATTTAATTTTTTACGAGCAACAACTGCTTGAGAAACTGAAGCAGGACACATCGTCAAGCCAAGGCCCAGTTCAGCGGACAACTTGCTGAGCAATAGCTCCTTGCAAAAGTTCACATCTCGCTCATTTTGAAGCAAAGACTCAATGTAGGTCTTAAACCTTGGATCAAGCACAGTAGCCAAAACGTACTGATCCGAGTTCAAGATCTTAATAACTCGAGGATCATTGTGAAGCAAATTAAGTACTTGATCTACAAGGCCAACATACTTTGCATAATATCTTGCTTTCATCTCCTCCTTCAGTTTCTCAAGCTGCTTTTCCAATAGTCTAATTAAAGGAATGACTTGGCTCAAGCTAGCAGAGTCTGCACTCACTTCACACGTCACAACTTTAAATGGTTTCAGCACCTTGCACAGCAGTGAAAGGATTCCCCACTGTGCAAGAGTGAAATACATCCCCCCTCCTTTCCCAATGTCATGGCTTGTGCAAGACGCTTGGATGGCTTTGCGCTGTTCATCCATCCTCTGAAGCATGTACAGGGTGGAATTCCACCTAGTTACCACCTCTTGCTTAAGTTGGGGGTAGGGCAAGTTAAACTGTTCTTGGAGCTGCTGCAATCTCCTACATGCTGTGGCAGAATGCCTGAAATGGCCTGAAATTTTACGGGCCACCGAAAGCATCTCCTGCACCCAGGGCTAGATTAACCATAGGGCTAACTGGGCTACAGCCCAGGGGCCTATGGCATCCAGGGGGCCCTTGAAAGTGCTCAGCAGCAGTATTGATCGGTCAGTGCTGCTGAGAGCTGCACGGGCAGCTCGGATCACGGGGGGGGCCCTCACAGGGAAATGGAGGCCCCCTTAGCCCAGGGGCCTCCATTCCCTTAATCCGGCTCTGCCTGCTCCTCACGGTTATTTCTTAGGAAGCTCTGCACCACCAATTTGATGGTGTGAGCAAAACAGGGAATGGGATGGAATTCACCCAGCTGTAATGCTCGCAATATAGTTGGCGTTATCAGAAATTACATATACTGGGGAGAATCCAAGTGGTATAAGCCATGTATCAATCACATCTCTTAGTTTGTGTAACAAATTATCAGCTGTATGCCTGTTAGTGAAGCTGGTGATACAAAGAGTGGCCTGCCTGTGACAAATATTACGTAGTGGTGTACATGCTGCTGCTGTTCCTGCTGGTGAAGGTGAATGACCAAACCAGTGGGCTGTCACAGTCATATAGTCTTTGGTTTGACCACTTCCACTTGTTAACATATCTGTGGTTTAGTGTAGAGTGAGCAGAATGGCACTTTTCAGCGCAATCTCTACATTTGTACACACTTTTTGGTATAGTTTTGGAATAGCTTTACGGGAAAAATGGTGTCGCGATGGAATTCTGTAACGCGGACACAAAACCTAAATTAACTGTGAAAAACCAGCTGCGTTTATTGTGGAGATTGGACGCAGATCTAACACTAACATGGCAGCCATGGCGTCTGTGATTCACTTAGCGACTGGATGACTGCTGTCATATTTGCTTCCCCTAACAAATGATTGTTTCACAGTTAATTGTTGAAATGAAGGACTGCTCTTTTTCTTGGCCTTCCTCTGGGCTGACGATTCACCCCCAGCAGCAGCAACAGCAGCAGGAGTGGGACTAACGCCTTCTTCAGAGAAATCAATTATAGTGCAGGAGTCATCCAGCCTTAATAAGTGGGATTCAGGGCTAACTCCAAGCGCTACTGAGGATATTGATGAGGATGGTGTGGTGGGTGTATTTTGTAGCTGTCGGGATGTCGGTGACCGGAGGGTCTTAGCTGATGATGGAGTGCTTGTAACTTTTTTGGAAGAACTTTCAGCTTTTCCCAACTCTTTGCCATGAACTCTTGTTAAATGGCATAACATAGACGAGGTTCCAAGATGGTTAAGGTCCCTCCCTCGACTGACTGTGGCTTGACATATACTACAAATGGCTATACAATTGTTGTCTGGATTTGGGTAGAAATAATTCCACACATAAGAAGTGGATTTTTTGGTTTTATGCCGCAGCATGACAATTGCCTTTTTCTTGTCACGTGCCAGAACTGCTGCCACTGGTGCAGGACTTACACAAACAACCTCATCAACATCCTCATTAGCACCCTTGTCGCCTACACAAATCTCCCCCTCATCCTCTTCTAATTCGAAAGTGGCATCCTCAATTTGTGTATCAGCGGCTACACTTGGGCTGTTCAGGCACACATCAGCAGAACTGCTGATAGGACCCTTCTTTATGGGTACACTAACAGAATGCTCACAATTAGGCATACCACTGGTGGATGGACTCTCTACAGGGATTGTTGTCATTTCTGATTCAGATCATACATTATCTATTACATTATATATATTATTATTTTTATTCGCTATGTAGACTCCAAACATGAAAATCATAGTTACAACAAAATCGCGCATTATATTGAGCCTTCATTTTTCAAAGTACAGTCAGGAATGAGAGGGGGGAAAAACAAAAACAAAACATGGAGTAAATGCTCAGACCACAGTCAAAGTGACCAAACCCCACATCAGAAAATATCTAACCATAAAGATACAGAAAAAGAAACACAACAGACAAAATGGTAGGTGGGAGTAGATACTTACCACACAAGAAAAATAAAAGGTGACTTTCACGGAAACCACTTAAATGAAACCACAGGTAGACAAGGAGAAATTCTGATTCAGCAACTCTGCTTGGGGTGAAAAAGAGAGAGAAGAAAAGGGGAAAAATGTCTTTACAAGTAAGCTACAGTACATATTCAGACCTAAGTCAAAGTGACAAGACACAGTGCAAGAAGCTTGACAATTGAAACTAGTTTACAATACATAAACCCCCCAAAAACATTAAACTCCCACCACCTAAAACATACATAAAACAACAAAATTCAACACATTACATCCAAAAGTGGAGATGCGTATTTAATGTCTAGAAAATAAACTTGATTTGTAAAAAAAATGAATTCAACAAATAAATACCTCTTTACAGTACTCCTCCGAACACACCACAATGCTTAAAACCTCCAACAAAAAACAAGTGTACCAAATGGTGTTTTAAACCGAATCATAATGAAAGAAGTATCTGCAGGTGTACACGTTGGTGCAGTGTTTTTGTTTTTCAATTTATTGTAACAATATTTAGGTGTTCCTTATGTGAAATGTAACAGTTGTCTCACTTGCAGGCATGTTTTTTTTGACTCAGTCTAGTCTGTATAGTATATGGAAATTTCAATCTTGACATTGCCCTAATGGTTAGGCATTCAACCTGCCACCATTAGGGTACTGAGTTTAAATCCAGAATCTTGCCTGTATTTGTGTGGACTATGTATATCCCCATGTTTCAATGAGTTTACTTGAATGTGTGACTTATAGAAGAGTACGCTAGTATATGTTTTCGGGGACAGCTATGTAAAGAAAGTGTTGCACCGTGTATTCATATTTATGATCAAGAATTATTAGCCATTGATTTCGCAAGCAGAATGTGTGTGCATTTTTGAATTGTTAAGTCTTAAACCTTCATGTTGCCAGGTATTGCCTGTGTTGTGTTGTAAGATTTTTCTGAGCAGTATTACCTTTGTTTCTGGCTTTGGTACTGACATGTTATTATTTTACCTAATAGAACTTTCAAACATGGTGATTGTTATTCAAGTGTTTGTAGATTCAAATGTATGTAATGCTCAATCTGCACGTTGGGTTAAGGGTTAGACAATCCACTTTTCATCAGTGGGGTCATGAGTTTGGTCCGTGACCCATTTTGTGGAATATGCCTATATTGCATGCTGAAATTTGTGTTAAGCTTCAACACAGACATGCACCTGTTCCAAATAAAGTGAAAGTGAATCCAAACAAATAGATTAAAAACACAGATAAAAGGAAAATACCAAAGTGCCCCCCAAAAAAGGCAAAAAACCCGACAATTTTAAGTCCAATTATTATTATTACTAAATACTACATAAATGTCTTTTCTTAGCTGATTATTTAAACTCTGCATCTAACAAAGATTTAGGAGTAATATATATCATTGTATAATTATTGACATTAATAAAAATAATAAAAGTAAAAAAGTTTGTTATAAGAGAAGTACCTGCTCCGTTTTTCATCCTAGTCTATATCATTCACATATTGTTTCCACCTGCATGTTGGCTTAGTGGTTAGATAATCCGCCTTTCAATCAGTGGGGACCTGAGTTCAAATCCTCACTCACAGCCTTATCTCAGTGGAGTTTATATTTCCTTCCCATGTTTGTGTTGATTTCCTATGTGTCCTTTATACAAGAGTACACTTGGATTAAGTTCGTACAAATTAAGCTGTTGTGCTTTCATATTATTATTAGCAGTTTTTTACAAATATCAACAAAGGCATAGGCTAACTATTAGACAGATCAACAACTTTACATTGCAATTTATTACAACTGTGGTTGTAATAAATAAGGTTGTTTTTTTAAAAAAAGTACACATTGTTTAATGTTTGATATAAATATAAAATATTTTTTTAATTACATTTTTTTTTAGTGAAGTGTATTAAGATGTATGCTGTGAATATTTAGTTGTGAGTGTTTTAAACGAATAATGCTTTTTGTACATTTTAGTGTTGTTATTCAGCGCTGCTGCTCTAGCTGCTTTGGACTTAAATATGACCCCAAGCTTGCTTAAGTTTAAGAAGGAAGTTAATATATAACTATGAGCATTTTCTTTTAACTATCCAACGGATCCGGTGGTAAACGCCTACTCTTCTTAAATCAGTACAAATAACGCCTAGTCTTCTTAAGTCAGTACGATCACCGCCCATTCCCTTCCCATTCCCAACCTTTTTTTCCCGTGTTTAGCAAACTCTCCTGTGTTTCCTAGCTGCGAGATTAGTAAACACTACATCACTGTTACACTACATGTCTGTAGAGCTGGAGGTCCGGCGGCTGTCAAAAGTTTAAAAATAGATAAATGTTGAAAAAAAATGTGTGGGATCCCCTTGTTCAAGCACTATTAACCCTAGTGCTGCCAGCCTACTGCTTGTTATGTGAAAATCGGGCAAATAATAGCGTGGGGCCCCCCCGAGGATAACAAAGCTGCAAGAGAGAAGAGCAAGAACAGGTAAGAGACAATGGCACAATCTATCTAAATTTGAATGCTGGTGAATATACCTGAACATTCATATTCAGGAGTATTACTATACACATATATACTCGGTGGGGGGAGGGGGGGGCGCTGCAGCCGTATTAGCCTAGGGCGGCCAGAACCCTTAATCAGGCCCTGTTCATTAGCATAGGTCTGTTTGTACACTGTACAAGCAGAGGTTGCGTTGTTTGTAAGTTGGGTTGCTTATTTTATTCAAGCATGTTCCGGATTTGGATTTAAAAATATGGGGGCCCTTCTTGCCTGAAGATAAGAAGACTGCAAACAACTAGGGGGGCTTGATGACCAGAAGAACTGAAGATATTTACAAGCATGGACATTTGGATCTATAATTATTGGGGACATTTACAAGCATCGACATTTGGATCTACAAATTATTTGGGACATTTACAAGTATGGACATTTGAATCTACAAATTATTTGGGACATTTACAAGCATGTTTTACAAGCAAATTTAGATTGAAAGCTACTGACAAACAAAGAAGAAGGCAGACCGGTGAGTATATGGGGTTTTATTATTTTTAATAAAATGATGTGGTATGAATGAGGGTGTTTAGTGTATTTATTTGGGTTTTACTATTTTTGTTAAAAAGTTGTGGTTGTAAACAGAGAGTTGTGGTTTATTTTACATTTTTTACACATGTTTTGTGGAAATACAGATCACAGACAGGCATGGGTGTCAGGGCATGTTGACACTTGTGGTACTCCAAGTGCCAGCATGCCCCGGCTGCCATTGGTATGCTGGTGCATGTAGTTATACAAGCATCAGCATGCCCAGACTGTTTAGGGCAGGCCAGCCTGGCTTGAACTTGTAGTTCCACAAATCAAAAGGACGTCTGTTTGGTTTTTTTTATTACTTAATCGCCGTTCTAATCCTACTACCCACAGCCCACAGGGGTAGGAAGAGCCCTAGTGCTTTCAGCAGTGGGCTGGGTCTTTCTAGAGGGGGGGGCTGTTTGTTATACCTTCTGATGTTAGTAAAGGTGTTCAGCAGTGTTAATGTGGATGTTAAGCCACAACGCTTTTGTAACTTAAACAGGTTGCTCCCACGCACTATCATGGCCCGCTCGTTTTTCTCTGCGGACCCCACTCCCTAGGGAATCCAGCCCAGCGCTGAATAGCCTGGGGTTGGTTGACATTATGGCAGGGGGACCCCCTGCCGCTTGTCCCTTTGCTATAGTGCCAACCACCCCGGGCTGGTTTGCTTAGTACTGGATGCATGAAAAGAAGTCCATAAAGCGCCTGTGAGCGGTGAAGGGGAGCCTGTCACCGCCGCAGGCGCTGGGGCAGTGTCGGCGCCGGAGCTCGCTAGGAGCTCCGGTTGTCAAGGGGAACAGAGGAGTGTGGATGAATCGCCTGTCAGATGTTTTGCTTTCAATAATTCCACCTGCAACAGGGGGGACACCTGCAGGTACAGGCATGCCTGTGCGATCTGTAGAGGCCCGCACCCAGTACGGGAATGCACCAGGAAGGCTCCAGGTGCAGGAAGGGAGCAGGGCATGTCGGGACCCACTGGGCAAGGCCCCATCGCCCATTAGGTTAGATGTGTTGGTCAGATGGCTTGGCTTCTTTCCGTATAGAACTGCCTGGCAGCAATGGCAATTGTTCCTGAGTGCGTATCCAGGCTGTCACCCTTCAACTCAAAAGGATCCCATGTTAGATTTCATGTGGAGTAGGTACCTCCAAGGAGCATCAAAATCCAATATGGCCTCTACCCTGTCAGGGATTTCCTTTATGGCTCATCTGCATAGTGTGGCGGACCACACTAAGGGCTTCATGATCTCCAAAGCATTGAGAGGTTGGGCAAAGGAACGGCCGGTGGAGGCGGACGCAAGACGTCCCATTTCCGTAGCTATTTTGAGGTTATTGGTGAGTGCTCTCACAGCGGTCACAATGGATCAGTATGAATCGCTCCTTTTCAGTACGGCGTTTTGCATGGCCTTCCATGGGGCTTTTAGAATAAGCGAACTGGTTGCGCGATCTAATGCAGATATTGGTAATGCGCTATTGGCAAAGTATACATATATTACGGATTCACACGTGGGTTGTAAATTAGCCCGCTCAAAGACTGACCAACTCAGTAAAGGGCATTGGTTTAACATAGCAGCACAGGAAGATACGGGTATATGCCCGGTGGCTAACTGCTCAAAATTTTCAATAGTTCGCCCAAAAGAAGGAAAGATGTGGCTGATACATGCAGATGGTGCACCTCTTTCCAAATTCCAATTTAATGCAGTGTTTAAACGTGCATTGGTGTATGTGGGTTTAGACCCGTCGCTCTATGGTACCCATTCATTTAGAATCGGGGCGGCTACTTCCGCAGCAGAAAGAGGCGAGTTGCCCTCTGTTATACAGGCAATAGGCCGCTGGAAGTCAGGAGCATATAAGTCATATATACGCCCACAACCCTAACCTAAGGTAAATACTGCACCACCATGGCGATAACCTTGGGCTCTGCTGCTTGTCGCTTTTAGGGAGGGCGTGAGAGGATTTTTTCCCTGTTCTCACTGGATCAAGGTCTGATTGGTTATGGGCCTCCAGGGTTTGCAGGTTTTTTGTCCTTCACTTGGGTTATTGCTGCCTACCCCTTCCCTTCATTGTTCACTGTACTACTACAGGTATTCATACATTATGTCGGCTTGTACGGCTGATTGTATTCAGGGAAAGAAGGCACAATAATAGTTTAAGCTGGTGGCAATACGTAAAGTGTGCGCTTAGGCGTTTACACTTGGTAAGTTTAGAACAGCATGCACGTTGGTCAGTCTTTGGTAAAGCGGCTCTTGTGATGGGATCGCGCTGGCGGTATGTAATTTCTAACATGCAGGGATTGGTAAGGTAAAGCGGATCCACAGTCATGGGAACTGCTTGGTTAACATTATTCTGCATGTTATAGTTTTTAGCTGTCGTATGTCACTTTAGGGGATAAAGCGGTCTCACAGTTCATTAGACCTGCTTGGTTGTAAGCCCCCGATAATTTTGTACAAAAAAGCTATGACATACGTCAGTGGACGGAGGTTAAAGCGGTCTGGCAGTAACACATAGACCTATGTGTTTTAAATAAACCTTTTATACTCATATTTAAGTGCTGCAGCTTTGGAGGATGAAGCAGTCTTATGGTGCACATTGACCTGCTTGGTATTTGAACCTTCAATATTTAGTATGTGTACACTGCAGTTTATTATTTATGGAGTTTAAAGCCATGTCATAGTTCATTTGGACCGGCTTGGTATACTAATTTATGATAAAGCGGTTCGTTAGTTGCACCGAAACCCGCTTGGTGTGTTACTCCAATTTTAGTATGTTATAAGGTTAAAGTGGTCTCTGAAAAGTTACACCCAGACCTGCTTGGTTTTAGGTACCTCCAATTTTCTCTGTTATGAGAAAAAGTTTATGACAAATAGTTTCTCATGGACCGCTGGGTGTAAAGCTTCAGGATTAGCTTGTAATGACCTACTGTGGTGTGCAGAGGTTGGTTCCCACCAGCGGATATATATGTTTGGTTCGAATGAGCAAATTAATTTTATGGCCCTAACCAATTATATTTTTTGGTCTTAGGTTTGCAGAAGATTAACGTATGGGTCATAGGCCACTCATATGTATATTGGGCCGAGAAACATCATATGGCCTACGACTGGTCCCTATTTACCAACCCTATAACATTCAGATGGGTTGGAATGAGGGGATTGTGATGGCATGATATCATGCCACTTTTGGACAACAAAATTAACCAATTTGGCCCCCCTGATATTCTATTGGTACATGCAGGCGGCAATGATCTAGGCCATGTCAAATCATTGGATTTAATTATCAGTATAAGAGAGGATTTGAGAGCGTTGCACGCTAGATGGCCTGGGATTAGGATAGGTTGGTCCCACATTATCCCCCGCCTTGCTTGGAGAATTCCCATTGCCCCTCCCATTATGAAAACCATAATTCGGAAGGTCAATAAGGCCGCAAGTAAAGTGGTTGAAGCTTTAGGTGGGTTTGCTATTGCTCACCCATGGATCACGGTGAGGCACACTCATTTTTTCTGTACAGACGGGGCGCACCTCACGAATGAGGGCATGGAGTGGTTCATTATTCATTTTTATAGGCATTTAGGTCCCTTAGTGCTTTCTCTGTGTGGCGGGCCAGGTACCCGTTAAAGGGTCCTGGCTGTGGGTAGGAGAGCAATGCAGTCAGCGGCTAATCGAAGGTACTACCGTTTAATTGGCCGCACATCACTTCCCCTTTATGCAGTAACCTGATTTTTGGCCTCTGGGGCAGAGGATATCCAGTCGTATGCGACAATGTGAGTCCAGAAGAGGGCAGTCACGATGACGCCAAGTTTAGTACCGACCAATCATAAAGACTTGGGATCCGTAAAGTCTTGGGACAGCGGTATTGTTTCACCTTACGCTGTATTGGTTTAAAGTTTAGTCGTTAGCTGACTGCTTCGCTCTCGTCGCCATTCAGAGTTTTAAAATAAAATTCTTCCACAAAATAAAATTCTTCCACAAAATAAATACGCCCATTTTTTGCCAAACTTATATCTGGTGTCCGTGTCGTTATTTTTAGATAAGAAGGTATTAAGTGTTTAATCATTAAGGTATAAGTGCAAGGATAAAAGGTATTAGCACTGAACATTTTAGTTTAAGTGAAGCCCTAAGCTGAGGGCAATTAAAATTTTGTGCTATATTTCATCAGCACTGCATTAGAGGTTAAACATTTGGTGTCAGCCAGCCTATCACTCCTGGGGGAGTGGTTTTCCAGGAGGGCATAAATTACATGGGAGCTGGGGGCTGGCTCTCTCTTTGTCCTGGATGCCAGATACCTCCCTCCCGCCCGGCATAAGCTGGTTATACTAAATTTAAGTCCTTGTCTTAGGTCAAGGCGCAGTGGGTAGGAGAGCAATGCAGTCAGCGACTAATCGAAGGTACTACCGTTTAATTGGCCGCACATCACTGCCCCTTTTGCAGTAACCTGACTCTTGGCCTCTGGGGCGGAGGATATCCGGTCATATGCGACAATGTGAGTCCAGAAGGGGGCAGTCACGATGATGCCAAGTTTAGTACCGACCAATTGTAAAGACTTGGGATCCGTAAAGGCTTGGGACAGCGGTATTGTTTCACCTTACGCTGTATTGGTTTAAAGTTTAGTTGTTAGCTGACTGCTTCGCTCTCGTCGCCATTCAGAGTTTTAAAATAAAATTCTTCCACAAAATAAATACGCCCCTTTTTTAGCCAAACTTATATCTGGTGTCTGTGTCGTTATTTTTAGATAAGAAGGTATTAAGTGTTTAATCATTAAGGTATAAGTGCAAGGATAAAAGGTATTAGCACTGAACATTTTATAGTCTGACTCATGGCAATAACAGTAAAGTTGTGTACTGCAGTGTCACAGCAAAATTAATAATTGAATATTTTCTTGTTTTTGCTGCCCCCACACCATGGCTGAACAGCTTACCTCCAGTAGCATTACTCAGTAAGGAAGCTATAAACACTGAGAAATAAACTGTTCCAGCTACAAACATTAATAGTTACAGACAGCACGCAAAACAGCTATAAACCCCATTAAGAGGCACATACACAGTTAATAGCTGCATTATCCTAGCTATTTATATTATAAGCTATATACAGAGCAAAAAAAGAGATTTAAAGTCCAGGAGAAATAAGAGAAAAAAAGAAAAATAGAACTAAAAAAATAACAGTTACCATTTTGAACCCCCTCTCTCCCCTCTCTCTCTCCCTATCTTTTTTCTCTTCACAGAGCCATACCTACCGGCAGCTTAACATGATTTTATCTACTATTTAATAAAGTGGATACACTCCAATTGATAACAAGTTGTAATTTTTATATGTATTATTGATTAAATAAATTATTTGATTTATTTGGCAACCAACAGTTGGATTTTGTTTTTAATTATTGTTGTATGTGTTTTACAGATTTATTATTGATCAGCGCTGCAGTAATGAATTGAAATCAACAAATAACTGTCTTCATTAATGGTGATTTGCTCTGACACTGAAACACAATGTTGTTTAATATAATGTGTGATTTTCCACTTAGTAATCAATAATGTAATATTCAATAATAGGTCAACTAAACGTAATCTTCTTGACTAGTTTACATTTTTCTGCTCTCTGATTACTTTACCCAGAGTATTATACATTTTTTTTAGATAATGCTTTGCTTAGCGTATGTTTTGCTTCTGCATATGCTTTACTTATAAAACATAAACATTAATGACTGCTTGAAAAGGATAAAAATGTGTCAAAGACACCAGAGTAACGATCAGTCACCACTACTTGAAGTATGATTCTTTTTATATAATGGTAAGTACCTATATAGTATCTTTTTTCATTTTACAGAAGTAGAACACCCTTCTTCTGTAACTTGGGTGGTAGAAAGAGGGACAGAACAATGATTTATAACTTCCCACTCCAGTCTACAGGGCTGGGGCTGCCTGATGAGGATGATGAGGAAGATGATGATTGCAACGCTCTGTTGTACTGGACCTTCTCCAAAAGGAGAAAGTGTTATATATACATATTGCCAGGGCCGGTGCAAGGATTCTCTGTGCCCTAGACAAAGCTTCAACCAACCGCCCCCCTCCAATATCCACTTCCTCAAACACTTGACTTTTGTAAAAACATATAATAACTCTTACCTCCTCCTGGGTTGCAGGTAAGTCTGCAGTCCAGATGCGCCGATGTCTGATGCAGGACGCTGTCCCAGGGGCAAACACTGGATATCTAGAGGTGGGTTTCCAAATGTTAGATTTAAAATAAAAAATATAACATATAACAATAAGCTGACAAGTGCCCCACCATTCTCCAACACACATTACTCCAATACCACCCCCCAGAGGCCCAGATGAGGAGACAGAGGGACAGAGACTGACACAGAAAGAGGAAGGGGAGAAACTGGCACAGGCAGGAGAAGGGGAGACAGATGGGTCACAGACAGTAGAAGGAGAGGCTGGCACACACAGAGGAGGAGGTGGCGCAGACAGGGTAAGGGCAGAGAAGCTGGCACAGATGGGGAAGTGCAGAGTGGGTGGCGCAGATGAGGAAAGAGCAGAGAGGCTGGCAAAGTCAGGGGAAGGGTAGAAAGGCAAGGGGAAGGGCGAAAGAATGAATGGAACTGACAGGACAGAGGGTAAGAAGGACTACACATACTGAAAAGCCTGATACTCCATTGTTTACCAAGACATACTTACTTTCAGTCCCAGGCTGCCAGCATCATGTGCAGGGGCAAGGAAGAGAGGTGCTCCAGCAGAGAAGAAATGCAGATGAGGGTCAGAGTGAGGTGCCCAGCAAATCATGTGGTGCTGGATGACCCCTGTTCCTCCTTCAGATTAAGTACAGGGATATGCCGAGAGAGACTCTTTACCCCCTCCCCACAGTGCCTGTCACACGCGCATCTGCTGCTGCTCCTGCAATAGTTTCAGCTCACACTGTTCACACACACTATGTTGCAGCAGCTGACAAAGCTGCCCCTGCTCCGTGGCACCTCCCGAATGCATCGCTGATTGAACGGCTACACTGAGATCAGAGGGGTTGTCACGGGCACTAGGAGTCTTTACCCAGGGATCACCAGATGGTAGGCTTACCAGAGCAATGTAGATGGTAATAGGGTACTCTGGTAGCTGGGTGATCACGGAACATGAAATGATGGCCGATGAGATGCTCAGGAAAGTCTATGACTAGCAACACTGGTAATAATGAGATAATAATACACAAGGAACTGTA
Organism: Mixophyes fleayi; assembly: GCF_038048845.1. NCBI lineage: Eukaryota > Metazoa > Chordata > Amphibia > Anura > Limnodynastidae > Mixophyes > Mixophyes fleayi. The sequence goes on from NC_134409.1 coordinate 93,918,335, forward strand.
TGGACAAGGACACGTGAAGGTAGTCAGTGGTCTGCGATAGCAAGCTGTACCACTGCTATAGTGAGGAGGAATGTCCAACAGAAACAAGGAGGTGATGAGAGTCAGCGGTCTGCGGGTAGCAAGTTGTACCGCTGTCTGAGTGAAGGAATGGAATCCAAGTGGAGGTATCCAGGTAGTCAGTGGTCTGCGGTAGCAAGTTGTACCACTGCTATGTGAGAGGAGGATGGAACAGGTGATACCGGAAACAGGGATCAGTGGTCTGACATCAGCAAGTTGTACCACTGAATATATATGTGAGGAGGTGCACAGGGGAAGACTGCAACACAGGATATACACAGGCACCTTATACACGATCCACAGTAATATGCACAATATAGATATAAATGACTGAGCAGGTCTGCAATCTAGAAAGTCTCTTGAAGTAGTCCAGCACAATGATAACACAGTCAATGATGGCAATAGACTCAGCGGATAGCAGACTCCAGAGAGAACCAAACACAGTCCAGCAAGATATGCAATACACAGCACAGTCAATGAGAAGTATGCATACCGTGGTTCAGCAGTAGCAGTCAGATGGGATTGCAGCAGTACCTGAGCGGCTGGAGACCGACTGGATAGGAAGTCCCTGGATAGGTGAGGCAGCGGTCTAGCAGGTGCAGCGCACAGGTGAGTAGACCGACAGGGGCACGAATCCACAGGAGTCAGCAACACGTGGAACTGGACTCATAGAGAACCCAGGAGAATGGAGATGATCCAGCAGAGGGTAGTAGATGAGATACCAATCCAATGCTGACAGGAGGGTAGAGACCAGTGGAACACGTGAAGGCGTGGAGAGTGGATCAGCAGGAGATGGACGATAGCGCTGACCACAGCGGCAGGACTCAGCGGCACACGGAGGTAACCAGTAGCAACCACAGGAACCAACAGCGATGGGAAACAGGAGTGCAGCGCAGGGCAGGAGCTGTAGATCACGAAGTGTAGCAGATGGTAATGAAAGCGGCAGTCTCGAGGAAGTCACAGCAAAGATGAGATGAGACTGTAGTGCACGGAGGCAGCGGATAGTAATCAGCTGGCAGTCACGATGTTGAACACAGGCGAGTTGCAAGCAGGAGACTGTAGTGCACGGAGGCAGCGGATAGTAGACAGCTGGCAGTCACGATGATGAACACAGGCGAGTTGCAAGCAGGAGGCTGTAGTGCACGGAGGCAGCGGATAGTAGTCAGCTGGCAGTCACAATGATGAACACAGGCGAGTTGCAAGCAGGAGGCTGTAGTGCACGGAGGCAGCGGATAGTAGTCAGCTGGCAGTCACGATGATGAACACAGGCGAGTTGCAAGCAGGAGGCTGTAGTGCACGGAGGCAGCGGATAGTAGTCAGCTGGCAGTCACGATGATGAACACAGGCGAGTTGCCAGCAGGAGACTGTAGTGCACGGAGGCAGCGGATAGAAATCAGCAAACAGACTTGATGAGAAGCAGGTGAGTGAAGTAAAAGCTGGAGTGCACGGAGGCAGCGGATAGCAATGAGCAAACAGTCACATTGATATAAAATAACGTTGAAGTGGTTTAGAAGACTGTAGTGCACGGAGGCAGCGGATAGGAATCAGCAACAGTCATGATGATACAGTTGATGGTAGAAGTGGTATGGGAACCACAGTAGTAGAAGTGGTTAGGAAACCACAGGGGTAGAAGTGGTTTGGAAACCACAGGAATCAGCAGCGCTGAATACACGAGGAATACAGGAACACCTTCAGAGACTCATGAGGAATGAGACTCCAAGATCAGGCAACGTGGTGTTGACCACAGGTGCTTAATATAGGGAGGTTGCCTGATCTGCCAATTGAGTTAAAGGGGTATACACTGAAGTATAGAAAAGGGCTGCGCATGCGCAGACCCTCAGGATGGTGGACGACCACGGTTCCTAAATGTCCGGGAAGAGGCACTCACGGTCCGGTGAGTGACAGTACCCCCCCTTTTAAAGGTGGGCACAGAACGCCTGGAACCGGGCTTGTCCGGATTTTTGGAGTAAAACTTCTTCAAAAGGGCAGGAGCATTAAGATCTTCAGCTTTGATCCAAGAGCGCTCCTCAGGACCAAAGCCCTTCCAATGAACGAGGAAGTGGAGGACTCCTCGCGAAATTTTTGCATCTAGTACCTCGGTAATCTCAAAATCCTCCTCCTGATGAACTTGAACTGGCTGCGGAGCTGAGGGAGGAGTTGAAAAACGGTTGATAATAAGAGGTTTGAGCAAAGATACATGGAAGGCATTAGAAATCCGAAGACTCTTAGGAAGAAGGAGTTTCACACATACTGGATTGATAACTTGAATGATCCTATATGGACCAATAAAACGAGGGGCGAATTTCATGGATGGAACCTTCAAACGAATATTTTTTGTGGATAACCAGACACGATCTCCAATTTTTAGTGGTGGAATAGCCCGCCTCTTCTTATCAGCGAAAGATTTATATTTGACAGATGTCTTCTTTAAACAGGTTCTGACCTGAGACCAGATATTTTTAAAGGTCTGACAAACAGTTTCCACCGCAGGAACTTGGGTGGGCGGGAGGGCAGGAAATTCCGGAAAAGACGGATGGTGACCGTAGACCACAAAAAATGGAGTTTTGGATGATGACTCATGGTACATGTTGTTATGAGCGAACTCAGCCCAAGGGAGTAACTCTACCCAGTTGTCTTGATTGGCTGATGAAAATATCCTTATAAAAGTCTCAAGATCTTGATTGACACGTTCGGTTTGTCCATTGGATTGCGGATGGTAAGAAGATGAGAGTGCTAATCGTATGCCCAAGGTTTTACAAAGGGCTCGCCAGAATCTGGACACGAATTGCACTCCTCTATCAGACACAATCTCAGATGGACATCCATGGATACGGAAGATCTCTTTAATGAAATGTTCAGCCAGGATAGACGAGGAAGGCAAACCAGACAGAGGGATGAAATGAGCCATCTTCGAAAATCTGTCCACTACCACCCAAATAGTGTTATGGTTCTTACTAGGTGGTAAGTCAGTAACGAAATCCATACTAATATGGGTCCATGGTTTGGACGGAATGGGTAGTGGTCGCAGCAACCCTGCTGGGGTTCTGCGGGAGGATTTGAATTGCGAACATAATTCACAGGAAGCAATGAACTCTTTGACGTCTCTCCTCATTGAAGGCCACCAGTAACTTCGAGAGAGGATCTCAAAAGTCTTGTGTTCACCGGCGTGTCCAGAAAAACGAGAAGCATGGAACCACGAAAGGATTTTCCTCCTTAGAGTAGGAGGCACGAGGGTCTTCCCAAATGGTAGCGTTTTGGTGGATGAAGCAGCCAGTGAGATACATTTGGGGTCAAGAATGGTATGGTTGGAAACCTCTTCTATATCAGAGGACGAAACAAAGGCTCTAGATAAGGCATCAGCTTTTTTGTTCTTGGCAGCTGGTTTGAAGGTAATTATTAATTCAAAACGGGAAAAGAAAAGAGACCATCTTGCTTGACGAGGGTTCAAGCATTGGGCAGACTGGAGATATGACAAGTTCTTATGATCCGTGAAGATCGTCACCGGATGGCGAGCCCCCTCCAACAAGTATCTCCATTCCTCTAATGCGGCTTTGATAGCCAGTAATTCCTTGTCTCCGATGGTATAATTCTTCTCTGCGGGTAGGAGACCCCGAGAATAGAAGGCACAAGGGTGGAATTTTTGCTGTTCCGAGCGTTGGGAGAGAATAGCTCCTAAGCCCACATTAGAGGCATCTACTTCTAGGAAGAAGGGGAGTGTCACATCAGGCTGACGAAGGATTGGAACTGAAGAGAAGGACTCTTTTAATGTTTGAAAGGCTTGAATAGCCTCAGTTGACCATTGCTTAGGATTAGCCCCTTTTCGAGTCAGGGCCACAATAGGGGATGCAATGGAAGAAAAGTCTTGAATGAAGCGTCTATAGTAATTGGCAAAACCTAAAAAACGCTGGATCGCACGAAGAGTAGTTGGCTGGGGCCAATGTAGTACAGCATTTACTTTGTCAGGATCCATCTTCAGACCAACTCCGGAAACAATATACCCCAAGAATGGAATCTGGGGTAATTCGAATGAACATTTTTCTAATTTACAGAACAATGAATTTTTCCGTAGCCTGGAGAGGACTTCTGCCACATGTTGGTGGTGAGAAGGCAGGTCCTGTGAAAAAATCAATATGTCGTCCAGGTAGACGACGACACATACATATAATAAGTCCCGAAAAATCTCATTGATGAAGCCCTGAAAAACAGCGGGGGCATTACATAGCCCGAAAGGCATTACCAGATATTCGTAATGCCCGTCTCTGGTGTTAAACGCTGTCTTCCATTCGTCACCGGAACGGATTCTGATTAAATTGTAGGCACCACGAAGATCCAACTTAGTAAAAATACGGGCTCCCTTGATGCGGTCAAATAGCTCAGTGATCAACGGAATGGGATACCGATTCTTGATAGTAATGGCATTGAGTCCACGAAAATCTATACAAGGGCGTAATGATCCATCCTTCTTTTTGACAAAGAAGAACCCAGCTCCAGCGGGCGAGGTGGAAGGTCGAATGAACCCACGCTGGAGGTTCTCCCGTATATATTCAGATGTAGCTTGAGTTTCAGGTAACGAGAGTGGATAGACCCGGCCCCTGGGAGGAGTCTTGCCAGGAAGAAGATCAATCGGACAATCCCAAGAACGATGAGGAGGAAGACGTTCAGACTGAGCTTTATCAAAAACATCGGTAAATGAAGCATATTGAGGAGGGAGTCCCGGTGAAATAGCTGAGATGGAAGCTTGCTGTACCTTGAGAGGAATGACTTGGGAAAGGCAATGATGGTGACATTCAGACCCCCAAGACGTGACTTGAGGGGTGCGCCAGTCAATCTGGGGAGAGTGACACTGAAGCCATGGAAGGCCTAGGACAATCGGACTTGTCGTCACAGGAAGAATTAAAAACGATATCTCTTCATGATGCAGAGCACCAATCTGAAGGGTTACTGGAGACGTACTCTGGGTGATGAGACCGTTGATGAGACGTGATCCATCGATAGCCGTCACAGTAATGGGAGTTTTTAAGGTAATCACTGGTAGAGACCATTGATTTACTAATGATTTGGAAATAAAATTTCCTGCTGCTCCGGAATCAATCAATGCCTGTGACTCAAAGGTTTTGGTAGCAAAGGAAATAGTCACATCAAAAGCGCAGACTTTAGATTTCATAGACGATGGAGAGGACTCCAGGGACCCTAACTTCACCTCTCCAGAACTAGTTAGGGCCTGGCATTTCCCGATCTCTTAGGGCAGGAGCTGAGGACATGAGTGGAATCAGCACAATAGATACAGAGTCTATTCTTGACTCTTCGTCTCCTCTCCTCAGAAGATAACTTGGAACGTCCTATCTCCATGGGAATCGCAGCAGGTGACACTGGACGAAATTGAGGGTTAGAGCGAAGAGGTGCTTTAGCAGAAGTCGTTCTCTCAGCCTCTCTTTCACGAAATCTCATATCAACACGATGGCATAGAGAGATCAAATCTTCAAGTGACGAAGGAAGCTCTTGAGTAGTCAGTGCATCTTTAATTTTATCGGAAAGCCCCTGCCAGAAGGCGGCAACTAGGGCTTCAGTGTTCCACTGAAGTTCAGAGGCTAAGATCCTAAATTGAATGACGTACTGGCCTACAGTATGAGATCCTTGTCGCAGACGGAGGATGCTGGAAGCAGCGGAGGTCACACGACCTGGTTCATCGAACACACTTCGAAATGTAGAAATGAATTTGGCACTATCTTGTAATATTGGATCGTTCCTCTCCCACAGAGGGGAGGCCCAAGCCAGGGCTTGTCCTGAAAACAAAGAGATAAGATAGGCCACTCTGGAACGATGGGTAGAAAAATTTTGAGGTTGGAGCTCAAAATGGACTGAACATTGGTTAAGGAAACCCCTACAAGTTTTGGGGTCTCCATCGTACTTTGACGGAGTAGGCAGGTGAAGCGTGGAAGCTGTAGACACCTGGGATGGCAATGGGGAAACGGAGGAAAGCACAGGAGCTTCAATAGTAGCTGTCACAGTCTGTCCAGATGTTCCTTGGGAGGTTAATGACTGGTAACACTGAAGTAACAGCTGTTGGCGGGCATCCTGTTGTTCCACACGGCTAACCAGATGTTGCAGCATCTCTTTGGCGGTAGGTTCCGCATCTGGGTCTGTCATGGCCTGATCTTACTGTCACGGGCACTAGGAGTCTTTACCCAGGGATCACCAGATGGTAGGCTTACCAGAGCAATGTAGATGGTAATAGGGTACTCTGGTAGCTGGGTGATCACGGAACATGAAATGATGGCCGATGAGATGCTCAGGAAAGTCTATGACTAGCAACACTGGTAATAATGAGATAATAATACACAAGGAACTGTATGGACAAGGACACGTGAAGGTAGTCAGTGGTCTGCGATAGCAAGCTGTACCACTGCTATAGTGAGGAGGAATGTCCAACAGAAACAAGGAGGTGATGAGAGTCAGCGGTCTGCGGGTAGCAAGTTGTACCGCTGTCTGAGTGAAGGAATGGAATCCAAGTGGAGGTATCCAGGTAGTCAGTGGTCTGCGGTAGCAAGTTGTACCACTGCTATGTGAGAGGAGGATGGAACAGGTGATACCGGAAACAGGGATCAGTGGTCTGACATCAGCAAGTTGTACCACTGAATATATATGTGAGGAGGTGCACAGGGGAAGACTGCAACACAGGATATACACAGGCACCTTATACATGATCCACAGTAATATGCACAATATAGATATAAATGACTGAGCAGGTCTGCAATCTAGAAAGTCTCTTGAAGTAGTCCAGCACAATGATAACACAGTCAATGATGGCAATAGACTCAGCGGATAGCAGACTCCAGAGAGAACCAAACACAGTCCAGCAAGATATGCAATACACAGCACAGTCAATGAGAAGTATGCATACCGTGGTTCAGCAGTAGCAGTCAGATGGGATTGCAGCGGTACCTGAGCGGCTGGAGACCGACTGGATAGGAAGTCCCTGGATAGGTGAGGCAGCGGTCTAGCAGGTGCAGCGCACAGGTGAGTAGACCGACAGGGGCACGAATCCACAGGAGTCAGCAACACGTGGAACTGGACTCATAGAGAACCCAGGAGAATGGAGATGATCCAGCAGAGGGTAGTAGATGAGATACCAATCCAATGCTGACAGGAGGGTAGAGACCAGTGGAACACGTGAAGGCGTGGAGAGTGGATCAGCAGGAGATGGACGATAGCGCTGACCACAGCGGCAGGACTCAGCGGCACACGGAGGTAACCAGTAGCAACCACAGGAACCAACAGCGATGGGAAACAGGAGTGCAGCGCAGGGCAGGAGCTGTAGATCACGAAGTGTAGCAGATGGTAATGAAAGCGGCAGTCTCGAGGAAGTCACAGCAAAGATGAGATGAGACTGTAGTGCACGGAGGCAGCGGATAGTAATCAGCTGGCAGTCACGATGTTGAACACAGGCGAGTTGCAAGCAGGAGACTGTAGTGCACGGAGGCAGCGGATAGTAGACAGCTGGCAGTCACGATGATGAACACAGGCGAGTTGCAAGCAGGAGGCTGTAGTGCACGGAGGCAGCGGATAGTAGTCAGCTGGCAGTCACGATGATGAACACAGGCGAGTTGCAAGCAGGAGGCTGTAGTGCACGGAGGCAGCGGATAGTAGTCAGCTGGCAGTCACGATGATGAACACAGGCGAGTTGCAAGCAGGAGGCTGTAGTGCACGGAGGCAGCGGATAGTAGTCAGCTGGCAGTCACGATGATGAACACAGGCGAGTTGCCAGCAGGAGACTGTAGTGCACGGAGGCAGCGGATAGAAATCAGCAAACAGACTTGATGAGAAGCAGGTGAGTGAAGTAAAAGCTGGAGTGCACGGAGGCAGCGGATAGCAATGAGCAAACAGTCACATTGATATAAAATAACGTTGAAGTGGTTTAGAAGACTGTAGTGCACGGAGGCAGCGGATAGGAATCAGCAACAGTCATGATGATACAGTTGATGGTAGAAGTGGTATGGGAACCACAGTAGTAGAAGTGGTTAGGAAACCACAGGGGTAGAAGTGGTTTGGAAACCACAGGAATCAGCAGCGCTGAATACACGAGGAATACAGGAACACCTTCAGAGACTCATGAGGAATGAGACTCCAAGATCAGGCAACGTGGTGTTGACCACAGGTGCTTAATATAGGGAGGTTGCCTGATCTGCCAATTGAGTTAAAGGGGTATACACTGAAGTATAGAAAAGGGCTGCGCATGCGCAGACCCTCAGGATGGTGGACGACCACGGTTCCTAAATGTCCGGGAAGAGGCACTCACGGTCCGGTGAGTGACAGGGGTCATGAGCGGCAAGCTTACAGGCCAATCACAGGTCACCAATGCCCTGACAGTACGAACTACAGCCAATCACAGTGAGAACTGCCGGACACACCCGACCTCCGGCAGCGACATCATATTATTCATCCTCCAGGTGAAGTGCGGCTGAATAATGATGCCGGCACGGAACCCGACAAAGCAGTGCCGGCTTCTGTGTAACTTAATATTTTTTAAAATGTTATTTTATGATTGTGCCATCATTGGATAGTTGGCGGGAGGCACCCTCAAAGGTGCGGTGCCCTAGGCAGCTGCCTAACACTGCCTAATGGTAGCGCCGGGCCTGCATATTGCAGAGTCTAAAGCATGCTAGATTCAACATTATTAGGGAGCTAGATTTTTGCCTTGCTTTCAGATGTGATGTGTGCAGAAAAATTCTTAGTCAAGCTGCATTGAATTGGAATAATCAGATTTGTCTAATTCATTAGAACCCAAACTGCTCTAATGTATATTAATAGATAAGTTAAACATATATTCATGAACATGATATTAACTATGCACATTACACAGCTGTACGGTTTTGTTTTAAATATTTGATACATGGTCTAATGCAATATTTACAACCCTAATATCAAATTACTATGATAATCATTGGCAATGTGCCATGCAATATTATTAGTAATATTTTTTGCAAATACCATTACACAGTAACAAATTGGATGCATTTTCTGATAATAACTGGGCATCAGTATATAATCACAGTTAGTAGTAAAGTATAGCTTGGATTGCTTTTACCATTTCCTCATAATCTTCCTAACTGCACATTACTGGTGCTGGTTCATGTTGTTACATCCCTACTGACCAGAGCCGGATTAAGAGGGGCCCTAGGCAAGATATTGGTTTGGGCCCCCCCCCCCCCTCCCTGAAACAATCCATAGCACTATATTTTTTTAGCATAGCATATACCCCTATAGTTAAGTAGAAAGGTAAACTATGTAAACAGCAGTCTCCTATCACTACCATGTCACAGACCGTCTGCCACTACAGTTACTGACTGCAGCCCTCTACCTACAGAAACATGAAAAAGTGCTGGAATGTAATAATCATGTTAATATGCCAGTCTTCTGCATGAATACCATAGTGCAACATTGAAACAAGTCAGATCTCCTCACAATATAAATCCCACCAGATTCAGGATAGTTGGCAGACGGTGCTGCTCACTCCTATCTGTTCTCGTCACTTTCATCACTTGTGGCTGCTGTGTCTTTAGATCAGTTGCTGCGTCTCTGGATCCTGGAATGTTGGAGACCCTATTTGGAAAAAAAATGGGTACATGAAATTTAGTGAACTCCAACCAGCCCCAGTGTTAAATCAATATAGCACCCACATTTTATAAGTAGGCCTCCCTCCAACCAAAACATTAAATTAATAGTGTTACCATTTAAAAAATAAACCTATTTCCCTCCCACAAACAGCTCCTCACACACATAATATAAATACACTGGCCCCTCACAAACACACACATAATATAAATACACTGGCCCCTGACACACACATAATATACACACACACACACACACACAGTGGCCCCCGACACACACATAATACACACACACACACACACAGTGGCCCTTGACACACACAATACACACACACACAGTGGCCCCTGACACACACATAATACACACACAGTGACCCCTGACACACACATAATACACACAGACACACACACTATTAATATACTACCCTGCCCCCACTTACCTTTTTTCCATCGAGGAGCTGTGCAGTCTTCTGTGTCTTCATCCCCTTCACACATGGGACGGCACCTGTCATGTGGTGCACGTCCCATGTGACACACAGCAGGCCACACACAGGAGGGAGGGAAGAGACCAGCCACCACACTAGCCGCTCCCCCGTCTCTCGGCACCCGACCCCCCCTCTCTCTGCCGACTTGCGGGGGGCATGCCGCGAGTCAGGGGGCAGGGCCGTAATTTTTTTTTAAGTTTATTTTCTATTGTCGCCCCCCAGCTGGGCCCCCGACAGCCGCTAGGCCCTAGCAGGTGCCTAGGTTTCCTAGCGGTAAATCCGGCCCTGCTGCTGACACTCACAAAATAAGCATTGAGGGTGTGATCCATTAAGGAATTGAAATGCTGATATGTGTCGTATTTTGCATAAAATTTCACAACGCATGCTCAGAAAAGGACGAGTGAACGCAAGTGCATCCAATTCATCTTCAAATGCAAAGGCCGCCACTGATAGACTACGATTTCATGGGCGGAACAGTGGAGGGCAATGGCATATATACGTAGACAATGTACATTAAGGGCATGTCAAGGATGAACGCATGCACATCCATCTGATTCAAGCTCTGGACATCTCTGAGGTAAGTGCTGAGTGATATTGATGACGGTCACATTTGCATGCTAGGACATGTGTTTGCAAGCATTGTATGTACAGTAGACTTTAATAACAACCTGATAAATGTATTTCATGGATGAACGTTTTTTTCAAAGTGTTTTCATTAATGACAATATTATTAACAGGTGTTAATGTATTTAATAATATTATTTTTAATCTGTGTGTTCTGATGGGACTTTATATATACATGTGGCTTGTGCACTGTGTTTTGTCTGTCTGCATATGGCAAGTGCTGAAAAGGTTGTAAAGTCAACATTTAAAATGTCAACATAAATAAACAGATGTCCCAAACAGCTTAGCCAACCCCAGTGCTGCCAGCCTGGACTAGTAATAGCAAAATTGAAAGGACAAAAGGGTAAAGTCCCCCCAACTTTACTATTACCAGCACTAGACTTTGGTGGCACTATAGCAGGGAGACGGGGTCTCTCTGCCATAATACCAGACCAACCCCAGGATGGTCAGCATGAGGCTGGATTTCTGCCCCCTAAGTTCAACCAGCCTTGTGCAGATAGGGCTAGGACTCTTCCGACTCCCCTGGGACTACATTTTTTCTTTTTACATTTTTCCATGGCTTTGCAAAATAAAAAAACCCTCCTATGCGATGAAATACTAGCTCCTAAGAGCTCCTGGTGCAAATGAACTCTAAGCAGCTGTAATCATATATATAACATGTGAATTTCCCGGAACTCAGGAAAGTTATTTGTGGGATTATATTTGTGTTGATTAATTAGCGCTGAGAGTTGTTGTTCAAGAGAGGTCACCTCTGCAGCAGCGAGTTTCTCAGCTGTCGAGGCTAAGCTAATGAGTTGGCCATGAATGTTGGCTATATGGTGTAATGTCCATTTCTATCATCACCAATAAAGATTTTCTGATTCCATTAATGTGGTTCCAACGCACAATATATTTAATAGCAAAATATATCAAAGTATAAAAAAATACAATAAAGCATAACCGATACATTACACATGCGCACTGGATCCAGTAACAATCATTCAATCCTGAAATCTGTGGTCAAAGACGCAGTTACTAGGTACAGTGCCTGTTTATTTACAGTTTAGTTGAAAAAAAAACAGCGATGATGCCACAAAGGACACAAGGATAGCACTAACAAAGTTCTTCATTGGTTCAGGGTTTAAGAAAGTCCAGTACAATGTAGGCCATAGGTCAGTTCAAAGGATTCTTCTCCAAAGATGTGGACGACTCACTCCAACTGTTGTGTATGTAACTTACCTCAGGCAACCGCTGAAAATTTGGTTTTTACTAACCCATTAGCAGAGTATTTATGAGAATTAACCATATACTAATCATAACTAGTGATCACTATGTGCGATCGCTTCTCAGATGATACCAGATTCCTGCTGGTAAAATGTAGATTAATATAAAATCAAACACCATACATTTCTTAGGACCTGAACCATAAATACCTTTAATGTAGGTTTATCTTTGTGAAAATAATATCTAATTCTTAATAATAAAAGAATGTGAGTTGGAACTTTATTAAGTGAAAACTATTTACAAATGTAAGAGTGAGTTCAAGTGTACTTGCTGTGTTTTTCTATGTAATTGAGTATTTAACATTCGTATGCCAATTCATACAAATCACAATCGCACAAGATTCTGTAACAACCTATAATAATTAATTAAAAATGACTTCATCCAATTATTCGACTTTGACAAAGGACTTCCTATACTATTCTTAGTGTTATATCTGGCGACGAGTTCTTCATCAAATAATTAGAGATCGCCACTTTGGGTTTAGTAAAAGCTGTTAAACTCAACAAAAGAGAGTCATTTAATCACCATCTGCATGAACGTGGGAATTGTCTAAGAATGGGACGTGACTTCTGCCCAGCTGTCCCAGTGTGAAGGGGAGCCGCGGGGTATGTGTGCGCGTGTGACAGGCGCGCACATGCACGTACAGAGTGCAACTGTGCATTTGCATTGTAGAATACCCACTGTGTCTGCCGACTCAAATCGGCACATACACGGTGGGGAGAATCGCCACGGGTGATAACATCATCACCCCTGGACACACAGTAAGCTCCACATGTGTGTGGTGAATCACCACACACACACACGGCTGCTGGGCAGAGTGGGAGTTTCCAGGTCTGGACTATAAAAGTCCAGGCTCGGGACTCCCCTCTCTCTCTTACTGCCTGCTTCCCCTTGACATCGAGCACTACACTACCCCACAGAAAATACACTACACTACAGAAAATACACTACACTACAGTAAAGGGTTAATAGGAACACTACTCTAATAGGAACCCACTACACTACAGAAAATATATATATATATATATATATATATATATATATATATATATATATTAGAGATGGTCACTGACCCCTGTGTTTTGGTTTTGTATTCGGTTTTGGATCTGGATTACCGTCGTGTTTTGGTTTTGGTTTTGCAAAACCGCCATTGCGTGTTTTGGTTTTGGTTTTGTTTGGTTTTGTTTTGCTATTTTGTTGGCAAATCAATGTTTTGGGGCCTAAAATAACCAAATTTAGTGCTCCACCTGTTTCTTGGATAAGTAATATAATTGTAAATTATCAAAAAAACAGTTTAATTTCTGGTAGGTAGGCCTTCATTAATTCTACACACAAAACAGATTGTCTTCCTCTCCATCTATGCATATTGGCAACGCAGCCATCGTCTTTGGATGTATTACACCCTACACTTATAATTAAATACGTAAAGAAATGGAAAAAGGCAGTTTGCTTTCTGTCTCTATAGGCTCTCCTCCACTTGTCGAAAATACCAAAAAATTCAGCCGTTATAGACTATACAATATTAATTGAAATGGAGAAAGCCAGTTTGTTTTCTGTCTCTATAGGCCCCCCTCCACTTGTCGAAAATACCAAAAATTCAGCCGTTATAGACTGTACAATATTAATTGAAATGGAGAAAGCCAGTTTGCTTTTTGTCTCTATAGGCCCCCTCCACTTGTCGAAAATACAAAAAAATTCAGCCATTATAGACTGTACAATATTAAGAGAAATGGACAAAGCCAGTTTGGGGTCACTCTGTCTATGACACCCTACCCTTAAGGAGAAATTGCCCAAACAGCACCCTTTCAAGACGGTACGTGACATAGAAATGCCACAAGTCCCTTTCCTCTTTGGGGGTAGATTGCACCCTACACTTACATAGAACATTTTAAAAAGATGTTATCATCATCATCTTCAGCTTCATTCGCACCCTCATCAGTGTGTACGTCATCATCACAGACTATCAATTCATCGCCGCTTGAATCCGCCATTAGAGTACAGTCAGTGCTTGGATGTCTTTGATGGTGAAGGCCTTCCTCGTGAAAGATGTAGTTCATTTTTATAACCATCATTTTCTCCACATTTTTTGGAAGTAACCTTCAACGGCGATCACTGACTAAGTTCCCGGCTGTACTGAATACTCGTTGAGAGTACACACTGGAGGGTGGGCAGCTTAGGTATTGCAAAGCAAGTTTGTACATGGGTTTCCAAATGGCTTGCTTTTCTTCCCAGTAAGGAAAGGGACTGTCTGACATTTCCATATCAATTAGATCTTGAAAATAATCCTCCACCATCCTTTGCATGTTAATACTCGTATTGGATGGAGTTATGGGCAAGGTCACACATTTTTTTGAAAAATCCTTCAAACCAGCCCAGGGGGTAAATGTATTAATGTCCGGATTCTTCAACTCCGGCGTGTTCAGCGTCTTCGGCGATTAAATTTAAAACGGCGCTGCATTGTCAAGGGAAACTTCCCTTGACAATGCAGCGCCGCTTTAAATTTAATTGCCGAAGACGCTGAACACTCCGGAGTTGAAGTATCCGGACATTAATACATTTACCCCCAGATGTTAAATTGTTCTGGTCAGCCCCCTGCGTCTTCCCTGCATCTTTTTGGGAAATTTAATTTTTTACAAGCAGCAGCAGCTTGAGAAAGTGAAGGAGGACACGTCATCAAGCCAAGGCCCAGTTCAGCGGCCAACTTGCTGAGCAAGAGCTTAAACCTTGGATCAAGCACAGTGGCCAAAACGTACTGATCCCAGTTCAAGATCTTAATAACTTGAGGATCATTGTGAAGCGAATTAAGTACTTGATCGACAAGGCCAACATACTTTGCTGAATTGCTTGCATTCAGCTCCTCCTTCAGTTTCTCAAGCTGCTTTTCGAATAGTCTAATTAAAGGACTGACTTGGCTCAAACTAGCAGAGTCTGCACTCACCTCACACGTCACAACTTCAAATGGTTTCAGCACTTTGCACAGCACTGAAAGGATTCCCCACTATGCAAAAGTGAAATACATCCCCCCTCCTTTCCCAATGTCATGGCTTGTGCAATATGCTTGGATGGCTTTGCGCTGTTCCTCCATCCTCTGAAGCATGTACAGGGTGGAATTCCACCTAGTTACCACCTCTTGCTTAAGTTGGTGGCAGAGCAAATTAAACTGCTCTTGGAGCTGCTGTAATCTCCTACATGCTGTGGCTGAATGCCTGAAATGGCCTGAAATTTTACGGGTCACCGAAAGCATCTCCTGCACCTCACGGTTATTTCGTAGGAAGCTCTGCACCACCAAGTTGATGGTGTGAGCAAAACAGGGAATGTGTTGGAAATCACCCAGCTGTAATGCTCGCATTATATTGTTGGCTTTATCAGAAATGACATATCCTGGGGAGAGTCCAAGTGGTATAGGCCATGTATCAATCACATCTCTTAGTTTGCGTAACAAATTGTCAGCTGTATGCCTGTTAGTGAAGCCGGTGATACAAAGAGTGGCCTGCCTGTGACAAATGTTACGTAATGGTGTAAATGCTGCTGCTGTTCCTGCTGGTGAAGGTGAATGACCAACCCAGTGGGCTGTCACAGTCATATAGTCTTTAGGCTGGCCACTTCCACTTGTCCACATATCTGTGGTTAAGTGGACAGTGGGCAGAATGGCATTTTTCAGCGCAATCTCTACATTTTTACACACTTTTTGGTATAGTTGTGGAATTGCTTTAAGGGAGAAATGGTGTCGCGATGGAATTCTGTAACGCGGACACAAAACCTCAATTAACTGTGAAAAACCAGCTGCGTTTATTGTGGAGATTGGACGCAGATCTAACACTAACATTGCGACCATGGCGTCTGTGATTCGCTTGGCGACTGGGTGACTGCTGTCATATTTGCTTCCCCTAGCAAATGATTGTTTCACAGTTAATTGCTGAAATGTAGGACTGCTCATTTTCTTGACCTGCCTCTCGGCTGACGATTCACCCCCAGCAGCAGCAACAGCAGCAGCAGTGGGACTAGCACTTTCTTCAGAGGAATCAATAATAGTGCAGGAGTCATCCAGCCTTAATAAGTGGGATGCCGGGCTAACTCCGAGCGCTACTGAGGATATTGATGAGGATGATGTGGTGGGTGTATTTTGTAGCCGGAGGGTCCTAGCTGATGATGGAGTGCTTGTAATTTTTTTGGAAGAACTTTCAGCTTTTCCCAACACTTTGCCATGAAGTCTCGTTAAATGGCGTAACATAGACGAGATAATTAAGGTCCCTCCCTCGACTGAGTGTGGCTTGACATACATTACAAATGGCTATACAATTGTTGTCTGGATTTGGGTAGAAATAATTCCACACATAAGAAGTGTTTTTTTTTTGTTTTATGCCCAGGCATGACAATGGCCTTTTTCTTGTCACGTGCCAGAACTGCTGCCACTGGTGCAGGACTTACACAAACAACCTCATCTTCATCAACATCCTCATTAGCGCCCTCGTCGCCTACACAAATCTCCCCCTAATCCTCTTCTAATTCCAAAGTGGCATCCTCAATTTATGTATCACCGGCTATACTCGGGCTATTAAGGCACATATCAGCAGAACTGCTGAAAGGTCCCTTCTTTATGGGTACACTAACAGAATGCTCACGATTAGACATCCCACTGATGGATGGACTCTCCACAGGGATTGGTGTCATTTGTGAATCAGAGCAAACATTATCCTCTAATGCCTTACTGTTATCTTGCAGCTCGGCTTTGACGCGTAACAGTAGTTGTGCACCAATTGTAGGCTCTGTAACATTTTTGGATCTGCCACTAATAGAGAAAGGTGAAGGCCTCATTCTCTCTTTGCCACTGCGTGTGTAGAATGGCATGTTGTCAATTTTTTTTTTATCGGCACTTAACTTTTCCTCAGTTACACTTCTTTTTTGCTTCAACACAGTAAAATTTTTTTTGGTGTGTGTTTTTTGGACTGATTTCAAAACACTGTGTAGTTTGACATCGCCTTGCCCAGATGACGTACTGGAAAGACTACCATCAGGACTGGTGACAGAACCTGGTTGCTCATTCTGCTCATATGTGGACTGCTTTGAATCCATTCTGAGCCCAAAGCACTTGTAGTGCTAAAAATTATTTGGTAGATACTGCTGACAAATATGACTTTTGACAGCCAGAAATATTTATGCACAATTATGGGGGACACCCCAAAAGCACTGGGGAGTGCTAAAAATTATTTGGTAAATCTGCTGACAGATAATACTTTGGACAGCCAGAAATATTTATGCACAATTATGGGGGACACCCCAAAAGCACTGGGGAGTGGTAAAAATTATTTGGTAAATCTGCTGACAGATAGTAATTTTGACAGCCAGAAATATTTAGGCAAAATAATGGGGGACACTCTCCCTCTGTCAAATGGCGATGGATTGCTGTGGAGGCGTGTATTTATAATCTTCCAGTATCGCGAGAACCGAGCCCCGAAATCCGACGACGTCACGATGATGTTCGGCCTTGATTTGGATTCCGAGCAGGCGGGAGAGTACCGAGCCTACTCGGCTCGGTACTCGGATAGTCAAAGTTCGGGTGGGTTCGGTTCTCGGGGAACCGAGCCCGCCCATCTCTAATATATATATTACACTATACTATTCTATAGGATTACACTAATAAACATTACACTACACTACAGAATATATACATTATACTACAAAAAACCTACACTAAGTTACAAGAAAGGATTCTATGATACAGCAACGTTCCCTACACTGCAGATAAAGAATCGGACCCAGGATACAAGGACTTGATAAGTATCATTAATATATTTATCCATAAAGCTATATGTGTATTTGTAATGTGGATTTAACTATTTATATACATATAACTGTGTAGCTATTGTCTGATATCCGTGATAGTTAAATCAATATTATAAATACTGATTCTTATCAAGGATACATATGTAAATCAAGCATAGTGTAAGGAAAAAGTTGGTGAACCTAGGGTTAATTTTATATTGATATACTATGTTATGTTGAACAACGTTATGATATATGTGTGAACTGTGAATACAAGCTTTTCTGTGTTAACAGTAAAATACTTTGATTTAAATACATACATATGTTGTGAGTATTGGTTATTTATAGTGAATATATACTGTGAAGTACTGCTGAGATACAGTGATTTTTGGATAAATAGTTCTGTAAAGCTTGTGTTATTTAGTGTGGTCAAAAGACTGAGTAAGGCAACACTGTGTAAGGAAAAGTGCATAAAAGTGCGAGTTTTATAGCGAGTATATCTAAGAACAGAATAAGAGGATAGCTTGTGCATGTAAGGCGCGACCATAGGTCCTTTGACACCCAGGAACTGCTGCAAATGCGTGCTCTGCTACTAGACAACAGGGTGTGATTCTCCTGTCTTCTGTGTCTTTCAGTTATGTCACTGACTGCCGGGTCTTTAATTGGGCTTCCTATATAAGGAGGACACTAGCACAAATAGGATGCCAGAATACTAGGTCCACCCAAGATCCAGCACTTCTACCAGTTCCAGGCTCCTTGTCCTGTTACCCCACTCCTGTTCCTATTGTCTTGACCACCTTGTTGTGGCCTTGGTACAGCTCCTTTATTCATCCTTGAATCCTGATTTTTTTTCTGTGTTTCCTGACATGCTCCGACCTTTGGCTTTCTTGACCACCCTCTGCATTCTGATTTGGTACTGCACCCCAGCCCGGATTGATCTAGGATTGTCTGACCACGCTTCTTTCAACCATCTGTTTCTCCAGTGACTGACTTAGAAGGATACGACCAGCATGTCCCATGCAGCGAAGGGATAATATCAGCCTTTACCGTCAAAGGGGCTGATACACCAAGGCACATATCAGACAATTTTGATTGTATCATACACAAAATTACCCTGCGCATGCCAAGAACTGGACCATACATCAGTAAAAGCAGCCATGTTTTGAATGCAAAAGACACTTACTACAGCCTGGAGTTTCAGGGAGGGAACGGGATGGGGAAGGGACATTTTGCCAAAGTCAATTTACAGTAAGGATGTGCCAATCTTAAGCGTACACAGCAGGGCCCCCTGTCCCGACTCCCCCTGTCCTCTTGGTGGCTGGAGGAACCAGCCACCTCTGCTGCGCGCTCCCCAGCTCCCTCCCCCGTTATGCTGTGCAGCCAGTTACACTGGTGAGTTTCCTGTCTTTTTTAACTTGTTTTTTTTTTTTTTTTACTGAAGAGGGGGGGGTGCCGCGATTGTCGGGCGGGGGTGCCCGCGATTTTCAGGGGGGGGGGTCGCGGGGGTGCCGCGATTTTCGGGCGGGGGTGCCCGCGATTTTCAGGGGGGGGGGTCGCGGGGGTGCCGCGATTTTCGGGTGGGGGTGCCTGCGATTTTCAGGGGGTGAGAGCCAGGGAGTGCTGGGAAAGGGGGTGAGAGCCAGGGGGTGCTGGGAAAGGGGGTGAGAGAGCCGGAGGGGGTGCTGGGAAAGGGGATGAGAGCCAGGGGGTGCTGGGAGAGGGGGTGAGAGAGCCAAAGGGGGTGCTGGGAAAGGAGGTGAGAGAGCCGAAGGGGGTGCTGGGAAAGGGGGTGAGAGAGCGGAAGGGGGTGCTGGGAAAGGGGGTGAGAGAGCGGAAGGGGGTGCTGGGAAAGGGGTTGAGAGAGCCGAAGGGGGTGCTGGGAGAGGGGGTGAGAGAGCCAAAGGGGGTGCTGGGAGAGGGGGTGAGAGAGCCATGGGGTGCTGGGAGAGGGGGTGAGAGCTGAAGGGGGTGAGAGAGCAGAAGGGGGTGCCGCGATTTTCGGGCGGGGGTGCCCGCGATTTTCAGGGGGTGAGAGCCAGGGAGTGCTGGGAAAGGGGGTGAGAGCCAGGGAGTGCTGGGAAAGGGGGTGAGAGCCAGGGGGTGCTGGGAAAGGGGGTGAGAGCTAGGGGGTGCTTGGAGAGGGGGTGAGAGAGCCGGAGGGGGTGCTGGGAGAGGGGGTGAGAGAGCCGAAGGGGGTGCTGGGAAAGGAGGTGAGAGAGCCGAAGGGGGTGCTGGGAAAGGGGGTGAGAGAGCGGAAGGGGGTGCTGGGAAAGGGGTTGAGAGCCAGGGGGTGCTGGGAGAGGGGGTGAGAGAGCCGAAGGGGGTGCTGGGAGAGGGGGTGAGAGAGCCGAAGGGGGTGCTGGGAGAGGGGGTGAGAGAGCCAAAGGGGGTGCTGGGAGAGGGGGTGAGAGAGCCATGGGGTGCTGGGAGAGGGGGTGAGAGCTGAAGGGGGTGAGAGAGCAGAAGGGGGTGCTGGGAAAGGGGGTGCTGGGAGAGGGGGTGAGAGAGCCAGGGGGTGCTGGGAGAGGGGGTGTGAGAGCCGAAGGGGGTGCTGGGAGAGGGGGTAAGAGAGCTGAAGGGGGTGCTGGGAGAGGGGGTGAGAGAGCGGAATGGGGTGCTGGGAAAGGGGGTGAGAGCCAGGGGGTGCTGGGAGAGGGGGTGAGAGAGCCAAAGGGGGTGCTGGGAAAGGGGGTGAGAGCCAGGGGGTGCTGGGAGAGGGGGTGAGAGAGCCCAAGGGGGTGCTGGGAAAGGGGGTGAGAGAGCTGAAGGAGGTGCTGGGAGAGGGGGTGAGAGAGCGGAAGGGGGTGCTGGGAAAGGGGGTGAGAGCCAGGGGGTGCTGGAAGAGGGGGTGAGAGAGCCGAAGGGGGTGCTGGGAAAGGAGGTGAGAGAGCCGAAGGGGGTGAGAGAGCCAGGGTGGTAGGGGGTGCAGGAAGAGGAGTGAGAGAGCCGGGGGGTAGAGGGTGCAGGAAGACGTGTGAGAGAGCCAGGGGAGTAGGTGGTACAGGAAGATGTGTGAGAGCCAGCGGAGAAGGTGGTGCAGGGGGTTAAGTGAGAGGGACAAAGGAGAAGATGGTGCAGGGGCATAGGTAAAAGAAAGTGTAAAGGGAGAGACATCTTAAGAATGGGAATGTCAGGGATGCAGCCATCATAAAACACAAGTAGTAATGAAGAATGGAAATGCACAGAGGGGACAAGTGTTAAAAAAATAAAAAATCAAGCCTTCATACTCCATTCACTTATATTTTCTATACCCCCACTCCTAAATTTCTGCTTCGACCACTGCCCTCTATTCCTGCTCCCGACTGCCTGTGTGAGCTAACAGCTGCTGATCCCTCCTCGCCCAGCGCGCCCACTAGGAGAACAGAACACAGGATGCCATAATCAGGTAAGTTCATATATTTTCTCGTGTGCAATATGTTTTTAACCATCCTTTCTTGAACTGGGGACACTACAGCATATCCAATAATGTTTAACACTATGTATTGCTCATTATTGCGCTGTAATGTTTTTTGCATATTTATCTGTACAGAGATTTTTAATTAAGAGGAAAAAACATTGCTTGTCATAAATTTTATCTGTAATTGTGTCAATATATCTATTTTTGTTTGCATTGTAAATGATGTATTAAGCTGCTCTTGGGACTCACACTCAGTATCTGATATGCTGTAGCAATTTTTATATGTGAATGAGTTTTTATCTGAGCTTTACTAATGATTTGGGGGCACTACTATGCCATAATATGATTTGTGGGCACTTCTGCATGACCAAATATGAATTGAGGGTAATACTATGTGGCATAATATGACCTTGGGGCACTACAATGTGGCATAATATGAACTGGGCACACTACGGTGTGGCATCATATGAACTTCTGCCAAAGGCAAGTCTTTCATTGTTGAATATAATGGGAGCCCAAAGAAGTTGCTGTATCGGGGCCCAAAATTCCTCTTGTCAGCCCTGCCTGTGAGTCAAGGGGGTAGACGCCTCCAGGTAAATAATCTAAATGTTTCCTATCTAATCAAACTGATGGATCACATCCAATTATTTCTCACCCACCTCCTCTATCCCCCTTAATTTATATACTGTGTTATTTAAAATGAATAGAAAAGACGCATATCCAATTACTGTAGTAAAACAAAAATATTTTTCTCTGACATTTTGCTGTAGATGGAAATACTTTTAATGCGGCCGTGTGGGTTCAACTGATCATTCAATAGTTATGTTTTTTTTAGATATATGTTAGTTTTATTTCATGTGGAATGATTCATGAAAATTCTGCCATTACTATTTAATTGAGGGAAAAGGGTACCTGTTACCTATGTGTGTAAGTACTCTGTTCGTTGTTGCTATTTTGTGGGAGATTTGAAAAAAGCAAAACATTGTTTCCTACAGTGGCGTCTGTATAATTGGTGGTATTGCTGTAGTATGGGGGGCGTGCTGGTGGCAATGTTGTAGTGTGTTTGGTGCTTAGTATTGCTAATAAGTAGGAGAGGGTATTGCTGTAATGTGGGGGTGATGCCGGTTGCTGTTATGTGGGGGGTGATGCCGGTTGCTGTAATGTGGGGGGTGATGCCGGTTGATGTAATGTGGGGGGTGATGCTGGATGCTGTAATGTGGGGATGATTGATGTAGTGTGAGTGTGTGTGGGGGGTTATTTATTGCTGTAATTTGGGTACTAATAATGTATTGTCATGGTGTTTATTGATGTAATTGGGGTGCTAATAATGTAATGTTGAGGGTCATTAGGAGAAATAAATACCCCCCCCCCCCCCACACACACACTCATACTACATCATGTTGTACTGCGCCAGCATCAGTGTGCAACAATATAGTGCATGGAGCCCACAACACGTGGGCCTGTGTGCTTTAAATGCCAGGGCTGATTTTTAGTCCCAGTCCGGCCCTGGTACACAGCCATGTCCAAATCAAGCTCTGGGCATCATAAAATTACTTTTTTTCTGCTGTATGCTTTGCTATAGCTGCAGGACTAATCTAAGTCCTGATCACTAGTGTCTTATGCATGCTATAACATTTGTTTGCAAACAGGAGCATCTGTAAAAATGTATTTTATCTTCAGTAGACATTAGTAGACAGGGGCAAAAGTGAGGGCAGTAGGAGATAGGAAAGGAACAGAAAGGAGGAAGGGATGAATGGAAAAGGAAAGGGGGAAATGGAAAGGAAAGGGTGGGGGGGGGAATTGGAAGCCTAACTCCAGTATTTTCTAAAATCCCTTTTTAATTCCTATTATAAGTAACCATAAAAAGAAGAATGTCAATAATAAAATAGATTTACACTGTAAATATATCTTAAACATAAGTAGCTTAGAAACACTTAAACAGCTTAAACACATCGAAAATATATCATATCTGCAGCATATCAACACCAGTGATAGCCATATTTTATTAATTGATCAATTTTTTCAGCCAATACTAATGATATAATGCCACATAGCGGTGTGTGCTCGGAGCTAGGTATTTATAGAGGGACACAGAACAGCAAAGTTGTAAGGCACACTTGTAGACATATAACATATGCTTCGTAAGAATTATGTTAAAAAGTACTTGAAACCCAAAACTAAACGCACCTCATGGGCAGGGCTGGATTAAGGGAATGGAGGCCCATGGGCTAAGGGGGGCCTCCATTCCCCCGTGAGGTCCCCCCTGTGATCCGAGCCGCCCCCCCCCTCCCTGTGAGCCATGCCGAGCTGCCCCCTAAGCACTTACCTCCTCCTGGCATTGCAGTCCTTCCCCGGCACGCTGTATGCTCTTTACTGAGGAGATCTCGTGAGAGTGAGACTCATGAGATCTCCTCAGTAGGGAGACTGCAGAGTGCCGGGGAAGGACTGCAACAGAGAACTCATTCACATCAGTCCCTGTCCCATTGGAGCTTACAATCTAAATTTCCTAACACACAAACACATAGAAAGAGACTAGCGTCAATGTAATATCAGCCAATTAACATACTAGTATGTTTTTGGAGTGTGGGAGGAAACTGGAGTACCCAGAGGAAACCCACGCAAACACAGGGAGAACATACAAACTCCACACAGATAAGACCATGGTCGGGAATTGAACTCATTACCCTAGTGCTGTCAGGCAGAAGTGCTAACCACTTAGCTACCATGCTGCCCGCGATCTGTATCTGTATATAACAAGGAAGGGTCCATCACTGAGAGACTGTTACACTCCCTATTAACATAATTGAATCCAATACTATCTCATCTTGTATGAAAAAGTATGTATGAATGTCTACCCAGAAACAAACTTTGCTGACTAACAAATCACACAATACCCTAAGACATGCTATTGAGAAAAATAACTAGATTCTTATATGTAGATATGCAGCTAATAGCTGATTTAGAGGGAAAATCCAGAAGAAATAATATACGAATCAGGGGTATTCCAGAAACAGTAACTAAATCACAGCTACTTTCTAACGTGTTGGACCTTATTAACATCCCCCTACCTTCAGATTCTGATATTGATTTGATGACCAGAGACAGAATTAATCAGCACTCCAAATCCAGTTACGTGGGTGCAGATATTATCAGTGGTTTAAATCATAGCCACTGCCATCAGGGATCACTGATGCCATGAAGAGGTATACTTGGTCTGCAACAATGTTTAGGTAAGTAGGTGGAATGTGTCAAAGTGACATGCACAAGAATGCAAGATCCAATGGTTTCCCAGCAGATCATTGCTCAGTGCATCACACTGCTTCCGCCAGCTTGCCTTCTTCCAGTAGTGCATTCTGCCAATATCTCTTCCCCAGGTAAATGACACATGAGCACCTGCACCCAATCGTCCATCTGATGTAAAAGAAAATGTGATTTATCAGCCCACACCACCTTCTTCTACTGCTCCATGGTCTAGTTCTGGTGCTTACATGCCCATTGTAGGTGTTTTGGATATGAGTCAGTATGGGCACTCTGACTGGTCTGAGACTACAATGCCCCATACTCAGAAAGCTGCGATCCACTGTGTACCCTGACACCTTTCTATCATAGCTACCATTAACTTTTTCAGTAATTTGTGCTGCAGTAGCTCTTCTGTGGGATTGGACAAGACGGGCTAACCATTTCATCCCCATACACATCAACAAGTGTTAGACACCCATGTCCCTGTCGCCAGTTCACTGGTTGTCCTTCTTTGGACCATTTTGGGTAGGTACAATCCACTGCATACCAGGAACACCCCAAAAGACCAGTCATTTTCAAGATGCTCTGAACCAGTCGTCTAGCCATCACAATTTGGCCCTTGCCAAAGTTGCTCAGATTCTTAAACTTGCCCATTTTTCCTGCTTCCAACACATCCACTTCAAAAACAAACTGTTCACTTACTGCCTAATATATCCCACTGCTTGACAGGTGCCATTGTAATGAGATAATTAATGTTATTCACTTCACTTGTCAGTGGATTTAATGTTATGCCTGTTTGATATATCTTCTATATATTTCCCTCCCTCCTTTTCTAAGCTGCCATTTTAGAATTGATAGCAGACGTTTGCTGCAATTCTGTGCTCATTAAGTGGGTTGCAGAGGGTTAGGCAGGGTGAAATATGCAATGTATTTTGAAATTGCTGTTATTTTACTGCACACATTTTAATTTTATTTATTTACAGATTAGTCTGCCGGAAATGTGTGATATTTATTTGGGTGTGAAAGAGTGAAGAGTAGACAAGCAGTGGCTACTGGTAGTAATAGTATATTAGTATATTAATTAGGACTTGACAAAAATATGCTTTCTTGCTTTTAAAGTCAAAGGGCCTGAGAAATTTAGGCATAAATACTGAGCGCAGCAAACATTTGTCTTAAACTGTACGTAACTCGGCTGTGCATACTCCCAAAGTCAGCAAGGAACGGATCTCAAAATACATGTGGTGATGACTACAAGTGTAGTTTTACTCTGCTCTACTAGTCCAGACACTGTAAGATACGTACAATATAAAATAAAACAACACAATGTAGATAATATGTTACTGGCCAGGGCCCCATTCTGTATAAGAAGAAGAGAGATAAAGTCTGCCAGCTGAATAAAAGTCAATAACGACAAGTTAAACATGTCGCTATTCCAAAAACCTGGCATGAGGAGACCCCACTGAGAGGGCATAGACTAAGACCTAAACTTAAAACTGCAGATGTACACTTCCATAGAAATGCACCTCCCATACTATCTACATCCCTGGGGTTGATGAAGCCAAAGCGACGAGTGAATTACAAAGAGGGCAGTTTTTCGCTCCCCACAGAGTCTGCTTCGTGTAGCTGGATGAAGCTAAGGGGAGGGTTATGTGGCAATTGGGACACAGCCAGAGTTGTGGGCTATTGGATTATGTTCATTGCTGTGAAACTTTAATTTTGTTTGCTGAAGACACTGCCAAGACTCTTTATCCATCCTGACAAGTAAAATAAACGTCAAAGTGCTTCAGAAAAAACCTGTGTGAGTAGTCATCTGTTAGCACGCTTTTCACCAAGGTTAGTAAACAACCCACAGCAATCCAGAGCTAAGGCTGTAATGCTAGTGTTAGCATCCATTCAATCCAATGTCTGAAAATAATGATATCTGAAGACACGGGCGCCAAGAGGGGGGCGGAGAGTGGTGCAAATTTATTAAAAAAATAAATAAAAATATTTTACCAGCAGGTGGCGTTAGTGTGCACCTGTGAATTAGAGGTGTGGGTAATGTTAAGAGGGCGAGAGGGAGTGAGCAAGCTGATAGTTGTCAGCGGCTCCCAGTCCCCGGACAGTGTGTGATATCAGCAAGGAGAAGGAGTTCCTGTTCAACTTATGTAAGTGAGCTGGGCTGGGGTTGTAGGGCGGTGTTATGATGTGTCTGTTGGGGGGTTTATGATGTGTCCGGGGGGATTAGGATATGTCTGGGGGGGCTTATGATGTTTCTGGGGGGGCTCATGATGTGTCTGGTGGGGGTTAGGATGTGTCTAGGGGGGGTTGTAATGTGGCGGTGGCTTATTGTTTTGTGGGGATGGCGTGATGTGGCTGGGGACTGGCATGATGTGGATGGGGGGTGGCGTGTTAAATGTTATGTCTTCTTATAATGTATGTCTTATTTATTGCATGGTAAAAATTGAGGTGCTCAAAAACTCTTAAACATATATATGTGTGTGTGTTTAAGAGTTTTTGAGCACCTCTTAATTTTTATATAAAACATACATTATAATAAAACATAATTTATATCTATAGGAAAGTCCACTGGACACCTTGCAGCGGAAATTCCAATTGTAATTGCCAGAAATGTGCGCAGCACAATGTCTGCGTGCCACATTGCCGGCATATTGTTACTTTATGAATAAATTAGTTTGGAGCTATGTCATTTTCTCTCAATATTGAATTTTTGAGCGCTTCTAAATTTTTATTGTGCGTTTATCTTTGTATGGGTTTGCAGAGCCCCTAGAGGCAGCCATTTCTCTTATACACTTAAAATTGTGTTTCATTATCTGACCATTTCCAAACATATAGGTATCTGTGATTATTTTTATCACACATATTTTGCTTGTTATGTAATTATATACTGCATAATCTGTGCTGTGTACTGTGTACACTACTTATTTTCCATATTTCATGTATCTATACATTTTTCAAACAGGTCCCAACATTCCAGGATCCATACAAGAATCCAGTACCAGCTTGTGAAAGCTGCAATAAAAGGTAGATGAGAGCAACACTATTTTAATACACAATGGGTGGAATTCAATTGCCTGTGATGTGGCGTGCGGACATTTCTGTCTTTATTGTGGGTTTATTATTTTTATTCAATGGATATGGTTGTTAAACAGGGTGTGTTGTTATTTTTTAACATTTTCTTTTGTTTAACTACAGGTCCCAGACAGCCGTGGGTGTCAGGTCATGTTGGTACTTGTGGTTTTCCAAGTGCCAACATGGAAACATGGCTCTTCCTACACCCACCACCCAGGGGTGTAGGAAGAGCCCTAGTGCTTTCAGCACTGGCCTGGTTGTCCCTAGAGGGCGGGCCCGCTCGTTTTATTTGGCGGACCTCACTCCATAGGGAGTCCAGTCCAGCGCTGAACAGCCTGGGGTTGGTTTGTCATTATAGCAGGGGGACCCCTGCCGCGTGTCCCCCTGCTATAGTGCTACCAACCCCGCCTGGTTTGCCTAGTGCTAGTTCAGTGAAAATCACGCAATTTTTTCCCCCGATTTTCAAGAACCAGCAGTAGTCTGGCAGCACTAGGGTAAATAGTGAATAGAGGGGGGACCCCACATGCTTTTTTTTTTAACTTTGATCTATTTTTTGCAGTTTTGACAGCTGCTGGGACCTCCGGCTGTATAGCAGAATAGTGTAACAGTGATGTGCTTACTAATTACGTTGCTTCAACACAGGAGAGTTAGCTAAACAGGGGAGTGTTTGACATTGCAGCAAAGGGCCAGAGATGACCAGCGATTTTGAAGATTACAGTAAAAATCACTGCTTAACACATTTGAGAAATTTTTCACTAAAATCGTGGGTGATATTGCCGTGATATTAGCACAGTGAAAAAATTGGACCTTCATACATTTACCCCCTGGACTTTTCAAAACTCTCTCTATTCACTTGATTGGCTAAGTACCCGTCAGTGTGTTTATTTAAAGCACCTGCCTCCTTACTATGGTTGCCAGATTTGCAGGTTTCCTTACCTGTTTGGATGTCTCCTCCTCTGGCTCCTGTTTATTGCTTCCACCTCGTTGTACTCTGGATTCAGCAATTACACTGCGGACCATTGCGCATCTCCTCTGATCCTGCTCCAGGGCTTTCAGCTCATCAGGACCTCAGCGCTTCATCACCCTGCAGTCTCTTGCTCTCCTGTGTATACCTGTATCACCTCCACAGTCAAGACATTGCCGCTACGCTGCAAATCATTGTCCATCTCCTCTGATCTTGCTCCAAGGCCATCTAGCTCATCAGAACCCCGATGCATCAGACTGCAGACTGTTGCTCTCTTCTATAATCTTGAACTTCCAATTACCAGTTGGACCTGCCTCCAGGACTCTCACATATCCCTACTGCAACCATTAATTAGTGTGTGTTCATGAAAACATCCCTATAAGAAATGTATACAAATGGGACAATTCATAATTTCAGGAATGCTATTAAGTAGAGAAGCTCCCTGACCCCCGTGAAGTGGTTTTGGGCTTGGATCTGAATTTGCCTCATGTTTTGGTCTTGGTTTTGATGTAATTGATGTAATTAGCTGGAAAGGCCTTCCTCGTGGAACTTGAAGTTCATTTTTATGTACATTATCTTTACCACATTTTAAGAAAGTAGCCTCCTACGCTGATCTCTGACAAGGTTCCCAGCTGTGCTAAAAACTCTTTCCGTGTGCACACTGGAGTGTGGGCAGCGTAGGCAGTGCAAAGTGAGTTGGTACATGGGTCTCCAAATTCCCTTTTTTTCCTCCCAGTATGTAAAGGGACTGTCTGATGTGTCTATTTCTATGATGTTGTGAAAATAATCCTCTACCATCCTTTAGATGTTGATAGTAGGATCAGGTTGAGTTATGACAGAGGTTTCACGGTTTTTGGTCAATTCTTTTAGACCAGACCAGATGTCAAAATCTGATGCTGAGTCACCTGCATCATCCCTGGGTCTCTTGGGAAAGCTAAGTTTTTTCCTAGCAGCAGTTGACTGAGAAACTGAAGGAGGAGATGCCGTCCTGTCATGTAACACTTGAGCTGTCATCTTGCTCACCAGGAGCTACTTGCATCTCTTCAGATCTGGGTCAGTTGGAAACAAAGAGAAGACATAACTCTTAAACCTAGGATCAAGCACAGTCGCCAAAATGTAGTGATCTGATTTTAAGATTTTGATAACTCTTGGAACCCGGCAAAGCGAATAAAGTACTTGACCTGCAAGTCCGACATACTTAGCGTAATTGATTTGTTTAATATCCTCCTTCAGTTTCTCAAGCTGCTTTTCCAAAAGTCTAATTAAGGGAATCACTTGACTCAAGCTAGCAGTGTCTGAACTCACTTCACAGGTGACTAGTTCAAATGGTTTCAGCACCTTGCACGATACGGAAATTACACTCCACTACGCTTGACTAAAATACATCCCCCTCCTACATGCTGCTGCTGAATGCCGGAAATGTCTCTAAATTTTACGGGCCACAGACAGCATCTCCTGCACGTCCCTGTCATTTTTAAAAAGCTCTGCACCACCAAGTTTAATCTGGAGCAAAACAAGGAATGTGATGGAATTCACCCAGCTGTAATGCTCTCACAATATTGGTGGGTTATCATAAATGACATATCCTGAGGAGTGTCCAAGCTACATAAGCCATGTTGCAATGCCCTCCCTTTGTTTTTGTAACAGATTGTCAGCTGTATGCCTCTTAGTGAGGCCGGTGATACAGAGAGTAGCCTGCCTCTGACAAATGTGACGTACTTGGGTACATGCTGCAGCTGTTCCTGAAGGCAATTCACCAACTCAATGGGCTCTCACAGTCATATAATCTTTACTTTGCCCAGTTCCGCTTGTCAACATATCTGTGGTTAAGTGTACAGTTGGTAGAATGGCATTTTGTAGCCCAATAATTACATTTTTACGAATTTTCTGGTACAGGCGAGGAATAGCTTTTCTAGCAAAATAGTGAAGAGAAGGAATTTGGTAACAAGGACACAAGACCTCAAGTAACTGTCTAAAACCAGCTGCATTAATAATGGATATTGGACGCAGATCTAATGCTAGCATAGTTGCCATAGCGTCTGTGATCCGCTTTGCGACTGGGTGACAACTTTTTATACTTGCTTCCTCTTGCAAAGGATTGTTTAACAGTCAATTGTTGTAGACTACTAGTAGTCTTCTTTTTGGTCTGCTTCTGGGATGAAGATTCACCCTAGCAGCAGCAGCAGCAGCAAAAGAAGTGGAACTAACACTCAATAATTCTTCTGAGGAATCTAGGACAGTGGAGGAGTCATCTAGCCTTAGCAACTAGGATGCAGGACTATCTCCGATCGCTACTGAGGATATTGATGAGTACGGTGTTGTGGGTGTAGATTGCAGGCATTTGGATGTAGGTAAGAGAAGGGTCCTAGCTGATGATGGACTGCTTGTTGTTATTTTTATAGCATAACTTTTTGATTTTCCCAACACCTTGCCATGAACTCGCATCAAATGGCATAACATGGATGAGGTTCCTAGATGGTTAAGGCCCCTACCTCGACTGACTGTGGCTTTACATATACGCTACAAATGGCTAGACAACTTTTGTCAGGATTTGGGTAACATAATTCCACACATAAGAGTTGGATTTTTTGGTCTTATGTCCAGGCATGACAATGGCCTTCTTCTTAGCACGTGCAAGAATTGCTTCCACCATTGCAGGTCTTACACAAACAACATCATCCTCATCAACATCCTCATTAGCGCCCTCATCGGCTACACAAATATCCCCTTCATCCAGAGTGGCATATCACTGGCTACACTCGGGCTCTTCAGGCACACATCAGCAGAAATGCTGAAAGGGCCCTTCTTTATGGGTACACTATCAGAATGGTCACGATTACACATACCACTCGTGGATGGACTCTCCTCAGGGATTGGTGTCATTTTTGATTCTGAGCATACATTTTCCTCTAATGCCTTACTGTTTTATTGCAGCTTGTCTTTTACACGTAACAGTAGTTGTGAATCACTTTTGAACTCCAAATTACTTGGTCTTGCTTGGTCACAAGTGACCTTACAAGAAGAAGGCTCAGTAACATTTTTAGATCTCGCACTAATAGAGAAGGCGAAGGCCTCATTCGTTCTTTGCCACTGCGTGTGTAGAATGGCATGTTGGCAATTTTTTTTTTATCGGCATTTAACTTTTCCTCAGTTACACTTCTTTTTCGCTTCAACGCCGTAAATTTTTTGGGGGTGTGTGTTTTTTTCCCTGATTTAAAAAGAGTATGTACTTTTACAACTTTTCATCAGTTACAGCTCTTTTTCTCTTCGACACAGTAAAAGGTTTTTTTTGTGTGTTTTTTTCCCGGACTTAAAAAGACTATGTACTTTTACATAGGCTTTACCAGATGACGTACAGGGAAGACTACCATCAGGACTGGTGCCAGCAGCTGCTTGCTGATCCTGCTCATATGTGGACTGCTGTGAATCCATTTTAATGAGACCCAAAACACTTGTAGTGCAAATGCAGAAATATGAAGTGCTGATATATTAGAATTTCCGCACCAGAAAATAGCTTTTTTCAAAGAGGGGAATATCTGACACCCCAAACACTTGTTGTCTAAATTCAGAAATATATACTGCTGGTATATAAAAGAGTGGAATATCTGACAGCCCCAACACTTGTAGTGTAAATGAGGAAAAATGCCTCCTACTACTCTCTTCCTGCTCTAATTACTCCTCCAATTACTGCTCCAATTATTGCCACCGTCACCTAACCCTTCTCTCTCCCTCTCTCAAATAGCACTGGATGTCTGTGGAGGCGGCTATTTATTCATTTTAAAAATCGCGAGATCGGAGATCCAACAACGTTACAATGATGTTTTGCATCGTTTTGAAATCCGAACAGGTGGGAGAGTACCAAGCCGACTCGCTTGGGACTCGGATTCCGGAAGTTCGGGCGGGTTCGGTTCTCGGGAAACTGAGCCCGCCCATCTCTAGTTGGCACAAACAGAAAGTCACTCATATAATAAAAAATGATATATAAATATATGTTAAATTAGTAAAATGTCTGAAAAATATATAAATACTAATATAGAAACAAATATACATATTTTTTTAGCATTTTTATTTAAATTGAAATTCCTTGGTAAAATCCAAACAAAACACCAGCTTGGTTTTTACAAATCCAAACCAATACCAAAAGACAGGGGGGTATATTTACTAAACTGCGGGTTTGAAAAAATGAAAGCTAGAATCTGATTGGTAGCCATAAGCAACATCTCCACTTTTTCAAACCCGCAGTTTAGTAAATCTAGCCCAGGGTATCTCACTTATCATCCCTTCTATCGAGACTTTTCTAATAAATGGCAAATTATCTGCTTTGTGTGAAGATCCAGTGCAGTACAATCTAGGGATAACAGGTGGCAGTGCACTGTCATCACTGACATTTGCAGGATCGTTACCTTACGCAACAAAACTATGCAATGCTATTATATAACACTTGCTGTACACTCCCCACTTCTGCTAAGGGTAAACACAATCAGGTTGACTGATCAACACAGTAAGGACTCATCTGTATGCCAGCCCTCATGATTTTTCTCAGTCCAAACCATAGATTTCAGCTTTATCCCTCATGACACTACATTCTATAACCCATCAATTCAACTGTGTCCCATTTACTCAAGACTAAGCTCCTTGACCAGATATGCTGGGCCTGATTCATTAGGGCACATATATGCCAGTTTTGAGCGTAACATCCACAAAATTACTCTGCGCATGCTTAGAACTGGTAGATACGTCTGGTTAAACAGTCCTTTTCTGTGCTCTAACACTTGGAAAAGGCTCTTACTACCCCATACTTGAAAGGTGGATGTCCTGGGCATGGAAGGGGCATGGTCTGAAGTCAATGTATAGTGTGGGAGTATAAAACTAGAGCGCATGCTGCCTCGGTTGTAGCAAGCAATGCAGCTGTGGAAGTAAACTCCCATTTCAGCCGTATCACTTGCTCAACCTCTGGGGCATGTTTAACTCAGCCGGTGGGTCGGCTGACATTACAGCCAGACAACTCACCGGCTCTTTACTGTGTACTAAAAACAGAGTAAAAAAAAGCTTGCAAGATTGGATCCCACACAGAAAGTCCCCCAGCACACTGTTATAGCCAGCAAAAGACCTGCCATTTCTACTGTAAATAAAAATGCAAAAGTCTTAGTTGCGCACATTTGCAAATGATTGTTAAAGTCACCCACCACTCCACAGCGTTTTTGCTAATAGGGTGGTCCTAACTCTAAACAATGAGAGTCCCATATATTTGGGCCATACATATATGTGTTTTTAAACTCAGAGCTAACTTACCAAGAGGTACCCCAGAAGCCTTCAAACAGCAAAACAGCCCTAGTATTCCCGCTCAACTACTGACACCAAAATGCATCTCAGACAAATACAGAAGTGGAAGTTGCTCAATCAATTTATAGGCTTATAGCAGGTGCTTGAAAGGGTGGGGTTATCCTAAAAGTAACAAACACACAGAAAATTCTCCCAGCACACTGCTATAGGCAGCAACAGACCTGCCATTTCTACTGTACATAAAAATGCAAAAGTCTTAGTTACACACATTTACAAATGTATGTTAAAGCCATCCACCACTACACGGCACTTTTGCTAACAGGGTGGTCCTAACTCTAAACAACGAGAGTCCCATATATTTGGGCAATACATATATGTGTTTTTAAATTGAGAGCTAACTTACAAAGAATTACCCCAGAATCCTCCAAACAGCAATACAGCGCCAGTATTCCCCCTCAGCTACTGACACCAACATGCCTCTCAGATGTCACAACCTGCATCCTGCAGCTCCTGTCTGCAGGTACTTTGTTGGATCTTTGTATATATTTGTATCCTGCCTGTAGTACCACTGTTCACCAAAGGGGCCACTGTGGTACTTAGACTGCTCTTACCTGCCTCGTTATTGCTGTAAGTTTAAACACCTGCTTCTGGCCTATATAAGCCTGCTTGTCCCAAGCAACCTTTGCCAGATCATCTGTTGCAATTACCAATAAACTATGTCTTTACTTTGCCAGTGATGGACATTTTTTACAAGACTGTCCACTACGTAGACCATGATCTTCTACAAAACTGTTTCCAGTTTACTCTCTTCCTCATTACAGATTTGTTAACACAGATCCTCCCATTTCTACACTTCAGCCCGTTCAGCTCCCTGAGATGAGGTTTAATATGCTAGTTTCAGCCTCCAGCTCTGAGGTGCCATCTTCTGGCTCCAGTTCCGAGGTCCCAGCTTCTGCCTCCTGTTGCGAGGTCCCAGCTTCTGCCTCCTGTTGCGAGGTCCCAGCTTCTGCCTCCTGTTGCGAGGTCCCAGCCTCTGCCTCCTGTTGCGAGGTCCCAGCTTCTGCCTCCTGTTGCGAGGTCCCAGCCTCTGCCTCATGTTGCGAGGTCCCTGCCTCTGCCTCCTGTTGCGAGGTCCCAGCTTCTGCCTCCTGTTGCGAGGTCCCAGCCTCTGTCTCCTGTTGCGAGGTCCCAGCCTCTTCCTCCTGTTGCGAGGTCCCAGCCTCTGCCCCCTGTTGCGAGGTCCCAGCCTCTGCCTCCTGTTGCGAGGTCCCAGCCTCTGCCTCCTGTTGCGAGGACCCAGCCTCTGCCTCCTGTTGCGAGGTCCCAGCCTCTACCTCCAGCTTAGAGGTGCCATCCACTGCCTCCAGCTCTGAGTCGCAAGCTTCTGTCTCCATTCCAAAGACATTGTCTGCTTCCAAGAGGGCTCTACCCTTGCAGTCAATTCCAGAGGGGGCCCTGCCATTGCAGTCCGTTCCAGAGGGGGCGCTGCCATTGCAGTTCGTTCCAGGGTGGTGCTGCCCTTGCAGTCCGTTCCAGAGGGGGTGCTGCTCTTGCAATCATCTTCAGAGAGGGTCCTATCCCTCCAGTCGTCTCCAGAGAGGGTCCTGTCCCTCCAGTCGCCTCCAGCAAGGGTTCTGTCCCTCCAGTCCGCTCCTGAAACTCTCCATGTGGTTCAGCCCGAGTTGCCACTCCATGCGGTTCAGCCCGAGTTGCCACTCCATGCAGTTCAGCCCGAGTTGCCACTCCATGCGGTTCAGCCCGAGTTGCCACTTGGTGCTGTCTGCTCTGAGGCTTCTCACAGTGCTGTCTGCTCTGAGGCTTCTCACAGTGCTGTTCCTTCCAAGCCTGGTGCCCAGTCCGGGGCTCCTTCCAAGCCTGGTGATCAGTCTGGGCCTCCTTCCAAGCCTGATGCCCAGTCCGGGCCGCCTTCCAAGTCTTCTGCCCAATTCGGGCCTCCTGCCAAGTCATCTGCCCAATCCAGGCCTTCTGCCAAGTCATCTTCTGCCAAGGGTGTGCTGCCTGAGTCCCCAGGGACATATGTTCAACCCGAGCTGACCAAGTCACATGCTAAATCGAATTCATCATCTGTTCCAGACTTCTGACCACCTACCTTCAATGGGGATATTCAGCAATTTAATGCTTTTATTACATTTTGTATATCTTATTTTGCCTCTCTACCCGACCTCCTAGATACCCAACGAAAGCAAGTGTTTTACCTGTTATCCAACTTTACAGGGAAAGCTCTTTAATGGGCAAGCCCGATCATTGAAACCAAAGATCCCATCCTGTCTGATTTGCAGCTTTTAACTGATACATTGATCAAGGAATTTGCTCCGGCACTTGTCGGTCGTACTACCTGCATGTATTCTGTGTCCAAGCCTTGGAGTTACCTTCGTGTTCTATTCAATTTGAGAAACCCTGTGTCCCTAAAAAGACTCATAAAATGAAAGCAAAGAAGAAGAAGAAAGGGCCATCTGGGTCTCAACTCTCTTGTGGCATGGTTTCTATACCCTTTCCGTCCTTGCAAGAAGACTTCTCTACTACATGTCCAGTTCTGGACTATGACTCTTTTTTGACCATTCCTGGTAAATTGGGCATCTGTAATCCGCCCTTAAAGGAGGGGGTACTATCACGACCTGACATCCTGCAGTTCCTGTCTGCAGGTACTTTGTTGGACCTTTAAATATATTTGTATCCTGCCTGTAATAACCCTGTCCACCAAAGGGACCACTGTGGTACTTAGACTGCTCTTACCTGTCTCATTGTAATGTTTGTATCTAAGACTTTTGCATTTTTATTTACAGAAGAAATGGTAGGTCTTTTGCTGGCTATAGCACTGTGCTGGGGGACTTTTCTGTGTGTTTGCTCCTTTTAGGATAACCCCACCCTTTCAAGCACCTGCTATGAGCCTATAAATTGATTGAGAAACTTACACTTCTGTATAAGATTGTATCCCACAAAGATGAAGACATCAGATGGTAAGTACATGGGGTTTTATTATTTTTAATAAATATATGTGGTTTAAACGAGGGTTGTGTGTTTTATTTAAGTGATTTTATTATTTTTATTAAAGTAATGTGGTTATAAGGTGGCTGTTGTCGTTTATTTACATTTTACTTTGTGGTACTACAGGTCACAGCAGGCTCTGGGTGTCAGGGCATAGTGGCACTTGTAGTTCTCCAAGTGCCAGCATGCCTTCTCTGCCATGGATATGCTGCTACTTGTAGTTCTACAAGCACCAGCATGCCCATACTGTTAATGGCCTCCCGGGATGGCTGGAACTTGTTGTTTCACAAATTAAAATGGTGTTTTTGACTTATTCTTACATTACACCCACTTTATTACTCAACACTCACCACCTCAGGGGTATAGGAAGAGCCCTAGTGCTTTTAGCACAAGGCTGGTTCTTCTTAGAGGGCGTGGCGCACAATTTTCTTTCAGACCCCATTCCCCAGGGAATCCAGCCCAGTGCTGAACAGACTGGGGTTGGTTTGCTTTTATGGCAAGGAGACCCCTGCTGTGTGTCCCCCTGTGTAACAATCCTGACCAGGTTTTGTTACTTTCCCTGTCTGCTCTGTTTTTCTGTGGATCACATGACTCGCCCTCAGGGCGGGTCAGTCTAACCTGCTCTATTTAAACTCAGCACTGACATCTGCTCACTTTCAGTGCAACTTTTGCTAGCCTAATTCCTTGGACTCTTGTGTATCCTGACCCTGTGTCTTCCCTGTGTAAGAGTTCCATTTCTCTACCAAGTGCTGGAGCACTTCTCCTGGGAATCCCCTGCTGCAAGTATCTTCTTGTGCATAATACAAGACTTTGTTTTCTCTCAATTGTGCCTCTACTGTGATTCACAGCCTGCTGCAAGTCTCTTCATGTGCATAGAACAAGACTGTTATCGTGTTTATCCTTGTCACGCTCTGTCTGGCTAATTGACACCTGCATATTATCATCCATGCTGTGAATAGACTGCTATTGTGTTTATCCTTGTCCTGCTCCCTCATGGCTAATTGACACCTGCATATCATCATCTGTCCATATATATATATATGTATATGTATATGTGTTTTTATCACTCATTGAAGTATATCGTGTCTTGCCTCCTTATTCTGAACCTTGTTAGATTCAGCATCAGGTCATGTACAGGCCTGCTCTGATTATCAGACCTGTAACTACCAGCACCGTAACACCCTGCTATAGTGCCACCCACCCTGGCTTGTTGGCCTAGTGCTGGTTTCAGTGAATTGAGGGGACCCAATGCATCTTTTCCCATTATGTCGCTGCAACCAGCAGTAGCCTGGCACCTCTAGGGTTATTAGCATAGGAGGGGGAATCCCACATGTGTTGGTTTTTTTTCATCTATTTTTTGTAAAGAGCCAGTGGGTCAGGAGCCTGTAATGCTGCATAAGCTGCCAGCTCAGCAGGCTCTGACTGGAAGGTACTTCTGTGTACTACAGCAGCCCTGTGCCCCAATTTAACAGGCCACAGATCTTTGGGTCCGTGGCTTGATGATTTCGGGAGCCCGCAAAACCAAAATACGAGCAACATATTCTGAGCCCAGGTTGCGCTCAGAATACATGCCATAGTAAATCAGGCCAGGTCTCCTGATAGCTCTCTCAGCCAAGTGTTTCTTTCCAGAGAGCAGCTAGCACTGGTTCATTTTGCACATGCCTACGGACTACGCTAGGGTAGAGATGTAATGTGACACTTTTCAACTTTTCAGAGATGCACAAAGCTTGCTTGTTGTCTTAATGTCTGCTATGAATTGTTAGTTAGCCAACTAAATCATCCAGTGTCAGAATCTTGGAACATAAAATTGCTGCACCCTTGATATTTGATACCAACCCCAAATGGTGCCAAGGATTCATGACCTAGATTTGGATGCCTTACATGCCAAGCAGCATTGTTCCTCACAGAGCATGTCAAAGTGGAACATGTTATCTTCCTGCTGACTAACCAGGTCTAGGTTTGGGCCACACCACTCCATGGGAAAGATGATCCACTGATGGGCAATATCATGGTGTTTTTGGCTACGCTGAAGTTGACCTTTGACTTTTTGGCTTGCACCACAAATGCATTCACACAGTTGGCCAAGATTGAGCAACATGATTGCTCAATTTCTTAGTATGCTATTGAATTCTGAACTCATGCAACGGAGACAGGATGGAACGATGAGTCACTGCTCCCCTCTTTTCAAAGAGGATTGGCGAACTCCATTAAAGATGAGCTCTGTACACAATCTCTTTCTCTCAAACAACCTAAACCTTCTAGCAATGACAGGAACATGGCTCATGCAATCAGACATTGCCTCACTTTCACATGGTGGTCTCCATTTCACCCACACCCCCAGACCGGAAGTCAGGCAAGGAGGGGGCGTTGAACTACTTCTCTCCCTACAGTGTACATTCACAGTTCTACCAAATGTCCCATCACTCACGTTCACATCTTTTGAAGTACATGCTGTTAGGATTTTTAACCCGTTCTCTATGCGTGTTGCTGTCATCTATCGCCCCCCTGGTCCCCAC
Source organism: Mixophyes fleayi (assembly GCF_038048845.1). NCBI lineage: Eukaryota > Metazoa > Chordata > Amphibia > Anura > Limnodynastidae > Mixophyes > Mixophyes fleayi. The sequence continues at coordinate 93,957,616 of NC_134409.1, forward strand.
CAACAATTTCTTGAACACTTCTCTGCATGGCTCCCTCACTTCTTATCCCCTGACATTCCCACCATCATCATGGGAGATTTCAACATCCCTATTTCTAATCCACGTTCCAATGCCGCTTTCAAACTACTCTCTCTAACCTCCACACTTGACCTCTCCCAGTGGATTGAATCCGCTACCCATCAGGATGGCCACAGTCTTGATCTTGTTTTCTCTAGACTATGCTCAGTTTCTGATTTCCTTAACAATCCTTTCCCCCTCTCGGATCATCACCTTATTAGATACTCGCTCACCCCCAGTTCTTTACCCTCCCTAGTGTCAAATTCTTCCAAGCCTCTTCACAACCACAGGAATATCAACTCTATTGATCTTCAACAGTTTTCCACCTCTCTCCAACACCTTCTCTCCCCAATTTATACATTCTCCTCCCCTGATCGGGCAGTACCCCATCTTCACCAAACCCTAGCAACTGCCCTTGATCACCTGGCTCCAACGACACTACATACTCCGTGTAGACTTCGTTGCCAACCGTGGCACACTAAAGTAACACAAACGCTACAAAAACTATCTCGTAAAGAAGAGCGTCACTGGCATAAATCTTGCACCTCTAATCATTTCATCACATATACTGGTATCTACCACTCCTAAAGAAATGCCCTGGACACTGCAAAACAAACATACTTCCAATCTCTCATCTATACTCAGGTTTCTAACCCCAAATGCCTTTTTAACACATTTAAATTTCTTCTGAATCCTCCCACCCAAATCCTCCAACTACCATCCGTGCCCAGGATCTTGCTTTCTATTTCAAGGACAAAATAGATAAGATCAGACATGAAATGGTATCATCTCTCTCGACAAGCAATCAGCTCAATTCCTTAGTAGCAGCCTCTAACACTCTCTTCATTTGATCCCACAAATGAAGAGAAGTTTCTACTCTGCTCTCATCTTCCTACTCTACCTCCTATCCTCTTGATCCCTTTCCCTCACAAATTAGTAGGACCCTGTCTCCTGTGCTCATTCCCCCTTTAACTAAAATCTGTTATCTATCTCTTTCTACTGGTATTTTTCCATCACTATTCAAGCATGTGGTGATTACTCTCCCATTTTAAAAAAACAAAATTCTGACCCAAATTCTCTCGCAAATTACCGCCCCATCTCTCAGCTCCCATGCCCCTCCAAGCTTCTCGATTGAATTGCCTACAATCGCCTCACACCATTTCTTACAGCAAACAACCTATTGGATCTTCTTCAGTCAGGTTTTTGATCTCAACACTCCACAGAGACTGCGCTAACCAAGAATGTCAATGATTTGATCACGGTAAAAAGTAAAAACCATTACTCTCTTCTAATTCTCCTGGATATCTCTGCTGCATTTGACACTGTTGACCACACTCTCATAAAAACACTACAATCCCTAGGTCTTGAAGGCACTGTCCTATTTTGGATCTCATCCTACCTATCTAATCTCTCTTTCAGTGTTAATTTCTCTGGATCCACCTCTGCTCTGCTTCCTTTATCAGTTGGAGTGCTGCAAGGCTCAGTCCTAGGTCCTCTGCTATTCTCTATCTACACCACTTCTCTTGGAAAACTAATAAGATCCTTTGGATTTCAGTATCATCTGTATGCAGATGATACACAAATCTATCTATCCTCTCCTGATCTTTCACCATCTGTGTTGTCTCGCGTTACTGACTGTCTTTCTGTCATTTCATCTTGGATGTCTTCCTGCCAACTCAAACTCAATCTTTCAAAAACTGAATTAATATTATTCCCACCCAAAAACAGAAGCTTCCTGCCTGACATTTCTGTTGATAACTTCACCATAAATCCGACCACGCAAGCTCACTGCCTAAGTGTTATCCTTGACAACTATCATTTATTCCCTACATCAACTCCATATCTAAATCATGTTGCATACATCTAAAGAACATTTCCAGAATACGCACATATCTCACACAAGACACCGCAAAAACCTTAATTCATGCACTCATCATCTCCCGCATCGACTATTGCAATTCCCTCCATACTGGCCTTCCCAAAGTCAGACTTGAACCCCTACAATCTATTATGCACGCAGCGGCTAGATTGATTTTCCTTGCAAAATGTTCTTCCTCTGCTGAGCCACTCTGTCAGTCTCTACATTGGTTGCCAGTATTTCAATGATTCCAATATAAAATTCTTCTACTAACATACAAGGTCATCAACAAAATTGCACCGATATACATTTCCTCACTTGTCTTAAAATATCTCCCTACTCGACACCTCCGTTCTGTACAAGATCTGCGTCTCTCTTCCACTCTCATCACATCCTCCCATTCTCGGTTACGGGACTTTTTTCGGGCTGCACCCACTTTGTGGAATTCCCTCCCTCGCACAGTAAGACTTTCCTCTAGTCTCCAAACCTTCAAGCGTTCTCTGAAAACCCACCTCTTCAGAGAAGCTTATGATATTCCTCAACCACCATCTTAATCTCCCCTATTACCACCCTCTACACAGCTAACACAAGACAACAACCCTCTGACCAACATTGGTACACACACTGCCCACTCAGTACTTTTACCTTTGCATTCTAGCTGGTCCAGTGTGCAATATGATGTAGCACATGCTCTTGTGTTTCAAACTCCCATTGTCCCATAGATTGTAAGCTTGCAAGCAGGGTTCTCTTACCTCACTGTCTGTATGTATTATCCAGTATTGTTTTATTAATGTTTGTTCCCAATTGTAAAGCGCTACAGAATTTGCTGGCGCTATATAAATGATGATGATGATGATGATAGGTGCCTACCAATGGGTTGTGCGGTTTCCTGTGCCTATTTCAAAAAGTTTAGCACCTTCCTACATTAGTGTGTAGAAGCAGGACACGCAACAAAGGGGCATTGCCCACTATTTGGACGATTTCCTGTTCATTGGGCCGTTAGGATCTTTACACAGATACATTATTCGCCACCCAAGCCTTGTTTTTCCATCTTGGATGTTCCCTTTGCACATGACAAGACCAGGGGCCCTTTGCCCTGTTTGTCTTTTCTGGGCATAGAGATCGTCACCATGGCAGGGTCTACTGCCCGTGGAGAAGGAGTCTAAGCTACACTCACTCCAGGGTTCATTTAATTTCACATGCGTAATCATTCCGATGCAGAAGGTCTTCTGCAAGAAGCTGCAGATAGTGACTGTGTGGCTAGTACTGCCCCAAGCATGGCTTACATTGTCACATGAGAATAAAGTGGATTTGCGGATGTGGTTGACATTTCTGGTGTGTTTCAATGGCGTCCGCATTTGGCCCACCCCAGAGCTGTCCAGTCGCCAGCTAGACTTGAACACGGACGCTTAAGAGTCTGTTGGCTTAGGTGCCTATTTTAACAGGAATTGCTGTGCAGCACCTTGGTTGGAGTCCTGGTGTATCTATGACTTGTTCGTTAACTTGTTGGTACTTTAACTGTTCTCCATAGTGGTGGTGGTTGGTCTCTGGTCCTTCCCAGCACAAAATGTTATTTTGCAGTTATGACAGCTTAGGATTCATTCAGAGTATTAATAAACAGAATGCTTCTTCGCTGTGATTGACTTATTGAGACATCTAGTTTTGCGCAGCACATGACATCATGTTTCGGGCAAGGCATGTGTTTGGTATAGTCAATGGCGTTGGGGATGATTTATTGTGGATTCAATGGCTGTTATTTAGACCTGTACACAAAGCTAATGAGCATCCCATGTCCTTCTTCTGTTTGAAATATTGTCGAGATGTCTTCGTAGGTCTTGGCACCTTCCACTAGGAGATCTCACCGGGTGGCCTGGCAGTGGTGGGTCCAATTTTTGGGGTCACAGGGTTGGCTCGACGTACGTCAGAGCAATGACATGCTGGTGTTTTTATGGTCCAAGTACCAGGAAGGCATTTCTAAGACATTCATGTTGGCCGCAATGACTGCATTTCCCATTTACGGTACGTCTACATGGGTGGATGGACTGGACTAGAGGGTTCTTGATTGCTAAGGCTCTCGAGAATTGGGCTCAGATACGCCCGGCAGATGAGGACACTAGGAGGCCAGTTGATGTCCGGATTCTGAGTCAATTGCTTGGCACACTTTGTCCTCTCACCAATGGTGCTTATGAAACTATGTTATTTAGTACTGGCTTCTTTGGCGCATTCCAAGTGAGTGAATTAGTAGCGCAGTTGAAGCATCCCACAGGGGACGTATTGCTGATTAGGCACATGATCATCAATGTTAACCAACTGCCTTGCAAACTTCGCAGATTTAAGACTGGCCAGGCAGAGGTCAATGGATAGTCATAGTGGCCCAGGAGGACTAGTTTATTTGTCTAGTTATGTTGTGTTCCTAAGTTGGAGTCAGACCTAGAGCAACGGAGCTCTGGGTTATTCATGCCAACGTGATCCCTCTCTTCAAATGTCAATTTACAGCAATTTTGAGATGTGCATTATTGCACATGGGTTTTGACCCAGTCCTCCACGACACCCACTCCTTTCAGTTTGAGGAAGCTACCTATGTGGCCAAGGGAGAATCTTCCTTTGCTGCAATTAAATCACTGGGCAGATAGAATCCAGATGCAAACAAGAAATACATTCGACCAAGGTGATACTGCCGGTATGCCCGAACGCTTTCCCATCCTGGCTTTCTTAACCCAGGGCATAAACTGATTTTTTCCTATTCTCCCAGGCTTGACTAGCTACGTACCTCCAGGATTTTATGGATTTTTACCTTTGTATGGGTTACCGCTGGGGCGGGATTGTAGTTGCGTGCAGAGTTTAAAATTGTGTACATTAAATGTATATTTAAACTAAATGTGCATACCTGTGTGTGTGCAAATAAAGTGAATGTACCTACCTGATCATGGTGAGCCAGTGGAGACCTAGACCCTGATGAAAATACCTCAAAGTATTTTAGGGGGGAGATTTATAAGATAAATCTCCCGCCATAGACTTTCTTGCACCACGGAGGAGACATGGCTGAGCCCCCCTCTCCCTGGCAGCTTGTGGGCAGGGGAGTAGTACCCCTCGCGGCACTAGCTACAGTGTTGAAGGTGGTAACCCCTCCAGGATGATTCATGTCAGACAGCCTGGATTGGTTAATGGGGCAGGAGGCTGGATTACATCTTGCCAGGTTATGTGTTCAAAACTGTATAAAAAGAGCCCTGTTTGACCATGTTTTGTATTACTCCATCTGAGCTTCTGGAGATCACTATTACCTCAAACTAGCATGTTACGGCCCTTTTAAGGACTACTTGAGCTAATAAAATATCACTGTTCAATATTCTGCTTTGAAGCATACTTGCCTGCTGTTATTCCTAAAACCTACAGATTAGACTAATCTAATCAGTTATCCAGCTGTTCTGAGGTTGGGACCCAGCATCTAGTACCAATGCTTTGCCCACTACCCTGCAGCTCTGTCCAATGTGAGGGAGAAACATTTACTGCAACCCTGATCTGAAGGAAGAGGTCAAGAATACCAGCCCAGGTATCCAGCAAGGTGGTACCCTAGCAGCGAGACTTACCCAGAAGGAAGAGATTCTAGGCACCAGTGAAGGAGCCTAGTGGTGGCAGCAGAGCTGCCCTACTGCATTTATAGGGGATCAATTGGGATAAAGAAGTGGGACGGTGGCAAGGCAAGACCAGCTGGACCCCAGCAAAATGACAGGATTGCATAGGAGGTCCTGTCACAAACGCATATGTTGGTGCATGAGTCATTTACTTACCAAGGTTTAATTTTGCTGATATCCTCCAGCCAATAGTATACACTGGGGAGGGGCCCTAGCTGGCCTATATATTCTTCCCCCAGTGCTTGCTGGGTCTCTTTGCTGCATAAATGCCCTCCCTTCCTGCATTTTCGTGTAATGTCTTAATCATATATTTTTTTCCCCGATAACAGAGGAAGCCAATAAGGTCATACGGGGACCAGTGGTTAGTACCAGTGGTCATACACTGTTTGTTTTGCTATTAGTTGTTAGCTGACTTGCAATGTGCTTTCACCGCCACTATCTTTATATTTAATTCAACAAACTGTGACCTATCTTGCCACATTCAAATTATTATTATTGTAGATTTGTAAGGCGCCACAGTGCTCAACAGTACATACATAAAACAGGGACATACAAGGTAGACAAAATAAATGCAGACATGACAACGAAGAGTATGATGGACCCTGCTCATTAGAGAGCTTACATTCTAAGTGGAAGAGGGCACAGCTGAAACAACAGGAGTAATGTGGCTCAGAGTGGAGATTGGAACAGTTCTGAGGCTTCATTAGTGTTATCAAGGATAAGGCTACCTCTAAAAAAGATATGGATTTTCAAAGAGCATCTAAAGATTTGAAGGCTTTGGGATAGTTTGAGCATGGTAGGAAATTCCATAAATAGGGAGCAGCACAGGAGAAGTCTTGTAGTTGGGAGTGAGAGGTGGTTACCAAAGACGAGACAAGGCGTAGGACAGAGGTAGATCTAAGAGGGCAGGAGGGAGAGTATTTTTATATGAGATTTGAGATGTATGCAGGGGTAGTGTTGTTGAGGGCTTTGTAGGTAAGTGTGAGTAATTTCAATATGATTGAAGTGGTGCAGCAGATGTGGAGCGGTGAGAGCAGGAGCAAACACAGGATTTGAGGAAGGGGGGTTTCCACGCCACACCACCAGTGGGTGTGACCAGCATGCTTGGGGGCGTGGCTATAATTTTAGACAGTGCTAGATAGCTCTCCAACTTTCCCAATCCCCTTTAAATACACAAGCAATGCTGCGTGCACTACTGTCATGAGCAGAGCAATGTGAAGCGGGACATACCTCCCAACTGTCCCTGTAGTCGGACAAAGTCCTGACTGAGTGGGTCAGTCTCCAAACTCAGGGCTGCCCCACCAGAATCAAGACAGTTGGCAGACTGTCCTGCTCTCTCCTACGTGTTCTTCCTGCTTTCAATACTTGTTGCTGCTGCTCGTGTCCTAAGCTCAGTTGTGCTTGTCTGGATCCTGGAACGTTGGGTCCCTGTTTGGAAAAAGGATAGCTACATGAGATATAGAAAGCCTATGAGCGAACACTGTAGGACTCCCTCCCTCTATGCAGTCTGACATTGAATCAAAAGAACTAATTTTTTATTATTAGTCCTCCTTTCTTGTAACCAGCCCAACTATAAAATAATTTTATTCACCTTTAATAAAAAATATTTCCCCCAAACAACCCCAACATTAAATTAATAGTAATCACATTTATTAAATAAACCTTATTTCCTACCATACACTAAATAACTTACATTCACTTTTAAGAAATAGCAATCCTTTTTCCCAAACTCAGCCGCACATTAATAGCGCCCAAACCACCCCAACATTAAATTAATCACATACAACACTGACATAAGCCCCCCGCCCTTACGAAGAACTTACATCAGCTCCCTCCTGCTTCCCTCATACACAACACTAACATCAGCCCCCCCCTGCTGCCCTTATACACAACACTAACATCAGCCCCCCTGCTTTCTTCATACACAACATTAAAATGAGCCCCCCCTGCTTCCCTCATACACAACATTAACAGCAGCCCCCCCTGCCTGCTGCTCTCATACACAACATTAACATCAGCCCCCCTCACTTACCTTTTAGGGGCTCTTCTGCAGCATCGCTCCTCAATGCTTAGACAGGAAGTGAAGTGAGCACTTACTAAGTATAAACCATTGTCATTATTATCATTCTCATAGATCATTCAACCATTGTCACAAATGTCTTGCTGATTACTTTATTGAATGCCATTATTGAGTTCCATTACTGAAAGGCATACCATTGTGTTATTATTCATTTACCCTTTTGCACCAAAACTGCATTATTGTCTTGTCACATGTCATTTGTTTCATAGTTACATTTATCTCAAACTGTTTATTTTTGTTGAGAATACAATCCTTTTTTTCTTACTCCTATTTGCTATATTGACAGTCTTCCTGTTACCAGGTCATTTAATAAACATGCCAAGTGGCTTTTCCCGTTTTATCTGATGTTTGTGTGTTTGATTCATCACCATTTATTGAGAGTTGGACTGGAGTTTCCTTAGTCAAACGCTGGTAGTCCTTGCCAAGATTTGCAACCTCGAAGAGAGAACATGACTCAGGTGGAGGCACAATGTTTCAGAAGAGGTGAGACTAACCTATGAAATTTACCACCCCTCCAGATAAAATTAGGAACCCTGCGGCGCAAAGGCTACACTATTTGCACTTTTATGTTGTAATTAGTTTATGCAAGTATATCTTTTCCTATGTCATTGTATATAGGGTGTAGCTAATTACATAATTTTTTTAATAATGCTATAATAGCACACTAGGTTAAATAGGTTAAATCTTGTTTGCTGTAAATCTCATAACTTAATTGTTCCTTGCAGAGGGAATCACACTGCTAAAAATGTTCAAGTTAGCAGGACCTCTAGTGAACATTGAAAGTAAAAACTCTAAATTAAGGAACATAAAAGATTTAACTTTTACACCCTACACTGTCAGTGTTCAAAAGCACATACAATACATCAGTCCTTGTCACAAGACAAACACTTTTAAAACATACACTTAGTTTAGACTTGCTATATATTTGAACACAGTAGGCCTGATTCATGAACAAAAGTAAATGCCAATACGTGCTGTATCTTGCGTAAAATCACTGCGCATGCCAAGAACTGGTCTATATTCCAGTGAGCGCAGCAACATCCAATTAATCTTCAAACGCAAAGGACCCTTACGACAGCCTATGATGTCATGGGCGGAAAGGGGAGAGGACTGGGCATATGCACGTAGTTAATGCATAGTAAGGGCATGGCAAGCTCGTGTGCAGACGGCAACTTCCAATTTAAACTCTCATCATCCTCATTATTTATTTAAAATGGCGCCACCAACTTCGCAAAGCTATACAGAGAAAACATTTAGCATTCACATCAGTCCCTGGAGCTTACAGTCTAAATTCCCTAACAAACACACATATACACACAGTCTCAAGGTACCTGTTTTTCTGTCATATCACTTGCACCAGCTACAGGTCAGTAGTAAGTAGGAGTGTGCACCGGCCACTTTTAGTGTTTTGGGTTTTGGGTTCTGATTAGCTTGAGGTTTTGGGCTCTGATTTGTTTGCCAAAACACCCCACTCAAGGTTTTGGTTCTGATTTAGGGTTTTGGGTTCTGATTTTTTTTAAAAAAAAAAGCATAAAAAGTGCTAAAAAACAGTCTTTTGTTTTTTTTTCACTCCTACGCTATTATTAACATCAATAGCAATGGTGACAGCATCCAATGCAGTGACAGTAGACATGTCTGCAATGGTTGGCAGATCCTTCAGTCCGGACCAGATGTTCTCAGCATCCCCGCCAGCGGTTCGTTTATGAAATCTCAGCTGTTTTCTCGCAGCCACAGGTGTGGAAGAAAATGAAGGAGGAGCTGTTGGCATGTCACGGTCCTCTTCAGAGGAAAATCTCCTGACCAGCAGGTCTTTGCACCGCTGTATATTTGTGTCCGCCGGAAACAGAGACACAACATACGCTTTAAATCGAGCACGGTGGCCAGAATGTATTCCTCTGACTTTAAAAGAGTGACCACCCTCGGATTCTGGCAAAGCGTACGAAGGGCTTCATCCACAAGAGCTACATGCATGTGGAATCCCAATGCTTTAACAGCTCCTCCCTCACTTTCTCCAGCTGCTTCTGCAACAGCCTGATCAGGGGAATCACCTGACTCAAGCTGGCAGTGTCGAAACTGACTTCTCGTGTGGCAAGTTCAAACGGCTGGAGAACCTTGCACAACACGGAAATCAGTCTCCACTGCGCTTGACTCAGGCGCATCCCCACTCCTTTGCCTATGTCGTAGGTGGCTGTGTAGGCTTGAATGGCCTTTTTAGACTCACAGGGAACTTCTGAAAAGAGGACTGTATCACCTCAATCCTCTCGTCATGCGAGGTACATAATACAAGAAAAAACAAAAAAGAAACAAAAGAAAAGACATGGCATAATAACGTAGGACACTTGATAAAGTCCACCACCACTATGGGGTATAAGATAATCCTCAAGAATAGGTGATGTCAATGCAAACTTCCAGTAAGCACCCTTGGTATATTCTTCAATTCACTCCCCCTTAGGGTATATGCTTACATAACAGAAGGGAGCAGAGCACAACCCTACAGGCGCATATTGATCTTCTGTTATGTAAGCATATACCCTAAGGGGGAGTGAATTGAAGAATATACCACGGGTGCTTACTGGAAGTTTGCATTGACATCACCTATTGTTGAGGATTATCTTATACCCCATAGTGGTGGTGGACTTTATCAAGTGTCCTACGTTATTATGCCATGTCTTTTCTTTTGTTTCTTTTTTGTTTTTTCTTGTATTATGTACCTCGCATGACGAGAGGATTGAGGTGATACAGTCCTCTTTTCAGAAGTTCCCTGTGAGTCTAAGACGGTAGCGCCAGTGTACGTACCCATTTGTGTGTACTGTGTATTTATTTTTTGAGTGTTTGGTGGAAGCTCTGGGGTCGGTACACGGCTGCACACTTTAGTGAAGCGCCCTTAAGGTCTGTTCTATTATACTTATTGAATGGCCTTTTGCTGCTCCTCCATCCTCAGCAGCATATTGAGGGTGGAGTTCCAGCGCATCACAACCTCTTGTTTGAGGTGATTATTAATAATCAATAATATTTCTGGACTGCAGGAACAGTGAACGTAGTTTAATCTCTGGTACTAATATTTCTGGACTGCAGGAACCGTGAACGTATTTTTATATATTGCAGTACTAATATTTCTAGACTGCAGGAAGAGTGAACGTATTTTTATATATTGCAGTACTAATATTTCTTGACTGCAGGAACAGTGAACGTATTTATATATTGCAGTACTAATAGTTTTTGACTGCAGGAACCGTGAACGTATTTTTATATATTGCAGTACTAATAGTTTTTGACTGCAGGAACAGTGAACGTATTTATATATTGCAGTACTAATATTTCTTGACTGCAGGAACCGTGAACGTATTTTTATATATTGCAGTACTAATAGTTTTTGACTGCAGGAACAGTGAACGTATTTATATATTGCAGTACTAATATTTCTTGACTGCAGGAACCGTGAACGTATTTTTATATATTGCAGTACTAATAGTTTTTGACTGCAGGAACAGTGAACGTATTTATATATTGCAGTACTAATATTTCTTGACTGCAGGAACCGTGAACGTATTTTTATATATTGCAGTACTAATATTACTTGACTGCAGGAACAGTGAACGTATTTATATATTGCAGTACTAATATTTCTTGACTGCAGGAACAGTGAACGTATTTTTATATATTGCAGTAGAAAATTTTTTATACTTTTTTTATATATTTTTTTAATTAGTTTTGTATACTTTTTGTATAATTTTTTTTTTATTTTTTTTTGTATTTTTTTTATAACTTTTTAATAATTTTAAAACAACAATGGCCTTAGCAAAACAGAGCACAGGACACAGCACCACTGGACTCAGCAGGACAGAGCACAGGACACAGCACCACTGGACTCAGCAGGACAGAGCACTGGAAAAAAGAACCACTGGACTGATCAGCAGGACAGAGCACAGGACCAAGTAACCACTGGATATTAAGCAGGACAGAGTGACAGGACACAGGACACAGGACGGAGTACCACTAAAACTACAACCTCCCTCTTCAATGATCTGAGCCCGACTGAAGATGCCGGCCGCGAGCGGGGAATTTATTCAATCCGAGTCTCGCGAGATCCGACGCGAGACTTGAACGTCAGAGCACCACTTTCATTTTTTTTGGGCCCCGGAAATACCCGAACAGTGCACGGATCCCGTCGGATCCGCACTGTTCGGGTGGGCTCGGATTAGCGCAATCCGAGCCCGCTCATCTCTAGTAGTAAGTGACGATTACTTGTGGTGATGACCGCTGTGTTTGCATGCATGTGTTTGCAATCGCAAGCAACAGTCATAGATATAATGACTATATTATTAACATGTGACATTAATTTAAATTTTTTATCTCTGTGCATTCTTTTGGGACTTTATATTTCCACATATATGTTGGAAGTATTCTGCGGTGAATTGTGTGCTAGTGCAGAGTACTAACACCTAACACCTACAGCACAGAGCACCTAGATCCATATTCAACTACAGATTATTAGGGGGCGGTAGACAAGGAAAGAGCTTTGTAAATGGTGGTAAGGCATTTGAAAAGGATCCTGTAGGGGAAGGGGAGCCAGTGTAAGGCATGGCAGAGAGGGGAGGCAGAGGAGGAGCGGCGTGAGAGAAAGATGAGTCGGGCAGCCGCGTTGAGGACAGAACGTAGGGGGCGAAGTGGGAGAGGGGGAGGCAAGTGAGGAGAAGGTTACAGTAGTCGAGGCAGGAGATTATGAGTGCATGGATGATGGTTTTGGTGGCATCTTGTGAGAGGAAGGGCCGGATGTGGGCGATGTTGCGCAGCTGGAAGCGGCAGATGTATTTTCAGATCCGTTCCTAGTTGGACATGTGTATATCCCAATTTACGTCCATTTAAAAAAAAAAACAGTTTACGGTTATTTTGCGTGCCTTAATGAATCAGGCCTTGTTTATATGTGTTTTGTTTCTTAACTTATTTCAAGTTCGCATTCAATGAAGGATGTCACCTAACACAACTATGGATAGTATTATCCAGACAGATTACTGTGCTTGAATGAGCTGGGGTTTTTTTTTGTTGTTTTTTTCCTGTATAGTGTTATTTTAAACAGCAATGCCAAGGGGAGAACTTCAGTGGCTGTCTCTACAAACACTACTCAATCATTCAGATCAAAACTTCTGTTCCTGAATACTATTGCTTCTCTGACTAGTGAAGCTTCCTATTGTGCAAATTTATTCCCATGGAGACAGAAGCATTATGGATTTGTCTCAATGCATCATCTAATAAATTGTTTTTTGTTTGACAAGAAATCCATTATGTGTTGCAGGCAAGCAGTCACTATGGAAACAGCAGAATGAAGAAGCAACTGCACCCAGCATGCAGACTTGTCGTGGCGATGGGCATAGAAAATGCCCTTTTGTAATATAGATACCTGCAAGTGTTAATCTAGCTTTGTAGTGATGAAACACAGCAGAGCAACTTGTCTTTAATAATCTCTATACAGTCATGCTGGACAATGGTGTCAGTATTGTGACATATTGTGCTAATACTAATATTATTATTAATATAGCAAAAACACATTACACAACAATTTACAAAATGGAAAAATTGCAGCACAGGCAGTAAACACACACGATATAAGCGGTATAGAGGTCCCTGCCCATATCAGCTTACAATGTAAAATAGAAGGTTTATGTGACACACAAGGAGTGTGTGGAGAAGGGGAGATTCACCGAAGAAGAGTAAATGAAAAATGTACATCTGATACAGGCAGATCTTTCCTGAAGTTAGGAAAAAGACCTACTTAAAGTAGGAGCAGAGATAACAGACCTGATTAGATTAAGCCACACATATGTGGGACAAATGTAGATGTAAACCTGTGTATTTTGAGTTGCACAAATCTTAAACTGCATACAGGTAATACAGAGTATATATATATATATATATATATATATATATATATATATATATATATATATATATATATGGTCATATCAAGTCACTCAGAACGTAACTTGATGCAGCCAAAGTAAAGGTAAGGCAGTAGACATCAACAACTTAATGCTGATTATTGCCTTATTTATAGTGTTTAAAAAAAGATTAATTAAATAGGAATGTGCACTTAATAGCCCTGGGGGTTATCCTGGCACACCTGAAGTGGTAGGAGCCAAGGTAATAGTAAAATGTGAAATCTAGATGATGTACTGCATTGGAACTATAAGTCTCAGCAAGCCTTAGCTGCCAGAGTATGGAGCTTATGGAACTACAAGCATACATCCTAACTAACCTGATTTAGACAGGACTTTCCAGATTCTGCTGGGATTTTTCCTGCCATCCTGGCAGCCAGGTTCTGACTTACTGGGAATGTTGCAAGGTATATCCCATTCACCACAGCTCAGCATGGCAGAAAGGTGGTGAATGGGTGTTGGCAAGAAAGGAGAGGAGTAGGAGGGATCATGACTATGACCTAATTTATGTTGGGAAGCCCATTATAACATGTAGTTCCACAATAGTACCTAATGAAAAAGACCAATTTTCAAAATGTTTCAATTGAATGAAAAATGTATTTACTGATTTTTTTTTTATGGCTATAGTATATTTAATTACCTATTATGTTTTACAATATGTATGTACCATATACTTATATACCACAAAGAAATCCCCCTACTCTCCATCCCCTGAATCCTCCCCTTGTTCTCTCCAGCACCCTCCCCCACCCTATTCTTTCCAGCCCCTACCCTCACCTTGTTCTTCCAAGTCCCACCTCCCCCCTGTCCTGCCCAGCTACCACCCCCCTTGTTCTCTACAGCCACCTCTTTTTTCATCAACCTCCCTTCTCTCATTTTTTCCAACCACCTCTCACCCATTTTCTCCAGCCACCTCTTCCCACACTTTCTCCAGCCACCTCTAACCACCTTTTCTCTCCAGACCCTCTTCCCCCACCCTGTTCTTCCCAGCTCCTCACCCCATTCTCCCCAGCCCCACCTCCCCTGTTCTTTCCAGCTCTTTTTTACCCTGTTGTCTCCAGCTACCACTCTGTCACTGTTCTCTACAGTCACCTCTCCCCTATGTTTTCTCAAGGCTTCTCTCCCCTATTTTTGCCAGCCATATCACCCCCATTTTCTCCAGTCATCTCTCCTTGATATTCTCCAGCCACCTCTTCCCCTGTTTTCACCAGCCACATCTTCCTGCCTGCTCTCTACAGCCACCTCTCTCCTCATTCTCTCTGATGTAATTACCTTCTCTTATTCTTTTTACGTCTTACCTACTCCTGTGCTGCTTCCTTCTTTGGGTGCTTCCTTCTTTCCTGGCTCCTGTTGGCTCCTCTCCACTGACAACATTGTGACGCCACAACACTCCAGGGAAACGGGCTTCCTTTCTTTTATTTCTCTGCAGCTGCTGAAATGCAGGAAGACTCTACTCACAGCCGATGTTCATTACCCAACCATCATTAAAGTCAGCTAGTTATGGTGGTTATGCGCCAGTGCTCATAAATATGTTCACCTGAGAGAGACATCTATCAATGACTTTCACAGGACAGGAGCTGATACTTGAGCATAGCTGTTTATTCTATGGCTGTGATGTGCCCCATTCCTACTGCCTTCCACCTGCAACCTTATTTGGATGTATATCTTCAGTGAGAGCCTCCTCTTGGTAGTTACTACTATCACAATCCTATATTTCTACAGATAAGAAACTTTTATTATTATTTAATGTACATTTTTTTATCTTTTGGGGAATAAAATACTTTAAGTACTGCTCTCAATTTTCAATTTCTATGGCCCATGTTGGTGAGTCATAACAGTGAAATATATGCCATACACCCTTGACATTCTATGATATGATATGGTTATTTCAAAGGGTTTTTCAAGTTTGCACTTGCAACGCAACTTGCATTTTTAAAACAAGCACGTAACTAGGACACGCGTACACCAGTATTCAACTACAAACGCACCTGGGTTCCACAGCCTGAGTTGAATATGCTAGTGAGTTACATGATATACAATTGCTCGTACTTTCCAATTCACTTTATTATTCCGAAACTCCTAACAATTACATCATATTAATCCTTTTTAATGCATTACTTCATCAACCTGCACTATTCCATGATAACAAAAACCCTTTATAACAAACTTTACTAACAAATATGTCTCTTTAGTACACATTTGGTTAGAAAAAATAAAAAAACGGAGGCAAAGGTTTTTTTTAAACAACAACAATTTTTATAACAAACTTAACAAATTTAAACACTTCATAATTTCTAAAAAAACAAATTGGATCATTTCAAGATATTTTGAAATCAGTTTTTTTTTCCCTTCTATTTTTCTTATTATAATGTGCAGGGGGATTGTTTCTTCTGCACCTAAAAAACGAATAATTAAAAGACTAAATTTTAACGGGTAGGGTACGGAATAATGATGCTGATTATTCTGAGAAGACTTAACCGGACGTCTTCACACCGAAGGGCTCCTTCCCGACAAGGCTGGCGGACGACTGATGTGCCCACCAACTGCAAGCAATCATGATGAATGGAGAAGCCGGCGCGACTTGATGACGTCACTGGGAACCGCAACACTGTTATCGGTGCTGTTAAGGGGGTAATGTAAGTATGTGGCCATGGACAATGTACAACACTTTGGAAAGTACATTGTCCATGCCCGCATACTTAGGAGCCCTTTGGTGTGAAGACATGGGGGGTAAGTCTTGTCGGGGTAGTCAGCATGCTGACTACCACTGATTTTAACATCACAACATTATTACATTTCGGCAGTTTTTTGTTTTTACTTATTTTGGGAAGCGAAATGTCACAATCGTTTTCAACTACCATGATCTTATAATATTGTTTAATGAGATGAGTGGTATCAGGTGAATTGTCAATCATCCCATTACATTGTGAGAGTTAATGCTGTGTGTTATCACTATGATCCGTCAGTTACACCTGCCTGGGAACAGGTGCAAACCTTACGTCTGAAAACAAGTGTACTTCTGTGTATGGTTGAACTTAATCTCCCGCAATGCTTTATGTTCATCTGCCCTTTCACTCCCCTGGTCCGCCTTGGAAGTCGTAGGCAGTAGTGTAATTTGCATTCACAGATGAATTGCATGCAATTGCGTTCTATGGTGTAAGGTCAATTTCTAAGCATGCACAGGGCAATTTCACACAAAATACGGCACACAATGTAACTTACGTCCAAAGATGACTCAGGACCAGTATGTTTATTAATTTAAATTGTGTCAATTTACTCATTTAAAAACATGTGTTCAACTCTGCACCAGTAGTATAGGCGCTAGGTTTATGTCAGACGTACATTAGATACATATCATAAGCACAAGAAAATATTTTTAATAGCAAAATATTATAGCAAGCATTCACTATTAGGTTTTATTTAAATAAAAGATAATACATAATACAAGTACAATCTTCCATTTCCTGTATGAATGAAAGTCTAAAAATTGTCATGCTAAAATACATGCACAAAATCCTATAACATAAGCACAAGCCACTGAATTGACCACTGAATTGCTTCAGTGGTCAATCTGCAGTCACCAATCAGAAGCGACTAGCTAGGTGCTGGCACCCGTCATTATCATCAATTCATTTATTTGTACTATTCCTCAGGCATTCACAAGTGATAGTACTACTGACAGGTGTATATGCATCTCCATGTGCATCTACTTTAGAGATGAGCGCACTCGGATTTCTGAAATCCGAGCCCACCCAAACATTGCGGATCCGAGCCGGATCCGAGACAGATCCGGGTATTCTCGCCAATTGCAAAACTGAAAGCGAGGCTCTGAGTCATAATCCCGCTGTCGGATCTCGCGATACTCGGATCCTCTAAATTCCCCGCTAGTCGCCGCCATCTTCACTCGGGCATTGATCAGGGTAGAGGGAGGGTGTGTTAGGTGGTCCTCTGTCCTGCTATATCTCGTGCTGTTCAGTTCTGTGCTGTGCTGTGCTCTGTGTTCTGCTCAGTCCAGTGGTGCTGTGTCCTGTGCTCTGTCCTTCTGAGTTCAGTGGTGCTGCTGGGTCCTGTGCTATGTCCTGTTCAGTCCAGTGGTGCTGTGTCCTGTGCTCTGTCCTTCTAAGGGCATTGTTATTATCCCATTATTACATATAAAAAATTTCAAAAAAGTTATAAAAAAAAATTACAAAAAAAGTAATTATAAAAAAAAAAAAAATATCCCTAAACAATCCTGCAGTATAAGTCCATTGGTACTGCTATATTACAAAGTTCACTGATTCAGCATTATAAGTCTAGTGGTACTGCTATATTACAAAGTTCACTGATTTTCAAGTATAAGTCCATTGGTACTGCTATATTACAAAGTTCACTCATTCTGCAGTATAAGTCCATTGGTACTGCAATATTACAAAGTTCACTCATTCTGCAGTATAAGTCCAGTGGTACTGCAATATTACAAAGTTCACTCATTCTGCAGTATAAGTCCATTGGTACTGCAATATTACAAAGTTCACACATTCTGCAGTATAAGTCCAGTGGTACTGCAATATTACAAAGTTCACTCATTCTGCAGTATAAGTCCATTGGTACTGCAATATTACAAAGTTCACACATTCTGCAGTATAAGTCCATTGGTACTGCTATATTACAAAGTTCACTCATTCTGCAGTATAAGTCCATTGGTACTGCAATATTACAAAGTTCACTGATTTTGCAGTATAAGTCCATTGTTACTGCCATATTAAAAATTTCACTGATTCTGCAGTATAAGTCCAGTGGTACTGCAATATTACAAAGTTCACTGATTCAGCAGTATAAGTCCATTGTTGTTACTGCCATATTACAAATGTCACTGATTCTGCAGTATAAGTCCAGTGGTACTGCTGTATAACTCCAGTCCAGTGGTACTCTCCTGTGCCGCATATAATTTTTAAAGGCTTTGCCGAGTGTGTGTGGCTTAGGGGTACACTCTCTTGTGCTACATATAATGCAGAACAAACATTTGGAGGATAAAGTAGGGAAAGATCAAGACCCACTTCCTCCTAATGCTGAAGCTGCTGCCACTAGTCATGACATAGACGATGAAATGCCATCAACGTCGTCTGGCAAGCCCGATGCCCAATCTCCTAGTACAGGGCATGTAAAATCCAAAAAGCCCAAGTTCAGTAAAAGTAGCAAAAAGAGAAACTTAAAATCATCTGAGGAGAAACGTAAAGTTGCCAATATGCCATTTACGACAAGTGGCAAGGAACGGATTAGGCACTGGCCCGTGTTCATGACTAGTGGTTCAGCTTCACCCAAGGAACTAAGCCCTCCCCCCCCCCTACAAAAAATGTAAGAGAGTTATGCTGTCAGCAACAACACAGCAAACAACTCTGCCTTCTAAAAGAGAAATTATCACAAATCCCCAAGGCGAGTCCAAGGGTGTTGGTGGTTGCAAAGCCTGACCTTCCCATCACTGTACGGGAAGAGGTGGCTCCTTCCACCATTTGCAGCACGCCCTCTGCATATGCTGGAAGGATCACCCACAGTCCAGTTACAGATTTGGCTAATGAAGGTCTGAATGTTGTACACCGGGAGGAGGATATTGATGTAGCTGGCGCTGAGGAGGATGTTGATGATTATGATGCAGACAGATACCAAATTGCCTTTCTCAATTTCTATTTATATTCTAGATTATATAATAGCTAAATAGTTTTCTATTTTACTCCTAGTGGAGAGGGGATCTGATGCAGACAGATACCAAACTGCCTTTGTCCATTTCTTTGTATATTTGAATTTCTAGTTCTACAGTCTATGCAGGCTGCTTTTTTTATATTCAACTACAAGTTTAGGGTGGGGGGGGCATAGATAGCCACCAAAGTAACGTAGTCCATTTAATTTCACTTTCTAGCTCCACAGTCTGTGCAGCCTGCTTTTTTTATCTTCAAAGTATTTACAAGCCTTGCAATCTAAATTAATAAGAGGTAGTGACGTGCTAGAACTCCACCCTCTATATGCTGCAGAGGATGGAGGAGCATCAAAAGGCCATTCAAGCCTACACAGCCACCTATGACATAGGAAAAGGAGTGGGGATGCGCCTGAGTCAAGCGCACTGGAGAATGATTTCCGTGTTGTGCAATGTTCTGCAGCCATTTGAACTTGCCACACGAGAAGTCAGTTCCGACACTGCCAGCTGGTACACCATTGCGATTCCACCAAGCATGTAGCTCTTGTGGATGAAGCCCTTCCTACGCTTTTCCAGGATCCAAGGGTGGTCAGTCTTTTAAAGTCAGAGGAATACATTCTGGCCACCGTTCTCGATCCTCGTTTTAAAGCGTATGTTGTGTCTCTGTTTCCGGCGGACACAAGTCTACAGCGGTGCAAAGACCTGCTGGTCAGGAGATTGTCCTCTGAAGAGGACCGTGACATGCCACCAGCTCCACCATCATTTTCATCACTGTTTGTGCAGTTCCAAAAAAGAGGAACTGCCATTTCTAGTACTACCTTCTTTCTTTCTATATTTAAAAAAACAAAAAACTGTCATTTCTATTACAACGTTAATTGTTTTTGCAGTCACAAAAAAGAGGAACTGCGCCCTTAACTGCTATGTTGGTTTTAGACGTCCATTCGGTGTCCGCCATCTGTGCACTGGAATTCAGACCAGTTGAGGGTTTTATTATTATATTGTGGCCCCGGTACCAAATTGGGTACCGGGGCCACTCCACTACGCAGTCCAGATATTTGTTTGGTGGAATTCAGAACAATTGAGGTTTTTTTATTATATTGTGGGGACCACTCCACTACGCAGTCCATATACTTTTTTGGTGGAATTCAGACCAGTTGAGGGATTTTTTATTATATTGTGGGGACCACTCCACTACGCAGTCCAGATACTTTTTTGGTGGAATTCAGACCAGTTGAGGGTGATATATTGTGGCCCCGGTACCAAATTGGGTACCGGGACCACTCCACTATGCAGTCCAGAAAGCTACCTCGGTGAAACGTTTTGGACTAAAAACAATATTGTGAGGTGTGAGGGTGTTCAGAATAGACTGGAAATTAGTGGAAATGATTGTTATTGAATGTTATTGAGGTTAATAATAGCGTAGGAGTAAAAATAAGCCCAAAAACTTGATTTTGGAACTTTTTATGCTTTTTTCAAAAAAAATCCGAATCCAAAACCTTAAATCCGAACCAAAACCTTTCGACAGGTGTTTTGCGAAACAAATCTGAACCCAAAACATCAAGCAAATCTGAACCCAAAACACAAAACACGAGACACCAAAAGTGGCAGGTGCACATCTCTAATCTACTTCAGTGACAATTACGTGAACATGCCTTTACTGTACTCTGACTATGCTTGCCCACCCCTTACGATCCAACTCAGCATCAGCCCCTCAGAGTGGGGACAGGAGCTGTTAGTTATTATGATACTAATCCCTATTAATACAACTGTAATACATTGCTTAAATCTCCATGTCAAAAGTAACACCTCTTCTGAGCAGTTTGGATTTCTTGCTTTCCAATGGTTGTTAACAGATTTTGCAGAAGGGTCATTTTTATTTTTTTAATTTACAATTGAAGATAGCTTGATATGTATGAAGTTTAGCTTGAAGTGATTAACAGCATGAATATATACATAAGCACACACAGTGGTCATTGTGGACATTTAGAAGTGATGGTATGGAATTTTAGAAATGGCATTATAGAAATTGTAAGTGAATGGTAATTGATAATTTTACAATGAAGTAGTAGGAAAAGTTGTAATATGGCTAACACTGTATACCAGCCCACTTCAACCACTGAGTATACATATATAAATATTTTTAATATACAATATATACTAATTTAAAAATACACTCCCCATCTTAAATTAACAATTAACAATTACTCCCCCTATGCATCTCTACATAAAAAAATTGTCCATTTTTAGTTTTATATATATATTTATATATATATATATATATGGTTTTATATATATATAAAACTATTTATATATATTATAAAACTAATACCATTTTTAGTTTTATATATATATTTATATATATATATATATATATGGTTTTATATATATATATATAAAACTAAAAATGGACAATTTTTTTATGTAGAGATGCATAGGGGGAGTAATTGTTAATTGTTAATTTAAGATGGGGAGTGTATTTTTAAATTAGTATACATTGTATATTAAAAATATTTATATATGTATACTCAGTGGTTGAAGTGGGCTGGTATACAGTGTTAGCCATATTACAACTTTTCCTACTACTTCATTGTAAAATTATCAATTACCATTCACTTACAATTTCTATAATGCCATTTCGGTGCCCCGAGAACCGAACACATCCGACCTTAGCAGATCCAATTACCGAGCCGAGGCGGCTCGGGACTTTCGCGCACCCTTGGAATTGAAAAGGAGGCAAAACGTCATTGTTACATCGTCGGATCTTGCGAGTTTTGGATTCTATAAGTATCGCCCTCCACGGCGATCCAGCACCATTTCACAGAGGGACACAGAAGGAGTAGCACAGTTCATGGCAGTTGGGCAGCCTCATAGGTAGAAAAGAGAGAGGAGGGATAGCAGTGTACTTCAAAGTCTCCAGTGACATTCAGGAGAGCTCCATTGCTCTATTGTTAATTGTCATTGCTGAAATAGAAATAATAGGTTTGGCAGGCTTGGTCTTCTAAATCTGCAGTCACATTGTAATGTGTTATATAGGTAACACACAAAGAGGAGAGCTCCATTGCTAATTATCATTGCTGTAATAGAAATAATAGGGCTGGCAGTGTTGTTCTTAATCTGCAGCCATGTTGTATTGTGTTATCAAAATGGATTCACAGCAGTACACAGAAGACCAGGAGCACCAAGCAGCTGCAGGAACCAGTCATGATTATAGTAATCCCTCTACGTCATCTGCTGAAGCCTATGTTAAAGTGCATAGTGTTTTTAAGTCAGGGAAACAAAAATGTAAAAAAACACCTTTTACCTTGGTCAAGAAAAAAAGAACTGTAATCCAGGCAAAGTTATCTGCAAAAAAATGTTTTTTACACACGCAGTGGCAAGGAAAGAATGAGGCCTTCACCTTTTTCTATGAGTGCAAGTTCTCCAACTGTCACTGAGGCATATTCTTTTAAGGTCAGTGGTGACCAAGCAAGCCCTTGTCATTCAGACTCCAAAAGTGGTGTCCAAATACTTTTATCTGCTGGAGAAAACAGTAAGGCATTAGAGGAAAGATGTATATTCAGATTCAGAAATGACACAAATCCCTAAGGAGAGTCTATCCACGTGTGCTATGTGTTATCCTGAGCTTTCTGATAGTGTACCCATAAAGAAGGCCCCTTTCAGAATTTCTGCAGATGTGTGCATGGACAGCCAAAGTGTAAACGGTGATACACAAATTGAGGATGCCACTTTGGAATTGCACCAGGATGAGGGGGATATTTGTGTAGCTGGCGAGGGCGCTAATAAGGATGTTGATGAGGATGATGTTGTTTGTGTTAGTCCTGCACCAGTGGAAGCAGTTCTTGCACGTGATAAGAAGAAGGCCAATGTCATTCCTGGACATAAGATCAAAAAATCCACCTCTTATGTGTGGAATTATTTTTACCCAAATCCTGACAACAGTTGTCTAGCCATTTGTAGCATTTGTAAAGCCACAGTCAGCAGAGGTAGGGACCTTAACCATCTAGGAACCTCATCCATGTTGTGCCATTTGAAGCAAGTTCATGGCAAGCCATTGGGAAAATTGGAAACTTATGCTTAAAAATAACAACAAGCAGTCCATCATCAGCTAGGTCCAGGGGCGGATTGGCCGTGTAACCTACCAGAAAATGTCCGGGTAGGCCAATGGCCTCAGGAGGCTGCCTGGAATCTTTAAGCGGATTTAAAAAAAAATAAGAAAATTAAAGATAAAATAATTATGTGTAGCACCCCCTACCCCCCCCTCCAGACCAAAGAGGGGGCAGTGTGGTGCTAGGCCGCTGGCCCCTCCTCCAGGACCAGCCACTCACTTTAATGTGGCCGCGGATTCCTCTGATGTATCTCCACCCTGCTATCTCTGTGGCTGCAGTCTCCGTACAGTGGTCACATGAGACGTGTCACATGACAGCTGCCGTCCCATGTGTACAGTGAGAGGACTCTGCATCAGGGACAAGGTAAGTGTGTGTGTCTCTCTGCAAAACTGTGTGTCTCTTTTTGCTAAAGTTTGTGTGTCTCTGCTAAAATGTGTCTCTGCTAAAGTTTGTGTGGCTTATAAAGTGTGTGTGTGTCTCTGCTAAAGTGTGTGTGCCTCTGCTAAAGTGTGTGTGTCTCTGCTAAAGTGTGTGTGTGTCTCTCCTAAAGTGTGTGTGTGTGGCTGCTAAAGTGTGTGTGGCTTCTAAAGTGTGTGTGTCTCTCTGCTAACGTGTGTGTGTGTGTGTGTGTGTGTGTCTCTGCTAACGTGTGTGTGTCTCTGCTAAAGTGTGTGTGTGCCTCTGCTAAAGTGTGTGTGTCTCTGCTAAAGTGTGTGTGTGTCTCTCCTAAAGTGTGCGTGTCTGCTAAAGTGTGTGTGTCTCTGCTAAAGTGTGTATCTCTCTGCTAAAGTGTGTGTGTGTCTCTGCTAAAATGTGTGTGTGTGTGAGGAGGGGGCTACTAAAGTGTGTGTAGGATAGGAGTGGGGGCTGCTAAAGGGAATGTAGGATAGGAGGGGGGCTGCTAAAGGGTGGAATGGGAGGGTCTTAATATATTGTGTGATATGAGGGAAGGGAAAAGGCTGTCTTACTAGTTCATGGGTGGGAGTTTGGGTATTAATTTAATAGTGGAGTTTAGGTTGGGGCTAATTATTTAATGGATGCTGATATTTGTGGGGTGATGGTGGGGCAATTTAATTTATTGGTGGAGCAATTTCATTTACTAATGGGCCTAATAAATTAATATGGGGAGTTTATTAAATGTGAATATTAATTATTTAATGCCGTGATGTTTGTGGGAAATGGTTATATTAAACGTAAATGCTATTAATTTATTGCTGGGGCTGTTTGGTGGGAGGGAAACAGGTTTAATTATTAAATGGGAATTGTATTACTTTGATTTTGGGGTTGGTTGAAGGGAAAAAGATATATTTATTAAATGTATATACTATCAATTTAATGTTGGGGCTGGAGGGAGGCCTTATTATTAAATGTGGATGCTATTGATTAAATACCATAAATAGTTGGAGTTTTCTAAATTTCATGTACCCAATTTTTTTTCCAAATAGGGCCTCCAACATTCCAGGATCCAGACAAGCATCAACTGATCCAGCAGCCACAAGTGGTATAAGTGACAAGAACAGGTAGGAAAAAGCAGGACAGTCTGCCAACTGCCCTGAATCTCTTGGGGCAGTCCAGAATTTAGCTGACTGTCTCGCTTAGTCAAGATTTGGTCCGACTACAAGGACAATTGGGAGGTATGTCCTGCTTCACATTGTGCTGCTCGTGAAGGAAACAGTGAAGTACCTATTAAAGTAATTTTATCGTTTTCAAATAAGCATTGCCCAAGCAATTGTATTGTGTTTCCAACGCACAAAGTAATTTATTTTAGCAGATGTAAAAAGTTAACAGTTCAATACATGATTATAATATAATACAGTACAGTACAGCCAATACCAAAAGATACATACATACCGCTGCGTTCGCATGCGCTCGCTGCGCTCCCACGGATACCAGTAGTTAACTCTAGAATAATGTGGTCAGAGAATGATTGAAGCTAGTGGGAGCACAGCTATGATTATATACATTCAGTGTTACAGAGAGAACAATGCAGATGACATTGCTTGCTTCTATAGGTCCAGACTTCAGGTGGGTCCAATGTAAACAGGTCATAGGCTAGATCAAACAACCCCCTCAAAGGCTGAGGATCAACATTCCAGATGATTCTCCCGCCCAGAGACCAGTTACAACTAGTCCATTAGCATTTTACAGTTTGGTATCACTCTGACTATTTATTCCCTAACATCAATAACTAGAGTATACAATATGCGATCTCTTCGGCGAATGAACCGGAAAGCTGCTGATGACTAGGGGATTAAAATTATATCAGACATGACACATCACCTATAACCTGAACCTTAAAAAACACTGAAGTGTACATATAATCATAATATATAAACTAATAATAAACTAAATACTATCTGCTCATAAATCACTTTATAACGGAACCAATATGAATATGAATTATATAAATAACTAAATGTTGTAATGCGAGTGTGTGCGTGCGTATTTTACCGTGTGATCGCAGTATGCCACGTGTAGCGTAGCATACTGAATGCAATCGCACAATAAAACAATATTAACTAATATACTTTCGTTCATCCAATTATATGACTTCGACATATCTAACAGTAATGCACACAGTTTTGCCTGTGCATTTCTCATCAATGATAACCCACCTGTCTTAAGTGCCTCGGGTCTCTGAAGCCTTATTCCAGCTCTAGTGTTTATTGCAATGATTCCATTGACTGTCTTCTCCATTGCATTGGTCCAATTCTCAGATCACTTTGTTGAACATATGGCCAGCCCCCATTGCACTGACAATATCATTAATCCTGCCTCCTTTGCACTTATTATATCACCAGCAAACCCTCGGAATAGCTCTCTCCTTCACTTATACCATTGTCTGGAGACCCTCCCTGCACTGATATTAAATTAAACCACCACCACCACCAATCACAGGGCACATTTAGTACTCATACACAATTGTTACAAAATAAGTGTTTTCTTGCAGATGCTTGAAGCATTCTACCTTTGTGGTGATCGCACTGGATAGCCATTTATTAGAAGGATTATTTTTAATGCATTTTTTTGAAACACACAGTATACATTTTTAGATATTAAAGAGAGAGATTTGACTGGTAGTTTACAGCTCATAATGTCAGGGAAAGATGCAACAGTGCGGTTAAGTGCTAATATGGTGCTGTGGCAGACTGATCAAATATTATTCTTATAAGTTTCGTAATAGTTAAAATTATTAAACAAAGTCAGATATGTTTCTATGAAGAGAATTTTGCAAGGATGTATTAGTAGGCAACTAAACAAGTTTGAGCACAGAGGCATAAACCAGTCGCAGATAATGTAAAAGGATTCATGTATTTTTATAGCACAGGCCTGGCAGCTTTTTCCTGCTTTGCTTTAGAAATGACCCTCTGGGGGGTATTCAATTGTTAGCAAGATCCCCGGAAAAACGAGCGCTCGAAAAATATTACCATTAATACGGTAATATGCGCGTAAATACCGTTAATACGGTAGTTTACGCGCTGAATTTCATCTCGCTGCGAGATGAAATTCAGCGAGTAATTACCGTATTAACGCTAATATTTTTTGAGCGCTCGTTTTCCGGGGATCTCGCTAACAATTAAATATGCCCCTTTGTGTCTTAATTCATCACATCCAGGTTTTCCTAAATGTTACTATAACCGATTTCCAGTAGTTCTAAATCCCACCTGCTTTTGTGTTGGCCCCACACACAGTTGATTTGGACCTGCCCACACGAGGCCACTTCAAAAAAATTTCCAGGGCCACTTTAAGTTCCCAATCCGCCCCTGGCTAAGTCCCTTCTCTCAGATAGATCCCGACACCTGCAATCTACACCCACAACACCGTACTCATCAATATCCTCAGTAACAATCAGAGTTAGTCCTGCATCCAAATTGCTTAGGCTAGATGACTCATCCACTATCCTGGATTCCTCAGACGAATTCTCGAGCGTTAGTCCGACTGCTGCTGCTGTTGCTGTTGGTGGGGGTGAATCTTCATCTCAGAAGCAGACCAAGAAGAAGACTACTAGTAGTTTACAACAATTTACTGTTAAACAATCCTTTGCAAGAGAAAGCAAGTATGAAAGCTGTCACCCATACACAAAGCGGATCACAGATGCCATGGCGATTATGCTAGTATTAGATCTGCGTCCCATATCCACTATTAATGCAGCTGGTTTTAGACAGTTACTTGAGGTCTTGTGTCCTTGTTACCAAATTCCATCTCAACATCATTTTACTAGAAAAGCTATTCCTCACCCTTACCAGAAGGATCGTAAAAATGTAATTATTGGGCTACAAAATGCCATTCTACACACTGTACACTTAACCACAGATATGTGGACAAGCGGAACTGGGCAAACTAAGGATTATATGACTGTGACAGCCCACTGGGTTGGTGAATTGCCTTCACTAACAGGAACAACAGCAGCATGTACCCAAGTATGTCACATTTATCACTGGCTTCACAGCTGACAATCTGTTACAAAAACTAAGGGATGTCATTGCAACATGGCTTATCCCACGTGAACTCTCCTCAGGATATGTCATTTCTGATAACGCCACCAATATTGTGAGAGCATTACAGCTGGGTGAATTCCATCACATTTCCTGTTTTGCTTACACAATAAACATGGTGGTGCAGAGCTTTTTTAAAAAAAACAGGGACATGCAGGAGATGTTCTCTGTGGCCGTAAAATATCGAGACATTTCTGGCATTCAGCAACAGCATGTAGAAGATTGCAGCAGCTACAAGAGCAATTTAATTTGCCCTGCCACCAACTGAAGCAAGAGGTGGCAACAAGGTGGAACTGCACCCTTTATATTCTTCAGAGGATGTAGGAACAGCTAAAAGCCATTCACACTTACTCCACAAGCCATGACATTGGGAAAGAAGGGGAGATGCATTTTACTCAAGCGCAGTGGAGAATACTTTCCGTGTTGTGCAAGGTGCTGAAACCATTCGAACTAGTCACCTGTGAAGTGAGTTCAGACACTGCTAGCTTGAGTCAAGTGATTCTCTTAATTAGACTTTTGGAAAAGCAGCTTGAGAGACTGAAGGAGGATATTAAACAAATCAATTACGCTAAGTATGTCAGACTTGTAGATCAAGTACTTTATTCGCTTCACCAGGATCCAAGAGTTATCAAAATCATAAAATCGGATCACTACATTTTGGCGACTGTGCTTGATCCTAGGTTTAAGAGCTATGTATTCTCTTTGTTGCCAACTGACCCAGATCTGAAGAGATCCAAGGAGCTCCAGGTGAGCAAGATGACAGCTCAAGTGTTATGTGAGAGGACATCATCTCCTCCTTCAGTTTCTCAGTCGACTGCTGCTAGGAGAAAACGTAGTTTTCCCAAGAGACCCGGCCCAGGGATAATGCAGATGACTCAGAACAACATTTTGATATCTGGTCTGGTCTAAAAGAATTGTATATTTTTATATATATATATATATATATATATATATATTGTGGCAAGAGCCCGCTACTGCAGAAGCACACGCGTACAACTTCTTCCTTTTTATGGTTCTTTATTGTCAGGATGGTAATAATGTTTTGACACCGTATACTTGCACAACAATTATGGAGACACTCAACACTTACTATACATAGTCCAGCTCTCTGTCCAGATCAGCCAGCTAGCCCAGCGTTGATCTCCCTGAACAATAAAACAAGCAGGGTTTTATACCTGACACTCCTCCCACAGGCCTAGCTTGATGGATAGGTGACACACCCACCTTTTCTTTAAAAGGAAACGCCCATCCCTGGCTCTGTTTAGACTATCAGACCTACCCTGTCTGTTTTCTGAGAGGAAGCAGCTTTTAAATCATGTAAGTAAACCAATTTTAAACTACACATATGTTTTTACCTGGTTTAATCTCCACCTAGGTACATATCTGTGCCAATGTTTTACTCTACTTCCCTGTTTTCTCTGCACATTGCCAGCTAAATGTCTCCTTTTGTTACATATCCCTCCCCCTAGCGTCTCCAAGTAGGAGGACGTGGAATTCGCAAGGAGCGCATATTTTCGTGACAATGCATCTGCATTTTTGTGTAGAATCCCAGGCCTATGTTCTACTGGGAACTTGAAAGTTTCCAGTGCCAAGAACCAGCGGGTTACCTTGGCATTTACCTCCCGGTTGTTCTGCATCCATCTTAATGGTGCATGGTCTGTTATTAGGGTGAACTCTCTGCCTAGGAGATAATAGCGCAGAGCTTCTGTAGCCCATTTTATGGCGAGACATTCTTTCTCCACAGTGGCATATTTTTGTTCCCTTGGAAGCAACTTACGACTTAGGTACAGGACAGGATTTTCTACTCCATTCCTCTCCTGTGACAAGACTGCACCTAAGCCAACACCAGAAGCATCAGTTTGGAGGAAGAACCTCTGGGTAAAATCTGGTGCTTGTAGAACTGGAGAGGAACAAAGAGCTAACCGAAGATCAGACCAGGCGGTTTCTGCAGAGTCAGACCAGGTTAATCTATCTGGACAACTTTTTTTAACATGTCCGTAAGTGGAGCAGCTCTAGTGGTGAAGTGGCTTACAAACCGCCTGTAGTAACCTACTAAGCCTAAAAAGGTTCTTAACTGTGACTTTTTCTCTGGTCTTGTCCAATTTTTGACTGCCTCCACTTTGTCTAGCTGGGGTTTTACATGCCCTCGACCAACAATGTACCCCAAATATTTGGCTTCTCTCATGGCTATGGCACATTTCTCTGGATTAGCTGTTAACCCTGCGGACCGTAATGAAGCTAAGACTGCCTCAACTTTGGCTAAATGTGATCCCCAGTCTGGGGTATAAATCACTATATCGTCCAAGTAAGCAGCTGCATAAGCTGTGTGAGGTTGTAGCAATTTATTCATAGCCCTTTGGAAGGTGGCAGGTGCCTCATGCAACCCAAAGGCTAGGACTTTATATTGATAGTGACCATCAGGGGTGGAAAATGCAGTCTTTGGCTTGGCCGTGGAAGTCCGGGGAACTTGCCAATAACCCTTTGTTAGATCAAGGGTTGTTAAATAATTGCTACTAGCAAGATTTTCCACTAGTTCATCCACACGTGGCATCGGATAGGCATCAAACTGCGACATACTGTTTAGGCGCCTAAAGTCATTGCAGAACCTAATTGTCCCATTGGGTTTCGGGACAAGCACAATGGGACTATTCCATTTACTAGTGGACTCTTCAATTACATCTAACTGGGGAATCTTCTCGACCTCCTTTCTCACGTCCAGCCATCTGGCTTCTGTCATACGATATGGCTTCTGCTTGACAATGACTCCTGGTGCAGTGACAATGTCGTGTTCGATTAAGGTGGTGCACCCAGGAATGGAAGAGAAGACATCCCTGTTCCGGCGAATCATTTCTTCAGTCTGTTGTCTCTGCTGAATGGACAAGGCTGGCTCATTGGGCCCTTCTGACTTTTCAATGGCAGTACTCACTACCTGAGGAGAGAATTCCTCATCATGCCAGGGTTTAAGGAGGTTCACATGATATATTTGCTCCTCCCTTCTCCTACCTAACTGGTGGACTCTGTAATTGACAGGACCGACAGCCTCTAGAACTTCATATGGACCCTGCCAATGGGCAAAAAGTTTAGTTTCCTGGGTAGGAACCAGGACTAGGACCTTGTCCCCAGGCTTGAAAGATCAAACAACAGCACTTTTGTCATAACTTTTCTTCTGTCATTTCTGAGCCTCTTTTACATGTTGCTGCACAATGGGCCCTATCTTTCCTAGCCTCTCATACATTTGGGACACAAATTGTACCAGATTTGGCTCCCTGGGACCTTACTGTTCCCACCCTTCTTTTAACATATCCAAGATACCCCTGGGCTGTCTCCCAAACAATAACTCAAAGGGACTAAACCCTGTTGAAGCTTGAGGTACCTCACGGATGGCAAACATCAAATAGGGAATAAGAGTGTCCCAATCTTTTTTCTCTTGAGCCACTGCTTTCCTGAGCATGTGCTTTAATGTGTGGTTAAAGCATTCCACCAAGCCATCTGTTTGTGGATGGTATACAGAGGTGTGAAGCGCCGTAACCCCTAGCAACTGGCCCATGTCCTTCATCAGTTTAGACATGAATGGAGTACCCTGATCTGTGAGAATTACTTTGGGTATTCCCAAGCGTGTAAACATCCATACAAGTTCTTTAGTTATGGTGCTGGACTTTATGTTTCGTAGGGGAATTGCCTCTGGATACCTGGTTGCATAGTCAAGCACCACTAGTATATATTGGTGCCCACGTGCAGATTTTTCCAGGGGCCCCACAAGGTCCATAGCTATCCGTTCAAAGGGAACTTGTACTATTGGTATTGGAATGAGAGGTGCCCTGTACATGGGTTTAGGACAGGTTCTCTGACAAATGGGACAGGACCGGCAATACTTTTCACTGCCATGTGTACATCGGGCCAGTAAAACCTAAGCAGAACTCGTTCCCGTGTTTTATCCTCCCCAAGGTGTCCCCCACAGACATGTGTATGTGCTGCTTTTAACACTAGGGTTACATGGACCTGAGGAACCATTAATTGTTCTACTTTTTCCCCCTGTACATTAGCAACTCTATACAGGAAATTATTTTAAACAATAAAATATGGTATACCTTCTGCAGGCTGGGCGGCTTTCCCTACCCCCATTTACCTCAGTCACACTTTTAAAGGCATGTTCCAAAGTGGCATCATTAAGTTGGTCTCGAGCAAAGTCCTGCAAAGGAAACAAAATTGGTATTGCGAACCAGTCCGTATCCTCACTGACAGGCGGGGTGGGCTCATCTGTGACATCACCGACCAATGCTAGTTTGGACTGTCCATGTTTCCCCACAGTTGGATGCTTTTGTGGAACTCCTGCTGTGACTCCCAGGATGGCATTCCGGTTTGGCGTTTCCCAAAGATCGATGTCCAGATGTTGTGGATTCTTAGGCGGTTCCTTTAAGACCGGGCTTCTGACCGTTGCATCAGTTGTCGGCATGTCCGGCCGGATCCTCTCACCGAGGACATCATTAAACAGTGGGAAGTCTCGCCCCAAAATGAGTGGATATGGGATTTTAGGTGCTATGGCAGCTACCACCATAACAGTTTTGTATTTGAGTGTGACTGGTAGTATTGTTCTTTCATACTCCTCTGTTGTGCCATGTACGTAAATAACTTTCACTTTGGGCAACCGAGAAGTTATGGTTTCGGGTAAAGCAGAGCTGGAAACCAATAAGAGTTCACTCCCCGAGTCAACCAAGGCCAGAACAAGGTTTTGGTTGATTAGCACAGTCACCCGGAACAAACAAGGACTTCCTGATGTGGGACTCATGGTAAAACAGCTTGGAAATGCAGGTCCAATATGTGCTACAGAACAGTCCATGGGTTCCTGTAGTTTAGGACACTCTGCCCTAAAGTGGCCTGGCTCACCACATTCAAAACACTTCAGATTAGACAGCTTTGCACCTGGCCCTCTGTCCGTAGCAGTTTTGCCATTGAGCCCTGTGGCAAGGATTGTTAAACCTGGCTTTTGGCGTGGCAGCGGCTTTGGCACAAATGCAGATTCTTTAGTCATTTGCTGTAGCGCACAAAACCTTTCTACCACTGTGGCAAGCTCTTCATAAGTTTGTGGGTCTGATTGCAGAACCCACCTTTGCAAATCGCGGTTCAGCCCCCGGATGCAGTGATCTATCGCCAGAACTTCAATAATCCGAGAAGGTGAATTCTCCTCAGGCTGCAGCCACTTCTTTAAAATTTTAGAAAGCTCAGCCACTTGCGCTCTGACCGGTTTTTCTTTATCAAAGCGCCATTGGTGATAGCGCTGGGCTCTGCCTGGCCCAGAAACTCCAATGCGAGCCAATATCTCAGACTTTATGCACAGATAATCAGAGGCCCGTTCCTCATCTAGATCCATATAAGCTCGCTGAGCTTCAGCTGTCAGATATGGCGGCAGTCTCTCAGCCCAATCTTTAGGAGGCCATTTTGCCCTTTTTGCAAGTCTCTTGAAAGACACCAGATATGCTTCTACGTCATCAGCTGGTGACATTTTCTGGAGAACAGGACCAGGTGGTTCATTTCTGTCATGCCTCACCTGGCTTAACTCTTCTCTTAAGAGCCTTGTGTTTTCCACCTGTGCCTCAGCGACTTGTAGCATCTGAGCTTGCTGCTGTTGCTGCGCAGCGGCCACATTCAGGAGGGTTCTCAGTACTTCCTCCATGTTGACGTCTTCGCGGGTTGGGTAGCGGAAACTTGCTTCCCGGAGCATCCCACTCCTGACACCACTTGTGGAAAGAGCCCGCTACTGCAGAAGCACACGTGTACAACTTCTATCTTTTTATGGTTCTTTATTGTCAGGATGGTAATAATGTTTTGACACCGTATACTTGCACAGCAATTATGGAGACCCTCAACGCTTACTATACATAGTCCAGCTCTCTGTCCAGCTAGCCCAGCGTTGATCTCCCTGAACAATAAAACAAGCAGGGTTTTATATCTGACACTCCTCCCACAGGCCTAGCTTGATGGACAGGTGACACACCTACCTTCTCTTTAAAAGGAAACGCCCATCCCTGGCTCTGTTTAGACTATTAGACCCACCCTGTCTGTTTGCTGAGAGGAAGCAGCTTTTAAATCATGTAAGTAAACCAATTTTAAACTACACATATGTTTTTACCTGGTTTAATCTCCACCTAGGTACATAACTGTGCCAATGTTTTACTCTACTTCTCTGCTTTCTCTGCATATTGCCAGCTAAATGCCTCCTTTTGTTACAATATATAGCTATATTCTCTGCCCTAATGACCATTTTAGGTATACAAAAAGATATCAATATCAAGAGGCAGTTATCTAGTCAAACCTAGGTGGGTGTGTGTTTGAAATATTTCTTATTTTATGCTGCTAATATCAAGAGAATAATAGTAATGAGTCATGTTATGCCACACAGTAGTGCCCCCATTTCAAATTAAGCCACAGTAATTAACATCACAAAAATAAGGGATAAACTGATAGGCACCAATCAATACTTAAGAAGACATTGGATCTTCAATACATTATAGCAAAAATGTACACATAAAAGTCAGTAAGAAGGAGTCTTATTGAAGATATTGATCCTCCCAGAAATAATCCTATCATCAAAATAAAGCTCCTTTAATAAAAATGCTCCTTATATCATTTGTATCAGTCAATATGTCTACAGACTCGATAAATGAACCTGAAACTCTCCGTGTAGATCTCCGTTCTCACAACACGATAATATCGCAGTTCAGTGTTGACCTCTCATAGATCTGTTGGGCGCTACTCTGATTTCAGATCACATTCACAAAAGAATGGCAAAGACTTCAAATGGCTCTTCTCACGGATCTTTCAATTTATTCTCAAATCGAGTCAAGTAGTGCCAGAATCGGTCAACATGGCCATCCACGGTTCATATAAAAAAATATAAAAATATCCACATAGTGTGATACTGTATCAAAGTTTAAAACTTTTTATTAATAGCATTCAGATAAAATGTTAACGACTAGAATCCTTAGTTGAACAACATAGTACCTGTACCAGATATAGGGCCAGACTGGCCATCGGGCTCTTCTGGCAAATGCCAGAAGGGCCGATGGCACCGTGGGCCGGTCCGGCTACCTGCAATCACCATTGTAATTAAAAAAAAAAAAAAAATCCTACTTGCGGTGGAGCAGTCATGACGTGTGACATCATGACGGCTCTGTGGGCAGGGCCGCGCTTCAGGTTTGTGGCCGCGTGATGTAACATCAGAACGTTATGCGCGGACGCGTAGGACTGTATCAGAGGGCGCACAGGTTCCCGGAGGCTGCAGATGTGAGTACATTTTTTTTTCCACAGTCAAAATGGGTCCAACGAGGGGTAGTCTCTGCACGGAGGGTCAATCTCTGCACGGGGGAGAGGACAGTACCCGATAATCTCTGAAAGGGGCGGGAAGAGGACCCGATAATCTCTGAAGGGGGTTGGGAAGAGGACCCGATAATCTCTGAGGGGGGGGGAAGAGAGAGGACAGGAGCTGATAATCTCTGCCAGGGGGGGAGAGAAGACAGGACCCGATAATATGTGAAGGGGGGGAAGAGGACCCGATAATGTTTGAAGGGGGGGAGGGAGAGTACCTGATAATTTTTGAAGGGGAGGAGAGGACCCGATAATTTTTGAAGGGGGGGGAGAGAGGACAGAACCCAATTATCTCTGCCGGGGGGGGGGGAGAGGACAGGACCCGATAATATGTGAAGGGGGGGGGAAGAGGACCCAATAATATTTGAAGGGGGGGGGAGTGGGGCTGAAAATGCCTACAGGGTTAATGAAATGTCTGCAGGGGTGGGGCTGAAAATGCCTGCAGGTTTAATGAAATGTCTTGGGTTAGGGTGGGGCTGAAAATGTCTGAAGGGGGAGGAGAGGGGCTGAAATTGTCTACAGGGTTAATGAAATGTCTGCAGGGGTGGGGCTGAAAATGCCTGCAGGGTTAATGAAATGTCTTGGGTTAGGGTGGGGCTGAAAATGTCTGAAGGGGGGAGAGAGGGGCTGAAAATGTCTGCAGGGTTAATGAAATGTCTGCAGGGGTGGGGCTGAAAATGCCTGGAGGGTTATTGAAATGTCTTGGGTTAGGGTGGGGCTGATAATGTCTGAAGGGGGGAGAGAGGGGCTGAAAATGTCTACAGGGTTAATGAAATGTCTGCAGGGGTGGGGGGGAGAGGGGATAAAAATGTCTGCAGGGTTAATGGAATGTCTTGGGTGGTATTTAAAAAATATGGCAGTTTTGAGGGACATGATATTTTTTTTTGTGGCAGTTACATGGCTGTTCAACTATCACTA
Source organism: Mixophyes fleayi (assembly GCF_038048845.1). Classification (NCBI taxonomy): domain Eukaryota; kingdom Metazoa; phylum Chordata; class Amphibia; order Anura; family Limnodynastidae; genus Mixophyes; species Mixophyes fleayi. Next base: position 93,993,726 of record NC_134409.1, read on the forward strand.
TTATATTAAATACCAGTGAGATGGGGCAGGTAAAGGTTAATATTTTATTGACCACAAATGTTCAGATATTACTTGTATATGCCTGTACAATGGGGTAGTGTTATCGGGCCATAATGGAGTGTTTTGGTTTTTTTTACTAAAGAACCTAATAATTCTGGATTTGTTAACATTTTGTAATATAATACATTTTTTGCATCTTCAGTACAGGACTTCAAATTTCCAGAAGTCAGCGAGAAGACAACAAAGCAGCAAGAGAGAAGAGCAAGAACAGGTAAGAGACAACTGTCTAATCAATCTAAATTGAATGCTGGAGAATATTTTAGAATATTTATATTTAGGAGTATTCCTATACATTTGGGGGGAGGCGCTGTTGGTGTATTTCCCTACGGTGATCAAAACCCTTAATCAGGCCCTGGGTTTACTGTAGTCATTTTATGTTGTCTCACGCAGTCAGAACAGTCCGCTTTTGTAAATGTAGCAAACTGGTACTTGTTAATCTTTGACTGTGCTCAAAACATTTTCAGAATAGGTTTGGTTAGTTCGTGTCCAACTACATGTATCTGACAGTTCTTTCGATTGTTTTTCAAATGTGTTACCCATTTATGCTGAGGATGGTTATTTTAATTTTTTTACTTTTCTTGTGTCCTATTGATATGTCCGTATTAATCTCTGCAATGAAATGTCTTTTTATTATCCGTTATTTTATGATTTTCTTGTGAATGTGTATTCATTTATAATATTAAATGAATTTAACGTTTTGTACGTATCCCTGAATGTCTAATTAGCCATCTGTATGTATATGTTGTTTTTTTTTTATAATCTATTATATGTTTTTTATTAATCATCTTCAGCGCAGTTTGCTTAACCTTTTTTGTTCTATGTGTTGCAAATTCAGATGCTCTGGATTATTTGGATAAATATTATTTTAGCTATTGTCTTCACTTATCAGCCAGTTTTATTTGGTAAACTTGATATCTAAATATTTTGTGTACTTTTTTTGGGTTGAATCTGTTTCAATTCTGGTTTCTCTGGTGGATTGCTAAATTGAACAGATGCAATTTTTTAGTGGATGGGCTGACCGAATGGATTAGAGTGTTAAAATGTATTCTAAAAAAATAGTCAATTTAAATTCCTAATATGTTGACAAATCTCATTTAGTCTTGTATTAGTAGTTAATTTATGTAATGTTTGTTACATTTTAGGCTTATTGGTCAGGACAAGTTAAATTGGTGTATTCTCTTCTTTGTTGAGGTTTTGTAAGCTTTGATTGGATTTTTACTCTTTCTGGTATCTTTGGATAAGTTCAAGGAATGAGTGTTGCAAGGAAAGTCTCTTAGTATTTTATAATATTTTCTGCCATCTACTCACAGTTAAGGTCAGGGTCCCGGAAAAAGCTGCAGCATTGTAAATCCTTAGTCTCAGCCCCATGAAAGCGGGGGACCCAGGGCACGTACCCTTGTGACCCCCCTTAATCTGGCTCTGTATATCCCACACAAAGGAATACAATTTTAGCATGTTGGTACAAAAGTAGACTTGCTGATGCACTTAACTTGTTTTCATGAAGGAATCCCCCATCAGTGAAGAGGAGGGACACCATTATCCCAGAGACAGACAGCAGTCAATATACCTTTCATAAGGCACAGCATAGCATTGAGTGGAGGCATTGGACTGAAAGTTGAGCAAAAACAGAAGAGCATCTAACAAAATAAGTGGCCTTTGCTCCTTTGTCAGGTGAGATATATATATATATATATATATATATACTGAAATCTCACAATTTACACAATTCATTGGTTAATTTATCAACAATATTAAAAATAAACCCAAAATTGTCTCCCTTGAAGAGTTTTTGTACCCTGTTGGAAGAAAGTATGGACTCCAAACCAAAACGAAAAGGTGGAGCTGAAAAAATCAGGGAGAAGAAAAAGAAGACTCTTGAAGCTGATGCCGAAAAATGCGTTAAAATAACTGATATGTTCAGTCGTCATCAACAAGGTCACACTATTCCTGGGAAAACATCCACGGAAGAAAATGTTTCAGAAATGCAAATTGATCAAGAAAGTGAAACTCAGTTATGTATTCCAGAATCCCCAATCACCAGTCAACAGAAGGAACAGTCAGTTATATCTGTGCATGAGCACCAAATTGCCGCACTAGCGTATGGTCTAGTACCCGAACAAGATGTCAGCGTTGTCATGAAGGAATCCTTGCCAGAACAAGAGGGTGAAGAAAGGCAATTTTTTTTGGAAACCAGTAGCTTGCCATGTACACAAGTTTTAGAGTCACAGTCTCCATTCAATTATTATGTTCGGACGAAAACAAATCAGCTAGCTTTATTTTTTAGTTATCACCCAAAACAAAACATAAGTGATCATATCATAAAGAAAGCTGTCCTTCGCAAAGATGGATCAATCCGCAAGTGGCTGACATACTGTGAGGTCCAAAACGCTGTATTTTGCTCTGTCTGTCTGGCATTTTCAAAGACTTCTGTAACAAATCCATTCATTGAAGGAATGACAGACAGGAGACATATTCATCAAAGAATTGAAGAACACGAAAAAAGTGTACTGCACAGATCCTGCGCTGAAGCTTACTTTTTGAATGCCAGCAGTGCAGATATCAATAACTTACTGCTTTGCAATCAAATGTCTGTACACAGAGAACAAGTAAAAAAAAGACGTCAGATATTGGAGCGTGTGATAGACATTATAAAAGTGATTGGTAAATGTGGACTTAGCTATAGGGGAAACAAATTTGAGGCTGCATACACTTTAGAGGACATTTCTGTCGATCACGGCAATTTTTTAGAGTTTGTTTTACTGCTCAGCAAGTACGATGCTTGTCTTCAAGAACACATCAGTGATTGCATAACAAAAAGCAAGAAGTTGCATTCAAGAGGAAAGGGCAGAGGGTCGTTTATAACTTTTCTCTCCAAAACAACTCTTAACAAAGTTATAGAAACTATACGACAGCTTATTCAAGAGACCGTGACAAGTGATGTTAGAGAAGCTGGGATGTTCTCAGTACAAATTGACACCACTCAGGATATCACATCAAAAGAACAGTGTTCAGTAATTGTTCGTTATGTAACAGATCAAATTCATGAGAAGCTCCTTGCAGTGGTAGATTGTGAATCTTCAACTGGAGATTACTTTCTTAACTTGGTAAAGCAAGTTCTACAGAAATGCAAAATAAACATAAATAATTGCACTGGCAGTTCTACTGATGGCGCAGCAAACATGCAAGGACAATATAAAGGCTTCTCTACATGGTTGTCAACTGAATCACCACACCAAGTTCATGTCTGGTGTTATGCGCATGTACTGAATTTAGTACTGGCACATACCACAATAGGTGTTGTTGAAAGTGCCTCGTTATTTGCTTTAATTAATGATGTTGCAGTATTTATTCGGGACTCTTTTCAACGCATGAATACATGGCTAAGTGTCAGTCAGGACCCTCACCAACGAAGACTGTCTGTGATTGGTGAAACTCGCTGGTGGTCTAAAGATGCAGCACTTAGATAAGTATTTGGCTCATTTTCACAACCTGATTCTGCTTTGTACATTGACCTTGTTGTCACATTGGCAAAGATTAACGAGCACCCAGGATCTAAAGCTGAAGTGCGCCTAAAAGCAAGAACATTTGTGCAATCTCTTCTTAAATACGAGACCATTCTCACAGCTCAAAGTTTTCTTCGTATATTTGAATTGACAACACCATTGTCAAAATATTTACAAACAAGTGGTTTGGACATATTAAAAGCTCATCCCATGGTGTCTGGGACACAGGAAAATCTTAGAAAACTTGTAAGAGATTTTGATGGGGTTAAGAACACTGCAGATAATTTTGTAATGTGGGCAAATCACAAGCTGCAAAATCTTGAAGACTGTGACCTTGAAGTACAGACCACTCTACCTCAAAAAAGGTTAAGGAAGAAAAAAACCATGCCTGGTGAGTCTGCTCAAGACGAAGTTATATGTGATGCTATTACAGCATATGAAATACAAGTACACAATGTGATCCTTGACATAATCACTGAGAGCATAAATCGACGTTTTCTCGCCAGTGGATCACTGTATGCTGATTATGCTTGCCTGGACCCAAGGAACTTTTCCATCATAAGAGAACAAGGACTTCAGAACACAGCAATGGAAGACTTAAGTAAAGTCTTGATCAAATTTGATGAAAACGCCACAGCTGAAAATTTGCGCTGTGAATTAACTAATCTAGCTTTGCACTGGGAAAAATTAAAGACATCAGCGCTAGAAGAATATACTGTTCGAGTGGCAACAGAAATCCCTGCAGAAGACCAGAGTGAAGAAGGTGGTGACATAGAATTGGAGCTGGAGAATAAGCTATGTGCGACATGTAAGAACTGTGCCATTTGTTGCTATCAAATTCTACGGCGATACAATTTATTAGCAGATGCCTATAATGTGATTGGCCTGGCCTACAAATACATACTGACTCTATCATTCACACAAGTTGCTTGTGAGAGAAGCTTCTCCACCTTGAGGTTTATCAAGAATAGACTGAGGAATACTGTATCCCAGGATCATTTGGATTCTTTCATGCTGATGGATACAGAAAAAGACATTCTCATGAGTCTTGATGTGAAAGACATAATCGACAGAGTTGCAGAAAGGAGTGAAGTCCTGCGAAGTCAACTCATTCCTTAAAAGCTCGCCATGCACAGAGTTTTTGCAGTGATTTTAGGGGTTAGCTTTTATATGGGGGGAAATCACAAGGTTAAAAATAAGCTTCAGTTATATGTAAAGAATACAACATTTATATCACTCCTTGCCCACACTGGAGAGATCAGAAGCAATAACTATACTGCTATATAATTCAATACAATGTTGTATCCTTTAGATATTGCATAAGCTTATTCTTAACATGTGATTTCCCCAAAAATCTCTTTGAAATTACCTTCAAGTCTTAAAATAATCCAGTCTGTTAAATATACAGAATAAAAGTTACAGCAAAGGTGACAGCAGCCATAAAGGATGTGGGAAGTTAAGTAGCAGAGCCTCTTGTACCTGGTGGAAGGGGTCATGATGGAGGATCTGCTGACTTTTGGTTTGTTTACATTGTAGTAAATAGGTAGTTTCATGCAGTTCTGTGCAAAATTTCTGTGTTACATGTTTTACTTGTTATTTAAAATTCTTATGTTATTTATAATTCTTACGTTATTTAAAATACTTACGTTTTATGCTGTGGTTTATAGTATGTTATGATTCAATAAATTACTATGGCCATTACGTCTCAAAACAATTACTGTCTTATATGGTTCAGGGGGAAGTAGCATGGAAACATTATACATTGTATTTTAACTATATATTTTAAAAGATTAGGGTTTTTTGCATTTTCATGGTGCTCCAGGTGATTTGCACAACAAGGGAATTGATCAGGGTGGGCAGAGGACAAAGTGTGATACACAAGTTAGTGCTGATGTTTCATGTTGGACTGCACCAGCAACGCCACTTCAGTGTGCAACAATATTGTGCATGGAGCCCACAGCAGGTGGGCCTGTGTGCTTTAAATGCCAGGGCTGATTTTTAGTCCCAGTCCGGCCCTGACCAGATATAAGATGGAAATAAACCTTGTATGATCAATCAGTGCTTTTATCCGGGATAAAGCAGTGAAAGGCACAGGTTCCAGTATGTGGTTCAACAGATGACAGGTGCAGTCAGCTCTCCACTCTCACACCAATGCGTTTCAGCACACCCGGAGCCTTTATCAAGGTGAATTAGTGGAGACCAAAGCAATCCTAGGTGTTTTATACTCTCACAAAGTGTTACTTAGTCCATATGTGTGAAAGTACATAATTAGTACACATAACTGTTGAAATGTCCATAATACAATTCCTCCATAAGTAGTTTAAAATACTTCTCAAAATGCATAAATCAGATAAATAAAAAACATATAAAAAAAACATATATTAAACATCTAAATAACATAAATAGCTGTCTCATTAATCAATAAAATTGGATATAAATAAATAAATGACTCAAAGACCCCAGTGGTCTCCCATCCACACACCAACCCAAGCTATCATTGCTTAGGTTCTCTTATCAATCTCAGTGTGACTCCAATGTACTGTTCTAGCTTTAATAAATGAGTCTTCTGTAAGAAACCACTTCAACTCAAAATCCTGATTTAACCCTCCTGGAGAGAGTGTATCCAAATCATAGATCCATTTCATCTCACATTTAGCTAAAGCTATCATAGAATTTCTTTGCCTCCAGTTGTTCTCAACCTTATTGATAGCTAAACGTTCTTCAAACCACTGCCTGCACAATTATGATGATGTTTGAAATGGACAGAAACTGAATGATTTTCATACCCCTTTTTAATATTCCGCAAATGTTCGGACAATCTAACTTTTAATGGACAAGATGTGCGTTCTACATAAAAGAGACCACATTTGCATTCCAGGAGATATGCTACGTTTTGGGTGTTACAACTCAAAAAGGTTTTCATGGAAAACTTGTGGCCTTCAACTTCAAAACTAGAAATGTTATTCTTTTGATCCGAAAAGGTAATGCTACAAGCTGCACACATACCACATCTAAAAAAAACTTTTGAAACAACTACCGGGGGTAAATGTATGAAGCTCTGGGTTCTTCAACACCCGCGAGTTCGGCGTCTTCAGCGTTTAAATTTAAAGCGGCGCTACCTTGTAAAGGGAAACTTCCCTTTACAAGGCAGCGCCGCTTTAAATTTAAACGCCGAAGACGCCGAACTCGCAGGTATTGAAGAACCCGGAGCTTAATACATTTACCCCCCGATCTCTTAGTTTCTATGAGGGCACTTCTTACCAGATTATCCCTTAAATTAGAGGCCCGTCTATAGACGAACTTAGGTTTATCTGAAACAATATCACTAAGAGAAGGGTCTTTTTTCAAAATATTCCAATATTTTGTTACCATAGTTTCAATCATTTTATATTGAGAATTGAACTGGGTAATAAATGCTATCTTGTTGTCATGTGATCTCTTGTCAGGATGAGAGTCAAGAATCTGATCTCTTTCTTTGTTATTAACCTGTTCTATGGCTATATTTAACTGCTTTTCTTTGTACCCTTTACTAAGAAATTGATTCTTCATTAAACATGTTTGTTCTTTAAATATGCCTGGATCGGAACAGTTCCTTTTGAGCCGTAGGAACTGTCCCTTTGGGACATTTTATAGGCACTTATTATGATGACCACTAGTGGCCAGAATGTATGAATTGGAATCTGTCGGTTTCCTGTACATTTTTTGTACAGATATTCTGATTGGCTATATATATACTTAGTTCTAAAATAAAATCACTGTGTCTGTACTGATTTCAAATGTAAATTCAACGTTAATGTCATTTTTGTTGAGTTGTTCACAAAATACATTAAGATTCAATCGATCTCCCTTCCAAATAAAAAGGACATCATCTATATATCTCATCCATAACACCAGGCTCGTTCCAAGCTTATCACCATCCCATATGGTGAATTCCTCCCAAAACGTCAAGAAAAGATTTGCATAGCTCGGAGCGAACCTGGTGCCCATGGCTGTAGCATTACGCAGTAATGCCCCCAGTTAATATTATGCCACAGTAATGTCCCTCTTTATCACACTCTGCCATGCTGCTTTTGCACCCCCTTCACACTCTGCCAAGCTGCCTTTGGTCCCCCTTCACACTCTGCCATGCTGCCTTTGCTCCCACTTCACACTCTGCCATGCTGCCTTTGCTCCCTCTTCACACTCTGCCATGCTGCTTTTGCGCCTCCTTAACACTTTGCCATGCTGCTTTTGCTCCCCTTTCACACTCTGCCAAGCTCCCTCTTTTCCCACTTCACACTCTGCCATGCTGCCTTTGCTCCCCCATCACACTCTGCCATACTGCCTTTGCTCCCACATCACACTCTACCATTCTGCCTTTGCTCCCCTTCACATTCTGCCATGCTGCCTTTGCTTCCCCTTCACACTCTGCCATGCTGGTTTTGCTCCCCCCCTTGATTTTATTCCTTCACTTACCTTTTCTATTGGCTTCTTTCTTCTCTTGTCTTCTGTCTTCTTGCTTGCCGCCGACTAGTCTCTGCGCCGCTCCTCACTGGATGTTGGGCATGATGACATCATGCCACATATTCAGTGCGGACAGAGCAGGGTGTAGGACCTTCCCCAAACTGTTGCCACACAGTTTGCAAAACTAAATATTTTGGAAGCCCCTGCGCACAGAAACAAATGCAGCCTCTTTATCCTTTTAGCACAAACCCCCTTATTGTGCTCCAAGTAATAACAAATGCAGAATTGAAAAGGAATGAGATGGCGCTATTGATATCATATAATAAAAACAAATGCATAAAAGTCCCGAATGAACAGTTCAATTAAAAGTCAATCTTGATGATGGTTTTCACCTTGATTCAAGTCCTCTTGATTCCCACATCAATCCGTTGATCATAGAAAGAAAAAACATCCAGAAAATATGTCTTAGAATGACTTTTATCACACATCAAAATGGTTGAACTCGTTATGGTTCCTCTATTCACCGGTGAAATATAACATATAACATGCAACACCCCGTGATAGGTACTGGATGTCTTTTAAAATGTACACTTACACAAAAAACGGATAGCTGAGTCCAGTGGACGACTTCTCCCCCTTTACTGAAGTCAATATTTGCTCCGTACCAATATAGAGAAAAAAAGAATTCCTCATGTGTAAAATAGTTGGTACATTTATTTCAACAACGGGCACACATCCCGATAAAACATAAAAACATATGATGTTAAAACATACGACCATCAGGTGAAGGTGGACTCTTGCCCCCACTCAGAAAATAACGGGCACATAAGGAGATGTTAATGTCAGAGTCCGGGCCGCCGGCTTAATCACTCACGGATCCCGCTGTTGCTGGGTGGAAGGGAGTTCCCCTGCACGTTCTTCTGACATCACCTACTCCTTTCCAGCGCGTTTCGAATACCAAATCTTTATCAAGGCATAGTAGGCGAATATTTCCACGATCTTAAATAGTGTCCTCTTAATTAACTTCCTATACAATAAACACTTTTCACATGACATAGCCCGATAATATACTGATGTAAGAATACCAATACTCTTATAAACGGCTCTTATATACATCAAAAATAAAACAAATAAGATGAATTCAAATAATTCCACATATGAGCCTAGCTAGCATAACTAAGTGTCATAAAGCCCCAGACTCCTTTGTATATCACTTCTCAAGTTTTATAATGATCACTAGAAAAACACTCAAAAATCTATATGAAGTGTCATCAAACATTTCAAAACCCCCCACTTATAACCTGAATCTCATTCTTTAGAATTTATATATCCTTTTCCATTTAATTAACCCTTTCCTTCTTTATTCCTGTAAAAACCATTTTACTTCAAAGTCCTTATTCAGACCTTTCGGGGTTAAGGTACCCATGGAATAAATCATCTTCATTTCACACTTGGCCAATTCTACTTTAGAATCTTTTTTTCTCCAATCACCAATAATTTTTTTGATTCCACAAAAGAATTTTATGGCATTCACATTACATCCATGAGCAGACAGGGAGTGTTGCTCGTATCCCTTCCTGATGTTTCTTACATGCTCTCCCCATCTTTGTTTTAACTTTCTCCCCGTTCTCCCTATATATTGGATATTATATGATATCAATAGTGCCATCTTATTCCTTTTCAATTGTGCATTTGTTGCCACAAAGTCTCCGCAAAGTTGGAAGCATAGCATTGTGCAAAATGACTTGGTATACTGAATCATTAAGATTGCACTTCACTGGAGATAAGGGTCCTAGCCCAAACCCTGAGAAACAACCAATACCATTATCCCTCCTCCACCAAATGTCACAGTTAGCATAAGCAGCCAGGCAGGTAAAGTTCTACCAGTACTGATTACCACGGCACTGTGAACCCCAACAACGTTGTAAACGACATGGGACTAACGATGCCTATAAGCCCTAAAGTAATAAAATGACTACTTAACATATGTCAGACATGCATTTTTTCCGGAGCTTGAAATCACCGCCCAGGGTCCAATCCAAATGGCCTAAAGACCTACAGTATGAAATTACGTAATTTAGTATTGACAGACTGAATATGCCGGTTTTAAAGCGGAAATACCCAGACCCCACGCCTGTAATAATGGAATGCAGCCACTAAGCTCTTCAGAATTACCAATTTTGTATCACAAATATTTGCAAATGTAGACTGCAATTCTAGGTGCTAGATTTTATACACCCCTGGCAACTGGTCTGATTGAATCACCTCAATTCAATAATTAACAGGTGTGACCAAATACTTTTGTCCATATAGTGTCTATCTATCTATCTATCTATCTATCTATCTATCTATCTATCTATCTATCTATCTATCTATCTATCTATCACGATAGATAGATAGATAGATAGATAGATAGATAGATAGATAGATAGATAGATATAGATATATCTTTCTAACCATAAAAGTTCAAAGTTTGCAATTACCTCAAAGCATGCCTAACTTAAAAATGTTTGCAATTGTTAAATGAAGGTGTAATGGCTTTGTGTGTGTTATGGAATTAAGACTGTACGTCCCAATGTCGCAAGGAGTAATGTGAATGACAAGTATTCTCTGTACAGTGCTGCATAATTGGTGGTGCTATATAATTAGATGATCATGATGATGATGATGATAATGAAATGGCCTGATTTACATAGCCAATACACCAAAATTCAAAGGTATATTCATACGTCTACCTATGAAACAAACAAAATATGCCAGAAAGGAATATTTGATCTGTCAAGTTCATTAGGATCCTCATGCTTTTATTCATAGGTTCATTATTATTTAGTGCACACATTTACTATTTGCATGTAATTGAAATCAATGACATTGATGTGTAATGGGAACACATCTCTTAAAATAAAGTGATGCACATTTCAACAAATAATCACATTTAAAGCGACTTTGGTTAATGTTAATTTAACATCTGGTTTTACTATGTCTCTCACTAGGAGTCTAGATTACAAAAAAATTATATTAAAGATTAAACGCATATTAAAACATACTTTACATGAATCACAATGCTAATTGCTTACAACCCTTTAGTAATACCACATATGATGTAAATATAATTATATATCATTTTATCAATAAGCTTATTAAAGGAATACAACATGGAATTTATGTGGGATTATCAAAAATGCCTTTAAACAGAATTTAAATTTTAGGCACACCTTGGATGTGTATATAATGACGAAATTTGAGAAGCTAACTCAGGCACAAAATGTACAAATTTCAGTTTAGAAATGTAAATTGTCTTGCTGCTATGGCATAAATTAGTTATTTTTGCCTTGCTGGTAGATATAATAATGATGATGGTAATAACTGTATGCATATATCAGGGACTGCTCTAAGACACATATTTGTTATTTTATGCAAGAGATAAAAATGGGTGTATTAAATTTGTATGATGAGAATAGTGAGACACTGTCCTGTCTGGTGTCAAAATCTGGAAACAAATTAGCAATTCAGTAGTATGGTGACTAATGGAAGGAAGAGTAGTTCTGGGGGAGGAGGGGGTTGGCAACCATGCACAGCATCAGGGAACGGAAAACCATCATCAATATTGTTCTACTGCAAGTTTACTGGTTAAAAAAGGAGCTAACTTTCAATCTTTGTTATTAAGCAAGAGAAACGGGCTAAACATAATGTTACAAGCACAGAGTGAGAGAGTTTAACATTTTATTATGTAAATCTTCTTTTATTAAACTGGATAGTGTATATTATAAATGACACATATTAGAACTAAAGATGAGCAGTTTGGATTCAGAGAAATCCAGTGGATCCAAGTTTTGGGCTTCCGAGTGTAGCCGAGTCATTACTCAGTTTCATGCACCAAATTCAGATCTAAAAATGAGGCAAAACCTCATTTCCGGTACTATTTCAGATCTCGCGAGTTTTGGATCAATATCTTCTCTATATAGCCCTCCCCCAATCATCATCTGCCATTTTAGAAGTGATAGCATGTGGATAGGAGGGTGGCTGCAATTGTTTACTAAGAAAATTGTTTGTAAGGGGCTAGTTAGGGTGAAAGAGGTAATTTATATAGAAATAGCTCTGATTATACTGCAGTTTATTTAGAGATCAGTCTGTTAGAATTGTGTCCTGATCAATTGGGTGTCAGAGAGTGAAAAGTAGTGGCAACTGGTTGTTATTATAGTATATATAATATAGACATCTGAATTGTTTAGTGGAGAAAAAACAGGGTGCTCTATGACTCTGAGCAGCACACCCCAAAAAACATAGATTTCTTGTTTTAAATGTCAAAGTGTTTCAATATGCCATACTTGCCTACTCTCCCGAAACTTCCAGGAGATTAACGAATTTCTGGGAGTCCACCCGAAGTCCCGGAAGAGTGGACAACCCTCCCGGATCCTAAAAAATGCCGAAATTCACAGCATTGAATATCGGGGACTAAATTACGTCATTAAGCCTCGCCCTCCGCTATTCAATGCCGTGAATTTACGCATTTTATAGAGTGCTTGGCTATGGTAACGCAAAGGCGTCACCACTCTCCCTCCTACCCCTATCACGTGACCTGTCCTCCCAGAAGACAGAGTCACAAAGTCAGCAACTATGCAATATGCAAGCGATGGTGGGAGGGGTGTTAGAAACAGTAGGTAATTGCTGTTTTCATTCTGTCTGCTGCAGTGTTGTTTCCAGCCTCGGTGTGATCACTTGAACTCCTCTCACCTGCATCTCAATCTGACACCTGCCCTGATTGGCTACTCCTTTTTTAAATGCCTGTCAGTTTCACTGACGGTTATAGCGTTCAGTTCCTGGCTGCTGACCTGCTCCTGTGTAGTGTGCTGATTCCTGGATTGATTTTCTGTGTATAACCTTTGGGTCATTTCCTAGACTGTGTTTATTGCTGGTGGCCCTGAACTTTTGTTTGTGACTGGGATATCCTTGCTTTCTTCCGGCCCTGACCCTTGTCTGAACCTTACCTCGCTGCCTGCTTCTGTCCTCGGACCCGGCTTGTTCCTGACCGCGGTTATTTCCTATTTTCTTCCTATATCATAATATTGTGATATTCATAATCTTGCACTATGCTGAGTTTAAGTCCTGGGGGCATATGAGTACCTGTGAGCGCTACAAGCTCTACGGGAAAGGTGGCTACTATAGGTGAAGACCTCTACACCCTGTTCTGCAAGCTTGTGATAATCAGCTATTAGTCAAAACATTTAGCTGTTAGCCTTAACAAGGAGCAGTACCAGTGACATCTGAACTATTTAGTGGAGAAAACAAATGGTGCTGTTTGACTATGAGCAGCACACCCAAAAAAAACAAATAGATTACTTGCTTTTAAAAGTCCAGGGGCTATATTTACTAAGCTGCGGGTTTGAAAAAGTGGGGATGTTGCCTATAGCAACCAATCAGGTTCTAGCTTTCATTTATTTAGTAACTTCTACAAAATGAAAGCTAGAATCTGATTGGTTGCTATAGGCAACATCCCCACTTTTTCAAACCCGCAGCTTAGTAAATCTAGCCCCAAGTGTTTCCAGCTGAAAGCAATATTGTGAGGGGCAGTATCAGTGAGTGTGACATTTGAACTGTTTAGTGCAGAAAAAAACAGGGTGCTGTTTGACTGTGAGCAACAGACTCCAAAAAACAGGTAGATTTTTTTGCTTTAAAATTCCAAGGGGTAAATTTATCAAGCTGAGAGTTTGAAAAAGTGGCGATGTTGCCTTTAGCAACCAATCAGATTCTAGATATTATATATTTTGTACATTCTACAAAATTACAGGTGTTTCAAGCTGCAAACAATTTTGTCAGGTGAGTGTAACATTTGAACAATTTAGTGGAGAGACAACAGGGTGCTGTTTGACTGTGAGCAGCACACCCCAAAACACAAATAGATTTTTTTGCTTTAAAATTCCATGTGTTTCAACCTGAATGCAAATTTTGGCAGAAGAGGTATCAGTGAGTGTGACATTTGAACAATTTAGTGGAGAAAAAACAGGGTGCTGTTGCTGTATGACTGCAGCACACTCAAAAAACAAATATATTAAAATGCTTAGCGGTTGATAACATATCTATAACCCTTCATCTTAACCTTAGCACTTATCATATATAATAAAGACACCACACCGACTTGTTGGCAAATTAAGTTGTTTATTTAAATAAGCACACACTAATATGGTGGAGGGAGAACAATGTAAGCAGCATCAGCAAAGACCTAATACCAATCCAAATGTCCCATCATGGGTCACCCAGCCTTGGGATATCAGTACATATCCACCATTTTGCCTAAGCACACCCTTGTCATTAATTCATAAAACAGGACAATAATACCAGGCATTCCAGAACCAGAACCCTTCTGGGCTAATTGCAATGCACCACAAGACAGTACCCGGGGGCGGTACTTGCACAGACCCTGAGCCGACTCTTTGAAGGGAACGGGTTCCAAATGCCTCACTATCATCAAAGTGTGCTGGACCAATCTTGCCCACTGACTATACAATGTTCTCCTGTAAAGCCAAAGGCTGTACCAACTGCAGAACTAGAACTATGATTGTTGCACCGAATCTGTGTATCACGTGGCTCTTCATATCTTCGGGTCTGCACCCGTACCAGTTAACATAGCCCGTGCACCACGTGGTCCCTCTTACCTCCGGGGCTCCACCAGGTCCGGTACCAGATACCAGAGCTTATGCAACACGTAGCTCACCCACCCTTCGGTCCGCACCAGATCCAGGACAAAAACATGGGGAGTAGCTCCCCTACCACAGGACACACCAGCAGGAAGCCGAACTCCAGAATCCACCAACGTACACCGGATCCAGCAGAAGGAATGGGAGGGAGGGTAGTTTTCCTGGATCCAAGAGGACTGGATGACCCCTCCCTGAGATTTTAAGAACCAATTGTCTAAATTTAAATTATGTTGTTGAGCAGTGTCAGAAGAATTGTAAGGTAACATTTCCTCCTTTACCTATCTCATTGGACGTGTGGTGGCAGCTACAAGTAGCTCCAACTTCAAGTAGCATTGCCCTCTTGTCAACCATGGCTCAGGCTACAGAACAGGAGCATCCCAGTACCAGTACTGACTGTCATAGTACTTTTTTGACTTCTACTAGTAAAAAAGGTCATGCAAGAACAAAGTGTAAGAAAGCGTGCTCAAAATCCAAACACTGTTTGTCAAACTCATAGAAAACATCATCTCTTGATGAAAGGATTAATGGAGAAGTTTCTCATGAATGTGGTGATTCAGAAAGAATGTAGAGACGGTATATATCAGTGCAGATTTAAAACTCACTGCTGCCTTTGTGCTACTACTCTTATCTACAATAAAGTAAATAATATATACTAAAAACTCAAACAATGTAGCACAACACGGCACTAGAGTTTTAGATACTTTCCATCAATTAATCAAATAAAAATCTTACTACAACATGATAAGTGTAAATCAGCTTAGATCTGATATGTACTACCAAATCCTATTAGAGTCCCGAATTCATATAGTGAATATAATGATATAAACCAATAATTATATACTGTTTCCACTTGTTAGTATGTGAAAATGAACAGTTCATTCATCCGATTCAAAACTTTAACAATGGGCACATCTCCCGTGTGGTCTCTTCTAACAACAGCCCCTCAGGGAGATACACTTGCGAGATCCCCGTGGTTAATCAGCATTTTATCTCCACTAGGAACTTGGTCATCTCGATTATAAAGAGTCAATGTCTGCCAATGTATCTTCACCCTGTCAGCCCCGTGGATCGTAGAACTATATTAAACCAGATCCACGAATCCCGTCAATGTGTTTCCTTTTAATGTCTCACACCGGAGACCGACCGGATATATCAGAGGTAAAAGGAGAGATATAGGAAATGCCAATAGTGCATTATCTTCTTTATAAAAGGTTTTATTTGAACACTTAAATTAGATCTATCAGATCTAGATTTATCAGATCCAAGCTGATTTAGACTTATCAAGTTGTAGTAAGATTTTTATTTGATTAATTGATGGAAAGTATGTAAAACTCTAGTGCCGTGTTGTGCTACATTGTTTGAATGTGGTGATTTGTCCAAAAAAGGAAAATAGCTAATATTCCATACACCACCCACGGTGGCAAGACAAGACTCAGACCATGCATACTTTTTGCAAGTATTGGTCTTGCTACCACTGGTACACGTGTTAGAATGCCCATGCAAATATAAAACAGAGTGCCCAATACGGCAATGCATCTTCCCATGCATCACTTTCTCGCTCAGAGTATAGGTCTGTCACTTCTAAAACAGACACATCAGTGCATGAAAAGAACACTGAGGCTGGAGAACAACTTGGGCACTCACAGAATCCTGAGGAGAGTCTAAGAGTATCCATGAGTGCTATATGTGAGTCTGAAGTTTCAGATTCTGACACAGTAAGAGCAGCTTCCAACTCAAATTTCTCAACCATTTGGAAATGTGAGGATGAGTGGTAATTAGGGTGATTTATACATAGAAAATGAGGATGCTACTTTTGCACTTGCGAATGTATAAGAGGATGATGGGGAGAATTGTGGATTTAAAAATAATTGTGTTGTGCTTGAACAAGATAATGAGAAGGATGATGATTGTGTTGAACTAAGGCATCCACCAGTGGTACCACCTCACGCCCATGATAAGCACATTGAAATGCTAGGGCATAAGACCAAAGAAAGCACATCATGTTGGAAATATTTTTATCCCAACCTAGACAACATTTGTCAAGGCATCTGTTGCCTTTGTGACGCCTCAATAGGTAGAGATAGGGACTTCGATCATCTAAGCACTTCATCCCATTTACGTCATTTGCAGCTAGTTCAATAAAGACGTTTTTCAAATGATGAAAAATTGTATGTAGTAGCAAGCATTCCAGCATTACCTAGCAGCCAAATGGATAGGCACCTCATGCAATCTTCATCATCAACACCTTCATCATGGATCTCCTCATTATTAGTATGTAGTTCAGCCTCCAATTTTACCATTCCAACTGACTCCCCTATTGCAATCCATGATTCTCAAGAGACATCCTTGCACACTACAGGGTGATACATCTATACAGAAGGGGACCAAGGAGAGTAAGCATAGTTTTACACAATTATCTGTAAAGCAAGCGCTTGCAAGAGGACAAAATTATGACAGCCAGCATCTTGTTGCACATTGGATCACTAAAGCAACGACAGCTATCTTAGCATTGGATGTGCATTCAATTTCCACCATCAATGCATCAGCTGTTAGCCAATTATATGAGTTCATGTGTCCAAGCTACCAAATTCCATCTCGATTCCATTTCTCCCGAACAGCAATTCATCAACTGTACCAGGAGGTTAGACAAAAACTAATAGAATCCCTAGAAATTGCCATTCTACTTACTGCCACTTAACTATGTATATGTGGATAAGTGGTACTGGTCAAACAAAAGACTACATGACCGTCACAGCCCACTGGGTCGGGGTATCACAATCAGCAGCAGCAGCAGCACTGGTAGCTTCACCATCATCCCATTCATCCTTTCAGCATAGTAGTGCTTGCCAGATCATCACAGGCAAGCTACTCTTTGTTGCTAAAAAAAATGTATGTTTTCCCAGGTGCAAATGTTATAAGGTAAACATAATGTATTGGTATTTGCAATCTATCTAAACCAATATATTAACTAGAGATGGGCGGGTCCGGTTCTCCGAGAACCGAACCCACCCGAACTTTGGGTATCCGAGTACCGAGCTGAGCAACTCGGTACTCTCCCGCCCATTCCGAATCCAAATCGAGGCCGAACGTCATTGTGACGTCGTCAGATCTCGGGGCTCGGTTCTCGCGATACTTCAACTTTATAAATACACGCCTCCACAGCAATCCATCGCCATTTGACAGAGGGAGAGAGCAGGGTGTAGTCATAGGCTAATTAGAGCAGGGACAGAGAATACAATATTGTTCTTGCAATTGCTCTAACCAAAATCGCTAGTGCAGAGAGGAGGATAGAGGTTTATTATTTTTTCTTCATATTTGGCACTCCCCAGCGCTTTTGGGGTGTCCCCCATAATTGTGCATAAATATTTCTGGCTGTCAAAAGTCATATCTGTCAGCAGTATCTACTAAATAATTTTTAGCACTCCTCAGTGCTTTTGGGGTGTCCTCCCTAATTGTGCATTAATATTTCTGGCTGTCAAAAGTCATATCTGTCAGCAGTATCTACTAAATAATTTTTAGCACTCCTCAGTGCTTTTGGGGTGTCCTCCCTAATTGTGCATTAATATTTCTGGCTGTCAAAAGTCATATCTGTCAGCAGTATCTACTAAATAATTTTTAGCACTCCTCAGTGCTTTTGGGGTGTCCTCCCTAATTGTGCATTAATATTTCTGGCTGTCAAAAGTCATATCTGTCAGCAGTATCTACTAAATAATTTTTAGCACTTCTCAGTGCTTTTGGGGTGTCCTCCCTCATTGTGCATTAATATTTCTGGCTGTCAAAAGTCATTTCTGTCAGCAGTATCTACTAAATAATTTTTAGCACACCTCAGTGCTTTTGGGGTGTCCTCCCTAATTGTGCATTAATATTTCTGGCTGTCAAAAGTCATATCTGTCAGCAGTATCTACTAAATAATTTTTAGCACTCCTCAGTGCTTTTGGGGTGTCCTCCCTAATTGTGCATTAATATTTCTGGCTGTCAAAAGTCATATCTGTCAGCAGTATCTACTAAATAATTTTTAGCACTCCTCAGTGCTTTTGGGGTGTCCTCCCTAATTGTGCATTGATATTTCTGGCTGTCAAAAGTCATATCTGTCAGCAGTATCTACTAAATAATTTTTAGCACTCCTCAGTGCTTTTGGGGTGTCCTCCCTAATTGTGCATTAATATTTCTGGCTGTCAAAAGTCATTTCTGTCAGCAGTATCTACTAAATAATTTTTAGCACTCCCCAGTGGTTTGCGCTCAGAATGGATTCAAAGCAGTCCACATATGATCTGAATGAGCAACCAGGTTCTGTCACCAGTCCTGATGTTAGTGTTCCCAGTACGTCATCTGGCCAAGGCGATGTCAAACAACAGAGTGTTTTCAAATTAGTGCAAAAAGCAAAAACAAAAAAAAAATTTACTGTATTGAAGCGAAAAAGAAGTGTAACTGAGCAAAAGTTAAGTGACGATAAAAAAAAAATTGCAAGCATGCCATTCTACACACGCAGTGGCAAAGAGAGAATGAGGCCTTCACCTTTGGCTATTAGTGGCAGATCCCAAAAAGTTACCCAGCCTACAATTGGTGCACAACTACTGTTACGCGTCAAAGCCGAGCTGCAAGATAACAGTGAGGCATTACAGGAGAATATTTGCTCTGATTCACAAATGACAACAATCCCTGTGGAGAGTCCATCCAACAGTGGGATGTCTAATCGTGAGCATTCTGCTGATGTGTGCCTTAATAGCCCGAGTGTAGCCGGTGATACCCAAATTGAGGATGCTACTTTGGAATTAGAAGAGGATGAGGGGGAGATTTGTGTAGGCGACAAGGGCGCTAATGAGGATGTTGATGAGGATGAGGTTGTTTGTGTAAGTCCTGCACCAGTGGCAGCAGTTCTGGCACGTGACAAGAAAAAGGCCATTGTCATGCCTGGGCATAAAACAAAAAAATCCACTTCTTATGTGTGGAATTATTTCTACCCAAATCCAGACAACAATTGTATAGCCATTTGTAGTGTATGTGAAGCCACAGTCAGTCGAGGGAGGGACCTTAACCATCTTGGAACCTCGTCTATGTTACGCCATTTAACGAGAGTTCATGGCAAAGTGTTGGGAAAAGCTGAAAGTTCTTCCCAAAAGAATACAAGCACTCCCTCATCAGCTAAGACCCTCCGCTCACCGACATACCGACGGCTACAAAATACACCCAGCACACCATCCTCATCAATATCCTCAGTAGCGCTCGGAGTTAGCCCGGCATCCCACTTAAGGCTGGATGACTCCGGCACTATTATTGATTCCTCTGAAGAAAGCGTTAGTCCTGCTGCTGCTGTTGCTGCTGCTGGGAGTGAATCGTCATCCCAGAGGCAGGTTAATAAAATGAGCAGTCCTACATTTCAGCAATTAACTGTGAAACAATCATTTGCGAGGGGAAGCAAATATGACAGCAGTCACCCAGTCGCCAAGCGAATCACAGACGCCATGGCTGCAATGTTAGTGTTAGATCTGTGTCCAATCTCCACAATAAACGCAGCTGGTTTTTCACAGTTAATTGAGGTTTTGTGTCCGCGTTACAGAATTCCATCGCGACATCATTTCTCCCGTAAAGCTATTCCACAACTATACCAAAAAGTGTGTAAAAATGTAGAGATTGCGCTGAAAAATGCCATTCTGCCCACTGTTCACTTAACCACAGATATGTGGACAAGTGGAAGTGGCCAAACCAAAGACTATATGACTGTGACAGCCCACTGGGTTGGTCATTCACCTTCACCAGCAGGAACAGCAGCAGCATGTACACCACTACGTAACATTTGTCACAGGCAGGCCACTCTTTGTATCACCGGCTTCACTAACAGGCATACGGCTGACAATTTGTTACGCAAACTGAGAGATGTGATTGATGCATGGCTTATACCACTCGGACTCTCCCCAGGGTATGTCATTTCAGATAACGCCAACAATATAGTGCGAGCATTACAGCTGGGTGATTTCCAACATATTCCCTGTTTTGCTCACACCATCAACTTGGTGGTGCAGAGCTTCCTACGAAATAACCGTGAGGTGCAGGAGATGCTTTTGGTGGCCCGTAAAATTTCAGGCCATTTCAGGCATTCAGCCACAGCATGTAGGAGATTACAGCAGCTCCAAGAGCAGTTTAACTTGCCCTGCCACCAACTTAAGCAAGAGGTGGTAACTCGGTGGAATTCCACCCTGTACATGCTTCAGAGGATGGAGGAACAGCGCAAAGCCATCCAAGCATATTGCACAAGTCATGACATTGGGAAAGGAGGGGGGATGTATTTCACTCTTGCACAGTGGGGAATCCTTTCAGTGCTGTGCAAGGTGCTGAAACCATTTGAAGTTGTGACATGTGAGGTCAGTGCAGACTCTGCTAGTTTGAGCCAAGTCATTCCTTTAATTAGACTATTGGAAAAGCAGCTTGAGAAAATGAAGGAGGAGCTGAAAGCAAGCAATTCAGCAAAGTATGTTGGCCTTGTCGATCAAGTACTTAATTCGCTTCACAATGATCCTCGAGTTATTAAGATCTTGAACTCGGATCAGTACGTTTTGGCCACTGTGCTTGATCCAAGGTTTAAAACCTACATTGAGTCTTTACTTGTAAATGAGCGAGATGTGAACTTTTGCAAGAAGCTATTGCTCAGCAAGTTGGCCGCTGAACTGGGCCTCGGCTTGACGACGTGTCCTCCTTCACTTTCTCAAGCTGTTGCTCGTAAAAAATTAAATTTCCAAAAAAGAAGCAGGGAAGACACAGGGGACAGACCAGAACAATTTAACATCTGGGCTGGTTTGAAGGATTTTTCAAAACAATGTGTCACTTTGCCCATAACTCCATCCAATATGAGTATAAACATGCAAAGGATGGTGGAGGATTACTTTCAAGAGGTAGTTGATATGGAAATGTCAGACAGTCCCTTTCCTTACTGGGAAGAAAAGCAGGCCATTTGGAAACCCATGTACAAACTTGCTTTGCAATACCTAAGCTGCCCACCCTCCAGTGTGTACTCTGAACGAGTGTTCAGCACAGCAGGGAACTTAGTCAGTGATCGCCGTAGAAGGTTACTTCCCAAAAATGTGGAGAAAATGATGTTTATAAAAATGAACTACATCTTCCATGAGGAAGGCCTTCACCATCCAAGACATCCAAGCACTGACTGTTCTCTAATGGCGGATTCAAGCGGCGATGAATTGATAGTCTGCGATGATGACGTACACACTGATGAGGGTGAGGATTAAGCTGAAGATGATGCCGATAACATCTTTTTAAAACTTTCTATGTAAGTGTAGGGTGCAATCTACCCCCAAAGAGGAAAGGGACTTGTGGCATTTCCATATCACATACCATCTTGAAAGGCTGCTTTTAGGGCAATTTATCCTTAAGGGTAGGGTGTCATAGACAGAGTGACCCTAAACTGGCTTTGTCCATTTTTCATAATATTGTACAGTCTATAATGGCTGAATTTTTGGGTATTTTATACAAGTGGAGGGGGGCCTAGAGAGACAGAAACCAAACTGGCTTTTTCCATGTCAATTAATATTGTACAGTATATAATGGCTGAATTTTTTGGTATTTTATACAAGTGGAGGGGGGCCTAGAGAGACAGAGTGACCCCAAACTGTCTTTCTCCATGTCAATTAATATTGTACAGTCTATAATGGCTGAATTTTTTAGTATTTTATACAAGTGGAGGGGGGCCTAGAGAGACAGAAACCAAACTGGCTTTCTCCATGTCAATTAATATTGTACAGTCTATAATGGCTGAATTTTTTGGTATTTTATACAAGTGGAGGGGGGCCTTGAGAGACAGAAACCAAACTGGCTTTTTCCATTTCTTTACATATTTAACTATAAGTGTAGGGTGTAATATACATTCAAAGACGATGGCTGCATTGCCAATATGCATAGATGGAGAGGAAGACAATCTGTTTTGTGTGTAGAATAGGCCTACCAACGAAGAATTAAACTTTTTTTTGGATGATTTATTACCTCAACAATTAGATTACTTGTCTCTAAAACAGTTGGAGCACTAAATTGGGTTAATTTAGGCCCAAAAACATGGATTTTCCAAAAAAATAGCAAAACAAAACCAAACAAAACCAAAACCAAAACCAAAACACGCAATGGCGGTTTTGCAAAACCAAAACCAAAACCAAAACACGACGGTAATCCAGATCCAAAACCGAATCCAAAACCAAAACACGGGGGTCAGTGACCATCTCTAATATTAACAAAATTGTCAATTTTCAAAAATTTATTGCTTCAAAATGTTTGACTAAATTCAACATACAATTCTGGCCAGAAAAAAAATGCATATTTAAAACACATATATAAAACACAATTTTATACATTTATACGTCTCTGTAATGCTGTGTGTCACATGAAATCAAGTCAATTTCTTATCACTATTCAGCAATGAGGTAAACATGTGAAATGGTTATACGATGAGAACCAGTGAAAGGTCACTAAGGTTCTATTGTAAACACTGATCCCGCATAAGCGTACCTCCAAATATTTGTAAATCCTGATTTTTGGGAATGTGCACTAGGTGTCCAGGAATAGTAGAAACGTTCACTTAAAGTTAGAGGCATGATATCCCTTCCTGTATCCAGGGCCAGATTAACCATAGGGCTAACTGGGCTACAGCCCAGGGGCCTCGGGCATTCAGGGGGCCTTTTTAAGTGCTCAGCAGCGGTATTGATCGGTCAGGGGCGCCCCCGGCCCGATCAATGCTGCTAAGCACTTTCACTGCGGTCCTTCCCCGGCGCGTTGTAGTCTCCTTACTGAGGAGATCTCGTGAGTGTCACTCTCACGAGATCTCCTCAGTAAAGAGCATACAGCATGCCGGAGAAGGACTGCAATGCCAGAGAAGGAGGTAAGTGCCTTGGGGGCGGCTCGGCTCACCAGGGGGGGGGGGGCAGCTCAGACCACGTGAGGGGGCCCTCACTGGGGAATGGAGGCCCCCTTAGCCCAGGGGCCTCCATTCCCTTAATCCGGCCCTGCCTGTATCCAGTTGATATCTGCAGAGCTTGTTACCTCTTCTGTGTAAATCAAAGGGTGATGTAGATCAGTTCCCACAGTGTGTTTATCTTCCGTCTCGATTTCAACACATGCGCAGTAAGTCCGTTCTTGTCCCAGCTGCAACTTCTGACAGTTTAGCAGTCGCTCAAGTTATGGCTGATGGGTGGGAGATGTTACTAGTAGTGATGGATCCTATTTATTTAACCGTCTTAAATAAGATCTCTTGATGGCTCAATTAAGGTTTCAGCAATGAGGCCAACACGTTTCGCCCCAGTGAATATCACAAATACAGAGACAGGATAAACGTAACACAATTACCTAGCAATATTTGCATGAAGATAGGTCTCTTTTATAGCACCTATTAGGTGTATCTTGTTGACATCAGAAGGAAAAGTAAGAAAATTATTTAAAGATTCTGCGCATGTGCAAAACTGCCAGCAAAGGTTGCTAAGGAATGCAGGAAGCCTGGATGCGACTTCCAACTGGGAGCCTGAGCAAGACAGGCATTGCCAGTATTCCCTTTCTCCATAAGCAACATCCAGGTACTCCAGGCTTGGTTGGATGTTGAAGATAAAACGTTCGTACTAATTTGGGAGCGTTAACATTTGCTTCTGGTTCCCATGAACATTTTTCCAAGCAATAGCCTTTCCATTTGATGAGGAACTGTAAATGACCACAGAGAATACAAGACCATGAACATTCATAAGTGGTGGAGCAGATAATTGGGACAGAGAAGATATTGCTGGGTTATTTTGTGAGATATAAAAGACTAGAGGAACTCGATGCATAGTAACAGGTAATAGTAGTTTGACAACAGAAAGCGAGGGTCTCGCTATTATTATGAAAGGTTCAATATTAAAGACAGCTAGCTGGTGTGATGGTCCCAAATTTAAACTCTTTGTGTAAAGCTATACTTTATCTCTAACCAAGAGAAGTAGGACAGTTCGTCTTCGCTGGTC
This sequence comes from Mixophyes fleayi, assembly GCF_038048845.1. Classification (NCBI taxonomy): domain Eukaryota; kingdom Metazoa; phylum Chordata; class Amphibia; order Anura; family Limnodynastidae; genus Mixophyes; species Mixophyes fleayi. The sequence goes on from NC_134409.1 coordinate 94,018,407, forward strand.
GGGATGATACTTATATATTTTCTATGCTTGACTAATGTTATATGTTAATTGTTTCTCGTTTCCATAAATGGTGTAATTTCTTTTGGAAATCCTGAACCATAAGGACGTCATCTTTAGAGTCAACTATCGGGATGAGTTGAGGATTACAATCATAGTTAGCAAAGAATGGGCTTACTTGATTTGAAGAATGAATTGCTTTATTATAAGTGAAATCTGCTATGGGCAATCGTCTTGCTGGCAAGTAGTGAAAATTCTAAGGTATTGATCCAAGCATTAATTAACTCTTTCTGTTTGCCCATAGGATTATGGGTTATAAGCCTAGAACAGGTCCAAACAAACGTGTAGAGAACTGCAAAAAGAGACAAGAAGTAAATTGTGTTCCCCTGTCTGTTACAATAGAGTCAGGGCAACTCTGTAACTGTAAATGTGTTGAAGAAATATTCGGGCTGTTTGTGGAGCAGACAGAAGTTTAGTAAGAGGGATAAAATGTGCTAGTTTGGTAAAGAGGTCGAACACAACAAAGATAGCAGTGAAACCCTGTAAAGGTGGTAATTCCAAGTTAAAATCCATATATATCTCTTTCCAAAATTTTGTGATGTTAAACAAAGGATGGTACAGAAATCCGAAGATATCAAGTAATGTATCCGTCTGTGTGCTCTTGTAATTGAGTGTATAATATTTTAATTTATAAATATGTTGCAATCTCTTGGTTACCATGGTTATTTTACCTTTTAGGGACTGAGGGGCAACAATAGCTAGAAACTTCCTCAGGTAGGGTAGGCAAGTCTTTTTGCAAATGCTCTGATTTTTCAAACACTCTGAATAGGGCATCTGCTTTACCATTGCGTAAAATATCACCCTGCCTATTGGTTACTACAAAGTTAATGTGAGTAATAAACAATGACCACTGGGTTAGTTGGGAATTTGGTCTTTTTGCAGTTTTAAGATATTTGAGATTTATGTAGTCAGTGTAAACTGTGAGGAGAATTTTGAAGTCTTCCAAAAGATGATGCCATTATTTTAGAGCCAAGCGAATGGCAAGTAGCTCCTTGTCTCCTATGGAGTCATTTTGTTAATTGGAACTTCATTTTTTTAGAGAAAAATGCACAAGGTTGAAGTAGATTTTTAATTCCTTGTCTTTGTGATAGACTGATCCGACTGCTGTAAAAAAAAGCAACGACTTCAAGAACAAATGCCTTGGCAGGAATCAGGATGGGCCAGGATGAAAGTAATTTGAAAGGATAATTTTAGTTAATTAAAGGCCTCCTGAGTGGAGGTGGTCCAATAAAAGGAGCACTTTTGCAAGCAGGGCAGAAATGGTTTGACTGATCTTAGAATTTTTTTTAATAAAGTTTCACAACAATTTGCGAATCCGAAAAAAACACGCTTTTAAGACTGACAATACCGGTCAATTGCCTTAGTTTTATTGACATCCATCTTCAAATCTTGGTTGCATATGATATGTCCTAAGAATTCAATAGATGTAGTTCCAAAAGAGCATTTATCAAGTTTAACATTTAAATTGTGACTTCTGAGGCATTGTATAACTATTCTCACATGTCTCCTATATTCTAACGGACTTTGAGAGTATATAAGTTTGTAGTCTTGAAAAATATAGTTAACAAAGTGTTAGAAGGTAGCTGGAGAATTTGCAAGTCCGAAGGGCATTCATCCCCTGGACAAATTCTTACCAAATTGTAAGCACCTCTTAGATATAGTTTAGAAACTATATGAACAGAACAAATTATTTAGAATAATTGAGGAATAAAGGCTAATGGATAATGGTTTTGAATTGTGATAGCCTTTAATGCTCTATAATACAGACAAGGGCATAAGCATCTGTCTTTTTTTCATCAAAGATTATAAGAGCACCAGTTGGTGATGTAGAAGGGCAGATGACTCCCCTTTGAAAACTTTTGTCAATATAATCTTTCAATGTATACAATTCTGATTCAGACAAGGAGTAAATTCGGCCAAATGGAAGTTGAGCTCCCAGAACCAAATCTATAGAGCAGTCATAGCGACGATGAGGAGACAATATTTCTTCTTGTTTTTTATCAAAGACATCAGAATAGTCTAGATATGGACCAGGGATATCTGGTCCACATCTTAGCTGTTGAACCACCTCGGATAAGGTACACACTTCAGTGATTAAGTAGTGGGAATTGTAAAATATCAACTCCTTATTGCAACAGTTAATTTTAGAGTTATGTTTGGTTAACCACGGCAATCCCAAAACAAGAGGGAATTTAGAGGATTGGACGATGCCCAAGGTAAAGATCTAATGATTATTTTGATTAGCCTTGATGTATAAGGGCACCGTTTCTTTATTGACAGAACCTTAAGCGATAGGGGAAGCATTAATGGTTTCCAAAAGTATAACTTGGGACTTAGTCTTGGTAGGGATATTGTAAAATTTGACCAGGCCACATTCAATATAATTACCCATGGACCTGGAATCAGCAAAGGCCACAATTTTGATGTGATTATCTTTAAATATTAAGTCCAATTGGATAGAAACATAACAATGAGGAATAGTCTTAGTAATATTAGATTGATCAATTGTAAGAGGGTAGCTAAGAGAACAAACCCTATTCCCCCTCTTAAAGAGTTGGGGTCTGGAAGTTCTACCCCAAATCAAACACTCTGTCAAGAAATGCTTTGGACTGGCACAATAAAAACAAGTATTGAACACTCTTCTTCTTGTCCTTTCTTGAGGGGAGTATGGCCCACTAGTAACCCCTATTTGCATTGGCTTGGGCTCAGACTCCTCAGATTTAGTAGCTAAATGTTGGAAAGAAGTGGTCAAATTCCTACTGAGACTGAGACTGTAATACCTAGCACCACAGCTGTCAAGGGGTTAATACCCGGCACTAGGCTACGGGGAGTGTGAGGAAGTAGTTTTAATGTTTTAACTGTATGTAATAAACTAAAATGTATTTTAAAATGTGTGTGATAGGCCTTCACTGCATGTTCTTCTAGCATGGGAACCAAATATTTGACCCACTCCTTTTTAGGCAAATCATGGAGGCTACAGGACATTTTGAACAAATGCAAATGTCCATCAATATCTCCAACAACGTCATCAAATTTGGTAAAGCAGAAGGATCCTAACCTGAGTGCAACAGATGACTGTTTGCGTGCCACTGCAGGAGGTGGGGCCCTTCTGTTGCCCCACAGCTTGATAATAAGCAGCTGCTCCACCTCAGTGTTCTATCACCAAAGAACTCTAGCTGCTGCATTAGTACAGAAAAGTTGCCCTCATCAGTATGTTGAACTTGTGCCACTAGTTCACTCAGTGGGGGGGGGGGGCTATCACTGGGACAAGGTTGGCATCTCTTCTTTGTCACTGCTGTAGTCAGCTTCCTTATCCACTGACCTGTGCTGCTCACTCCATGCCATTAGGACCTTTTTCCTTTTGCCCCTTGTCGCTGAGTAAAGAATTTCAATGTTCTTTGCTTGGCACAGGATCTTTAGGTCTGCCTTGTACATTGCACTGTATTTAGCCATTCTGTGTGTTCCCCTGTGCTGCAAGCACTATTCACTAGAGTAATATGACTGTCCGAAACTTGTGTCTGAAAAACCGCCTGGGGTGATCCCACCGATTGCCACCAGATATAAATTGTGACCGGATGGGCTTACTTCGCCACCCGGGCTGTAGGGGAAAGAAGGATGAAGGGATGTACATTTTGCATAGTTTATCTGGGTTTCTCCTTCTCTATCAGTAACCAACTGTTACTGACCACTTGTACTGGTTTCACATTGCCAACAGACACTCGTCGACTGCTAATGCCAACTGCGTAATAGATGGAGAATTTGACTGCTACCAATAGGCTTCTACAACGGCAACTAGAACCGCTTACTTCTGAGTAGCTGGTATAGCTGCTGCAGTGCCCCTTTGCTGTTGGCTGGCTGGTACCTCCTGGTCACTTACTATGTATCAGGACTGCTGGGTAGCAGGCATGACACAGAGATGCTGGGTTCAACACAGGACAGCTGGGGAAAGGATTAGATTGTAAGCTTTCATCTGTTGGTAACAGGATACAGCAGGTAATAGTCTCAGGCAAAATCTTCAAGCAGTGATGTTTTATTGCTCAATAGTCCTGAAAAGGACTTTTACACACTAGTTGGAGGTACTAGTGATGATCCAGAAGTACAGATGGAATAATACAAAACATGATGAACAGGGCTCTTTTATACAGTTTGGACACAAAACCTAGCAGGAGATACTCCAGCCTCCTTCCCCTTTAACCAATCCAGGCTGATTCATGCAGTCTGCAAGTGAATCAGCATGGAGGAGTTAACACCTTTAACACTGTAGTTTCCTCAAGTCCTAGGTGCCAAAAAGTCTACAGCGGGAGATTTATCTTTAAAATCTCCCACCTAAAATACTTCCATGGACTCTGCACTGAAATTATTACCAGAGGTACAGGGTCCAGATCCTAGGGCAGCAGTCCCTGGCCTGCCACTCCTGGAACTCTCTGAACTCCAGTATGCAGCCTGCTGGGTCATCCCAGGCTGTACTATACAGCCCTCCAGCAGCCACTGCAAGCTGGCTGCTGGTGGGTGAAGACTCCAGGGCTGGACCGCCAGGGAAAATATGTTCCATTTTTATACATATAACATATAGTTTAAACACTACTTGCATATTTTTACACTCCCAATACATAGCTCCTTGCGCCTAACTCAATTATATACACATAGATTCATTTAAAATATTTAAATATACAAAGACATGTTTAATATATTAAATACATTTTAATTTATTTCACACATGCAATGCCGGTCATTAAACTCCTCCGGCGCTGGGTATTAACCCACCCAGAGGGCAAGTTGTGAGAGGAGGCTTGTCCTGACAGGTAAGATGTGGCATGACCAGAGGCGGGGATGGAAATGCCATTGCTGCAGTCCACAATGGCACTAACATGTATACTTCCCACATGCATAGTGCCTTTTATAACTTTACATACCTTTCCAACTTTGTAACTGAGAAAAAGCGGTCTGACCTGTAAATGGAGAAGCATGGGCTCTTGATGCTACCAATCGATCTTTAGAATCATCACAGTATATATTTTGACAATTGGTATTCTCTCAATTATTGTCTATTCTTACGTATTTTGTATTTTCATTCTTTATTCCTTGTTCCATATCTTGTACTGATGAGAACTAAAAAGCTGGAAAATGGGATATTTGGTTGTACATATTTCTGTATATCTATAAACAATCTTCTTTGGATTCATAGCTAGATTAATAGTTGGCCTACAAACATAATAAATCAACACATATTGGTACATTCTTAAAAAACTTAAATTTTGGCATTTGTTAATTACAAAATGTTGCCTCACTCATTGACATATGTGGCTGTTGGACTTTTGATGGTTTTCGAGCATTATAATTTTAACAAATAATACATTTTTTACAGTATTGTTAAGCTACAGAGGAAAAATTTTGAGCACACCAGCGAACTTGTATCAGTGACACCATCCCTCATTTGCCCACATGTGAAACCACATGTGACACTCGTGCAAGATGAAGAAGTAATGAGGGAGGGACCAAAGCCAAAGGGCTCTCCAAACATCATCAGGATATGGTGTGCAGTCTGCAGGAGTACAGGAGCCCTTCTATGTTTGTGAAACATAGGCCCCCTGCACACTTGCAATATTGATTCAATCAGCACTGATGGATTGAGAGAATCCATCTAAATGAATTATTTTAACATGATGCACCCATCAGGTCATAGGCTGCCCTCTTCATCCAGATACAACCCACTGTTAAGCATCCTGACCATGTTCATTAAATAAAGCGGTATATGTTCCCTGTAAATGTAACCATAGTAGCGCTTTATTATGAGTAATAACCAATGAACCTTTTTGCCTATTGTGCTTTCAATCATGATTTGTGATCACTGTGAAATGTATGGAACAATGTTTACAATCCTTTAAGTGCTAGATTCTCTGCTTGATATCAATTCACTACACTTTCAATATAAGCACATTTTTTTTCTCAAAAGCTTGTAACATTGTAACCTTGCAAATGGGGTGCCCTCATGAACAATTTGCATAACTGGTAAATATTTTCAAATGTATCTGCAAAAAAATAAGAATTACTCTAATTGTTTTAAAATTCCAGTTAATCTAGAGAGCACTATTTGAAGCATTCTCTTGAATTCCGTAATAAAAATCAACATGTTGTATGTATCAAGTTTGTAAATGAGATGTATTTGTCATTATAATCTTCATGTGCCTCCTTAATAGGGGTCTCACATAACAACTTTCTGCTGTTTTTAACATTTACAATGTCCTAATTAGCTACATTTTGACCTAGATTTTCCAATTTTTTATGCATGGACATGCAGGAATTAACTGAGTTTAAATAATGGTAACAGTTTGTTCTATATCTGCCCGCTTCACATCTTTGTGTGACCAGTTTTGATGAATGAATACAAAGGGCTATATTTACTAAGCTGCGGGTTTGAAAAAGTGGGGATGTTGCCTATAGCAACCAATCAGATTCTAGCTGTCATTTTGTAGAAGGTACTAAATAAATGAAAGTTTGACCTTGATTCAGGTCAATGTTATTGTAAACATCTGCTGCCTGTTCTTCTCTTTGTATATGTTGTTTTTTTCCTATTACACGGACATCCAACAATTAATAATGAAATCTCACAAATACAGTTGTTTGTCTACCAAGTTCTTTGCATCCCCTTTTGAGAGGACGTCAGTAAAAAATAGCTTAGCAAATGTTCACTCTAAAACAAGACAGAAGACTTTAAAGATAAATGATTATATTATCATATGTATGTGTATAACACGTTTGGTACTCTGAAGCAAAGTGCAAGATAATGAAGTACAGATACAAATAATCATCATCATTTATTTCTATAGCGCCACTAATTCCGCAGTGCTGTACAGAGAACTCATTCACATCAGTCCCTGCCCCATTGAAGCTTACAGTCTAAATTCCCTAATATAGACACACTCACACACAGACAGAGAGAGAGGGAGAGACTAGGGTCAAATTTGATAGCAGCCAATTAACCTACCAGTATGTTTTTGGAGTGTGGGAGGAAACTGGAGTACCTGAAGGAAACCCATGCAAACACAGGGAGAACATACAAACTCCACACAGATAAGGCCATGATTGGGAATTGAACTCATGACCACAGTGCTGTGAGGCAGAGGTGCTAACCACTAGGCCACTATGCTGCCCCAAATAATGATAATATTAACAAATCTCTTCAAGGCAAAAGAAGTGTGACAGATCTTAAAATATAAAAATGTCTTCTTAGAACAAATATTGATATGTGATTGAAACGTAAAAAACAAATAAACTAATCTTTATTAGATAACATTTATAGACAGATTTTGCCTACATCTTTTACAACTAAGGGACATATTTAGTAAACTGTGGGTTTAAGAAAGGGGAGATGTTGCCTTTAGCAACCAATCAGATTCTAGCTATCATTTTGTAGAATGTACTAAATAAATGATAACAAGAATCCGATTGGTTGCTATAGGCAGTATCTCCACTTTGTCAAACCCGCAGTTTAGTAAATCTAGCCCTAAGCCTTTTTTAAGACATGTGTCTTAATTTCTGTACTGCTAAATGATATCAGTCAAGTGAAGGTTTAAATGCAATCTCAGCATAACCAGAACAAGCTATTTACAAACCACAAAACTTATCTATATTAACACAAGTAATTGTATATTCTACTCATTCAGTCTGGGCCTGCCAGCTGGTTAGAACTGTGGGTATCTCACTTTTTGACAATCCATGTTGCTCCCAATGAGCCTCTTCTATGGTCCTCTTCATCCCTAGGAAACCTCACTATTATCCAATTCCAGGTTTACACCCCTACTGCTGACAGCCAAGAGATGAATGCAAGTGCAAGGGAAATTACAGGTGCCCAAAATCCTTCCTTAAGACCAGAAAATACTGTTTATAAATTATTTGAGGGGACTGCCAACAGTCCCGCAATCAGCAAGTTTGTACAGTCTCAAGTGAAGGCCCATTTCATTCTCACCAAAGGCAGGAGGTTCTCTGATGCATGTGGTAGTTCAAGGATGTTTTTGGGGAGGGAGTTGGGGAGGATCTATTGCTTAAGATGTGCTAGACAAGCCCACAAGGGGTTAGGCCATCCTATTGGGACATAAGGGAACATAGACATGTCTCAATTACGGGTTCTTAATTGTTGGGAGGTATGGTATTGCTATGTCTATCATTGGACAAGGTTTCTCGATACATGGCATTGTGATTTATATACTTCTCCAGAGAAAAACCTATATACTGTGTATATATATATATATATATATATATATATATATATATATATATATTTATATATATAGCGTGTGTGTGTGTGTTATATTTAGTTTATTTAGAATACATAGAGTACAGATATACGTGAAATATGAATAGTTTCCATTAACGAAACAATGGAGTCCCGCCTAACGTAAAAATCATGCATTCACCTAGCTGGCAGTGCTGGCTGTAAAAGCTGAGTGCAGTTTCAAATTCCTGTTCAGGATCTATACAGTAGTGGATCATCCCAGGGTATAATTAAAATATATATATATATATATATATATATATATATATATATATATATATACACAATATATATATATATATATATATATATATATATATATATATATATATATATATTGTGGCAATGGTAATGGTTTTCCACAGGCCTCTCAGAGTGGAATTAGCTATGGAGCTAACAGTCTGCAGGTAAAAGGCTGCGAAACCAAGCTATATACAGGTATAGCACTGTGCTTAGGTTCAGTTATGTACAGGTCGGAGACATGTGGTAAAGTAGATGTAAAATGTGAATTACTTACATGCTTTAACGCGTTTGTTTCCACAGCTAGCAGCAGAGCTGATAAGGGTGGATGTATTGAATAAGCGTTACAGAACACCTATGGAGACTTCCTTTAAAGACAAGGTAGGAGTGTCGCCTGTCAGTCACCCAAGCCTGTGGGAGGAGACCTTGTGTATTTAACCTTGAGTTGTGCTCTTGTTAGATGTGACTGATGCTGAACTAGTTGGCCAGGCAATAGAGAGCTGGTCTGTGTATAGTAAGCATTAGGGTCACCAGTAGGTGCAAGCAAAAGGTATTGCTTGCTGGTGTCATCCTGACAGAAGTATTGCCATTTATTGTGATGCAAACAATAAATATATTTGATTTACATGAAGTTTTCGTGTTGCTGATATCTGCTGGGTGTTCTTGCAACAGAAGGTGGCAAAAGTGCCATGAGAAGGGTGCGGGTTTGTTACAAATATATATATATATATATATATATATATATATATATATATATATATATATCTTTAAAATGTATAGCATTGATTATTCCTTCAAATCCCCCCTACCACAAATTTGGGTTTATACCTCACTTATACTAACAAAATAACGATAAGACAAATCATTAAGCTTGCAAAAGAGAGCATGAACCATTGTTGTAGCGAGAGCAGGGCAGTCAGCTACAATTGCCAAAACCAATAACGGTGGAATGGTCAGACCATTGTACCACCAACCTAAGCTATACCTTATCTATTGGCCGGTGCTAAAAGGTTCAAGAAATTTCTACTAGCCTTCTGGACTCGACAATGGCATGCAACCGCTCAGCAGGCCAAGGGGTCATCCTTGATACCATTCAGCAGGCCAAGGGGTTTTCCTCGCTAGAGTCTGGTAACTTCGAAAAGTGTATTGACTCAAAAATGCTGGTAAACTAGCATCATATGCTCTATGGCTGCCGACTGAGCTGCTCTCCTACCAAATAATCAAAAAGCAGAGAACCTTAAGGGATCACAGCCCACCACCCTACTTACTAACTCACTGCCCTAAGCTTCAAGAATATCTGTTATAAGAATATCCATGTCCCCTCCTCTTACAGGTGAACCCCGTCTGATCTGAAAAGGTGGGCTACTTTTGTGGCCTGTAGGGGATGCTCTATGAATGTTACCCCCATGTTCTTTTGGACTCGTCCTTTGGCCTTGTTAGCTTTTGTAATAATATGCGCCATGACGATGGGGAGGATGTCTGAACTCCAAGTTAAAAGTGGTATTATGTCCGAACAGCACGTTTGAATTCTTGGCCAAAGTGGTCGGTAGACCCCGACGGTGAATAGCCACACCCCCACCTGGGTCCATTGTTCCGAGTGACAACCAGGTCACGGTGACACTGACAACCCAGGTCATTGAAGTGCAGAAAGCCCAGACGCGACTGCACATACACAGTAATTGGTAGATGAGTCATGTCACATGCCTCATCTTGGAAGAAGAACCACCCATGTTGGAGACCTTCTGTCACCCAGAGGAGCTACCCAAAGGATAAAGGAACAGCAGGAGCCATTGCTGATAAGGTTAGTAAAGCGCGTAGTTCCGCAGCAGCAAGCTGCCTGTCATTTTGGGGAAGAGGGGAGGGAAATAAATGTGGCATGAGAGATGAGGAGCAATAAGGGCATGAGAAAGAGGGGCAATAAGGGCATGAGAGATGAGGGGCAATAAGGGCATGAGAGATTAGGGGCCAAAGCAGCATGGCAGAGTGTGAAGGGGCAAAAACAGCATGGCACAGGATGATGAAGGGGGGCCAGGAGAAGGAGGGGGAGCAAAAGCAGCATGGCACAGTGTGATAAAGGGGGCCAGGAGAAGGGGGGGCAAAAGGAGCATGAAGGGCACAGTGTGATCATAAGGAGGCACAGCATGGTGATGAAGGGGCACAGTTATGTGTAAGTGATGGCACAGCGGGCTTGTGCCAATTTAATGTGTGTGTGTGGTAGATGGTGGCTAACTTGTGGGTGCTATTTTGTTTGTGGGGTGATGGTGGGGCAATTTAATTTTATAGTGGGGACTATTAATTTAAGCTGGGGTCGTTTGGGGGCTATTAATTGAATGTGGGGCTGAGCTTGAGGAGCATGAGGTATATTTATTAATTGTGAATATGAATTAGTTAATGGCAGTGACAGCTGCGGGAAATAGGTATATTTATTATATGTAAATGCTATTAATTTATTGTTGGGGCTGTCTGGAGGGAGGGAATAGGTTTATTTATTAAATAGGAATACTATTACTTTAATGTTGGGACTGGAGGGAGGTCTAAGTATTAATTGTGGGTCCTATTGATTTAACGCCTGGATATTTTGCATTTAATAACCAAGGGTAAATATATAGTATGTATCCCATATTGCCCCAATACTAGGGGTTCGATACTCTCACCTGCCAAATGTGGGGACCCCCGTCGGCGTTGGTTGCAACGTCCGTCCGATATAGGCAGTCATCTTGATTCCGGGTCTGCACATGCTCAGACCCATCCTGTCAGATAGAACTCCTCCCCTCTGCTCCCATTCGCCTAGCCTGTCATTGCCTCACTATTTAAGGCACCTGGGTCAACTCTCAGTTGCCTGTTCTTTGTTTGTCAGCCCTGACTTTGTGAAGACTTGGCTCCCTGGCTCTTGCTTACCTGTTCCTGTATCTCTGCATGCCTGACTCAGCTCTGCTCATTCCTGGATATCGACTCACAGAGTTACCACCATTTCTAGCACCTTAGCTCAGCTGCTTCAGTGTGACTAATCTACAGTTCTCAGCTCACAGAGCTCTCTTACCTGTTCCTGTATCTCTGCATGTCTGACTCGGCTCTGCTCATTCCTGGATATCAGCTTACAGAGTTACAATCCTTTCCAGCATCTCAGCTCAGCTGTTCAGTGTGACTATTCTACATATCCCAGCTCACAGAGTCCCCTTGTTTGTTCCTGTATTTCTGCAAGACAAACCTAGGAACCATGTTCCCTACTGTGAACCGTGACAGTAAGAACAGTCCCATAAGTATATAAAAAAAATAAAAAATGATGGATACCTCTGGAGAGACCTCAGCGAAGGATATGCTCCAACATTTGGTTGGAAGAGTGGAAAAACATGAGAATACACAACTCCAAGTACTACAGTGTCTTCAGACCCGTTCCGCTCGCCTGGATAACCTTCAGACTGCACGTCCTCCAATTCCTTCGCCACCTCCAGTTGAATCAATTGCCCAGCAGGTCTCTCCTGTGTCTCCCTCCACAATTAGACTCCCCACACCTTCCAAGTTTGATGGCGACCCTAAAACCTGTCATGGATTTCTGAATCAATGTCTGATCTAGCTCGAGCTCCAACCTCATAATTTTCCTACTGGCAGGACGTCGCTTACATCATTTCTCTGTTGATGGGACCAGCCTTGGCCTGGGCTTCACCCTTGTGGGAGAGAAACGATTTACTTCTCAATCACTGCCCTGCCTTCTTATCTGTATTTTGGAGGATTTTTGATGAGTCTGGACGTGTTGTCTCTGTGGCCACTAGCAGTCTGAGCCAAGGGACCCATTCTGGTGCTCAATATGTGATTGAGTTCCAAAAACTCTCTTCAGAGCTCCAGTGGAACAAAAAGGCTCTAATGGCTGCCTTCTGGCAGGGACTTTCTGATCAGGTGAAAGATGTTCTGGCCCCTCGAGCTACCTTGCACCTTGGATGCCCTCATATCTCTTTGTAACCGGGTAGACCTATGATTCCGGTAGAGGTCAGCTAAGTAAAATCATTCCCGTCGATCTAGTTTACGGCTGGCTCCCCGTTTTCAACGTCCTACCATTCCAGACGAGCCAATGCAACTAGGAAGAACCCGTTTGGCCCCTCAGGAACACGAGAGAAGACGAAGGAACAAACTTTGCATCTATTGCGCAGAATCCGGGCATTATCTCAATTCATGTCTAAAGAAGTTGGGAAATGCCAAAGCCTAATCTGCTCTCAGGAGGTTAGGTTGGGGACATCTAAGCCCTCCTCTATTTCTGATTCCTGCTCCATTTCTGTTTCCGTACAGGTTGCTTCTATCAAGTTTCACTCCTCAGCCTTATTAGACTCATGTCCTATTCCTTAGTCTCTCGGTGGTCTTTGCCTACAGTATCTTTGAAGATTCCAATTATCATAACTGCCATTGATGGTTCTTGGCTCCCCAATGGGACCATTTGTATACAAACAAAACCAGTCACCCTTCGAATTGGAGCACTGCATTCTGAACAGATCTCATTCCTTGTACTGCCTCAAACTTCTACATACATGATCCTGGGGTTACCGTGGCTTCAACGACACTCTATACATATGGATTGGAACTCTTCTCAAGTTGTGGCTTGGGGTCCCTCCTGTCACTCTCATTGTCTGGCTCAGGTCAAACCAATTCATGTGTCTATGGTGTCATCATGCTTTCCTCCTCCACCATTACCTTCTCAATACTCCTCATTTTCTGACGTCTTTGACAAGGGACGCTCTGAGCTTCTCCCGCCTCATCGCCCCTGGCATTGTCCGATTGATCTCCTTCCGGACAAGACTCCCCCCAAAGGACATGTTTATCCTCTCTCACTGCTAGAGACACAAGCCATGTCAACCTACATTTGGGAGAACCTACAACATGGGTTTATTCTGCCTTCTACCTCCCCTGCTCGGTCAGGCTTCTTTTTTGTAAAAAAAAAAAGACGAAACCCTGAGACCTTGTATAGACTACCGCAGCTTGAATTTCATCACTGTAAAGACTATCCTGACCCCCTGATCACAGAACTGTTTGATAGGATTAAAGGTGCCAAGATTATCACTAAATTGGATTTGCGAGGGGCTTACAATCTCATCAGGATCCGAGCAGGTCGATGAGTGGAAGACTGTCTTTAACACCCGGGACGGTCATTATGAGTATCTCTTCATGCCTTTTGGACTATGTAATGCTCCCACTGTTTTCCAAAGGTATGTCAATGAAATCGTCAGAGATTTGCTCTACTCCTGCATAGTAGTATATCTCGATGACATCTTGATTTTTTCTAAAGATCCCAATTCCCACCGTACATGTCTCCGAAGTTCTTTCCAGAGTTCGCAAGAATCACCTCTTTTGCAAACTGGAGAAATGTTCTTTCAAAGCTTATGCCATTCCTGGGTTACATTGTTCCCGACACCGGGCTACAGATTGATCCCGAGAAGATTCTTGCCATCCTAGATTGGTCACTACCATCTGGCCTCAAGGCTATCCAGCTTTCCTAGGTTTTGCCAATTATTATAGACAATTTATCCAAGGATATTCTACCATTATCGCTCCAATTACAGCTCTCACTCACAAAGGAGCCAATACCAAGTTTTGGTCCTCGCAGGCTATAGAGACCTTCACCTTTCTCAAAGGGGCTTTCTCATCAGCTCCCATCCTCAGACAACCGGATGACTCTCTGCCTTTTTAAATTGAGGTTAACGCCTCTGCAGAGGGCATTGGAGATGTACTCTCCCAAAAACCCAACTCCAATAAATTCTTGTATTGCGCTTTCTATTCTCGCAAATTTCTTCCTGCAGAATGCAACTACACCATCGGGGACAAGGAGTTACTTGCCTTGAAAATGGCACTCTCTGAGTGGTGCTACCTTCTGGAAGGAGCTCGGATTCCCGTTACCATCTTCACCATAACCTTATCACCATAAGAATCTCTTATACTTGCAAACCGCCAAGTGCCTTAATCCTCGCCAAGCTGGCTGGTTACTATTCTTTTCTCTTTTTAACCTCCATGTGACTTATAAACCTGTCTGTATGAATAAAATGCAGATGCTCTTTCAAGAATTTTCTCCAATCAGAATTCTGACCAAGTTCCAGAACATCCCATCTTGGATCCCAAGTTTCTACTTAAGTCTATCTTGTCCTCTAGTCCTGTTCCACCTCCAGGCAAGACTTTTGTTCCTCTTCATCTCCAGAAGAAGCTTCTACACTGGTTCCATGCGTCCCGATTTTCCGGTCACACGGGCATCCTCAAATCATTGGTAATCAACTCATGAGACTATTGATGGCCTACCCTTCACTCCGATGTAAAATAATTTGAGGCTGCCTGTTCCATCTGCGCTCAACACAAGTCCTCCCATCAAATTCCTACTAGTCCTCTTCTGCCTCTACCCGTGCCAACTAGACCATGGACACAAATCAGCATGGATTTTGTAACAGACCTTCCACCCAGTCAAGGTTTCAATACTATCTAGGTTATTGTAGACCACCTATCTAAATGGTACATTTTGTTCCCTTAGTTGGCTTGCCTTCTTCTCCAGTTCTGGCACAACACTTTATAAAGGAAATCTTCTGGCTCCATGGTTGCCCTTTAGAAATTGTATCGGGCTGCAGAGTCCAATTTGTCTCCAAGTTCTGGCGAGCACTATGCAAGCCCCTCAAGATTCCATTAATCTCTCCTCTGCATACCACCCGCAATCTAATGGCCAGACAGAGAGAGCGAATCAAGACCTTGAGACCTTTCTCAGAATTTTTTCCTCTGTCAATCAAGATAACTGGTCCGAACTCCTACCCTGGGCTGAGTTCACTCACAACAACCTAATCCACAAATTTACGTCTTCAACTCCGTTCTTCATTGTCTATGGGTTACACCCCTCTCTACCTAGATTCTCAGCCCTCCCTCTCACCGAAGTTCCTGCTGTAGACATCCTCCAGCGTGATTTTTCTTCCATCTGGTCCCAAGTTGTTACCTCGCTCAGGAGAACGTCTGAGCATTATAAACGCTTTGTGGATAAGAGATGACGGGCGGTTTCTGCAATCAAAGTGGGAGACAGGGTATGGCTCTCTACCCGGAACACGCATCCAAAAGTACTGTCCATGATATTTGCTCCACGTTTCATCGGTCCTTACAAAGTAATACGAGTGATTAACCCTGTCTGTTTCAAACTACAACTTCCTCCATCTCTCCGTATCTTCAATACATTTCATGCCTCTCTTCTAAAACCATCAACAGATTCTCTTCTGTTTCTCCTTTGCCTCCTTCACCCAAGCTTCTACAAGAAAAGGAGTTAGATATCTCCCAGGTTCTGGATGCCAAAAAATCTCGGAACAAGATTAAATACCTGGTTGATTGGAAAGGCTTTGACGCCGAAGAATGGTCATGGGTCAATGCTTCAGATATCCATGCCCCGGCTCTTTTACGTAAATTACGCTCTAAAACTGTTCAGACTAACTCTCCTAGGTGTCCAGTGGCCACCTTTAAAAGGGGGGGTACTATTACATATCGCCCTAATACTAGGGGTCCGATACTCTCACCTGCCAAATGTGGGGATCCTTGCCGGCGGCAACCATCTTGATACCGGGTCTGTGCATGCACAGATCCGTCCTGTCAGATAGAACTCCTCCCCACCTCTGCTCCCATTCATCTAGCCTGTCATTGCCTCACTATTTAAGGCACCTGGGTCAACACTCAGTTGCCTGTTCTTTGTCAGCCCTGACTGTGAAGACTTGGCTCCCTGGCTCCAGCCTACCTGTTCCTGTATCTCTGCATGACTGACTCAGCTCAGCTCATTCCTGAATATCAACTCACAGAGTTACTATCCTTTCCAGCACCTCAGGTCAGCTGCTCCAGTGTGTCTAATCTACAGTTCTCAGCTCACAGTGCTCCCTTACCGGTTCCTGTATCTCAGCATGCCTGACTCAGCTCTGCTCATTCCTGGATATCAACTCACAGAGTCTACCATCCTTTCCAGCATCTCAGCTCAGCTGTTCAGTGTGACTTTTCTACATATCCCAGCTCACAGAGTCCCCTTACCTGTTCCTGTATTTCTACATGACATACCCTGGAACCATATTCCCTGCCGTGAACCATAACAGTATGCTTTGCTGGTAATGCTGTACCTGGATGTTCCTTGGATGGTGCCAATAGTTCGCTGACTCTAAACGCCCCATGGTATGCCATGGAGAATGAAGCACTGGAAAGCAACACCTCATATGTATCTCTGGTAATTTCTGTCAAAGCTAACTCCAGTTGGGTTAATATGGGTCCGTCAGTTGGTCTATGGCTGTCTGCTATTGCGGGGTGGAGTTTTGCTCAAGCTTTTAGGGCTTTGCCTATGAGGAAACCTTTTATGAGGTCAGGGACACCTTGTAATTTGGCAATGAAAGAGATTTCTGCCAACGTGGAGGCCGCTGTTGTTGATACTCCCTCTTTATAACGATCCCACATGAACACGCACATACCATCCGATGGGTTGGAGGGGGTGGGGGGCAAGTCGTTTGGAAAACTAACCATTGTTGCCACGCAGAACAATATGTCTTTCTGGTGGACATGGCCAGGGATGTCACTGCAAGGGCCCTTATGCCGGCTCTACCATCTGCCAAACATAAGGAGGAAATACTAAACCTTCCCTCTGTGCATGAGGGGAGAGGGCTCTAAAACACCGCCATTTAAATCGTGAATGGGCATCGACTATTCTTTTGTCCGCGGCGGGAATGTGCGGGGCTCGAAAGTTTATGTTGTAATCCAGGCAACGAAGCACAAGCAACCTAAGTAAGTTAACCGCAGGGATGGATGAGGCGCTATGATGATTGATTGCCTGGACCACTTCAAGATTATTGCACCAAAAAACAAGTTCCTGCTGTGGAGATGAAGGCCCCATAGTTCTAAGGCTACAATGATAGGAAAGAGTTCTAGAGCTGGGAGCTTTACCTGAAGAAATGGATGAGAAGCATTGTTACTATCTGTAGCAAATGTAGTAAGAGGACTCAGTATGTTGGGGGGCTAGTGGGTCATGTGGGGGTAAATCCAGAAATGGTAGGAACCCGGGTGGGGGTGGCGTCCCCGGATTGGGCTGAACCCGGAATGAAGTATAGGCCCGGACTGGGGAAGGATGGGCAGGGATAGTAAAGGGTCTATTGCCACGAGGGGGATGTCTATATGTTATTGATGAGGGCATGGATGGCTGCATCTGATGAGGGGTAGGGCAGTGCCCGTTTGACATAGCACAGCTGGGGAGAAGGGCCATAACTCTCCTTGATTCAAGTGTTGAGATGGGGCTGGCAGAAGAAGGGGTGGCCTGTTATGCTCAGGGGAGTCCCTCAGTCAGTACTGGCTGGTGCCAGTAACAGCAGGTCTTTTCCTAAAAAAGGTACATTTATTGATGACCACTGACTTGAGTAAGGGGATATGAAATACATTCAGAATTTTTAAGGTAGGTGGAAGTTCAAGTCTGAATGCAACAGGGTTGACAACCTCCGAGATCTTGAATGGACTGATGAATCTAGGAGAGAACTTCCTAGAAGGTGTTTATAGGCGCAGATTTTGTGTGGACACCATACCATATCTCCGGTCTTAATACGGTGTAGGCCGTCTCCTCCTGTCAAAACTTTTTTTACTGGAAAGGGAGGCTTTAGATAGATTTTGTTTAACTTGTGCCCAGCGTGAGGAGCAGTCTTGAAGTAGGGTATCTGCTGCAGGAACTCCAGATGGTAGGAGATCAGCAAATGGAGGAAGACATGGATGGAAGCCCTGGGGAGTGAAAAAGAGTGACACTGAAGTGGATTCGTGAGATAGATTGTTGTGGGTGAATTCGGCCCAAGGTAATACGTTGACCCAATCATCATGTGCTGGTGATATATAACATATTAGTAATTTCTCCAATTCTTGATTTGTTCTCTTCGTTAGACCAGTGGTCTGAGGGTGGTAAGTGGAGAAGTTTAGCTTAAATCCACAAAGATGACAGAAGGCTCTCCAGAATTTGGCCACAAATTGGGTACCACGGTCAGAAACGATCTCATCAGGACAGCCATGCAACCGAAAGATTTCTTTAATGAAGAGCTAAGCTAGGGAAGATGCAGATGGAAGAGCCTTTAGCGGTACAAAGTGAGATGCCCGGGAGAGATGGTCAGTGACTACACAAACCACTGAGTATCCTTTAGATAATGAAAGGTCAGTAATAAAATCCATAGACAAATCGCTCCAAGAACGATCAGGAACAGGAAGGGGGTGAAGGAACCTGTACGTACTTTGTCTAGGAGTTTTATTCTGTGCACAGGTGGTGTAGGAGGAGACTAATAGTCGACTATCCGAGAGTAGGGTTGGCCACCAATAGTTGCGGCGGATGAGTTATTGGGTCTTCTTGATGCCAGCATGACCAGCAAAGCATGAGGCATGCACCCACCTAAGAAGATTATTCTGAAGATGAAGGGGCACAAAGGTCTTCCCCTTAGTAATAGCTTGGCTGGTGAGTGTAGTTGCCAGAATACATTTAGGATCAAGAATGTGTTTTTATTCATCTAGATCTTCCTGATCGTTGGCATCAAAGGAATGCAAGAACGCGTCTGCATTGGTGTTCTTAACTCCAGGTCTAAACGTGATCTGCATATCAAAGCAAGAGAAAAAGAGAGACCATCTTTCTTGTCGTGGGTTTAAAGAAGTGGCAGATTGGAGATATAACAGATTTTTGTGGTCGGTGAAAATAGTTATAGGAAAGGATGCTCCTTCCAGTAGATGTCTCCATTCCTCTAAGGCCAATTTCATAGCAAGCAACTCACGGTCACCTATTTCATAATTTCTTTCCGTAGCGGATAGTTTCCGGGAGAAGAATCCACAGGGGAAGAGTCTTCCAGATGAAGATTTTTGGGACAAGTCAGCCCCGACACCAAAAGAAGAGGCATCTACCTCCAGAATGAAAGGCCGGGTAGTATCTGGTTGTTGTAGAATAGGGGCAGAGGTGAAGGCCTTTTTAAGCTGAAGGAAGGCTTCCACTGCTTCGCGTGGCCAAACTTTGGAGTTAGTAGACTGCTTGGTCAAGGCTGTGATAGAAGCCACTAGAGAAGAGGATCCCTGGGTGTACTCTCTATAATAATTGATAAAACCTAAAAATCATTGAGTTGCCTTTAGAGCATGAGGCTGGGGCCAGTCCAGTATAGCCTTGAGTTTCTCTGGATCCATATGGAGGCCGGAGCCGGAAACAATATAGCCCAGCAAAGGAAGTTGACCGGATTCAAAAATACATTTTTCTAATTTGCTGAAAGATTGATTCTGTCGAAGTCGTCTCAAGACAGTAGAAACATGTTCACTGTGAGTTTTTAGGTCAGCAGAATATATAAGAATGTCATCCAAATAGATTACTACGGAATGATAAAGTAGGTCCTGGAAGATCTCGTTCATGAAGTGTTGGAACACCGCTGTGACATTACACAGCCTGAAGGGCATTACATTATATTCAAAGTGACCATCATGCCTATTAAAGGCTGTCTTCCATTTGTCCCCTTTCTTAATTCAAATTAAATTATAGGCGCCTCGAACGTCTAGTTTTGTGAACACAGAAGCTCCTTTTATTCTATCGAAGAGTTTGGAAATGAGAGGCAAGGGATACCTATTTTTTACTTTGATTGCGAAGAACCCTATCTTTCTTCTTAATGAAAAAAAAGCCGACACCTGTAGGGAAAGTAGATTTTTGAATTAAACCTCTCTTCATATTGTCATCAATATAGGTCGACATAGCCTTTGATTCAGGCAGAGAAAGAGGATATATCCGACCCTGTGGGGGATATTTTTCAGGTAATAATTCTATAGCACAATCCCATGAACGGTGCGGAGGTAGCTTGGAAGCTTCTTGTTCACAAAACACATAAGCAAAGATGGCATATTAAGGTGGAATATCTGGAATGGAAGCTCTAAAACAAGGGGAGTGACTAAGCGGAAGGATCCTCTGGAGACATCTGGAGTGCCAGGTGGGACCCCAGGATAGCACTTAGGCTGATTTCCAATCCAGGACAGGAGAATGGGCTTTGAGCCAGGGGAGGCCTAACACCAGAGGATTGACGGCCTTAGGAATTACCAGGAAGGAGATGGATTCGCTATGGAGAGCCCCAAATTGCAGAATCAGGGGCACAGAACGATTCTTAATAGAACCCCCAATAATCTTGCTGCCGTCGATGGCGGTGATAGCAATGGTTTGAAGAAGAGGGACGGTGGGTACGGAGAGCTGACTAGCAATGTCACCAGACATGAAATTCCCCACGGCTCCGGAATCATTAAGTGCCAAGAGGGGAACCTGGCGATCAGAAAGACAGAGGGTAACTTCAATAGAAAAATTAGTATCATGTGGAGAGATTTCAGATCTACCTAACCTGGCTTCTCCAGAACCGGTTAGGCTTTCTCGTTTTCTGGTGCTTAGGACAAAGATTGAGGACATGTCCAGATTCGCCACAACAGAGACATAAGTTATTTTTGAAACGTCTCTCCCGTTTTTCTGGTGTGAGCCGAGTTCAGCCCAGGTGCATGGGTTCCTCAATGGGTGTAATGGGAACTTGGAACCTGGGCGCCAAGCGAGGAATGGAACGCCGGGAGATCTCCCTCTCTAGATTTCTCTCTCTAAAGCGGATATCAATTTGATTACAGAGAGTGATGAGTGCATCCAAGGTTGTGGGGAGTTCCCTCCCAGCTATTTCATCCTTTATTTGGTCAGTTAATCCCTGTCAGAAGGTAGCAGTTAGAGCCGCCTTATTCCACCGGAGCTCTGAAGCTAGGATGCGGAATTGGATGGCATATTGTCCCACAGTTAAGGATCCTTGGCGCAGACGAAGAAGCCCAGAGGCTGCGTTAGAGACTCTACCAGACTCATCAAATATTTTTTTGAGGTCTCCAGAAACAAACTATAGTTCAGAAGGAGAGGATCATTATGCTCCCATAATGGAGAGGCCCACGCCAGACAAAAGGGAGATAATAACGACTACCTTTGTCTTTTTGGTAAGGAAATTAGCTGCTTGCAACTCAAATTGGATCACACATTGGTTTAACAACCCCCTGCAAGATTTAGGGTCAAAGTCAAATTTGGAGGGATCGGGTATGTGTAGTTGCAAGGAAGTAGAGGGAGTGACAGCAGCACTGGCCACCGGAGGAGCAGAAGGTAGAGGGTTAAACTGAGCTGTCAGAGTTCTGCAGGGTATCGATATGAGTGGAAAGGCCGCTAATAAATTGTAAGAGCTGGGTCTGGTTTTTCTCTTGTTCGTATAATCGACCTACTATCTGCCCCAGGAGGTCCCGTGGCGGAGGATTGCCTGCTTCGTCCATCTTTTAGTGGTCAGAGCAAACTGTTTTGCCCCGGGGAGTCCCTCAGTCAGTATTGGCACCAGCGCAGTAGGGAGCAGAGAATCCAAACAGAGTAGTGAGGTCCGAGCTGAATCTGTTACACGTTAACAGATGTCCGTCACGCCAAGGAACAATCCAAAGAGAGTAGTGAGGTCAAGCCAGGTCTGGTACACAGGAATAACTCTGGAGATACAGGAGAACACAGGGAGACACAGGTAGCTAGAAGACAGGGAGCAGAAGTCAGGAACGTAACTTGTTGCTCTGACACAGGGCTTGTGTCAGAGCGCATTATATATATAGGAAGACAGGCGGAGTTTCAATTCCCCGCCGGGGGTCACATGATCCTCGTTGCTGCAACCCAGAGGTGACAGGCTGCCGGTAGCGCGAGAATCGAGGAGAGGTGAGCATTACATGGCCCTATATTTGTCATTGAGGGAGGGATGACAGATGGGTTATGGCTAGTATCTGAACCAATTGCCCTAGAGGTGGGGGCTGCTAAATTGGCTGCATTTGTGGGGACCTGATGATCAGCTTCAAGGGAAAAAGTAAGAGGGACATATCGGGTGGAGGGGAGTCCCTGGACCCTGGCGATTGATAGCTTGGCCCTTGCCCTACAGCAATCATAGTGAGGTGCATGGGTTCAGAAATGTGGTTGGGCGGGATGCACCACTCATGGCTGCGGGGGGCAGGCCGAGTTTCCCTTGTTGGCCCTGAGTCTCTATGTAGTGTTGCCAGTTCCTGCAGTGGCAGTATGGGGTCATATATGACAGGACATAATCCTCTGTAAGGATGACTCCAATGAAGTGGGTGGGGGACACTTACTAGGCTCCCCCTTCTCTCTATACCTGTGTTGCCCTGGTTGCTAAGCTGCTCTGCTCTACTTTGTCCCCCTTGATTATGCGCTGCTAGCGCAGGGGGCGGGGAAGGGGATCCACTTTCTTGTGTGGACAATATGGTGCGCCTATGACCCTCAACTCCAGAGTCGGGCAGCATAGCCGATCGCACCAAAGTATGTGACCTGGGAGCCTGCCCGGGCACCATCCAGGAAGTGGATGCGGCCGCTCTCCGGTAAACTCTTTCTGCTGGCTCCGTGTCCCTAGGAGGGGACGTAATGATTGGGAGAGTGCGGCCGGATGGGGGAGGGAGTAAGTTGGGAGTATGGCTTTGGTGACCGGGATTTTAAAGTGTGAATGGATGGCTACTGTGGTGCCCAGGGATGGTCGCGAGGTGATTTTATTGTGTGTGATTTGTGGGATGGTGAACCAGGAAAAAAAGATAAAAAGAACCTGGAATCTAAAGTTGTCTAAAGGGAGCTAGAAGGTGGGTGCTAAAGAAAGAGTTTTATTATATTAGGGGAAACAATATTAGGGGGTTCAAGATACTGAGCCTTTGTTTGTAACACGATCCTTCTGGCATCAGAACTGCAAGCAACACGGGATCACTCCCAGGGGGTTGAAAGCATGAACACTCTCCTGTGCTGCTATTGGCTATTCGGTTTTTGAGAAAAGTTAACTCTGTGAAGGTAAGTATTTGCATACACAAACGCATAATTTTAAAAGCATTCAGCTTATGGGCTTCTTCTGCTATAGAAATTCATAATAGTATTGCATGGCACTAAAGTGAAACTCGTATACACACTCTTTTACCAGTCTGAGCTGTTCATAGCAATACTGACCATTTCTGAAAGATTAACATAAGAGAAGACTCCTGTGTGCTTCATTTCCATAATTATGTTTTTATGATATGATTCTTTGTAGTTATATTTACCTTGACTTGGGAACTTGTGTTTGTCTCTTGTTTATGAACTGCCAGCAGTGTGTCACATAATCAGGTTTGAACTAAAAAGCATGATTCATTTTCTCTCTCTCTGCTCAGTTCAAACTGTTGACGTAGACCAGATGAAGCAGTCATGGGTGCTGAGCATATACAGAGGAGTGCATATGTCAGCTCATTGAAGATGAAGAATCTGCAGGAAATGGAAGTGCTAAATATTCTCTCAGATAGTGTATCTAATCTAGCAAATGAATAGACATAGGTTAGGGTTTATATTTGTATTCCCAATTATATTAGACAGTTTTGTTCTGCTAAAACATTTGCAGATGAATTCCGGATGTTATTTGAATATCAATTTGGCTATAATTATTTTTATACTAGTTAAAAACCTGTCAAAAGGATAGAAAAAAATAAATAAAAGGATGATCATGTTGGTCCCTTCTTTGGTAGCGGTTAAATTCCGTGCATATTTATCCCACAAATGTAGAATCAACTACCGGATCCAAAAAAAAAAAAAAGAATATAACAGGGGCAGACCTTATTGCACCCAATTTTACTTTACCCTTGTGGCAGCATTGATTGAACAGTTTTTCAGATGGCTGCTCAGCCGCAAAATGCTTAGCGTGGCAAAATTCAAAAATACTGTTCATGGGACCACAGTAATGAGCACTAATATTTGTTTAATCAAAGTTAAAGTTACTGACATCAAGAATGGCGTGGCATCTTGTTTGATGACTTTATAGGCTTTTGTGTGTGTGTGTGTGTGTGTGTGTGTGTGTTTAACCCTCTTTGCACTTTTTCCTCTATTAGAAGGTGGCAAAGTGTCCCAATTGCCACATACCCCTCCCCTTAGCTTCGTCCAGCTGTACAAAGTGGACTTTGCGGGGAGTGCAAAACTGTCCTCTTTGTCATATACCCGTCCCTTTGGTTTCATCAACCCCAATGAAGTGGATATTGCGAGAGGTGCATTTTTACGGAAGTGGGCACCTGCAATTTAAAGTTTAGGTCCTAGTCTATGCCCTCTTAGCAGGTCTCCTCATGCAAGGTTTTTAGTAAGCTGACATGAAAAAAGTTGTCGTTTCTTACTTCTATCTTTCTGGCAGACTCTATATCTCTTCCTTCTGTACCAGAATGGGGCCCTGTAATCAGGTTTTGGAGAGGTATTTTTAAACTCTGGGCAGGATAAGCAATAGCTTTTTACATCCCTATGTATTCCTTGCCAGTAACAGTGTAGTAAAACTCTTTCCTGAGTCTTATCCTCTCCTAAATGACCCCCACAAAGATGTGTGTGTGTGTGTGTGTGTGTGTGTGTGTGTGTGTGTGTGTGTGTGTGTGTGTGTGTGTGTGTGTGTGTGTGTGTGTGTGTGTGTGTGTGTGTGTGTGTGTGTGCGGTTTCCAATATTAAAGGCACGTGTCCCTGTGGTATTAACAGCTGTTTAACTTTCCTTCCCTGAACAACCCCCAACCCATACAACAAATCCCCTTTACTAAAGAAATACGGTACACATCCTGCCGGCCTGGCAGCTATCACCACATAATTAATTTTAACCACACATCAAATGCAGTTTCTAGGGTAGCATCATCATGTTGATCCCTAGCAAAGTTCTGCAATGAAATGCGTCTTGGAACTGGGAACCGGTTCTCAGCTTCCTCTGCTGACCCCAAAGTCTCCATGACAGTGTCAGTGGTAAATGATTGGCTCAATTTCCCCTTTTGTTTCCTTGGGTGAGACTTGGGATGAGTAGCAGTCGTGGACCTGTATTCAGCATCCATAGGCAGGGCCGCCATCAGGGGGGTATGGGGGGTACTGTTGTACCAGGCCTGGGCTCATCAGGGGGCCCGGTACAACAGCGCAGCACAGACTTACCTGGAGCCCCGGTGGTCTCCGCTACTCTGTCTTCAGCCTGGCTGTCACTGTGACAGCCAGGCACCAGGATGCGATCGCAGGGGTGGAGGATTCATTCCCCCTGCGATCATGTGATCTGGCTGTCACAGGCAGATCACATGAAGCAATAGCTTTGGATTCTCCTCTGGAGCCTTAGATTCTCCTCTGGAGCGTTGCAGTGCATAATACTGTGGATCCGCTTTTATCATTTTAGAGAGATCAGCCATCTGTGAGTGAACCGATTTTCCTGGGAGATAACGCCTGTCATTGTAGCACTTAGCTCTCCCCACTCCAGTCACACCTATCCAGACCAGATTTCAGCCTTTACTTCCTGATAGACAGCAGCCTGCTCATCAGATAATCAACCAAGCACGCTGAGCTTCATCTCTCAAATATGGCGCCAGCTTCTCCGCCCAGGATCCTGGCAATTATTTTTGTCTAGTGGTGACTCTAGCAAAGGCTAATAGATAAGCCTCCACATCATCTGAGGCGGTCATTCTCTGCAAGAAAGGCACCTCAGACACATCATGCACCTGTCTCACTTTGCGCAAGAGCTTGGTATTCTCTCTGGGCCTCTGCAACCTGTAGCATTTGGGCCTGCTGAGCTTGTTCTGTAGCGGCTACAGTTAGTAATGCCCCGTGTTGTTCCTGCTGCCTAGTGATCACATTCACCAGAGTCCTCAAGAGTTCCTCCATATTGCTATTTTGGTGTGAAGGAAAATGAAACTTTGCTTCCCTAAGTATAAATTAAACAGACTTGTGTGTGGGTAAATATATCATACTCCGGTTTCTTCAAGTCGTCGGAAATCAGCGAGTTGACAGCTAAAATTTAAAGCGGCGCTGCCTTGTAAAGGCAAGTTTCCCTTTACAAGGCAGCGCCGATTTAAATTTTAGCTGTCAACTCGACGATTTCCGACGACTTGAAGAAACCGGAGTATGATACATTTACCCCTATATGTCACTTCCAGTTCACAACAAACACCCATCAATCAATTTCATACCCCTGCTTTGTGGTTAAGGTTTGAATCACCTATAAACTCCACACATTTGCAGCAAAGAATTTGTAGTAAACAGTTTCACACATTTGCTTTGTGATTAAGGTTTGTGTCACCTATAAATTCCTCATATTTGCAGCAAACATTTTGTAGTAAAGAGTTTTACACATTTGCAAACAAACATTTGAAGGAAGCAGGTTTTTGCAGTACTTGCAAGCAACAACAACAGCAAATAAAAACAACTTCATGCACTTGACATTGTGTTCAGAGATTGCAACACTTTTTGCATGCGCAAACAAACATTGTAGTCAGGAGGTTTTGCATAACTCACCGCCCTGGATTTGTTGGCTTGGGGGACAGTAATGATCTAGCTGTCTTTTTGCATATCCCACGATGACACCACTTGTGAAAAGTGTACTCCTCACACAGGTTTCTGCTGAACCACTTTGACGTTTATTTACTTGTCAGGATGAATAAACAGTCTTGGCAGTGTCTTCAGCAATCAAATCAAACATATTCACATAAATAAACACAGTCTCGTAGTCCTAAACTCTGGCTATCACAGTTAGCTGGTCACTGGCCATTTGCTGGCACCAGTCTCCCACAAACTGCCCAAACCCAACTTTTTAAGCTTTCTGTCAGGCATTGCTCTGGCTGATTCCTTAACTTATTAGACCAGGTGCTCCACTTGGTCTCCTGCTCTGTGTGTGTGTGTGTGTGTGTGTGTGTGTGTGTGTGTGCGCATGCGTGTGTGTGTGTGCGCATGCGTGTGTGTGTGTGCGTGTACAGATTTAAACCTCCCAGCACCTTTAGGCTGTGGTTTCCCAGTTTTTCCTGTACTAGAAGGTGGCAAAGTGCCCCAGCTGCCACTATATATATATATATACATATATATATATATATATATATATGACTAAACTGGATTAATGCTGACACAATGTCGGAGTATCCATCGTTGGGGTTTCCGTCATCGTTAAAAGGTACTCAACCCGGAGAAGCAATGAATTATTCTATTGTAATAGGACTCTGTTGGGCTCCAAGAACCGGGTGGCAAGTAAAAACAGCCGGGTGGAGCACCCGGGAAATAGGTGCTGGGGAGACCACTGGGAGGGTTGAAGTAACTTTTAGGCACAACAGTAATAAAATCAGTGAAGAAAACAGGGTACGAAACAAAAAGTATTAGGTTGAAATGAAGAATGTAATCTTTTTTATAAAGTAATGGAAAAGAAGTCATTACAAGAGTCAAATAAATACCACAGATTTTGTACTTCCAATTACTTAAACATATTTTTTTCTAATTTTGGCAGAAAATGATAGCTCTTGATATCATGATTGTTTGATGTCTCTTTATATAGTGTGACTTGTGACAACTGCAGCAAAGGGAAAAAACCTTGGGTTATTATCACCAACACCCTTAAATAAAGAGGATATCCATTTTCTTTTGACAAGCTATCACTGTTATTTCCATTTAATTCACATGTCTTATATATAAATCACTTTCTGATTGGTTTTAGTATTTTGGCTAGTTCTAGGGCCTGATTCATTAAGGATCTTAACTTGAGAAATTTCTTATTTCAGTCTCCTGGAAAAAAACCATGTTACAATGCAAGGGGTGCAAATTAGCATTCTGTTTTGCATATACGTTAAATACTGACAGTTTTTTCATGTAGCACTCAAATACTTGATAGCTTATTTGTACACTGAAATTTAAAGTTGATATTTGTGTGCTACATGAGAAAACAGTCAGTATTTATCTTATGTGCAAAACAGAATGCTAATTTGCACCCCTTGCAATCCAATCAGGTCGGAAGGAGACATGTTTTATTTCTTTATAATCACATTGTGGCATCACCAGTGCCAGAACAGCTCAATCAGATATTGGTGGTTAAGCCAGACGAAATGCGTTGAGCTGTATTCCTGGAGTTCAGCGCTATTCTTATTACCTCATGTGAGTGTTTTTTATTACATTTTGTATTAAACCTTGTATATATACCAATATACCTCTTTTTTTCAATCTGATTCAATTTCGCCGACTGAGTGAGATTGGGATTGAGAAGCCAATTACTGGGCATGTGTGAGAACCTACAATCAAAATTGCTCTGAGATGTGACATTTTTTATTAGATTTGGTACGCAGATTTATTATTATTCACACGTATATGGTGATCCAATATTTGATACTGGGATCTTGGTTCCATACACCTTATAGAGCCCTGGTGGTTTATGGTGTATTATCCTCATAAAATTTTAGTACGGTGTCACACTATGTTTGCTTTTTCTATTTGCTGATTGATGGAGACTTGGAGGATTATGAAAACAGCAGAAGCTACTCCACTTTCTCTATGAAAACTACGGCTGCTTACTTCACGGTACGCATGTTATTACTTATTCCCATCTTTCTAATTGATACTACATTATGAGGCGCCCTGATGTCTTTTGTTTCAATATATATATATATATATATATATATATATATATATATATATATGTATATATATCTATATATATATATATATATATATATATATATATATATTGTAACAAAGGGAGGCATTTATCTGATAATATGCAAAGAAAACATACAAGCAGAGTAAGACACTGGCGCAGTTATGCACCTACATTCAGGTTAAACCAAGTAAAGACTTATGTGTAGTTTAAAGTTGATTAACTTACATGATTTAAAAGCTGCTTCTTCTCAGCAAACAGACAGGGTGTGTCTGTTAGTTGAAACAGAGCCAGTAATGGGCGTTTTCTCTTAAAGAGAAGGTGGGTGTGTCGCCTGTCCATCAAGCTAAGGCTTGTGGAGGAGTATCATGTATAAAAGCTTGTTTGTGCCATTTGTTCACGGAGACCAATGCTGGGAAAGAAGCTGGTTGGTCTTGAGACAGAGCTGGTCTATGTATAGCTAGCGTTTAGCGTCTCCATAATTGCTGTGAAAGTATACAGTGTCAAAACATTTACCATCCTGACAATAAAGAACCATAAAAAGGAAGAAGTTGTTAGCGTGTGCTTCTGCAGTAGCGGGCTCCTGCCAAAAGTGGTGTCAGGAGTGGGATACTCCAGGAAGCAAGTTTCCGCTACCCAACCCGCGCAGACGTCAACATGGAGGAAGTACTGAGAACCCTCCTGAATGTGGCCGCTGCGCAGCAACAGCAGCAAGCTCAGATGCTACGAGTTGCCGGGGCACAGGTGGAAAACACAAGGCTCTTAAGAGAAGAGTTAAGCCAGGTGAGGCATGACAGAAATTAACCACCTGGTCCTGTTCTCCAGAAAATATCGCCAGGTGATGACATAGAAGCATATCTGGTGTCCTTTGAGAGACTTGCAAAAAGGGCAAAATGGCCTCCTAAATATTGGGCTGAGCGGCTGGCGCCATATCTGACTGGTGAAGCTCAGCGAGCTTATATGGATCTAGATGAGGAACGGGCCTCTGATTATCTGTGTCTAAAGTCTGAGATATTGGCTCGCATTGGAGTTTCCGGGCCAGGCCGAGCCCAGCGCTATTACCAATGGCGCTATGATAAAGAAAAACCGGTCAGATCGCAAGTGGCTGAGCTTTCTAAAATTTTAAAGAAATGGCTGCAGCCTGAGAAGAATTCGCCTTCTCGGATTATTGAAGTTCTGGCGATAGATCACTTCATCCAGGGGATGAACCGCGATTTGCAAAGATGGGTTCTGCAATCAGACCCAGAAACTTATGAAGAGCTTGCCACAGTGGTAGAAAGGTTTTGTGCGCTACAGCAAATGACTAAAGAACCTGCATTTGTGCCAAAGCCACTGCCGCGCCAAAAGCCAGGTTTGACAATCCTTGCTACAGGGCCCAATGGCAAAACTGCTACGGACAGAAGGCCAGGTGCAAAGCTTTCTAATCTGAAGTGTTTTGAATGTGGTGAGCCAGGCCACTTTAAGGCAGAGTGTCCTAAACTATCGGAGCCCATGGACTGTTCCATGGCACATATTGGGCCTGCTTTTCCAAACTGTTTTACCATGAGTCCCACATCAGGAAGTCCTTTTTTGTTCCGGGTGACTGTGCTAATCAACCAAAACCTTGTTCTGGCCTTGGTTGACTCTGGGAGTGAACTCTCATTGGATTCCAGCTCTGCCTTACTCGAAACCATAACTTCTCAGTTGCCCAAGGTGAAGGTTCTTTGCGTACATGGCACAACAGAGGAGTAGGAAAGAACAATACTACCAGTCACACTCAAAGACAAAACTGTTATGGTGGTAGCTGCCATAGATCCTAAACTCCCATATCCACTCATTTTGGGGACGAGACTTCCCACTGTTTAATGATGTCCTCGGTGAGTGGATCCGGCCGGACATGCCGGCAACTGATGCAGCGGTCGGAAGCCCGGTTTTAAAGGAACCGCCTAAGAAGCCACGACATCTGGACATCGATCTTTGGGAACCGTCAAACCGGAATGCCATCCTGGGAGACACAGCAGGAGCTTCACAAAAGCATCCACCTGCGGGGAAACATGGACAGTAAAAACTAGCATTGGTCGGGGATGTCGCGGATGAGCCCACCTCGCCTGTCAGTGAAGATACGGACTGGTCTGCAATACCAATTTTGTTTCCTATTCAAGACTTTGCTCGAGACCAACTTAATGATGCCACTTTGGAACATGCCTTTAAAAGTGTGACTGAGGTATATGGGGTAGCGAAAGCCGCCCAGCCTGCAGATGGTATACCATATTTTATTGTTAACAATAATTTCCTGTTTAGTGTTGCTAATGTACAGGGGGGAAAAGCAGAACAATTAATGGTTCCTCAGGTCCATGTACCCCTAGTGTTAAAAGCAGCACACACACATGTCTGTGGGGGACACCTAGGGGAGGATAAAACACGGGAACGAGTTCTGCTTAGGTTTTACTGGCCCGGTGTATACATGGCAGTGAAAAAGTATTGCCGGTCCTGTCCCATTTGTCAGAGAACCTGTCCCAAACCCATGTACAGGGCACCTCTCATTCCAATACCAATAGTACAAATTCCCTTTTAACGGATAGCTATGGACCTTGTGGGGCCACTGGAAAAATCTGCACGTGGGCACCAATATATACTAGTGGTGCTTGACTATGCAACCAGGTATCCAGAGGCAATTCCCCTACGAAACATAAAGTCCAGCACCATAGCTAAGGAACTTGTATTGATGTTTACACGCTTGGGAATACCCAAAGAAGTTCTCACAGATCAGGGTACTCCATTCATGTCTATACTGATGAAGGACATGTGCCAGTTGCTAGGGATTACGGCGCTTTACACCTCTGCATACCATTAACAAACAGATGGCTTGGTGGAATGCTTTAACCACACATTAAAGCACATGCTCAGGAAAGCAGTGGCTCAAGAAAAAAAGATTGGGACACTCTTATTCCCTATTTGATGTTTGCCATCCGTGAGGTACCTCAAGCTTCAACAGGGTTTAGTCCCTTTTGAGTTATTGTTTGGGAGACAGCCCAGGGGTATCTTGGATATGTTAAAAGAAGGGTGGGAGCAGCAAGGTCCCAGGGAGCCAAATCTGGTACAATTTGTGTCCCAAATGTATGAGAGGCTAGGAAAGATAGGGCCCATTGTGCAGCAACATGTAAAAGAGGCTCAGGAACAACAGAGGTAAAGTTATGATAAAAGTGCTGTTGTTCGATCTTTGAAGTTCTAGAGGCTGTCGGTCCTGTCAATTACAGAGTCCGCCAGTTAGGTAGGAGAAGGGAGGAGCAAATATATCATGTTAACCTCCTTAAACCTTTGCATGATGAGGAAACCTCTCCTCAGGTAGTGAGTACTGCCATTGAAAAGTCTGAAGTGCCCATAGAGCCAGCTTTGTCCATTCAGCAGAGACAACAGACTGAAGAAATGATTCGCCGTAACAGGGATGTCTTCTCTTCCATTCCTGGGCGCACTACCTTAATCGAACACGACATTGTCACTGCGCCAGGATTCATTGTAAAGCAGGAGCCGTATCGTATTCCAGAAGCCAGATGGGTGGACGTGAGAAAGGAGGTCGAGAAGATGCTCCAGTTAGATGTGATTGAAGAGTCCACTAGTGAGTGGAATAGTCCCATTGTGCTTGTCACAAAACCCAATGGGACAATTAGGTTCTGCAATGACTTTAGGTGACTAAACAGTATGTCGCAGTTTGATGCCTATCCGATGCCACGTGTGGATGAATTAGTGGAAAATCTTGCTGGTAGCAATTATTTAACAACCCTTGATCTAACAAAGGGTTATTGGCAAGTTCCCCGGACTTTTTAAAACTGCAAGAAAAGATATCAAAAAAGGCATTAAAATAAGTCTACATAGACCTGCAGTATGAAAGCTGCCCTGGCTTGATAAGCAAAAGGATTGGTTAAATCCATTTTATGATGACTATACTGTGTTCTTTGACTGAATATTTTAATTAAAGTAATATTAAAGATCTCAGTTACATTTGTTCTAGATTTTAAGTATCTGTTATCAAATCTTTATCAATATTCTGGTACTTTAAGTCTGAACTGTTTAAACCTGGCTTAGAAAAACTAAATATAACTTAGAAATGTATTTTTGAATAAAAAAATTTCCACTAACAGCTAATATGTGTCTGTGAATATATGCCGGCATACAAATGAAATGTGCTTAAGAAATTAAAAACAGAGGAAACATACTCACAAAGAACAACAATACTCATAGGTAGAATACACAGAATTTTAGTGCTCCTTACAAGTATCTGTTCTGTTCTTCAGATTCGGAAAGGCCCGATTAGGGAGGAGGAGCTGCTGCCACTGGGCATGCGCAGCAGTTCAGTTTTGCTCATTTCAGTATCAGTACTGAGGTTGCGGTGCTTTTCAAATGTAGTTCTCACTCACTAACTACATTTGAAAACCACAGCTTCCACTGTGCTGATACTAAATTGGCCGAAACGAAACTTAAATATAATCAGTGTCCTGGTGTGCACAGCTGGATTAAGGCTCTGGAGGGCCTGGGGTACTTAAGACAGGGGTGCCCCTATGATGTAACATGGTTACTATTTTAAACAAATACACAGGCAATACCGTGTGCTCTACTGTTGGCTGCATGCAGTTCTGCCTTCATTAGCAGTACAGTGTGAAGTGGGATATACCTACCAACTGTCCTTGCAGTCGAACCACATCCTGACTAAGTGAGACAGTCACCCAAATTCAGGACTTTCCCACCAGATTCAGAACAGTTGACAGACTGTCCTGCTCTCTCCTACCTGTCTTATCACTTTCACCACCTGTGGCTGCTAGTGTTGCTGCTTGTCTGGATCCTGGAATGTTGGAGGCCCTATTTGGAAAAATAATGGGTTCATCAAATTTAGAAAACTCCAAGCAGCCCTGAAGTTAAATCACTAGCACCCACATTTTATATATATATGTATATATATATATATATATATATATATATATATATATATATATATATATATATGACAGAACATCTCTCTGGCTTCAGCACCTACTTAACCATAGGTACAGTGAATGACCATCATGCACCCCAAAACTCTACCCTATAATATGTATTAATTTTTGTATTATTATTATTATTATTATTATTATTATTGATTTGTAAGGCACCACAGTTGGGAAAACAGGACATACATAAAACAGGGACATACAAGGCTGACAAAATAAATGCAGAGAGAATATGGCAAGTTATATATATTATATATATTTAGCTGTAAATAATGTAAAGTGCTTTAGCGAATAAGCCACTGCTTGCTTATAATTTTTTTGTTGGTGTTGTCATATCACACTCTTGCTTATGAATGCAGGATTAAAAGCTTGTGATTCCATTATATATGCTTACTATGATGTAGAACAATTAAGATTTATAACAATTACTTTGTAAAATATATATAAACATGTACATACCTTTAGCACCAGACAATTAGCATAACCTGATGCACTATAATGGAACGTGTTTAAATAAGGGGATATATGTCCATTATTACATTCACACCATTCGGCAGATAAACTAAATTATATCAACATTAACAGCTATTAACCATAATATAGTCATCATGGCATTATGGATCGTATGAAATTTAATTCATTAATGTTTTGGATATTACATAATATTAACTATGGCATTAGATTACTAACTCTATTGGACAATTTGGATTTCTATTACTATAGATTGGTCCTCCCTCTAATACTGACATTGAACTGCTGTAGATCATCGGTTAGTTGTGAACAAGCTAATGTAGGCAAAATGCATGTTGACTAGTTACCAAGGCCATTGGTTAATTATACACCATGTCAGAAATGTGATCCTAATTTACTTATCTGCCAGTTAGGGTGCTTCAGTAATCAACCCGCTTTTTATATGGGATTAAGAGGCAGCCATTCACTTTTTACCAGTGTCATAGAAGTCTGCCTGAGAGTAAATCATCTTTACCTTAATCAGTAGCACCTTTCAAGAGCACATCAGGGAGTATATGTATCAAGGTCCGATTTTTTTCAGCTTGTTAAAATCGCGGCAAATCGCGGGTGATAACCCGCGATTTTAGTCAAAATTTTCTCAAATGTATCAAGCTGCGATTTTGACCCTGATCTTCAAAATCGCTAGTCATCTCTGTCGATTTGCTGTGATGTAAAACACTCCTGTGTTAGCTAACTCTCCTGTGCTGTAGCAGCGAGTCCTATAAACCCATCACTGTTACACTGCCTGTCATACAGCTGCCGGACACCCAGCCCAGTGCTGATAGCATTGGGCTCTTCCTACACCCCTGGGCGGTGGGTATAGGGTAATAACGGCTATGTAATTGATAAATAAAACAAACAGACACCATTTTGTTTTGTGGAACTACAAGTCCCAGCCAGCCAGGTTGCCCTAAATAGTTTGGTTGTAATGTCTTCTGTTCTTCTGCCCGGGGGGGGAGGCATTGTTGATTGAAGTCTTCTGTTCTTCGGCCGTGGGGGCCCAATATTTTTAAGATCCCCGAATCTTCTTGCTTGATTGAAGAAAAAAAAAAAAAAAAGGAGGAGCCGCCGCAAACAGCTCCTACCTAGTAGGAGCTCCGATACGCAATGAGCTTAGCTCATTGCGCTAGGTCTATTTATAGTATTAGGGGATTTTCCCACAAGCGTGGGAAAATCACCTAATACTATAAATAGACCTAATGCAGTGAACTAAGTTCATTGCGTATCGGAGCTCCTACTAGGTAGGAGCTGTCTGCAGCGGCTCCTTTTTTTTCCTTTTTCTTCAATCAAGCAAGAAGATTCGGGGATCCTAAAAATTGACCTCTCCGCAGCCTTTGACACCGTGGACCACCCCCTCCTGCTGCAAACTCTTCTCTCTCTTGGTCTCTCTGGATCTGTCCATGCCTGGTTCACCTTATACCTCGCCAACCGCTCCTTCTCTGTATCCACGTCTGGTTCTTCCTCCTCCCCCTACCCTCTCCCTGTAGAAGTCCCGCAGGGCTTTGTTCTCGACCCGTTATTTTTCTCTTCTCGCTTTATACTTTCTCCCTTGGTGCTCTCATCTCCTCCTTCAGTCTTCAGTATCACCTTTATGCTGACGACATTCAACTCTACATCTCTTCTCCTGATCTTTCCTCCACCCTCCTCTCTCGGGTATCTGACTGCCTCTCCACCATCTCCTCCTGGATGTCTGCTCACTTTCTAAAAATCAATATCTCTAAAACATAACTCATTGCCTTTCCTCCGCCCAGACTCCCATCCCACCATGACCTCTCTATTGTCGTCAATAACACCACCATCTCCTCTGTCTGGGTGTCACCCTCGACTCCTCTCTCTCTTTTGCCCCCCACATTCATTCCCTTGCCCAAGCCTGTTGCTTCCAAGTATGCAACATCGCCCGCATCCATCCCTTTCTCTCTCAGGATGCCACCAAAACTATCATCCACGCACTCATCATCTCCCGCCTGGATTATTGCAACCTCCTCCTCACTGGCCTCCCCCTCTCCCACCTCTACCCCCTTCACTCTATACACAATGCAGCCGCTAGACTCATCTTCCTCTCACGCCGCTTCTCCTCGGCCTCCCCTCTCTGCATCGCCTTACACTGGCTTCCCTTCCCCTACAGAATCCTTTTCAAACTCCTCACCACCACTTATAAGGCTCTCTCCCACTCTACTGTGCCCTACATCTCTAACCTCCTCTCCATTCACACTCCTGCCCACTCCCTTCGCTCAGCCAATGATTGCCGCCTCTCCCCCACTCTCATCACCTCTTACCACTCCAGAATTCAGGACTTTTCCCGTTCAGCCCCCCTTCACTGGAATGACCTCCCTCGTTCCATCCGTCTCTCTCCTACTTTGTGCTCCTTCAAAAGTGCACTGAAAACTCACCTCTTTCGTATCGCCTACCAACCATCTACTTAACCACCTCACCTCCTCCACTCGCTCTCCCTTCTCTCCCCTTGCCTCTTCTGGCTCCCCTTGTGCCTGTTCTGTCTACCCTCCCTTAGGATGTAAGCTCACATGAGCAGGGCCGTCTTCCCTCCTGTCTCCTCACCTGTTCTTCTACTCCATGCTTATTGTATTAGCCTGTGTGGAGTTTTTGAAGTATTGGTATTTTTGTTCATTGTTCTGTAATGTTTCACCCTGTATAGTCTACTGTTTGTACTGTGTACGGCACTGCGGTCACCTTGTGGCGCCTAACAAATAAATGATAATAATAATAATAATAATACTTCTATTTATAGTGTTAGGTGATTTTCCCACTCTTGTGGGAAAATCCCCTAATACTATAAATAGACCTAGCGCAATAAGCTAAGCTCAGAAATTCTTATCAACACTGGTTCTGGTAACTTAAGTAAGGTGATTTGTGAAAGAGAATTACTATAAATACAGATCAATTAAGCTGTTTGTCTAAGTAATAATATGTATCCTCTATTTATAGAGAAATAGACAGCATTCCAGAGTCCCATATTTATAATTTACGGGACGGATGAACAATAAGTCTAATAGTAAGTGCACTTTTCGTTCTATTATTAAACCATAATAATAGATCTATTTATAATATAAAATATTACATGCCATAATACAAAATTATACCAAACAACTTGTGGAAATAACATTTTGTTATTGTTTTATAGGGATGCAAGACACTGTTTACCCATGGAAATACTTACAGCTGTACTAAATATATACCCAGAGGACAACATATTAAATATAAATATATTATTCATGCAGCAATCTAATATATATATATATCACAGAGGCCATATATCAGACATAGCAATTAGGCAGATGTTTGAATTGTCTTCCTTGTTATTTCTAAGTCACTATAATAGTGTATATTCTAAACCTACTGTACTTACTGACATGAGAGATAACCTCTAAATAGCAACATTAATATCAAAGAACATACAATAAGTGTAGGACCCCTTTGGATCATTATAAGACCAGTATGGGCACTCCCAAAACATATCAAAATAACTTATTATAAGGGATTAAGCCATACCTACCATCTTTAAAATTCATTACCCCAGATTGGATGGTTACTTCTGAAACCAGTGCAGATATTAAATCACCCACCTTTTTCTTTTTTTACCTACATACAAATTGAAATAATTTGACTTATTTATATACTAAAGATTGACATTTTAATAATTTCTTCAGTGTTCTGAGTATGCATCGAAACGTTGCAATCATTTATTTTTCTATGTACTATTAGAGACTTACATTGCCCATCAAAAATTGAGACCTCACTAGCTGTAGTATCTGATGTAGGTGCATGCAATATGGAAACTAATAGTGTGCTAGTTCAAACTTCTTGGATGCTGTCCCATCCTCAGGAAATGAGAAGTGACAACCTAACAAAGTAAGATATAAAGAAATCTTTATTAAAGTCTTGTGCAACCCACGTACAGAACATGGACACAATGTTACAGTACCAGCCTCATGCTATTCCAGAAGGAGTGATGAGATATTAATGCTTTAGCGATATGTGTTTTGTCTTACCAAGACCAGTATGAATTTGTTAATGAACTTGTCCTGGAACACTGAAGCTTTAATAGAGTACTATAGAGAGAGTAGTAGCAATGTCTGAAGACATCTAAAATAAGAGGGGGAAGTGTAGAAGCTAGAAAATAGCAAGCTAAATCATGTAAAATGCTTTAGTAATAAGCCACCCCTTACTTATATTTTTTATTATATCACACTTGTTCTTGTGAATGCAGAATTAAAAATATTAATTGTTGTTTGTTGAGTGTTAGCTAAAGGGTGCTGGAGGAGAAGAAGAATGTCTAATACCACTTTCATACTGCCGCCCCGGCAATATCCCGGGTTGTTAACCCGGGATATTGCCGGGGCACAGGGTAGTAAAGATAACAAGAATCCTGGGTCGGGCGGGTTCATACTGCACCTGCCCGACCCGGGTTTTAGAAAAAAAAAAATGAAAAAAAAGATTTTAATTACTAAAAAATACAAAACAAATGTGTACTTAACTTATTTTCAGCCAGCGGTGTCTCCGTCAGGGGGACCTCTGGGTACTAAAATGACGTCATTTCTAGTCCATTAGAAATTACGTCCCCCTGACAGCCGGCAACGCACCGGAGACACCGCTGGCTGAAAATAAGTTAAGT
This sequence comes from Mixophyes fleayi, assembly GCF_038048845.1. Classification (NCBI taxonomy): domain Eukaryota; kingdom Metazoa; phylum Chordata; class Amphibia; order Anura; family Limnodynastidae; genus Mixophyes; species Mixophyes fleayi. Next base: position 94,057,473 of record NC_134409.1, read on the forward strand.
AAACATTTCTTATGTATTTTTTATTAATTAAAATCTTTTTTTTTTACTTTTTTTTTACTTCACAATTTTTTTTTTACAGTATGAATGGTGAGACCCGGGAATTACACGAGTTGCACCATTCATACTGCAGGCTAGCGGGGTCCAACACGGGAATTACCCCTCGCAAAATCCCGGGTCTAAGTCCCGGGATTTTAGACCCGGAATTTTGTGGTTGGACTATTCATACTGCACCAAGACCCGGGTTTTTCAGCGTGCCTCTGCAAAAACCCGGGTTTTTGGTGCAGTATGAATGGGGTATTAGACACATCCTTCTGGTTCAGAACAACTTAGATATCATATATGTATGTGCTCTCTCTCTTTTTATTACATTTACTGGACCTTTTAGATGTTAATCTGAAACCTGTAACACAGACATGAAAACAATGGGTAGGGAAGGCCCTTCTCGAGAGAGAGCTTACAGTCTAATTGCTAGAGGACACAGCTGAAGCAAGAGGAACAATTGTCAACCGTCTCAATCTCTCAGAGTGGAGATCGGGACAGTTGTGAGCAGTGTCAGACTGGCGGTGTCCCTGGGAAATACCTGGTAGGCCCCACTGTCCGATGGCCCCACCCCCTTTTGCTAGGGGGCAAGGCCAGAATGCGATCAACAAGGCCCCCACGGAGAGGTAAGTATAGTAGCAGCCTGTGCTGCTGGTAAAGCAGAGGAGCTTCCTGTCAGGCAGGAACTCCGCACTTTCTCACATCACCCCCTCGGCTATGCTCTGATTGGCTGACACAGTCACTCAGCCAATCAGAGCAGACACGCCCACTACCCACACTGCCATGGAGGAAGCAAAGCAGGAAAGGTAAGCTTGTGTGTCTGTATGTATGAGAGAGAATGTGTGTCAGTGTGTATGATAAATGTATTAGTGTGTGTATGATAAATGTATTAATGTGTGTGTATGGGGGTGAGGGCAAGGGGACTTGTTATAAGTGAATTGGGGATGAAGGCAGGGGGGCTTGTGGTAATATAATGTGGACATGAGGTAGGTGGTGGAAAATGTGTGCAATTTTATTTGTGGGGTGATGGTGGGCCAATTTAATTTAATAGTGGGCCTATTAATTTAAGATGAGGTGGCAGGACCTTTAATGCTGCAGTGGTTTGGGGCTAATATTTGAATATGGGGTTAAGTTTGGGCAGGAGGGCTATTTTTTAAATGTGAATGTGAATTATTTAATGCCAGGGATGGTTGTGGGAAATGGTTATATTTATTAAACTTAAATGCTATTTATTGCTAGGCCTGTTTAGAGGTAGGGAAATATGTTTATTTATTAAATGCGGATACTATTAATTTAATGTCGCGGCTGGTTGGAGGGAAATAGCTCTATTTCTCAAAAGTGAATACTATTATTTTAACGTTGGGGCTGGAGGGAAGCCTAATTATTAAACGTGTGTGCTATTGATTTAACGCTGAGGCTGGTTGGAGTTTTCTAAATGTCATGTACCCATTTTTTTTCCAGATAGGACTCCCAACAATGCAGGATCCAGACAAACAGCAACTAAGCGAAAGACACCAGCAGCCACAGGTCAGGAAAGCAACAAGAAACGGACACACATGCTCAGATACATGCAGTAGGTGCACACACATACTGGGCCCCACCTAACATTTATTTGGCCCTTCTATATGATGCCACTTTCAGGCTTTTTTCAGGGCCACTATAAGTTCCCGATCTGCCCCTGTCCTTTTATATGTAGGTGGGGCCCACCCAAGTCCAAAATTTGCAAAGCGCAAGTCACCTTTAAGAGTCGCACACGTCATGACGTTGCGATGCTGGCAGCATAAAGGAGCTGCGAGGACCCTGCCCAGCTGACCACAGAGAGGAGATGAAGTCATATTTACTTTATTTTATTGTAAAAAAAAATTTTGCTTTTTTTTCAAACTTGACAATGTTCCCTTTTTTACCTGGGGGTAGTCTGTTCTTGGCATAACATGAATTGGGGGCAGTACTCTGTGGCATAATACTGTGTGGGGCACTACTCTGTGGCATAATATTGTTTGGGGGCACTACTCTGTGGCATAAAATTGTTTGGGGGCTTAATTTGTGGCATAATATGATTTGGAGACATTATTGTGTGGCATAATATGATTTGCAGCAGAAATTGAACAATGTAGCATAAATTGAACTGGGGAATTACTGTGTGGCATAATATGACCGTTTATTTGTTGGTTCCATTATTATTAATAATATATATATATATATATATATATAATATAAAATCTATCTAAATGCACAAGTGGCACAACTGGGCTTGACTTGATTTTAGCCAACCCCTGATCTACAACAAAGGTAATTCCCATGGAGCCAAGGTTGTGGGTGGCAGTATATATTCTCACTAAGGGTAGTAATAGTATGTGGATTCAGAGGTTAATTTTAACTATTCTGAGACAAGGTGCCCCTCTGCTGGTATATGTGTTTTATGTGTTTTTTTAATTTTTGTCTTTCTTTGAAACATTATTTTTTCATATTTGTCTGTTTCATTGTAACATCTACATACCTTTCTACTACATATGTAGTGCTTTTAGGGCACTGTCCCGCTGTCCTGAAAGTCAGGACTTCTGTTCTGCCTGCCAGGAGATATGTCACACTTCTTTGAGCAGGCAGTCTACACTTCTGTCGATTTAACATTGTGACTGGTTGGGGAAGGGGACTAGAATGTTCTTTCATTGCTAGGCTCTACATATTTAATGTACATATCCCTGTTTCAAAACAGGACCCCAACATTCCAGGAAACAGACAGGGTCCAGGCAGCAACTGAGCTTAAGACATCAGCAGCAGCAGGTAGTGAACAGTGCAAGAACAGGTAGGAGAGAGCAGGACAGCTTGCCAACTGTTCTGATTCTAGTAGGCTCCCCACTCCCCCTCTAGTGTCTGGTCTCGCCTCTATGGTGGCTGGCCACACCCCCTCTGGTGGGCCCCTACCATTGCATTACCCCTGTGGGCTCTTAATGACCCAGTCCGACACTGGCTGTGAGGGTGAATTTGTTTGGGTAGTATAGGTGGGAGTAGGGTAAGCTCTAATAAAGATATGGGTTTTCAGAGAGCGTTTAAAGATTTGAAGCCTGTGGGAGAGTCTGATCAGACATGGTAGGGTATTGTATAAATGGGAAGTGGCTGTGAAAAATCTTGTAGGCAGGAGTAACAGGTGGTTACCATAGGTGAGGAGAAAGTGGAAAAGGACAAGAGGGAGAGGATTTTGAGATACGATTTGAGATGTACGAAAGGGTGGTGTTGTATATCCTCCTATGTCAGGTGAGAACTTATCTCTATCATTAGGCAGAACCTAGCTGTTTGGCAGTTTCATTCAATACTTCTCAGTATTTGCCAGTTTTAAACCCTTACTAAAACATGTAGCTGATCTAATGTTTAAATATACACTTGTAATAACTGTTCCATATTAGATTGTTTATCTCTTGTAAACAGGGCCATCTCTATATTTCCCACAAGTGGGTGTCCTTGTATCACAGTCAATATATTTACATATATTTATGTATATTCTACATAAAAGATATTAATACGGTTTTACTGTACATTAAGATATCATGATTTTCATAATATAAGAATCTGGATAACCAGTCAAATATTGCCACCTTTCTATCCTGTAAGCTATATCTATACTAATATTACCATCTTATCCATGAGATTTTTTCAGCCTTAATGCTGTCCTATCTGTCAAGATCTCTAATGTAGTTGTTCAACATTTTTAAAGGAGCCATACCAAACAAGGTCTATGTTCATAATTGACAAGCATCATCTCTCAGCTCTGATGTATTATGATAGACATATATATTAAATCCATAAAAATCCACAGGCTTCACTCACAGATTCTTACATGTCACAGCTCCAAAGAAAGCCATGAAAAGCAGTTTATGCTGGAAAATGTGGGGTTAGACAAATTGTAATCCAAGTAAATGCAACAGTCAGATCGGCAGACACTTGACAAGAGTGAGGCAACAGGAGCTCTACTAAAGCTAAGTTCTAGTTAGGTTAGTACCAAAAAGTCAGATAGAAAAGCAAGGTAAACTTCAGAAGAACAGAAAAGAAGCTCCAGAAAATACCCATCATACATACAAAACCCACACAAACATTGTGTGCCTACAAGTCTCATAACATGGTCTACTGTGTCAGATGAACTCTGCAAGTTCTTCCATATAGCTATCCATATAAATATAAAATCTCATATAGTCTTGAAGGATGAGACAAAGTGAGTGTGATATTAATTCACCGATCCCTAGGGTAGTGGCTCATATCCAAATAGGGCTTAGCACAGAAGCAACTCTATTTTTTTTTCAACCAAGCCTTTGTGGGCAGCACAGTGACCGAGTGGTTAGCACTTCTGCCTCACAGCACTGGGGTCATGAGTTCGATTCCCGACCATGGCCTTATCTGTGTGGAGTTTGTATGTTCTCTCTGTGTTTTTTGTGGGTTTCCTCTGGGTGCTCCGGTTTCCTCCCACACTCCAAAAACATACTGGTAGGCTAATTGGCTGCTATCAAAATTGACCCTAGTCTCTGTCTGTCTGTCTTTTCCTGTCTATCCCCCTCTCTCTCTGTCTGTCTGTGTGTGAGTGCTTGTCTATATTAGGGAATTTAGACTGTAAGCTCCAATGGGGCAGGGACTGATGTGAATGAGTTCTCTGTACAGCGCTGCAGAATTAGTGGTGCTTTATAAATAAATATGATGATGATGATGTATGGGTCCTTCTGCAGGACATTGCCACTGCTGCTATATCTGCAAACTGGGACCATCAGCTAGCAGATTTGTAGACAAATAGTAGTTAGCTGATAGTCAAATTGCAGTTTGTAGTCAGCCCCATAAGCCCATTCATACCCAAAGAAACACCTTTTTAAATTTAGTGTCATTATCTTCCTCACTTTCTTTTTTATTCCCTTTTTCCCTATCATTATTATTATTATTAATATTATTATTCCCTCGATGCACTTATTTTGAGACAATTTTCCAACCAACATTTATGAAAATACCAAGACTAGTAAAAAAAAGCAATATCTGTACATTTTAAAACTAATTTAGTGTCACATTAGTCAGTTTAAGCCTAATTGCCTCAGCTCTGACATGGTTTCTAGTTAGAAGAAATGTTTCAATGTTTAAAATCTTCAGAACCGTGAGGACAGTCAGTATATCGTGTTTGAATTTAAACAGCACTTGAACTTTTCTTTCAGTTTTGACACCATAGATAGATTGAATGTTAAGATCCTGGCTATACAAAGTTGTCTAAGTAGGAATAGAAGAACATTCAAAAAGTTTTTCATGCACAGACAGATGTTTATTGTATTGCTGTGTTTATTTCCTTTATCCCCTTCATCCTTTTCCTTCATTTTTATTTAATTCTTGACTATAATAGTTCTCAGGGTTGCTTTTGTTGACATTTTATTTTTACTGATTTCTATTATAGAGAGGTACATGTGAACACTCAGGTATATTCTGTTTTTTATATTATAATTCTTTGCTTAAATGTACTTAATCATGTCTACCCTCCTTCCCCTGCCCTTGCTTGCTTTCATATTTCTCTGGGTGTTTTTTTTTTTTTTTGCGTTAATGCTGTTGCATTGTTGGACCGGCATTGGCGTGCTCTCGTTGCAAAATATGTAGACGTTATCTTCACTATAGTCTAATCACTACCCATTTTTATGATTCTTTAGCACTTAAAGGGTATCCAAAATTAATTTTTACTATTTGCGGTTGGTGGGGACAGATATGTACAAAAAATGTGCTTATTTCCTATGCTACTGCCACCGCTAGCATCCTTACCTTTTTTTGTTGTATAGTAGCCTGAAAAAATCAAACTCACCTGCATCATGTTCCAATGTTACATAAATATGACAAAGAGATACCACTCACGACGCAGACATCTGTGCTCCTGAGTGTAGCAGTCTGCCATTTGCAAATAAAATTACTTTTTTTAAATAAATGTATTACGATTAGAGGATGAGAGTCAGTGTTTCACTTAGGATTTTGAAAGGCTAAACTAATTCTGACACAAACCCTTGTATTTCAAAAGGTTGATGATTTAGCTATACTTTCCCAGGAGGTATAAAGTTGTGGCTAGTTCATTAAACTGTATTGGTATGGTTTAGTGAAGAGATTTTGACTGCATGCAAAAAGCATAAATCCCAATATATGTAATGGTTAGGAAATACACAATAGATACTGATTCAACAAGATTGCACCCATATGCAGATTTTTACATACAAACTTCAAGCAGTGAACCATGGGGGATCTTTGGGGCCGAAGGGTACAAGATCCAGCAATCTACCTCTTTAGTCAAACTAGTTGGGAGAATGTAGCATATACATGAGACTAATGTGGAAAATTTCCAACACAGGCCTCTACAGAATTTTAATTTGTCACACATATGGGCTACAGTACTTTCTGTTTTCTTCATCTACATAAGTGGAAACACACATCCAGGCTTATCTATGGAGGCTAACAGGTAAGAGATTTGTATAGAACACATGCATATTGAGGTTAATATACGTTATAAACCATGACACCAGATAAAGAGGCACTGATTTTTATGCAATTAACATGCAATGTTAGAGGATGCGGCATCATATATACTAAACAAAGAACTGATATTTGCCATTAAGGGAATATACTGTATTTTATTCTATTGAATTCAATAATAAATATTATGCAGCTAGTTAGTATATTTGTATGTGCTTTAGAGATGCAAAGTCTATCCCTATAATCATTTAATTCAGTTGAACTGATTTGTTTTTGTTTGAACAAAATTTATAAACAGACATAATCAATATTTCAAAAAGAAATACATTTTAATTAAGCATATAACATTAAATGCACAAGTGATCTGTACAAGGGTAATCAGGGTTAAAATAGAAGCAGCATAAAGTCATTAAAATCTAATATTTAAAATATTAATTTTACATTTTTATCTAATAGCAGTATATACTGTATATATTCTGTATTTCCAAGAGCTATTACAGCTAAATGTTCTTTAACAAAACTTCCAGAGCCCTCACTGCTTGAAATAAAACAGGATTTCCTTTACACTCAGTTCAGTATATATTGCCAGTAAGCATAAGAATAAAGGTTATAGTTGTTGTGCTTCTGCCCAGGCTCTGGTCCCCAAGAGACCTAAGTAAAAACCAATATGTTAACTGTTTGGACACAGACAACCTGTGGTTTAATCATGATCAGCCTGTGAAGCCGTTCTACTGACACATTTATTTTTTATTTACAGAACGCACTCATACCATTGCTGACCTGTGAATTGAGTGATTGCAGGAGGAGGCTGGCACTGTTTGACTGCCACTGCTCTGCTCAAAGTGACAAATCATCCCGCTAGTTGCTGTATTCTGTCAGCCTTACCTTGCTCTGTCTGTCTTTCCCTGTCATGTCTACATATTTGAATAGCTTACAACTGTCACAGTTTAGGGGGTAGTTCCAGTTCTAGGGGATTATTCTTCCGTCCTGAGCACTGGGATTAGTGGTGGTGCATTCACAGCAACACTAGGGTATTTTTATGGCAGGGGCAGGGTTAAGGCAGCCTAATGCTGCAATAGTGCTAGGCCCAGAGAACATAGCACAAACCCAGATGTGACATGACCATACTACCCTCAATGTCCCAATTCCCTATCTTCAAATGATGTATGTATTTGGCTGTATTTTCTGTCTAACACTATCCCGCCCCTCTGCCTCTTCCATCTGTCTCTCCCCACCTTGTTTATGTTTCTGGAAACAGTCCTTAGCTCATATTTTTCACCTGAGCAGAAAAGACTTTAGCTATGCCAATGCACAATTTGGACTGTGGAGTTTAGAATTTGTTAATGTTATGTTACTAGTTATTACAATTGCTGGAAGACCAAATAAATGCCACATTCCTTAATGTTTTTACCACCAAAGCACACTACAATGTATGTTTAGATTTTAATAAAAGTGTGTAATGTGAAAATCATTTACTATTTTTGAATCTGGATATTACATATCCATTGTTATATGTGCAAACGTTTTAAAATATCTAGTTAAATTATTTTAAAAGTTAAACAAAACTTAATAATAACTTACCATAGGATGGGCTGCTGATAAGGATTCTGCTATGAATTTCTGTGTCGTACTCCTACAATTATGTAGCAAATATATACTACAAATGACTCTAAAACGGCTTACTGCGTAACTGTTTTCATGAAATAAACTGTACAATGAACAATAGTAAGCAACTGCTCGCAGTTCAATAAGCATAAATTATATAAAACTTTTATCAAAATAATTTTGCTATTTTCCCCATCATATTGACACTGACACGATACTGTATAAAATGTGTACACATTCACTACCTAACAAGATGCAGTTGATCGTAAATAGTTAAGAGGAAAATGTTAAAGCATTTTAAGATCAACTAATCCAAAAAAAGTCAACAATATTTCCCAAATAAAGAATACAATCTATAATGAATCTGCTCCCCGACATTGTCCATTATTAACCATTTTTCCATAGGAACAAAGATTTGAAAGTTATCTTACACTGGAAGATATTCCCGAGTTTAATCAGTATGTTAATATAAGTAACACAATCGTCAGTATTTGTTGCACAAATGGCCACTAAACCCAGTATATTCATTATTCATTCATTATTATTTAAACGAAAGATGGCATAATAAGACCACAATGGACCATTTTTCCTGAAGTTCTCCAATTTGGCAATCTCTATGCTTATGTTTAGAGTGGTTGAAAATGTACATTGATATAATTGTGTTCTTTGTATTAATCAGTATATATATTTCTAATCACAAATATATTCCGCCAAAAGGATCTGAACCCTGAAAGTCACTGCCATCAAGCCCGAGTAATTTGATATGAAACCTTCCAAAAGACATAATTTGATGTTAATAAATGTTCTCCCAAAATAGAGCAGAATATGAGCTTTGAATCCTGTATCCCCTGGATCCTCTCAAGCCCAAGGCACTTTGAGATGCCCCATGCCTATAAAACTCCTCACTGGATAGTGCACTTCTCTCTGTCACGCCCATGTGCTTCTCCAAGTACTTTTGCCTTAATGTATTTCAGATCGCTGTTGACACTAGGACGTCTAGCAGAAGGAGAGACCATGCCATATGCATCCATTTCTTTCAGTCTTCTAAGCCTGAAAGACTTCTGTTGAAATGCATCTCCATACTGCATAGAGATTTTACGATGAAGAGCAGGACTCATTTCATTGGGGAGCTTGGCCATACTGAAAAGAATTTGGAACATTTTATCTACATTTAAATTCTTCTTTGCTGAGATTTCAAAGTAAGCACAATTTTCATCACCAGAGGCAAGGCGCTCTGCTTCTTCAGCCCGGACCTTGCGGTGATTCTCCCCATAATCACTTTTGTTTCCACAGATCATCATGGGAAATTCTCCAGTTTCTTTTGTCTTATTCTTAACACATGACTTTACTTCCAGGATCTGCTTTCTCAGCCTCTTCACTTCATCAAATGAGTCCCTACTATCAATGCTGAAGACAAGTATGAACACATCACCTGTAAGACGAAAAGATGTCACTGTTAATATTATGTATCTATGACTAGCAAATAACATATTGTTTTTTTTTTTTAAATGATTAAATATATGGAATCAGCTAACAACTAATTGCAAACCCAAACAGTGGAAGGTTAGATCGCCACTACACCACCGACCCCAGAATATAATCCTTTATGGTTAGCCAGTAAAAAATCTGTCTGGCGTCAGAGTGACCACACCCCTTCTGGATTTAACATTGATGTGCCCACACAAAGCAGGTCAAGGGGTCCTCCACACAAAAGGACCAAGAGTCTTGTTGCTTCAAAAGAAGCAGTGACCTGTGGCCAATCAGCCGTAGCACAGTGTGAATTAGTAACTGACTGCAATGCTCTCCTGCCTACAGTGCCTCCTCTGATAGAGAAAGAAAATGTTTAGCAAGATAATGATGACATCAAATGCAATATATTCAGGACATTAACAGGGTGGGAGGGAGTTATTCAGTGCAGGAAACAAGAGAGCCAGCATCCACTGAGGGGAAAATATATCAGGAAAAATAGGACCCTTCCTGTGGATTTTATTGGCTGGGTATGCAGGAGACTTAACCTCGTGTTTGAAAGTTTGAGCTTAATTGAAATGCATGTCTGCATGAGCAGTTCTACCCCTTTCTTGTTATTCAGGACACTTTGGCATACCCCTCCATCTGTCCAGACTTCAGGGGGGAGAACTGCTTGTAATAAATGGGTGGGCTTCCTCAAAAGGTAGGTATGGTTGGTTAGAAAATGGGTATGAATTTTGTCCTGATTTTGCCTGGATATAGAGATATATCAGAAATACTGACTTATTACAATTAATAAAACCCACAATTGAATCCCATATTGTTCAGTAGAGATCTTTATAACATAGCCTGATTTAACTTGTAAAAGAGATGATGAAACACTAGCCTGTAGGTTTATTATTATATTTATGTTATAAAATAACTGTAATTTTACACAATGCTCTACACAAGGGTATTGCACCTGCAGTTTTCTGCACAATCAAATCACACCAAACTAATGTTTTGGCATTTGGACCACCATGAGACATAGTGATTTGTTCACACTCACATGGTCATTTACTGATGGCGAAATAGGCGGATGCACAGAGTATTTACATGTGCACAAATACATTATCATTTTCCCCTTTCAATGTTACATTTTTCCTCCAGCCTCATTTCTGGCATCTGAGAATATATATAAAAAGCTGATCATTTTGAGCGGGTAAAGAGGCTCTGCAGCAACCTACAAAACCAATGGTGCCCCCTTAAATGCACAATATCCACCCCTTGAAGCAAATTTATCATCCATCCTAGTTAAAACTATGAATAGTAACAGCATGCCTCCCAACTGTCCCGATTCGCGGGCAACAAAAGGGGTGGGGCTTAACATACAAGTGGGTGGAGTTTTATCCAATTTTGTCCACTTAGGAGTGGAACGGGTGTGTGGGGCTTATTTTGTCCCACTTTTGGGAGGTATGTAACAGCTTCACATAAAAAACTATTTCACAGCTAATTTTAAATCTCCTGCTGCCTGGCTCAATTCAGTGAATACTTATCTATTCACAGTCATGAAGCACCGTATATCCTTTACTGCCCTGTGAAACAATGTCTGGGGTAGTGTTCTACTGGAGAGAGACATTCACATTTCATTTTTAACTCAATAAATTTTTATTAAGAAATTTGTCACTGAGATACAAAACATTTGCATATAAATCAGTTTTGTAGTTACAAAAAAAAATATTAAAGAAAATGACAAAAACTAGTAAAGTGAAAAACATGGGGTAGAGCAACCTCAAACTGGGGAAGAGAGGGGGAGGAGGAAAGTGGGAGCAAGAGAATAATTATACGGCATCCACATTTTTGTTATTATTTGGTGAGATGCATGGATGCACAAGAAGATGAAAGCTAAAGGTGGGAATTTGAAAACAGCTGGGAATCAGCTTATCACGCTGAGCTGATTCAGTGACGCTCATGTAGTTATCAAGCACCAAATTAAATTGTACTGCAACACAAAATTTTCTAATACGAGGTAAATTCCTGCACATATATTGCATTGACTGTAAAATCTCACAAGCAAGGCCCTCTCTATCCTTTGTCCCACCTGCTGTACCTCCCTCATCAGATTTATTAGTGCTTGTTATGTTTTTATGCATTTTGTACAATTTGTGAATCTGACTGTCTGGCGCTGCAGAGTTTTGTGGTGCCTTACAAATAAACAATAATAATGATAATGATTTAGCTAGGGGTGTCGTTTTCCGTCCATTACTTATCATCAGAATATGTACACTTTTGCAACCCCTGCAGTCACTGCATCTTGACATATTAATGCATACCAATACAATAGTCACACACAATTTTCTCACCAGCTCCTACAATTGTTATTTCACTACCTTATATATCAAGTGTTCCCCACACCTTTTAGATTGTAGGCTCGTTTGGGCAGGACCATCTTTACCTTGCTCCTTCATTTCTTTATATGTGATTTGTTTGTGTCACACTCCCCTCAGTGTATAGCGTTGTGTAATATGTCAGCGCTTTATAAATAAAAGATAATAATAATAAGCCGGTAGCTGAGACAATCTTCCACTGTTTACTATTTATATTCAAACTTCTCCAGATTAAAACGCTGCATAAGATTCTGGAGAGGGGGAGTGTTTTTTGACCTGCGTAGATCACCTGGAAGGGTTCCCATGTTTCTGCTAACTTGTGGGATGGTTCATAGTACAAAAAAAGTATTGAAGTTCACCTTTAACGTAAGCCTTCAAATTACACTTAGCTTAGGGAACAGTGATTATATTGTACAGAAACTTCATATATTAGCATTTACATTTATTAATATCAATGATAGTTACATTGTTGTTCTCTACTTACACTAGAACACAGTGGACAAATTATAACAGTAAGTGGTAAAAGGTTGCTTTTTATTATTATTTATTATTATTAATATTTATTTATAAGGCGCCACAAGGCATCCGCAGCGCCGTACAGAGACCAACAAAATCACAATACAATGGGAGACAGCACAGTACAGTAAACACAGCAACTCAGTACGCTCAATGCACAGCTAGAGAGGGCGGGGAAGGGGGAGGGAGGATCCACAAACGACGGGGCCCAAGAAGGAGGGCGCGGAAGACAGGGAGACCCCCAGGGGGGAGGAGGGAGCGAGAGTGGACGTGGGGTGGAGGACCCTCAAGGAGGAGGGCTAAGTAGCTGGAGAGCAGAGTTAGAAGTGGTGGAAACAGGAGGAGAGATGGCCCTGCTCAGAGGAGCGTACAATCTAAGGGGAGGGGTGGACAGACAGAGAGACGCAGGGGAGAGAGGGAGAGTAGGGGGACAGAGGCAGAAGATAAGGTAGGAAGTTAAGTGGGAGACAGAAAGGCTTTAAGAAAAAGGTGGGTTTTTAGGGTCCGTTTGAAGCTGGACAGATTAGGGGAAGTTCTGATGGAGGGAGGGAGCTTGTTCCAGTGGAGGGGGGCAGCGCGGGCGAAGTTTTGGATACGCGCGTGGGAGGAGGTTATAAGGGGGGAAGAGAGGCGACGGTCAGAGGCAGAACGGAGAGGGCGGGATGGAGCATGAATAGAGAGGAGGGTGGAGATGTAGGGCGCAGTGGAGTTGGCGAGGGCCTTGTAGGTGAGTGTGAGGAGCTTAAAGAGGATTCTGAAGGGGAATGGGAGCCAGTGAAGGGCTAGGTAGAGGGGGGAGACAAAAGAGGAGCGGCGAGAGAGGAAAATAAGCCTAGCTGCAGCGTTAAGGACGGATCGAAGGGGATCGAGATGAGAGTGGGGAAGGCCAGTGAGGAGGAGGTTGCAGTAGTCCAGGCGGGAGATGATCAGAGAGTGGATAAGGCATTTGGTGGCATCTTGGGAGAGGAAGGGCCGGATGCGAGCGATGTTGCGCAGCTGGAAGCGGCAGGATTTAGCAAGAGAGAGGATGTGGGGGCCAAAGGAGAGAGAGGAGTCGAGGATGACACCAAGGCAGCGAAGTTGGGGGACAGGGGAGATAGAGGTGTTGTCGACAGTGATGGAGAGGTCAGAAGGGGATGGGGTATGAGAGGGAGGAAAAACTATGAGCTATGTTGCTTAGTATAAAACAACCCATAGCTTACAAATACAGCAATCAACATCTAATTTTACTTGGTCAGAATAGATGTAAAAACATTCCATATAAAGTCTTTTTAAAGCAACTGTTTTAGTAATGCATTTTTTATTTTAGAGACATTATAATTACTATATACTGAATAAAGACTATAGACACCACATACACTCTGAGGCCAAACAGATGAAACGTCTAAAACACAAACAATAAGATTTATTTATGAACCACAAATAAATGCAGACTTGCATTTCGTCTTTATATGCACAACGGAGTCTATTTGTCTGCCTAGTGGATTTGAAATTGCAAACTCACTTCCTAGTCCTTGCAGGGGCGCATGCAGGATTGTCGGGGGGGGGGGGGGGGGGGGGGGGTTTCCCCCTCTGACCCAAAAAAAAAAACCCTGTGAGAGAGCTGCTGCGCATGCGCCCACGGATGCGCAGCAGCTCCGTTTCGGCAGCGTTGTCCTATACAGCAGCCGTGGCGCTGTCAAAGAAGCGTCCGCGGCGGTGCTATATACATCACTCCATAGTTCGTTCCATCTTCTTTATTCATTTTACCTTCATTTACATTTTATTTCTAAAATACTGTTTGGTTTAACATAATTTGTGTCAAAGATTCACCTTAACCATAAGGTGGATATTGGGACTGTCATTACTTTTGTAAATTTGTATGTTTCAAGGTTTTTATTACATTGGTCAAAGTGTGCCTAAACAAATGTTCCACAGGTGTGCAACTGAAGGGTGCAAAGTGTGTCTTGTTAAAGGTATAGGATGAGACCCAATCTCTTGCGTCTATGAAAAATGAATTGCTTTAGTGGGGAGAAACAAATAAGAAACACCCCTGGATATGCATCCTGTTCAACATTTAAATAATCTTGTCCTGCAATATAAAGACTCATTTTTGCATGAAAGTAACTCCTTAAGTGCCTAATCCATATTCAGCAAGAAACACTCACATTCAGTTAAGCTCTTCCCAAACAATGATGTAAATGTTTTCATCCACATAAAAGAGCCTTAATGGATTTGGCAGATATACTGTAGTTCTGCAGGGGCAAATGCAAGATTTCCAGTGGGGGAATTTCCAAATGCTTGATTGCGGAGGGGCCATGACAATTACATGGAGAGGCAGGCCACAAAAGTGTGCTCCTGTTTTGTGTCTTTATCTTGGCTCTGTAACCTGCTGATCTACATCTATTACTGAGCTACCTCTCCAATGATATTTTGCTTGCTATTAGGAGACATTCTGTTTGCTGTGAATTGCTGGGGAGGTTTCTTATGTGCAATATATAAAACATAAAATATTATCACTATTAATATGTGTCTGTTGACCTTATATTTTTAGAATAGAACAGTAAGGTACATTTATTAGTCCATGTTCTTACCTGTCAGTATGGAGAGCCTTCTCATAGCTGGAAAGGGATGATTCCCAGATGTATCTAAAATGTCCAGCTGGTACATATCTCCTCTGATATTATACAGCTTGCGGTGAAAATCCTCAATGGTTGGAGTATACTGATCTTCAAATCGTCCATTCAAGAATCGTGAAACAATAGAACTTTTGCCCACCTTTGAAGCACCAAGGACTACCATACGGTAGGAGTTCTTGGCAGGGACACTAAGCGTGCAGCTTCCACTAGAAACCGTTTTAATCATGGCTTTCAGCTGTGACACAGAAAAGTAATAACAGATCAGAATTATGCAATATATGCATGATAGTACAGTCATTTATATCTAAAATCATAGCGGACAAAGTACTATATGGTGGTATGTCATATTACCATTTTCCCTATTGCTTTGACTGCAAAACAAATGAAATTCCATTCATTTACATTTTCCATATCTCTAAATCTTCACTTTGATCACTGTGTAAATATATGTGTGTGCATATATATAGATATATATATATATATATATATATATATATATATATATATATATATATATATATATCTATATACACACAGCTGCGGTATCAGTGGCGCTATATAAATAAATTGAGATGATAATGATGATGATATATATCTATATATATTTATATAAATATGTAGCAATTATTGCCTCCTTTGTGTTCTGTAATTTAATGTTCTTTGATGTATTCTTCATCTAGCTATTCTGTGCTCTCACAATTCTTTTTTTCTCTTTCTGTGTTTAGAACGGTTAGTTCTCCAGAAATATCTGCAGATGTATTTTATTGTTGGTAGTCTCTTATCAACTCTATGCTTTCTTTTTTTTGTGGTCCATTTATTTATATTCCTATGTAATTTATGTACTTTCTCTCTACTTTTTCTTTTCTAAGTAATATATGCGTTCCTGTTTGTGTGATTGAATGTCATTTGCACATTTTCTATACTTTGGGGCAATAAACAATCAATATTTTCTGTTACCATTCCTTTTTTTAGTATAAATTGCTCAAAATAAATTGCTTGTAATGTAAAAACCTTTCAAATACGGCCTGGCTGTATGTGTTGATGAACAGAGCTAGAGCATGTGAAACTCATAGAAATATAAAGCTGTTTATGTGTTTAATTTCATGGTGTAAGCTTACCTAAGCATATGTACAAAGTAATGATGATTCCAAAAAATAATTGATTGTCATTTTAAGCCTTTTGTAACAAAACTGAAAAATATATTTTGTTAAATATTTCTGACTAATTTTGCAGTATAAACTCCTACATAATGCTAGAACGTATTGTCTGCAACTGGGCTGGTTGATGGGGACAAGCATATGGTCTTGGGGTGATTACTGCTCTGATCAGCGGCGGATCTAGGAAACTGCTCTACCCGGGGCGATTTTAGGGGGGGCGATTTAGGCTTTCTAATTTCTAATGCTGCCGGCGGCTGCACAGTATGTGAAGGTCCGCTCGCAGTGACAGTGTGCTGCCCCGCTGCTCTGATTGTGTTTAAAACACAATCAGAGCAGCCGGGCAGCACACTGTCAATGCTGAACGGACCTGCACAGTGTGCAGCCGTCAGCAGCAAGCCCCTGCTAGGGGGGGGGCGATTGACCCCCCCTGGATCCGCCACTGGCTCTGATATGGTAAAAGATAAAGGATTGGATGAAAAGTTTGGATCATCATCACCATTTATTTATATAGCACCACTGATTACGCAGCTCTGCACAGAAAACTCCTTCAGTCCCTGCCCCATTGGAGCTTACAGTCAAAATTCCCTAACATACAAACAGACAGAAAGAGACAGAGTAGGGTCAATTTTGATAGCAGCCAATTAACCTACTAGTATGTTTTTGGAGTGTGAGAGCAAACCGGAGCACCCAGAGGATACCCACGCAAACACAGTGAGAACATACTCCACACAGATAAGGCCATGGTCGAGAATTGAACTCATGACCCCAGCGCTGTGAGGCAGAAGTGCAAACCACTAAGCCACCGTGCTGCCCACAGAAGCACTAATGCATATGTTAGTTATTTAAATGTCATAACAATTAAATATTACAGTAATTTTACAAAACAACCTACATCATTGTGTACAACTAACTCCTAATATTAACATGTTTATGTTGTTTTCAATCATGCATATATTGCCTATTAAAATGTACAGGTTGCTTAGGCTTCATACCCACTGTCGCTACTAAGGTGTACTTTTGGGCTAATCATACTCAGTTGGCTACGTTACTCGTGAAAATAATGCGGCCCGCGCACTATTAGTGTAGTATGGTAATTTCAACACTTTATTTTGCTTGCAGCTCTAAGATCCCCAATTGCTTACAACTCTGAGGTTCCCAATTGCTCGCAGCTCTGAGATCCCCAATTGAATTCCCCCCTTTGACTTCAATATTAGTACATTTTCCGTGTAGTAGCCATGCAAATCATAGATCGATTTCAAAGACATTACAAACATTGGATTGCGGCCCTCCCACCCATATGTTGGTGAAATAGGACATGCGTCTTTAACAAACCAATCATTTCAGCGACAGGGTCTACAAAACTGTGGCTGAAATGATTGGTTTGTTTGGGCCCCCACACAAAAAAAGCAATTCATCTCTCCCTGTACAAAGTAAACTGGCTCTACTGAGGCAAGATGTCGCCCTCATCCTCATCCTCTGATTCCTCGCCCCCTTCAGTGTGTACTTCCTCATCCTCACACATTATCAATTAGTCCCCGCTGGACTCCACAATCACAGGTCCCTCTGTAGTCTCTGGAGGCCATTGCTGGTCTTGATTGAAGAATTGATAATTCATTTTTATGAACATCATTTCAACATTTTGCGGAAGCAACCTCCTTCGCCGCTCACTGACCAGGTTCCCCGCTGCACTAAAAACTCTTTCGGAGTACACACTGGAGGGGGGATAACTCAGGTAAAATGGAGCCAGTTTGTACAGGGGCTTCCAAACTGCCTTTTTTTCCTGCCAGTAAAAGTAAGGATTGTCTGACATGTCTACTTGGATGGTGTCAGCAAAGTAATCCTCCACCATTTTTTCAATGGTGACAGCATCCAATGCAGCGACAGTAGACACGTCAGCAATGGTTGGTAGGTTCTTCAGTCCGGACCAGATGTTATCTGCATCCCCGCCAGCGGGTCGTTTATAAAATCTCAGCTGTTTCCTCGCAGCCACAGGTGTGGAAGAAAATGAAGGAGGAGCTGTTGGCATGTCACGGTCCTCTTCAGAGGACAATCTCCTGACCAGCAGGTCTTTGCACCGCTGTAGACTTGTGTCCACCGGAAACAGAGACACAACATACGCTTTAACGGTGGCCAGAATGTATTCCTCTGACTTTAAAAGACTGACCACCCTCGGATCCTGGCAAAGCGTACGAAGGGCTTCATCCACAAGAGCTACATGCTTTGTGGAATCGCAATGCTTTACCAGCTCCTCCCTCACTTTCTCCAGCTGCTTCTGCAAAAGCCTGATCAGGGGAATCACCTGACTCAAGCTGGCAGTGTCGGAACTGACTTCTCGTGTGGCAAGTTCAAACGGCTGGAGAACCTTGCACAACACGGAAATCAGTCTCCACTGCGCTTGACTCAGGCGCATCCCCACTCCTTTGCCTATGTCGTAGATGGCTGTGTAGGCTTGAATGGCCTTTTGCTGCCCACCATCCTCTGCAGCATATAGAGGGTGGAGTTCCAGCACGTCACAACCTCTTGTTTGAGGTGATGGCAGGGCAGGTTCAGGCTTTTCTGATGTTGCTCGAGTCTGCGGTAGGCAGTGGCAGAATGCCGAAAGTGTCCAGCAATTTTGCGGGCCACCGCAAGCATATCCTGCACACCCCTGTCACTTTTCAGGTAATGCTGCACCACCAAATTTATTGTGTGGGCAAAACATGGCACATGCTGGAAATTGCCCATATGTAATGCCCGCACAATGTTACTGGCGTTGTCCAACACCACAAATCCCCAGGAGAATGTAAGTGGGGTAAGCCACTGCAAAATGATTTCCCCTTAGTTTCTCTAAGAGGCTGTCAGCGTTGTGCCTCTTACTGAAACCAGTGATACACAACGTTGCCTGCCTTGGAACGAGCAGGCATTTCGGAGATGCTGCTACTGATGCAGCTGCTGCTCTTGCTGAAGAAGGCGATGCATCTACCCAGTGGGCTGTCACAGTCATATAGTCCTTAGTTTGCCCTGAACCACTTGTCCACATGTCCGTGGTTAAGTGGACAGTAGGTACAACCGCATTTTTTAGAGCACTGAGGACACTTTTTTATACTTCTCTGTACATCCCGGGTATCGCCTGCCTAGTGAAGTGGAATCTAGACGGGATTTGGTACCGGCGACACAATACCTCCATCAACCGTCTAAATCCCACTTTAATGATGGCGGACACCGGACGCACGTCTACCACCAACATAGCTGTCAAGGATGCAGTTATCCGCTTTGCTATAGGATGACTGCTGTCGTACTTCGTGCTCATGGCACGACTGTTGTACGGTAAATTGTTTAGTGAAAGACGTAGCAGTCTTACGACTTCCCCTCTGGGAAGATGACCGACTCCCAGCAGCAACAGCAGCAGCGGCAGTAGTAGGCGTACCGCTGCAGGATTTTCCGGAAGAATCCCGGATTGAAGAGGACTCAGTCATGCCGGTGACATGGCCTGCAGGACTATCTCTGATCGAGATAGTGGAGGAAATTGACAAGGAGGGTGTGCTGGTGTGGATACAACAGGACCAAGGGATTTAGGTGTCCCTGGACTGCTGACGGTCCTAGCCACAGTTCCTGAACTAAACACTGAATTATGAAGGGTCTTCAGGTGACGTAGAAGGGAGGATGTCCCTAGGTGGCCAAGATCCTTACCCCTGCTTATTGCAGCTTTACATAAACTACATATGGCAATACAATTGTTGTCCGGATTGGGATAAAAATAATTCCAGACCGAAGAAGTGGATTTTTTGGTCTTCTGCCCAGGCATGACGATGGGCTTTTTCAACCTATGGACAACAACTGTTTCCCCCCCTGGTGCCTCATTTAAGATAACCACATCAGCATCCTCCTCGTCAAGTTCCTCCTCAGTGCCAGCTACATCAATATCCTCCTCCCAGTGTACAACATTGACACCTTCATTATCCAAATCTGTAACTGCACTGTGGGTGATCCCTCCAGCATATGCAGAGGGCGTGCTGCAAATGGTGGGAGGAGCCACCTCTTCCCGTACAGTGATGGGAAGGTCAGGCTTCGCAACCACCAACACCCTTGGACTCGCCTTGGGGATTTGTGATGACATCTCTTTAGAAGGCAGAGTTGTTTGCTGTGTTTTTGATGACAGCTTAAATCTATTAAATTTTTTAGAGGGGGGGGGCTTAGATCCTTGGGTGAAGCTGGACCACTAGTCATGAACACAGGCCGGGGCCTAAGCCGTTCCTTGCCACTCCATGTCGTAAATGGCATATTGGCAAGTTTATGTTTCTCCTCAGATGATTTCAATTTCTTTTTTTGGATCATTTTAGTGACCTTTGGCTTTTTGGATTTTACATGCCCTCTACTATGAAATTGGGCATCGGCCTTGGCAGACGACGTTGATGGCATTTCATCGTCTATGTCATGACTAGTGGCAGCAGCTTCAGCATTAGTAGGAAGTGGTTCTTGATCTTTCCCTACTTTATCCTCCAAATGTTGGTTCTCCATTATATGCAGCACAAGAGAGCGTACCCCTAAACCACACACACTCGTCAAAGCCTTTAAAAATTATATGAGGCACAGGACAGTATCACTGGACTGGAGTTATACAGCAGTACCAATGGACTTATATACTGCAGGAACAGTGAATGTAGTTATATTGCAGTACCAATGGACTTATATACTGCAGGAACAGTGAACGTAGTTATATTGCAGTACCAATGGACTTATATACTGCAGGAACAGTGAACGTAGTTATATTGCAGTACCAATGGACTTAGCAGGACAGAGCACAGGACACAGCACCACAGGACTCAGCAGGACAGAGCACAGGACATAGCACCACTGGACTCAGCAGGACAGAACACAGGACACAGCACCACTGGACTCAGCAGGACAAAGCACAGGACACAGCACCACTGGACTCAGCAGGACAGAGCACAGGACACAGCACCACTGGACTGAGCAGGACAGAGCACAGGACACAGCACCACTGAACTCAGCAGGACAGAGCAAAGGACACAGCACCACTGGACTCAGCAGGACACAGCACAGGACAGCACCACGAGAAAGAGCAGGACAGTGGACACCTAGACACCTAACACACCCTCCCTCTTCCCTGATCAATGCCCGAGTGAAGATGGCGGCGGCAAGCAGGGAATATAAAGAATCCGGATCTCGCGAGATCCGACGGCGGGATTATGACTTAAAGCCTCGTTTTCATTTTCGCCATCAGCGGGAATACCCGAACAGTGCTCGGATCGGGCTCGCATCCGCACTGTTCGGGGGTGTTCAGATTGCGGTCATCCCTGTTTCTAATATGTGATGAGAGCATTGTAAACGGCAAACAGACACGAAAAAAAAGTTGTAGAATTTATACAATTTCAGAAGCTAGACAAACTACAAAACCAAACCAAAAACTAAGGGTGTGCACCGGCCACTTTTGGTGTTTTGGGTTCTGATTAGCTTGAGGTTTTGGCTTCTGATTTGTTTGGCCAAAACACCCCACGAAAGGTTTTGGTTCTGATTTTGGGTTTTGGGTTCTGATTTTTTTTTAAAAAAAGCATAAAAAGTGCTAAAATCCATATTTTGGTTTTTTTTTTTCACTCCTACACTATTATTAACCTCAATAACATTCATTTCCACTAATTTCCAGTCTATTCTGAACACCTCACACCTCACAATATAGTTTTTAGTCCAAAAGGTTGCACCGAGGTAGCTGGATGTCTAAGCTAAGCGACACAAGTGGGCGGCACAAACACGTGGCCCAACTAGGAGTGGCAGTGCAGTGGCAGACAGGATGGCAGTTTGCAAGAGTTTGCTAGAGGTGCAAGATGGAATTGTCCTTGAGCCCTCCCACCCACCCTGATGTTGTTGAATGGCCTTTTGCTGCTCCTCCATCCTCTGCAGCATATAGAGGGTGGAGTTCAAGCACGTCACTACCTCTTGTTTTAGTTGATGGCAGGGCAGGTTCATGCTTTTTTGATGTAGCAGGAACAGTGAACGTAGTTTAATATCTGATACTAATATTTCTGCACTGCAGGAACAGTGAGTGAACATAGTTTAATATCTGATACTAATATTTCTGGACTGCAAGAACAGTAAACATATTTTAATTTTGCAGTACTAATATTTCTGGACTGCAAGAACAGTGAACGTAGGTAAATATAGCAGTACTAATATTTCTGGACTGCAAGAACAGTGAACGTAGGTAAATATAGCAGTACTAATATTTCTGGACTGCAAGAACAGTGAACGTAGGTAAATATAGCAGTACTAATATTTATGGACTGCAAGAACAGTGAAAGTAGGTAAATATAGCAGTACTAATATTTCTGGACTGCAAGAACAGTGAACGTAGGTAAATATAGCAGTACTAATATTTCTGGACTGCAAGAACAGTGAACGTATTTTAATTTTGCAGTACTAATATTTCTGGACTGCAAGAACAGTGAACGTAGGTTAATATTGCAGTACTAATGTTTCTGGACTGCAAGAACAGTGAACGTATTTTAATTTTGCAGTCTATTCTGAACACCTCACGCCTCACAATAAAGTAATTTCAGGACTGCAAGAACAGTGAACGTAGGTAAATATAGCAGTACTAATATTTCTGGACTGCAAGAACAGTGAAGGTAGGTATTGCAGTACTAATATTTCTGGACTGCAAGAATATATTGCACTAGAATTTTTTTTATACTTTTTAAATTATTTTTTAATATTTTTTTACAATTATTTTTGTATATTTTTTTTTTTACATTTTTATGATTTTTTAATAATTATAAAATTACTATGGACTTAGCAGAACAAAGCACAGGACAAAAGCACCACTGGACTCAGCAGGACAGAGCACAGGACACAGCACCACTGGACTCAGCAGGACAGAGCACTGGACAAAGTACTACTGGACTGAGCAGGACAGAGCACTGGACAAAGCACCACTTGACTAAACTGATCAGCAGGACAGAGCACAGGATCTCCCAAATAACTACTGAACAAAACTAACCAGGACAGGGGCTCCCAAACAACCTCCCTCTTCAGTGATCGCAGGGAGAATGAAGATGGCGGCCGCCAGCGGGGAATTTATGACATCCGAGTCTCGCGAGATCCGACGCGAGACTTGGATGTCATAGCCCCATTTTGGATTGCTTTGGTGGCCGGAAGTACCCGAACAGTGCTCAGATCCCGTCGGATCCGCACTGTTCGGGTGGGCTCGGATTAGCAAAATCCGAGCCCGCTCATCTTTACCCAAAACCAAAACACGCAATTGCGGTTTGGCAAAACCAAAACACGACGGTAATCCAGATCCAAAACCAAAACCAAAACACGGGAGTCAGTGAGCATCTCTAATTATAACGAAGACATGTTTCCGGACGGAAAAGTATGTTTCTTAAAGACACATCATGTTGGTACAGCAAACTTGACATTATGTTGATTGACATAGACTTTGTATGTTTAGAGATTGACCAATGTCTATACAACAAAATGATAGCTGGAAAGTTGCTCATCATTGTCATATATGTGGATGACTTGTTGCTAGCAGGCCAGAAAAATCACATGGACAGCGTAAAAAGCATATTGGGAGAAAAGTTCAGATTAAATTAAGTTCAGATAAGGATTTCGGAAAATTTGAATGCTGGAACTGTCACCGTAGACCAACAAGGTTACATTGAGTCTAAAAAAAGTACAGGATGACAGATGCTAAACCAGTAAATACTCGTATTGATAAAAGTACAGAATTGACAAAAGATATGTCACCAACAAGTGAATCTGAAATAGAGGTAATATAAGGCGTACCTTATCAGAATATAATTGAAAGTTTAATTTGTGCAAGTGTTTGAATTCGTATTAACATCACACATGTGGTGAGTCACATGAATCAATTTGCGATAAATCCTGGAAAACAGCTCTGGAGAGATGTTAAGAGAATCCTGAGATGCCTAGAAAGTACAAATTCATTAAAATTAAAGTTCTCTAAATCCAAGTCTACAGATCTGGAGATTTTCTGTGATGCAGTTGGGGAGCAGACCAGGGGCGGATCCAGGGGGGGTGCGATCGGGGTATTCGCCCCCCTAGCAGCAAAAAGCTAGGTCCCAGCCACCGAGCAAAACGGGAGGGGCGGGGCTAAGCAGGGGCAGTGCTAAATGTGTGCCAGCCAATCAGAGTGGTCCCAGCTGGCGCTCAAACCGGGAGGGGGCGGGGCCAATTGCAGGCAAAAGGAGGGGGTTTAACGCGGGCCAGCCAATCAGAGTAAAGCAGGGGCGTGATTATGCAAAATCGCCCCCCCTAAACATAAAGTCTAGGTCCGCCCCTGGAGCAGACAAGGGTGATTGTCACTCAGATACTGGCTACCTGTTTCTGTTAGCAGATGCACTGGTAAACTGGGAAAGTAGGAAGCAGCCTACAGTTGTTTTTTCCAGCACCGAAGTGGAGTATATGGCTTTGACTGAAACAGCCGAAGAAGCCATTTGGATTAAGGAGTGAAGTACCAAGGATCACGCCAGGTCTAAGCATATTGTAATTACATACCACTTCATACAAGAACTTGTTGAGTAAAAAAATCAGTTAGTGTGAGCTACTTTGCAAGTGAGCTGAGTACATCTGATATGCTCACTAAGGGACTTGCTTCACTAGTGTTAATTACATGTCATGAAAAATGTGCACTGAAATGTTATGACAATTGATGCTTTGTTTTTCTGACATTATTTGGTTTGTTAACCCCATGTTTTCAATTACAAGAGAACTACATGAATGTTTATAAATAAAGGTAATGTATGTGAGTTTTTTCTTGTATTTGGCGAAGGGGGGAGGGTGGTGTTGAATAAGGTGGTCTAGGGACCGGTAGTAGGACATCGCCGGATTCTGGCTGCAAAGTGCTACTGCGCATGTGCAGCATCTCTGTTTTCTCTCTGCATATCCGCTCCTGGTGTTCTAAGGGGGTAAAATGGTAACTGTAGTGTCTTCCAAGTGTCTGTCCTGCTCAAACCTGATAGATAAAAGTACTATACGGATGTGTAGTACTAGAGCCTCTCTAAGACAGTTTACCTGTATTGCAAAATTGTGCCTGCTGTATACAAGACTACAGATTGCTGAATACCTGTGTGCCTGCAAGTTTAGCATATACTGTATCCTGCATATACTGTACTACAAATAAACCATCAACCTGGTTAAGTTTCCTACCATGTGGCCTATCATCCTTCTCAGATTCTGCTAACACCTATTCAAGACCTCGGCCCATAGGTTCTGCCAATACCTGCCAATAGTGCTGCTCAGAAATACCTGCAGACCTGCAGCAACACATATATATATGCCTATTAGGAGGTATATCTTACACTCGCTAATGATGATGACTAAGTGCATATGCTGCAGATGCGGAGTCGGAAACATCTTGAGTTTACGGCTCTGCATATGTGTAGAAATGCGCTATTTTTGTGTGCACATTTTACATCCCATTTGCAACCAACTCTGCATCAGGCTCCAAGTGTGATGCACATACTATGACACATGATAAGGATAAAGTAAATATTTAACATGCACAATATACATGTTAAATAATTACTTTTGCATACATAGAAAATACACAGCAGACATAATTGTCAAGCATATGAAGTAGCTTCATCACATATAGTCTCATTCCTATCACTTACAGATCCATGTGTAGAAAAACAGCTTTATATTCACCAACAGCTGAAAAGCCAAGATCTTTTTAAAACCCCACATTAATGTAAAACGAAACAACAGCGTTGGCCATATCCTCTGTTTTGTTAGATGTCAAAGACTCCCATATATCTGAAATATATCATTCCAAATACAAAACAAACACATGTATGGGCAGGGGAGGACAGGCAAATGTCAGCCCGAGGGGCAAGACTCGACACTGCAGACTATTAGAAACATTTTAAAGGAAAAAAAATGCAGGTGGCCCAGTGGCCCAGCCCAATATAGTCCTCTATGGGTCTGGCCCAGGGCGCAGATGCACCCCTACCCCTCAGCCCAGTCAGTCCCTTGTAATGGGAAAATTAGAACATATCTGTACTGTACCCTTAACAATGCAAACAAACAGGGAAGAAATAGTGGCCAGAATAGATAATAAAGATGAGCAAAATTTCCAAAACTGTTCCACACATTATTTACTTTACTTCACATTTGGTCAAGAAAATCTAGTGTATTACGCAGGTGGAATATTGCATTAAGTATTCCCAGTCATAACCACTCTGCAGAATAAATTGACTGTTGCCATCCCAGCTCAGTTCTGCGAAATGTGAATTTACCAATACTGTGAGGAATAATATTAAATGGAATGTCAAAACAAAATAGTTGCTGAAATTTTGCAACTCTGCAAAACTGATTGTTACACCACAAAACTCAGTTTGCACAAGAGTTTGCTAATGTCTAAAAGTTTTTATGAAGCTAAGGCTGCTCTGTGGATTCACAAACTCCCCTTTGAACAAATACTTGGGAATGTATGTAAAAAAAGATTAAGCTATGCTTATTTACGTGAAAATGAAAAAAACAATCATGTAAAGTTTGTGCAATTACCAATGCTAGGATAAAAGGCAGACTGAATTTAAAAAAAAAGTGTCTACTACCAAAAGTGGAGAACAAGTTGTATTTCTATAAAATTTGACTTTCTGAACTCTGCATTGTTTGTTAAAAAAAATGCATATGTTCTCTGTTTAGCTACTAGACACCATACTATAAACATGCATTAGGTGTTGGAAAATTACACTAAAGTATACACCCAACTGTGACTGTTATTATTTCCGTCACAAACACAGAGGCAACACAAAGAGAATTGCTGTGCCTCGTCATATCTTTGCTGAATTGTGTATTTTTTGCATATCAACTGCATGTTTTCTGTAGTTTGTGACAACTTATATAACATTGCATAGTAACATACATGTAACATAGTTCTTGACCTTGACAAAACAAATATCCTCCTTGCTATTCATTTATCCATTTTTACTGAATAATTTCTATTTAAAGCAATGCATTATAAGTGAGAAATATATAAATGTATACTGTAACATGAGCTACCATGCTACAGAAACTCATGCTACAATATTATCACACATGTTACTGTAAAGATATGCATTTTATGCAAGATTATTTCACTGGTATCCACATTACTGTACTGTCGTGTATGCTGTTACTTTTATGTAGCACTCTGTGTTATGATGCTATAATCAAACAGTTATTAAATATTTATGCTGTAATTTCTATGTATATGCTATTGTTGTTAATATTTTATGTGTTACTGTTATCATTGTTATAAGTTAGTGCTATGCATTACATATATTTATATTTATATTAATACACCTTCTGGATAGTTTTTCATATTGTTTATTCTTTATTAATACATTTAATATGCAGTTTGTGTTACATTTGCCAGAGTGAAGTCCAGCTTGAATCTGTATCTATGCTACACTCATTAGGATGAGAATCTATAATAGGTTGCAGATGGTATTACAGTAGCCTTAATATCATTATCATACAATATAGAAATGAATAGTTACTATATATATATATATATATATATATATATATATATTGTTATGCACATCAGATTAGTTGTGTGAGCTAGCCTGTATGTTAGAGTGCAAATATATTCAGTACTATTTCACAGAGCTATCATCTGCTTAGTACATGTATTCTTCTTCTTACCTTTGTCAGTGTAAAATCTCTATGAGAGAAAGGAAGCTGATTCGAACTCCTCCTGGGCTCCAAAACAGCACTTACGTCCTTTTTTTCATTTCCAAAGAATGGGTCTCGTGTAGAGGGGATGTACTAAACGGATGATCACAGAAAAGGATGATCGGGATGATTGCCTGCAATTAATTTTTCTGTCATTAGATGGCACTAAATTTTTTCTTTCACCCAATGGATTCAGTATAGATAAAGCAACTCACACATTGCAGCAGATGTATTTAAAATAAAGTAATATTATATGTCTACAATATGTTTCATATTTTAAAAATACATAATACGTCCATTACAATTTAATATACAAAGCTATAGATAGAAAATAGCATCATAGAATGTAATAATTGCAAATAAAATTACATGCATTTATTTATTCTAGCAAAACAGCTCTATAATTTTTATTTGTGTGGGATGAAGCCCTTTTAAGTGTAGGCACTTCTGTGGAGTGTTTTCTATGCATTTCCAGTGGGAGTTGGCAATATCTTTTTATTTACATAGGATGATCATGTTTTATGCATATATATATGCACAACAGTGATTGTTTTATATGCAGGGCTGTAACTATGGCTGTGCGACTTTACTTTTTGAGGACTACTCCTGGACCTAAAATATATATTTTTTTGGACAGCTACATTACCCTGGCAATTGGTAGCGATATTTCTGCAGTGGTCATTGATCAGATAAGATATATCATAGCAGCCGGAGAGACAATAAATACATGCACAGGTGGGGTGTAGCATATGATCTGAGTTTATCAAAACAAATCTATATATAACGTTTTAGTCAGGTAGACATTTTAGCATTACAGAAGCCTGAATCACAGAATCCAACATCAGCAAATAATACAAAGAACAAAGAAAGATATACATGTGAAACTGGACATAACTCTTACAAATCATAGTTGCAGTTCTTGCATGTCCTTGAAACTTGTTAATAAAACTAAAGCCTATTGTCACTTGCAAAGCTGTAGGCCTGAACCCCGAACCATATTTTTCTGAACAAACCAAGTAAACTCTTTCACAATATTATGGTTTTATTTGGGTATGATTACAAGCCTTATTTGATTGAAAGCTTAGAAGATTGGATCCTATTATGAAGAAAATATCTGGGGGGAAATTTATGAAGCTACAGGTTGAAAAAGTGGAGATGTTGCCTATAGCAATCAATCAGATACTAGCTATTATTTATTTATTACATTCTACAAAAAAACAGCTAGAATCTGATTGGTTGCTATAGGCAACATCTCCACTTTTCCAAACCTGCAGCTTGATAAGTTTACCACCTGATGGTAAGTATTTGGGGATTTGTTATTTTTAATAAATATATATGGTGTGAAAGAGTTTGTTGTGTTTTTTTTTTTATTAAAATAATGTGGTATTAAAGAGGGTGTTTTTTTTTTTTTAACATATTACTTTGTGGTACTACAGGTCACAGCAAGCCCTGGGTGCCAGGGCATGGTGGCACTTGTGGTCCTCCAAGTGCCAGCATTCCCTGACTGCCATGGGTATGCTGATGCTTGCAGTTCTATGAGCACCACATACCCAGACTGTTAATGGAAGCAGAGGCTGGCTGGGACTTGTAATTCTACAAATTGGTGTTTTCTTTCTCTCTTTAACTGTTTTGTGTGGTTATACCCTACACCCACAACTCCAGGGGTATAGGAAGAGCGCTAGTGCTTTCAGCACTGGGTTAGGTAATCTTAAAGGGGGGGCACGCACAATTTCTTTGCCGACCCCACTCCCTAGAGAGCCCATCCTAGTTCTGAACAGTCAAGGGTTGGCTTATCGTTAAGGCAGGGGGACCCCTGACGCATGTCCAGTGTCGGACTGAAGCAGGAAGGGCCCACCGGGGAAACCAATAACTGGCACCCACCTAATACCATGTACCACTTCAAAAGGGTTGTTGGGGGTCCTGGTGCACATAAGACAGGGGGTTACCATTTTAGACAAATTTTAGACAAATACACAAGCAAAACTGTGTTCACTACTATTAGGTGTACGCAGTTAGGACTCCACGAGCAGTACAGTCATAATCAAAAGTTTTGAGAATGACACAAGTATTGGTTTTCACAAAGTTTGCTGCTTCAGTGTTTTTAAACCATTTAGTCAGATGCTATGGTATACTGAAGTAAAATTACAAGCATTTCATAAGTTTAAAAGGCTTTTATTGACAATTACATTAAGTTTATGCAAAGAGTCAATATTTGCAATGTTGACCCTTCTTTTTGAAGACCCCTGCAATTCGCCCTGGCATGTTGTCAATCAACTTCTGGGACACATACTGACTGATGGTCACCCATTCTTGCCTAATCAATGCTTGAAATTTGTCAGAATTTGTGGGTTTTTGTTTGTCCACCCTCCTCTTGAGGATTGACCACAAGTTCTCAATAGGATTAAGGTCTGGAGAGTTTCTTGGCCATGGACCCAAAATTTCGATGTTTTGATCCCAGAGCCACTTAGTTATCACTTTTGCCTTATAGCAAGGTACTCCATCATGCTGGAAATGGCATTGTTCGTCACCAAACTGTTCTTGGATGGTTGGGAGAAGTAGCTCTTGGAGGATATTTTGGTACCATTCTTTATTCATGGCTGTGTTCTTAGGCAAAATTGTGAGTGAGCCCACTCCCTTGGCTGAGAGCAACCCAACACATGAATGATATCAGGATGCTTTACTGTTGGCATGACACAGAACTGATGGTAGCACTCACCTTTCCTTCTCCGGACAAGCAGTTTTCTAGATGCCCCAAACAATCTGAAATGGGATTCATCAGATAAAATGACTTTACCCTAGTCCTCAGCAGACCAATCCCTGTACCTTTTGCAGAATATCAGTCTGTCACAGATGTTTATCCTGGAGAGAGGTGGCTTCTTTGCTGGCCTTTTAGACACCAGGCCATCCGCCAAAAATCTTCACCTCACTGTGCGTGCAGATGCACTCACACCTGCCTTCTGCAAGCTCTGCACTGGTGGTGCCCCGATCCCGCAACTGAATCAACTTTAGGAGACGGTCCTGGCACCTGCTGGATGTTCTTGGGCGCCCTGAAGCCTTCTTCACAACTATTGAACCTCTCTCCTTGAAGTTCTTGATGATCCGATAAATGGTCGATTTAGGTACAATCTTACTAGCAGCAATATCCTTGCCTGTGAAGTCCTTTTTGTGCAAAGCAATGATGACTGCACATGTTTCCTTGCAGGTAACCATTGTTAACAGAGGAACAACAATGATTTCAAGCACCACCCTCCTTTTAAGGCTTCCAGTCTGTTATTCTAACTCAATCAGCATGACAGAGTGATTTCTAGCCTTGTCCTCATCAACATTCTCACCCATATTAATGAGAGAATCCTTGACCTGATGTCAGCTGGTCCTTTTGTGGCAGGGCTGAAATGCAATAGAAATGTTGTTTTTTGAAAAAAGTTAATTGTCATGGCAAAGAGGAACTTTGAAATTAATTGCAATTCATCTAATCACTCTTCATGACATTCTGGATTAGATGCAAATTGCCATCATAAAAACTGAGGCAGCAGACTTGTGAAAAATAATATTTGTGTCATTCTCAAAACCTTTGGCCATGACTATACAGCGTTAAGCGGGACATACCTCCCAATTGTCTTTGTATTCATACAAAATCCTGACTAAGCAATACAGTCACATAAATCCGGGCCTGCCCCAGCAGATTCAGGATGGTTGGCAGACTGTCCTGCTTTCTCCTACCTGTCTTATCAATTTCACCACCTGTGGCTACTGGTTTCTTTAGATCAGTTGCTGCTTGTCTGGATCCTTGAAAGCTCTATTGGTAAAACAATGGATACATGAAATTTAGAAAGCTACAACCATCACCGGCATTAAGTCAACAGAACCCAAACTTAATAATTAGGCCTTTTTACAGCCTCTGCATTAAAGTAATAGTGCTCACATTTGATAAATAGATCTTTTTCCCTCCAACCAACCCCAACTATAATAAATAGTATTCCAATTTAATAAATAAACCTATTACCCTCCCCCAAACAGCAATAAATTAATAGCATTTACGTTTAATATAATAATTTCCCACGACCATCCTCGGCATTAAATAGTTAATATTTACATTTAATAAATACCTCTCCTCCCCAAACTTAATCCCACATGCAATTATAAACTCAATACACCCCACCAATTAATTAAATTGCCTCACTATCACCCCACAAATAAAACAGCATCCTTAAAATAATTAGCCCCCGCCTAAACTCCACCATTAAATCAATAACCTACCTTCCACCCATGTACTATTAAGACAGCCCCCCATTACCTCACACATTATAGCAGCCCCCCACCCTATAGTTTTCTCTGTGCAGTTCCCTCCTCCTCCCTATAGTTTAGCATAGGCAGTCCCCTCCCCCTCCCTATAGTTAGCCCAGTCCCCCTCCCTATAGTTTTGTATAGGCAGCCCAGTCCCTGTAGTTTAGTATAGGCAGCTTCTCTCCCTATAGTTTAGTATAGTCAGCCCCTCCCCCTATAGTTTAGGCAGCTCACTTACCTTTTGCTGCTCTGGCTGGCGTCGCTCCTCAGATCAGGCAGACAGGAAGTGAAGTGAGACTTCCTGTCTGCCGCATGGTACTGTGGGACCCCATAAAGCAACAGGCAGCCTAGCGAGTGGCTGCTTGTTGCTGTCCACTGGCCACCAATGCTTTTCATTTCTTTTCTCCCTCTCCACCAGCCCCCCCACCCACTGCACCCTACCTTCGCCATCCCTGGTGTTAAAAACTGCACCTTTGGGGAGCAAAGGAAACTGAAGTTGCAGGTGTACTGGTCTTATTTAAGTCTTTCAAAGTTGAGGTAACAGGTAACAGAGTTAGTAATTTATGTTGTATTTCGCTAGCCATTGATAAAACAAGTTTTTTCCTAACAGACCCTCTTAAAGCATTTAAAGCATCAGTGATTTGTAATCGTCAAATAGCTCCATAGTATTCGTTATCCGATTTTGATTAGTGTTGCTAATTATCTGATATCGTAAACCCCTTTGCATCTGCTGAATTAATTCGCTCATCTAGTGAGTTTGTGTTTCCAGAAATTGGGCTTGTGTGCCCTAAAAATCAGCTAGAGATACTGCCATGTTTAATGCATGATTGTTAGGAATATACTGACAAGAACAATGAGGTTGTGTTGCTCTTATTAAAACTCAGCAGAACGACAGAGTCACACTACTGACCTGGCAATAATGATATGCAGGATAATATGGAGATACATTGTGTAGCAGAAAATCTCAAGTAGTAGTCAGTCACTGACAATACAGAAGTATTTTTAACAGTGATTCACAATAGTAAACAGTCTCTAGTATAAATGGTGTTCACTTCCGGCAGATATGCAGACAGGCTGAGGGTAACCCAGCCCAAAATGCAGAAAGAACAGCAGCACTACTGAGACATCATACCGTTGAACACTCAGAAAGAACAACGTAGTATGAAACTGTAGTAAAGCTATCATTGAGTATCGTGCAGCAAATGGAGGATGTTTTCATAAACAACCCCATACTTGCCAACTTTTAAAAGCTGTCCTTCAAGAGATCCCGGAGGACAGGTCATATGACAAGTGTAGAGGGGGTGTGGTGACATAGCCCCACCCTCTACTATATAAATCACTGCATTGAATAGTGGGGGCGTAGCTAAATTGTGCAATTGCATCATTAAGCCCCACCTCCACAAGTGTCCGGGAGGATGCCTACTAGAACGGGCAGGGGCGCACGGAGGATTGGCGGAGGGGGGGTTTCTTCCCGCCGACCCAAAAAAAAACAATAAAAAAAAAAACGAGCGAGAGCTGCTGCGCAGCAGCTCTGTTTTGCCAGCACTGTCCTAAACAGCAGCCACTGCGCTGTCTAAGAAGCGTCTGCGGCTGTGCTGTATACAATACAGCACCGCCGCGGACGCTTCTTTGACAGCGCCGCGGCTGCTGTATAGGACAGTGGCCACTTAGTTAGCGTAGGGGGGGTTTCTAGAGACTCAGAAACCCCCCCTGCATGCGCCACTGCCGGGAGTCCAGGAGGACTCCCCGAAATTCCGGGACAGTAGGCAAGTGGAAACAACGCTGAGTAGTATGTGTCAGAAATCAGAAGCCAGAGCTAGAATGCTCATTGTACGTAAATTACGTCTTCGTGAATTACGTCTGCGAAAAGTACACATTTTGCATAGTACGCAAGTTTGCATAGTACTCAAATTACATACATTTTAGTAAGATTCGCTTAAAAATAGGCAATATTCTAAAAGCACATGATATGCTTTAAATATATCTTACAGTAGCGTACTTAAAAAAAAAAAAAGGGAAAAAAACGTAAGCCCCCCTTCAAAAAAAAAATTAAGTCAGCGTAGGCTGGTATCTGCAAAATCAGGGGGACAAAAAGCATGTGGTACCCCAAAAAATTCCATCAGGGCTGGTAACACTATAGGGCGCTGAGGTGTTGGTCTCTGGGTGTATGGAAGGCATTCCAATGGTTACTGAAAGCAAACACCCTTGACAGTCAACAGTTAAACTCTGAATAACTTTTGCCCTTCTGCTCCACGGGAGGTTTCCGTACTCCCTGAGTTGAGAATGTAATGACCATTAAGGTGCATTACATTAACTTATATAGACTGAGACGTTCCAACATCTTAAATTCAGAGCATATGACCTGGCTGCAGGGAAAGTTCCAATCTGTATGCCTGTGTCACACGCCGGTCCGATAGTTAGGTGCCGGTGCTGTGACTTTCCCTTTAAGAACCATGATTCTGCTTGCTTCTGCCTCAGAGTCATTACTTTCACAGGTGTTCCTGGCTACTGTGATCTGGACCTCCTCCCGAACCTCATTGGTCCTGAAGCACTATATTAACCTCCCATGGTTATGGGCTCATTGCCTGTTCTTCGTGTTACTCTGGTTGCATTTGGATCTGGCTGTATACCTTTTCCTTCCGTGTGTCTGTTACCTGTTTGCTGGACTATACTCCTTATCGCTGTTCACCTGCAAGCTGCAAACTCCTCACCACTGTTCACCTGCAAGCTGTAACTCCTTACCGCTGTTCATCTGCAAGCTGCAAACTCCTCACCGCTGTTCACCTGCAAGCTGCAAACTCCTCACCGCTGTTCACCTGCAAGTTGTAACTCCTTACTGCTGTTCATTTGCAAGCTGCAAACTCCTCACCGCTGTTCATCTGCAAGCTGGAACTCCTCTCCGCTATTCATCTGCACGCTGAACGAGTATCGTAAGTTGTTACTAAACCTGTACCTTATCTATTGGTTCAACTTTACATCTGGCTGGCTAAGATCGCTGCATCTCTCTGTTAGAGCTACTATCAAGTTATCTGTCACCTGTAGTTCCACGTCTGACACGGGTTATCCTTACTCTGCTGTTACCTGTTTACTGGACTGTTATTGTGAACTACTTGTTGTGCCGGTGGCTAGTACTTGGGCTCAAGTTACGTGTCCCTGTTCAGTGGCTCCATACTACAGCGAACTTACCATTGCAGTTACAACAAATCCTGCTACCTGTAGTTCCACGCATGGTTCAGATACTACTCACGTCTCTGCTACTTCTAGGCAACATTCTACTGCACGTGTCAGTGTTCATCCAAGTCCTTGGGTGATGTTTAATGCTTACTGCTCTACTTATTAAGAATCACAGCGATTCCAGTACCACCTGCTATGTTGGGTCATCTCTACTCTCGGATCAGCTAAGTTATATTTACTACTCTGTTTGGACTGTGAGCTGTACCAGTGATTCACATTCATCTGCTGTGTGGTTCTCTATTGGATCCTAGTGTTCTTGTTTATCATCACTGCATTGAACTGTATATCATCTCATCTCATGCTGTTACCAAAAGTTACCAACTATGAAGTAGCATATGTGATTTGTGTCTGCATTACAACGAATTTCCGTGTATTCATCTCTGCCAATATATATATATTTATTTCCTTCCATTCCTGTTGTACCAACATTCAATACACTATGTTGCAGCACTACTACTTTCTCCTGTGTTATTATTGATGCTTGTAAGCCGTGAACTTATCCTGAGAATATCATTGTGTTCTGCCTCCACCATACTCTATAGTAGAGGCAATGGATCTGCAAAAAACCCCCAGAGCTGTGACAGTAAGAACAGGCCTAAATGTCTGATGCTCCAGTGGAGCCTTCTGCGAAGGATATGATACAGCATCTAGTTGCTCGAGTTGAACAGCAGGACAACACACAGCGTCGGTTGCTACAATGTCTACAGGCACTTGCTGGGCGTCTGGACATGCTTCAACGCTTCTCCTCCTGAGCAACTTTCGGGACATCAGGCCTCCCTTGTGACTTCCTCTACGCTCAGGTTACCTACTCCGGCCAAGTTTGATGGGGACCCTAAATTGTGTCGAGGCTTTCTCAATCAGTGTTCAATTCAGTTTGAGCTTCAACCGCAAAATTTTCCCACTGATAGAGCTACAGTGGCCTATATGGTCTCGCTACTAAATGGCCAAGCCTTAGCCTGGGCTTCCCCACTGTGGGAAAGGGATGATCCGCTTCTTTCTAATTATGCATCCTTTTTGTTGATGTTCCATCAGATTTTCGATGAACCCAGCCGACTCTCCTCCGCCTCCATGGCTATACTCCATTTAAGCCAAGGAAATCATTCAGTGGCACAATATGTCATTGAATTCCGCACTCTATCTTCTGAATTGTCTTGGAACGATGAAGCATTGGTGGCTGCTTTCTGGCAGGGGTTATCTGACCGCATTAAAGACGCATTAGCCGCCCATGAACTTCCTACTACCCTGGATGCCATAATATCATTATGTAATAAGGTGGATCTGCGAATTAGAGAGAGAGCGGTGGAGAAGGAGGTGGCTTGTCGCCTGGTCAATGGGCCCGTGCCACATCCTGTCTCACATTCTTCTATGGTTGATGAGCCCATGCAAATTGGAATATCCCGGCTGACCCCTGAAGAACGTGACCGCAGACACCGAGACAAGTTATATATCTATTGTGGTGACTCGGGTCACTTCTTAAATTCTTGTCACAAGAGGCCGGGAAACGCCAAACCCTGATCTGTTCTGGGGAGGTCAGATTGGGGCTTGAAGAAACCTCCTCTTCTGCTGCTTGTACCATTCATGTTTCTCTACTATGTGACTCTAAAAGACACTCTACCCAAGCTTTAATCGATTCTGGTGTTGCTGGGAACTTTATTTTGCAAGGTCTAGTTACTCAATGGTCCATTCCCTTTGTTCCTTTAGAAACTCCTGTCGTCATTACAGCTATTGACGGATCTCAGCTTTCCAAAGGGGTAATTCGTACCCAGACCATGCCTCTTCTCCTTGGTGTAGGAGCGTTACATTCTGAAAGTATCTCCTTCCTAATATTGCCTTGTACCACATCCACAGTCATCCTGGGCCTTCCATGGCTCCAACTCCACTCGCCACAACTAGACTAGAATACGTCTGAGATCCTATCCTGGGGTTCGCGGTGCCATTCATGGCGGTGCCATTCAGAATGTTTACCCAAAGTGAGACCACTCCGTTCCTCCAAGGTCATTTCACCGTCAGATCCTTCTATGTTACCTCCTCAATATCAATCATTTGCTGACGTCTGTGATAAAGTTCGTTTAGAGACTCTGCCACCCCATCGTCCATGGGATTGCCCCATAGAATTAATACCTGACAAAGTTCCACCTAGAGGTCGAGTTTATCCTCTCTCTCAACCTGAAACTGAAGCTATGTCCATTTATGTCAAAGTGAACCTCCAAAGAGGCTTTATCAGACCTTATCTCTCACCGGCTTGGGCTGGCTTCTTTTTTGTAAAAAAGAAAGACGGCTCGCTTCGTCCCTGCATTGACTATCGCGGGCTTAATCTGGTGACCATCAAGAATCGCTATCCTATTCCTCTGATTACCGAGCTATTCGACCGAATTAAAGGAGCTAAGATCTTCATGAAGCTGGATCTCAGAGGCGCCTATAATCTAATTTGTATTCGGTCCGGAGATGAGTGGAAAACCGCTTTCAATACCCGCGATGGCCACTACGAATATTTGGTGATGCCATTTGGACTTTGTAATGCCCAAGCCGTTTTTTAAAAGTTTTATTAATGAGATATTTCAGGATCTTCTCTACTCCTACGTTGTTGCTTATCTAGATGATATTCTCATTTTTTCAAAGACCCTGGATACTCATAGGGAGCATGTGGCCGAAGTACTAACTAGGCTTCGCAGGAATCATCTGTACTGCAAGTTGGAGAAATGTTTGTTTGAAGCAGCTTCTATGTCTTTTCTAGGTTTCATTATTTCCGGATCAGGTCTACAGATGGATCCAGAAAAGGTTCAGTCCATTCTAGACTGGCCGCTGCCAGCTACACTCAAAGCCATTCAGCGCTTTCTAGACTTTGCAAATTACTACCGACAGTTCATCTTAAATTACTCCAGCATAGTGGCTCCCATTACAGCCCTCACCAAAAAAGGAGCTAACCCAAAGAAGTGGGCAGTGGAGGCCTTAGAGGCTTTCTTTTATCTCAAAAAGGCTTTTTCTTCAGCGCCCATTCTCTAAATACCAAATCTTTCACAACCATTCTTCTTAGAAGTGGATGCATCAGCAGTTGGTGTTGGAGCAGTCCTCTCCCAACGGTCATCTACCAACCGCTTGTTGCCGTGTGCTTTTTTCTCTCGAAAGTTTTTACCAGCAGAACAAAATTACACCATCGGCGACAAAGAATTACTAGCTATGAAGTTGGCATTATCTGAGTGGCGATACCTCTTGGAAGGGGCTCAACATGTAGTAACGATTTTCACTGACATTAAAAAATTGCTATATCTACAAACGGCACAATGTCTCAATCCTCGGCAAGCTCGATGGTCTCTCTTTTTCTCTCGTTTTAATCTCCATGTCACTTTTAAATCTGGACATTTGAATAAAAGAGCGGATACTTTGTCTTGAGCCTTTGATACTTCAGCAGATTCAGATCCATCTACTAATCACCCCATCTTGGATCCTAAGTGCTTGCTAGCTTCTACTGTGTCTCAATCTCCTCCTCCTGGTAAATCTTTCGTTCCTAAAACACTATGGAAGAAATTATTACGTTGGTACCATGTGTCAGGTGCCGTCTCCGCGCTCTCCACAGGCGCCGTAGACGGACACCTTCTCTCCGTAATCCACGTCCTGTTGCCTAGCAGCAGAACTCTATCTCTGCTCACCTGTCTGCAGCCAGCATGTCTAAACCGCCTTAATCTCCCTAACCCAATCAGGAGGCACATTAGGGTGTATAAGGCAGCCTCTGACACATGTCTAGTGCCTGAGTATTGGTTCTTCCAGCTCCAGCATGGTTGTTCCTGTGTTACTCCTGTGTATTGACTCCTTGGCTATTGTTTGACTTCTCTTCCGGATCATCCCTTGTTCTTCGCTGCCCGCACTGGTTTTGACCCTTGGACTGTTCCTGACTACGATTTTCCTTCTCTCCGTTGTACTGTGCTCCTCTGGTTTTGACTCGGCCTGTTTGACTACTCTCCATTCACTGCACTGGTAACTATCTGGGAGAACCTCACATGCAGCAAAGCCCAAACCTCCTTGCGGGGGTCCCTGGCGAACACCGGTGGTGCATTTGACTCTGCGCCTCTCAGTTTAGTTGTGCTAATACCAGTCAGTGATACTCCTAGTGAAAGGCGTGACAGAATACTCTGGCCATGAGTGGACCAGACGAACCTTCGGCCCACGACTTATTACTGCACCTGGGTCAAAGAGTGGAAAGGCAAGAATCCAATCAGGCACAATCGCTGCAATGTATTCTGGGAGTGATGTCCCGCCTGGACTCTCTTCAAGCCTCACTACCTACTCTTTCCACGACCACTTCATCCTCCACTGCCTCGGCTCCTATCATCTCTTCTAGCACCGCAGCTGCCAGAAGCCTCCGCATCCCTCCTCCTGAGAAATATGATGGCGATCCACTGAAGTGTTGTGGTTTCTTTAACCAGTGTTCTATTCAATTTGAATTGGCTCCCGAAAATTTCTCCACGGAAAGAGCTAAAGTGGCTTATTTGATCTCCCTCCTCTCTGGGCAGGCATGAGCCTGGGCTTCTCCTCTTTAGGAACGGGATGATCCTGTGCTACGAAATTCGATGGTTTTCATTGAGAGGTTCCGAAAAGTATTCGACGAACCAGGAAGAGTTTCTTCCGCTGCCTCCGGTCTCCTAGGATTACGCCAAGGCTCCCTTATGGCAGGACATTATGCGGTACAATTTAGGACTTTAGCAGCCGAACTCGATGGAACGTTGAAACTCTCATCGCTACCTTCTGGCAAGGCCTTAATGATCGCATAAAGGATGATTTAGCCTCTCGTGACCTCCCTCCCAACCTGGACGACCTCATATCCCTCTGTATCAAAGTGGACATTCGCCACAGGGAACGGGTTCTCGAACGGGATCGCACTCGCCGACCCTTTGAGGAGCCCATGCAGATCGGTCGTTCCCGTCTCTCTCCAGAGGAATGTAAAAGACGAATGAGGAACCGCCTCTGTTTATATTGTGGTGAACCAGGTCATCTCCTCTTCGTTTGTCCCAAGAGGCCAGGAAAACGCCACCTCCTAGGTGATAATAGGGAGGACAACCTAGTACCCCAGTCCCTTCCTCCCTACTCTCGGAAAGAGTCAGAGTTTTTGATGCCTGTCACCTTGGCTTCCCCCAATGGCCCATTTCCCACCTGGGCCTTTGTGGACTCGGGGACCGCAGGGAACTTTATTTCCTCCAGGTTAGTGACCGAACTCCGTCTCCATACGATACCGTTGACCCAACATTTGATGTTCACGGCAGTTGATGGGAATAGAGTCTCCAATGGCTCAATCTCTCTCTCTACTTCCCGGCTCCAGATGGAAGTAGGAGCGCTTCATTCCGAGCTCACAAGTCATCCGCTGGAGTTCCTCCTGTAACAAGAGGTGCCTGAGATCCGTTTCTCCCTCGAAATCCAAGTTGGCCTGCCTTTGTACATCTTGGTGGGTCTTCCTGAAGCTTATTCTGGTTTTTCTGATGTCTTCTCTAAAACCGCTTCTGAAATCCTTCCTCCGCATCGGCCTTGGGATTGCCCTATCGACCTCATCCCTGGAAAAAACATTCCTAGAGGCAGGGTATATCCTCTGTCCTTACCCGAGACTCAAGCCATGTCCGAGTATGTTTCCAAGAACCCAGAGAGGGGATTCATTAGGAAGTCATCTTCTCCTGCAGGGGCAGGCTTCTTTTTTATTAATAAGAAGGACAGCTCTCTCAGACCGTGCATTGATTACAGGAGACTTAACGCCATCACGATTAAAAATCGCTACCCTCTTTCCCTAATTTCGGAACTCTTCGATCGTATCCGAGGGGCACAAATTTTTACCAAACTGGACCTAAGAGGTGCCTACAATCTGATTAGAATTCGTAAAGTAGACGAATGGAAAACCGCGTTCAATACCAGAGACGTCCACTATGAATACCTGGTAATGCCTTTTGGGCTCTGTAACGCCCCAGCTGTCTTTCAGGACTTTATTAATGAAATATTCAGGGATCTACTCTATCAGTCGGTGGTGATCTATTTGGATGACATCCTAATTTTTTCTCAAGATCTGTCTACTCATATTCTGCATGTCAAGGATGTACTTTCTCGTTGTCACTCACCAGACTGTGAGTGCTTCTTCCCGTGTGTTTAGGAACCGTGGCCGTCCACCATCCTGAGGGTCTGCGCATGCGCAGCCCTTTCAAAACCTTCAGTACCTGTTCCTTTAACTTAATTGGCTGATCAGACAACACTCCCTATTTAAAGCACCTGCTGTCCATACCTCGCTGCCTGATCTTGGAGTCTCATTCCCCATGAGCCTCTGAAGGTGTTCCTGTGTTTCCTCGTGTATTCAGCGCTGCTGATTCCTGTGGTTTCCAGACCACTTCTAGTCCTGTGGTTTCCAGACCACTTCAACTCTCCTGTGTTTCATTGTGACTGTTAGCTGATTCCTATCCGCTGCCTCCGTGCACTACAGTCTTCAGACCACTTCAACTCTGCTGTGTTTCATTGTGACTGTTAGCTGATTCCTATCCGCTGCCTCCGTGCACTACAGTCTTCAGACCACTTCAACTCTCCTATGTTTCATCGTGACTGTTAGCTGATTCCTATCCACTGCCTCCGTGCACTACAGTCTTCAGACCACTTCAACTCTCCTGTGTTTCATCGTGACTGTTAGCTGATTCCTATCTGCTGCCTCCGTGCACTACAGTCTTCAGACCACTTCAACTCTCCTGTGTTTCATCGTGACTGTTAGCTGATTCCTATCTGCTGCCTCCGTGTGCTACAGTCTTCAGCTCATCTCAACTCTCCCGTGTTTCCTCGAGACTGCTACAACTGATTCCTATCCGCTGCTCTCCGTGCTCAACAGTTCCAGCTCAGCTCTACTATCCCGTGTTTCATCGTGGCTGCACCTGCTGGTTGCTATCCGCTACCTCCGTGTACCTGCAGAGTCCTGCTGGCTGCTACTCCTCAGTTCTACTCGTGTCTGCAGCAGCTGATCCGCTCTCCGTGCTTCTCAGTGTTCCTGCTGGTTTCTACTCACCAGTCTGCATCGGATCTGCGCCTCAATGCTTTCATCTCGTCTAGACCATCGCTACTCTTCAGGGTCCTCCAGGAGTCCAGTTCTACATACTACTGCTTCCTGAGTATTTGATCCCCTGCTGGTCTACCTACCTGTGCGCTGCACCTACTTGATTACCGCT
Organism: Mixophyes fleayi; assembly: GCF_038048845.1. Classification (NCBI taxonomy): domain Eukaryota; kingdom Metazoa; phylum Chordata; class Amphibia; order Anura; family Limnodynastidae; genus Mixophyes; species Mixophyes fleayi. Next base: position 94,100,081 of record NC_134409.1, read on the forward strand.
TCACCCTCCAGGGACTTCGCATCCTGCCGGCCTCCAGCCGTTCAGGTATCTCTGCACTCCTGTCTGACAGCCTGCTCCTGAACCACGGTATGCATACTTCTCATTGACTGTGCTGGTGTATTGCATATCTTGCTGGACTGAGTTGTTCTCCTATGGAGCTTACTATCAGCTGAGACTTTTGCCATCATTGACTGTGTTATCTTTTGCCCGGATAGTTTCTATGACTTTGTATTATTGCAGTGCTGTTCAGTCATTACTATATTGTGCATGTCATTGTGGATCAAGTTCAAGGTGCCTGTGTATCCTCTGTATTGCAGTCTCTCCCCGTGCTCCTCCTCACATATATATTCAGTGGTACAACTTGCTAGAGGCAGACCACTGCTTCCTGTTTCCAGTGTCACCTGTTCCAGTGTCCTCTCACATAGCAGTGGTACAACTTGCTAACGCAGACCACTGACTTCCCGGATACCTTCACCTGGATCCCATTCCTTCACCCAGACAGCGGTACAACTTGCTAACGCAGACCGCTGACTACCCTCACGTGTCCTTTGTCCATTCAGTTCCTCGTGTATTACTACATATATATTACCAGTGCTGCTAGTCATAGACTTTCCCGAGCATCTCTATCATCTGCTGTCTCCTGTTCCGTGATCACCCCGCTACCAGAGTACCATATTACCACCTATACTGCTCTGGTAAGCTTATCACCTGGTGATCCCTGGGTAAAGACTCCTAGTGCCCGTGACACTCGTTTATGTTCCAACCAGCTATACTGCAAATTAGAGAAATGCCTCTTCAATTGCTCTCAAGTACCCTTCCTGGGGTATATTGTTTTGGGTTCTGGCCTTCAGATGGATCCCAGCAAATTAGAGGCTATTCGTAATGGGCCTCAGCCTTCTGGCCTCAAAGCTACCCAGCGTTTTATTGGCTTTACAAATTACTATCGCCAATTCATCAAGGGATTTTCCACGCTAATCTCTCCCATTACTCTGCTTACTCGGAAGGGTGGCCAATCTAAATCCTGGCCTCCAGAGGCAGTTCAAGCATTCCTGGCCATTGAGGAGGCCTTTATGGTTGCTCCGGTCCTATCTCAACCCGACCAAAGTAAACCATTCTTCTTGGAAGTCGACACATCCTCTGTTGGGATAGGAGCGGTGTTGTCTCAGAAGAATGCTGCAGGTCTTCCCGTTCCTTGCGGTTTCCTCTCCAAAAAGTTTTCGGCCAGTGAGGCTAACTACGGGATTAGCGATAAAGAGCTCCTCGCCATCAAGACCGCATTAGAGGAATGGCGCTACCTGTTGGAAGGGGCACGATTTCCCATCACAGTGTTTACTGATCATAAGAATCTTACCTACTTGCAGTCTGCTCAATGCTTGAATCCTCGCCAGGCCCGCTGGTCGCTATTCTTTAACAGATTCCACTTGATTCTAACCTTCCGCCATGGCACCAAGAATCTGCGTGCTGATGCACTGTCCAGAGCATTTGACTCGTTACCCATGGTAGCCAAACCTATCCTCAACTCTTTAACGCTTGTAACCTTGACCAATTCGCCTTTCAAGACTCCTCCTCCTGGTCGCTCGTTTGTACAGGAACATCGGCGCACCACACTCCTGAGATTGGCTCATAACGCCAAGTTCGCTGGTCATGCCGGGGTTAAGAAGACTGTTGCCCTTCTATCTCATTTGTACTGGTGGCCCTCTTTGTCCTCGGACGTCCAGAAATACATCCGTTCTTGTGAGGTCTGCGCCTGACATAAGATTCCTAGGAGACCCCCTGCCGGTCTCCTTCATCCTCTTCCCATTCCAGGCCTTCCATGGCTCAGTATCAGCATAGATTTCATTACAGACCTTCCTGCCAGTCAGGGCTTTAACACCATCTGGGTGGTGGTGGACCGCTTTTCGAAATTCGCCCACTTTATTCCCCTCAAGGGATTACCTTCTACCTCCCAGCTGGCTCTCCTGTTCATCCGAGAGATTTTTCGCCTTCACGGCTACCCGAGGGACATCATTTCTGATCGTGGAGTCCAATTTGTCTCCCAATTCTGGAGATCCTTTTGCAAACAGCTTGGGATCAGCCTAAAATTCTCCTCCGGGTACCACCCGCAAACTAATGGGCAGACTGAACGGACCAATCAGGACCTGGAGGCATTTCTGAGGTGCTACTGTTTGGATAAACAGTCGTCTTGGAGTGAACTTTTACCCTGGGCAGAGTTTACCCATAATAACCACCAACACGAGTCCACGGGTAACTCTCTCTTCTTTACCATCTACAGGAGACATCCCATTCTACCCACCTTCTCTGATCTTTCTGATTCCTCAGTACCTGTTGCGCAGAATAGGGTACACAATTTTTCTCAAATTTGGTCCCAAGTACGTTCCAGATTATTACAAGCTTCTGACCGTTACAAACACTTTTCAGATCGGCATAGAAGGAATCTTACTGTACTTCGGGTAGGAGACAAAGTCTGGTTAGCTACCCGCAACCTTAGACTCAAGGTTCCCACTATGAAATTAGCTACATGCTATATTGGACCCTTTTCCATCTCTCATGTGATCAACCCTGTCACCTACAGACTTCATCTACCAGCTTCTCTTTGGATTTATAATACATATATCTGCTTAAACCACTCATTCTCAACGAATTCTCTAGCAAAACCTCTCCACCTCCTCCTGTCAAGACCATTCGTGGTGAAGAATTTCTGGTAGAACGCATTCTGGAATCTCGTATCTCTAGAGGAAGACGCCAAATTCTCATCCATTGGAAGAGCTACGGCCCAGAGGAGAGATCTTGGGTCTATGATGAATATATTCACGCTCCACGTCTGTTGGCAAGATTTCTGCGGGATTCCTGCACCACCCGTAAGAAAGAAGGGGAGGATATTGTCAGGTGCCGTCACCGCGCTCTCCACAGGCGCCATAGACGGACACCTTCTCTCCGTAATCCACGTCCTGTTGCCTAGCAGCAGAACTCTATCTCTGCTCACCTGTCTGCAGCCAGCATGTCTAAACCGCCTAAATCTCCCTAACCCAATCAGGAGGCACATTAGGGTGTATAAGGCAGCCTCTGACACATGTCTAGTGCCAGAGTATTGGTTCTTCCAGCTCCAGCATGGTTGTTCCTGTGTTACTCCTGTGTATTGACTCCTTGGCTATTGTTTGACTTCTCTTCCGGATCATCCCTTGTTCTTCGCTGCCCGCACTGGTTTTGACCCTTGGACTGTTCCTGACTACGATTTTCCTTCTCTCCGTTGTACTGTGCTCCTCTGGTTTTGACTCGGCCTGTTTGACTACTCTCCATTCACTGCACTGGTAACTATCTGGGAGAACTGCGACCTGCGCATCACACGCAGCAAAGCCCAAACCTCCTTGCGGGGGTCCCTGGCGAACACCGGTGGTGTGTTAGACTCCGCGCCTCTCAGTTTAGTTGTGCTAATACCAGTCAGTGATATTCCTAGGGAAAGGTGTGACACCATGCTTCTATATTTTCTGGCCATGCAGAGTTTCAGAAAACCTACGAGTTAATTTGCCGCTCCTATTGGTGGCCATTCATTTGTGGTGATGTTAAGGACTTTGTTGCTTCCTGTGATGTTTTTGCACAGCACAAATCTTCTCGCCTGGCTCCTATGGGACCTTTGTTACCCCTTTCTATACCTTCCAAACCATGGACTCACATCAGCATGGATTTCATAACTGATCTCCCTACCAGTAGATGTCATAATACAGTCTGGGTCGTGGTGGACCGCTTTTCAAAGATGGCTTATTTTGTACCACTTGTGGGCTTGCCTTCTTCCTCTATCCTGGCGCAACACTTCATTCAAGAGATTTTTCGACTGCATGGGTGCCCTCAAGAGATTGTTTCTGACACCATGGGCAGAGTTTGCTCATAATAACTTGTTGGGAATACAATTGCTGTACTAGAGCTACACTAGCCTACCCATTCCCTCCAATGTTCTTCCTCTCTAAGCGTAGAGAGGTGCAACATGCAGATATATCTAATTCTGCATACAGAATGAGACTTACGCCATTTTACTGCATGTGTCAAGTATGGAAAAGCACAGTTTGAGCATGAGACCCTATAGATGTAATATTGTCTTGTTTGCCTACACATTTTTTGTTTTTTTTGAACAAATTAAGTTAGTACAATAATTACTAATTTTTAAGGTGGGGTAACCTGCTATCTATTCAAATGGTAGTGTAATTTATGATAAACCTGTTGATTGTAAAAGAAGACAATATATTATTTTCAGATGTTTGTTATGTTTATGCTGTGAAGTATAAACATGTCATACACATAGCATATTCAATTACTTACAGTATGTGTGTCAGCCTGTTTGCATTGTTTTGTACACATGTATTATGTTTTATTGTATAATAATTAAAACAAAATATAGAAAAGATCATTGATATTATCACCAGTCTGATTGCTCTGCCTCAAGTCCATTAGTTTCCTGCACGTTAGAGCCCTTAATTAGTTGGCATCACAGGATTTGCCTCAACTTCTTCTTGTAGCTTACAGTATATAATCTATAATAGGAAGGAGGTTGTCTGCAGCCTTTTGCTGCTCCCCATGTTTTCTTTGATGTGCCTAGATATCAATAAACCTTTTCCTGCAGTGGACAGTTCTCTTTAATGCCCCCCACACATTGACTGTTTCACAGAACTGTGCCCATAACTGCTATTTTCGGCTTATTAGGATCCTATCAATGTGGCTTCAAAATATTTAGTGGTAGCAGGGGATTATATCATCTGAAAAGAGAATGTTATGTCTTGGCTTGGTCTTCTGTGCCTGTCTGTTCTCATTTGCCTCATCTAATTCCCCCTGTGCCTTCTCTGTCTCTTCCTGCTCTACCTATCTCACTTTCTCATCCCCTCTAGTTTCTCTCTCCATAACCTTCTCCAAAGAAATAATAAACACAGAAAAACAAATAAAGAAATAAAACTAACTATACAAAGGCAAAATACACTTACATCAGACTCACGAACAACACAGACAGGAATTAAAAATAAAATAATAGTAAGTGTTACAACTCTGTCTGTTGTTTGTACCTAGTAGCAGTGCCTCATATCACCAGAGGGGCTGCTGTTCTGTTCTTAAACTCTTCTACTTGCCTGAAGGAGTTAATCTCCTTGCATTATGCCTGATTAGAACTGCACCTGTTGCACTGCTTTAAGTACCTGTTTCTAGCTGTGCTCTGTGCAGTTCATCCGTTTGTTCCTGGCTGCTGCTCACCTGCTCCTGTGCTGTTTGGTATATACCTGCTGGATTGAACTTCTGTGTATGACCCGTGCCTGTACCTTGGACCTTGCCTGCTTGCCTGAGACCCCGAATCGTTTGCCTGTACCTTGGACCACGCTGTTTTGCCTGTTGCCCTGACCTTTTGGACAGACTTCTGGACCTCGCTAATTTGCTTGATCTCTGCCTGGCTATTTGGATTTGTTTGTCTGATCACTGCTTGATCCCTGGACTCTGTCTGCTTTCCTGGACAGCCTTATGCCTTCTGGACTGGGGTAAAACTTATAATACCTGTTCCTACCATTTTTACTATACAGTCTCCTTAGGAACATGTTCTTATTAGTGGACATGAGTTATCTTTGTTTGTGTATTTACCTGAATAAAGGCACTTTGCTTTACACTTCTGTTGCTCTTTGTGAATGCACTGGGATTCATAACATGTCTAATAGCCAAACACAGAGTTCAATGCAAAAACACTAGGAATTCCAGGACTAAGGCAGAGGGCATGCAATCAGCAGGCCCAGATTGTATGGCAGTTCATCATGTTATGAATCCCAGTGCATTCACAAAGAGAAACAGCAGTGTAAAGCAAAGTGTCTTTTAACAAAGACCGTGTAATTGTTACACTCACATATATTGATGTCTGCACTGCAATCATTTGTTAGTATTTTTCCCCTATATGCCCTTATTGCTGTGAATAGCTATTTGGGTGTAATCCGGGTAGCTGGGAGAGGGTTACAAAAGTAGAGGGACTGTGTGTACCAATAGTTTTCTATTTGTCTGTGTAGTCACCACCTTTGATTGTATGCACAGCCTTGGGAAAAGGCCACAATAAGTGGTTGCACCAGTGCCTAAGGTTCGTCTCGTGCACACTAGGTGCAATTTACATTAGAATTTTTAAATCTTTTGTAAAGATATTTGTCTTCACCCAAGCTTTCTAACTTCAGTTTTTACTGAAATAAAAAAAACAGATGCACTTTTTAGCCTTGCAATCTGGCTGGACCTATATGCAATATGTGTAAGATTGTAAGCTTGCGAGCAGGGCCTTCTCACTTCTTTGTCTGTTTAACCCAGTTTGTTTATTAGTTTACTATGTTTGTCCCCAATTGTAAAGCGCTACGGAATATGTTGACGCTATATAAATAAATTATCATGATATGTGGCACTTAACCTCGTGTATTAAACATCTATTTTCCCATAGGTTTTATGCTTGTGAGCAGGGCCCTCTTACCTCTTTTATATCTGATATTACATAGTCTTTTTTATTACTGTGTTTGTCCCCATTTGTAAAGTGCTTTGAAAGGCAACGGGACGCGATTGTTCTGAAGAGAAAGGTACCCATTCCTGCCACTGTGCCAGGAACGGATTTCTCCTGGAAGGGAAATCCTTCTAGGGAAAACTTTTAAATAATGAAGCCAGGAGACAAGGAGCGTGAAAATCCTCCTCATTTACCCAAGAACTTTCCTCGGGTCCAAATCCCTTCCAGTGGACCAGATACTGAGGGTGCCCGTGAAAATCTCGTACTCATCGCCATCCATAGATGGAATGGGGGATGGTTGAGAGGAGATGTGGGTAAATTTGTTAAGTACCAGAAGAGATTTCAACAGAGAGATGTGAAAGATATTGTGGACTTTAAGAGAGGGGGGAAGGAGAAGTCTGTAAGTAAGCGGATTGATCACTTGAGTGGCAGGGAAGGGGCCAATTGACAACCGCAGACAATTTTTCAGGAACCATCCGCAAGCAACAACCCGAGACAATGTAACCCAGGAAGAGGATCTGGGAATCCTCGAACACACATTTCTCGAGTTTACAGAACAAATGGTTAGCTCGCAGATGGGTAAGAACCTCCTTGACATGGACCCGATTGGATCTGAGTTCCGGAAAGAAAATCAGGATGTCATCCAAGTACATTACCACGGAGCGGCAGCAAAGATCTTGAATGATTTTGTTAATGAAGGACTGAAAGACGGCTGGGTCATTACAAAGCCCAAAGGGCATAACCAGATATTCACACTGTCCCTCTCGAGTACTGAAGGCAGTCTTCCATTCATCACCTTCTCTGATGCGGATTAGATTATAAGCTCCTATGAGATCCAGTTTGGAGAAAACTTTGGAACCGGTAATCTGGTCGCACAATTCTGTGATGAGAGGAAGGGCGTACCGTGTTTTAATCGTTATAGCATTCAACTGCCGATAATCAATGCCAGGACGCAGGATTCCATCTTTCTTCTTAACAAAAAAGAATCCAGCACCTGCCGGAGAAGAAGATTTTCTGATAAAGCCCCGTTTGAGATTTTCAGCAATGTACTGGGACATTGCCCGATTTTCAGGCAGCAACAGCGGATAAATTCTTCCTTTAGGAATGGGTTTGTCCGGTAGCAAATCAATGGGGCAGTCCCAAGGGGCGATGAGGAGGAAGAATCTCAGAAGCAATTTTGCAAAAGACATTCTGAAATGAGGTATAAGGAGCTGGAAGCAGAAGCTGGGAAGAAATGACCCGACAGGGAACAGAGGTGTCAGTGGGTTTAACTTTGGAAAGACATCTCTTGAAACATGGAGGCCCCCATGAGGTAACTTGAGCCAAATTCCAGTCGAATTGGGGTGCAGGAAGTCTCAGCCACGGTAGACCCAGAGTAATGGAATTAATAGAGGAAGAAGCAGAAATTCAATGGTTTCCGTAGGAAGCTTCCCTACCGTAATTCAGGATATGGAACAGTTGGAATCTCTATTCTACAGCTGTGAGGAAGAAAGGCTGAGGCAGATCTCGAGAGGAGATTTGGAGTTGCAAAGCAAGAGTGGCGGAGATAAAATTACCAGCGGAACCAGAGTTCACAAAGGCGGATGTTACATGAGGTCGGCAGGAGTATCCAACAAAATGGTCATTAGAAAGTCTGGACTAGAAGAGATGTAGGGAGTAGTAAGATTAACTCCTAAACCGGCCTCCCTCTTAGGAGGCTTTTCCCGGCATCTTGGTACAGGTAGAGAACAAATGACAGGTTTCACCAAAATAGAGGCACAGATTTTGCTTGAAACGTGTCTCTCTCTCTCTTCAGAAGAGAGACGGGAACGTCCAATTTGCATTGGCTTCTCAGTGGAGCCGGGGTTAAGAAAGCAAGAAGCAAGCCGAGGAGAGAAACGTCTGGCAGAAGATCGTCTGTGAGAGCGTTCCCGACAATGCAGATCAATTCTGACACACAAAGAGATAAGGAAATCAAGATCTGCTGGAAGCTCGCGGGATGCCAACTCATCCTTTACCCGATCCACCAGGCCTTGCCAGAAAATATCTTCCGAGTTGAAGTGGAACAATGACGCGTTAGTAGCTAAAGTACTGAACTCCACCGCATATTGTCCCATGGTTTGCAAACCTTGGCATAGATTCAGAAGACTAGAAGCTGACCCGACCCGGTTCTTCGAAAACCTTGCGATATGCCTCAATGAAAGAAAGAGGAGGAGCTCTGTAACAGTGGATCATTGCATTCCCATAGGAGCGAGGCCCTTGCCATAGCCTGCCCAGAGAGGAGAGAAATGATAAATTCCACTTTAATGTGTTCCGAAGGAAACGAACCAGAGTTACATTCAAAATGAATAAGGCATTGGTTCAAAAAGCCCCGCCATTTCTTGGGATCCCCGTCAAATTTTTCAGGAGGTGAAAGACATAATGAGGTAGTGGAGGTTGTAGTGGAAATCGAAGAGTCTAAGGCAACCTCAGAACTAGTAACGGCCACCGCTTGAGATGCTGTTACAGCAGTTTGAAGCTATTCTAATCTGTCGGCGACTCCCTGAATGCATTGAAGAAATTGAGTCTGTTTGTTTTCATGTTTTTCTACTCTGTGAGCCAGATGAATAAGCAATTTGCGAGCAGAAGGTTCCCCCTGTTGACATGTCACGCTAGACGTGAGAATCAGGCTCTCCTGCATGTATTGGCGTAGCTAGTCCAGAAGGCGCGCAGTCTAATGTGCCCCAGGTCTTCGCCAGCGACCCCCGCAAGGAGGTTTGGGCTTTGCGGAAGAGACACACAGGTTGCGGCCCTCCAAGGTAGCCACCCATGAAATGATGCAGAGAGGTCGGACAATCCGGGTCACAACAGTGCAGAAATACAGAACCGAGGGAGCAGGCAAATTCAGAGTCAGGAATGCAGGAGTCAAGCCGGGAGATCCAATATAAGCCAAAAGGGTATTCCAGAAGCAGGGTCAAACAATCCGGGTCACAACCCAAAAGTAGTGAGGATGTTGGGATAGGATATACAGATGCTAGAGGCAAGGTGGACCTTGATACTCTGGCCCAGAATGGCGCTAGAGTATCCCTTAAATAAGTGCAGAAAAACTGTCATTGGTGGCAGGGAGAACGGCAGTCAGCGTCAGCTGACCGCCGACAGGAAGCCAGAGAGAAGCGTCCCGTTGCCTAGCAACGGAGACGCATCACTGTGCAGGCGCCGGAGGCTGCCGGCCAGGAAACTATATGCCTTTCCCTTCAGAACAATTGCGTCCCATTGGACGCAATTTTTCTGAAGAGAAAGGCGCTCATCCCCGGCACAACCTGAATGTGCAGGGATAACGCTTGACAATAAAATTTTATAAAAAAAAAATCAAGCACTTTTGATTTAAATTAGATTTGTATTGGTAGATATGAGGTAATATTTACTGTTTAACAAAGAAATTACCAATTTGAATACACATATTTTGTTAAGCTAAACGTTTGTCTGCTCTATTCAATAATGGATGACAGATTGGCGTGGATAGGGGTACGAATTAGTTCTGCCGAGGCATTTGTACGTATTCCCTCATAAGCCATAGAATCAACAAACAGCACATATGGTTCAGAGTCTGGTACATTCCAATCTGGCAGAAACAGCTCTTTCTGTATTTAACAATTATTGTGTAAAATACAGCAAACAGCAACTACATGTGGCATAAGTTTAGTGTCAATGTCATTGTGCTTCAATAAACATGGCCAATGTCCTTTCAAGCACCCAAAGGCATTTTCTACCACCATCCGAGCTAAGCTGAGGGTATAGGTGAAACAAATTTGTTATGCAGACAGTTGATGTTGCAGTGTGAAGGCCTACATCAACCATCGCGCAAAGGGTAAGCTGCATCTCCAATGATGTACTCGGATCTCCACACCATTCAAGAACTTGGATTTCTGTAAAGAAATACAACAGATTCAATTTTTGTAGCGCTTTACAGAGAATATTGGAACTTTGACAACAATCACTACTACTATAGATCTTGCAATCTATAATCTCTAGCTTAAAAAAAAAACCATATACACACTACCCAAATGTTGGTTACAGAACACAATAAACCTGCTTGCTGGTATATGTTTTAATTGCATTTGGAATGCAGAACATCTACACATGGACAGGGGCAGTAAACAAATAGCACAAATACATGAATGTATTAGCTAGATGAGGAAAACATCTGTAAAAAAGATATAGATATTTACCTCTCTAGGAAACAACCAACCATCTTGTCTGTCCTCTGCAATCTGGTACAGATCAGAAGTGTCCAGAACTCTGGCATCATGGGAACGTCCAGGTCAGCCAATAAAGACATCTGTGAAACTGAAAATAAAATATATTTAGCTTTGCATTACATTATACATCATATAACACAGTCACATTTCAATAAAAAATTATACTTACCAATAGTTGTGGTCAACTACAACCTGCAGAATGAAGGAATGTCAACACTTGCAGTTGTAGTAATCCGCAGGGCTGTCATTAGGGGCAATAATAGGGATGTGTGTTCCGTTGAATGCTCCAGCACACTGTGGATATCCACATCGCAGGAATCCAGTGATGGTGTCCTCCAATCGTTGTCCTCGAGGTAAGGAGAGGAAGCGATGGTAAAGGCCTTCCAGCCATGCCTTGGGGACTTCATGCAATAGAGTGCAAACTGTGGATATCCTCACTCCAAACAAGCAGGAGATTGTGCTGTATTTGCCAGGGGTAGCTATAACACAATTGCTAACCTCCTACTTTGTGCAATGGGTTTTCTGAAGTTAGTAGTCTGTCTAGAAAGTGCTGGGATGATAAGGTCCAGCACATACTAAAATGTCCCACGTGACATACGGAAGTGTGCCATCCACTGCTGGCCCTCAAAAGCTTCCACATTAGACCAGAAAGCTTCTCCCTGGCTTTGTTCTCTGGCACACATTGTTTGGTCGGTCGCAGCATGGAGGAAATGCAGGCCCTGAGAAAAGCTCTCATCCTGTGCATATACAGGCGCCAACTATTCTCCCTCTGTGCCAGAAATTGCTCCTTTCTTCTGCTGAAATGACACTGTGCAAGGTAGCACAGTGTTAGCAGCTGCACCAAGCTCTCATTTACTGTATAAAACAGCAAATAAACGCAATAAAACATGAACTTTTGGCTACAAAAATTGACTCGTCGGCCATTATTAAAGCAATGCTGTGAACAGTCACCACCCACTTTGACCTCATCTTTGTGTGCAAAACAACTAGTCCCCTTTAAATGACCTCAGTATATTTCAGCCAATGAAAACTCCTCTTTTGATGACTCACACTTATTGCCAGGGCAGACCCGTGTTCAGTATGAATGGAGTCCATCCGAGAAATTCCCGGGTCCAAAGTGCAGTGTGAATGGGTTCTCTGACCTGGGACGCCTGGAGACTTGGCAAAAAACCCTGCTTGAGGAACCCGGGAAACTGCAGGGGTGGCAGTATGAAAGCGGTATTATTAGTATTTTTATTAGAATTTTTTTAGGTCATTGGATATCACTTGGCTTCCCCAATTAATTTACTAGCTATAAACCATACTTCCCAACTGTTCCAATTTCTCAATTTAAAGAACAATATGTGTTCAAAAAATGCAACACAAATGCTAGTAAAAAGGCCCGTTGATATGGGGTTATTAAAAACAGTGGGTTCTAATTTTAGACCTGTTTACTTGCATTGTAAAAGCATTAATATAACACATGTAATTAGTGACAATGAGTATGAGACTTCCAATTACCTCAAAAAACATATCACTAATCAATGCATGTCAAACCATTGCAATTTTTTACTTGTATTTTTAACAGAATAGAATCCAGTTGGAAAGAATTATTAGAAATGTCATGTAACCTGTATATAGGTTACATGTTCAGCTTCAGTGTTTAGTCTGATTTCACATTCTTTCACAGTAATTAATGTCTTGCTTTCATAAAAAATAACAACCATTTCAAGGATACCAGTACTTCCTCTCCAACAATAAAGCTGCAGTTTGGGAGTGTGTTTTACAGAGAAAGGAAATGGGTAGGTCTGTAGCAAACGAAAATAAACATAGATTGTGGAGTATCTGGAATACATTGGTGGCTTGTTCATTTTTCACACTAACTGACTATGAAATATCCTCACGTAGGCTCAGTGTAGTTCAAAAAGAAGGTTTTATAGTCACATAGGAGTTCCATATAGGAAAAAAAAAATGTTTTACACTAAATATGACCTAGTGTACAAATGAAGAATGAGGTGCTGGGCAAAAATTAAAGATGGTTATTTTCCCCAAACAATGTTATATTGTATATCAAAATTTAATGTATTTCAGTGGATGGTAAATGTCAGTAAGTGGAACATATATCATGTTTATACAGAAGTGTTAGTTTCCCATGGCAGTCTTAGCTATTTCCTGTTGCTTACATTAAAGAGACAACGAGACGGACAGAGTCTGATAATTAAGAACAGCATATAAAGTGATAGCAGTGGTGAGGATTGAAAAACAGAAGCAATCCATTGGCTAATATAAAAAGTAGAGCATATTCTTTTGGCTAGTATAGAAAGCAGAGCCAAGTCTAGTTTACATGCATTGTGACCAGGCTAGAACACTGAGCTCATTCTTGAGGCAAGTGTATAAAGAAGACCCTATTCTGGAGGTAAGTGTATAAAGCACGCCATATCTGTATTTAATACAGATCTCAGTTATAATAGGTAGAATACAATCCAGAATCCTACCCAAATCTTGTGTTTAGTATATGATGCATAGCTCATTCTGATGGTGTGAATTTCTTGCCAATGTCGATGTCTGGTATACTATGTAAACCCTTATTCTGGTGTTGTAAACAATAGAGAGCCACAATTTGGTCAGTAGAATGCAATAAAGATCTCTGTTTTGATGGCTAGTATGTAATGCAGACTCCAATACTGATGACTTGTACACAGTGCTGACCCTCATTGAATTTTATTAAAATGTGTTATGGCTAATGGCTGATTATCATAAGCTCGCAGAACTAGGTGTCGAGGTCTTCACCTATAGTAGTAGTCTTTCCTGTATAGCTTGTTATGCTCACAGGTACTCAGATGCCACCATGTCTTAAACTCAGAGTAGAGTAAGCTTATAAATATCACCGCAGCGTGGAATAGGAGGTAATGACTGGAGTTAACAGTGGTCAGGAACAATCCGGGGTCAAAGGACATAAGCAGTCAGTGAGATAAGGTTCAGGCATGGGTCAGGGCCAGCAGAAGACAAGGATATCCAAGTCATAAGCAAAAGGTCAGGGTCACCAGCAATAAATCACAGTCTAGGAAATGAGCCAATGGTCATACATAGTAAATCAATCCATAAATCAGCACAGCACACAGCAGCAGGTCAGCAACAAGGAACTGAACACTATAACCAGCAGGGAGGCTAAGCCCTCCCTGCCTTAAACACATAAAGGGGTCAATCAAAACTCAAGAGGCACAGCATGATAAATCCGCCTCAGGAGGCTGATTAATTAATTGAGAGATGTTGCTCACACACCTGGCTGCCTCTCATGACAGCGATTTTGCAGCAGAGCGTTCTGGCCGTTGCCTGAGCCTGAAAGCCTAAAACAGCGAGTCGCAGTGGCTAGAGAAACCCGTTGCAGCTCATAACAAAATGCATATCAAAATCCTTATGGCTGCTGCATAATGCAGTCTCCAAGACTAGTGGCTAGTATACAATTAAATAGCTATTTGGAAGCCTATTACACAGAAAGCAAGCAAAATGACACAGGGACTAACTAAAGCTGATATTGCCAGACTTTCAAAAACAGTCTAAATTCTGAAAATATGTGTTCACCCTACACATGCTACCCTATGTAGATCTCAGCTCTGGCTACTAGGCTCAACTGCTGCCTGTATTCCCAGTACATTAGCTTAATTGGAAAAATAAAAATGGATTATCAGAATCATTTTTGCAAAACTTTGCTAGTACTTGGAAGCACTTCATATAGTACACATGATGTCAATGTTATTGTTATTCTTTTACATTGTCTTTACATTATCTTATTTGCTTTCTACTCCCAGTGGTACTCCTACTACCATTACCACTAAAGAATGCTGGGAAATAACCAAAGAGAATTGCGTACAATGCAAGTATCAATATTTATGAATGGCTAGGAGGAGGAAAGACCCCAGGTGACTGTTGCCTTTCTCTCTATTCCTCAATAATAATATTATGATACACCCTTCAAATAATCAATTTTTAAATATTCATGTATTATAAATACTTGGCCATTACCTCCTCAGTTTAGCCCATTAGAGGCATGTGTTTCCTCTGCAAGCAGCAAAATATTATCTTTATCATCAATACATGTGCTTCTCAGTTTGGTACAGCTATGATATACTATAACACTATTCTAACCATGTAACAAAGTTACTGAAAGTAACAGCTTAAACATAAATATTTATATTGGCCAAGAAAATGTCTACCAAAATCTGTTTTGTCTTTATAAAGTATAATTTTCTGGGGTTTTTACATGACAGGAAAACAGTACAGTGCAGCCTGTGTGCTCAGATCCAGAATAACCAGGCATTTTAATACTATTAGTTAATTAGTAAAGCACAGACAGCTACTGTTTTCCTGCACTGATTGAAAATAACACACTACACCAAGGAAATTTACTAAAATGGAGCAGATATAATAAAAACTGAAACCATTGTTAAAGGGATACTTTCACCAAAATAATACATTACATAATTTAACTCAAGGCTAAGTTTTGATTTCCTATATATTCTTGCTTGTGAGCTAAACTCTGCATTTTATTGATATATCCCTTATTTATTCATTATTTTTTACATGTGGCAGCTAGTGATCATTATGGCTGTCTGTTTCTCTGTGAACATTTTCAATGTTTAAGTACCTGAAGCAGAGTCTCTCTGGACACAATGTAAAATATTTAGAATAAATACCACCTTGTTGAGCTCCCACTTGCATTAGAGCTGTCAACGGGGAACAATAGGTAGCTGATAGCAAAGAATGGGCAAACATAAAAAATTTACAAACTGAAATAGAACACTGTTTGAAAATAATGTATTCCTTTCATTATTAGTAATAATTATCAGGGATATGTATAAGAATGATTTGTGAAAGAATTCATTAGCAATAAATGAGCTCAGAGAGCACCATTAGAGCACCATTAATGCAGGGTGTGCTGTAAATTTTAATTTCCTGAGTCCTCTGAGAAGACTTAGAGGGCAGAACTTATCCACTAAATCTGTGGTACCACATTTAGAAAAGGTAAGTAATGGTTGAAGAAGAAACAACTAATAATGCACTTTTCCTATTTTAGGTTAGACTTGGCATCGTATTAATTGGGAGACATTTAGAAATATTGTTGGTGCAGTTTTTACAAATGTTGCTAATTTGTATCTAATAATTTGCTGTTTATAACTTCAGATTAAAATTTAAGTTAGATTTAAAACTAAAATTAAAATTTAAAAGCTCTTCTTTCTGTCCTATTACCTCCAATAATTTCTTATTAAGAGCCCTTATCCACTGTAATTGGGTCAAAAAACACAAGTGAATAGAGCATGCGAAAACACATATAACTGTTATGCATTTGCACATGCATGTGATAAGTGTTTGATATGCAGTTCACATGCAGTTGATATACGCTTTACGTGTTTGCATGTGTTTGCAAATGTGTCAGAATGCAAATGTTATTGAGCTTTTTCCATTCATTTCAATGGACTTTTCAGCATGTTCACTGCATGTAAAAATGCCACTGAAATGAATAGGCCATCGAACTTAATTTGAAATACAAATACAGGCAGCATGGCTCTCCCATAAGTCTTCAACTAGCTCAGCACTATTCAATGGGCTAGAACCCGCAAAAAATAATGGGGGGGCTGTGAGGGCTGAGGTAGTCACAAATATTAAAAAAAACCTACAGAGTTTAATTGAAGCTCCCCAAATCCTTGTTCGTCAATTTATTAAGAAACAAAAATATTCCTTTTGTAATCCTATAGTATTTTCTAAGTATGACCCAAGGGAAATCTTCTTGAAATCCACAATAAAATATTCATTTTGTAATCCAAGGGAAATAATAAAAAAAAAACATAGGAGGCAATGCAAAGTGCTTGCTAGGAACCTCTCCACAGAATTACTGAACCTTATTAACAGTTAATAAGGTTCAGTAATTCTCAGTTTTTCAAGCTGAGTTTTTGCTGAGGCACAGAGCATCCCAGCTCAGAGACCCCGTTCACACTACACCTTGGACCTGGGAATTTCCCGGGTCGGCCCATTCATACTGCACACGGGTTTGACTGGCAATAAGTGTGAGTCATCACAAGAGGAGCTTTCATTGGCTGAAAAATGCTGAGGTCATTTAAAGGGGACTAGTTTTTTTGCACACAAAGATGAGGTCCAAGTGAGTGGTGACTGTTCACAGCATTGCTTTAATAATGGCTGACGAGTCACTTTTTTGTAGCCCAAAGTTCATGTTTATTTGCTGTTTTATACAGCAAATGAGAGCTTGATGCAGCTGCTATACTCAGCATCTGTATATGCACAGGAGGAGAGCTTTTCTCAGGGCTAGCATTTCCTCCATATTGAGATTCAGTGCTGAGACTGACCGAACAATGTGTGCCGGAGAACGCAGCCACAGAGAAGCTTTCTGTTCTACTGTGGAATCTTTTGAGGACCAGCAGTGGATGGCACATTTTCGTATGTCACGTGGGACATTTCAGTATGTACTGGACCTTATCACCCCAGCACTTTCTAAACAGTCAACAACCTTCAGAAAGTCCATTGCACCAAGTAGGAGGCTAGCAATTGTCTTGTGGTGGTATGCTACCGCTGGCGGATACTGCACAATCTCCTACTTGTTTGGAATGAGGATATCCACAGTTTGTACTCTAGTGCACAAAGTCACCAAGGCATTGCTGGAAGCCCTTTACCATTGCTTCATCTCCTTACCTGAAGGAAAGGGACTGGATGACACCATCACTGGATTCCTGCGACGTAGTTATCCACAGTGTGCTGGAGCAATCGACAGGACGCACATCCCTATCATTGCCACCACAGACAACCCTGCGGGTTACTACAACCGCAAACCCTGGCATTCCATCATTCTGCACACTGTAGTTGACCACAACTATTGGAAAGCAATATTTTTAGTTAAATGTGACTGTGTCTTATGATGTGTATTGTAAAACAAAGTTAAATATATTTTATTTTCAGTTTCACAGATGTCTTTGCTGGCTGGCCTGGACGTTCCCATGAAGTCAGATTTCTGGCCAATTCTGATCTGTACCAGATTGCAGAGAACAGACAAGATGGCTGGTTGTTCCCTAGAGAGGGAAATATCTATATTTTGTTGGATGATATTTTCCTCAGCTAGATAATACATTCATGTATTTATTTACTGCACCTGTCCCTCTCTAGATGTTCCGCTTTCAAAATACACTTAAAACATATACCAGCAGGTGTATTTTGTCCTGTAACCAACATTTGGGTAGCATGTTCATGTTTTTTTTTATCGGAGCTAGACATTATAGATTGAAAGATTAATAGGTATGCTGATTCTTTTAAATGTTCCAATATTCTCTGTAAAGCACTACTGAAATTTAATGTGTAACATTACTTTTCAGAAATCAAAGTTCGTGAATGGTGTGGAGATCCCCGTTGTCAAAGTCAGCAAATTGGATAAAGTCATTTCAATTAATATCGAACAACCTTGATTGTCTTTGTCTGAAATTATGCGTAGAGCACGCTACGTCGTGAAAGGGCGTATCCAGCCGCAACACGTGGCAATAAACAGTTTCTACACTTTTACACACATTTGCACAAACATAAACATTTGCAAATAGTACACCTTAAATGTAGTTGCAACACATAGTCATTTATGTCTAAATATAGTAGAATTCATGTTTAATAAAGAAGGTATATGCATACTAGTGAAACCTATAGTTCAGGTTAAGGGAAATGTGTCATGTTTGATATCATATTAATCCCCTTTACATCAGCAGCTGTCCGGTACATTCGGCGAAGAGATTGCACATTGCATACTCTAGTTATTGATGTTAGGGAATAAACCTTTAATATGATTCTGACTGTAAAATGCTAATAGACTGGTTGTAATTGGAGTTATGGCGGGAAGAACAGAGCTCATCCCCTGGAGAGATGACCCCCACCTTTGGATTCCTTAGATTAAACCAGCCTATGATTTACAACCCCCTGGACCTTCCTTAAACCTGGACCAATAGAAGCAAGCCACATCATCTGCATTGTTTTACTGTATTTCTGTTTGCATATAAGCATGAGCCTCACATCCAGTGAACAGACTTCTTGTCCACAGACTTCAGGATTGAATGACTGTTCGCTGGATACAAGGTTTCCAAATTTTCCTTTACCCCTGAATTGAATAGAGTAATTGGCTGGACCGATTATGCTACTAACTTCTCCTTCCTCCCCAATACCTCCTTATCATTACCTGAACCAGTCTCTGTCATCTTCTAATAATCAGAAGAATTAACAGTCCTGAGAAGAGAATGAAATGAGAGAACACAAAACAGGAAAAACTACAACTTCATGCTGGACGACAGTCTTAGCCTTTGGCTCAGGTGCTACTAACTGCATTCGAGGCCTTCCAGAACAGACTCATGAGTGCCCTTGGACCCTTCTCTGAGTGTTGGCCCCTCTGCAGTGGGTGGAATGGGCACCAGTGTGTCTCTGCTACCCTTGAAGCCGTGATGCTGGTAGCCTACACCTGGTACCTGTCTGTCAAATAACCTGAGCCTAAGAAATTATTGCTCCACAACTTACTCTCCCGATCCAACATCCTGACAGTTAGTGTGACTTTTCAGGAGACAGTGTTTTGGACGTTCTCGGTTGCTGTCTCACTATTTACCTTCTCTCAAGGTCTAACCTAGCCTCCCAGTTACAATCTCATCTCACGAGGGGTCAAGAACATTTCAAAAACTGACAGGTTAGGAGTCTGCCCAGGAGTGATATTTTGGTAGCGGGAAAGGACTAGTGGCCGAAGCTATCAGTCACTTCAATCAAGTTCCAACTCTTATTCTATTCAATTCGTTCTACCGAGTACCACTACTTTATGTTCACACTGGTTTATGGCTAATTGAAAGTATGTAATTTGTTACCACTACTCATACATTATACCTCTATTATCAATAACATGAAAACCCCTATCATCTATTATAACTCTAGGACTATCACATTGAATAACAAAAGCTTTGAGTATGACACAGTAATACATTAGACACATTTCAATACACCTTTACCCAGACATTTCATTAGTACCCCACTGTATACTTGAGGATCCTGCATGGTGGTAATTGGATGACGTGGATTTGTTTTACCTGGAGGAAAACCCATCAGCAGGAGGGATATGGGATGGCTCTATTGGTCTACCTTGTCCATCTTTCCAGAGTCCACCAGACTCCTCACCACATCTCTTCACCTTCCAGACAGTTTATTCCTCAGGTAACACAAATCTTCATATATTAACCAATATGTGTATGCGTGCATGTGTGTGTGTGTGTGTGTGTTCACATTTTAAAACTAAAACAATACAACAAAAAACAAAACAAAACATAGATTTGTTAGCTGTCACATAAAACCCTGCTGTCTATTTGACAGCTATGTTCGCCCTGGTGTGACAGCCATGTATGGTCGTGTGTGTAAGTGTGGACTTTACTAGCAGCTACTTCAGTTGGTAACTGTGTCACTGTATAAAGTCCTTTATGTAGTGTCCTACTCATGTGCTGGTATTGTTATAAAACGATTTTTCAGTCAACTCAACGTCGCCCCCTAGACTAGAAAAATGCTGAAGACCAATGTATATCAATCGATTTTCCCTCTACCAACTCACATGCCATTCTCAGTACCTCACATTCAGCTACTTGACTATGTGAGAAAGACAAAGGGGTCTATTTCTATAACACTTTCTTCAAATATAACAGTACCTAGTACATGTCTGTCTAACAGTGAAAAAATATAAAACACGAAAATTCTACATTTTCTAGGGTTTCACATTATGTCGTATCTTGTGGTAAAAATCCTACACCAATGTTCTATACAGAGATGCATATCTGTATGCCTAACCTCCAGCAATCTCCTATCCACCCTTTGTGCATCCATATAAAGGCACATTTTTGTACAGGAGGCACGAATCATAAAACAAAAAAACCAAAACAGATATGCAATCTATAAAACATGAATCGTATTTCCACAACAGAACCTTTCTGCTTAAAATCAGCAGTTTCTATACACATGAAAACAAAACCCCTGACTGTTTCTGTAACTCATGTCAATCTAGTGTGTGTATCTCTGAGTTTATCTTATGTAAAAAAAAAAAAAATATGTCTTAGCCCCATTGATGAGACTGTGTCTGATTTTATCTCTACCAGAGCAGAGAGAGAGAAAGAGAGAGAGAGAGAGAGAGAGAGAGAGAGAGAGAGAGAAAGAAAGATAGAGGGGTACTAGCATTTGTGTAAAGAATGAGAAATAAGAAAGCAATGAATAATGGGAATACAAAGATTTGAATACAAACATACATGTAGAAAGGGAGATTTTACAGCAAAAATGACAGCTGGATTGGACTCTATGGGGAAATGGCTGAATTCATTCCACTACTCCCCTTAGCTATTTGCTAACTATGACCCCTCCCCATACTTGACTAGGGGGTCTTAACCGTGCAATCCAGTGTCGTCCGTTACTTGTTCATTAAGAACTCGGTATCACATTGACAACATACCTTTTCAACGGACTTTCCTTACTTATGATAGAGAAATGTAAAAATTAACTGTTGATGACTCATCTGAGATACATAAAACAATATTTTGGAGCAAAGTATGTATATACTTAATTGTTGGATAATGATTCCCAGCCAAACAAATTATCATGAGACACTGCAGCTTAAAACAAAGAGTGTTCCAATTGTCTATTGTTAATTAGTCTTTCAAGAGTAATTCTTCTATTTCTCTATCTCACCCCTTTTAAACACTAAGTCTATATATCTTTTGTGTACCCTTAATCTGTAAGAGGGAAACAAGATAGTTATCTCAAAACAGCAAACAAAACAAACATTTCCATTCTTTACCATCAGCCAGCGATTTAGGAAAACAAACATGTGACAACATAAAGCAAACAAACAAAATCAACAAAGATTACCTTTTAAATAAGTTTCTTTCTACATTTTGCACATTACTACTTACCACAGATTAACTCTAGAGTCGGCTATATTTCTCCCCCAGAATATTAGTTGTTACAGAGTGTGCAATCAATTGTAGGGGAACCTCTGAGAGAAGTGTACGCCTCCTTTGTGGATGTCTATGTGATTTCCAACCCAGGTATCCATTCTTCTCTCTACACAGTTCCTACTCATGTGTCCCTTCTTACGGCAGTAGAAGCACATCCCTGTCATGTCTGCACATGTTTTGCTAGGTGTCCTATTTTATTGCATTGAAAACACTTCCTCAACTCATGTTGTTTCTCTTCCTTTTTACAATCTCTCCTAATGTGTCCTTCTTCTCTGCAATTGTAACATCTCACTATTCTGGGTTTCCTGTTATGTGGGTTGTATGCTGGTAATCGTGTGTGCAGTCCCTCTAGTGCTGGGATACTTACCATCATTACCCTATCACTTAGTGTCTCTTTCTGTTTATTTATACTTTTATCATGTCCTATAACTGACTCCCTGAGAGCACTTACAGTGATTCCTTTCCAGTTTGGTAATGAAGTTTGCACCCTTCTTTTCAAGTTTTCCCTGAGGCCATCCATTAGAACTGAAACAGCAACCTCCCTGTAGTGTACATTATCCTTTATGTCTGGTACCCCAGTATATTTGCCCATTGCTATTAGAACTCTGCAAAAATAGTCTGTTGCATTTTCACTATCTTTTTGCTTGATAGTAAAAATTTTACTCCAGTCCGCTATCACTGGAAAATATATGGCCAACTGTGTGATTATATGTCTAATATTGTCCTGATTATCATCCTCAGTTAAGGATTCATCCTCATCCAACATACAATCCTTAATGAACTTTTGTATATCAGTATTGAGAGGAAGACAGGTCTTCAATAATACTTGCCAATCGTTATTAGTTGGCTCGTACGCATTACCATAATATCTAATAAACTGCTGACATTTGGTCAAATCTTTCCTAGGATCAGGGAAATCAGACAAAATTGTCTCCCCCTGTGATAACCTTTACATTATTCTCACCACTTTCAGCCGCTGCCCCTTCTGGTGGAACCATTCCCTTTCCTTGTCCTGAAACATTACTTTTAACATTACTTAAAACAACATACAAGTTACTAGTTACAGTTTTCACATTTTTGGAATTGGCTGTACTTCCCGCCCCAACCAAATTTATCGGGGGCGTGTTTGCGCTCAGTTTACCACGCTTTGCAACGCACACTTCCGGAATGCTTGTTTCCAGTACGCTTACTTCCGCTGTGCGCGTGCTTTTCGCCACACTTACTTCCGCTGTGCATTCGCTGCTCTGCCACGTGTTACCTTACATTTGCCACGACTTTAAACAATCATCATGTGCATTTCTCACTTTCGTTGACTTAATCAACCGTACTTTATCTTTTACGTTATTTAGTACCTCTGCATTAAAACTCCCTATTGTTGGGAAAGGCCTATCACAATCTTTGGTCATCTTGACCCACGTGTCACAATACACAGTTGCGTATGCACCATATTACTTACACATGAGAAATCTCGCTGAATCAATAAGGCCTTCTTTAGGCAGTATATTGGCCATCTCTAGCGTATGCTTAGCACCCATGTTGAACAATAGGGTCCCAGAATTATCACAATATCCTGCCACAAAATAGGGTTCCAGAAATATCACAATATCCTGCCACAAAATAGGGTTCCAGGAATATAATATCCTGCCATTACTCTCAACACCTTGTCACCCGCAATCTACCGCTAGAGATATTTTACTGGCCTGTGGACGTATTTGCTACAAGCCGCGTCCACTCACTTCCTCTTGTCTTAGACAAGGACCCCTAATACAGAAATATCAATGGGCTAAGGGGTTATCAGCTCCTCGATTACCCCTGACTCTCCAACAAAATCTGTTGAGTTTATTACGCCCGGCAGCTTCCGGTAAAGTCAATTACCAGCCTTACCACGTAATTCCTCCCCGTTGCTCCCAAGTCGCAATTATGGCTTTCATTATTCTGCCACCATATAGGGTCCCAGGAATATAACAATATCCTGCCACAATATAGGGTCCCAGAAATATCCGTGCCGTGCGGTGCAATCGCAACGCTTACAGATACTGATTATCAGTAAACGATGCGATTACCCTTGGGTGCACGTTGCAAAAACTAATTCAGTTTCCGCCTCCGGTATACCTGCCTTGTATACCATACACCAGTTGGGCACCTGCCTCGTCAAACAGCAACTGACACTCTATTTTACAATAGATAAAACCTTAGTGTATTTAAAGTCAACAAATCACACGACATACACCTTTTCTGCGCAGAAAATTAAAAAGTTCCCAACAATAGTAATAATGTTCCAGAGTTAACAACTGATTATATTATGCATGTATAACAATCTATCAAAACGATTGTTTAACCACGTGGCAATATTACTGGAAGTACACATACGCAAGGCAGGAAGTACACATACCCTATGCAATGCAATACACTTTAAAACGTAAAACGACAATAAAAAGAAACATTTTTCTTTATTGTCCCTAGATTCTAGTTTGCGTTCTTTCAGTTTACGCGACTGCGGACATTCGGCTTCTCATCACAAAATGGACAACAGGTTTTGAACACATTGCGTTCTTTCCCATATGAGACGCGTCCGTCAATATCCACCCTTTGTTGAGCAACCGAAATCCGCAAGCGTTGCGTACCTTCAGATAACATAACCTCCTAAACTCACGAGCCCCCAAATTATTAAAGTAATTCTATCGTTTTCAAATAAGCATTGCCCAGTCAATTGTATGTGTTTCCAAAGCACAAAGTGATTTATTTTAGCAGATGTAAATAGTCAACAATTCAATACATTATTATATTATGATAGAGTACAGTACAGCCAATACCAAAAGATAAATACATACTGATGCTATCGCATGCGCTCGCTGCGCAAACCACGGGCCCCGATGGACAGTATATCTGTTTAGAACACTGTGTCAGAGTTGACTGAGGGCCAGGGGAGTGCAGCTATGATTATATACAGTACAGTGTTACACAGTGAACAATAGAGATGACGTAGATTGTTTCTATAGGTCCAGACGTTGGGTGGGTCCAGGGTAAACAGGTCATAGGCTGATTCAATCTAAGGAATCCAAAGGTGGGGGTCGTCTCTCCAGGGGGTCTGCTCCTTTCATAGCCAGCATCATACAAAAGGTTTATTCCCTAATATCAATAACTAAAGTATGCAATGTGCGATATTTTCGCCGACTGCACCGGACAGCTGCTTATGAATAGGGTTTCAGTATGATACCAGACATGCCACATTTCCCACAACCTGAACCATATATATCACTGAAGTGTACATATAATCATTATATATATATATTTATATATATACTACTAATAAACCAAATATTATCTGCTCATAAATTACAGTGTAACGAAACCAATATGAATATGAATTATATAAATAACTAAATGTTGTAATGCGAGTGTGTGCGTGCGTATTTTACCGTGCGATCGCACCACGCCACGTGTTACGTGGCGTACGGATCCCAATCGCACGGCTAAACAATATTAAACCAATATACTTTCGTTCATCCAATTATTCAACTTCGACACTAGATTCACAAAATGGGAACTAGCTCTGATGGCACCCTCAAACATCACCATCAAACGATTTAGCACCTTAAATCCAGCTACATACCTTCTATCTGTGTCTCGAGAGACACAAAGGGTGGGAGGTGAGGAGACCCTGGGTGATGATGAGTTTGGCAAGAGTTCTGATACGCATGATTGTATGGAATACATGAAACCAGACCTTTACTGCGAGGCCCGACTTATGTGACACCCCCTTAGAAAATGTCGATTTTACGCTTTATATAGACGGGAGTTGTCATAGACAGACAGAGGCGGGAGAACTATCTACTGGTTACGCTGTTGTAGACGATCAGGATGTTGTAGAAGCTAAACCCCTTGGTCTACCTCACTCAGCCCAGGTGGCTGAACTAGTAGCATTAAGAAGAGCCTACAAGTTGGCAGAGGGTAAATCAGCTAATATATATACTGACTCTAGGTACGCCTCTGGGGTAGTGCACAATTTTTGGGCCCTTTAGCATCTTAGAAACTTTACGACAGCAGCAGGTACGCCAGTGTCAAACTCACAACACATAAAAGGACTTCTGACAGCGATACAGTTACCCAGGACAGTAGCCGTCATAAAGTGTAAAGCCCATAGCTCTGAAGAAGACCCGGTGTCATTGGGCAACAACAGGGCAGACAAAGCTGCTAAATGGGTGGCAGGGCAACCAATGACTGTATCGACCGAGACTATGATGGTTTTTCAGACATTAGACATGCAGAAATTAATTGAATTGCAAGATTTGTGTTCCCTGCAAGAAAAGGCGGTCTGGAAGGCGAAGGGATGTGGCCAAGAGTCCTCAGGACTCTGGAGGGATGGACAAGGTAAGTCTGTAGCTCCCAGAACATACTATCCAAGCCTGGCTGAAGCAGCACAGGGTCTGACTCACCTGGGTAAAGAAGGTATGTGCAAACTGGTGAGAGCATACTGGTGTGCTCCTGGATTTTCCTCTCAGGCTGGTAAGAAAGCAATGTCATGTCTTACTTGTTTGAGGAAAAATGTCGGGAAAACTATTCCAACTGAGCCATCCCACATCCCTCCTACAGACGGGCCTTTTCAGGTAATACAAAAATGTCGGGAAAACTATTCCAACTGAGCCATCCCACATCCCTCCTACAGACGGGCCTTTTCAGGTAATACAAATTGACTATATCCAATTACCACTTTGCAGGAATCTAAAGTATGTGTTAGTATGTATTGATGTGTTTTCCGGTTGGGTAGAAGCATATCCGGCACCCACTAATACTGCTGTGTTCACTGCAAAGAAAATTGTACAAGATTTTGTGTGTAGGTTCGGTATCCCTAGAATCATTGAAAGTGATAGGGGTACCCACTTTACTGGTGATATCTTCCAAAATATGTGTAAACTCATGGGAATCAGTAGCAGACTTCACACCCCTTACCGACCACAAACCAGTGGTAAGGTGGATAGAGTAAATGGTACTATTAGGAACAAGCTTGGTAAGGTAATGGCTGAGACTGGGTTAGCGTGGCCTGAAGCTTTTCCACTAGTCCTCCATAGCATCAGAACCACTCCTAGACCTCCTCTTAATCTGTCCCCCTTTGAGATACTGTTCGGACGACAACCTCATTTGATCGTGAGTCCGCAAGACGACTTAAAGTGTAATAATGAAGTGACTGTACAATATCTTATCAAAATGAGCAGACAGCTAAAACAACAACAACAAAAACTCAAAATGCTGTCACCTGGTATGCCAGAAACGAACTGTCATGATGTTGAACCTGGGGACTATGTTATGATCCGCAATTTCTTACGCTCAGGTTGTTTAACAGACCGTTGGGAAGGCCCGTACCAAGTGCTGCTGACCAGTACCACATCACTGAAGGTTGCAGAGAGAGACACTTGGGTCCATTCCACCCACTGTAGGAAAGTCAGGAACCCAGAGAAAGTGCGAGATAAAGCTGAGACTGATGACACTGATCTGTCACTCGTAAACCTGTTCCGGGAGACCTAAAGCCTGCAGTCAAGATTCCTGAACCAGAGACGTTGCCTCAGAACTATCTTTCCAGCGATGGAGTGGCGGTTTTTGTTTTTCTTTTGTTCCAGGATTTTCCTTGTTTTTACTTTTTCTAGGACATTCGATTTTTGCAAAGGAGGATGGAGGACAGAGGCAGGTTCTGGTAGTGATACGGATGAGATGGAGTTAGTAGAATACCCAGAGCAGCCCATTATCAAGCTTAGTCCAGGGGTTATGTAAAGGTCTGCTAGCTCGGGAACTCGGAGACAGTGTAAGGGGCTATTGTCTGATGAGTATTGCATCTGTAAGTTCTGTGACTCCCTAGTTGAAGAGAAGTGCATCCAGCAATGCCAGTCCACCAGTACCCTGGACATGGGCGGGCATCACTCCTTAGTGGGTAAGGTTCTAAATTAAACTGAGTGCTGGGTGTGCTCACACGTGCCTCAGGAACAGCATAAAGTAGGACTAGTGCCGTTCCCACTAAACATCTCTGAGGTAGTCGAATTGAGGGGAGGGAGGCCCATAGAAGAGAGGTACAATAACACTAGGTCCCCTAGTCTGAAGCTTCGACAATACTCCTTAGACAGATCTTTATTGTTTCTAAACATCTCTCATGCAAAGCGTCTGGAGAATTGGGAAGCTAACCTATCAGATCAGACAATGGCTCGCCACACTCATGTTGGAGGGAGACTTGCAAGGTCACCAATAAGCAGGACTGTTGATGGACACCACAAATTAGGGAGTGTAACTAAACATAAGAAAGTATCCATTGGCAAGGTAATTAGAAGAATTTCACCCATACCGACACATGTCTTGAACAAATGGAGACACTAGGCATCGGTAGTTTTGTCAAAACCTTATGTGATATAATTAATGGGCATACTGTTCCTTATGTTCTCCCTGATGATGTGTACTTTGTTTGTGGGAGAAAAGCTTATTCCTGGGTGACTCCGAGTTCTAAGGGTTTGTGTTTCTTAGCTAAACTGGTTCCGGAAATCATGACTATTGCTCATAAAGAAATGGTTGGTATTCACAAGACTACATCACCACCATACATACACACACAGTATGAACACCGTGACAAGAGAAATCTGATTCCTGGTGAGGAGCCCATAGCTACAAAATTGATTTGTGAAACTGCTGGTTTTCAAGTTATGGTTGCTCTAGACCTCACCAAGACCGCTCAGGGAATGTTAAATTTTAAATATATTCAAGACCTAGCTAAATTGATAGATAATATCACCGAGATGTATGATGACACTTTATGGTATACTGGAAGGGAGCTACAAGCGTACAAGAAGGAGTTGGTGCTGAATTATCTTACCTCTATTACTGGTGGATATTGTGTGACTTTGGCTACCCAGTTTGGTGTCAAGTGTTGCACGTACATCACCAATAATACAGATGACCCCAAAGAGGTTATAGACCGGAAGATGGAAGAAATTCTGCAACTGAAATGGGAATTTCGAAGGAATCATAATTCTTCATTATATGATGTCGGGGAAAAGGTGGCAGGTTGGTTCTCGTGGTGGAACCCTGTAAAATGGTTCACCGGTCTAGGGGAGTGGGTACAGGAAACAGTTGCTAGTGTAGGTAAGCTCCTTCTCCTTATACTTGGTGTCATCTTAGCAATTGGTTTGTGTGTCAAATGTGTTCCTACTGTGTTGAAGTGTGGAAAACAATCTCCTGGGAGAAACACTGAAAATGAGACTGAAAGGGTGGTGAGAGATACCGAGATCTTGGTCGGTGAAGAAATATTGTATAATCCTGAACTTGAAACGGTTATCATGTGATAGTTTGGTGTACTATCAAAGGGTGGAGTTGTCAAAGTCAGCAAATTGGATAAAGTCATTTCAATTAACATCGAGCAAACTTGATTGTCTTTGTCTGAAATTATGTGTAGAGCACGCTACGGCGTGAAAGAGCGTATCCAGCCGCAACACGTGGCAATAAACAGTTTCTACACTTTTATACACATTCGCACAAACATAAACATTTGTAAATAGTACACCTTAATTGGGGCAGCACAGTGGCCTAGTGGTTAGCACGTCTGTCTCACAGCACTGGGGTCATGAGTTCGATTCCCGACCATGGCTTTATCTGTGTGGAGTTTGTATGTTCTCCCTGTGTTTGCGTGGGTTTCCTCCGGGTGCTCCGGTTTCCTCCCACACTCCAAAAACATACTGGTAGGGTAATTGGCTGCAATCAAAAAAATTGACCCTAGTCTCTCCCTCTCTGTCTGTCTGTCTCTGTGTGTGAATGTGTGTCTATAGTAGGGAATTTAGACTGTAAGCTCCAATGGGGCAGGGACTGATGTGAATGAGTTCTCTGTACAGCGCTGCGGAATTAGTGGCGCTATATAAATAAATGATGATGATGATGATGATGATTAATCCCCTTTACATCAGCAGCTGTCCGGTACATTCGGCGAAGAGATCGCACATTGCATACTCTAGTTATTGATGTTAGGGAATAAACCTTTAATATGATTCTGACTGTAAAATGCTAATAGACTGGTTGTAATTGGAGTTATGGCGGGAAGAACAGAGCTCATCCCCTGGAGAGATGACCCCCACCTTTGGATTTCTTAGATTAAACCAGCCTATGATCTACAACCCCCTGGACCTTCCTTAAACCTGGACCAATAGAAGCAAGCCACATCATCTGCATTGTTTTACTGTATTTCTGTTTGCATATAAGCATGAGCCTCACATCCAGTGAACAGACTTCTTGTCCACAGACTTCAGGATTGAATGACTGTTCGCTGGATCCAGAGCGCCTGCGATAAGTAACGGCTGTACTTATTATTATTTCGCTTGAGTTATTCTGCTACTTTTTGAGAATAAATATTTGTGCGTTGGAAACACAAATCGAGATTCGACAATCGTTATTAGACAGTGACAAAACGCTCTTAACACCGCACACATAATCAAGAATGCAGCTTAACCTCTGCGGCGATGGTTGATGAAGGGCTTCACACAGCAACATCAACTGTCTGTGGAACAAATTCACTTCACCCATACCCTCAGCTCAGCTCGAATAATGGTAGAAAATGCATTTGGATGCTTGATAGGACATTAGCGGTATTTATTGAAGAACAATGACATTGACACCAAACTTATGCCTCATGTAGTTGCTGCTTGCTGAGTGGAATGTACAGGACTTTGAACTGTCAGTGCTTTCTGTGGACTCTATGAGTTATGACCTAGAGCACACAAATACCTCTGCAGAACTCATTCGTACCACCATCATCGCCGCCAATCTGTCCTCCAATATTGAGTAGAGCAGACAAGGGATTTGTAAAGAAAATATTTATTTTCTATAGGTACATATTTCCTCATATGTACCTATATAAAGTGCTGATTTGCAAAAATATAACAATAGTAAAAAAAATATAAATGTACACACCCATGTGCGCAAACAGTAGAGAAAGTCTACAATTTCTTTCAGTGTTTTCTTAGATCACAAATCTTTTTAACTTTAAATAACAATGTACATATTGTTGCCTTACACTCAGATAATAACAAAATTATTATTGTCCACAATATTTTTTCATTACCTACAACTGTCGGTAATGTGAGTAGTCTTCATTTGGTTGACTTGCTGTGTACTCAGGGTTATGTACAGTAGTTGGATATTCTTGAATATGGGTAGAAGGTGGCTGGTCAAGGTTATGTGTAGCTATTTGTGTTTGTTGATGTGTTGTGTTTATTGGAGCACCTGAGTTAGGGGGAACATTTGTTGGCCTCTGTTATACACAGGGTAAGGTGCCTCTACATGGTATGGCGGTTGTGCATTCCCCTGCATTCTTGGCAGGAGTCGATCTGGGTAACCCATCATACATTCCCGGTTCTCAAGGAGAATACGCTATTGTCCTCCTCTCCCGCCCCTCTGCTTCAGACGATTCTTCGGTCCCCCCTTCTTCTTCCACTCCTCCCCCACCCCTCCCTCACCTCACCATGCCTCCCTGTTCACTTGCCATACCCATACTCTCACCTCGCCAAACTTCATGCTCCTGTCCCCGCACTCCCCCGCGCACCGCTAACCTTGCCAACCTTATCCCCATCTCCCCTCTCCCCTCCCTCCCTTTCTCCTATGCCCTCTGGAATGCTAGATCCGTCCGCAACAAACTCCCCTCTATCCATGACCTCTTCTTATCTAACTCTCTTAACCTTCTTGCCATTACCGAAACCTGGCTCACTGATTCCGACACTGCCTCCCCTGCCGCTCTCTCCTGTGGCGGCCTCTCCTTCACCCACTCCGCCAGACCTGGAGAGCGCCCGGGCGGAGGAGTGGGCATTCTCCTATCCTCCACCTGTACTTTCAGACTCATTCCTCCTGAACCCTCCCTCTCCTTCTCCTCTTTTGAAGTCCACTCTATCCGTCTCTTCTACCCCATCCATCTCCGCGTCTGTCATATACCACCCCCCTGGGCCCTCCTCCGTTTTCCTTGACAACTTTGCTGCCTGGCTCCCACACCACCTCTCCTCTGACATCCCCTCCATTATCCTTGGCGACTTCAATATCCCTATTGACAACCCCACCGACCATGCTTCCGTCAAACTCCTTGCCCTTTCTTCCTCCCTTGGCCTCTCCCAATGGACCTCCTCTTCTACCCACTGCCTTGGTCACTCCCTTGACCTTGTCTTCTCCCACCGTTGCAGTCTGTCCGACTTCTCTATCTCCCCCTTTCCACTCTCGGACCACCATCTCCTCTCATTCTCTCTCTCCTCTACTCCTGCACCCCTCCCCCCGCCCAAATCTACCCGGTCCAGGCGCGATCTCGACACCCTTGATCCTGCTATTCTATCCTCTTCTCTCGAAACTCTCCTCTCTCCCCTTTCCACCCTGACCTGCCCTAATCAGGCGGCCTCCCTCTATAACCAAACCCTCTCCTCCGCCCTTGATGCAGTTGCCCCTGCCCAGCCCATCCACCTTCGCTGCTCCAATCCCCAACCCTGGCACTCCAAACTTACCCATTTCCTCCAAAAATGCTCTCGTACTGTCGAACGCCACTGGAGAAAATCTCGCTCCCTGGCTGATTTCCTCCACTTTAAGTTTATCCTCTCCTCCTACAGCTCTGCCCTCTCACTCGCTAAGCAATCCTTCTTTAAATCCCTCATCTCCTCCCAGTCCTCCAACCCCCGCCGCCTCTTCGCTACTTTTAACACTCTCCTGTCTCCCCCACTTCCCCCCTCCCTTCCTCCTTATCTGCCACTGACTTCACCTCCTTTTTCTCCTCTAAAATCGCGGCCATCAGACTTGAAATCTCCTCCTCCACCCACTCTTTCGCCACCCCCCCTCTCGCCCTTCCTCCCCCCTCCACTCTCCCCCCTTCTCCCCCCAGCCACCACCTCCTTCTCTCCTTCCGCCCCACCTCAAGTGAGGAAGTCCACTCTCTCATTTCTTCTTCCCCCCCTTCTACCTGCCCCCAGGACCCCATCCCTTCTCACCTTCTTCGCTCCCTTTCCACCTCCACCTGCTCCCACCTCGCTCACCTCTTTAATCTGTCCCTCTCCACCGGCATCTTCCCCTCCGCCTTTAAACATGCTCTCGTCTCACCCATTCTCAAGAAACCCAATCTTGACCCCACCTCACTCTCTAATTACCGCCCCATTTCCCTTCTCCCATTTGCCTCCAAAATACTCGAGAGACTTGTCTGCAACCGTCTCTCCACCTACCTCTCTGAACACTCCCTCCAATCAGGCTTCCGCCCCCTCCATTCCACTGAAACTGCCCTGGCTCAAGTTACGAACGATCTCCTCTCGGCTAAAGCCATGGGCCACTACTCCCTCCTGATTCTTCTCGACCTCTCAGCAGCCTTTGACACCGTTGACCACCCCCTCCTGCTTCACACCCTTCAGTCCATTGGCCTCTCCGGTACCGTCCACTCCTGGTTCACCTCTTACCTTGCCGACCGTTCCTTCTCTGTTTCCACCTCTGATTCTCTCTCCCCTTCTTCCTCCCTTCCAGTCGGGGTCCCTCAGGGCTCTGTCCTTGGACCCTTACTATTCTCACTATACACCTCTTCTCTGGTTGCACTCATCAGCTCCTTCGGCCTCAAGTACCACCTTTATGCTGATGACACTCAACTCTACCTTTCCTCTCCTGATCTCTCTCCCTCCCTTCTTTCCAGGGTATCCGCATGCCTCTCTGCCATTTCCTCCTGGATGTCCTCTAGATTTCTTAAACTCAATCTTGCTAAAACTGAACTCATTGTCTTTCCTCCCTCTCGTACCTCCTTCCCCTCTGACCTCTCCATCACTGTTGACAACTCATCTATCTCCCCTGTTCCCCAACTCCGCTGCCTAGGTGTCATCCTCGACTCCTCTCTCTCCTTTGCCACTCACATTCACTCTCTCGCCAAATCCTGCTGTTTCCAGCTTCGCAACATTGCCCGCATTCGGCCCTTCCTCTCCCAGGATGCCACCAAATCTCTCGTCCACTCTCTGATTATCTCCCGCTTGGACTACTGCAACCTTCTCCTTATCGACCTCCCCCTCTCTCATCTCGCTCCCCTTAGATCTGTACTTAACGCCGCTGCTAGGCTTATTTTCCTCTCTCGCCGTTCCACCTCTGTATCCCCACTCTACCAAGCCCTTCACTGGCTCCCCTTCCCCTACAGAATCCTTTTCAAGCTCCTCACTCTGACTTACAAGGCCCTCACCAACTCCACTGCTCCCTACATCTCTAACCTTATCTCTATTCACACTCCCTCCCGCTCACTGCGATCGTCCAACGATCGTCGCCTCTCTTCCCCTCTGATTACCTCCTCTCACGCACGTATCCAAGACTTCTCCTGTGCCGCTCCCCTCCATTGGAACAAGCTCCCCCGCTCCATCAGAACTTCCCCTAATCTGTCCTCTTTCAAACGAACATTAAAAACCCACCTTTTCCTTAAAGCCTTCCAGTCTCATGCCTAAACTTCCACCGGTCGGCTACCTCTCTTTCTCATCCCTTCTTCCCTTCTCCCTCTTCCTCCCATCTCTCCGTCTCATCCATGTGTCTGTCTGTCTTCCCCTCCCTTTAGATTGTTCGCTCCTTTGAGCAGGGCTTTCCTACCTTCTGTTTCCATCACTTTTAACTGCGCTCTCCAGCTACTCAGCTCACCTCCTCTCAGTCCCTCTGCCCTCTGTCTCCTCTCGCTTCTCTCCGCTCCCCTCAGTGACTCTCAACCTGTCATCCGTGCCCACCCTCTTGGGCCATAGTTACCTGCCTGTACTCACTTTTCCCCTCCCTCCCTCTCTTTCATGCTGTGCCTGAGCCCCCAGAGTTATAGTGCTTACTGTTACTTGTACTGTGCTGTTTCACCTTGTAATGTGCCATTGTTTGTCCTTGTACGGCGCTACGGATACTTTGTGGCGCCCTATAAATAAAAATTAATAATAATAATAATAATAATATTGCATACCCATGATTTGGGTTATAAAGGTTTCCTGGAGCTCACGCTCATTGTCCATGAATCTTTGGAGACGTGCATCCTCTTGGGCATCCATAGCCGTATCCATTTCCTTTAGATGGACTTACATCACTGTGGTCATGGTTTTGGTAGGTATTTCCATCTTATTTGGTCTCTACCTTTTATTCGGAACATTGTAACCTAGAAATGAGAAAAAGAAAGGAAAAACATTAGGATTGAGGATGACAGAATATTGCTGCAAAATTAAATAGCAGTGTTGTAAGCAGGTTACTCACAACCTGTTGTTGGCTGTACTCTATTCTACATTATGTTATGATTTTTGCAATGTTTAAATAAACAGTTACATCATTTACAGTCCTTGAAATCCGTCTTTTTATCTCTTCCTCCCCTCTTATATTTAGCATCTCTCTGGCCTCTTCTTCCATCCAATGTGACATTTTCAATGCTTTTCTCAATGCTTTTCTTAATGTTTCTCTAAATCCTTCTCCACCTCCTTCTCGACTCTTCTGCAGCAGCATGCCGATGACGTCATCCTCAAGCATCCCAGACACCCAATCAGCTTCTTTCTGGGAAACCCGGGTTAAAAAACCAGGGTTGCACCATTTATAGTGCAGGCTAACCAGGGCCAACACGGGAATTACCCCATCAAAAGGCCTCGGCCTACATTCGGGGTTTTTAGACCCGGGATTTTTTCACTGACACCATTCATACTGCGCTGAATCCAGGGTCGTCTGGGCATTCTCCGGCAAAAACTCAGATTTTTAGTGCAGTATGAATGGGGTATAAGCCTCTCAGTCAATCAAAAGGAATTTTCTATAGTCACCGAAATGTGATTGACTGGGAGTGAGGGGAGTCCTGAAGATTCTTTGCTTTAAACACTTCTGGATATTGATAAATTGCATATCTGTTGATGTGGATGAAAACAAATTAGGTATGCTAATAAGCTCTATTCATGGAAGTAGCCTATTCATTTTAATAGGAGTTTCTACATGTACAGCACGGACCTGAAACATTAAGGAAAGTAAAGCAAAAAAAATGAGTAACTTTGAACCTTGGCAAAACCATGTTGTATTGGAGGGGGGGTAAATTTAAAATGTAAGGACAGATATTAACTTTTACAGTCAGTGTAAAAATAAAGCTATCAAGTATTTGCGTCTTACATAAAAAACAGCCAGTATTTCCCTTATGTGCAAAATAATATACTCATTTGGACCCCTTGCATTGCAACATGGTTTTGCCAATGTTTAAAGTTACTCATTTTTTGCTTTACTTTCCTTAATGAATCAGGCCCCATATGACCACTGAAGTAAATGGGCCACTGACATAAAAGGGAATAATACAACAGACCTGTATTTAAAAGTCTCAGCAGGTCACAATAATATGTATAAAAAAGTAGGCATCAACCACCAATTCTGCAGTGCTATACAGAGAATATTTGTCATTGATGTCAGTTCCTGCCGCATTGAAGCCTATAGTCTAAATTACCTAACACATGCACACACACTAAGGTTATTTTTTGACAGCAGCCAAGGTGAATGTCATTGACAGAATAGAGTTGGTAAAAAGTGACATAGTGGTTGGCACTTCTGCCTTACAACACTAGAGTCATGAATTCAATTCCTGACCATGGCCTTAGCTGTGTGGAGTTTGTATGTTTTCCATGTGTTTGTGTGGGTTTCCTCTGGGTTCTCCGGTTTCCTCCCATATTCCAAAAACATACTGGTAGGTTAATTGGCTGCTATTAAATTTACCCTAGTCTGTGTGTGTGTGTGTGTATGTATGTTAGGGAATTTAGACTGTAAGCTCCAATGGGGCAGGGACTGATGTGAGTGAGTTCTCTGTACAGCGCTGCGGAATTAGTGACACTATATAAATTGCTGCTGCTGATGATGATGTAAGATGAGGAAACATTAATGAGGGCTTTATAGGTGATATCAAGCGATATGAATTCTGGAGGGAATGGGAAGCCAATAATAGGCTTTGCAGAGTGACAATTGTGAAACAGAAGGATTATGCAAACTTTACTTTTATATATAAAAGTCATATAAATAACCCCAAAAAGTGGAAGAGGAATGGTGGCAGAAGAAGATTAGTTGTGATGCCACATTCAAGACAGATTGCAGGTGTCACAGTTGTGTGATAGGCAGGCTAGATTACAAGAGCAAGGATGATGGACTTGGTGGTATTGAGTGAGATGAAAGGGCAACTCTTGGCAATGCTGTGAAGCTGGAGGTGACTGATTGGGCAAGGGACAGAATGTGTTGAGGGAAAATGAGGTGATGTCTATTATGACCCCAAGTCACCATGCATGGGGAAAGGGGTACAGGAGAAGTGGTGGTTGATAGAAATATGATAAGGTCATGTTTGGATATGTTGAGCTAGTACCTCTAGCATCCAGCCATCCAAGTAGAGATGGCAGTATGATACATTGGAGGGAAATAGGTCAGAGTAGGAAAGCTAGAAAATCATCAACATAGATTTGATATTGGAGGCCAGAGAAGCAGATGAGTATATCAAGACAGGAGGTGTAATGGGAGAAAAGTAATGGGCCAAGAACAGAGCCTTGGAGGACCCTGATATATAGAGGAAGAGGAGGGCAGCAGACAACAGAAGAAGACAGACTGAAGGAATGATCAGAGAGGTAGGAGGTTAACAAGGAATGGACAATGCTGCAAAGGCCAAGGGAGTGAAGGGTGTCAAGGAGGAGAGGATGGTCAACTGTGTCAAAAGCAACAGAGAGCTCAAGGAGCAAGAGCAAGGAAAGTGGCATATTGACTTAGTCAATAGCACACCATTAGTCATCTTGGTGAGGGCAGTCTTGATGGAGAGCACGGAAGCCCAATTGTAAGAGGTCAAGGAGAGAGTAAGTTGTGAGAAAGTGAGTTAAACAGTTGAAGACTAGCGAATCAAGAAGTTCTGAAAGAAATGGGAGTTGGGGAGTAGAGAAATGGGGCGGTTGCTGGAGAGGGAGGCGGGTCAAGAGTTGCTTTTTGTCAATAGCATGAGCATGAGCATGTATTTGAAAGCGAAAGGCAAGATACAGGTTAAAAAGGTGGGCTAGGTGACTACAAATATCAGAGGAGAGAGAGTGGGGAATGTGAGGGGAAGCAGGGTCAAGGTAAGTGAATGAGGGGGAATTGGAGGGAAGGAGTGAGAGGACCATAAAGTCTGAGAGAGGAGGGAAGGTGGACAATGTGGCAGGGAAGTTTAAAATCAGCTGGGGTGGGAGCAGGGGAAGCCAAAAGGAGAAGATTTCTTTATGGATGGATTCAATCTTCCTCTTGGAGTAAGAAGCTAATTCATGGCTGGTGAGGGAGGGTGAGTGAATGGAGGCAAGTGTAAGCAAATTTAATTGACAGTAGAAAAGAGCTGACAGGGGTTGTTGAACTTTGAAGGAGATTATGGTTTATAAGTAGGATTATTTTACAAGAGAAAGGGCAGAATGAATTTGAAATGGATAAAGTTGGCATTGAAAGGTGTCATCTCCAGAGGTGCTCTGCAGAACAGGAGCACAACTGAAGGGAGTCATTGAGCTTGGAGTGCCAAGTTAGGCATTTAAAATGACAGAGGTAACCTGTGGTGGCAGGAGTGGCTTCATCCAGGGCCGTGGGAATGGTGGAATTGTAAAAGGTGACTACTGCGTTAGAGCAGGACAAGAAGGAGAGAAAAGTGGTTCTAGAATCTCATTTTTATTTGGTTTCATTGTTTTATATAGTTTAATCCAAATACACAGACACACCAAACTAAACAAACTAACTTGGTTTTATTTAATACTATCTGTAAGGGTGGAAAATCCATTATTTTACTCAAGAGTCTGTATTTAGGTTTTTTTCAACCCACTTTGAAAGGCAGGACAAATACCTTTGCATTTATTCTTTAAAATAAATAAAAATATATGTTAATAAAAAATGAATACACATTAGTATAATGTTTTTAAATGCTTTCCACCATATTGTGATCAAATAAGTAATTGTTTTAATACAAAATTAAATAATTGTGCTCATCGTTTTTATATCACATGTAACCAAATAACATTTTTTACACCATATAATAGCTTCACAAAATATTATCACCTCAATTGAGTCTTTCAAAAAAATATATTTGGACAGGTTTACGAAAAGAGAATTAATCCCAGAAGCAATATGTCTCCCAGGAGGGTTCATCAGATCTTTGTGTATTTTTGGAAGAGGATGTAGGATAGGAATGCTGGGAGTGCCACTAAATATATATTTAAATTCCTGTTCAGTAATAATATAAGAAGTCACAGCCTCTTGCAATATTGTTTTCAAATTGTCATTATATGCAGTGGTTGGATTACATTGCAATGTCTCATAAAATAAATTATAACAGAATAATCATAAACCTTAATTAAAATGTTTTTTTTGTACATGATGACCACTGTTCTCCCCTTGTCAGTATCTTTCAAAATGATCTACGTATTGGTTCTTACATAGTTCAGGGCACATATTTCATCCCTTAAGTAAGATATTTATCTTTTGTTAAGAGAGATTTAGCTTTTTCAGATTAGTAAACATAATTTGAAAAAAAAGGCTCATTATAAGGGCCCTTTGCAAAAGTTGGAAATATGTTTTCTGACTAATAACACTAAAACAACTCACACCCAAATTAGTGTCATTAGCTTTTGTCTTGTGACAAAAGAAACATGCCAAAAGTAGTTTTATAATTAAGCTATTAAAATCAATAATAAATCAAATTGAGTAAAAGTGGGAATTTACATGTACATGGGAATTTTTCGCTCACATAGACAATCAAATAAATATGGGACTCATGAAACAATGATTTTGTCCTCCAGCTTTGAATGCGTGGAGTTTTTTAGTGCTCCCTCCCTCAAATAAACCATTTTTCTTTTAGTGGTCTTTTTTGCCTGTGCTATAAAATTAATTTTAGGATAAGCGCTGTTTGCTTTTTACTTAAAAAAACGATGCTGATTGGTGACAAAATGGTATCTTTCAAACTAGGACTATTATTATTACGACAATGATATATAGTAGCATCTAAAATGTTATTGGCATTTCTTGATCCATTTCCTTAATAGGAGCCCAATCAGATTCTTTAATTCCCATTCCCATTCCCCAGTATATTTTAAGGTGTTTAATTCTTTCTCTTGTTTTTTTTTTTTTGTAATAATGAGATTGTGTTCTAACCATAATAGCTGGTTTAACAGTTTAAATGCAGTTTATTTTTCTGCATCCAACAGGTTTGAATTATAAAGAACATTTGAACCTGCACTAGTTGCATTGTATAATCTTGATTATCTCTTTTTTTCAAAACTATAATTTCATCTTCTATAACATTTAAATGTATTTTTAAATATTCTTTTAAATCTTTAAATAAAAGAAGAGTTTGACTTGGTTTCAAAATATCATTTAAATCAGCAATCTTTTTTAATAATACATCCAAAACATTAGGGGGTAAATGTATCAAGCTGCGATTTTGAAACTCCCGCGATTTTCTCGGGAGAGTTGAAACTCGCCGATGTATGAAGCTGAGTTTTCATACAAAATCGCTTTGTAAAATCGCGAGTTCTGCTTCTGTCAAAATCGCTACTTGCAAAATCGCCAGAGATCAAACTCACCACTGTTTGCCACTGCAGCTATACAAGTCTCCAATGTATGAAGCTGCGAGTTAGCAAACTCAGGAGAGTTTGCTTCTAAACAC
Source organism: Mixophyes fleayi (assembly GCF_038048845.1). Classification (NCBI taxonomy): domain Eukaryota; kingdom Metazoa; phylum Chordata; class Amphibia; order Anura; family Limnodynastidae; genus Mixophyes; species Mixophyes fleayi. The sequence goes on from NC_134409.1 coordinate 94,140,398, forward strand.
GCCAGATACAACACGCTGCTTGATAGCAGCGTGTTGTATCAACACATCATTGTTACACACAGTGTTAAAAAGTGAAAGAACAGATAAAAGTAAAAAAAAAAAAAGTGTGGGGTCCTCCGGTTATTTATGCTTAACCCTAGTGCTGCCTGACTAGTGCTGGTCCCGTGAAAATTGGGGAAAAATTTTGCGTGGGGTTCCCCCGATTTTCACTTGAACAGCACTAGGCAAACCAGCCAGGGTTGGCGGCACTATAGCAGGGGGATGCGCGGCAGGGGTCCCCCTGCCATAATGACTAACCAACCCTAGACTGTTCAGCGCTGGGCTGGATTCCCTAGGGAGTGGGGTCCGCCAAAAAAAAGAGCAGGCCCCCCCCTAGAAAGAACCAGCCCAGTGCTGATAGCACTAGGGCTCTTCCTACTACCCCTGGGCTGTGGGTAGTAGGGTAATACGGTGGTAAATAGTAGAAAAAAAATAAACTGACACCAATTTTGTTTGTGGAACTACAAGTCCCAGCCAGCCAGGTTGCCCTAAAAACTGTGGCCATGCTGCTGCTTGTATAACTACAAGCACCAGAATACCCACGGAAGCCAGGGTATGTTGGCACTTGGAGAACCACAAGTGCCAACATGCCCTGACATTCCTGGCGTGCTGGGCCCTGTAGTTCCACAAAGAAAAAAGTTAACAAAACAACAACACCCTCATACAAACCACACATATTTATTAAAAATAAAAACCCCACAATAAATACACTAACCACCCTCTTTTTAACCACAACTATCTAATGAAAATAAAAAAAAACAAATACTTACCAATGCTGTCTTCTTTCTTGATCCAATGTTCCTGGCACTAGTCAGGCAGCACTAGGGTTAAGCATAAATAACGGGGGGAACCCACGCTTTTTTTTTTTTAAACTTTTATCTGTTCTTTTACTTTTTACCAGGGCCAGTGTAACAGTGATGTGTTGACAACTCACTGTTACAACACAGGAGAGTTTGCCAAACACAGGAGAGTTTGCTAAACTCGATAGTGTTTACATCGCTCAAAATCGCCAGAGATGACCAGCGATTTTGAACATGAGTCTCAAAATCGCAGCTTGATACATTTCCAGGGTTTTTTTGCCGCAATTTCAACACGCTGGCAAACTCGCAGTTTGATACATTTACCCCCTGATCTCTGATCAATGAGAATATGTATAAGCTCATAAAAACAGCAGTCTAGAGTTGCATTCCCCTCTAGTATGCACATAATTTTAGTTTATTTTAGCAGATATGTGGGTTTAATCATTTGAAGTTCCCTAGGGATAATCTTTTTATCCAAATAATTTCAGAGTGCCATCTTATCCGACCAGCTCAAAACTGTTAAAATACATCATCTGCTTTCTGTCTCTGTTTAGAAGAATTCTCTAATACAAAGCTAATTAGCTGATGTGTGGCAAAAGTCCACTGAATAAAAGTCTCACAATATGTAAGAACCAGATAATCAATGACTAGATAGATCAAAATAAAGCTATTCTAAACAATGCCAGCCAAACTTCTGTTCAAGCTTATAAAGTCATTCACACCTGATGCCACACAGGCAGATTCCAGACAATATGTAAATATAGGAGAGCATGGAGCATGGCTTGACAGCTGAAGTGAACGGTTGCAGCTACCAGAGTTCTAGTGGTACTGCTAATATTTGTGACCCATCAGAGACTCCCCTTTCCCTCTTCTCTCCAAAATATTTAGAGTTACCTCTGGGCCCAGAAACACATAGTGACAGCCCATCCGGTAAGCACTAGCAGCAGCTCAGGAGGATATTCTATTTAAAATGCAAGACACCACCTCCTCACATTTCTGGCATGTTTGGAGAAAGTTCCATGCATGCCAGAATTGCCTTTATAATAATTTATGAATCAGGGGGATCCACTAGAATGTAAGCTCTCACAGACAGGGTCGTTTTAACCTATTGTCTCATGTCTGTCTACTGTCTGACTCCCTGGTATGTCCCGTCACGTCTATTGCTGCACTCTGTGTGAGTCCCCATAGCATTACTCATATGTATGAGTAATGAGCATTACTTATATGTACTACCTCATATATGTGTTACTTGCTCCTATAGCCAGTGCTACGAAATTTGTGGTGCCTTATAAATAAATAAATAACTAAATAAATAATAGTAATAATCCCTGAAGATATCGCACCTTCTGTCCTCATGGATGTCTTGACAAAGATCTTTAACAAGCTCCTTGAACAGAGCCCAGACAATCAGATATTATTTGACAGTGATCACAGAGCTTTACCAAGGGAGCTACAACCAGATAGACCATGCAACATAGAGAAAAAAAGAAAGATCCAAACACCTGGCGCACGGAGAGATGATAGTTAAATGGAGGATGAGAGTAAAGCAGTATCTGCAGCTGTAGAGATCAATGAGATCTCAAAAACAGAAACTCCAAAAAAACACTTACAACAGCGCTGTCTACTGAGATACACACCATCCAATAATAGATCCGTGCAGTGATATAATAAAACACTTCATTAATAAAAGCATATAAAACATGGGCAACATTAAATGTTTGTCTATGAAAATATCATATAAACATGCTGCAGCAATCAAATGATGATGTCCAATCTGATTTATCCCTCAATGATTATATAGCATGATGAAAATGTCCCGCAGTGTGTGAATCACATAGTCCTATTAAGGTGAATAGAATAGTGTGGCCACCCTGGTGATCACTATAGTTGATATCACCATTAATAGAACAGATATTCATTTCTATAAATCGTGTACAAATTGCACAGTGGTAGGTGAAAGCCATCAATCCCGATAATAGAGTCCCATTAAAGACATTGATCTCACTCACTGGATATATAATCGGTACTATACAGACCTGGTCCAATGTTTAGTCCCGTAATTGGGTCTGCAAGTATATATACCTCAGTGGGCAATAGAGCAACATGGGTCCCGTGATGTAGCCATAGCTCTGTACCCCGGCTTGAGAGTAGAGACTTTAATTTTTGCTGTACACAGCCGTAGTACTGCTGGTGGATATGTATCTCGCGGCTGAACAATCTTCACCAAAAACCACTTTCTGGAACTAGATGGTAAGGTTGCTGGGTCAGAGAACTGGACAATTCATAGGCTTATTGCAGCCTCTAGGTCACCTGACGCGTTTCTTCACCTGCCTGGTGATTTCATCAGAGGAAGCAATCCGCTACAGACCAATCCCACACTTTATATTCTCAATATCATTAATCAACCTACAGCTGGTTCGAAATCCGAACTTCATAATCTCTAACGGGCTGATAGTGGGGCATTGGAACTTTGAAATTTTCGTTGGGGCATTAGGATATCACACATATATAAAGAATCTCCATTATTAAAACGCCCGACAGATTTTCTCTCCATCTTGTTATAAATCAATGTAACAAAAATAGTTACACGAAAACACAAGTAACCATATCAGTTATAACTCGTGTTAAACAGTAGCAGAAAACTGATCTTTAAAAATAAATAAAAAATATATATACATAAAAAAACTAATTTATTATTTGACTACCTCACGGCACGGATCACAATCAGTAATCCGGGATCCATTTAAAGGAGCCCGAATTCTCACACTGATAGGCATAACCACAATTAGATATATCCATAAATTGAACACATACATTCCTTAATAAATCTTAATGTCTCGATCGAGCTGAGGCTTAATTGGCCTGCTCAGATCGATGCCATAGACAAAATAAATGGCAACAAGTGCGTAGATGTAAAAATACACACGTAAATGGTGCGGAATATACGTGCACACACACGCAGTAGTGTCCCATATCCAAAAAAAATTCTTCAAGTTGATGGTGTTAGCAAAACAGGGAATGTGATGGAATTCACCCAGCTGTAATGCTCGCACTATATTGTTGGTGTTATCAGAAATGACATATCCTGGGGAGAGTCCAAGTGGTACAAGCCATGTATCAATCACATCTCTTAGTTTGCGTAACAAATTGTCAGCTGTATGCCTGTTAGTGAAGCCGGTGATACAAAGAGTGGCCTGCCTGTGACAAATGTTACGTAGTGGTGTACATGCTGCTGCTGTTCCTGCTGATGAAGGCGAATGACTAACCCAGTGGGCTGTCACAGTCATATAGTCTTTGATTTGCTCACTTCCACTTGTCCACATATCTGTGGTTAAGTGGACAGTGGGCAGAATGTCATTCTTCAGCGCAATCTCTACATTTGTACACAATTTTTGGTATAGTTGTGGAATAGCTTTACGTGAAAAATGGTGTCGCAATGGAATTCTGTAACGCCGACACAAAACCTCAATTAACTGTGAAAACCCAGCTGCGTTTATTGTGGAGATTGGACGCAGATCTAACACTAACATGGCAGCCATGGCGTCTGTGATTCGCTTGGTGACTGGGTGACTGCTGTCATATTTGCTTCCCCTAGCAAATGATTGTTTCACAGTTAATTGTTGAAAGGACTTCTCTTTTTCTTGGCCTTCCTCTGGGCTGACGATTCGCCCCCAGCAGCAGCAACAGCAGCAGCAGTGGGACTAATGCTTTCTTCAGAGGAATCAATTATAGTGCAGGAGTCATCCAGCCTTACTAAGTGGGATGCAAGGCTAACTACGAGCTCTACTGAGGATACTGATGAGGATGGTGGTGTGGTTGTATTTTGTAGCCGTCGGGATGTCGGTGAGCGAATGGTCCTAGCTGATGCTGGAGTGCTTGTAATTTTTTTGGAAGAACTTTCAGCTTTTCCCAACACTTTGCCATGAACTCTCGTCAAATGGTGTAACATAGACGAGGTTCTAAATGGTTAAGGTCCCTCCCTTGACTGACTGTGGCTTGACATACACTACAAATGGCTATACAATTGTTGTCTGGATTTGGGTAGAAATAATTCCACACATAAGAAGTGGATTTTTTTGTTTTATGCCCAGGCATGACAATGGCCTTTTTCTTGTCACATGCCAGAACTTCTGCCACTGGGGCAGGACTTACACAAACAACCTCATCTTCATCAACATCCTCATTAGCACTCTCGTCGCCTACACAAATCTCCCCCTCATCCTCTTCTAATTCCAAAGTGGAATCCTCAATTTGTGTATCACCGGCTACACTCGGGCTGTTCAGGCACACATCAGCAGAACTGCTGAAAGGGCCCTTCTTTATGGGTACACTAACAGTATGCTCACGATTAGACATACCACTGGTGGATGGACTCTCCTCAGGGATTGGTGTCATTTCTGATTCAGAGCATACATTATCCTCTAATGCCTCACTGTTTTCTTGCAGCTCGGCTTTGACGCGTAACAGTAGTTGTGCACCACTTTTAGACTCCAAACTACTTGGTCTTGCTTGGTCACGAGTGACTGTACAAGAAGAAGGCTCAGTAACATTTTTAGATCTCGCACTAATAGAGAAAGGCGAAGGCCTCATTCTTTCTTTGCCACTGCGTGTGTAAAATGGCATGTTGGCAATTTTATTTTTATTGGCAGTTACGTTTTTCTCAGTTATACTTCCTTTTCGCTTCAACAAGGTAAATTTTTTTGGGGGGTGTATTTTTTCCCTGATTTCAAAAGACTATGTACATTTACATCGGCTTTACCAGATGACGTACTGGGAACACTACCATGAGGACTGGTGCCAGCACCTGCTTGCTGATTCTGCTCATATGTGAACTGCTTTGAATCCATTTTAATGAGCCCAAAGCACTTGTAGTGCAAATTATTGTATTAGATAGGTACTGCTGACAAATATGACTTTTTGTGACAGCCAGAAAAATTAGTGTAAAACACTGGGGAATACTGAACACCCCAAAGCCCTTGTAGTGCAAAATATTGTATTAGATAGGTACTGCTGACAAATATGCCTTTTTGTGACAGCCAGAAAAATTAGTTTAAAACACTGGGGAATATTGAACCCCCAAAACACTTGTAGTGAAAAAAATTAAAAAATAAGCCTCCTCCTCTCTTCCTGCTCTAACAATTGCTAATAGAATTTGAATTAATAATAGAATTGAATAGATTCGAAATGAAAGAATAATAGAAAGAATAAGGTATACAATTATTGCTCTGTCCCTGCGCTAATACAGCCTGTGACCTAACCCTGCTCTCTCCCTCTGTCAAATGGCGATGGATTGCTGTGGAGGCGGGTATTTATGATTTTCAAATCTTGCGAGAACTGAGCTCAAAAATACGAATACGTCACAATGACGTTTAGCCTCGATTTCGATTCCGAATGGGCGGGAGAGTGTCGAGCCGCTCGGCTCGGTACTCGGATAGGTGAAATTCGGATGGATTCGGATCTCGGGGAACCTAGCCCGCCCATCTCTAGTTTAAACCAACCCATTTACATTCCAAACACAATATCATTGTGAGCACTAATCCTTTATCATCCATACCTACCATATGCAGGGTGCAATTGCTTAGCCAATAGTAGCGGATGTCTGATAGTAAAAAGTCGATTTGTATGACACTAAACATTTCCTATATCCTGAGCCTTAGATGTCATTGAAGAATCTTTAACATTATTACATTAAACTATTAAATCCATTACATTTGAATTAAAAGGTCTGTGTGCTGGAACTTTATTAAAGTGAACTTTTAAAAAATGTATGCTTGAGTGTAAAGTATTTATAAGTGTTTGCTAGTATAATTTCATAATTAGCTCTTCCACACCGTAGCATACCATTTGCTTATTTCACATAAAACCAATTCTATCTATGTTTATTAATTTGAAACGACTTCATACAATTATTTGACTTTCACATCCCCCATATAGCAGCCATTTGGCAAAAGATTTTTTTGATTTCTACACTAATTCTCTGCCAAAGTCCCACTAGACCCAGGCTTCTGGCTTCATCGACATATCACAATTCCCATTTCCACACCCCCATCAATACCCCACTTATTCTAATCATGGAGATATAATTTCATTTTTATTAGTGATTAAATCATTTCTTGCATCTGATTCCTGTTTATAATCATGATTCTTTGCAACCCTGTACACATTGGACTGTTTCCTCCTTCTTGTGAAATGTCTCTAACCAAATCTCCTACCCCTGCCCTCACCTCCCTCTGTACCCTATAAGATTTTGTAGAATTGTACCTGCATAATTGATGTATGACAAGCTATAAAGAATGAAGTCATACTAAAAAAATAAAGGAGAGCACTAGGCAAACATAGAGAAGCAGGCAATTCATCAAAGGATTCGCAAAAATTTAGAAATTGCACTTAGAGAATAAAAACTGCATAATTTGTATGTGAGCGCTGACTGCTTTCAACCAACAATGACAGCTCCATAAAACCGATATTGCGTACTATGCTTTTTGAAATGTGCCTTTAGCTTGTCACCATATATATAGGGGTATTATATAATATATAGTCATAATTAAATAGTGTTCACAATCATTAGTTAATTAATCAAAGTACACTTGTAGCAAACAGCCAATCACAAATTAATCCATAAAATACAAATATAAAATTATATACAATGCATAAACATCAATAGTAAAATTATCCAGACTTTGCAAAAAGAGATAAAAACATAACATTCATAGAGGTCCAAAAGTATTAAACGTTCCAAATAAAAATTCCAAAAAGTCTCTCTCTTTCTTGATAGAGAGACCTGATTACCATTTCTGAAGTCAAAAGTAACCCCTTCAATCCCTTGACAACTAAGATCATCAGGATTGCTATCATAGTAAATATGAAATATGTCTGTTCTGCACATAAATCGCTGTCTTTATTTTAATATGTTTTGGGTTTTCACATAGTTTAAGGTTTTAGTGATCCTGCAAACATATAGAATGCATATAGAATGCTGCAGGGACCCCAAAACAAGTAAACCACAAATATATTAGCACTGATTTTCTTTTTATGATAAAATTAGGTCTCTCAATTTGAACCTTTGTCCTACACACACACGCACACACACACACACATATACACACACACAAAAACACACATATTGTCGAAGTCGTATAATTGGATGACTGAAAGTATATTGGTTAATATTGTTTTATCGTGCGATTGCACTCAGTATGCCACGCTTTACTTGGCATGTGTGATCACGCTGTAAAATACGCATGCACACACTCGCACTACAACATTTAGTTATTTATATATTTCATATTTATAAAGATTTCAATCCAAAGTGATTTATGAGCAGATAGTATTTAGTTTATTATTAGTTTATATATTATGATTATATGTACACTTTAGTGTTATTCAAGGTTCTGGTTATAGGAAATGTGTCATGTCTGGTATCATTTTAATCCCCTATTCATCAGCAGTTGTCTGGTTCTTTCGCCGAAGATATTGCACATTGCATACTCTAGTTAGTGATGTTAGGGAATAAATACTTAAGTTATACTGACTGTAATGTGTAAATAGACTAGCTTAAACTGGTTTCTAGGCGGGAGAATCATCTGGAATGTTGACAATCAGCCTTAGAGGGGCTTGTTTGAACTAGCCTATAACCTATTTACACTGGACCCACCTGAAGTCTGGACCAATAGAAGCAAGCCACGTCATCTGCATTGTTCTCTCTGTAACACTGAGTGTATATAATATAGCTGTACTCCCACTGGGAGCACAGCGAGCGCAAGCGAGCGTGGTATGTATGTATCTTTTGGTATTGGTTGTACTATATTATAATCATGTTTTGAATTGTTAAATTTTGCATCTGCATCTGCTAAAATAAATTACTTTGTGCCTTGGAAACACAATACAATCGCTTGGGCAATGCTCATTTGAAAACGTTAGAATTACTTTAATAATATATATATATATATATATATATATATATATATATATATATATATATGTGTGTGTGTATACATATCTATCTATCTATCTATATATATATATATATATATATATATATATATATAGAATATATATAGAATATAGATAGATATGTTTACACACACACACACATATATATATATATATATATATATATATATATATATATATATATATAGTCCCTGACTATCATCAGTGAGCATCAGCAGCGCTTTCAAGGACTACTAAATCAGGCAGACTCCTTCCACAATTCTTGTGTATATATATATATATATATATATATATATACAGTATATATATATATATACATTTATATATATATACAAGTTAACCCGTGCATGATACTCATGCATTCTAGGCAAATCAAGCTACTTAAGGTGTTAAAAAGGTTCTTGTCATGCATTTGGGGCTAGGCCAGGCCTCCTCAGGGGAAGAGCGTTACTTCCCGACATAAGCTCCCTTTTTTAACGTGGTTTTGTCCACATGTCACCACCTCATCATTCTTCTCCATCACCTCATCCTTCATCTTCATTGCCACATCCTTAATCTCCATCGTCTTACTGTTCAAAAACCTCTCGATACACAACGTTTCTGCTAAACACCTTATCGCTGTGCTGAATCAGTCTTCCTTGAAGGGCAGTATTCATAACCTGCATTTTCACATCACTGCTTCTCCGTAATTGTGAAAATGCGACATACAATTGTCCATGACCAAACACAGGCTCTGGTAAATAAATACCCACACGGTCAAGAGTTTGAGCCCTCAACTGGTAAATTTAGCCTTAACTACCCCTCCCACGGGGGAAAGGGGGGATGATGGAAGTTAACTGACTTCACTATTATAATTTTTATGTCAAATAATGTCAATATACCAAATTTCAGGTCAATTGGATGAGCCCTTTCTGAGAAAATAGTTTTTTCCACACACACACACACTAACACACGCCGCTAGGCTTATATATATATATATATATATATATATATATATATATAAAAACATATATATATACAAATAACTATGTATATATATATATATATATATATATATATATATATATATATATATCTTGTGGCAAAAGCCCGCTACTGCAGAAGCACACACGAACAACTTCTTCCTTTTTATGTAGCTTTATTGTCAGGATGATAAATGTTTTGACACCGTATACTTTCACAGCAATTATGGAGACCCTAAACGCTTGCTATACATAGACCAGCTCTCTCTCAAGACCGGCCAGCTACCCCAGCGTTGGTCTCACTGAACAAATAACACAATCAAGCTTTTATACATGATGCTCCTCCCCCAGCCTTAGCTTGATGGGCAGGTGACACACCCACCTTCTCTTTAAAAGAAAACACCCATCACTGGCTCTGTTTGCACAAACAGACACACCCTGTCTGTTTGCTGAGAAGAAATCATGTAAGTTAACAAACTTTAAACTACACATACGTTTTTACCTGGTTTAATCTCAACCTGGGTGCATAACTGTGCCAATGGTTTATTCTGTTTGTATACTTTCTCTGCCTCTTGTCAGATAAATGCCTCCCTTTGTTACATATCCCTCCCCCTAGCGTTTCCAAGTAGGGGGACGCGGACTTCGCGAGGAGCGCATACTTTCATGACAATGCATCTGCATTCTTGTGCAGAATCCCAGGTCTATGTTCTACTGAGAACTTGAAAGGTTGCAGTGCCAAGAACCAGCGGGTTACTTTGGCATTTACCTCCCGGTTGTTCTGCATCCATCTCAATGGTGCATGGTCTGTTATTAAGGCGAACTCTCTGCCTAGGAGATAATAGGGCAGAGCTTCTGTAGCCCACTTTATGGCTAGACATTCTTTCTCCACAGTGGCATACTTTTGTTCCCTTGGAAGCAACTTACGACTTAGGTACAGGACAGGATTTTCTACTCCATTCTTCTCCTGTGACAAGACTGCACCTAAGCAAACACAAGAAACATCAGTTTGGAGGAAGAACCTCTGGGTAAAATCCGGTGCTTGTAGAACTGGGGAGGAACAAAGAGCTAACCGAAGATCAGACCAGGCGGTTTCTGCAGAGTCAGACCAGGTTAATCTATCTGGACAACTTTTTTTTAACATGTCCGTAAGTGGAGCAGCTCTAGTGGAAGTCAGGGGAACTTGCCAATAACCCTTTGTTAGATCAAGGGTTGTCAAATAAATGCTACCAGCAAGATTTTCCACTAGTTCATCCACACGTGGCATCGGATAGGCATCAAACTGCGACATACTGTTTAGGCGCCTAAAGTCATTGCAGAACCTAATTGTCCCATTGGGTTTCGGGACAAGCACAATGGGACTATTGCACTCACTAGTGGACTCTTCAATCACATCTAACTGGAGCATCTTCTCGATCTCCTTTCTCACGTCCATCCGTCTGGCTTCTGGAATACGATACGGCTTCTGCTTTACAATGACTCCTGCCGCAGTGACAATGTCATGTTCGATTAATGAAGTGCGCCCCGGAATGGAAGAGAAGACATCCCTGTTCCGGCGAATCATTTCTTCAGTCTGTTGTCTCTGCTGAATGGACAAAACTGGCTCTATGGGCACTTCAGACTTTTCAATGGCAGTACTCACTACCTGAGGAGAGGTTTCCTCATCATGCCAGGGTTTAAGGAGGTTAACATGATATATTTGCTCCTCCCTTCTCCTACCTAACTGGCGGACTCTGTAATTGACAGGACTGACAGCCACTAGAACTTCATATGGACCCTGCCAATGGGCGAAAAGTTTGCTTTCCTGGGTGGGAACGAGGACTAGGATCTTGTCCCCAGGCTTGAAAGATCGAAAACCACACTTTTATCATAACTTTTCCTCTGTCATTCCTGAGCCTCTTTTACATGTTGCTGCACAATGGGCCCTATCTTTCCTAGTCTCTCATACATTTGGGACACAAATTGTACCAGATTTGGCTCACTGGGACCTTGCTGCTCCCACCCTTCTTTTAACATATCCAAGATACCCCTGGGCTGTCACTCAAAGAGACTAAACCCTGTTAAAGCTTGATGGTACCTCACGGGTGGCAAACATCAAATAGGGAATAAGAGTGTCCCAATCTTTTTTCTCTTGAGCCACTGCTTTCCTGAGCATGTGCTTTAATGTGCGGTTAAAGCGTTCCACCAAGCCATCTGTTTGTGGATGGTATACAGAGGTGTGAAGCGCCGTAACCCCTAGCAACTGGCCCATGTCCTTCATCAGTTTAGACATGAATGGAGTAGACCTGATCTGTGAGAATTTCTTTGGGTATTCCCAAGCGTGTAAACATCAATACAAGTTCTCTAGCTATGGTGCTGGACTTTATGTTTCGTAGGGGAATTGCCTCTGGATACCTGGTTGCATAGTCAAGCACCACCAGTATATATTGGTGCCCATGTGCGGATTTTTCCAGTGGCCCCACAAGGTCCATAGCTATCCGTTCAAAGGGAACTTGTACTATTGGTATTGGAATGAGAGGTGCCCTGTACATGGGTTTAGGACAGGTTCTCTGACAAATGAGACAGGACCGGCAATACTTTTTCACTGCCATGTGTACACCGGGCCAGTAAAACCTAAGCAGAACTCGTTCCCATGTTTTATCCTCCCCTAGGTGTCCCCCACAGACATGTGTGTGTGCTGCTTTTAACACTAGGGGTACATGGACCTGAGGAACCATTAATTGTTCTACTTTTCCCCCCCTGTACATTATCTACTATATACAGGAAATTCTTTAAACAATAAAATATGTTATACCTTCTGCAGGCTGGGCGGCTTTCGCTACCCCATTTACCTAAGTCACACTTTTAAAGGCATGTTCCTAAGTGGCATCATTAAGTTGGTCTCGAGCAAACTCCTGCAGAGGAAACAAAATTGGTATTGCGGACCAGTCCGTATCCTCACTGACAGGCGTGTGGGCTCATCTGCGACATCACCGACCAATGCTAGTTTGGACTGTCCATGTTTCCCCGCAGGTGGATGCTTTTGTGGAACTCCTGCTGTGACTCAAAGGATGGCATTCCGGTTTGGCGGTTCCCAAAGGTCGATGTCCAGATGTTGTGGATTCTTAGGCGGTTCCTTTAAGACCGGGCTTAAGACTCAGTTGCATCAATTGCAAGCATATCCGGCCGGATCCGCTCACCGAGGACATCATTAAACAGAGGGAAGTCTCGCCCCAAAATGAGTGGATATGGGAGTTTATGTGCTATGGCAGCTACCACCATAACAGTTTTGTCTTTGAGTGTGACTGGTAGCATTGTTCTTTCATACTCCTCTGTCGTGCCATGTACGCAAAGAACCTTCACCTTGGGCAACTGAGAAGTTATGGTTTCGAGTAAGGCAGTGCTGGAAACCAATGAGAGTACACTTCCCGAGTCAACCAAGGCCAGAACAAGGTTTTGGTTGATTAGCACAGTCACCCGGAACAAACAAGGACTTCCTGATGTGGGACTCATGGTAAAACAGCTTGTCAAACTGGCTTTTGGCGTGGCAGCGGCTTTGGCACAAATGCAGGTTCTTTAATCATTTGCTGTAGCGCACAAAACCTTTCTACCATGGTGGCAAGCTCTTCATACGTTTGTGGGTCTGACTGCAGAACCCACCTTTGCAAATCGCGGTTCAGCCCCCCGATGCAGTGATCTATCGCCAGAACTTCATTCATCCGAGAAGGCGAATTCTCCTCAGGCTGCAGCCATTTCTTTAAAACTTTAGAAAGCTCAGCCACTTGCGCTCTGACCGGTTTTTGTTTATCATAGCGCCATTGGTGATAGCGCTGGGCTCGGCTTGGTCCGGAAACTCCAATGCGAGCCAATATCTCAGACTTTAGGCACAAATAATCAGAGGCCCATTCTTCGTCTAGATCCATATAAGCTCGCTGAGCTTCACCAGTCAGATATGGCGCCAGTCTCTCAGCCCAATCTTTAGGAGCCATTTTGCCCTTTTTGCAAGTCTCTCAAAAGACACCAGATATGCTTCTATGTCATCACCTGGCGACATTTTCTGGAGAACAGGACCAGGTCGTTCATTTTTGTCATGCCTCACCTGGCTTAACTCTTCCCTTAAGAGCCTTGTGTTTTCCACCTGTGCCTCGGCGACTCGTAGCATCTGAGCTTGCTGCTGTTGCTGCGAAGCGGCCACATTCACGAGGGATTTCTGTACTTCCTCCATGTTGACGTCTGCGCGGGTTGGGTAGCGGAAACTTGCTTCCCGGAGTATCCCACTCCTGACACCACTTGTGGCAAGAGCCCGCTACTGCAGAAGCACATGCGAACAACTTCTTCCTTTTTATGTAGCTTTATTGTCAGGATGTTAAATGTTTTCACATTGTATACTTTCACAGCAATTATGGAGACCCTAAACGCTTGCTATACATAGACCAGCTCTCTCTCAAAACCAGCCAGCTACCCCAGCGTTGATCTCACTGAACAAATAACACAATCAAGCTTTTATACATGATGTTTCTCCCCTAGCCTTAGCTTGATGGGCAGGTGACACACCCACCTTCTCTTTAAAAGAAAACACCCATCACTGGCTCTGTTTGCACAAACAGACACACCCTGTCTGTTTGCTGAGAGGAAATCATGTAAGTTAACAAACTTTAAACTACACATATGTTTTTACCTGGTATAATCTCAACCTAGATGCATAACTGTGCCAATGTTTTATTCTGTTTGTATACTTTCTCTGCCTCTTGTCAGATAAATGCCTCCCTTTGTTACAATATATATATATATATATATATATATATATATATATATATAAAGATATATATCTATAACAAAGCATAGGGGATAGGTCGCCACATAGTATTTCATATATATATTTATCATTTTATTGAATTGAGATGTTTCGATCAGACCCATTGCCAGAGGTGTATACACAAAATCAATATATATATATATATATATATATATATATATATACAGAGAGAGAGAGAGAGAGAGAGAGAAATAGGACAAGATATCTAGATAGCGCTTAACCCAATGTTGTAATGTTATCCATAAGGTATAAAGACAATTAAGTAGACAAATACACTTCCACAGGTATGTCTGTGGCAGCCAGTCTTCAAAAACGGAAGGTAAGTCCGAAAACAAATAGTACAATGGGTAAAGAAGGATGGCGCCTTCAGGTGTATACAGAATATAAATGACAAATAGGTGTACAATGCACAATAAGCACAGAACAGTCCAGACAATATATCCAATAAATGTCTATATAGAACACTGCAAAGGTCTTCATATACCAATAGGACGAAAATTGGTATTTAATCAGCGTGTAACAACTGAAACATCATTCAGTAAATATTAAGATGGTGTGTGTACCAGATAGAAATATAAAAACCGCTTATCTGTATCGTGGCTCCTAGGTCAACCCGACATATGATGCTCCATCATGTCTCCCTCAGCCGCAGTAATACGGAGATATATAGTATGTTCTAATGATAAACACAGCCGCAACACCAATCTCATCCGCTCGTCATTAGGAGAGAATATATGAAAAAGCCATATGGTGTAGTATTTTGTAGAAAATTTTATAAACAGATAAATGTATAAAATGCAAACTCACAATGCAGATAAAATATAAAAGCTTATCTGTAATATATAGGCAGGATTGCTGGTAAATTGTCACATCTCCTGGCGGTACTTAGAGACGTCCCTCCATAGGCTCCATACAAAAGCTCAGTGTAGGATAGGATCTATAGCTCCCAGAGTGTAGTGGTGTATACCAGGATAGTGTAGTAATAAAGGCCTCAACGCGTTTCGTTCAAACAGAGAACTTCATCAGAAGGAATTGAATGCATTTGTGCACAGCTATAATTTATAGTGATAGTGCGCAGCACCATTTTGCGCTGACGTCGCGGGTGCCGCGAAACCGGAAATAAGTGCTCATGGGGAAAAAAAATGTATTTATTTTTTTTCCTTCCCTTCTTCCTCTTTTTTTCTCCTCCTCTCTTTTTTCTTAAGAAGGATAGTTACTAATGGGGCTTCTACATGTGCTCTAGTGAACGGGACTTGTGTATTAAAGCCATTTAAAGTGGCAAGTACTAGAGATTATAAGTGTGGGCATTTTTTCCATAGAGAGATAAACGGTGGACATATTTGATAAGGGCACTGAGAGAGACCCCTCAATAAAGTGCAAACATATATAAATTATACACTATACAAACATGTATATACATATGTAAATATTATATGAATCAGATTAAATATAGCTATATCTCTTAACAACAGATAACAAATATATAAAAAATATATATATATTAAAAATAATATTATTATGAGTAAATGTATAAAAGGCATGTACAAGAAAATAGACATATAAAAATGTACAAATGCATATAACTGGATATAGTATATTGCAGCAAGTAGTATAAAAATAAAATTAAAATAATTTGCATAGAAATGATATGATTATTTCTAGGCAACTCCTAGGAAATAAATAGAGTATAGCACATATAAAAGAATGTCTAGCACCAGGTATCAGGGGTACAGTAATTTCAACCATAAAACAGTGCAATAAAGGAATACATGACTATTAGAGGAATGGAGCTATTTCATAGTTCTCATTCAGACCCTGTGGTGTCAAAGTTCCTAATTCAAAAATCCAAAACATCTCTCTTCTTGAGAGTTTCTTATCTAGGGCGCCTCCTCTTGGACTCAATGTGACATGTTCGATAGCTCTAAAGCTGAGTTCACTGGGATTAGAGTTATGCTTCTGTTGGAAATGGCGTGATACTGAGTGGCTTTCTATTTTGTTTTTTATAGTCCTTACATGTTCCTGTATTCTTAACTTTAATGGTCGCTTGGTCTTCCCCACATATTTGAGATCACACGTACATTCTAATAGGTAGATCACCAAAGTGGTGAGGCAGTTTGTAAAGTGTTTAATCTGATATTCTTTGCTATTGTCAAAATCATTAAAGGTTCTTTTTTTGCGGGTTGGCAAATTTACAGATATTGCAGTGATTGCATTTGTAAGAGCCTTTTATAGCTGAAAAAAGATTAGAGGTCGGTTTTTCATTTGTATGCATGCTTGGGGCTAGGAGGTCCTTAAGGTTTTTATTTTTCTTAAAGATGACTACTGGTTTGGCCGGAAGGATATTGCTTAATATGGGGTCTTTTTTAAGAATGCTCCAATGTTTTGAAATAGTGGATCTAATTTTTGTTTCTCCACTATTGAATTGTGTAATGAAAGACACCTGATCCTTCCTGTCTTCCTTTTTATGATACTTTAAGAGATCTGATCTATTGATCTCTTGAGTTTTTTCTATTGCTCCCTTCACTAGCTCATCAGGATAACCTCTCTTTTTGAATCTGTTTGCATAAATCGACAGTTGCTCTCTACAGTTTTCTTTGTTGCTGCAGTTTGTTTTAATTCTTTGGAATTGCGAAAAAGTAATATTTGTCTTCCATTTCTTTAAATGTGCGCTTCTAATGTGCAGGTAGCTATTAGCGTCCACAGTTTTAATAAAGTTTTTAGTAGTTACGGTATTGCCTGTGTTCATAAGAATTAGATCTAAATATTCAACTTGTGACTGTTAGGAACTCCCAAGTCAGTACAGTGAAACTCGGGAACTACTCAGAAGGCCAGGTGTTCGCTGGAGCCCCTAGTGGTGGGGACAGACTGGGCTGCGGGCCGACTGAGGGTCGAGTAGCGTATACTGACTTAAAGGAGTTTCCCAGAAGTGGAGTGATTGGTGGACTGTAGTATAAGAGAAATCCAAGGTCCAAAGGTCACAGGCACAGAAGCAATATCCAAGGGCAAGCAAAAGGGTCAAACTCACAGGCAGAGAAGCGAAATCCGAATTCCAGGCAAAAGGTCAAGGTCAGAAGAGAAGGGTCAAAGGTCCAATAACAAGCAGGGGTCAAACACGGGTGGTCAAATCTAAGGTAACAGGAACCTAAATGGATAGCACAAGCAGGCAGCAGGACTGAGGACAGAACGCTATAACCGGCAATGAGGCATCAGCCCTCATTGCCTTAAATGCAGCCAAGAGCCAATCACAAACAGAGCCACAGTTGCAGACTAATTGCCAGATACTAAAAGGCCAATCAGGGCTTAGCCCTGAATCTCACACCTGCAGGCTAAAGACTGCCCATTCAGCCACAGGCTGAATCTAACTATTAGCCCCTAATGCGCAGGCGCGCCTGGCTGCAGCGTCGCTGCCCGGCCGTTGCCTTGGCAACGGTCGGGAGCTGGAAGGAAGTGACGTCCCGGTTGTCATAGCGACGGCCGGGACGCTGGCACTGACAGGATGCGAGCCGCGGCGGCTGTGAGTACCGCCGCGGCTCGTGACAGTACCCCCCCCTTGAGGAGGAGTTAAGGAACCCCGACATCCAGGTTTCGTGGGAAACTTACTAAAAAACTCTTTGATGAGCCTCCCAGCGTGAAGGCGCCTCTGTGGTATCCAAGAACGCTCCTCAGGACCATAACCCTTCCAATGTACGAGGAATTGAACTTGGCCTTGAACCTTCCTTGAGTCAAGGATTTTTTCAATAACATATTCGTGGTCCCCGTTCACCATCAGAGGCCTGGGCCTGTTAGAGAGGGACAGATTAAACTTGCTGGGAGCAGCGACTTTCTTCAGAAGTGAACAATGAAAGGTCGCAGGTATTTTCAAGGAAGTGGGTAGTTTCAATCTAAATGCCACTGGATTAATTTTCCTCTCAATTGGAAACGGTCCGATGTATCGGGGCCCCAGCTTCCTACAAGGTTGCCGCAACTTGATATTCCGTGTGGATAACCAAACATGATCCCCCACTTTCAATGCACAGGGTCTACGGTGACGGTCAGCGAAGATCTTGGATTTTCGGGAAGCTTGACCTAGTGCAGTGTGCACCTTTTTCCAAATGGACCTTTGCCTGGCCGTAAAAGCAGGCGTTCCGGAATCTCCACAGGGAACAGTCGTAGAAAATGAATTGGATTTTGGGTGGAACCCGAAGTTGCAGAAAAACGGGGATGTGTGAATAGTAGAATGGCAAGAATTATTGTACGCAAATTCTGCCCAGTGCAGGAGAGAGGACCAATTGTCGTGAAATTTAGACACATAAATGCGCAAAAACTGTTCCAGAGCTTGGTTCGTCCTCTCTGTCTGTCCATTCGACTGAGGATGATATGCTGAAGACAGACTGATAGAGATCCCGATGGATTTACAAAAGGCTTTCCAAAACCGGGCAATAAACTGGGATCCTCGATCTGATACTATATCTTCAGGAGTCCCATGAAGACGAAAATTATGCGTCAAAAACAAGGTGGCCAGGGTCCTGGCATCCGGTAGCTTGGGCAAAGATATAAAATGTGCCATCTTACTGAACCGATCGACAACTACCAGGATGGTGTTATGTCCTGCGGATACTGGTAGGTCAACAATGAAATCCATCGACAGATGGGTCCAAGGTCTGCTCGGTGCCGGCAAAGGTAACAATAGCCCAGAAGGACGGTTCCTATCGGTCTTGTTTTTAGCACACTCAGGGCAAGCCCGAACATAATTCTCCACATCGTTTGACAAGGTGGGCCACCACAACCAACGAGAAAGAACCTCAATAGTCCTACGGATTCCCGGATGGCCAGCAGAGCAGTTGTTGTGGCCTTCAATGAGAACAGATTTCCTTAAATGGACGGGGACAAATAATTTGTTGACCGGTGTCTGAACTGGAGCGATTCTTTGGAAGCGCCGGATGGTTGCTCCTAGGTCCTGGGTGAGACCAAGATGTACAGCAGTTGTAGGAACAATAGATAATGGTTCCGGAGACTGAGGATGATGGGCCAAAAAACTTCGGGACAAGGAATCGGCCTTAGTATTTTTTGAACCTGGACGGTATGTAATAATGAATTTGAATCTGGTGAAAAATAGGGCCCAGCGGGCCTTCTAGGATTCAGAGTTTTGGCGGTCTGAATGTATTGGAGGTTTTTATGGTCCGTGAAGATGGTGATGGTATGGGTAGCTCCCTCTAACCAATGCCGCCATTCCTCCAGTGCCAACTTAATGGCCAACAATTCACGATTGCCGACATCATAATTACATTCGGCCGCTAGAAATTTTTTAGAAAAGAATGCACAAGGATGTAATTTTTTGCTCCTTGGGTCTTTTTGAGAAAGGATAGCGCCAGCACCGATGTCAGAAGCGTCCACCTCTACAATGAATGGAAGTTCCGGATCCGGATGTCTTAGCACTGGAGCAGAAATGAACGCGGCTTTGAGTGCCGAGAAACTCGCCAATGCCTCCGAAGGCCACTTCGCTGGTTTGGCTCCCTTCCGAGTGAGAGCAGTGATAGGAGCTACTAATGAGGAAAAAAAATTCAATAAACCTACGGTAATAATTCGCGAATCCGAGGAACCTCTGAATCGCCTTCAGATTAGTCGGGAGGACCCAATCCTGGATTGCTTGAACTTTGGCAGGGTCCATGGCGAATCCTGTAGAGGAGATGATATATCCCAGGAATGACACGGTGCCCACCTCAAATTCACATTTTTCCCTTTTTGCATAAAGGTGATGTTCCCGCAATTTCAGCAGAACTTGTCGAACATGCTGACGGTGCTGAAGTAAAGACTCCGAGTAGATTAAAATATCATCCAGGTACACAACTACCGTTTTACCCAGGAACTCTCGTAAAACGTCGTTGATCAGGTCCTGGAAAACCGCCGGGGCGTTGCATAACCCGAATGGCATCACGAGATATTCATAATGTCCCGACTGGGTATTGAAGGCAGTCTTTCATTCATCCCCTTTCCTGATTCAAATAAGATTGTACGCCCCTCTGAGGTCAATCTTCGAGAATATAGTGGCAGATTTTAATTGATCAAACAACACCGAAATCAATGGTAACGGATACATATTCTTAATAGTGATGTTATTTAGTCCACGGAAATCGATGCACGGTCTAAGACTGCCGTCTTTTTTTGACACGAAGAAACAACCTGCGCCTACGGGAGATTTAGAAGGACGTATGAATCCTTTTTTCAGGTTTTCCTCCACATATAGCTCCATGGCCTGAGTCTCTGGAATGGACAAGGAGTATAACCGCCCTTTGGGCAACTTGGAACCCGGGACTAAATCAATGGCGCAGTCATACTCTCGATGAGGTGGAATGGACTCAGCTTTTCTTTTGCAGAACACATCAGAGAAGTCCTGGTAGGGTACCGGCAACAAGTCTGGACTAGGCTGTAAGATTCTAAGCGGCAGGGTCAAGCAAGACGTGGAACACTCGGGACTCCAACGAGTAATCTCTCCACTTTTCCAGTTGATAAGGGGATTGTGACTGCGAAGCCAGGGATACCCCAATATCAAAGGAGCAGAGGGACAACTAATGAGATAGAAGGAGAGTTCCTCTGTATGGAGAACTCCTACAGTCAACCGAACCATTGGAGTCCTAGCGAGAATCCGTCCCCCAGGCAAGGGGTTACCATCCAAACCACACGTGGTGATGCTTGATCCTAACCTGATATGCGGAATATCAAGCGTCTGAGCCAAATGTATATCCAGGAAATTACCAGCCGCACCACTGTCAAGAAAAGCTTTCAGGTCCATGGATCTCCCACGGAAAGTTAAATGTCCAGGGACTAATAAAGAATTTTCTGAAGAGGTCATCTGAAAACCCAAGCGCACCTCTTCACCTGCACTTAGGCTTTGGACTTTCCCGGTTTATTGGGACATGAGCGAACTAAGTGGCCTGTCTGACCACAATACATACACAGGCCTAGTGAGCGTCTTCTGGAGCGCTCCTCCGGAGGCAGGATGTAAGCGCCCAATTGCATGGGTTCAGAGGAATCGGGCAGAGTGTTGTTGGAGCTAGTGAAAACGTCCATTGGAACAGAGGACTCCCGTTCAGCCTTCCTCTCTCTGATCCGACGATCAATTTTTATGACAAGTTGCATCAAGTTCTCCAGCGTGTCGGATATCGGATACTGGACTAAGGAGTCCTTAATTTGCTCGGTAAGTCCTAAGCGGAATTGACTTCGCAATGCGGGGTCGTTCCAAGCGCTATCCGTGGACCATCACCGAAACTCCGCACAATACTCTTCCGCTGAGCGACGTCCCTGCCTTAGCGTACGGAGATGAGCCTCAGCTGAGGCTACCCTGTCCGGGTCATCGTATAATAACCCCAACGCTTGAAAAAAGGCATCCACAGACTGTAAGGCTGGACTTGTGGAAGGCAAGGAGAAGGCCCAAGACTGAGGGTCGCCCTGGAGTAATGAGATGATGATCCCTACCCTCTGTTGTTCGGAACCAGAGGAACGTGGTTTCAGACGAAAGTACAACTTGCAGCTAGCTCTTTGAAATTACGGAAAGCTGGCCTGCTTCCAGAGAATCGGTCAGGCAAATTCATCTTAGGCTCCGGTGTGTCACCAGCGGGAACTTGCTGGGGCTGCCGGCCTCTGGAAGCCTCTTCTTGGACTGCCAGGTGCTGGGATAGAGCCTGCACCACTTGAGAAACCGCCTGTATCTGGTTAGCCAGAATCTGGGCTGGGGACAGATTCGACTCCTCTCCGTCCATGGCCGTACGATACCAATCTTCCTGGCCGGTTATAATGTTAGGAACTCCCAAGTCAGTACAGTGAAACTCGGGAACTACTCAGAAGGCCAGGTGTTCGCTGGAGCCCCTAGTGGTGGGGACAGACTGGGCTGCGGGCCGACTGAGGGTCGAGTAGTGTATACTGACTTAAAGGAGTTTCCCAGAAGTGGAGTGATTGGTGGACTGTAGTATAAGAGAAATCCAAGGTCCAAAGGTCACAGGCACAGAAGCAATATCCAAGGGCAAGCAAAAGGGTCAAACTCACAGGCAGAGAAGCGAAATCCGAATTCCAGGCAAAAGGTCAAGGTCAGAAGAGAAGGGTCAAAGGTCCAATAACAAGCAGGGGTCAAACACGGGCGGTCAAATCTAAGGTAACAGGAACCTAAATGGATAGCACAAGCAGGCAGCAGGACTGAGGACATAACGCTATAACCGGCAATGAGGCATCAGCCCTCATTGCCTTAAATGCAGCCAAGAGTCAATCACAAACAAAGCCACAGTTGCAGACTAATTGCCAGATACTAAAAGGCCAATCAGGGCTTAGCCCTGAATCTCACACCTGCAGGCTAAAGTTTTGGACTATTTCTGAATTGAAATGAAATGTGTTATTTTTCCAGGGGTGTGGGGATCTAACTCTATCTGATGGATAGGGGTACATATACCTCTTAGTGTTTGGAGCTTTTTTCCAGTTTCTAATATTCTCCTGTGCATAATCTTTTTTATCTCTAGAGAATTTTCTTTCTTTTTGTCACGGGCACTAGGAGTCTTGCCCAGGAATTCACCAGATGACTGGGCTTACCAGAGCGGTGAAGTTAACACAACGGTCCTCTGGTAGCAGGGTGACTAGCGGAACATGTATCACAGCAGATGGAGAGAGGATGCCAATAGAGAATAGGAAAGTCAGTGACTTGCAGCTATCTTGGTCAATGAGTCAGCGACTAGCTGCTGTTGTAGAAAGGCAGATTTGAACACGGAGATCAGGATGGATGTGAGCAGATGCAGGAAGGTAGCAGGGAAGTCAGTGTTCTGCGTACAGCAAGTTGTACCACTGCTTATGGTGAGAAGACTTGTCCAGGTGCAGGTAGGTAGCGGGGAAGTCAGTGGTCTGCGTACAGCAAGTTGTACCACTGCTTAATAGGTGAGGATGTGTACAGGTGTCGATGAGTGGAGGCATACAAAGGGTAATAGGATGAAGACACTGAGAGCACAGAGGAACTTGATCCCAACAGATATGCAGAGTATCCAGCAAAGTCTATAACGGTATGTGTGACGCTGCTAGGTAGAGAGATTTGCTCAGCACAGATATGCAGCGTAACAATAACAGTCTATAGCGGGCATGGTTACTGCTGCCGAGAGGAGAAGCTAGTCCTAGCGGATATGCATAGTAAACGTGGAAAGTCAATAACAAATAGGCATACCGCTATTCAGTAGAACAGTCTGTCCACAGAAAGATGCAGGGACTGCAGAGACGCTTAACGGCAGCAACGGGTATAGGAACCACAGGTGAGTAGAAGCGGTAATCAGAGACCAGCTGAGGACACAGGCAGGAAGCAGGAGACTGTAGCAGGTATGGAAGCCAGCGATGAGTAGCGCAGGAAATCCACAGGAGACTTAAGACACTAGTAGAACACAGGAGACTGTAGCGGGTATGGAAACCAGCGATGAGTAGCACAGGGAATCCACAGGAAACTGAAGACACTAGTAGAACACAGGAGACTGTAGCGGGTATGGAAACCAGCGATGAGTAACACAGGGAATCAGCAGGAAACTGAAGACACTAGTAGAACACAGGAAACACCTTCAGAGACTCACAGGGAATGAGACTCAAGATCAGGCAACGAGGTAATGAACACAGGTGCCTTAAATAGGGAGAGTTGCCTGATCAAACAATTAGATTAAAAGCAAAGGTCACAAGAGTTCTTGGGTGCTGCGCATGCGCAGTCCATCAGGATGGCGGACGGCCGCGGTTTAGGACAGGTGCCGGCAGGAAGGCTAGGGAGCCACGCACCAACGTAGAGGCACTCACGGTCCGGTGAGTGACACTTTTGTTATTACAACCTCAGACTCGACTTTTTGGAGTTTCTTATTAAGGACAATCTCATTAGCTTTAAAGTCCTCTTTGTCTTTATGGGGTTCTAGGAGGATTTCTTTGTTTTTAAGTTCATTTTCTACTTCATGCAACAAACGTCTTTTTTCATGTATAATGAGTTTAATAAGGCTCTTAGAACATTCATGTAGTGTGTTATCCCATTCTTTCATGAAGTTAGGATTTTCCAAGCCAAAAGTGGGTAGTTTATTGAACCGTAAGCCTCTTGGGATACGGTCAACTTTCTGATAGTTTTCTAAACTTTTTATGTCCCACCATATTTTCGTTTCTTTAATAAGCAATTTTTCAACATCCCAAAAGAGATCATCTAGTGCATCATTTTGTTCTAAAATTACAGTATTCTCATTAAAGATTTTCTGACAATTCTCAGACCTCTGGGCTATTCTGTTAACTGATTTCCACATTGTTTTTATGTGTGTATTCACAATGGTACAGACACAGCTATGCTGCTGATATCAGGGGGTAACCAAGAAGGTAGAAATATAGAAATAGAACAAGATATCTAGATGGCGCTTAACCCAATGTTGTAATGTTATCCATAAGGTATAAAGACAATTAAGTAGACAAATACACCAGTCAGTCTTCAAAAACAGATGGTAAGTCCGAAAACAAATAGTACAATGGGTAAAGAAGGACGACGCCTTCAGGTGTATACAGAATATAAATGACAAATAGGTGTACAATGCACAATAAGCACAGAACAGTCCAGACAATATATCCAATAAATGTCTATATAGAACACCGCAAAGGTCTTCATATACCAATAGGACGAAAATTGGTACTTAATCAGCGTGTAACAACTGAAACATCATACAGTAAATATTAAGATGGTGTGTGTACCAGATAGAAATAAAAAAAACGCTTATCTGTATTGTGGCTTCTAGGTCATCCCGACATATGATGCTCCATCATGTCTCCCTCAGCTGCAGTAATATGGAAATATATATAGTATGTTCCAATGATAAACACAGCCGCAACACCAATCTCATCCGCTTGTCATTAGGAGAGAATATATGAAAAAGCCAAATGGTGTAGTATTTTATAGAAAATTTAATAAACAGGATAATTTATAAATGCGAACTCACAATGCAGATAAAATATAAAAGCTTATATGTAATATATAGGCAGGATTGCTGGTAAATTGTCCCATCTCCTGGTGGTACTTATAGACGTCCTCCATAGGCTCCATACAAAAGCTTAGTGTAGGATAGGATTAATGATGAGCGGGCTCGGATTATCGCAATCCGAGCCCACCCAAACAGTGCGGATCCGAGGGCGATCCGAGCACTGTTCGGGTATTTCCGGCGGCGAGAAACAGTGAAAACGAGGCTCTGACTCCAAATCCCGCCGTCGGATCTCGCGATACTCGAATTCTATAAATTCCCCGCTTGCCGTCGTCATCTTCAGTCGGGCATTGATCAGGGTAGCGTGAGGTTGGGTTTTTAGTGGTGCTGTGTCCTACTCCTCTGTCCTGCTAATGTTTTTTTATTTAAAACTTGCAACATAACATTACATATGAAACAATAAAACCAATAAACTTTACTAAAGGTGGCACCAACCTATATTAAAAAAGACCAACTGAAATCAAAGGCTGATTTGCCTAACTTAACCGAAAGTCCAGAAGGGCTATTTGCCCAATTCATAAGTCCAGTAAATATAAAAGGATAAAATCACATAAAACAAGAAGGTGCCACCATACAAACAACAAACCCAACTCATATACATCACCGTATCCCACTAAGAAGCAAGTTGTAGGTGCATGTAAGCCATACTTCAAAAAATTTTCCACCACCCAAAATCTAATGGGGTGAAAGGACAGCAAGAGAAGCCACTTAGAAAGGAGAGGCACCAGACTTTGACCCCCTAAGGAGGTCTCAGACTCCACCACAGCCTGAGCCAGTTAGCATTGGACATCCGGCGACCCTCCATGCCCCTCAATTTCCACACCTCGTGGAGAATATCTTCCACCACTACCTCACAGGGAAGGACTTTCTGCCGGATGGTGACCTGACACCGTGCGTTCCACGTGAAATACCTGACCACTAAACTGACTAAAAAAAGTGTACAGAAATCAAAAGCCCTCCACCTTGCCTTGAATGCCCCGTAGACCCATTCAGGGTAACTAAGCCCCGAAAGGCAGGGGATCCCCAGCGACCTGGAGACTCTTTTATAAACCTTTACATTAAAGGGACACTCGAGCAAGAAATGGTCCATAGTCTCCTCCACCCCTAGACACTCCTCCCGTGGGCAGCCACGATCATCAGCATTTCTGTGCTTAAGGTTCTCTCTTACATAAAGTCTCCCGTGAAAGGAGAGCCAGGCAATGTCCTGAAGCTTCAACGGGATTCTCCTCGAGTTAATCAAGGAAAGTTCCACCGAACTCACATCACCTGGGCAGTCTCTCAGTGACAGCGGAACCCAAAAGTGGGAGTGCAGGACTCTCTTCTCCAACTCCCTTCTAGAAGAGCTCCCAACTTCCCCCGCCCCTAAGCCCCAACGCCTTGTCACCTTCAATCCCAAGGAAACGTAGGTCGGGAGATACCCATGCCGGACCCGGAAACTCTTAACGGTGCCTCCCCCATACCATGCACTGAGGAAGGGATCCACCCATACCCTGAAGCCTCCCACCCACTGAGGAGGGGTCTCAACTAGGAGACTACTAAGGTGCAACTTCAGAAAGGTTGACATAAAGAACAGCACAGGGTTAATTATACCCAGGCCCCCATCCTTCCTCAGTCGGTAGGTCACAGCCCGCTTGACCAGATTCAGCCTATTCCCCCAGAGTAACTGGAAGAAAACTGCATAAACCCTAGACCATAAAGACTCCGGCAAAAGGCACACATAGCTGATGTACAGGAATACCGGGATCAGGAAGGTCTTGATCAGGTCCACCCTTTCCCGGAGAGAGTGTTTCCACCTCTTCCAGCTCACTACCTTCCGGGAAGCTTCCTCCAGCCTTAACTCCCAATTTTGCTTGGCATAATCACCAGGGCCAAAATGAATCCCTAAAATTTTGATCTTCTCACTCACCCGGGGAAGACTGTCTGGAAGGTTGAATTCACAACCCTCCTCCCCCATCCAGAAAACTTTACTCTTTTCCTGGTTTACTAATGAGCCACTGGCCTCAGAATACCCACGGACCAGAGTCGTTACCTCCTCAGCTTCCGCGGAACTCGACAAGACAACAGTAACATCATCAGCGTAGGCCACTACCTTCAAGGGGCACTCCGGACCCAACAGCACACCTCCCAACGAGCTACCACCAACCCTTCTGACGAAGGGATCTATGGCAAACACATACAGGAGGGGGCTCAGGGGACAACCTTGTCTTACTCCAGAGCTGACCTCAAAGGACTGACCCACCCAACCATTCACAAGAGGGAAGCTCTCGGCTTGTCTATAAATGGTACGGAGCCAATTCACCACCCGCACTGGAAGACCATACCACAGAAGTAGAGCCCAAAGGTACTCATGATTTACCCTATCAAAAGCCTTCGACTGATCTAAGGCTAAAAGGTACTTCCCCCACTTCTCCGCACGGCACCGCTCAAAGGCCTCCCGCACCGTCAGGACAGCACTGAAAGTGCTTTGGCCCTTCACAGTGCAGTGCTGAGAAGGAGAGAGCAACTGGCCGGAAACCTGCATCACTCTATTAAAAAGCACCTTCGCCAGAATCTTCCTGTCAGTATTGAGAAGAGCGATGGGGCGCCAGTTCTCAATACACGACTGATCTTTCCCCTTGGACAGTAAGATAAGTTCAGAGACCCTCATGGAGGGAGGCAATAAACCTCTGCCCAGGCTCTCATTAAAAACCTCCACGAGACGCGGAGCCAGGATGTCCCCAAAGATTTTAAAGAACTCAGATGTAAGACCATCTGGGCCTGGGGCTTTCTTGACAGATAAACCATCTATCGCCATCCTGACCTCGTCCACCGTTATTTCATCGCCCAAGGACTCAAGCAGGCCGCTAAAATCACCAAGGCCAGGAGTTTCCCTCAAAAACTGGTCCGTCCTCTCTTTGTCAAGTGATTTCTCCGATAAGAGATCGGAATAGAAGGACCGCACAACACCAAGAATGCCCTCCTTCTCCTCCCTAAGGACACCCTCAGCATCGCGCAAGCCCCTCACCTCCTTAGCATCTACCGAGTTCCTACAGCTCTGGAAAGGATCGGGCGAATGGTACCTCCCATAATCCCTCTCAGGAACCAAGGATGCATACCGGTCATACTGTATCTCTCTCATCTGAGCCTTCACCCGGGGGATCTCCCCACAATCCCTCTGGCCAGAGATCAAGAACCCAAGTTTTTTCCTCAGTGCCATGTAGGCGCTCTCTTTTAACAAGTTATTTCTGGCTACAAGGCCCCGAAAAAAGCTCTGGGTCCTTTTCTTCAGCATCTCCCACCATTCAGACCTACTCCAACCTCCAAAAGTGATTCCTGGGATTCAAAGAAGTCCCTAAAAGACTGTCTTATCAACTCCTCCTCTAGGAGCTTAGAGTTCAGGCGCCAAAGACCCCTACCCTTCCGAAGGGTCTCCGAAGCATTCAAGGACATAGATAGTTAAACGTGATCGGAGAACTCTACCGGCCTCAGCTCCGGAGCCAAGGTTTTCGAGCTCTCCTTAACAAAAAACCTATCTATCCTAGACCTACAACTACCTCTATAAAAAGTGAAACCCGTGTGGTCTGGAAAATGACGAATGTGTGCATCCACCAGACCATCTGCCTAACCATACTTACTAGAAAAAGGGAATCGCAGCCCAGAGAAGTCCTTGAACCTCCCCTATCCTTTGTCCTAATGACGGTGTTAAAATCACCACCAAAGACTATCTGCCGGGCTGTAAAAAGATATGGCTTTATCTCCATGAAGAGGCACTTCCTTCCCCATTTTGTTTGGGGACCGTAAATATTAATTAACCTCAGGTCGTGCCCCCTCAGATTGACATCTAAGACCATGCACCTACCTACCTCAAGCTCAATGACTCGCTGGATGGTTATCATGCCGGTAAAAAGCACCGCCACCCCACCATACGGCTCGGCCGCAAGAGACCAGTAGGAGGGCCCACGCCTCCACTTATTTTTTGCTTTATGTAAGTCAGCCAGCTGACCCAATCTGGTCTCTTGCAAAAATAAAAAATCAGCCTCAACCGTGCTGAAAAAATCAAAGGCCATAAAACGAGCTCGTTTGGAAAGTATAGACGCCACATTAATAGTGGCAAATCTAATGGGCCGGGAAGCCATCCTTCAGATCTATAGACAGTAGTAACAACTCACTTCTTTTTTATTTTCCTTTTTGAGTCCTCATCCGAGGAACCAAATCTTTTGTAGCTTAGGCCTGCTGGCAGAGACTCCTCCCCCCTGAGGATAACCTCTTCCCCTAGGGGGGGACTCCAACTGACCCAGACACCTTACCTACCGACCCACTATGGACTCCCAAACCCAAGGGCTCAGCTCCCAATGACCCTGCCGGACCTGAGGGAAGATCAGGGGGGCCACAGAAGGAAATCTCAGGGGGATCGGGACTTACAGGAAAAGGACGCAAGGGGGGATCCTGCTTGTGAGAAGTACAGGCCAGGTCCTTACCCAAAATTGAGTCCCTCTTTACTACAGACTCCGGGGCTTTGTCCGAGGGGCTAACCTCTATGGGATGGGCTGAGGGGGAATCCTGTGTCGGTGGGGGGACAAGGTCTTCCACAGAAGGGGGGCCAGATGGGGATGCCACCTTATCCTTCAAGAATGATCTAGCAACCACATTATCACTAGCCTTCCTTACAATCTTTGCCACTTCCCCCAATGGTAGATCTCGGGTTTTTCTCTGCTTCCTGCCTGACTTAGCTCTTTGAAACAAGTTACCCCCCTCATCCCTCACGATATCTCCCTCCTCCATTCTCTCCTCTTCGCTGGACAAAAACTGAAACTTGTTTGACAAAACTATCCCCTCCCCTTCAGTTCTCTTCTTTTTACCCTTGCCCCTTTGTTTAGTCCATTGGCTTGCCGGGACCTTTGCTAGTGATGATGACGGTGTCACCGATGGCTTGGCAACAGGGGGGGAAGGAAGCGGAGGGACTGGACAACTAATGGGGTCCACCAATTTCACCATAGACTCGACCCTTTCCATACTTTCAGCCACCCTTACAATCTCCTCATCCGTGATTACAATATTGTGGGCCGCATGGGGACATTTACTGAACGGGTGTCCTATTACCCCGCATAGATTACACCTGATCTGATTACATGTGCGGGATTTGTGACCAATGTCACCACAGTGACCACATTTTTGTTGAGGGCAATTGGCGCTAAGGTGGCGGAAGTCCCCACACCTGTGGCACATCCTCGGCTGGCCTGGGTAGAAACATTGAATCCTGTCCCGACCAATAAAAGCTGCCGATGGTAAATGCACCAGGCCAGCAGCCTCTGTGCACTTCAGGTCTACCATGGTGGACCAACCGCCACCCCAGACCCCATGGCTTGGATTGGGAACCTTTACCAATGGGGATATCATTTTAGCAAACCTCCTAACCCAAAACCCTAGGTCTGCCGCCGGGATGGACTCGTTTCTTACTAAGATGGTTATCTTTACACGCTCTTGGCGCGTTATGGGGATCGCCCTGTAGTTGATCCACGGATCTCTCTCCCTGCATCCACCCCACCTGTTCCAAAAAGTCTGCAGACCCTGGTAGGATACGAAACTCACATCATATTCTGCAGTGCTAACCGGGTGGATGCAGGCAAAGAGATCCGCTGGAACGAAACTAAATGAGTCCAGAAAAACCCGCAAAAAATCTGATCTACTTGGGGGGTCCTTACCCATGAATTTCAACTGAACTACGTTACAGCGTTTAAAAGGTTGTGCCCCCACTGGGCCAGGGCCCATACTCTGAATATTTACACTAGACCCTGGACCTGAACCGGATACTATACCCGCATATGATACGACACCCGGGAGGGGACCAAGTCCTACCACCGGGTGCTGGACAGTGACAGCCTTCTGTACAAAAATATTCCCACCAGGGTTTTGTCGTGACGAGGGGCCTGCCACTTCAGAAGCTACCGTTTGGGCTGCAGGTCTATCCAACACCACCCCACCATCAGCCAACATATTAGGCATACTTTTGGCTGTGTCTTCTATCAGAAAAGCCGCCCTCCTAGCCCTGTCTGACACAGACAAAGGCCCATAAATAGTTTCAATGATCCTATTTTGAACCGGACTAGGCACTATTATATCTGGATTATCTCCCACCTTCTTACGTTGTATATTACCTGACCCACATGTATGTTTTACTGACAGCGTACTTGTACGTTTCTCTTCCACCCCATACATGGTATTGTCAACATCAACCATATCCATATTACCATCAATGATATTTGAAATACTGTTACTGGCATTATTAGTACTATTAACTATACCTTTATCAATAACTACATCTGTAACATCTGCAATGCCTCCTGAGGAAGTACCGCTCAACAAGCTCCCTGGGGCTGCAAGGTCCGGGACCACACATGTATTAGCAGCCTTCTCGGACCTATCACCTACTAGCACACCGGGAGCTCCAGCAGTGACACCTTCATTCACCGGCACATATTTCATTGAAAGGCCTGCCCCTATAGACATATCATCAGAAATTATATCAGACATTTTAAGCATTGGGCCGTGAACAGCGGGTGTGCTGGCCGGGACCGCCGGGTCCGCCCGGCAGAGAGACTGCACCACAGAGGACGGCACAGCTCCTGCCCTGTGGGCTAACACACTGGTACCCTCAGGCTCAGCCCCAGTATCAGCCATAATATTGCCAACATTAAATCTTTCATTCACAATATTAATTTTAACATAATTCGATTTAGAGGATTCTTCAAGGCTTACCGGTCTCCGGGCCGACGCTCCACTTCCGGTGTCCACCGGAAATGCCGCAGACGACTGGGCGCATAGGCTAGCCACCACGACTGCAGTCTGTACCTCGCACCCACCGGGAACACCTTCAGCTTCCGCCTGGCCCATCACTGACCGCTCGCCCTCCAGCACCGGATTGAATCGTATAGGCAACCGGCCACGACCTCTTCCTCCGATTCGCCCGCCATATTGGGAGGCAGCGGCTCCGAAGACACCAGGTTCGTTATTTGCACGATTGTTTTTAACCTCGTTAGCAATTCCTGCTTCTCTTTTAGGACAGCATCTAGCTCCTCAATCTCGGCTGAGATAATTACCCGGTGACGGCTGTAGGCCTGGTTTCTCTTTTTCCTTTTCCTATTTATTTTTTTGTCTAGGGCCGTGATCTCGAGTTCCAGTGCCCCTATCTTCGACCCAATCTCTAGGTCCTCCTCCTCGCTCTCCTCCGTATCCGGGAGGCAGACTGATGCAGGATCCACTGCAACTCTGGGAACCTTCTCCGTTCGAACTTCAGCACCCGATACAGCCCCTAGTTCCTTCACTACGGCCGATGCTTGGTTCTCCTGAGGCCCCTCTGCTCCTGTATTAATCATTATACAGGGATCCTCACTCACAACCTGTTGTGGTAGCACAGGCTGCAGGGTTCCAATAACCACATGAGGCTTATTTGAAAAAAGAGAAAGAAACCTCAAAGATTCGTATGGTTGGTACATTTTGCGCAGAATGGCGACACTTACAGACTATTTTCCAAAAACACTGGCATATCTTGCTTTCTGATAAAGATCTGGGAACAGAGTTAGACAAACATATCTCCTTTAGTTGGAGAAGAACTAGTAGTTTGAAAGATAAACTAGTCCATAGTCATTTGCAAAAAAATCAAATAACAAACAAGAAACCGAAAGGATTTTTCAAATGTGGCACTTGCAATTATTGCCAATACATGATACAGACTAAGTATTATACAGATAAATTTGGAAAAGTGTGGCATATAGATGATTTTCTTAATTGTAAGTCTATGGGCATTATTTATTGCCTTTCTTGTCCTTGTTCTAAACTGTACATTGGAATGACAACTCGACCTTTCAAAAAAAGATTATCAGAGCATATCTGCAACATCAAAAATGGCCTTAGAGACCAAAAAAATTTTAAACCTATTACTACAGTGGCAAAACATTTTCTGACTCACCATGCGAGTAATCCAAAATTTCTAAAAGCCTTCGCGATGGAAAGTGTCCAACTTGGGATTCGAGGTGGTGATATTCAAAAAGAACTTTATAAAAGAGAGACGAGAAAAATCTTTCTCATGGGGACTATGATTCCCAACGGTCTCAATGACTATAATAGTTTTACCTCTTTTCTCTAAAAATATATCTAATTCTAGTACTAAGGTCCTGTATAATACCATCTACTCCTATAAAACATTCCCACTCCTTTTCTGATTCGGAGATATCAAAATTCTATACCAATATGGTCCTCTAAACATCGAATATATCCTATGATAAATGTAAAATAATGTAAAATCTTTCATGTGTAAACTATATCTTGTGGTTACTACTTATGGAACAGCCACAAAAAATTACACAAATAAGCATTATAATAAATTACAAACAATTTTATATAGAAATTTCCAATAGAAATAAAATAAAATTGAATGTTACTTATTCGGAAGTTGACTGGTGATTCTATTTATAATCCCACTTGACTAATCGATACTAACATATGGGACCTGCTGATTGAATGTACTGATAGGTACTGTATCATGTACTGTCTGAAACCATGGCAACTATTAGGATATGGTAGATAATACTGTTGTACCTATTTAGAATATCAGATCTGTATTTAAATAATTGAAATCTTTTTCTCTATAGTAGTTAAACATTAATAAATTTTAAAAGATAATTATGAACATTACATTATAGATGATGATTTATTATCCCTATGACTAGGAGCCGCTGAGACCAGTACACTTGTCTCTTACAACTGCAGCGCATAATGGGATTAGTGCTTTTCGTTTTTATAAATCTCTGTATGACTCATTTTTTCACATCAGAGATTATCAAACATTGTAACTTTTTAACATAAGTGAATTGCGAGATCTCATTCATTCTACTCGCTAACACCTATGTCAATCAATGCTTTAGAAATACGCTAATTGGCTCTAACGTGACATGTGATGTATTCATGAACACAAGGTTTGGATTGGTGCAGATCATCACGTGATCAAACACACTTACATACCAGCAGTATATAAGAGCTGTCATTTGCCTCCCGTACTCAGCCTTGAAAAAGCAGCCGAGCGAAACGCGCGTTGGCGTTTCAGGGCTCCTACTTTCTTTTTCTGCCTTATGTTAATTTAGACCTATTATCTTCCTGATCGCTCCCCAGTTATCATAGGCAGGGAACTTATCACAAAATCCCGCGATCAGGGGGTGAATTACCGCTGACCTCATTTGTGGTGTTTTTCATAAGATAGTCTCTTATTATTATAACGGAGACACTTTGGTAGATGCTTATTTTTTTGCATCTAATACAGATGACACTTTTTTAGGTCTGGCGCGCATATATATGGAGTATTAATAGGCAGTACTAACAACAGCATTTTCATCTAGGTTTATCTTGACCATTCTGCCCTATGACTTATTGAAGTCTGTGCACATACAACTGTTGTTTCACGTGACAGTAGGAGCTCTTGCAACTTAGTTTGCATTTTTAAAGTGTATGTATCACTGTTTGTCATATGTTATTTTAAATATTTCGCTCTCTACCCCTATTTTTAATGTATATCATTAAAAGTTATATTTTATAAATATCCCCTCATTGGAGTGCCCCAATATACATCCTTTTTCTCTCTACTTCATTGGTACAAACTATCTCATGTAGGGTGCACCCCCTGGTTGGTATATTGCTTTATGTACCCCAGGTTTGTTATACAACATTTATTTTTGAAGGAGACCAATCTATATTACATGCTATCTGGTGCGGTGGTATACCTCTTTTGTTTTCAATTTGCTTTAGGAGGAAATTATTTTCATCCTTCTTATTATCACCAGCACAGATATAATTAACTATAGGGTATTGTACCCAGTAACTTGAATATAATCTCCTATACTTTCTCTTTTCTTAGGGGTAGATTACACAACATGTCCACCTTTAGCATTTGTAATGATTTAGATATCAGACGACAAAAAATGTTAAATAATGAGGATTTTAATTTCCTAACTGATATAGTGGGACCAGATTTAGAGTCAAAAAACTGGTCAGAATATCTTAATGATCTCAAACAAGCAATGTCAAAACAGATTAAAACACACTGGAATAAAACCATGTTTGAAAATTATACTCGCCAATGCATGATACCACGAGGTCTGAGACCAAAAATACACCCTGCTTTTGACCTTGCTACTGATGATCTAACTAAAGAATGGGAATCAGCTCTAACTAATTGTGCAGAAAAACTAATAAACATTTTAGTTAGACACGATACCATCATGTTAGAACGCTATAATAATGAGATCTCTTCTTTGGGTGAAAAATTAAAAGAATTTGATGACCTTGATAACTTTCAAAAAGCCTATGAAAAAATGAAATGTGATCTTGACAATCTGGAAAAACAAATTATCTTTAAAAAGAAAAATAAATTTATTCGTGATCAAAAAGACTATGCCTCTAAACAAGTCTTTAAAAGGGGTGGATGGAAAACACGGAGACCTAATACATCCATCTCGGCCAGTGAATCAGATTCCATAGAGGTTGATAATTCTTCAAATTCAATATCCAGTAGAGACTCCTCTTACCAGGATTTTTTAGGGAAAGAGGCTATGCCTATGGGCAAAGGAATTATAAATACAAGAAAATACGGAGGGGGAGCAAAAAATTGGCGAAACAGAACAAATATGCAGGAAAACGTGGTGTATCGCCGCAGTCAAAGGAAACACAAGACCTAGATGCCAATTTTCGAATTATTAATCTATCGGATAGGATACTTCAACCAAAACACATAAACCTTTTGAGTAAAGGCCTATCCTTTTCACCTACTAAAAACATGGATCCCTTTGAATGGGAGAGAGATCTGAACCTATTTGTTAGAAAATTACTCCTCAAAAAATTTTATAAATCTAAAAAACAAGAAAAAGTGGACATTAACATTGTATGTACGGGTTCTCAACAATCTGCATCATTGACAAATGACAGCATAAACTTGCCTTTAGCTGGCATTGACATTAATACTGCTGAAGATCAGCAGGCTCTTACAATTTTGGAGGATCTCCAAGATAGTACCTTACAAATAGGTCCTTCCAATATAGAACTCAATAAAACTATGAAACCAACATTTAAAAAGAAATCGTCGTTTTTTCCAGACATCACGATATGCCCCCAAATAAAAGTTTATTCTGATTTAGTCTCTAGAGATCTTGATCTCTTTTTTCGAAAAAATCATAAACAGGGCTACAAAAAGAATTTAAGCCCTTGTGAGATTGAAGCACTAAAGGAAATAGATAGTTGGCAGGATATTATCATCAAACCATCGGATAAGGGTGGTAATATCGTTCTATGGCCCAGAGATAAATATATGAGTGAGATTGAGCGTCAACTCAATAACAAACAGTGCTATCAGCGGCTAATTTTCAATCCCACCTCTAATTTTTTAGGCACATATCTTGGCATTATCAAATCTGCACTACAAAATGGTACAATTACACAATCGGAATTTGATTTTTTGGAAATCAAAAATCCTAAGATACCAACGATTTATATTTTACCTAAAGTACATAAAAATGAAACAAATCCTCCGGGGAGGCCCATCATCTCCGGAATTGGAAGTTTATCGGAAAATGCCAGCAAATTTGTAGATTTCTACATGCGGCCTTATGTAGTAAGCCTACCGTCATACATTAGGGATACCCTGGATGTCCTTACCAAAATACAGGACATAGTAGTGGGTCCCAATGTCAAATTAGCATCATATGACGTAGAGTCGCTTTATACCAATATTGGGCATGAACAAGGCCTTAAGGCTGTCCGCTATTTCCTAAATATGGATCTCAATCATGACAAAAATGATTTTGTAATAACACTCCTTCAATTTATTCTAAACAAAAATTATTTTGTGTACAATGAAGGCTTTTACTTACAGATCAGAGGGACGGCGATGGGGACAGTTTGTGCACCATCGTATGCAAATCTGTTCCTAGGCTGGTGGGAGAAGGAATACGTCTTTACGGAAAAAAATGAAGAATTCACCAATCATGTAATCATGTGGCTGAGATATATTGACGATGTCCTCATCCTATGGGATGGGGACACTGATCACTTTGATATCATCACAACCATCCTCAACAATAACGATCTTAATTTAAAATTAACATCAGAAATTAATACAGATAAGATCAACTTTTTAGATCTAACAATTTATAAGACGGATGAGGGGTTACTTAGGAGTGATATTTATAGAAAGGAGACTGCCACTAATACTATTCTACATCATACCAGTGCTCACTTTCCACCGGTTATCCGGGGTATCCCTAAGGGGGAACTCCTGAGAATTAAAAGAAATTGTTCGGATACTTCTACTTTTGAAAAAAGAGCAAATGAACTTACAACAAGGCTTAAAAATAGGGGTTATAGTAACAAGAGCCTTAAAAAAGCCGCAAAAATTGTTTCTCAAAGAGATAGAGAATCACTTATCTATCCTAAAAATAATTTGAAAAAAGAGAAAGAAACCTCAAAGATTCGTATGGTTGGTACATTTTGCGCAGAATGGCGACACTTACAGACTATTTTCCAAAAACACTGGCATATCTTGCTTTCTGATAAAGATCTGGGAACAGAGTTAGACAAACATATCTCCTTTAGTTGGAGAAGAACTAGTAGTTTGAAAGATAAACTAGTCCATAGTCATTTGCAAAAAAATCAAATAACAAACAAGAAACCGAAAGGATTTTTCAAATGTGGCACTTGCAATTATTGCCAATACATGATACAGACTAAGTATTATACAGATAAATTTGGAAAAGTGTGGCATATAGATGATTTTCTTAATTGTAAGTCTATGGGCATTATTTATTGCCTTTCTTGTCCTTGTTCTAAACTGTACATTGGAATGACAACTCGACCTTTCAAAAAAAGATTATCAGAGCATATCTGCAACATCAAAAATGGCCTTAGAGACCAAAAAAATTTTAAACCTATTACTACAGTGGCAAAACATTTTCTGACTCACCATGCGAGTAATCCAAAATTTCTAAAAGCCTTCGCGATGGAAAGTGTCCAACTTGGGATTCGAGGTGGTGATATTCAAAAAGAACTTTATAAAAGAGAGACGAGAAAAATCTTTCTCATGGGGACTATGATTCCCAACGGTCTCAATGACTATAATAGTTTTACCTCTTTTCTCTAAAAATATATCTAATTCTAGTACTAAGGTCCTGTATAATACCATCTACTCCTATAAAACATTCCCACTCCTTTTCTGATTCGGAGATATCAAAATTCTATACCAATATGGTCCTCTAAACATCGAATATATCCTATGATAAATGTAAAATAATGTAAAATCTTTCATGTGTAAACTATATCTTGTGGTTACTACTTATGGAACAGCCACAAAAAATTACACAAATAAGCATTATAATAAATTACAAACAATTTTATATAGAAATTTCCAATAGAAATAAAATAAAATTGAATGTTACTTATTCGGAAGTTGACTGGTGATTCTATTTATAATCCCACTTGACTAATCGATACTAACATATGGGACCTGCTGATTGAATGTACTGATAGGTACTGTATCATGTACTGTCTGAAACCATGGCAACTATTAGGATATGGTAGATAATACTGTTGTACCTATTTAGAATATCAGATCTGTATTTAAATAATTGAAATCTTTTTCTCTATAGTAGTTAAACATTAATAAATTTTAAAAGATAATTATGAACATTACATTATAGATGATGATTTATTATCCCTATGACTAGGAGCCGCTGAGACCAGTACACTTGTCTCTTACAACTGCAGCGCATAATGGGATTAGTGCTTTTCGTTTTTATAAATCTCTGTATGACTCATTTTTTCACATCAGAGATTATCAAACATTGTAACTTTTTAACATAAGTGAATTGCGAGATCTCATTCATTCTACTCGCTAACACCTATGTCAATCAATGCTTTAGAAATACGCTAATTGGCTCTAACGTGACATGTGATGTATTCATGAACACAAGGTTTGGATTGGTGCAGATCATCACGTGATCAAACACACTTACAAACCAGCAGTATATAAGAGCTGTCATTTGCCTCCCGTACTCAGCCTTGAAAAAGCAGCCGAGCGAAACGCGCGTTGGCGTTTCAGGGCTCCTACTTTCTTTTTCTGCCTTATGTTAATTTAGACCTATTATCTTCCTGATCGCTCCCCAGTTATCATAGGCAGGGAACTTATCACAAAATCCCGCGATCAGGGGGTGAATTACCGCTGACCTCATTTGTGGTGTTTTTCATAAGATAGTCTCTTATTATTATAACGGAGACACTTTGGTAGATGCTTATTTTTTTGCATCTAATACAGATGACACTTTTTTAGGTCTGGCGCGCATATATATGGAGTATTAATAGGCAGTACTAACAACAGCATTTTCATCTAGGTTTATCTTGACCATTCTGCCCTATGACTTATTGAAGTCTGTGCACATACAACTGTTGTTTCACGTGACAGTAGGAGCTCTTGCAACTTAGTTTGCATTTTTAAAGTGTATGTATCACTGTTTG
Source organism: Mixophyes fleayi (assembly GCF_038048845.1). Classification (NCBI taxonomy): domain Eukaryota; kingdom Metazoa; phylum Chordata; class Amphibia; order Anura; family Limnodynastidae; genus Mixophyes; species Mixophyes fleayi. The sequence goes on from NC_134409.1 coordinate 94,180,455, forward strand.
TCATATGTTATTTTAAATATTTCGCTCTCTACCCCTATTTTTAATGTATATCATTAAAAGTTATATTTTATAAATATCCCCTCATTGGAGTGCCCCAATATACATCCTTTTTCTCTCTACTTCATTGGTACAAACTATCTCATGTAGGGTGCACCCCCTGGTTGGTATATTGCTTTATGTACCCCAGGTTTGTTATACAACATTTATTTTTGAAGGAGACCAATCTATATTACATGCTATCTGGTGCGGTGGTATACCTCTTTTGTTTTCAACCACATGAGGCTGCCTGTTAAACTTCACAGGCAGCCTTACCTTGGCCCCCAGTTTCTTCACTGGGGCCTGGACAAAATCCTCCTTCTCGTGACCCCCTATATTGGACATCATACAGGGTGACACCGGCCCAGTAGTTTTAGAAGGCCCAGGGACTTCATCCAAGGAGGGTATATTCATAGACCCAGAAGGGACACACACTACTACGGGGTTTAGGTCCACCGCCAAACTGGTAACTGGCCGGTAGGAGACATTGCTGCTCATGCAGGACATAGTAGGCCCAAGAGCCTGGGGGCTCTCCTCCTCTCCTTCACCAGGTCCCTCCATCACTGGCTTTGCTGCAGGTTTTTTTCCTTCCACAGGCTGCACCGAGCCAGGAACTTTAAATTCAGCTTTATCCTGATCATGGTCTGTTTTTTTCACCCAGAGATGTTGAAGCCGGGGCCTTTCCTGCATTTTCATTAGCAGTAGCATCACTTAACCTGGGAAGCTGATTAACATGGATATTGGATGAAACTGGGCCTAGGCCCGGGCCAGGCCCGGTAGGCAGGGGACTCTCCTGGAATGCTGCCCCAGGAGGCTCCATCAAGGCTGGGCTAGGCAAAAAAACTCTACCCTGCAGGCTTCTGGAAGTCAGAGCTAAAACAAACACCTCCTCTCTCTGTCCTGCTAATGTTTTTTATTTAAAACTTGCAACATAACATTACATATGAAACAATAAAACCAATAAACTTTACTAAAGGTGGCACCAACCTATATTAAAAAAGACCAACTGAAAACAAAGGCTGATTTGCCTAACTTAACCTAAAGTCCAGAAGGGCTATTTGCCCAATTCATAAGTCCAGTAAATACAAAAGGATAAAATCACATAAAACAAGAAGGTGCCACCATACAAACAACAAACCCAACTCATATACATCACCGTATCCCACTAAGAAGCAAGTTGTAGGTGCATGTAAGCCATACTTGAAAAAATTTTCCACCACACAAAATCTAATGGGGTGAAAGGACAGCAAGAGAAGCCACTTAGAAAGGAGAGGCACCAGACTTTGACCCCCTAAGGAGGTCTCAGACTCCGCCACAGCCTGAGCCAGTTAGCATTCGACATCCGGCGACCCTCCATGCCCCTCAATTTCCACACCTCGTGGAGAATATCTTCCACCACTACCTCACAGGGAAGGACTTTCTGCCGGATGGTGACCTGACACCGTGCGTTCCATGTGAAATACCTGACCACTAAACTGACTAAAAAAAGTGTACAGAAATCAAAAGCCCTCCACCTTGCCTTGAATGCCCCGTAGACCCATTCAGGGTAACTAAGCCCCGAAAGGCAGGGGATCCCCAGCGACCTGGAGACTCTTTTATAAACCTTTACATTAAAGGGACACTCGAGCAAGAAATGGTCCATAGTCTCCTCCACCCCTAGACACTCCTCCCGTGGGCAGCCACGATCATCAGCATTTCTGTGCTTGAGGTTCCCTCTTACATAAAGTCTCCCGTGAAAGGAGAGCCAGGCAATGTCCTGAAGCTTCAACGGGATTCTCTCTGAATTAATCAAGGAAAGCCCCACCGAACTCACATCACCTGGGCAGTCTCTCAGTGACAGCGGAACCCAAAAGTGGGAGTGCAGGACTCTCTTCTCCAACTCCCTTCTAGAAGAGCTCCCAACTTCCCCCGCCCCTAAGCCCCAACGCCTTGTCACCTTCAATCCCAAGGAAACGTAGGTCGGGAGATACCCATGCCGGACCCGGAAACTTTTAACGGTGCCTCCCCCATACCATGCACTGAGGAAGGGATCCACCCATACCCTGAAGCCTCCCACCCACTGAGGAGGGGTCTCAACTAGGAGACTACTAAGGTGCAACTTCAGAAAGGTTGACATAAAGAACAGCACAGGGTTAATCATACCCAGGCCCCCATCCTTCCTCAGTCGGTAGGTCACAGCCCGCTTGACCAGATTCAGCCTATTCCCCCAGAGTAACTGGAAGAAAACTGCATAAACCCTAGACCATAAAGACTTCGGCAAAAGGCACACATAGCTGATGTACAGGAATACCGGGATCAGGAAGGTCTTGATCAGGTCCACCCTTTCCCGGAGAGAGTGTTTCCACCTCTTCCAGCTCACTACCTTCCGGGAAGCTTCCTCCAGCCTTAACTCCCAATTTTGCTTGGCATAATCACCAGGGCCAAAATGAATCCCTAAAATTTTGATCTTCTCACTCGCCCGGGGAAGACTGTCTGGAAGGTTGAATTCACAACCCTCCTCCCCCATCCAGAAAACTTTACTCTTTTCCTGTTTTACTAATGAGCCACTGGCCTCAGAATACCCACGGACCAGAGTCGTTACCTCCTCAGCTTCCGCGGAACTCGACAAGACAACAGTAACATCATCAGCGTAGGCCACTACCTTCAAGGGGCACTCCGGACCCAACAGCACACCTCCCAACGAGCTACCACCAACCCTTCTGACGAAGGGATCTATGGCAAACACATACAGGAGGGGGCTCAGGGGACAACCTTGTCTTACTCCAGAGCTGACCTCAAAGGACTGACCCACCCAACCATTCACAAGAGGGAAGCTCTCGGCTTGTCTATAAATGGTACGGAGCCAATTCACCACCTGCACTGGAAGACCATACCACAGAAGTAGAGCCCAAAGGTACTCATGATTTACCCTATCAAAAGCCTTCGACTGATCTAAGGCTAAAAGGTACTTCCCCCACTTCTCCGCACGGCACCGCTCAAAGGCCTCCCGCACCGTCAGGACAGCACTGAAAGTGCTTCGGCCCTTCACAGTGCAGTGCTGAGAAGGAGAGAGCAACTGGCCGGAAACCTGCATCACTCTATTAAAAAGCACCTTCGCCAGAATCTTCCTGTCAGTATTGAGAAGAGCGATGGGGCGCCAGTTCTCAATACATGACTGATCTTTCCCCTTGGACAGTAAGATAAGGGCAGAGACCCTCATGGAGGGAGGCAATAAACCTCTGCCCAGGCTCTCATTAAAAACCTCCACGAGACGCGGAGCCAGAATGTCCCTAAAGATTTTAAAAAACTCAGATGTAAGGCCATCTGGGCCTGGGGCTTTCTTGACAGATAAACCATCTATTGCCATCCTGACCTCGTCCACCGTTATTTCATCGCCCAAGGACTCAAGCAGGCCGCTAAAATCACCAAGGCCAGGAGTTTCCCTCAAAAACTGGTCCATCCTCTCTTTGTCAAGTGACTTCTCCGATAAGAGATCGGAATAGAAGGACCGCACTACACCAAGGATGCCCTCCTTCTCCTCCCTAAGGACACCCTCAGCATCGCGCAGGCCCCTCACCTCCTTAGCATCTACCGAGTTCCTACAGCTCTGGAAAGGATCGGGCGAATGGTACTTCCCATAATCCCTCTCCAGAACCAAGGATGCGTACCGGTCATACTGTATCTCTCTCATCTGAGCCTTCACCCGGGGGATCTCCCCACTATCCCCCTGGCCAGAGATCAAGAATCCAAGTTTTTTCCTCAGTGCCATGTAGGCGCTCTCTTTTAACAAGTTATTTCTGGCTACAAGGCCCCGAAAAAAGCTCCGGGTCCTTTTCTTCAGCATCTCCCACCATTCAGACCTACTCCAACCCGCCTCCAAAAGTGATTCCTGGGATTCAAAGAAGTCCCTAAAAGACTGTCTTATCACCTCCTCCTCCAGAAGCTTAGAGTTCAAGCGCCAGAGACCCCTACCCTTCCGAAGAGTCTCCGAAGCATTCAAGGACATAGATAGGTAAACGTGGTCAGAGAACTCTACCGGCCTCAGCTCTGGAGCCAAGGTTTTCGAGCTCTCCTTAACAAAAAACCTATCTATCCTAGACCTACAACTACCTCTATAAAAAGTGAAACCCGTGTGGTCTGGGAAATGACGAATGTGCACATCCACCAGACCAGCCTGCCTAACCATACTTGCTAGAAAAAGGGAATCGCAGCCCAGAGAAGCCCTTGAACCTCCCCTGTCTTTTGTCCTAGTGACGGTGTTAAAATCACCACCAAAGACTATCTGCCGGGCTGTAAAAAGGTATGGCTTTATCTCCATGAAGAGGCACTTCCTTCCCCATTTTGTTTGAGGGCCGTAAATATTAATTAACCTAAGGTCGTGCCCCCTCAGGTTGACATCTAGCACCATGCACCTACCTACCTCAAGCTCAATGACTCGCTGGATGGTTATCATGCCGGTAAAAAGCACCGCCACCCCACCATACAGCTCGGCCGCAAGAGACCAGTAGGAGGGCCCACGCCTCCACTCACTTTTGGCTTTATGTAGGTCAGCAAGCTGACCCAGTCTGGTCTCCTGCAAAAATAAAAAATCAGCCTCAACCGTGCTGAAAAAATCAAAGGCCATATAACGAGCACGTTCGGATTTTATAGATGCCACATTAATGGTAGCGAATCTAATGGGCTGGGAAGCCATCCTTCAGAGCTATAGACAGTAGGAACAACTTACTTCTTTTTAAACTTTTTCGCCAAGTCCTCATCTGAGGACCCGAATCTCTTATAGCTCAGGCCTGCCGGCAGGGATTCCTCTCCCCGAAGAATAACCTCTTCCCCAGAGGGAGGGACCCCGCCCGACCTATCCTCCTCACTCACAGAGCCATTAGGAATAGTCCTATCCGGGAACCTAGCCACTGATGTTCCTAACGGGCCATGGACTGGATCAGGAGAAGGAGAACTAAGGGAAGTGTCAGAAGGGACAGGAGGGGGGATGGGACTTGTGGAGTCAGAACATATAGAAAGGGCTTGATGGGAAGTGGGGACTGGGTCATTTACCGAGGCCAAAACCCCCGTCTCCAAAGGACGGACCTCCAAATTTTGACCGGAGGGGCCGGCGTCTAAGGGAGGGGTGGGAGGGGGGTCACGGATGGGGGGAGGTACTAGGTCCTCTATCGAGAGAGGGCCAGATGGAAGTAACTCTGGATTTTTTAGAAAAGGCCTAGCTGTTCTCTTTCCCTTTGGTTTTTTTTAAATTTTGGCAACCTCTCCCAAAACTGAAAGGTCCCTGGACTTCTTTGTCTTCCTCCCTGGTTTCGTTTTCTGAACTAAGTCTCCCTCCTCCGTCATCATAACCTCGCCCTCCTCCATACTCTCCTCCTCACTTGTTGAAAACTGGAACTTGTTGGACAGAACAATCCCTTCCCTTTCTGTTCTACTCTTTTTTTTCTTGGTTTTTTGTTTGACCCACTGATTTGAATCGTCACCTGCGGGTACCAACAACGACACCCCAGGTGGTTCAGAAGCAGGGGGTGGGGGAAGTGGGGGGACAGAAATCACACTAACAGGGACAACCAAACTCCTTGCTGTCTCACCCTTCTCAACCCCCTCAGCTATCCTCACCAACTCTTCATCTGTGATAGCAGAATTGTGGGCCGCATGCGGGCATTTACTAAAAGGGTGCCCTATCACCCCACATAGATTGCACCGGATTCGACTGCAAGTTCTAGATTCATGGCCCATATCCCCGCAATGACCACACTTCTGCAAGGGGCAGTTGGCACTGAGGTGGCGGAAATCCCCACACCGGTGACACATCCTCGGCTGACCTGGGTAAAAGCACTGAATTCTGTCCCTCCCCAGGAATGCTGCAGATGGTAAATGCACCAGACCAGCCTCCGTGCACCTGAGATCCACCATGGCAGACCACCCGCCACCCCAGACACCGTGGCTCGGATCAGGGACCTTTGTCAATGGGGATATCAAGTTAGCAAACCTCCTGACCCAAAAGGTCAAATCTGCGGCCGGGATGGACTCATTCCTATCAAGTATATTTATCCTCACCCTCTCTTGACGTGTTATAGGGATTGCTCTGAAATCCCTCCATGGATCTCTTCCCTTGCACCCACCCCACCTGCCCCAAAAAGCCTGTAGCCCTTGGTAAGAGATGAAACTTACATCGTATTCTGCAGTACTAACAGGGTGGATGCAAGCAAAGAGATCCGCTGGAACAAACCCGAAAGAGTCCAAGAATATCTTAAGGAAATCCGCCCTGTTTGGGGGGTCCCTTCCTACATATTTAAACTGAACAACATTACGTTGTTTAAAGGGCTGAGCCCCCATTGGAGCTGATATAACGTTCTGAGCATTCACCCCAGGCCCCGGGCTTGTCCCAGATACTATACCCGCATATGACATTATACCAGGGAGAGGGCCAGATCTTACAACCGGGCTCTGGACAGAAGCATTCCCCTTCACCCTACTATTACCCTCCCCACTGGGATCATTATCACACTGTGATATAGAACGAGTCTTTAGGGGAGCTTTGGCTTGGGGGGCTGATTTATCCAACCTAACATCTCCTTGGGCCAACATGTTGGGCATTCTTTTTGAGACGTCCTCTATCAAAACAGCACCCCTTTTTGCCCTGTCTGTAATGTGCAGGGGCCCATAGATGGTATCTATAACATGAGCCTGGACTGGGCTGAGCTCTTCCCTTATAGACTTATTCATACTATTATTAGCAGAACCAACAACATTAACATTGACATTAACAGTATTACATACTTGATTAGGTCCATCATTATTATTAACACCACAAACTTTGTCAGCATTATCATTTTTGACTAATGTGCCTCCCAGAGAGGTCTCAAGCACCAGGTCTCCTGTGGGGGCTGGGTCAGTAGCTGCAGATTTATCCACAGACCTCTCAGATCCCTTGCCCACTAGCACTCCAGGGACAGTGACCGAGACTCTCCTGCTCATCGGCTCAAGCTTTGCAGGAATATCTACCCCATATACAACACCAGCAACTATATCACCAGCTACTATATCACCAGCTACTTTATCAGGATTAATGGCATGACCCGAGGACAGACTGCTAGAAACAGCCGGGTCCGCCTGACAGGGAGACACTGCCACCGGGGACGGCGCTGCTCCCATACAACTAGCTGAACCAGACACTATATTTACAGTATCAACATTATCATTTTTACTCACGGAGGGGTCGCTTACAACATCCAGTCTCCGGGCAGGTACATCACTTCCGGTGTCCGCCGGAAGTACCGCTAGCGGCTGGGCACACGAGTCAGCCACCAAGACGGCGGCCTGGACTGAATACCCACCGGGAACACCCTCCGCGTCCACCAGGCCCTTCACAGACCTCTCCCCCTCCATGTCTCGGATCTTATCATATAGGCACAACTCTTCGGTTACCACATCTGATCCGCCCGCCACATTGGGAGGCAGAGGCTCCGAGTTCTCCAGGAGCACAGCGCGCTGGAGCGCTTTAACTTTTGCTAATGATTTTTTCTTTTCTTTCAGGGAGACGATCAGTTCTTCAATTTCCACTGAGATAATCGCTCGGTCCCGGCTGAAAGCACGATTTCTTTTTTTCTTCCTTGCAGCTATCCGCTTCTCAAGGCATGCGACGGCGAGTTCCAGCTCTTTCACCCGCTGCCTGGTCTCTGACTCCTCCGTTTCACTCTCTGTATCCGGGAGACCGACTGACGCTGGATCCACCTCATCTCTGGGCACATTACACCTCCGGATCTCGGCTCCCACGCCCGACTTCTGTTGTATCATCACAGAAGCCGGCTGGATCTCTTCAGGCCCCATATTAGTATTCATATGGGACCCCTCTACCCCGGCCTGCTGCGATGACACAGGCTCCGGGATGACCTGATTAACTGCATGAGGCTGCATGTTAGATATCACAGGCAGTCCTTCCACAGCCCCTAGTTGCCTCACTAGAGCTGGGACACAGGCCTCTTTCATATGACCCCCTGTATTATTCTCCATACAGGGAAATGCCGGGCTGACAGTAACAGAAGGCCCTGGGACTCCATCCTCCATATCTGGGGGGGTCACCTCCATAGCTTCAGGGCATCTTTCCACACATGCAGGGTCCAGAACCGTGGCCACGCTGATATAAGGCCGGCAGGAGATGCTAGCTTTCATACTAGACTCAGTAGGCCCAGGAGCCTGGGGGCTCTCCTCCACTCCCCCCCCCAGGATCCTCCATCAAGGCTGGGCTAGGCACAGAACTTTACCCTGCAGGCTTCTGGAAGTCAGAGCTAAAACAAAACACCTCCTCTCTCTGTCCTGCTGAATCCAGTGATGCCCCGCCCCGTGCTGTGTCCTGCTCAGTCCAGTAGTGCTGTGTCCTGTGCTCTGTCCTGCTGAGTTCAGTGGTGCTTTGGCCAGTGCTCTGTCCTGCTGAGTCCAGTGGTGCTGTGTCCAGTGCTCTGTCCTGCTGAGTCCAGTGGTGCTGTGTCCTGTGCTCTGTCCTGCTAAGTCCATTGTTATAAAAAAATTATAAAAAAAATAATAAAAAATAATAAAAAAATTATACAAAAATAATAAAAAAAATGATAGAAAATTTGTAAAAAAAGTATAAAAAAATTTCTACTGCAATATCTAACTACGTTCACTGTTCCTGCAGTCCAGAAATATTAGTACTGCAATATTTAACTACGTTCACTGTTCCTGCAGTCCAGAAATATTATTACTGCAATATTAAACTACGTTCCCTGTTCCTGCAGTCCAGAAATATTATTACTGCAATATTAAACTACGTTCACTGTTCCTGCAGTCCAGAAATAATATTACTTCAATATTAAACTACGTTCACTATTCCTGCAGTCCAGAAATATTATTACTGCAATATTAAACTACGTTCACTGTTCCTGCAGTCCAGAAATATTAGTACTGCAATATCTAACTACGTTCACTGTTCCTGCAGTCCAGAAATATTAGTACTGCAATATTTAACTACGTTCACTGTTCCTGCAGTCCAGAAATATTATTACTGCAATATTAAACTACGTTCACTGTTCCTGCAGTCCAGAAATATTATTACTGCAATATTAAACTACGTTCACTGTTCCTGCAGTCCAGAAATATTATTACTGCAATATTAAACTACATTCACTGTTCCTGCAGTCCAGAAATATTAGTACTGCAATATTTAACTACGTTCACTGTTCCTGCAGTCCAGAAATACTAGTACTGCAATATTAAACTACATTCACTGTTCCTGCAGTCCAGAAATGTTATTACTGCAATACTAAACTACGTTCACTGTTCCTGCAGTCCAGAAATATTATTACTTCAATATTAAACTACGTTCACTGTTCCTGCAGTCCAGAAATATTATTACTTCAATATTAAACTACGTTCACTGTTCCTGCAGTCCAGAAATATTATTACTTCAATATTAAACTACGTTCACTGTTCCTGCAGTCCAAAAATATTATTACTGCAATATTAAACTACGTTCACTGTTCCTGCAATCCAGAAATATTATTACTTCAATATTAAACTACGTTCACTGTTCCTGCAGTATAAAGGAATTTGTACTGCTGTATAACTCCAGTCCAGTGGTACTGTCCTGTGCCACATATCATTTTTAAAGCCTTTGCCGGGTGTGTGTGGTTTAGGGGTACGCTCTCTTGTGCTGCATATAATGGAGTACAAAAATTTGGAGGATAAAGTAGGGAAAGATCAAGAACCACTTCCTACTAATGCTGAAGCTGCTGCCACTAGTCATGACATAGACGATGAAATGCCATCAACGTCGTCTGCCAAGGCCGATGCCCAATCTCCTAGTAGAGGGCATGTAAAATCCAAAAAGCCAAAGTTCACTAAAATTAGCAAAAAAAGGAAATTAAAATCATCTGAGGAGAATCGTAAACTTGCCAATATGCCATTTACGACACGGAGTGGCAAGGAACGGCTTAGGCCCTGGCCCATGTTCATGATTAGTGGTTCAGCTTCACCCAAGGATCTAAGCCCTCCTCCCCCCCCTCTAAAAAATTTAAGAGAGTTAAGCTGTCATCAACAACACAGCAAACAACTCTGCCTTCTAAAGAGATGTCATCACAAATCCCCAAGGCGAGTCCAAGGGTGTTGGTGGTTGCGAAGCCTGACCTTCCCATCACTGTACGGGAAGAGGTGGCTACTTCCACCATTTGCAGCACGCCCTCTGCATATGCTGGAAGGATCACCCACAGTCCAGTTACTGTAACAATCCTGACCAGGTTTTATTACTTCCCCTGTCTGCTCTGTTTTTCTGTGCATCACATGACTCACCCTCAGGGCGTGGTCACTTTACCTGCTCTATTTAAACTCAGCACTGACATCTGCTCACTGTCAGTGCAACTTGTTTCTAGCCTGATTCCTTGGACTCCTGTGTATCCTGTGTCTTCCTGTGTATGAGTTTCAGTTCTCTACCTAGTGCTGGAGCACTTCTACTGGGATTTCCCTGCTGCAAGTATCATCTTGTGCATATTACCAAGACTTTGTTTTTTCTCTATTGTGCCTTTACTGATTCACAGCCTGCTGCAAGTCTGTTCATGTGCATATAACAAGACTGTTATTGTGTTTATCCTTGTTACGCTCCGCCGTGGCTATTGGACACCTGCATATTATCATATGTGCTGTGAATAGACTGCTATTGTGTTTACCACCTTGTCACGCTCTGCCGTGGCTATTGGACACCTGCATATTATCATCTGTGCTGTGAATAGACTGCTATGGTGTTTACCACCTTGTCACGCTCCGCCGTGGCTAATTGACATCTGCATATCATCATCTGCATATTTATATATATATATATATATATATATATATATGTTTTTCATTGAAGTTTTGAAGAACTACATCGTGTCTTGCCTCCTTATTCTGAACCTAGTAGACTCAGCATCTGGTCGTGTACAGGCCTGCTCTGACTATCAGACCTGTAACTACCAGCACCGTAACAGTTACAGATTTGGCTAATGAAGGTGTGAATGTTGTACACCGGGAGGAGGATATTGATGTAGCTGGCGCTGAGTAGGAACTTGATGTGGAGGATGCTGATGTGGTTATCTTAAATGAGGCACCGGGTGGGGGAAACAGTTGTTGTCCATGGGATGAAAAAGCCCATTGTCATGCCTGGGCAGAAGACCAAACAATCCACCTCTTCGGTCTGGAATTATTTCTATCCCAATCCGGACAACAAATGTATGGCCATATGTACCTTATGTAAAGCTCAAATAAGCAGGGGTAAGGATCTTGGCCACCTAGGGACATCCTCCCTTATACGTCACCTGAAAAACCTTCATAATTCAGTGTTTAGCTCAGGACCTGTGGCTAAGACTGTCAGCAGTCCAGGGACACCTAAATCCCTTGGTCCTGTTGTATCCACACCAGCAACACCCTCCTCGTCAATTTCCTCCTCGATCTTGATTGTAGATAGTCCTGCAGGCCATGTCACCGGCATGACTTAGTCCTCTTCAATCCGGGATTCTTCCGAAGGATCCTGCAGCGCTACGCCTACTACTGCCGCTGCTGCTGTTGCCGTCATCTTCCCAGAGGAGAAGTCGTAAGAACGCTACTTCTTTCACTAAACAGTTGACCGTACAACAGTAGTTTGCCATGAGCACGAAGTACGACAGTAGTCATCCTATGGCAAAGCGGATAACTGCGGCCGTAACAGCTATGTTGGTGTTAGACGTGCGTCCGGAGTCCACTATCAGTGGAGTGGGATTTAGACGGTTGATGGAGGTATTGTGTCCCCAGTACCAAATCCCGTCAAGATTCCACTTCACTAGGCAGGCGATACCCGGGATGTACAGAAAAGTACAAAAAAGTGTCCTCAGTACTCTGAAAAATGCGGTTGTACCCACTGTCCACCTAACCACGGACATGTGGACAAGTGGTTCAGGGCAAACTAAGGACTATATGACTGTGACAGCCCACTGGGTAGATGCATCGCCTTCCGCAGCAGCAGCAGCAGCATCAGTAGCAGCATCTCCAAAACGCCTGCTCGTTCCAAGGCATGCAACGTTGTGTATCACCGGTTTTAATAAGAGGCACAACGCTGACAGCCTCTTAGAGAAACTGAGGGAAATAATCTCGCAGTGGCTTATGACACTTACACTCTCCTGGGGATTTGTGGTGTCGCACAACGCCAGTAACATTGTGCGGGCATTACATATGGGCAATTTCCAGCACATGCCATGTTTTGCCCACACAATAATTTTGGTGGTGCAGCATTACCTGAAGAGTGACAGGGGTGTGCAGGATATGCTTGCGGTGGCCCGCAAAATTGCTGGACACTTTCGGCATTCTGCCAGTGCCTACCGCAGACTCGAGCGTCATCAAAAAAGACTGAACCTGCCCTGCCATCACCTCAAACAAGAGGTTGTGACACGCTGGAACTCCACCCTCTATATGCTGCAGAGGATGGAGGAGCAGCAAAAGGCCATTCAAGCCTACACAGCCACCTACGACATAGGCAAAGGAGTGGGGATGTGCCTCAGTCAAGCGCAGTGGAGACTGATTTCCGTATTGTGCAAGGTTCTCCAGCCGTTTGAACTTGCCACACGAGAAGTCAGTTCCGACACTACCAGCTTGAGTCAGGTGATTCCCCTGATCAGGCTGTTGCAGAAGCAGCTGGAGAAAGTGAGGGAGGAGCTGGTAAAGCATTGCGATTCCACAAAGCATGTAGCTCTTGTGGATGAAGCCCTTCATAAGCTTTGCCAGGATCCCAGGGTGGTCACTCTTTTAAAGTCAGAGGAATACATTCTGGCCACCGGGCTCGATCCTCGGTTTAAAGCGTATGTTGTGTCTCTGTTTTCGGCGGACACAATTCTACAGCGGTGCAAAGACCTGCTGGTCAGGAGATTGTCCTATGAAGAGGACCGTGACATGCCATCAGCTCCTCCTTCATTTTCTTCCACACCTGTGGCTGCGAGGAAACAGCTGAGATTTCATAAACGACCCGCTGGCGGGGATGCTGAGAACATCTGGTCCGGACTGAAGGACCTTCCAACCATTGCAGACATGTCTACTGTCGCTGCATTGGATGCTGTCACCATTGAAAAAATGGTGGAGGATTACTTTGCTGACACCATCCAAGTAGACAAGTCAGACAGTCCTTATTCTTACTGGCAGGAAAAAAAGGCAGTTTGGAAGCCCATGTACAAACTGGCTCTATTTTACCTGAGTTGTCCCCCCTCCAGTGTGTACTCCGAAAGAGTTTTTAGTGCAGCAGGGAACCTGGTCAGTGAGCGGCGAAGGAGGTTGCTTCCGCAAAACGTTGAGAAAATGATGTTCATAAAAATGAATTATGAATTCTTCAATCAAGACCAGCAATGGCCTCCAGAGACTACAGAGGGACCTGTGATTGTGGAGTCCAGCGGGGACGAATTGATAATGTGTGAGGATGAGGAAGTACACACTGAAGGGGGCGAGGAATCAGAGGATGAGGATGAGGACGACATCTTGCCTCAGTAGAGCCAGTTTAGTTTGTACAAGGAGAGATGAATAGCCTTTTTTGTGTGGGGGCCCAAACAAACCAATCATTTCAGCCACAGTAGTTTGGTAGGCCCTGTCGCTGAAATGATTGGTTTGTTAAAGTGTGCATGTCCTATTTTAACAACATAAGGGTGGGTGGGAGGGCCCAAGGACAATTCCATCTTGCACCTCTTTTTTTGCCATTATGTGCTCTTTGGGGCCTAGTTTTTCAAACTGCCATCCTGTCTGCCACTGCAGTGCCACTACTAGATGGGCCACGTGTTTGTGCCGCCCACTTGTGTCGCTTAGCTTAGACATCCAGCTACCTTGGTGCAACCTTTTGGACTAAAAACAATATTGTGAGGTGTTCAGAATAGACTGGAAATAAGTGGAAATAAATGTAATTGAGGTTAATAATAGTGTAGGAGTGAAAAATAAATAAATATGGATTTTAGCACTTTTTATGCTTTTCTTAAAAAAAATCAGAACCCAAAACCCAAAATCAGAACCAAAACCTTTAGCGGGGTGTTTTGGCAAAACCAATCAGAACCCAAAACCTCAAGCTTATCAGAACCCAAAACCCAAAACCCAAAGCACGAAAAGTGGCTCGTGCACACCCCTAGATAGGATCTATAGCTCCCAGAGTGTGGTGGTGTATACCAGGATAGTGTAGTAATAAAGGCCTCAACGCATTTCGTTCAAACAGAAAACTTCATCAGGAGGAATTGAATGCATGTGTGCACAGGTATAATTTATAGTGATAGTGCACGGCGCCATTTTGCGCTGACGTCGCGGTTGCCGCAAAACCGGAAATAAGTGCTCATGGGGAAAAAAAAATAAAATATTTTTTTTTTCCTTCCCTTCTTCCTTGTTTTTTTTTTTCACCCCTCCTTTTTCTTAAGAAGGATAGTTACTAATGGGGCTACTACATGTGCTCTAGTGAACGGGACTTGTGTATTAAAGCCATTTGAAGTGGCAAGTACTAGAGATTATAAGTGTGGGCATTTTTTCCATAGAGAGATAAACGGTGGACATATATATATATATATATATATATATATATATATATATATATATATATATATATCAAGCACCTAACCATGCATTCTTTATTTACAAACATTTGTGATACAAAATGGGTCATTCTGAAAAGCTCAGTGACTTCAAGTGTGGTAGTGTGATAGGATGCCAGCTTCGCAATAAGACGATCCGTGAAATTTCATCCCTGCTGGATAGTCCATGATCAACTGTAATTGATATTAATAGAAAGTGGAAGCATTTAGGAACATCAGCAACTCAGCTGCAATGTGGAAGACCACGTAAAATCCCACAGCAGGGTCTACGACAGTTAAGGCGCATAAAAGTCACCAACGCTCTGCTTATTCCATAGCTGAAGAGTTCCGAATTTCCACTTGCATTAATATAAGCACAAAAACTGTGCGGTGGAAGCTTAATGGAATGGGTTTCTATGACCGAGCAGCTGCATGCAAACCTCACATCACTAGGACCAATGCCAAGCGTTGGATGGAGTGTTGTAAAGCACACCGACACTGGACTGTGGAGCAGTGGAAACGTGTTCTGTGGAGTGCTGCTTCTCTGTTTGACAGTCAAATGGGTGAGCCTGGGTTTGGCGGATGCCCGGAAAGCGTTGCCTTCCTGACTGCATTATGCCAACTGTAAAGTTTGGTGGAGGAGGGATAATGGTATGAGGCTGTTTTTCATGGTTTGGGCTAGGTCCCTTATATCCAGTGAAAGACAATCTTAATGCTTCAGCATACCAAGTAATTTTGGACAAAGCTATGCTTCTAACTTTGTAGCAACTGTTTGGGGAAGATCCTTCTCTATTCCAACATGACTGTGACCCAATACACAAAGCAAGGATTACACAGATATGGTTTCATGAGTTCGGTGTGGAAGAACTTGACTGGCCTGCACAGAGCCCTGACCTCAACCCCATCGAACACCTTTGGGATGAACTGGAATGGAGATTTTGAGCCTGGCCCTCTTGTCCAACATTAGTGCCTGACCTCATGCTCTACAGAATGAATGGGCACAAATTCCCACAGAAACAATCCAGCATGTTGTAAAAAGCCTTCTAAGAAGAGTGTAACCTGTGATCGCTGCAAAAGGGGATCCAACTCCATATTAAAATATATGTATTTGAATACAATGTCATTACAATCCCTGTTGGTGTAATGATCAAGCGTCCGAATATGTTTGTCCATAGTGCAAAAGTTTATATAAATATATATATATATATATATATATATATATATATATATATATATATATATATATATATATATTATATATTGATTGTGAAAAAGGTAACCAGAACAGGACCTGTCCAGCAAGGAGAAGTACAGACGGGGTTAATGATCCTGCTGTTACCTGGAGAAAGGAGTTCACACACAGGTGCACAACATGGGTGTGATTGCTGTGTGTGTGTGTATGTGTGTGTGTATAAAAGGATTGCGGGATTTAGATGCCGACAAGTGGACGGACAATAGGCAGGGATAGTGGGAATAGTCAGATTGCCAGGAAGCTGTGAAATCTGCATTGTTTATCTACTTTTTATATAAAAATATATAGATATATATATGTGTATGTATACTATAAGGGCACAGTCTAAAAAACGACATTTTGACATTGGAAATCTGTGAGATGGCGGGGCATGGTGCTTGAGGGGCTACATTTTAAAAAGTATCAAAGCTATTAAACTGAAATTTGGAATGCAAATGAAGAAATGTCCATAGGTGCCGCATGCCAAATTTCAGAAGAAAAGAATATAAAATGACAAATTAGGAATAATCTAAAGTTCAAAATCTTGCCGTTTTCTTTCCACTTCCTGTTTTGCAAAGTCACCGTTTAGTATATTATTTTGTAGTTTTTTATGAAGTTATTCTACTGTCCCTTTCTAAGACACAGAGACCCTAAACTACAATAGTATGAGAGAGGCCATTAAGCCGAAGGATTTTAAAAGCATGTGTTGTGAGCTGAATATGTTACTTACCAATAAGGGGTTAAGCCTGGGACGGAATCAGCCAATTGGAACGAGGTGGGAGTGGTTGTTGAAAGAATATATCCAGCAGTAGAGGAGGGAGAGCTTCCTGTTTCCTGGATCCGGATACCCACCCACCCGCCCTGTTTTAAGTATATCAGTGGATACTTCTTGTCACGAGGAACGAGGTGTGTTAGCGGTGGGAGAGCATGGCAGTCAGATGGTTGTTAAACATACGGTACGTAAGTGTGGGCGATGTAGCCTTGGTTCCCTCGTCGTTATCAGACTCGTTGATGCTCTAGTAAGGAGTATCAGGTTTTGCCTTGAAAGGGCTTGACCAGTTTGAGTCCAGAGGGTATTGAGTTAATTTATAGTCGATAGTACCGGCCAATAGATAAGGTGTTAAACCAGGTTGGTGGAAAAGAGACGATCTTCCACAATATTGGTTTATGTTGGTTTAGCTGGCTGCCCTGCTCTTCGCCACCTATATAAAAAAGGTCCAAATTGTTGATAGAAATTTTGATAGATTTTGATAGAAATAAAATAAAATAAAAGAAAATAAAAATAAATAAAATAGTTTATAGAAAATAAAATAAAAATAAAATAAAAATAAAAATTAATAGCAAAAATAAAAGGACCTTTTTATTTCCAAACTTAAGTCAGTGTCCGTGTCTTTATTTTATGGTTTCTAAGTATGGTGTAAGGTTAACACAAAGGTGGTTTTACATATGGGGGGGGAATCAACACTATGCATTTTAAAGGTAAACTAAGAAAATGTACTACTACTGTATGTGTGTATTTCAGTGAACACACAAATCTGTGAATTAGCAGCTCCACCATTTTGTGAGTGACAGCAATCTCACTCCATGATAGTGCTGAATCTGCAGATAACCGCAGGATGTGAGGGCATACCATGTCTGTATTGCGCAAGTAACACGTCCATTAAGGTTTCTGCCTTAATCGTCGTAATTTCATTGCTTTTTGTAGTTTGAGTTGAAGAGTTTCAATCGTTTTCTTACATCGTAGATTGTGTATAAGGAACCTTAATTGGACATGATAAACCGTAAAAGGCTTTTTGCCTATGGAATATATATATATATATATATATATATATATATATATATATATATATATATATGTATATATATGTGTATATATATATATATATATATATACACATATATATGTATGTATATGTATGTATATATATATATATATATATATATATGTGTGTATAGATATAGATATAGATATAGATATAGATATAGATATAGATAGATATATACATATGAGATGAGTGATTCGGATTATGTGAAATCCGACAAAGTCTGACATTGGGGATCCGAGTGATCGGTTTCTCTTGCCAAATTCAGATCTCAAAATGAGGCAAAATGCCATTTCTGGCAATTTTATTTTAAAAAACGTGCGCTTTATATATATAGTCACCCCTCATTTTCTTTAGTGCCATTTTAGAAGAAACAGCGTGTAGGGAGGAGGTTAGCTGTGGTGCCTTGCTGCTATATAAATTAATGAGGATGCTGAGAGGCGAAAATGTCCTGCACTCATAGTACAAAACTTTAAAGATTATAATACTTACATTATGCAGATTTGGTTGTCCAAAACATGTCTTGACAATGCAATTGAAAGTCCACATTCTGTAAAATTTACAGGACAGATTTTGGGGCTTGCAAAGAATACATGTATTGTTGGAGATATGATGCCTGATGATTTTTGCTATGTGATGGAGTTAGAGAACCGTAAAGTATGGTTAATTATTTTTCTAATTGAATTGGAGAAATCAAATGCATCGGTGGCAGATTTACAAAATCTGTCATTAAGACAACAGCGAACAGCAGCATTAGTAGACAAGCTTTGTCCAAACCCGGGGGTAAAGGGGACTGCCTGAGACTTGGAGCGCAGGTGGTCCCCAAGAAGGAGTGAACTCACTCTGATGCCGCATACTGCCGCTGCATCCTGGCTAATGACAGGCAGCCGGGGTGCGCGGCTTTAATTAAACAAACAGGCAGAAGTCATTGGATGGACACTGGTATGAATGAATAGAGTTAGACATTTTGTAAAGTAAATAGACAAAGGTGTCCTGCACCCATATTACAAAAATTAAAAGATAATACATTGCCAGAGCATTGATCGGTAGCCAAGATCAGGACATTCCTACCTTGTTTTCATTATAGCATGTCTGTATTCTACTTCGGACAGGCTGTCTAGGGGTTATAGCTCCTCTTTGACTGGTCCAAGATCATGCCTATTATAGGATTGTCAAGCTCTTGTGTGGTGAACTGGTTGTTGTTAGCGGTTACAAGGAAATAGATAAAGATATTATTATCATTTGCTCATCAGAATATGCATAGGACTCCATAAGAGGCTCCCATACATCAGACCACGCACGGAATCATCGCAGATAGAACTCACAAATGGACTGCATAATATTTATCGTTTGGTGATATAAGACTGGATTTGACTAATATAAGTATCCAAATAGCTATCTATTCACATATGGAATTGGAGTCTACATTTAAGAGCACAAGATAGGACAAGGCATACTGCCATATTATCCCACACAAGTCTCCAACAAGTTATAGACAATTTTCTGGACTGTATGTATTTTGATGATGTTCTGTGCCCATGATATATAACTACAGATATGGTTACAGCAAGTGTTATATATTTCTGTATATACCTATGCACTTTTAGATATAGTATGGCAGAAATTGAGTTCTGTGAATAGCTATTTATTTTTTGATTGAATAGAGGTAGATCACCTCAATCACAGCTGCTCTCATTGATCCATTAGATCAGTGAGAGCTGTGCATGAGCGCTTCCTCTACTTTTTCTATTTGTTTAGCACCACTAATTCCACAGCGCTGTACAGAGAACTCAATCACATTAGTCCCTGCCCCACTGGAGCTTACAGTCTAAATTCCCTAACATAGACACACACACAGAACAAGAAAGACTATGGTCAATGTAATTGCAGCCTTGTATGCTCTCTGCTTAATGCTGCCCTTCTGAATTAAACTAGGGGGCTCATAAATATTTATGTGGAAGGGAAGGTGAAAAAAGAATTGGCCCGAGACTTTTAGCAAATGTGGTCTCCATGAAGTGGTGTTCTCACTCTGACGCCAGGGCTACTTCCCGGCTGGTAGTAGGGAGCCGGGGCGCAGCTTTTTAAATTGAATTATTTCTGCATTTTGAATGGACGTTGGGGGCTCTTGGCCCCATTTCTCCTATCATCGTGCTACCGGTTCCTGCTCATAAGCTTTTACTGCGTCGAGTTAAGTTCTGGGGCATCCGAGTACCTGTGAGTGCGTCCAACACTACAGGAGAGGTGGCTGCTATAGGTGAAGCCCTCTCCTGCTAGTTCTAAGAGCTTATAACAGTTGCAAGGAAGCTGTAACATCATAAAGAATTATATCCTGGGACCAGTGGTGTAATGGCAATCTAACTTCCCACTGTTTGGCTTTGCTATTGTTAGCTTACTTGCATTGCTCTCTCTGCCATCATTTTTATTTAAATAAGAACTGACCTTTTGCCAAGTTAACATTGTTGTCCATGTGTTTTTTTATTTATTTATTTGCAATAATAGCAAATCTGAACATGCGAAGGAGGTTTGGGTGCAATGAAAGGGAGATATCAACACTATACATTTTATTCTTGTTTGAATAAATAAACTGCTCGTTACTAGTAAAACTCATTACCTCGTTTACAATATGAAAATTTAGACTTGATATTCCATCTTATCAAATAGGACAATACTATCATATATTGCCGCTAATTCATACAGCTTCGGCCGAAATTCTATAAAGAACAGCTAGTGCTGTCTCTGTATTAATCAGGGAGAACAGCCTCCGTTACATCACCACGTAGACTATTCAATTTGGGGAATTCTGTGGTAGTATTGAGGGAGTATATTATGAGTCTGAGGATGACCACTGGTTAACAGTACATTATATCAAGTGCAGATTTAAGATTGTCATACAACAGTGTTCCAGTGTATCACCATTCACGCTGTCCCACTATAAATATTAGTGTACAGCTAGTGCTGCCACGAGAATAGATAGAGAGAGAAGTACCCAGAATATCTCCCAGTCCAACGCCATTAAGGGATTCAGTGCCACAATTCGATGGGGATTAATAATCTATAGGGTGTATATTTTATCCATTATTAATATACACTTTTGGCACATATATATGTTTAATTAGATTGTGCCAAGTACCAAGTTTCGAGCAGTAATGCGGCAGGACTATTTTTATTGTCCATTTTATCAGTTATATTTGTTCTTTATACATGTCATCCATACACACTTTTTAATATTTCGCTAGTAGATGGTTTTAGTATAATTAATTAATAAAGTTGTATTTAACAGAAATATATACAGATCAACTATCCTTCCTATTCTTTATCCATGTGAGTGTCCCATATAATCATTTCTTGTCCTTTCTGTTGGATTCTGTACCAGATTATTAATGATTGGGAGCACCCTTCTCACAGATATACAATATTTTCATTGAAATTACATTAAGATGTATATCTGATGAGAAGTATTATGGAATTCTTGGTGCAGTGTTTTCTTCCAGTTTTGTAATACTATCTTGTTTGAATTCAATCAGAGAAAGCAAATGCAATGATGGCAAAGTTACGACAATTGAAAATGTGGACTGTTGTGAAGGGATCATTACAAAATAGACTGGAAATGACTGGAAATGAATGTTAGTGCTATAAATAGTAATATAGGAGCTCAAAGTGACATTATTGTACCTCTTTTTCACAATTTTTAGTTAGATCCAGAACCAAAACCAAAAGTTAAACCTTTCGCAAAACTTCTACACACTGGTAGCAAAACCGAAAAATGAAGTTGGGTTAGAACCGACACTGGTTTTGAAACCGAAACATGAAAGTCAGCGTACATCTCAAATATATACTTACAATATATATATACTTACAATATATATATATATATATATATATATATATATATATATATATATATATATATAAAGAGAGAGAGAGCAAAACAGAAGGGATAGGGCGCCACATAGCATAATACTGTATTTTTAGAGGCACTAATACAGTGACTGTTCCACAAGCCCAGAAATGACAATCTCCACGTGGATATACTGGAGTAATAGTGTAAGATACCAGAGTAATCAACAGTCAGTGAGAAAGATGGAAATACATAGAGCGAACACCACTCTAAAAAAGCACCAACACCTTAATTGTGCAATATGCGTACCAGATATAAAAGCTTTGTAGCTTATCTGTTTATACACCTTAAAACGCCAACACCTCATGCATATTATATATGCGTACCAGAGAAAATATCTTTAAAGCTTATCTGTATCATTTGCAGCAAACAGCTTCCATCAAGCAGAACATCTGTGTTGGACCAACACAGTGACTACTAAGTTTCTTATCTCCTCGTTCAGCTACATGTTGAGTTTTTCTAACTATACATGAAATTCCAATGAGTCTTCCAGAGAGAACGCCAAGGCCACAGCTTTGACTTCTTTATTTAGAGCCACTGTTTCAACTCTGTCACGTTCATCAGCACTTCTGTAAGAAAGAGTTTGTTCATCCTCATGGAGCAGTTGTTCAAGCTCTTCGTGCTTTACAACCTCTCTTATTGTGTGTCTATTGATGAACCATTTTTGTTTTAAAACAGCAATTTCCTGGTCTTTCTCTACTGCTACCTCTTTAAGAGTTCTCACCTAATTTACTCTTTCTTCATATGACATATGACACTTGCAACTCATCTTTCAAGGATTGAAAAACACCATTTTCCTGCTCTCTCTGCTGCAATCTCCCTGCAGTTTCTCTAAGAGTCAATATATATTTTCCTCTTTCCTCTTATTATTTTTGCAACTCATACAAATGGTGACTTGAATTCCACAACTCTTTTTCAAGTTTGTAAAAGTTTTATCCATGAGGTCAAACTCTTCATTGGCCCCACATAATCTGCTTCAGGTTTTTACAACAGATTTTCCAATTTCATCTCCCCCTTGCAAACTTCAGTGCAGGTTTTCCAAATATTCGTGCTGGGACTGAACGTCAGACACACTTTCTTGCAAACTTTCTTTTTGACACACAATATTATTTTTCTTGCCCATCTTTAACTTTACTAAAGTCAATTTGTACTGGCAACAATTTCTTTGTTCTACTGCAGTCTTTAAACAACAATGTTTAACTTTCCATACATCTACCACTTTCCACAGGCAATTAACAAAACAAACAGATACTTTAGCATTCCACACAGACAAATAGCAAACGTCTGTGCATAGGATCTTTCCCCAATCACACCCAACTCACAACTTAGCGAATGTCCAGGTGTGGCACTAAAACAACCAGAAATTCTTACAATTTTTGTTTTCTCTGCAAAACAAAACAGGTGCTGAACAGTTCACAGTTATATTGCTTTTTTCTCTGCCTCTCCACAGACAAAATATTTGCTTTTTCTGCAACACAGCAATGTTCCCATTCCAACTGATAGCTTTATAACAGTTTGGTGAGTGTGATAGTGGTATTCAATATGTTTCCACCATTGCATCTGATTGGCTGGGTTGACAGCTGTGCTTTGGCTGTCCTTTGCAATCCAGCTTCTGATGCCACTTGTGACATGGGCACACTTCTGGG
Organism: Mixophyes fleayi; assembly: GCF_038048845.1. NCBI lineage: Eukaryota > Metazoa > Chordata > Amphibia > Anura > Limnodynastidae > Mixophyes > Mixophyes fleayi. The sequence goes on from NC_134409.1 coordinate 94,203,611, forward strand.
GATGCATACATGAACAACGTCTTGCTGAATAAACTGTGCTTTTATTGTTCACTTCACAGATAACTAGCAAACTCTCTATCGGGATGATACCAGGAAACCTAACACTAGCTAGACACAGTCCTTCTGTCTAGACACTGGCCACTATCTGGGATCAGTCACACTGTACAAATGCACAATTCAGGTTTTTATACTTGACACTTCTCCCACAGCCCTAGCTTGATGTACAGGTGACACTTCCAGGCGTTCTCTGCAGGTGTTCTGTAATTACTCTTTAGTGCAGACATACTATTAAAGTAATCTCATCGTTTTCCAAAAAGCATTGTCTATGCGATTTGTGTGGTTCCAAAGCACAAGCAATTTATTTAGAAAAAGCAAAAGTTTAGTAGTTCAATAAATAAGTACAGTACAGCCGATACATGATAGATACATACATACGTTGCACCCGCTGAGCTCTCTGCTGGATCCAGCTAGACAGTCCTTCAGTCCTGAAGACTGTGGTCAGAGTGACTGCAGCTGATTCCAGGGAGCTGCATATATACATTTGGTTTTACAGTAAATACATTACAGGTGACTTGGCAAGTTTCCATAGGTTCAGGCTTGAGGAAGGTCCAGTGTAATGCAGTCCATAGGTCAGTTCCAACAACCCCCTCAAAGGGTGGGGGTCAGCTCTCCAGATGATGCATTCCAACTTTCCCACCAAAAATCCAGTTTAAACTAGTTTATTTACATTACACAGACAATATCATTATAACCATTTATTCCCTATCATCGACAACTAAAGTACGCAATGTGCGATCCCTTCAATGAATGAAACGGACAACTGCGGATAAATAAATGATTAGAATGATACCAAACAGGACATGCTTCCCGTCACCTGAACTTTAGATATCACTAAAGTGTACATATAACCTTATAATATATAACTATAAACCAAATAACATCTGTGGATTGGAACTATTTTAGATATGAAATATATATATGTGAATGTGTAAGTGAGAGTGTATGCGTGCGTGATTTATCGTGCGATTACACCATGTGTCATGGCGTACACTTCGCAATCGCACAGTAAAATAATATTAATCAATATACTTTCTTTCATTCAATTATACGACTTTGACAATACCTTCAGCTTTGCTGTTAGCTGTGAAGAAAGACACTTTCAAAACATGTACGTTTAATCACACTCTAAACTATAAAAACATACGTCCTCCACCTGATTGTCTTTGAACTAAGTACTCTGTTGTATAAGAGTGTAGTGTGTGCAGTCTTGCTTTGCAGACTGTCAGCTGAGTATCTAATTCTTCATCTTCCTATATATATATATATATATATATATATATATATTTATGTTTATATGTTCATATGTGTATATATATGGATATATAGAAAAAAATTCCACACACACTAATTTCCGAATATATTAAAAAGTGCTACAATGCTGTGACAGATTGAAATTTGAGGTGCAGATGCTGGTGCACATTTTAAGCAATAAGACCATATTTATATAGTATATAACTAAATACAGATATAAGCTAAATTCTGAAGTAATGTGAATGATATAATATGATTTCTAGAATAAACATGAGGTTCATAGTGCACATTTTGATTAAGCTGTTGGCGACCATTTATCATGTCAATGTGAACTCATTAAGTTGGGCTTCTACATTAACAATTTTATCATTTTATGTGGGACTTGGCTCTAAACTACACGCAGCATTGGTAGGAGTCAGACTATGCCGCTCTGGTTATAAACACCTATGGATAGATGTTACTAGAAATTCAAAAAAGGATCAGTGAACCAAATATGATGTTTTTCACAGTATGCCAATAAGAGATTCGTGGAGCTAGACAATTCTGAACATCCCATTTCAACTTTAATTTTACTTGTTTTAAAGACATTCTTTAAAATTATGTGTCAATTAAAGAAAATATAAAATGTTTTTTGAATACTATCCAACATATTATAATAAAAAAAGTAATTAGCAGCTTCAATACAATGAGAATGTTAAAAGACAGTATATATTTTATTTTGCATGTAATCAAATAATACACTTTATCCCAAATAAAATCTTCACAAAATTTTGCCACATCTGTGGAAACATTTTTTTTTTTATAAAAAAAAAGCCTACATCAGGAAGAAGTGGGTTTGGAAAAAAACAACTATGTTTTTCGATAAGTTGCAGCGAGAAAGTAATGTAGGATAGAAATCCTGGGAGTGTCATTAAATGCATATTTAATTTTTTAAATTCCTTTTGAGTAAATCAGCAGAATTCACAGCCTCCTGCAATATTGTTTTCAAATTCTCATGACATGCAGTGGTTGGATCATATTGCAATGTATCATAAAAGGAATGGACACAGTGTAAGCATAAACCTTCATTAAAATATGCTTCTTTGTATATCATGATCACTCTGTCCCCCTTGACAGCCTCTTTAATACGATTTGCTTAAGTTCTTACATATGTCAGGGCTGATTTTTTCTGTCTTTGCATTATATTTTTCTTTCTTAGAAAGATCCAGCTTCTTCAGGTTATTAAAAATAATTTGTAAAAAAAGAGTCAATAGGACCCTCATAATTGTTAGAAAAACTAGAGTTATACTTCAACATATTAAAATTTGATTTACGTGCCACACCCAAATTAATGTCTTGTGGGAAAGTAAATGTACCAAAGTTAGCATGCTAATAAACTTATTTAAATCAAAATATAAATAAAAATGAGTAGAAGTATGAGTAGGAACAATGCTTTTTAGCCCATAAATAAATATGAAACATATTAAGTTTTATATTAGAAATGTTATAAATACCAATATCACAATTGTTTTGTCCTCTGGTGTGTATCTTTACCTTTTTTTAGTGTACTTCAACAAAACAAACACACGCAGATAAAAGTATGTAAATTGCTATTGACACAAAGCAAAGAATGGGTTTTATTATCATGTGCAGTTGATGTTTTGCACTTATATTATAATTGCAACTCAAGAACAGAGTTTAAATGCCAGTGCATAAGGGCTCTTAACTACATTGGTTGCCTTTTATTCCTAGAAATGTTAGGGGCATATTCAATTGTTCCCGTTTTCCACGGCGTAAAAAGTATTACCGTTATTACGGTAATACTCTGAGGTTAAGACACAAGCAAATCCGAAATAACGTTATTTAGGCGCATTATTACCGTAATGACGGTAATAGTATGTGTGCCGCGTTACTTTGGCCAGTAACACCAACAATTGAATATGCCCCTTAATGTCCTACAATTTATGTTTGAAACAATGTATATTACAAATATTTATAAAAATTTCCGAGTTGATCTCTGTGCTTTTTAACAGACAAACTTTAATACTTCTTTAAACTAATAAATCTTCTAAATTTCACAATTTTTATAGTTACAAAATCATTATTTAAAGTTTAAATTAATGATTAACCAATAATAGAACATCCACACAGAGTTTACATACAATTATATTGGACAATGTGAGAACAGAATTACACAATGTGCTATACAAATGTACAGATCACAAAATGTTTATACATAATGAATATTTGCAAAAATATACAGGATCATATCAGTTTGACAATAGAATGACAGGCTGGTACATCATGAGGAAGACCCTTTCTCAAGAGTTCTGCCTGACCCTCCACAGTTTAATGCACAGTTTGGCGCTGAAAACAATGCCATAAGCCGGCTGTTGTAAGCGAGTTACAGTTGTCATAGCAACATGAATTGGCACTGACTCTCAGGTCACCAGGGCAATACACACAACTAATACACACAGACATTTATTTTAAAACGAATATTAAAAACAATTTAACCATAAGTATTATTTATAATAACCATAAGGTGATCAATACTCATTTAAATAGCTACAGTCCAGTGTGCAGACACTGCATAACTTCCATCAGCATTTTTCAGTGCCATGGTGAATGTGAGCTTTTCTTAAAAAATAAAACAAAAAAAAAACAAGAATGAAAATATTTTTGCAGTAAATTGACAAAATGAGTATTACAATAATTTAACAGTGTAATAATTAGTGACTTGTGGGCAGGGACTGCCAGGGTGCCGTGGTATTTCTCGGTGGGCCCCAATGCCAATGGCTCCGCCCTCTTCGTTGGTGGGGCGGGGCACTAAAAAAAAAGAACATTTGGCAACAAAAACAGCACCTGGCACCCCCCTCCCTGCTCTGTTTTCACTGAATGATGGGTGTGACGTCATCATGCCCGACATTCAGTGAGGAGTGGTGCAGAGACGAGCCACAAGAATGAAGACAAAAGACAGAAGAGAATAGAAGAAAGAAGCCAATAAAGTTAAGTAAAGGAATGGAGGCAAGGGGGGGGGAGCAGAATGGCACAGGGTGATGAGTGGGGGGGGAGCAGAATGGCACAGGGTGATGAATGGGGGGGAGCAGCAAGGCACAGATTGATGAAGGGGGGAGCAGGATGGCACAGAGTGATGAAGGGGGGAGGATGGCACAGAGTGAGGAAGGGGGCGTAGATGGAGGACACAGAGTGAGGAAGGGGGGGAAAGCAGCACGGCACAGAGTGAGGAAGGGGGGAGCAAAGGCAGCATGGCACAAGGTGATGAAGGGGGGCCAAGAGAAGGGTGGAGCAAAAGCAGCATGGCACAGTGTGATGAAAGGGGGCCAGTAGAAGGGGGTGCAAAAGCTGCATGGCACAGTGTAAGAAAGGGGGGCCAGGTGAAGGAGGGAGTAAATGCAGCATAGAGAGCACAGTGTGGGGATGAAGGAGCACAGTAATATGTGTGTGATGGCACATGGGGCTTGTGGCAATGCAATGTGTGTGATGGCACAGGGGGCTTGTGGCAATGTAGTGTGTGTGTGATGGTACAGGGGGCTTGTGGCAATGTAGTGTGTGTGTGATGGCACAGGGGGCTTGTGGCAATGTAGTGTGTGTGATGGTACAGGGGGCTTGTAACAATGTAGTGTGGGATGGCACAGGGGGCTTGTGGCAATGTAGTGTGTGTGTGTGTGTGTGTGTGTGTGAGGTAGGTGGTGGCTAATTAATGGGTGCTATTTTATTTATGGGGTGATGGTGGGGCCATTTAATTTAGTAGTGGGGACTATTAATTTAAGATGGGGTGGTTTGGGTACTATTAATTGAATGTGGGGGTGAGTTTGGGGAGAATGAGGTAAATTTATTAAATGTGAATATGAATTATTTAATAGCAGTGACAGTTGCCGGAAATAGGTATATTTATTAAATGTAAATACTATTAATTTATTACTGGGGCTGTTTGGAGGGAGAGAAATAGATTTGTTTATTAAATGGGAATACTACTACTTTAATGTTGGGGTTGTTTAGAGGGATATAGATCTATTTATTAAATGGAAATACCATTATTTTAATGTTGGGGCTGGAGGAAGGCCTAATTATTAATCGTGGGTTCTATTGACTTAATTCTGGGGCTAGTTGGAATTTTCTAAATGTACCCATTTTTTTTCCAAATCGGGCCCCCAACATTCCAGGATCCAGACAAGCTGCAACTAAAGAAACCAGCAGCCACGGGTGCCAAGAACAGGTAGGAGAGAGTAGGACAGCCTGTCAAATGTTCTGATTCTAGTGGAACAATCCCAATTTTTGGTCACTGGGGCAGGTCAAGACTGTGTAATCTTTATATGCAGACTGCATTCTTTATATACTACACTATTGTGCTAGCTATCCTTCGTGGGCTTACCACATCCTCTCTAGTGGTTTGGCTACGCCTCTCTAGTGGCTTGTCACACCCCCTCTGGTGGGCCTCTACCATTGTATTCCCGCTGTGGGCCCTTCATGCCCCAGTCAGACACTGCTCGTGGGTATAGTATAATATTAATCTGGTCTGTTGCTAAAACATGTAAAATTGGGGATTTATTGAAAGCTAAACATCAAGTATTGGGTTCTTGAATTTCAGTCATAGCAATTTCTCCCCACAAATCTTCCCAGGTTTGAAACTTCATTATAAAACACGGTATTAAGTAGTGATGAGCGTTTACATCTTTTTTGGGGATACTTCACTTAAGGCTTTTAGGTGATTACAGAATTTGAAGGACCATGTTGTAGACACTGCCAACAAGTTTATAAAAAAAGGATGCTTCTAGTATGTCATGTTTTCTTTATCAACAACAGCCAATTGGCATGTATCCATGTGCACATTGTGTACAATGTGGTTCTCTACTTAAGTTTAGACTTTTGCTCTTCTTATTCTAGAAAGAAATATAACATTAGGAGTTTTGTTAATTGTTTGTCTACATTTTGAAATGCCCATGTGGTAAACTATACACGTGGAAAACATGTGTTGGAACTAGTGATATGTGTACAGGTTATATAAATTCACCAATAGCCAAACTGTAGGCCCCCATTTTTGACAATTCACAAAAACTGACATTGTGTTGCAAGAAACAGCCCCATGGCATAAAACCAGTGTAAATGAGTAAAATCAGTTGCAAGATGTCTCACAAAATTGAAAAAGTTTTTTCCTCATTTGCGCTATGCCTTCTGGTTATAAATGTAATTTTGGGTGAGGGGACTTGTACCATAATGTATATCTACCTAGAGTGTGTCCAGCATTATGTCCATGAATGTGTAGCGCCTGCAGGGAACAGGACAGACGCACACAAATATCTTACTTTAAAAACGATGGCCACCTCCTGTCCGCTTCCGAGTCACCCCAGTCGCTCTCCTATCCCAGCAGACAGAAACCGAACCTCTGTCACCTCACACCACTTCCCTCTACGGAAGAAACAGAAATTAAGGCTGTGCCTACCAGGGAAGGACTGTCCGAGACCACGGCAATGAGCAGAGACACTCAAGCCAATCTCGCTTGCCGCCAACTCGATTTGTTCTTGCCAAGGGCGCGGGACTACAGGTACTTGGGACCAGGAATAGTCACACTCCAAATACTCTACTCACCTCTCGGTGTGGGACTAACCAGAAGTAGGAATAGAGCGTTATACTCACCAGGCACTCCAACTTCCGGTCCCTGCTCTTCTGCTCCTCTCCGTCACCTGTGGTAGACAGACACAACACAGCCTCCTTCTACTCTACAAGCGAGGCTAGTATGTACAACCCACACAACTGGCAATAGTTAACAACAGGTGGCCCGACCCTAAAACAAACTAACTAAAGGTCAGGAACACAACTTTACTATAAATTGGGTGTAGTGTACTTCCTAAACCTCCTCCCTCTACCAATGGGGAACACCAGCCGGTGTTCACGTTCTAATCTGGAGTGCTGATTCTAAACCCTCACCCAGGTCATACCGAGAAGACTATCTCCTCGCTATGGGCTCACCCATGGAATCTCAAGGACCAGTCGCTACTTGCACGATTGAGGCTCACTGGAGCAGCGCACCACCAGAGCGGCAGCTTCCACACGGAACCGCCAGTCGTCACTACCGAACTCGAAACGGCTGCCTTCACCCAAGTGGAACACCGCCCCAATCCGGAACTGCCAGGGACCCTGCTGGAACTTAGACTGGAACACCCAAATGGAACCACAGAATGCCCCCTGGAACTCAAATGGGCTGTGCTGCACTGCCAGTGAGGTGCTCTGGAAACCAGCATAACCCCAGGGACCTACGGGACGGGAAGACTACCATGTGTTCTTCCCTAACTGTGTGTGCTCCTAACTACCCCTTGTCCACACAGATACAGGTTATAACAGGAAAACAGTAAAGAAACAAGAGACCATCCTTTAATGGGGGCCTGACGTCTTGCACCTGTGAATAAACACACACAGCACAACCAAATACAATGTACAATACCGTATTCGCCGTACAGGCGGAATAAGACTCTGCTGCTGTATCTGGAAGGTTGATCACGTAATGCGCACCTCTGTTAGCTAACTAGATGGTTTAGTATAGCACTGACAGGAGCCTTCTGCTCTGCTGTTACCTAGGACTATCACCTAGCTTACTCACAACACACTGGGACTATACCCTTTCTAATTCAGGGCCTTGTGGCCTTACCTACAGGGCCTTGTGCCCTGTCTATGGGCCTTATGCCTCCTCTGCCTTGGGCTCTGAGCCCACTAACTAGGGCCTTGTGCCCTTTTAACTATGGACTTCAAGCCCCCTAACTAGGCCTTATGTCCTACCTAACTATGGGCTCTAGCCTACTAACTAGGGCTTTGTTCCCTTTACTGTTACTAATTACCTATATGGGCCTTGTGCCCAATTAACCCTGGGCCTTGTGCCCCTATCTGCAGCCACGGGCCTATTGTCTGACAGGACCCACGGGCCTTGCGCCCGTCCTACCTACGCAGGGTATACTTACCTGCTCTGGATACACAGGATACTCAACTTGGTCCCGCAGTCTTCTTTTCCGAGTCTTCCAGACCCTCCAGCCGGTGGTGCCTCTTTTTCGGTTCGGTGCGGGGCTTCCAGCGGCTCTCTGGGCGGAGGCACTCTCAGCCCTTACAAGGGCTGCCCGCCGACATCTCCAGCACTGTCCTCCTGCTGTCTTCTGGGTGGGGGCGCTCTTAGCCCTTACAAGGGCTCCCCGTCGACGTCTCCGGTGTTTTCTTTCAGTGACAGGCTAGCTCTTTGCCCTGACAAGGGCACCCTGCCACTTCCGCCGTTTTCTGCTTGATCCAGCGCTCCGGACGTCCCACGACGTCATCTTCTCTCTCCGCCGGAGAACTTCTGGCAAGATGGCGCCGCCCGGTGGCTTAAATAACCGCTGGTGCGAGCGCTGATTAACTCACTGCGGCGCCAATAATTTAAATGGCTGGAGGTGAGTCACCTGCCCACTGATGCCTGGACCTGCAGGGAATAAAGAAGAAGCGAGGTACTCACCGGCGCTGGAACGCAGGAACGGAGAGTAAACTATTCCTTCCTTCTTCACCCTCTTCACGGGCACAGCAGCAACATTCGGATCCATCTTCGCCCTCTTCACGGGCACAGCGTGGCACATCTGCACAAATGCATTTGTACGCAGAAAATTATTCCGAAACATTGCATTCAGATCTTTTAAATTACGAAGACACTGCATCATAACTCTTAGGCAACAATTCTGAACAACCTCAAAGAAATCCATGTATGCTGGAATTGTAACCTTTTATGTGGCTGTGAATTATCAATGCTGATTAGATGTTATATTTGAGGAATAGCAAACAAAGTTAAATTATATTTTTCTCTTATGTATCCAGAACCAATTCCCTTGAAAATGATTTTATGAGAATATTTTGTTTCAAAAACTCATACTGGGTTAATATTAGAGATGGGCGGGCTCGGTTCCCCGAGAACCGAACCCACCCAAACTTTGCCTATCTGAGCACCGAGCCGAGCAGGCTCGGTACTCTCCCGCCCGCTCGGATTCCAAATCGAGGCCGAACGTCATTGTGACGTTGTCAGATCTCGGGGCTCGGTTCTCGCGATATTTGAAAATCATAAATACCTGCCTCCAAAGCAATCCATCGCCATTTGACAGAGTGAGACAGCAGGGTGTAGTCACAGGCTGATTAGAGTAGGGACAGAGAATACAATTCTGATAACAATTCTGATTACAATTTTGATTACAATTCTGATAACAAATGATAGAGAAGAGAGGAGGATAGAGGAGTCTTTTTTTTTTCAATATTTGGCACTACAAGTGCTTTGGGGTGTCCCCCATTCTTTTGCATTAATATTTCTGGCTGTCAAAAGTACTATTTTTCAGCAGACTAAAAATATAATATTTAGCATTCCAAGTGCTTTTGGGGTGTCCCCCATTCTTTTGCATTAATATTTCTGGCTGTCAAAAGTCCTATTTGTCAGCAGACTAAAAATATAATATTTAGCATTCCAAGTGCTTTTGGGGTGTCCAGCATTCTTTTGCATTAATTTTTCTGGCTGTCAAAAGTCATATTTGTCAGCTGTATCTAAAAAAATTTGTAGCACTACAAGTGCTTTGGGCTCATAATGGATTCAAAGCAGTCCACATATGAGCAGAATCAGCAACCAGGTTCTTTCACCAGTCCTGATGGTAGTGTTCCCAGTACGTCATCTGGGAAAGGCGATGTCAAACTACACAGTCTTTTAAAATCAGTCAAAAAAACACACACCAAAAAAACATTTACCATGTTGAAGCGCAAAAGAAGTGTAATGCAATGTGAAATGTGTTTTATATTCATACTGCCATTGTATTGCTATGATGTATTCACTTTACACTGTGATTTTTCATGCAATAGTGATGTAGAAAAGTTTACATGTGTGTGTGCATATGTGAGTTAGGTGCGAGTGAGATTAGCTAGGCAGCCCCACTAGGTGTAGTTTAGGGTGCCCAGCTAATCGGGGGAGAATTTAATGCCCCCTAGTGGCGTTTTAGTTAAACCTTTACCTCAGTGAATAGAGGAGGGGTCACCTAGAGGGTAAGCTAGAAGTTTCTGGAAGTTACATAAACTGGTTACCATGGTGTGCCCTGGATGAGGGGGAGAACTCCATGTCACTATAGAGAACCCAAGATAGAGGGGGACACTTCGCATGGAAGAGACCCTGGAGGAGGGTAGCTACACAGAGGCATGGTAGCTGTATTGTCAGATCCTGAGGCTGAGAGTACACAGAGTGAAGTGTCAGAGCACAGGAGAAATTATCCCCCGCAGAGGAGGGATGAGCTGCAGTTGAGAGGTACACAGCGTGTGTCAAAGCTGCATGGAGAAGAAGCTGCCTGCCTGTAAGCATCCATGTGAGTGCCCCTGCAGACGAGGGTGATCTGCAGTGAGTATGGAGTGTAAGAGACCTATGATTTATGTTATTTAACATCTGGATAACATTAAGAACTGTGCAGGAGGAGTAATAAGATATTTGCAACCATATTCGTATTGCTCATTAAGAACTGTGCTGGAGAGAGTAAGGAGAAGTATATATTTTTCTTTATTGCTGCAACCATTATGATTATCGTGCTGAGGAAGAGGAGTGTAAATAAAGTGTTGAGTTTGTTATAGAGATGGTCTGGCGCCCAAATTATTGTGACTTTTATTACACTGCACCATAAAGTGACATTACCTGTGTCCTGCTAACTACAAAGAAACACCTGCATGTGCAGGGACCCCCTGATCATTTACACCCATGCCCATCAGCTAGCCAGGGCTTGAGAAGGAGGTGCATTGTGTACCCTTTGCACCTCATACTACACACAGTGACAGGGGGTTACATAATGGCGCCCAACGTGGGGCTCGAGCACAACAGATGGAGCAAGTGCTTGCAGGACACAGGGACTGAGTGCAGTGTGCCCAGCCGGAGTAACACCCTTGGGACACCATGTCTGACCGTCTCTAGGTGCCCAGGAGACCAAGGGTAATGAGGAGAAGGTGAAACAAGTTGTTTGCTGAGTAATTCTGTTCGGGACAGTATATGGAGCAGCAGTGTGCTTGTTGCTGAGACTTGTAGTGCCACTTAACCCAGCTGAGTGGGAAGCAAAAGAAGAAAAGGTTCAATGTGTTAGGTAAAATTACAATGCAGTCTGTATATTGCCTTTCCTGAGGATTTGGGGAGCAAAGAGAGGCAGACTGTGCAAGTGACGACTGTATATTGCCCTTCCAGAGGATTAGGGGGAGCAAAGAAAGGCAGATCGTCCACTTTGAAGAGAAAGGGGGGAAGGCAACCCCGCTGGTCAAATGCCACCCCTGCATATATTGCTGAGATGTATTTGTTGGGAGGGGTCCACGTGAGCCACCTGTCTCTTTTTGACCCAGGAAGGGGGAGACATGGGCAGGCACGGGCAGGTGCTACATTGCTTTGGCATAAAGCCACATTTGAATGTACATTGAAAAAACAAACAGGACACCTGTGACTCACATGTTTACATCCATTGGGAGTGTTGTGGGGTATGCAATGTGAAATGTGTTTTATATTCATACTGCCATTGTATTGCTATGATGTATTCACTTTACACTGTGATTTTTCATGCAATAGTGATGTAGAAAAGTTTACATGTGTGTGTGCATATGTGAGTTAGGTGTGAGTGAGATTAGCTAGGCAGCCCCACTAGGTGTAGTTTAGGGTGCCCAGCTAATCGGGGGAGAATTTAATGCCCCCTAGTGGCGTTTAAGTTAAACCTTTACCTCAGTGAATAGAGGAGGGGTCACCTAGAGGGTAAGCTAGAAGTTTCTGGAAAGTTACATAAACTAGTTACCATGGTGATAACCCAGCCCAGCCTGTGAGACTAAGTGAGAGGAGGAGGGAGAGAGAAGACACAGGAGAGGAGAGATGTAGCTGGGGACTAGGGATGGAAGATCCCAGGCTTCCCCAGCATTCCCTGGAAGTCTGAGCATGGTGACTGCACCAGGGCAAAGAATGTGTGCCCTGGATGAGGGGGAGAACTTCATGTCACTATAGAGAACCCAAGATAGAGGGGAACACTTCGCATGGAAGAGACCCTGGAGGAGGGTAGCTAGACAGAGGCATGGTAGCTGTATTGTCAGATCCTGAGGCTGAGAATACACAGAGTGAAGTGTCAGAGCACAGGAGACATTATCCCCCGCAGAGGAGGGATGAGCTGCAGTTGAGAGGTACACGGCGTGTGTCAGAGCTGGATGGAGAAGAAGCTGCCTGCCTGTAAGCATCCATGTGAGTGCCCCTGCAGAGGAGGTTGATCTCCAGTGAGTATGGAGTGTAAGAGACCTATGATTTATGTTATTTAACATCTGGATAACATTAAGAACTGTGCAGGAGGAGTAATAAGATATTTGCAACCATATTCGTATTGCTCATTAAGAACTGTGCTGGAGAGAGTAAGGAAATGTATATATTTTTCTTTATTGCTGCAACCATTATGATTATCGTGCTGAGGAAGAGGAGTGTAAATAAAGTGTTGAGTTTGTTATAGAGATGGTCTGGCGCCCAAATTATTGTGACTTTTATTACACTGCACCATAAAGTGACATTACCTGTGTCCTGCTAACTACAAAGAAACACCTGCATGTGCAGGGACCCCCTGATCATTTACACCCATGCCCATCAGCTAGCCAGGGCTTGAGAAGGAGGTGCATTGTGTACCCTTTGCACCTCATACAACACACAGTGACAAGGGGTTACAGAAGTGTAGCTGAGGAAAAGTTAAGTGGCGATAAAAAAAAAATTGCCAACATGCCATTCTACACACGCAGTGGCAAAGAGAGAATGAGGCCTTCACCTTTGTTTATTAGTGGCAGGTCAAAAAATGTTACCAAGCCTAAAAGTGGTGCACAACTACTGTTACGCGTCAAAGCCGAGCTGCAAGATAACAGTAAGGCATTAGAGAATAATGTTTGCTCTGAATCAGAAATGACACCAATCCCTGTAGAGAGTCTATCCAACAGTGGGATGTCTAATCGTGAGCATTCTGTTAGTGTACCCATAAAGAAGGGCCTTTTCAGCAGTTCTGCTGATGTGTGCCTGAACAGCTCGAGTGTAGCCGGTGATACACCAAGTGAGGATGACACTTTGTCTTTAGAAGAGGATGTGGGGGAGATTTGGGTATCCGACGATGAGAATGCGGTTGATTGTGTAAGTCTTGCAGCAGTTGGCACCAGTGGCAGCAGTTCTGGCACATGAGGTTCTGGGACCAATATGCACTTTGCAAACACAAGCAGGGATGACGCAGGGGGCAGAGCACAACAGTTTAACATCTGGGCTGGTTTGAAAGATTTTTAAAAAAAATGTGTGACCTTGACCATAACTCCAACCAATCCTACTATTAACATGTAAAGGAGGGTGGAGGGCCTATCAGGGATTAAACTGTATTTTTACTAATTTGCTCTCATAAGATTTGGGTGTAATATACACCCAAAGACGAGTGCTCAATTGATGAAGAGGAAGACAAGCAGGCTTGTCTATAGAATTTGCAAGACCAAGTAATTTGAATTCCAAAAGTCGTGCACAACTACTGTTACGTGTGTAAGCCGAGCTGCAAGAAAACACTAAGGCCAATCCCTGTGGAGAGTCCATCCAACAGTGGTATGTCTATTCGTGAGCATTCTGTTAGTGTACCCATAAAGAAGAGCCCTTTCAGCAGTTCTGCTGATTTGTGCCTGAACAGCCCGAGTGTAGCCGGTGATACACAAATTGAGGATGCAACTTTGGAATTAAAAGAGGATGAGGGGGAGATTTGTGTGGGCGACGAGGCCGCTAATGATGATGTTGATGATTATGATGCAGACAGATACCAAACTGCCTTTGTCAATATCTTTTAATATTCTAATTCTACAGTCCATGCAGGCTGCTTTTTTTCTATTCAACTACAAGTGGAGGTCAGGGGGGTCATAGACAGCAACCAAACTACCTTGGTCCATTTATTTTTTAGATTGTTCAGTCTATCCAGGCTGATTTTTTTCTATACAAATACAAGTGGAGGGCGGGGAGGGGGGCTATAGAGACAGAAACCAAACTGCCTTGGTCCATTTCTTTAGATATTTAACTATAAGTGTAGGGTGTAATATACACCCAAAGATGATGGCTGCATTGTCATAATGCATAGATGGAGAGGAAGACAATCTGGTTTGTGTGTATAATTAATGAAGGCCTACCTACCAGGAATTAAACTGTTTTTTTGAAAATGTATTAGATTTACAATTACATGACTTATCCAAGAAACAGGTGGAGCACTAAATTTGGTTATTTTATGCCCAAAAACATTGATTTTCCAACAAAATAGCAAAACAAAACCAAACAAAACTAAAACCAAAACACACAATGGTGGTTTTGCAAAACCAAAACCAAAACACGGCGGTAATCCAGATCCAAAATCAAAAACAAAACCAAAACAGGGGGGTCAGTGAGCATCTCTAGTTAATATAGAAAAAGAGTAGCACCACCCTATTAGCAAAAGCACCGTGGAGTGGTGGGTGGCTTCAACATACATTTGCAAATGTGTGCAACTAAGACTTTTGCATTTTTATCTACAGTAGAAATAGCAGATCTGTTGCTGGCTATAGCAGTGTGCTGGGGGTATTTGTCTGTGTTTGTTCCTTTTAGGATAACCCCACCCTTTCATGCACCTGATATAGCCTATAAATTGATTTGAGCAACTTCCATTTTCTTTATTTTCTTTAATATAGAAAAGGTGTCAGCTGCTGTCACTTTAAGCCTTGCAGCTGAATTAGGGAAAACTATCTTCTTATTTTACTGATAGATGAAATTAAAGGCAATTAATCAAGTGGAATTAGCTGTGCGAAGATTTGGAAGGTGTATATATAAGAGAATTATTAGATCAATAACATACTGCTTCAGAAAAGAAATCCAGAGAGATAATAGCACTGGGCGTTCTCACAGTTCAGGAACCCTGGATTCAGAATGACGTTAGAGTTTGAGTACTGGAATGTCTGTAGGATAGCAGCCGTCCCATAAAGAAATTTGTTGAGATGTATTATATTATTTTGGGGCATGTAACAATATGCTTATGTGTTTTGTTGTAAGGCTATTGAATGAAAGTTATATACATATAAAGCACTGTCACCCAGAAAAACATGAAACACCTACTATTTTTACACATCACACACATAAAGCAGGTGTGATTAAACCATCCAGTGTTTTTTTATTTTGGTTTTGGCAAAGCCAGGCTAGTTTTTCTTTGCTGTTTTGCTTATGTATTTGGATTTCACCCAAAAAATTAAATCTGATGAAAAAATGCTATTCACATTTATAGTCTATTTAAAAATACTTTTGTATTATTTGAGTGAGCTCCTGTTTGTGCCAACGTAATTTCACTCTACATTCCACTTTGTTGATGGAAGCAGTAACCCAGTGTAGTATAGTCACAATAGATAATTTGTGACTTTGTTTCTGTGTAATTTGAGTAAAATTAAGATAACTAAAACTCCAGATCCAGATGGCATACACCCAAGGGTTCTTATAGAGCTAATCTCAGAATTAGCTAGACAGACAAACATACAGTCAATGACCCTTCCACAGGTTCACCTACAGAAAGCTTGTTACGTATTTTACTTCCTCTAGATAGTCAAGTTTGATCGTCTTATCGCTATGGAAGAGTAACAGGCACATATGCTTTCTGGTAATCAAATTTAATCTGTAAATTACTGTCTGTGATTTAATTCTTAATTTTCATAGATTCAGTTTCATTGGGCTCCATACCAGGGAATTGGTGAATAGCAGATGTGGTGCTATTGTTTAAAAAGGAATGAGACCACAACCAGAGAATTATAGACCAGTAAGCCTGACATCAATAGTGGGGAAACTAATAGAAGGTATATTAAGGGACAGTATTCAGGATTACTTGGTGCTCAAAAAGATTATTAGTGGGGATCAGCATGGATTTGTTGGGGATATGTCAACTAATTCATTTCTACGAGTAATTTAGTAGGAACTTAGACCATGGAAGTACACTAGATTTGGTCTACTTAGATTTTGCAATATCCTTTGATACAGTGCCACACAAGAGGTTGGTTTACAAAGTAAAGGAACTGGGTCTAGGAAACAACATTAGTACTGGTTGGAGAATAGGGAACAGAGTTATGACAAATGGAACATTATTTAATTGGTCAAACGTTTTAGGTTGTATACCTCAAGGTTCTGTGCTGGTTCCACTCCTTTTTAATATATTTATTAATGACCTTGTTCATGGTTTAAAGAGCAAATTTTCCATTTTTCCAGATGACACTAAACTTTGTAAGGTAATAAAATCAGAGCAAGATGCAGTTTCTCTACAGAGGGACTTGAATAAACTTCAGGATTGGGCGGCCAAATGGAAGATGAAATTTAACATAGATAAATGTAAAGTTATGCATTTAGGGATGAAAAACAAGAATGCAATCTATAAATTAAATGGAATAAATTTAGGAGAATCTATAATGGTAAAGGATGTGGAAGTGCTCGTAGACAGTAGACTTAGCAATAATGCTTAATGTCACGCAGCAGCTACAAGGGCCAATAAAGCATTGGCATGCATAAAAAGGGGCATAGATGCAAGGGAAGAAGATGTAATTTTGCCACTATATAAATCTTTGGTAATACATCATCTTGAATACAGAGTACAGTTCTGGTCAACATTCTATAAATAAAGACATGTTCCGACTAGAAAGGGTTCAGAGAAGGGTGACAAAATTAATAAAAGGTATGGAGGCATTAATTTCTGAGAAAAGGTTAGCCAGTTTAGGTATGTTTACTTTAGAAAAGAGGCGTCTAAGAGGGGATATGATTACTATGTACAAATACATTAAGGGTCAATACAGAGAATGTTCATTGGAACTTTTTACCCCAAGGAATGTACACAGGACACATGGTCACTCCCTAAGCTTAGAGGAGAGGAAGTTTTACAACCAGCAAAGAAAGGAGTTCTTTACAGTAAAGGCAGTCAAGATATGGAATTCACTGCCAGGGAAGGTTGTGATGGCAGATTCAATTCATATGGTCAAGAAAGGGTGAGACAAATCTTTAGCAGAAAAGGGTATCCAGGGTTACAACCGTTAATTAAAATGAAGGATAGCAGTGGATCCAGGGAGATATGACTGCAACATTGAATCAGGAGGGATTTTTCCTGATTGATACAGATTGGCAGTTGCTTTACCTGGATCAATTTCAAATACAAGATAGGGATCTCAGGAGGTCCAAAATAGGTTGAACTTGATGGTATGGTGTCTTTTTTTTCAACCTCATCAACTATATTACTATGTTAATCCTTTCCAATCTTTTCTCCTTATCTAAAATATTACAATAGTTAGCATTATAGGTATTTTGAATTAAATTACATCACAAGTTTCCAAAGTAGAAACATTATTTCAATCACCCTGAAGAGGTTCATGGTGTTAGAGACATTTCTTCTGTAATATTATGGAATTGTTAAAAGTGGTAGATTGAATTTAATTCTCACAGTGTTGTTTGGATAGGAATTTTATTGATTTTTGATCATTTACATTTCTGACATATTTATGAGATCAATTCAATATTATTGTATATATGTAAGTTGATCATTGAGGTGAGCATAAGTCTCTGTCTCTTTGATTTTTGATATAAGTATTCTAGTTTAGCATTGTTAGCAAATGTGTATTTTTATATGCTGAGCCAGTAGCAATGATTATTCACTGATGGCTTTATACAATTTATTCATGAACTTTTTTAATTAAGAAAAGAAATGTGGGTCTGTTGATTTCTAGACTTTAGTCAGCCATCTGCAAAGAAAGGAAAAAGCAACTCATGTATAAAGGAAAATAATTCAGGAAACCGTGTTCCCATAATGATATTAACTAATTAACTACTATATACAGTATACCATACCTCATATGTCCTCAGTTTTCCTTGTAATATTGGCATTGTTTTTCCAGACATTCAATTTCCACCTAAAAAAGAAAAACAATTGATAGCAAAGGAAAACAATGTTAGTGAGGACCACAATTTATAGGTTCACAGTGGATAGAAAAGTAGATGGAACAACAATCTAACATTCACCTGTAAGAAGAAACAGGTGAAATGAGGTCAAGCTGTAAATATACTACTGTACAGAAATGTGTTTACAGTACATATAAATACACTATTAGTGAGGACTGCAATTCAAAGGAACAATACTAGTGAGGATCCCAATTCATGGGGAGAGACACAACTGGCAGAACCACAGTTGATAGGTTCACAGCTGACAGAGGCAACAGTTTTGTTAATTAATAGTAAGTAGAACAGTGTCTAAGATGGGTGGTCCATGCACAATAGGTCATCTAGCCTATGGCAATGGATAAAATATCACAATGTGAACAATACTAGTGATGAATATTAATCATGAGCAAGGCCAAAACTGCCAGAGGGTAGGAATTGACAGTTAAAAGGTTGTTACCTTCTGATATAGATGGAAAATCTGACAACATTCAGTTTTTACCAATTGATATAGATGAAGACAAAAATTCTATTCACTTTTCAACAGTTCAGATGGATAGAAACATTATAAAATACAGTAAGACTGTTTTCTTAACAATTGATGTGAATGAAAAATTAATAACTGGTGACTCACTTACCAATTGATATGAACTATAGAATTTCTAAAAGAAGACTTGTTTCTCACCAATTTATATGTACTGTTATGGTAACTGATAATATCAAAAACTTGTTTTCAACAAGAAGAGAGTTCAGACATATTTGGGGAGCATTCATGCCATGTGATAAGAGCAGGCAGTAACGGATAATAGTTTGGGCAACAGTGTGTCAATTTTAAACTTTTCTGAAAATATTCTACATACTTTAGGCCTCATGGAAATAAACAAATTGGACCTGATTCATTAAGGAAAGTAAGACAAAAAAGGAGTAAGTTTTCTCATGGAAAAAACATGTTACAAAGCAAGATTAGTTTATTATTTTGCATGTAAGGAATATACTGGCTGTTTTTCATGTAGCACACAAATACTTGATAGCTTTAATTTTACACTGAAATTTAAAGTTGATCTAGTACATGCCCTATACCAACTATAAATCTGGTATCACATTTTAAATTTACCTCCCCCTCCAATGCAATTTGGTCTGCCAAGGTGCAAAATTACTCCTTTTATTTTTGCTTTCCTTTCCATAATTAATCAGGGACATTGTGACTATTTAAATCCAAGTAAGATACAAACTGAAATCAAACAGCTGCAGAACCTGTATAATTTATATGTGTCAGTAATAAAACAGATAAACTGAGAGCAGAACTGTTTGTTGCCTTTATAAGCTGGCATAGCTTAACCTGGGTTAGGGCAGATCCTATCATCTCCTAAGTGCCATTTGATATATTTGATCATGTCTTACAGTCTTCCAAAATCCTTAGGCAAGTGTTAAAGGATAATTCCATCTTTGTGAACTTTTTTATTTTCAGGTTAAAACAGACCTGGGGGTAAATGTATTAAAGTCCGTTTTTTTCAACTCGCCGGGAATCGGCGAGTTGACAGCTAAAATTTAAATCGGCGCTGCCTTGTAAAGGGAAACTTGCCTTTACAAGGCAGCGCCGCTTTAAATTTTAGCTGTCAACTCGCCGATTCCCGGCGAGTTGAAAAAACCGGACTTTAATACATTTACCCCCTAGAGTGTATGCAGTGTCTATCTGCGCCCAAACCCCAATGAAGTATCATCTATCCTATGTCAGTGGTCTAGCCAACAGTTAGATAGAGGTTACATTTATAGTACAAACCATCTTGTTTTTATTTGGCACATTTTTAACCAAAACAGAAAAACTGGGGCAAATTCCTAAGCATATTCTGTACTAATAACAATGTTTAGATTATCTTCACAGATGTTATGAATGCACAAGTCTCTTCATTCAGTAGTAAGTGGTGGCAATCGTTATTCCAACGATTATAATACCAACAACTAGTATATAGACTATACTAGTATATACATGCAATCTGATGGCTATAACAGCGACATTGTTTAAATTAAGACTTACATTAAAACAGATATGGGACATTTCCGAAGACACTCACATGCAGACTGGTAGAAATCGCAAACATACTGCATGCCGAAACTGTACTTTGACATAAGAAAACAGAGCAACATTGAGGTTTCCGGCAATGACAGGATATTTTTAATGTTGAATCAGTATTTGAAGTGGAAATTTAGGAGTCGTAGTATGGAAAATGTAATGGCAATGTAAGTGAATGGAATTTGATAATTTTACAATGAAGACAGTAGGAGAAGTGGCGGTATACATACATCCATATACCATTTGATACTAAAGTGTACTGTTGCCTTATCTGTGAGGAGTTTGTATGTTCTTATCGTGTTTGCGTGGGTTTCCTCCGGGTGCTCCGCTTTCCTCCCACACTCCAAAAACATACTAGTAGGGTAATTGGCTGATAACGAATTGACCCTAGTCTGTGTGTGTGTGTGTGTGTGTGTGTGTGTGTGTGTTAGGGAATTTAGACTGTAAGCCCCAATGGGGCAGGGACTGATGTGAGTTCTCTGTACAGCGCTGCAGAATTAGTGGTGCTATATAAATAAATGGTAATAATAAGAATAATAAATCTATCTTTCTAAACATTTTTTAATAAATTTAATGCTGATATCTAGCACTCCTATAGAAATGCTCTGAACACTGCTAAACAAGCATACTTCCGATCTCTCATCTATGCTCAGGCTTCTAACCCCAAACGCCTCTTTAACACATTTAACTCTCTTCTGAATCCTCCAGCCCCAAATCCTCCAACTAACATCAGTGCACAGGCTCTACTTCCTATTTCAAGGACAAAATTGATAAGATCAGGCTTGAAATGGTATCATCTCCCTTGACAGGCAATCAATTCAGGCTCAATTCATTTGTAGCACCCTCTGACACTCTCTCTTCATTTGATCCCACAAATAAAGAGGAAGTTTCTACTCTCTTCTCATATTCCTACTCTACCTCCTGTCCTCTTGATCCCATTCCTTCACAAATTGGTATGTCCCTGTCTCCTGTTTTCATTCCCCCTCTAACTAAAATCTGTAATCTCTCTCTTTCTACTGGTATTTTTCCATCACTATTCAAGCATGCAGGGATTACTCCCATTTTAAAAAAACTAAATTCTGACCCTAACTCTCTCGTAAATTAACGCCCCATCTCCCAGCTCCCATGCCCCTCCAAGCTTCTCGAGAGAATTGCCTACACTCGCCTCACACACTTTCTTACAGCAAACAACCTGTTGGATCCTCTTCAGTCAGGTTTTCGCTCTCAACACTCCACAGAGACTGCACTGACCAAGGTTGTCAATGATTTGATCACAGCAAAAAATAATAACCATTACTCTATTCTAATTCTCGTGGATCTCTCTGCTGCATTTGACACTGTTGACCACTCTCTCCTCATACAAACGCTACAATCCCTAGGTCTTGAAGGCACTGTCCTATCCTGGTTCTCATCCTACCTATCTAATCGCTCTTTCAGTGTTAATTTATTTGGATCCACCTCTGCTCCGCTTCCTTTATCAGTTGGAGTACTACAAGGCTCAGTCCTAGGTCCTCTGCTATACTCTATCTACACCACTTCTCTTGGAAAACTAATAAGCTCCTTTGGATTTCAGTATCATCTCTATGCGGATGATACACAAATGTATCTATCCTCTCCTGATCTTTCACCATCTTTGTTGTCTCGCGTTACTGACTGTCTTTTTGCCATTTCATCTTGGATGTCTTCTCGCCAACTCAAACTCAATCTTTCAAAAACGGAATTAATAATATTCCCACCCAAAAACAGAAGCTTCCTGCCTGACATTTCAATTTCTGTTGATAACAAGACCATAAATCCCACCCCGCAAGCACGTAGGTGTAATCCTTGATTCACAACTGTCATTTATCCCCCACATCAACTCTATATCTAAATCATGTTACATACACCTAAAGAACATTTCCAGAATACGCACATATCTGACACAAGACACCGTAAAAACATAAATTCATGCACTCATCATCTCCCAGCATCGACTATTGCAATTCCCTCCTTACTGGTCTTCCCAAAGTCAGACTTGAACCCCTACAATCTATTTTGCATGCAGCGGCTATATTGATTTTCCTTGTAAACCGTTTTTCCTCTGCTGAGCCACTCTGTCAGTCTCTACATTGTCTGCCTGTATTTCAACGAATCCAATATAAAATTTTTCTACTAGCATACAAGGCCATCAACAAAATTGCACCGATATACATTTCCTCACTGGTCTCAAAATATCTCCCCACTCGACACATCCGTTCTGCACAAGATCTACGTCTCTCCTCCACTCTCATCACAACCTCCCATTCTCGGTTACAGATTTTTTCCGGGCTGCACCCACGTTGTGGAATTCCCTCCCTCGCACAGTAAGACTTTCCTCTAGTCTTCAAACCTTCAGGCGTTCACTGAAAACCCACCTCTTCAGACAAGGTTATGATATTCCTCAGCCACCATCTTAATTTCCCTAGATTACCCTATTACCATCCTCTACACAGCTAACGCAAGACAACAACCCTCTGACCAACACTGCAACACACACACCCCACTCAATACTTTTACCTTTGCGTTCTAGCTGGTCCATTGTGCAATATGATGTAGCACATGCCCTTGTGTTTCTAACTCCCATTGTCCTATAGATTGTAAGCTTGCGAGCAGGGTTCTCTTACCTCTCAGTCTGTATGTATTACCCAGTATTGTTTTATCAATGTTTGTTCCCAATTGTAAAGCGCTACAGAATTTGCTGGCGCTATATAAATAAATGTTGATGATGTTGATGAATGCATGTTCATGTATTTTGAGTTCCAGTACTTGTACACTATGGGCCTCACTTAGAGTTACGTCAGCCAATGGCTTGAATGGTAAAAGCAACATGTCATATTAAACATTGCATGCTATCGGATTCCTCACTAAAGATTGCAGGAAGCTATTAATGGATCCCTGAAACTCCAGTATTAAATCGACTAGACAGTTGTTTGGATGCTGGGTGCAACATCTAAATGAGTTTGCTATTGGCATTACCTGAATTGGATCCTCATTTATATGTTTACCTGTAATTGAAAGTAGTTAAAATATATGTTTAAAGTCAGTTTTTAAGTTTATTGAGAAAATTTGATCGTGAGCATGCAAAACAAACAGAAATTATTTGATAGAGTCAACATAATAACAAACGATAATAGTATAGACATCAGGAGAATAAGTAAGCTGAAATGACTCTTAGGGCTAGATTTACTATCAGGTGGGATGCTCGGCGTCTTTAAGCCGCCATGCATCGCCGCGTTTTTCCGGCGAGTTTGCATTTAAGAATGGGCGTGTTTCATCTTCAGGGCTTTGAATTGAACATGGCGCTTTTGCTTTAAATGACGGTGCTTTCGTGTGATGGCGTTTTTTTTTAAAAATACACCTATCTCACGGCCTTTTACTATTGGCTACTTTCAAAGACAGGAGATTTGACATCACAAGCCCTATATAAAGCACTGGCCTGCCACGTTTTCTTTGATAGGGGTTTGAGGAGTATAGAGAGAGGAGTTTGGAGGATTGTGCTTTGGTGAGAGTTGGTGAGAATTTACTTATAGTGGTCTGGTGGAGCGATTTCTGATTGAAGTGTGAGTAGTCCTGTGGTCTTTTTCAGTTTTGTGTATTTATTTTCTCATTTATTTTCTGTCTTGTATTTACGGTATTTGTCTAGTCCTTTGTCTCTGTTACTTGTGTGTGAGTGTGTTGTGAGTGTTTCTGTAGTTAGTCTAGTTTGTCCTTTGTGTTTGTCAGTTGTTCAGTGTTTCTTGTTTTTTTGTATTCATTGTGATTGTGAATATGTCCAGAGTGTCACAAGCCGCGGCGGTGCTCACAGCCGCCACGGCTCGCTTCCTTCGCCCCCCCCTGGCGTCCCGGCCGTCAGCTTGACGATCGGGACGTCATTTCCAGTTCCTGTCCGTCCGTTGCCAAGGCAACGGCTGGGCGCCTCTCGTATTGTGCCGCGTCCCGGCAGTACTGGAAGCCGGGCGCGTGCACGCAAATAGACACAGCCTGTGAGCTGCTTAATGTAAGGGGGCTTGGTGTAATTATTGGACTCCTGTGGGTGTTTTTCAGAGCTAGGCTCTGATTGGTGGCGAACAGTATTTAAGGCAGTGAGGTCTGCAGCCTCACTGCCGGTTATAGCGTTCTGTTCACAGTACTGCTGCCTGCTTCTGAGCCCTGTTCTCTCGTGTATGACCCCTTGCTTGGATTTAGACCTTGCCTGTTTGCTCGTGACCCTGACCCTTCTTGCCTGTATCTTGGACCTTGCTACTGTGCCTGTGACCTCTGACCTCGGCCTGTTTATTGGATTTGCTGTCTGCTGCCGGACCTCGACCCTTGCCTGGTCTTCTCTCTGCTTTCCTGGGTTCTCCCCAGCCGGTGCACATTTCACGACCCTCTGTTAATCTGTGGCCAAGTCTGTCCCCACCACTAGGGGCTCCAGTGAACACCAGGCTTTCAGAGCAGACTCCGGGTTTTATTGTAACGGTTGGGGTTCCTAACACAGAGATAGGAGGGGTGCAGAGGCTGAGGAGAGGGAGATGGAGCTGGAGGTGGCAGAGAAAGGTGAGGAAGGCTTAGAGGAGTCAGGACAGGGCAGGAAGACCAAATCAGAGAGGAATGTCCGTTTCTCTCATGATGAAAATTGTGTTCTGGTGCACAAAATAGTTCCCTGCTATGAGGTCATATTAGGGAACCTGGCAGCCCGGACTCCGCTAAGGCGGCGCCACTAATTGTGGGGGCAAATCTGTGAGGCAGTGAACGCGGTGGGGCCACTAAACCGGTCAGTGTCTCACTGCCGCAAAAGATTCTCGGACAATAAAAGGAGGCTCAAAGAAAAATGGCAGAGGAAAGGAGGGCAGCAAGAAGAACGGGTGGTGGCCCCCCACTTTGAGTTGAATACACCAGCTATGAGGAGGAGCTGCGGCAGATACTGCCCAGTGAGATTGTCGAGGGGGTTAATGTTCAAGATACCGATTCACCCTCGTTTGGCCAAGTAGTTGGTGAGTTATTTGCATTTTTTTCTCTAACAGTATGAAAGTACACATTTTTTTAAAAAAACTGTTTTTATTTTTTTCAAACACATTTTTCAAATATACTGTATATTTTTCAAATGATTGTTGCTGCAAATACATTGTATGCTTTTTCTAATACATCCAGAGTTAACTCCCAGTCCGAGGTCTACACCTCCACCTTCTGTGAGGGATTCTGCCCCTGAAGAGCAAGCAGGTGCGTGTTCTCTGTTTGGGGGAGAAATAATGGAGTTAGATATTTTTATGTGCAAATGTTGGTGTCCATGTTATATTTCTTGATTTTAATATGGTTTGCAATGAAAACATAGGGCTAGATTTACTAAACTGCAGGTTTGAAAAAGTGGAGATGTTGCCTATAGCAACCAATCAGATTTAAACTTTCATTTATTTATTGCATTCTACAAAATGACAGCTAAAATCTGAGGCAACATCTCTACTTTTTCAAACCCGCAGTTTAGTCAATATACCCCATCATGTACTACACAGGGGGAGAACTAAAATAGTATTAGCTTACCCCAAAGCACGGTCTTGCAGCATTTGGCTGCCTGCATCATCATATTTGTTGTTCAAAATAATTTGCTTTTCTATCCCCCTCAGCCATACATAGTCCAAATGAGAATGCGTATTTAAAAGGTAAAAAGTGCATCCTTAAGCAGGTTGCATAGGACAATTAATCAGGAATGCAAACATTGTTAAACATTCTGTAGTTGAAAAAGATGATTCTTTTCTATCCAGTGTTCAGAATGCAATATACAAACATATTATATCCTATATACTTCCCGTGATTTTTCATATACAGGTCCGTCTTCATATCAGGCACCTCAGCGTTAGTCCATGGCCATGTCACCTGACCCAGAGGATGAAACAGTCATCACCCTCCAAACTGTTGATGCCCCTGTGTCTGGGCTCCACGAGCAATCACCTGGGCCTGCAGAACCAACCACACAGCAGCAAACTGCACCTCCTACTTTGGATCCAGGCAGAAAAATGGCACAGTCAATTGCCCAATTCCAACAACTGCAATCCCAGTTTATGGACACACAGACCAGGCACATGTTTCACATTGTGGGCCATTTTAGAAGGGCACACCGCAGCAATAGTCAAATCCCTGCTGCCTTGAATCGATTTGCAACTGCTATAGAGCAATCAAGTGTTTCTATGGCCCTAATGACTGGGGCTGTGGAGGCATTACATTCCACAGTTAGGGAGGTTAATGCAAACGTTAACCGGCTGGCAGGCCAAATCCATCAAGAAATTATGGCCCGTTTCCCTGCACCTATCTCATCAGCCACCACCAGTACCGCTAGCACGCCTAGTAGATCTGTCCTGAGTACTCCTCCAAGGAGAGGTGCTCACACCAGGGGTGGCCGAGGGAGAGGAGAGAGTGGCTCCAGAGGTACTGATGTGCCTACGAAAAGGCCTCGCTAGCCTAATTCTTTTGTTCTCTGTTTATGTTTTTTTATGCATGTGTATGCATTGTACATTTTCTGTTAATGCGTTCTACTGCAATAAATGCAGCTACATTTCAATCAGGGCCGGATTTACCGCTAGGCAACCTAGGCAACTGCCTAGGGCCTAGCGGTCCCAGAGGGCCCTGCCAGAGGCGACTGTGAGAAGGGAAGGCAAGGTAGAGGGGTGCTCCCCACCGCCCACCATCCCTCTCTGTCCGCCGGCTTAATAAGAAGAACCGCGGCCGAAAATTAATTTGAGAAGAAAAAAAATCATAGTCACCTGACCGCGCGTCGGCTCTCGGCAGTCTCCTCTCTCCCACTGAATGTCGGACGGGATGTCATCGCTCCCGACGTCAGTGTAGGGAGAATTCTGTGAGGAGCACTGCCGGAGAAGAGAGGAGGAGCTGCGACAGTGCGACATACAAGAAAGAAAAGAAGACAAGAGGAACAGAACAGAAAAGAGAAAAAAGGCAATTGACAGGTAAGCTAATGAAGGCAGTGGCACATAGTGTGAGAGGCAAGAGAAAGATGCAATAAGCAATAAGGGCACTGAGGGGCATGAGAACAAAGTGGAACATTTATGGAGGGCACAGAGGGGCATGAGAGAAAGGTGGAACATTTATGGAGGGCACAGAGGGGCATGAGAGAAAGGTGAACATTTATGGAAGGCAGAGAGGGGCATGAGAAAAAGGTGGAACATTTATGGAGGGCACAGAGGGGCATGAGAGAAAGGTAAAACATTTATGGAGGGCACAGAGGGGCATGAGAGCAAGGTGGAACATTTATGGAGGGCACAGAGGGGCATGAGAGCAAGGTGGAACAATTATGGAGGGCACAGAGGGGCATGAGAGAAAGGTGGAACATTTATGGAGGGCACAGAGGGGCATGAGAGAAAGGTGGAACAATTATGGAGGGCACAGAGGGTCATGAGAGAAAGGTGGAACATTTATGGAGGGCACAGAGGGGCATGAGAGCAAGGTGGAACATTTATGGAGGGCACAGAGGGGCATGAGAGCAAGGTGGAACAATTATGGAGGGCACAGAGGGGCATGAGAGAAAGGTGGAACATTTATGGAGGGCACAGAGGGGCATGAGAGAAAGGTGGAACAATTATGGAGGGCACAGAGGGTCATGAGAGAAAGGTGGAACATTTATGGAGGGCACAGAGGGGCATGAGAGAAAGGTGAACATTTATGGAGGGCACAGAGGGGCATGAGAGAAAGGTGAACATTTATGGAGGGCACAGAGGGGCATGAGAGAAAGGTGGAACATTTATGGATGGTACAGAGGGGCATGAGAGAAAGGTGGAACAATTATGGAGGGCACAGTAATCTTGCCTAGGGCCCTATGAGGTCTAAATCTGGCTCTGATTTCAATGCTATCAGTCTTTCTTTTCTGCAAATTAAACAAGAGTATACTGCTTTTAAAAAACAATGCACTAATTTCGCTTACACATTGACATCTGATTGTAACTTTCCAGGGACGTTCACATTTACCACGAGGAGTACACACTATCCTCTGTTTAAAGGTTCCAATCTCTAAAAAAATGTAATTAAAAAAAACCATTGCACTCACATCAAACACATTTTATGGCAATAAATGTTTTTTCTAGTATGCACTTACATTTAAAGTAGTTTGTAATGAGAGGGTCTCTAATATGCCTCCCCCCTCTGTGCTCTGCACATCACCAGATGGGACATGGACCCCTACTTGTTCACTGTCTACTGCAATAATTGTGGGGGGTAAGTTGATGTAAAGCTAGATTATGTATCAGACAGCAAGCCAGGATAATATCAGACACCTTTTCAGGTGCATACATAGGCACCCCACCAGATTTATCTAGGCGCTTGAACCTGGTTTACAAGAGTACAAAGGTACGCTCTATCACACCTCTAGTGGCTATGTGTGCCTCATTGTATTTGTGCTGTGCAGGAGTTTGAGGATGCAGCAGAGGAGTCATCAGCCAGAAGCGACAACCATATCCTGATTCTCCTGTAATAATACAAAAATGTTAGCTACCATTGTATTTGAGCATGTTGTACAGCAGTTAGTACATGTGAGGAAATTGAACAATGATAAGGGATATATAAAACATGGTAAGTACATACCCAAAAGCCATCCCTCCGGCATTTCACCACTTCATATTTGGCATAAAGGGTAGACTGTCTCAGGATAAAGGCGTCATGACATAACCCAGGATAGCCTTCCACAACACTCATTATACACAGGTTAGCATCACACACAACCTTTAGCTCATGCCACTGTTATGTGCGTATTCTCGCTAACCAATAACGATTTTTGAACCTCGAGTTGTGTTTCCAACGCACAAAGATTTATTCACAAATAGTAGAATAATATGCTCAAGCGAAGTAATAATAAATACAGCCGTTACTTATCGCAGGTGCTCTGGATCCAGTGCAGTCATTCAATCCTGAAGTCTGGGGACAAGATGTCTGAACACTGGATGTAAGGCTGCTGCTTATATACACAATGATATACAGTAATACAATGGAGATGGTATAGCTTGCATCTATTGGTCCAGGTCTCAGGAAGGTCCAAGGGGTTGTCAATCATTGGCTAGTTCATCCTAAGGAATCCAAAGGAGGGGGTCACCTCTCCAGGGGGTATGCTCGGTTCTTCCCGCCAAGATTCCTTAGTCTTAAGTAGTTCATAATTCCCTATCATTCATAACTTGTGTAAGCACTCTGCGATTCCTTCGCAGACAGAACCAAACAGTAGGATATGTAAAGAGGTTTATTATGATACCACTCATGATATGATTCCTTCAACCTGTTCCGTGTATTTCACTAATATGCATGTAACTCTAATATAACTTATAAATACTACTATATTTCGACATAACTGACTATGTGTTGCAACTACCATTAATGTGTACTATTTTATTAGTATGCGTGTTTGTGCGAATGTATGGTAAAAGAACAATTACTGTTGCTGCCAGGTGTAGTGGATGCGTACGCCCTTTCACGCCGTAGCGTGCCCTTGTACGTCGTAGCGTACCATACGCATCTTTTCAGACAAAGACAACCAAGTTTGCTCGACTTTAATTGAGATGACTTTATCCAATTTGCTGACTTCGACAGCTCCACCCTTTGATAGTGTAATAAACTATCACCCAATCACCGTTTCAAGTTCAGGATTATACAATACTTCTTCACAGACCATGATCTCGGTATCTGGTACCACCCTTTCAGTCTCTTTCTCAGTGTTACTCCTATGAGACCGTTTTCCACACTTCAACACAGTAGGAACACATTTGACAACTAAACCAATTGCTAAGATGACACCCAGTATAAGGAGAAGGAGCTTACCTACACTGTACCCCCTCCCCCAGACCGAAAAACCCTTTCACAGGGTTCAACCACGAGAACCAATCCGCCACCTTTTCCCCGACCTCATGTAAGGAAGAATTATGGCTCTTTCGAAATTCACATTTCAGCTGCAAAATTTCGTCCATCTTCCGGTCTATAACCTCTTTAGGGTCATACGTATTATTAGTAATGTACGTGCAACATTTGACACCGAACTGGGTGGCCAGTGTCACACAGTACCCACCAGTAATAGAGATGAGATAATTTAGTACTAGTCTGTGTTGCACCAACTCTTTCTTGTAAGCTTGTAGCTCCCTTCCAGTATACCTGAAAGTGTCATCATACATCTCGGTGATATTATCTATTAATTTAGCTAGGTCTTGGATATATTTAAAGTTTAATGTTCCCCGAGCGGTCCTGGTGAGGTCTAGAGCAACCATAACTTGAAAACCAGCAGTTTCACTAATCAATTTTGTAGCTATAGGTTCCTCACCAGGAATCATATTTCTCTTGCCACGGTGTTCATACTGTGTGTGTATGTATGGTGGTGATGTAGTCTTGTGAATACCAACCATTTCTTCATGAGTAATAGTCATGATTTCAGGAACCAGTTTAGCTAAGAAACACAACTGCCTCCATTTCATCCGTATCACTCCCAGAACTCTCCTCCGTCCTCCATCCTCCTTCACAAAAATAGAATGTCCTAGAAAGAGTAAAAACAAGGAAAATCCTGGAACAAAAGAAAAACATAAACCGCCACTCCATCGCTGGAAAGATAATTCTGAGGCAACGTCTCTGGTTCAGGTGTCTCGACTGCAGGCTTTAGGTCTCTCGGAACAGGCTCACAAGTGACAGCTCTATGTCGTCAGTCTTAGTTTTATCTTGCACTTTCTCCGGATTATGGACTCTCCTGCAGTGGGTGGAATGGACCCAAGTGTCTCTCTCTGCAACCTTCAGTGATGTAGTACTGGTCAGCAGCACTTGGTACGGGCCTTCCCAACGGTCTGTTAAACAAGCTGAACGTAAGAAATTGCGGATCATAACATAGTCTCCATGTTCAACACCATGACAGTTCGTTTCTGGCATACCAGGTGACAGCATTTTTAGTTTTTGTTGTTGTTGTTTTAGCTGTCTACTCATTCTTATAAGATATTGTACATTCACTTCATTATTACACTTCAAGTCGTC
Organism: Mixophyes fleayi; assembly: GCF_038048845.1. Lineage (NCBI taxonomy): Eukaryota > Metazoa > Chordata > Amphibia > Anura > Limnodynastidae > Mixophyes > Mixophyes fleayi. Next base: position 94,234,933 of record NC_134409.1, read on the forward strand.
TTGTGGACTCACGATCAAATGAGGTTGTCGTCCGAACAGTATCTCAAAGGGGGACAGATTAAGAGGAGGTCTAGGAGTGGTTCAAATGCTATGGAGGACCAATGGCAAAGCCTCAGGCCATGCCAACCCAGTTTCAGCCATTATCTTACCAAGCTTGTTCTTTATAGTACCATTTACTCTCTCCACCTTACCACTGGCTTGTGGTCGGTAAGGGGTGTGAAGTCTGCTACTGATTCCCATGAGTTTACACATATTTTGGAAGATATCACCAGTAAAATGGGTACCCCTATCACTTTCAATGATTCTAGGGATACCGAACCTAAACACAAAGTCTTGTACAATTTTCTTTGCAGTGAACACAGCAGTATTAGTGGCTGCCGGATATGCTTCTACCCAACCGGAAAACACATCAATACACACTAACACATACTTTAGATTCCTGCACGGTGGTAATTGGATATAGTCAATTTGTATTACCTGAAAAGGTCCGTCTGTAGGAGGGATGTGGGATGGCTCAGTTGGAATAGTTTTCCCATCATTTTTCCTCAAACAAGTAAGACATGACATTGCTTTCTTACCAGCCTCAGAGGAAAATCCGGGAGCACACCAGTATGCTCTCACCAGTTTGCACATACCTTCTTTACCCAGGTGAGTCAGACCGTGTGCTGCTTCAGCCAGGCTTGGATAGTATGTTCGGGGAGCTACAGGCTTACCTTGTCCATCCCTCCAGAGTCCTGAGGACTCTTGGCCACATCCCTTCGCCTTCCAGACCGCCTTTTCCTGCAGGGAACACAAATCTTGCATTTCAATTAATTTCTGCATGTCTAATGTCTGAAAAACCATCATAGTCTCGGTCGATACAGTCATAGGTTGCCCTGCTGCCCATTTAGCAGCTTCGTCTGCCCTGTTGTTGCCCAATGACACTGGGTCTTCTTCAAAGGTATGGGCTTTGCACTTTATGACGGCTACTGTTCTGGGTAACTGTATGTTAGGAACTTACCTTGTTCCCGTTCCGCTGCGCTGTCAGCGGGAGCTGACAGCGGTGTCCATCTCTTCAGCGCTTCTTCTGTTAGCGCTACCGCACTTCCGGGTTCTCTCTGCTGCTGATCATGTGACTCCTGGGCGGGGAATTCAAACTACTGTTACGATTTTGATGCCTTAGTCAGTATTAGCACAGGCTTACCTAGGGCGCGGAGTCTAACGGCCTTCCGGTCTTCACCAAGAACCACCGCAAGGTAGTGTGGGCTTAGCTGCCGAAGAACCGCAGGTCGCGGCCCCCAGATTAGCCTACTGACGTAAGGGAGAAAGTTCTAAGTGATGGCAGGCAGACAAGAAAATAGACAATGCGGTGCAAGTACAGGCACTAACCGTTAATTCCAGGCGTTGTAGGTCTGGAACAGTAACCGGTAGATGCACGGAGGCAATGGGTGCGTGGCAGGATCCAGAGAATAGTTGGTAACACAGCCGGGTCGGTACACAGAAGGTATCAGGTATACGGTGCCAGAGGGAGATCCAGAGAATAGTTGGTAACACAGCCGGGTCGGTACACAGAAGGTATCAGGTATACAGTGCCAGAGGGAGATCCAGAGAATAGTTGGTAACACAGCCGAGTCGGTACACAGAAGGTATCAGGTATGCGGTGCCAGAGGGAGATCCAGAGAATAGTCAGGTCACAGCCAGGTAGGTACACAGGAGTAGGAGGAATAGAGGGGTTAACAGGGAGCAGGTTCACAGGAGTCAGGACACAGGAACTGTAGCCAGGAACAGGAAACACAATGCTCTGACACAGGCAGCGTGTCAGAGCAGGGGAGATATAGGAGTTTGAATTCCCCGCCCAGGAGTCACATGATCAGCAGCAGAGAGAACCCGTAAGTGCGGCAGTGCTAACAGAGGAAGCGCTGAAGAGATGGACACCGCTGTCAGCTCCCGCTGACAGCGCAGCGGAACGGGAACAAGGTAAATTCCTAACACTGTATCGCTGTCAGAAGTCCTTTTATGTGTTGTGAGTGTGCCACTGGTGTACCTGCTGCTGTCGTAAAGTTTCTAAGACGCCAAAGGGCCCCAAAATCGTGCACTACCCTGAAGGCGTACCTAGAGTCAGTATATATATTAGCTGTTTTACCCTCTGCCAACTCACACGCTCTCCTTAGTGCTACTAGTTCCGCCACCTGGGCTGAGTGAGGTGGACCAAGGGGTTCAGCTTCTACCACATCCTGATCGTCTACAACAGCGTAACCAGTACATAGCTCTCCTGTCTCTGTCTGTCTATGGCAACTTCCGTCTGTATAAAACGTAAAATCTACATTTTCTAAGGGGGTGTAACGTATGTCGGGCCTTGCAGTAAAGGTCTGATTCAGGTGTTCCATACAGTCATGCGTGTCAGTATTCTTGCCTAACTCATCATCAACCAGGGACTCCTCACCTCCCACCCTTTGTTTGTGTCTCTAGAGACACATAAGGAAGGTATGTAGCTGGATTTAAGGTGCTACATCGTTTGATGGTGATGTTTGAGAGTGCCATCAGGGCTAGTTCCCACTTTGTGAATCTAGCTGAAGAGACATGTTTGGTTTGGGCTGAATTTAACAGAGCTGATACAGCATGGGGTGTATAGATAGTTGAATTATGTCCTAATACTACGTCCTCGCTCTTACTTACCAGAAGAGCCGTTGCTGCTACACTTCTGAGACATGTTGGGAGTGATCTTGCCACATTGTCTAATTGTGCACTGTAGTATGCTACCGGTCTGCTAGCGTCACCATGTTTCTGTGCGAGGACACCTGCTGCACAACCATCAGCTTCTGTACAAAATAGCTCAAAAGGCTTTTCATAATCAGGTATTCCCAATGCAGGTGCTCTAGTCAGACTATCTTTAAGATTAAAGAACGCTTGCTCTGACTCTTCTGTGTGTACAACACGTTCTGGTTTTGAGGAAGAGACTAGCTCCTGCAATGGTAATGCCAGAATAGAAAAACCTGGGATCCAGGATCTACAGTATCCACACATCCCTAGGAAAGCACGAATCTGCTTCTGGCTCTGCGGCAGAGTCATGTGTTGTATGGCCTCAATTCTGTCGGTTGTCAGGTGTCTTAGCCCCTTAGTGAGGCAGTGTCCTAAGTATTTGACCTTAGTCTGACATGGCTGTAATTTATCCTTTGCCACCTTGTGCGCTGTTTGTGAAAGATGAAGCAACAACAATTTAGTATCATGTAAACATGACATAAAAGAATCAGAGCACAGCAACAAATCGTCCACATATTGAATTAGAACAGACCCATTGTGGGGTTGAAAGGATTGCAAACAGTCATGTAAGGCTTGGGAGAAAATACTGGGGCTGTCAATGAACCCCTGGGGTAGTCTGGTCTATGTGTATTGCACTCCCCTGTAGGAGAATGCAAAAAGGTATTGGCAGCCAGGGTGAAGAGGGACTGAGAAGAAAGCAGAACATAGATCAATGACAGTAAAATGACTGGCAGACGGTGGAATCTGCATGAGGATGACAGCTAGATTCGGCACTACGGGGAATTGGCTCTCAACAACTTTGTTAATTCCCCTTAAGTCCTGGACTAATCTATAGCCCCTCCCCCCATTCTTCTTTACAGGGAAAATGGGACTATTTGCTGTACTGGCTGTACGAATTAAAATCCCTTGTTGTAACAGCCTCTCAAAAACAGGATATACCCCTAGTTCCACCTCCGGTTTTAATGGATACTGTGGGATTTTTGGAGCTATCCTACCACTTTTTAGATTGACCATGACAGGGGCTACGTTTGCCATCAGTCCAGTGTCCTGTCCATCTCTGGTCCATAGGGAACCTGGTATTTCCAGCAACATCCCCGTTACTTGAGATGGACTGTGTTCTATAACAGTAGAGTGTAACATTAACCTTTGAGGGGTGTCCAATATATCCTGTACCTCATGTGCGACCTTCTCGGGTATATCTAGGAACACACCATCTGAAGTACAGTATATGACCAATCCCATTTTACAAGCAAGTCTCTCCCTAGCAAGTTAGTAGGAGCTGCTGCAGCCAAGAGAAACGAATGCTTAGTATGCAGAGGCCCGATAGTAACTTCAGCGGGTTTAGTTAGAGGATAATGTAACTCTTTTCCCATTACCCCCATAGCTGGAATAGTTTTACTGGTCACCTGTAGATTGAAAGGAGAGGTTATCACAGATCGGGCCGCCCCTGTATCTACAAGAAAAGTTTGTTTCCTACCAGCTATGTCAACTATCATTTTTGGTTCTTCACTCTGACTCTCAGTTAACCTCACTGGCTGTAGACTACAGGTATGACCTGACCCCTAGCGCTGACTATTGATTTCCCGCGCAGCATTTGCTGCTGTAATATGCGCGGGTAGATGTGAGTCTTCCAGTCTAAGTGAATCCCTCCTTGGAGGATATCTATGTGACCCACCCCTCTGTGTATTGAGTCTTTCCTTTTTACAATCTCTCATGTAATGTCCTTCCTCTTTACAGTTGAAACACCTGATCACTTTAGGTTTCTTGTTATATGGGTTGTATGCTGGTGGTCGTGTATGCACCCCTTCTAGAGCCTGTATACTTACCGTCATTAACCTATCACTTTTCTCTTCCTTTTTTCTAAAAAGGTTTTTGTCATGCTCCACAGCAGACTCCCTAAGAGAATCTACCGTGACGCCTCTCCAATTTGGTAATGTGGTTTGTACTCTCGTCTTTAAATTTTCTCTAAGGCCATCCATCAGTACTCCTACAGCTACCTCTCTGTGATGTGGGTCCTCACTTATGTTGGATATCCCAGTAAACCGTGTTTTCGCTGTTATAGCTCTAGCAAAGTAATCTGAGGCAGTTTCACTATCCTTTTGTTTTATGGTGAAGATCTTGCTCCAATTTACCACTACGGGAAAATAGATGGGTAAGTGTTTGACAATTTGTTCTATATTCTTTTGGTTAATCTCATCAGTCAAGGTGTCATCTTCTTCCAACAAAAAATCCTTAATAAATTTCTGTAAGTCAATATGGGGAGGAAGACACGCCCTTAACACTACACGCCAATCCTTATTGGTTGGTTCGTGTGCATTTCCTAAGTCTTTAACAAATTTCTGACATTTAGCCAACTCCTTTCTAGGATCTGGGAATTCAGTCATAATGGAATGTAATTCTGATCTAGTCCAGGGACAATGCATTGTAACATTTCTTAAAGGAACTACACCATCCTTATCCGGTTTCCCATTGGGAACTGATATTGTGCGGACTGGGTACGCACCCTCTGGTTCACTGCCTTCAGGGGACACTACAGGATTTGCTGGTTCAAGATTTAGAACGCTTTCACTCCCAGTGATCACGCTACTCTCACCTATCTCAGCCATTTTCTCATACTTGCGCTGAGCCTCTAGTACACTAACAGCATGGGCAATGGCCGAAATCACAGTGGGTTTGTCTTCATCTTCAGATACACTTGTTTTAAACTGGCTTAAAACAGGATATAACTTAGCAATTTTCCTTTTTTCAGTTTTAATAACAGCTGTACTTACCGCTCCCGCCACATAAGGTGGCGGGGACACGCTTGCGCTGAGTTGGCCACGCTTCTCAACAGCTACTTCCGCCGTGCGCGCGCTTTTCGCCACGCCTACTTCCGCTGTGCATTCACTGCTCTGCCACGTGTTACCTTCCATTTGCCACAATTTTAAACAATCATTATGTCTATTTCTCTTTTTCGTTGACTTGATCAACCATACTTTATCTTTTACAGTATTTAGTACCTCTGCATTAAAACTTCCTATTGTTGGGAAAGGCCTATCACAATCTTTGGTCATCTTGACCCACGTGTCACAATACACAGTTGCGTATGCACCATATTTCTTACACATGAGAAACCTCGCTGAACCAATAGGGCCTTCCTTAGGCAGTACACTGACCATCTCTAGCGTATGCTTAGCACCCATGTTGAACAATATACCTTCTACCCGAAACACAGACACACCGCAATGCTCTGTTCCTTCCGGCTAACAATTCCAACTGTTGCTACAATCACAGCTAGAGATCTCTAATGCTCGGTGAACGTATTTCCTTTAGCCGCGTTTACTCGCTTTTCTCGCACGAGGCGAGGATCCCTAATACAAAAATATCACTGTGGGCCCCAAGGGCTATCAGCTCCTCGATACCCTGGCTCAACCACAAAAATCTGCTGAGTTTATTATCGCTGGTAGCGCAAGTTGATACAATCAACCTACCTTTCCAGTATAATTCCTCCTAGCTGCTTCACCAATTCGCACTAACGGTGCGGTTAGATCGCACTGCCTACCAATACTAATTATTAGCAAACCTTGCGATCTATTGGTAGCGCTTTGCGAAAACCCGGTTTTCGCATTCGGTATACCTGCCCTGTATACCGTCCTTCAGTTTGGCAATCTGCCTCGTCAGACAGCAACTGAGTACAATGAATAATAAACAGTGTATCTACGTTACAAAATCACACACTATACACCTTTTCTGCGCAGAAAATCAAAAGTTCCCAACAACAGTAATAATATCTCAGAGGCTTTCACAAGTAATTATACTATGCATGTATAATAACTATCAAAACGATTGTTTAACCACGTGGCAAATCTACCGGAAGTTCGCATACGCACAGCAGGAAATACACATGCGTTAAGCAATACAATACAGTTAAAACGCACAATGACAGAAAAAAGAAACAGTTTTCTCTTTTGTCCCTAGGTTCTAGTTAGCGTGCCCTAGACAATGCAAAACAGACATTTGGTTTCACAACACAGAGTAAAATTCAGGTTTTGAACACAATGCGTTCTTACCCATTTATGACGCGTCTCCACCCTTTTTTGCGGAACCGAAATCCGTTGGTCTTGCGTATCATAGGCAACGAAACCTCCAAAGCTCACGAGCCCCCAAATTGTTATGTGCGTATTCTCGCTAACCAATAACGATTTTCGAACCTCGAGTTGTGTTTCCAACGCACAAAGATTTATTCGCAAATAGTAGAATAATATGCTCAAGCGAAGTAATAATAAATACAGCCGTTACTTATCGCAGGCGCTCTGGATCCAGTGCAGTCATTCAATCCTGAAGTCTGGGGACAAGATGTCTGAACACTAGATGTGAAGCTGCTGCTTGTATGCACACAGGAATACAGTAATACAATGGAGATGGTATAGCTTGCTTCTATTGGTTCAGGTTTCAGGAAGGTCCAAGGGGTTGTCAATCATTGGCTAGTTCATCCTAAAGAATCCAAAGGAGGGGGTCATCTCTCCAGGGGGCATGCTCCACTCTTCCCGCCAAGATTCCTTAGTCTTAAGTAGTTCATAATTCCCTATCATTCATAACTTGCGTATGCACTCTGCGATTCCTTCGCAGAGAGAACCAAACAGTAGGATATGTAAAGAGGTTTATTATGATACCACTCATGATATGATTCCTTCAACCTGTTCCGTGTATTTCACTAATATGCATGTAACTCTAATATAACATATAAATACTACTATATTTCGACATAACTGACTATGTGTTGCAACTACCATTAATGTGTACTATTTTATTAGTATGCGTGTTTGTGCGAATGTATGGTAAAAGACCAATTACTGTTGCTGCCACGTGTAGTGGATGCGTACGCCCTTTCACGCCGTAGCGTGCCCTTGTACGTCATAGCGTACCGTACGCATCTTTTCAGACAAAGACAACCAAGTTTGCTCGACTTTTAATTGAGATGACTTTATCCAATTTGCTGACTTCGACACCACTGTGACTCCTGGCTAGGGAAGCAGATATATCTAGGGCACACTCTTTTAAAGGGCACCTAAGACCTGTCCAAAATGTGTTGAAAATGTAGGCTGCATTATGCCAATCACTCTGGAGGACACAGATTGAAAGGAACCTGTTGCCCAAAAGTGAACTGCACACAGTAGTTTGTGTAGTCCTGACACTGCATTAGAGCGGCTGGTTGTAGGCTCCAAATCATCCTTCACTTGCTCATAAAGTGTCATCAGGTTAGTACGATTGAGCCGAAACATTTGTACTACGTCCACATCAGCTAAAGAATCCAGATTCAAACGCACTGTAAATGCACGTGGAGTGCGCGGTCTGCGCAGGGTCCGCGGAACAGATGGTAACTGTTGTCCATCCTCCTCCTGCCACCTTTCTGCCTCCATCAGATAAAAAGCTGCAAACACACACTGGCAAGAATGCACCACATTTCCTGCAAAAGTCATTCTCCAACAAACCCACACCTGAAAAAATAATGAGGACCCCTTTTTGTAAACATAATGATTAACTGCTGGCCACTAGACTGTAATTGACTGTGATTTCTTCAGCCAGAAACACATTTTTGTTTTTGTCACTTTTGGATTGCATTAAGATTAAATTAAGGGTTAACTATGTAATGACTAGAGATGGGCGGGTCCGGTTCCCCGAGAACCGAACCCACCCGAACTTTGGGTATCCGAGTACCGACCTGAGCAGCTCGGTACTCACCCGCCCGTTCCGAATCCAAATCGAGGCCGAACGTCATTGTGACGTCGTCGAAACTCGGGGCTCGGTTCTCGCGATACTTCAACATTATAAATACACGCCTCCACAGCAATCCATCGCCATTTGACAGAGGGAGAGAGCAGGGTGTAGTCACAGGCTGATTAGAGCAGGGACAAAGAATCCAATATTCTTCTTGCAATTGCTCTAACAAAAATCGCTAGAGAAGAAAGGGAGGATAGAGGTTTATTATTTTTTGTTAATATTTGGCACTCCCCAGTGCTTTTGGGGTGTCCCCCATAATTGTGCATAAATATTTATGGCTGTCAAAAGCCATATCTGTCAGCAGTAACTACCAAATCATTTTTAGCACTCCTTGGTGCTTTTGGGGTGTCCCCATAATTGTGCATAAATATTTCTGGCTGTCAAAAGTCATATCTGTCAGCAGTATCTACCAAATAATTTTTAGCACTCCTCGGTGCTTTTGGGGTGTCCCCCATAATTGTGCATAAATATTTCTGGCTGTCAAAAGTCCTATCTGTCAGCAGTATCTACCAAATAATTTTTAGCACTCCTCAGTGCTTTTGGGGTGTCCCCCATAATTGTGCATAAATATTTCAGGCTGTCAAAAGTCATATCTGTCAGCAGTATCTACCAAATAATTTTTAGCACTCCTCGGTGCTTTGGGGTGTCCCCCATAATTGTGCATAAATATTTCTGGCTGTCAAAAGTCATATCTGTCAGCAGTATCTACCAAATAATTTTTAGCACTCCTCAGTGCTTTTGGGGTGTCCCCCATAATTGTGCATAAATATTTCTGGCTGTCAAAAGTCATATTTGTCAGCAGTATTTACCAATTAATTCTTAGCACTCCCCAGTGCTTTTGGGGTGTCCTCCCTAATTGTGCATAAATATTTCTGGCTGTCAAAAGTCATATCTGTCAGCAGTATCTACCAACTAATTTTTAGCATTCCCCAGTGCTTTGTGCTCAGAATGGATTCAAAGCAGTCCACATATGATCAGAATGAGCAACCAGGTTCTGTCACCAGTCCTGATGTTAGTGTTCCCAGTACGTCATCTGGCCAAGGCGATGTCAAACAACAGAGTGTTTCCAAATTAGTGCAAAAAACAAAAACCAAATTTTTTTTTACTGTATTGAAGCGAAAAAGAAGTGTAACTGAGCAAAAGTTAAGTGCCGATAAAAAAAAATTGCAAGCATGCCATTCTACACACGCAGTGGCAAAGAGAGAATGAGGGCTTCACCTTTGGCTATTAGTGGCAGATCCCAAAAAGTTACCGAGCCTACAATTGGTGCACAACTACTGTTACGTGTCAAAGCTGAGCTGCAAGATAACAGTAAGGTATTAGAGGATAATGTTTGCTATGAATCAGAAATGACACCAATCCCTGTGGAGAGTCCATCCAACAGTGGGATGTCTAATCGTGACCATTCTGTTAGTGTACCCATAAAGAAGGGCCCTTTCAGCAGTTCTGCTGATGTGTGCCTGAACAGCCCGAGTGTAGCCGGTGATACACCAAGTGAGGATGACACTTTGGAAATAGAAGAGGATGAGGGGGAGATTTGTGGAGGTGACGAGGGCGCTAATGAGGATGTTGATGATTATGATGCAGACAGATACCAAATTGCCTTTCTCAATTTCTATTTATATTCTAGATTATATAACGGCTGAATCGTTTTCTATTTTACTCCTAGTGGAGAGGGGATCTGATGCAGACAGATACCAAACTGCCTTTGTCCATTTCTTTCTATATTCAAATTTCTAGTTCTACAGTCTATGCAGGCTGCTTTTTTTTCTATTTTACTACAAGTGGATGGGAGGGGGGTCTGATGCAGACAGATACCAAACTGCCTTTGTCCATTTCTTTGTATATTCGAATTTCTAGTTCCACAGTCTGTGCAGGCTGCTTTTTTTATATTTAACTACAAGTGGAGGGTGTGGGGGGGGGGTCATAGATAGCCACCAAACTACCGTGGTCCATTTAATTTTACTTTCTAGTTCCACAGTCTGTGCAGGCTGCTTTTTTTAATATTCAACTACTAGTGGAGGGTGTAATATACACCCAAAGACGATGGCTAGATTGCCAATAATCAAAGATGGAGGAGGTAGACAACCATGTTTGTCTGTATAATTTGCAGACAAGTGTTCGAATTAAGGACGGCCTACCAGGGATTAAACTGTTTTTTTCAGATTTTTTAGCTTTAGAATTACCTCACTTACCTAAGAAACTGGTGGAGCACTAAATTAGGCTATTTTAGACCAAAAAAATTGTATTTTTTTCAAAAATAGCAAAACAAAACCAATACCAAAACACGCAAGGGCGGTTTTGCAAAACCAAAACCAAAACCAAAACACGAAGGTAATCCAGATCCAAAACCGAATCCAAAACCAAAACACGGGGATCAGTGACCATCTCTAGTAATGACATATTGTGCATCCTGATTTTTTTAAAACACCAGTATTTTTGTGGATTTGTTCAAAGGAAATTGTTTTTTATTAGAAATGTTGGAATCAGAAATTAGGATGCAATAATACAGGGTGAAAAAAATATATTTTAACAGTACCCTGAAATTACATGACACTTTGCCCATTTCCCATATACAATCCTAAAGGAGCAATCATTGGACATGAAATGGCCCTTTCTCTTATGTTCTGATTGGCAAAATAGCTCAAACAGCATGCTGTTTGAGCAATCGCGCCGCGCACAAGCAGCTCTTTCATTTTGGTCGTTTGAATGGCGATTTCCTGGCGGTTTTATAAACCGACTAATAGTAAATCTGGTTGTTTGTATGTTCAACATTGTTGAAACCGTCATATCGCTTTCTAAAGAGGCGGTTTTGAAAAATTCATTTCAGGCCGTTTGGATGGCGGTTTTAACGTTAGTAAATCTGCCGTCAAACCCGCCGAAAGTCGGCGGTTTTACAAACACACCTGATAGTAAATCTAGCCCTTAGACTTTGCAGTAAGTAGATCATCGATCACTTTTGTGACTGCAGATTTAGTGGAATGATGGAGACGGAGGCCTGATTGCAGTGTCCAGAATGGAGATAGAGGAGAAAAAGTGAGACAGGCGTTTGCACACTAGTCGCTCAAGCAGTTTGGAGGCAAAGGGGAGGAGAGAAATAGGGCAGTAGTTGGAGAGAGAGGCTGGATTGAGAGATGGTTTCTTTAGAATTGTTGAGATGAGCGCATGTTTAAAGTAGGATGGAAGTGTGCCAGCGTAGAGAGACAAGCTGAAGTGGTAAGCAAGTGGAAGACATGCAGTGGAGAAGAGGGAGTGGAGAAGTTGACATGAGGAAACATCTTGTCAAATTTTCTTTGAAATAGGTGGCAAAATCATTGGCTATGAGGGAAGAAGGGAAAGAAGGTGCAGGTGGGCAGGGAAGTGAGTTGGAGAGGCAACGTGGGTTAGAAAACTCTGTGAATATTAGAGACTTGAAGAATGTTTGTTTGGCAATTGAAAGGGCAGTGCTGTAAGATGAAAGGATAAATTTATAATGGAGAACATCAAGATAGGAATAACATTTCTTCCAGTAGCACTCTGCAGTGCGGGAAAACTTTTTCAGGTAGCAGATCTGTTTGGTGTGCCATGATTGGGGTTTGATTCGTTGGAGACTCTGTTGGTAGCTGGAGCTGCATTGTCTAGGGCTGAAGTGAGGGTTTTGTTGTAGAAAGAGGCGGCCTCATTAGGGCAGGACAATGCAGACATGCGAGTAAATTGTTGTTTTAGTGAAGATGAGAAGTGGATTGGGTTAAGAGTACCTAGGTGTTGAGTACATGCGGATTTGGGTGCAGGAGGAGGGCATGAGGTATGGTGAAGTTGAAGGAAAGGAGGTTGTGGTAACAGAGAGTGGGAATGCTAAGTTGGTGAAACTAGAGGAAAGAAACAATTGATCCAAATAGTGCAGGACAATGGAAGAGGTGAATGATACTTTTTCGCGCCCAGGCAGGGATTAATAGAGTATGCAGTTTCTGTAGCTCTGACACGACGATGTCTAGGATACTGACAGTTGGGTGCAGAGTGTCCAGAAACCAAACAGAGATGGCAACAGCAACCACAATTGAGCTCGGTGGACAGCTGCACAGATGTTGAAACAGAAAAATCCAGTTGAGATCTGTGGGTCCCACAGCTGAACATGGATGGTAATTCAATAGGTCCTAAAACAAACTTGTTTTCATTATGAAATTGGTCCTCAGTGCTGCTGTGACGTTTGCCAATAGTATTCATATATATCTAATATATATCTAATTCTTTATAAAAAAAAATTATTATATTTGTTAAAATAAGGAAAAGTGAGAGCTTCGGCAAAGAGCTGAGCCAATATACAGCTTACTTCAACTTCTGCCTGCATGCCACACATGATTTGGAGAAAGTATAGCTTTAAGGGTTAGTAGACGGAGACAATGTCCAGGGCTACACAATACTTTATGTGTGTATAGAAATATATAGCAGTGGTTATGTTAGGAGACTCCCAGGATAAAAACTGCAGTGTGAGCAGTATCAAAAATCACGTCAGTAAATGGTAAGCAAATGTCGGAAAGCAAGTTCCAGAGGATGAAACAAAAGCAAGTCAACTTGTCAGAGCTAGGTTGGTACACTGTAATAACCAAATTAGAAAGCAGAGCATCAAGGAAATAAACAAGGGTGAGTCCAAAATCCAAAGCCTGGTCAATACATGGTATAGCAGGTCAGCAAGCAGGGTGCCAAAGAGTTAAGGTAGAGGTAGGTCCGATTTGTCCAAAGCAGGGTCCAAATAAAGAATTCAGTATCAGGTATTTAGGCTGGCTGTTAACACAATCACTGAGCAATGCCTGTATTACAGAGGGTTGCTTTTATAGGACCTTTAAGTGCTTCTTGATGACCTCAGGTGGAAACCTTCAGAATGAATGCACATGCTCAGAACTGCTGCCAGTTGTTGCTAGGTAATGCAGGAAGCCAGTGCAGACTTCTGATGGAAGAGAGCCTCAGCAAGACAGGCGAATGCTGAAGATCCGTAGTGGTGGGCAAGGCATAGGAAGCGGGTCGCCCTAACATGTATGCAATGGCTTGTCTGGGCCAGGAATGGGCACTTCTCTGCTAAAGTCTCCATTGGCGGTGATCCTCTTTTGTGACTTTAGTTTTTTCTAATTGCTTGTTGAGTAGTGAGGGGTCCTAATATCTTTCTTGCAGTGAAGTGGTTTGTTTCTTGAAGTTGTTTGTGCCTTGACAAATCAATTAGTGAAACCCACGTCAGCGTATCGCTTTGTTGCCCTGCTCACTCCACTATGCTAATTATACAATACATTTTAAACCTCTCAGACCTTAATATGTATTTAAGATATTTATTAAATATTTAGTTATTTTGCTAGTTTTCATAACTCAGAATAAATTTACATTTTAAACGATATTAATAAACAATTTAAATCTTATTAATTTTTCAACATCCCAGAGTGCCCTATTTTCACTCACTTATTTTTTTCCCTCTTGTGACTGCTTGCTATGTGCAGACAAATCGTGTAAAAGTGCATAGCTGCCTAGGCTAATAAATGTGCTTGTGCAAAGCACCAATAAGCTGTTAGCCTATTCACTGGTGTGGGATGTGATGAACAGGGTATTGAACATCAACATAATATTGTGTTACCCTTTGTCCCTTTATTGTTTGTGATGTTTATGGGTGGCTACCTATTTACTATAATGAGATCTCATAGACATCATACAGGGATCATAAATGTATCCAGTTTTATAATTGGTGATGGAATGGAGACAAGTTCTATAGCATACAGGATGCCAAAAGCAGAGCCGTAACGAGGGTGGTGCAACCGCCCAGGGTGCAAAGCCAAGGAGGCGCCACGGCTGCACATACTGTGAAGCTAGATCTGTCACCTTTGCAAAATCGCCCCTTCCCTCCCCCTCTCTCCCCCTGTATATCTATACATTTGGCCGCATGCTGCCTGTTCCAGTATAGAGGCAGCATGCGACCACTCTGATTATACAGGGGGTGTGGCCTCTTCATGTGCACACTGCACAGGCTCGCCCCCTAACCTCTCTGCTCCTGGTCACATGATACATGCAAATATTCCCCTGCTGTCTGCTGTCTGTAGGCATCCCCCCTCCCCCCTCACTTCCCACCGTGTTTATGTCTGCCTGTCTATCTCAAACCCCCTGTCTCTTCTCCCCTTTTGTGTTTTCCTGCTATTTTGTATGTGTGGTTCTGCCCCCCCCCCTTTCTGTGTCTGCATCTTTGTGCCTGTCTCTTTCTTACCCCACTTTGTGACTGTCTTTAATTTTGTTGAACTCTGTGTCCCCTGTTGTGTTTTCCCCTCTGCAGTTTTGTATGTGTGTCTTTGCATCTCTGTCTTATCTGTCTGTGCATCTCTTACCCCCACTGTGTGTCTGTCTTTAATTTTGAGTAACTCTGTCTCGCCCTGTGTTTCTTTGGCCACCCTTTGTTTTATCTATCTCCCCACTTTCTACCATTTGCCCCAACACCCACTTTTCCCCTGTGCCCCTCACAGCTACCCCTTCTTCTCCCCTCTTACCTTCTTCCTCCTCTTCAGCTGATGTTGATTGAGTCCTGGTGGCTGCCGATTTGAAGAGCTGCGGACAAACATGAGTATGGCAGGTAAGCACAATCTTCTTATTTTAATCATTTTTTCTGTACATTATGAGGCAGATTCAATTACCCGCGATGTTCTTGAGGAACATCGTGGCAGTGCATTTTTACCATTACTACGGTAAATTCTCAGCTGACTTTTCCTTACACCTCAATGGGGACGTGAGGAAAAATCAGCGGATATTTCTTGTAAAAATCCTGCGACCGCGATGCTCTGAACAACATGGTGGCTAAGTTAATCTGCTGCTAGGGTATTCATTAAGTTCATAACCCCATTAGCACATGCACTTTTAATACAAAGATTCCTCATTGAAATTTCAAGTACTAAAGGGCAGATTTATTAAAGTATGAAAAACTGTATTACCAGCGAAAATGGGAATTTTTCACTGGCGAAAGTTTTTTTTTCGTTTCACCCTATACATCAAAGATTTATTGCCAGCGATAAACCCGATGGTGGTAATATGCGCCAGCTTTTAACATAATTTTTTAGATTAGCAGACTAGCTGCTGTATTGATAAATTTTAGCTGATTTAAAAACACAAATAATCAATAAACATTGTTTTAAGTGTTGTTCTTGTAACAGGGGTCTTTTGTAATATACTGAGAGACCTTACAACATCAGATTTGTAATTACATAGCATATTTACTTTGTATAGCGATACAAGCTTCCCACATGAATGGACTACACTCCCCTGCACGGCTCCAGAGAAGCTGCAGAGGAGAAGCAGAGACGCCAGAATACCAGCTGCAAGGTAAGTGTCTCTTCAGTCAATGACTTTTATAGGTGCCTCTGGCTCTTCAGTGTTGTGGAACTACAAAGCACAGCATGCCCTACCAGAGGGCAAGCTGGAACTTGTCGTTCGACAAAAGCTGGAGAACCATAGTTAACAGTGTATCCAGCCAGCCACATAATACACAGAGATGAGCCGCTGGTTGTGCAGGCTTGTTTTGTGATTGCTAACGTTATTTGTTGTTAGAAAGCTTTTTGTGTTTTTCTTGTTTTGTTTTGTTTTTATTTATTATACAAATTTGGTTTGTAACTAGGGCAGTGTGATCTCTCAGGGCGCAATGCCGAGCTTTCGTCACGGCTGGGAGAGACCACCTACACCTACCAAGGTAAGGGGGGGGGGTGTGGGGGGGGTGCCAATGCTCTTTCTCGCCCAGGGCACTAACATTTCTAGTTACGGCTCTGGCCAAAAGACTATGGTCTAGGCAACAGGATAAAGAATTTACACTTGTGCGGTGATTCAGAAACTAAGAGTAAATTAATATCAGCATAAGCATATGACTAATAACTTTAACTACAGAAAGAACAACAGTAAATTTTCAATGGTTATATTTTAAAATGAGTCAATAGAGCATGTGGATATGAGATTATGTCCATCTGGTTTACAGGACACAGAATGAGACATCATCACTCATATTCCTTCAAGGGTGACATTTTTTTTATTTCTTTCTCATTTCTACTCTGTCCTAGATTTTATTCCAAGCACTTTGGGATTTTCTTCCTTGTGATGACATCATCATCATTGTTTCCACAGCAACAAGATAACTAACAAGTCTTAGGTCAATGAATAAGGCCTCTAGGGAGATGTGGCCTATAAATATTGCAGATGTCCATATATATTTACACAAATTCTGATGTATGACTAAAACACCAAGGAAGGGAGGCAGGGTGACCTTAATCTGATTTTCCCACGAGCGCTGCATGACTGCATAAGATGTTAAAACACCATCAAGTGCCTAAAAGCAACATCTTACAGCTTCCTGTCACATATGGGAATAGTTATGAGGTGTGAGATATGACAAGGAGCAGATGGCTGTAGATTGTTACTTACATATTTTGTTCTGTCTAATCTTCCACAGATAATCTGAATTATCAGGAGTGTATCTGCCGTTCTTTTTTCAATGTGACTTACTTTTTGTTTTATCATATAATAAATAATTGGTAAGAACCAAGATGTTCTTAACTAAAGAACTATATTTAATTTAGGTGTTTTATGGCAATATCATATTTGGAATAAAATGTAATACTTATTTTACACTCTATGGATTGCAATTAATCAAAAGAGTAAAAATTTAATTTTTAGGTTTAAAGGGAAGCACTGCATGCTATACGCAAATGCAATCTGTAAAATACTAGCTCCTAAGCATCTGCAGTCAACTTACCGAAGTTGGCAAGTATGACTTACTTAGTGCACTATGCACTATGTAAGTGTGTGTATTTAAACCAATAATAAAACCAAATGTGACAGATTCTCTTTAAAGTAAGTGCCTTTATTGACTAGTTCAGATACAAATATGTAATGTGGCAGAGTGATAAGCATTCTGCTGCAATTTTGATCATCTCTAGTTCTCCACATGTTTACAGGAGAATAAAGAGACATACTGTTAGGTTAATTGGCTCCTGAGTTAATTGGCCCTGTTGTGTGTGTTTATATGCTGGTGCTAGGAAAATTGAATTGTAGGTTCAACTGAGGCAGGGACTAATGTTACTAAAAAAAAATTACTGGGCTTACATAGATTACTTTTTTAGCAGCCACATGTTGCCATCTATGCTGACCCAACTTGATTCTCCAGAGTGCCTTTGTCTTCTTAAACCATTTTTCTATGAAAACTGTATGTAGAACAGGAGTAGAAGGTAGGCTTGTAGGGGCGCTGTGAGACCAACTCTATAGGGCACTTGAAACAATAGGACATTGGGATATAATTTTTAGAATTATTACATTTAATTCAGTGTCACATGGTCGTTGCTTTCTCTCCTTAATCCCCTTTTACCAACCTTCCTCTTCTACTCTACAAATCAAATGGCTTAATCTGAGCCCTTGTTATTTCTTATATGCAGTGTGCAGTGAAAACAAGTTTTATGTTTAGCTGAACTATCATTAAGTAAAAGTGTCAGGATTCGAATCCAGGGCTTCTGCCTCTGTGGACTGCTGCTCTACCTACTGAGCTATTCTGGCTGCTGGACAGTTCTTTGTCTTTATTCAGTGTTCTAGATCCATTCCAGTGATCTCCTGATCTTCCAGCATGCCTTAGCTTCACCCCTTGACTTCCTATAAAAGCTTGGCCAGTTCCTGTCTCCAGTGCCTGATTATTGTGCTCTGTGCCTGTGATCTAGCTCCTGCTCCTGTTGCTGTTCCTGTCTACCTGCATTTACTACACGTGTACCGACCTCGGCTTGCCCTCCACTACGCTTCTGCCTCAACCTTTGGACCGCTACGCCTCTCTGTGTACCGAACCCGGCTCGTTTGACCTTTCTTCCATCTTATCTCCTGTTAGCCAGCCTTCCTCCCTGCCACTGGGCTCCTATCCAGTCTCCAAACCGTGACAGAATAATCAGGCCCAAAAATGGATCCCGCGGGAGTAGCTGCGCTAAATACTCTGAAAAATCAAGTAAAGGAGTTGCAAGAGTATGCCTGCATTTCTCAAAACAAGATCAGAGAACTAGAAAACCTTGATCAAGCTCAGCAGGAACAAATAACTCAATTACTGAAAGAATTAAAAGACTATGACGCCACTGCTGCACAAATTTCGCGTCCACCATTGCCTACAAAATTCAGTGGCGATCGTCGTTTATACAGAGGCTTCTTAATCCAGTGCAACATTTATTTTCACATGCTACCTACACAGTTCAAAGATGATAAGATGAAGATTTTCTTCATAATTAATCTCCTGATAGGGGAAGCCCTAGCCTGGGTCTCTCCTTACATTGAGCAAGACAGTGCTATTCTGACAAATCTGGAATCTTTTACGTCCGCTATGGGGCAAGTCTTTGATGATCCTAATCGATGTGCCACCGCTGAAGCTAAACTCCATAGATTGCGTCAAGGAAAACGCTCTGTGGCTGAGTATACCGTTGAATTCCGATGCTTGGTTGCAGACACGACATGGAATGATTCTGCACAAAAGAGCCAGTTCCGTCGCGGCCTTTCTGAGCAAGTAAAGGATGAACTGGCCAGAGTAGACACCCCTGATGATCTGGATGATTTTCTCCAGCTGTGCATTCGTATTGATCAAAGGCTAAGTGAGAGGACAAATGAAAGATTAAGAACATTTGGTATGAGCAGCAATTTGCATCAGTTTAATAGACCTACAGTGTTCAAAGCTGCACCATCAGACAATCCAAGCGTCTCTCCCGAACCAATGCAAATTGATGTAATTTGGAAACCACTCAGTTTTAATGAGAAACAGAGACGTCAGGAGGAGAATCTTTGTTTATATTGTGGTGATCAAGGACATTATGCCTTCACTTGCCCAAATAAGATTCGCCAGATATTCGCTATGACTGACTTTAAGCAAATGGACTCCAAAGAGTCTAGTCAAACCAGTTCCATCTCGCAATCACTAGATCCCTTGACTCATGAAAATGGAGATCCTCTGCCGCAACAATCACATTTTGTTCTCCCAATAACGCTTTCATCCGGGTCTCTTTTAATTTGCAGCCTGGCTATGCTTGACTCGGGTGCTGGTGGCAATTTCATGGATATCACCTTTGCACAGAAAAACTGCATTGAATCAAAGAGTAAACAAGCTCCTGTAAATCTGGAGACTGTAAATGGATCCCCTTTGTCTTCTGGGCCAGTAACTCACGAAACAATCCAGCTACAAATGACTATTGAACCAGGGCATCAGGAGGTTATAAGCTTTCATTTGATTGCTTCACCTACATTTCCCATAATACTGGGAATCCCCTGGCTGTCTACCCATAATCCTTCTGTCAACTGGGATACTCGCACTTTATCTTTTCCTTCTGAGCACTGCAAACTAAACTGCCTATCTAGAACTGTGGTATCTGTAGACCAGCTGGTCACTGAACTTGCTTCTACAGATTTGAAATTGCCTCCGCAATACAGTGAATTCTCAGATGTCTGTGATAAAAAGAATGCAGATATATTACCTCCTCATCACCCTTATGACTGTCCCATTGAGCTGTTACCAGGATCATCCATACCTTTTGGGCGACTTTATTCTCTATCCGAACCGGAGTTAAAATTCCTTTGGGAATTTCTGGATGAAAACTTAAACAAAGGCTTCATTCGCCATTCTACTTCTCCTGCTGCTGCTGCCTTATTCTTCGTTGAAAAGCAAGATTCTACCTTACGCCCCTGTATTGATTATAGGGAACTCAATAAGATTACAGTCAAGAATCGTTATCCACTCCCCTTAATCCCTGAATTGTTGGAGAGGCTACAGAAGGCAAAGATCTTTACAAAGCTTGATTTGCGTGGGGCATACAATCTTGTTCGTATTCGACCCGGGGATGAGTGGAAAACTGCCTTCAGGACAAGATATGGACATTTTGAGTCATTGGTCATGCCTTTTGGCCTATGTAATGCCCCTGCAACCTTTCAGCATTTCATCAATGATGTCTTAAGAGACTTATTAGATCACTTTTTTGTTGCCTATCTGGATGACCTTCTTATATTCTCCGATAATCTGGAGGAACATCGCAAACATGTCTGTACTGTACTCGAAAGACTTCGGAGGAACCAATTGTACATCAAATTGGAAAAGTGCGAATTTGAACAAGCCAAGATTCAATTCTTAGGATACATAATTTCCCCTGATGGTCTGAGCATGGATCCCAGTAAGATTGATGCAGTCATTAACTGGCCTGTACCTAAGAACGAGAAGCAAGTTCAACGGTTTATTGGTTTTGCCAATTTTTACCGGAAATTCATAAGAAACTTTTCTGGAATTGTTTCTCCTATTACGCAACTTACAAAGAAGGGCGTCCCTTTTGAATGGTCACCTGAAGCTCAAGAAGCCTTTACAGAACTTAAGACTCTTTTCACATCAGCACCAATCCTGATACATCCAAATCCTGAATTGCCTTTCATTGTCGAAGTTGATGCCTCTGATTCTGCAGTGGGAGCAATTCTTTCCCAACATATCGGTGAGAAGATGTTGTTGCATCCTTGTTCTTATTTTTCTCGCCAGATGACATCAGCTGAGAAAAACTATGATATTGGGAACAAGGAATTACTGGCCATTAAGTGTGCTTTTTCAGAATGGAGACACCATCTTGAAGGTTCTATTCACCCCGTGACAGTTCTTACTGATCACAGAAATCTTGAATTTTTACGTCCTGCTAAACAATTGTCTCCTAGACAGGCTAGATGGACTTTATTCTTCTCTCGCTTTAACTTTATAATTTCTTACCGACCGGGATCCAGAAATGGCAAAGCAGATGCACTTTCAAGAATGTTCTCCGAGCCTCATCTAGAAGAAAATTCTGGAAAGACTATTCTACCTGAGCACAACTTCTTAGGGGCAACTGTTTCTACAGATTTACTCTCTCCTGAAGAAAGATTATGACGCTGATCCTTTCCTCAGAAGTCCTTCTACAGATGTAAATTTAACTTTTTATAATGGCTACTGGACTCAGCTTCATCGCCTTTATGTACGAGTTGAAGTATTGAAATTAGTCCATGATTCCAAAGCCGCTGGACATTTAGGAGTATACAGGACTCAAGAATTGTTGGCACATTCCTTTTGGTGGCCAAATTATAAAAGTGATGTTAAAAAATATGTTTTATCATGTCTGACATGTGCCCGAAATAAGACTCCTCGCTCCTCACCACTAGGTTTGCTACAACCTCTTCCCATACCATCTCGTCCCTGGAGCTCTATTTCTATGGATTTCATAGTTGATCTACCTCCTTCAAAAGGGATAACAACAATTCTTGTGGTAGTGGACCGTCTAACTAAGATGGTTCATTTTATCCCTGTTAAAGGAGTACCCACTGCTGAACAGACTGCAGAGCTTTTGATTCAGGAAATATTCAGGCTTCATGGCATCCCTGATGACATAGTCTCGGATCGAGGTGTTCAGTTCACTTCTAAGCTCTGGAAGAGTTTTTGCACTGCCCTGGGAATAAAACTGAATCTGTCCACGGCTTTTCACCCACAGTCTAATGGACAGACTGAGAGGACTAATCAGACACTGGAACAATATTTAAGATGTTTTATTAGTTATCTTCATGATGATTGGATGAATTTTCTACCAACTGCTGAATTTTCTTACAACAACTCTGAACACGGTTCAATTTCCCAGACGCCTTTCTTTGCCAACTGTGGACTCCATCCAACGTTCATTCCAAATCTTCCGGTTTCCACATCAATTCCAACAGTGACTGAGAGAATCACAAGTTTACAAGAGGTTCAAAAGAGGCTTATTGTAAATTTGAAAGAAGCCCAGGAACATTACAGGCAAGCTGCCAACAGACACCGTAGAGATGGACCCAATTTTCTTATTGGAGTCTGGCTATCCACTAAGAACCTTAAACAGCGGATACCCTCACCAAAATTGGGTCAAAAGTTTATTGGGCCATTTAAAATCCTATCTCAGACTGGTCAAGTGGCATTCCGCTTAGAACTTCCCGCCTCTATGAAGATACATCCGGTATTCCATGTCTCACTGCTTAAGCCATTTCAAGACAACCCATTCCCTGGCCGTATTTTGGCCCCACCACCACCAGTCATGGTGGAAGGCGAAGAGGAATTTGTTGTCGAAGAGATCCTGGACTCCAGAATCCGCAGAAATAGGCTGCAGTACTTGGTGAAATGGAAGGGATATGGTCTGGAAGAAAATTCAGGGGAGCCTGCAGAAAATGTCCATGCCTCCAGATTAACCAGACTGTTTTACCAGAGACATACTGGTAAGCCAGCTCCAGAGACATCCAGAGGACGTACTGGAAAGAGGGGAGTACTGTCAGGATTCGAACCCAGGGCTTCTGCCTCTGTGGACTGCTGCTCTACCTACTGAGCTATTCTGGCTGCTGGACAGTTCCTTGTCTTTATTCAGTGTACTAGATCAGTTCCAGTGATCTCCTGATCTTCCAGCATGCCTTAGCTCCACCCCTTGACTTCCTATATAAGCCTGGTCAGTTCCTGTCTCCAGTGCATGATTATTGTGCTCTGTGCCTGTGATCCAGCTCCCGCTCCTGTTGCTGTTCCTGTTCCTGTCTATCTGCATTTACTACACGTGTACCGACCTCGGCTTGCCCTCCACTACGCTTCTGCCTCAACCTTTGGACCGCTACGCCTCTCTGTGTACCGAACCCGGCTCGTTTGACCTTTCTTCCATCTTATCTCCTGTTAGCCAGCCTTCCTCCCTGCCACTGGGCTCCTATCCAGTCTCCGGACTGTGACAAAAAGTTTGAGCTGAAATAAATATGAGCATGTTTGTTAAAGCCTGCAATGTGTACACAACAACTATACGTCCAAGAATGACAAGCACAATGAAACACTGAAAAACATTAAATGCGGCTTTGTCTTCAATCAGTACAAGGCGAAAGTCATTTGTTAATGCAACTCCTAAATCTGGTGAAAATCTAAGTATATTTGTTATAATTGTTGGTTACATGCACTTATGTCCGTCACTTCTCACTAGCTTTGAAAATTTTAAATTAGTCATAATAATAATAATAATATATTTACATCTTACACATATTTATTATATGAATAAAACACATAACAGATAACATAATACATAACACAAAGGGTCTCATGCAGAGTTTGTGGAAGGCAAATAATTGGACGAAGTCAGCTAATTTAATTAATATTGGTTTAATTGCATGGATAAATAATACACACACTTGCATTTACACTTACATTTGTTAATAGTACACACTTTCTAAAAGTTCCAATCCATACTAGATTATTTAATAAATGAGTTAAAGGTTATTTATACACAGATAATATTACAGTAAAGATATTTATGGTTCAGGTCTTCTAAAATGTACAGAGTTTGGTCTCATATTAAAGCATATTTCACCAGCAGTAACCCGGTTTTGACAGAGTAACGATCACTTCTAGCGGTCGCTAGTTATGAGCAATATGAAATTAATACTCAAAGCACTCTTCTTATGGGTCAGTTTAAACCTGTTCTTCAGTGGGAAGACACATAGGCAACAGTTGGAGTGAGTTGCTCTCTCCTTTGGACAAAGATCAAACAGACTGACCTATGACCAGCAGTCTACTGGAACACGTTAACCCTGGTTCAATGAAGAACTCTCTTAGTGTCATCTGTGTATATTTTGTAACCTTAACAGCTTAAAAGCAGTCTCTGATTCAGGAACAGTCTCACTCTTGCCAACAGACATCAGAATTGATGGACTGTTTCTGGATGCAGGGCTGCGCAGCATATGTATCAGTTATACTTTGTATTATTATTATTGCGTTCTGCTTAATCTTGCCATTAAATCTCTTTTGTGCTTTGGAACCACATTAATCGCATCAGACAACTTTTATTGGTAGGGACAATAAGAACATAACAATTTGGGGGCTCGAGGAGCAACACTACATTGCTTAAGGATTCGCAAATCCTACTGTTTTTCGGTTTACCAACAAAGGGTGGAGATGCTTCATATACAGGTAAGAATGCAAATAGTTCTGTACCTTTTATCATCCAGTGCTGCCAAACTGAATATCCGCTTTGTGTGATCCAAGGAGTGCTGGCGAGGACTTAGGGACAAGAAAGAAAAATTGTTTCTTTTTCATGTCATTGTGCGATGTAAACGTGGTTTGTTTGCATAGCATACGCATATGTTTCCTTGTATATTTGCAACATGTTTAAACGGTTTTTATTGATAGATATTGTTGTTGTATTTCATAGTGAAAGAAATTGATAAAACCTCTGAGAAGTTCTTACCAACATTTGAGTAAGTATTTGTCTGTACAGAAAACAAAGGTGTGTGTGAATTGTGTGATTGTGAAAATACAGGTTAAGGTGAAAGATTCTGTTGAGGAAAACATGATATAATAATAATATAATAGTATAAAATAACCTTTGAAGCGTTCTGTTGAGAAAAACAGGGTATAAAGACGCTATGGTATACGAGGTATACCTTGGAAATAGAGGTTTTCATGATAATTCCAATTGTAATGGTAGGGCGCACAAATAATTAGTACCTGTAAGCTGTGTGATAAAACTGCACGTGCTTGCATACGCAACAGTGATGGTGAAATTTTGATTGGTCGGAAGAAATTTGCTGAAAAGGCTGGTATTCTTCAATATTCAGTTCTCCCAGTTATAAAGTACCCAGCAGGAACTTTGTTGGAAAGGCCGGGTATTGTTTTGTGCTACGAAGCATTGAGGAGTCCGTTTCCGTTAAGCGACTGTGTTCGGGTCCTCGCTGTGTATGCTTGGCATCACATGAAGTGTTAGGTTGCACCCAGTTGAGAAGTGAGTGGATGCAGCTTACAGAATTTGTCCACTGCCACCACAAATATCTAGTGCACTGCAAAACATTGAGGATTCTGTTTCCACATGGGCACTGAACAAACATGTGAGATGACCAATGTACAGGTAAAGCAAGGGCCGATAGTTTCGGCAAAGTATATTATGAGTGTGAAATATGGTGGATACATAACGTCATACTGTGATAAGTGGGTCAAGATGACTGATGAATGTGTGAAACCCTTTCCTAAAGTTGGTAGTTTTGATCCAGAGGTATTAAGTACTGTTAGCGATAAAATCTGTTTTCTAAAATCACTGAAACTGAGAATTAAATGCACTGACTGTTTAAAACTGTGGGAACAGTAAGGGACTATGTGGTACAAGAGAGCATGAGTAGCAGAAGATAGCATTGCGAAGCAAAGAGAAGCGACTGCAAGCGTGCCCCTGCCACCATATGTGGATGGGGGAAAGTGCAACCGATACCAAAAATGATAAAAATAACATAACTTACTAATATCCCATATTGAGTGGTATGCAAGGTAATATTTCTGAAGAAGATGACGAATCCACTGCTATTTCAATCATTGCCCATGCAATTAATATGCAAGAAGTGCCATGTAGACAAGGAAAGGGAACAGTCCCACCAGCAGGGGCAGCGGCTGAAATCGGTGAGATTGGTGTAGAAACCAATAGGTGGGGGAAGAAACAGTGCTTCCAGCAATGATTTCTGAATATAGTGATTTAGTGGGCTTACATTCTGTCCGTACAATAGCAGTTTCTAATGGGAAAGCGGACAAAGATGGTGTAGTCCCCATAAAACATGTTACAATGCACATTACCTGTCCATGGACTAGGGGGTAAATGTATCAAAGTGCGAGTTTGCCAGCGTGTTTAATTCGCGGCAAATCGCGGGTGTTTACCCGCGAGTTTTGAAAAAAAAACTGAAATGTATCAAGCTGCGATTTTGACACTGTTGATGTTCAAAATCGCTGGTCATCTCTGGCGATTTTGTGCGATGTAAACACTCCCAAGTTTAGCTAACTCTCCTGTGTTTGGCAAACTCTCCTGTGTTGTAACAGTGAGTTGTAAACACATCACTGTTACACTGACCTGTCATACATAAAAACTGTAAAGAGTAGATCAAAGTGAAAAAAAAAAAAAAGAGTGGGGCCCCCCCGCTATTCCAGCTTAACCCTAGTGCTGCCTGACTAGTGCTGGTCCTGTGAAAATCGGGGAAAAAATTTGCGTGGGGTCCCCCCGATTTTCACTTTACCAGCACTAGGCAAACCAGCCAGGGTTATACAAGCAGCAGCATGGCCACACTGTTTTTGGCAACCTGGCTGGCTGGGACTTGTAGTTCCACAAAACAAAATGGCGTCTGTTTATTTTTTCCCCTCTTTATCGCCGTATTACCCTACTACCCACAGCCCAGGGGTAGTAGGAAGAGCCCTAGTGCTATCAGCACTGGGCTGGTTCTTTCTAGGGGGAGGGGGGTGCTCGTTTTTTCGGCGGACCCCACTCCCTAGGGAATCCAGCCCAGCGCTGAACAGTCTAGGGTTGGTTAGTCATAATGGCGGGGGACCCCTGACGTGTGTCCCACTGCTATAGTGCCACCAACCCTGGCTGGTTTGCCTAGTGCTGGTAAAGTGAAAATCGGGGGGACCCCACGCAAAATTTTTCCCCAATTTTCACGGGACCAGCACTAGTCAGGCAGCACTAGGGTTAAGCATGAATAGCGGGGGGACCTCATGCTTTTTTTTTTTTTTCAACTTTTATCTAATCTTTAACATTTTAACACTGCCAGGCCAGTGTAACAGTGATGGGTTTATACAACACGCTGCTATCAAGCAGCGTGTTGTATCTGGCGTGTTTTGAAGCAAACTCTCCTGAATTTGCTTACTCGCAGCTTCATACATTGGAGACTTGTATAGCTGCAGTGGCAAACAGTCGGGAGTTTGATCTCTGGCGATTTTGCAAATAGCGATTTTGACAGAAGCACAACTCTGGCGATTTTGCATGAAATCTCAGCTTCATACATCGGCGAGTTTCAACTCTCCCGAAAAAATCGCTGGAGTTGCAAAATCGCACTGTGATACATTTACCCCTAGGTCTGAGCTGCATTCAATTATGCCTGATTTCCAAAATCCAAAGAAAGATTTGGCCAAATGTCAGAAATTTGTTAAAGATTAGGTAATGCTCATGCCCAACAATTAAAGATTGGCGAGTTAAGGGACTGTCTTCCTCCCAATACTGACATGCAAAAGTTTATTAAGGATTGTATTTTGCAGGAAGATAAGTCCTTAACGGATGAAGATAATAAAATCAATAAAAAACACATAAGGGGGAATTCATTGGCAGCGTTACTGTAAAAAGTAACGTGGCCTGCACACTATTACTGTTAATACAGCAATAGTGCGCATAAATACCATAATTACGGTAGTTTGAACTTCGTCTTAAAGCCGGGTTAAATTCACCGTAATAACAGTAAATAGGTTTAGCGCAGCAATACTCTGGGGGGAATTGAATTCCCCCCATAGTCTTCAAATTGGGTGTATATTTTCCAGTAGAATTGGAATGGAGCAACATTTTTACTATCAAACAAAAGGAGAGTGAAACTGAGGCAGACTATTGTACAGCCGTGACAGCAATGACCAAATACACTGGGTTATCGAACACAAAAGATGATGTGCACTACAGCGAGGTAACTTTCAGTTTTAATGTATGGCCTCAAGGAAAAATCTAAAAACCAGAGTGCAAAGTTCATTATCTAACTGGAGAGATCACAGTAGATGCCCTCTGGGAATCTGTTAAAGAACATGATAGGAATATAAGTAAAAGGAAGGGGGTGCAGAGTGCGAGGTTAATGATGGTACATCAGGCACTTGAAGAACTACACACGGCCGCAGGCTCACTACACATATTATGGGGAACAGAAATGGCAGGAGACAGTGAAGTGTTTTAGATGCTTCAAAGAGGGACACACAGTGAAGAAATAACCAAAATGATAGAGGGGAATATAGGAACAAGAGAAAGTTTTACCCATCAAAGAAAAAAACACATAGGTACCAACAACAAAGGAGACATACACAAACCTCAGAAGTTTCCTAGCAGTTGCCCGCTCACATTATAGCAGCAAATGCTTGACAGGAAAACAATGACCAACACTAGGGGTTAGGTCATACATGTATCCTACAACCAATTAGATTAACTGAAATTCTTAGGGAAGAACCCACAGCCACGGTTGATGTATCTGATGTAACACAAATATTTCTTGTAGATACAGTGGTGGCCAGGTCAGTGATAACTTCTCCCTTATGTTTAGAGGTCACTAACAAAACTGTTCCAGCTATGGGAATAACTGGAAGAGTGCTACATTACCCTTTGACTAAACCTGCAGAGGTTACTATTGGGCTCCTGCATGCAAAGCATTGATTTCTCTTGGCTGTGGCAACTCCTATTAACCTACTGGGCAGGGATTTACTGTGCAAAATGGGATGTGTTATTCACTGTACCCCTGATGGTGTATTTCTGGATATTCCAGGGAAATTCGCACATGAAGTGCATGACATACTAGACAGAAAGGCTAATGCTGCACTCTACTGTTCTAGAATAAAGTTCATCTCAGGTAGAAGAAATGTTATAACAAATACGGGTTCCTTATGGAACAAAGATGGACAGGATACAAGAATTATGGCAGCCCCTGCCATATGTAGCCCCTGTAATGGTTCCTCTAAAAAGTGGCAGACAAGGTCCAAAAATATCACAGTACCAATTAAAACCGGAGGTGGAATTAGGTGTGTATCCTGTAATTGAAAGGCTGTTGCATCAAGGAATTTTAATTCGTACATCCAGCACAGCTAACAGTCCAATTTTCCCAATAAAGAGAAAGGGGGGAGGGGTTACCAATTAGTCCAAGATTTAAGGGGAATTAATCAAGTAGATCAGAAAATTCCCCATAGTGCCCAATCCAGCTGTCATCCTTAAGCAGTTTCCACCATCTGCCATTCATTTTGTGGTAATTGATCTTTGCTCTGCCTTCTTCTCTATTCCTCTTCATCCTGACTGTCAGTATTTCTTTGCCTTCTCCTATAAGGAGGTACAATACACATGGACAAGATTTCCCTAGGGGTTCATTGACAGCCCCAGTATTTTCTGCAGGGCCTTACACGACTGTTTACAATCCTTCCAACCAAGCAATGGGTCAGTCCTAATTCAATATGTTACGATTTGTTGCTGTGCTTTGATTCGCTTATTCCATCTGTGTCTGATACTAAACTGTTCTTACTTCATCTCTCACAGACAGGACACAAGGTTACAAAGGATAAATTACAGCCATGTCAGACCAAGGTCAAAAATTTCGGACACTGTCTCACTCAGGGCCTAAAACACTTAACAACGGACAGAATTCAGGCCATAGAAGACATGACACTGCCGCAGAAGCAACAGCAGATCCGTACCTTCTTAGGGATGTGTGGGTATTGTAGGTCAAGAATTCCAGGTTTTTCTATTCTGGTCTTGTCATTGCAGGAGTTAGTCTCATCCTCAAAGCCTGAGTGAGAGCGAGCATTCTTTGACCTTAAAGAGAGTCTGATTAAAGCACCTGCTTTGGGGATACCTGATTATGAAAAACCTTTTGAGTTATATTGTACGGAAGCTGATGGTTGTGCAGCAGGTGTTTTGACACAGAAACATGGTGACGCTAGCTGACCAGTAGTATACTACAGTGCACAATGGGACACTGCGGCAAGATCTCTCCCTACATGTTTAAGAAGTGTAGCAGCAACTGCTCTTTTGGTAAGTAAGAGCAAGGATGTAGTACTAGGATATGATTCAACTGTCTACACACCACATGCAGTGTCTGCTCTGTTAAATTCTGCTCAAACCAGGCATGTCTCCTGTGCAAGGCTCACAACATGCGAATTAGGTCTAATGGCACCTGCAATTATCACCATTAAAAGTTACAATATTTTAAATCCAGCTACATACCTACCATATGTGCCTCAAGATGCAAAAAGAGGGGAAGGAGAAGAGACTCTGGTTGGGGCTGAGTTTTGAAGGTATACTGATACACATGTATGTATGGAATATCTGAAACAGACTTTTACTACAAGACCTGACATACGTGACAAACCCTTAGAAAATTTAGATTTTATGTTTTACACGGATGGGAGTTGTCATAGACAGACAGACACAGAAGAACTATGTACCGGTGATGCTGTTGTAGATGACAAGGATGTTTATAGAAGCTGAACCCCTTAGCCCACCTCGCTCAGCTCAAGTGGCTTAGCTAGTGGAACTAAGGAGAGAATGTGAGTTGGCAGGGGGTAAATTGGCTAATATATACACTGACTCTAGGTACGCCTTTGGGGTAGTACATGATTTTGGGGCACTTTGGCGTCTTAGGAACTTTATGACAGCAGCAGGCGCACCAATAGCACATTCACATCACATAAAAAGAGTCTTGACAGCGATAATTACCTCAGTAGCCATTTTCAAATGCAAAGCCCACACATGGGAAGAAGACCTGGTGTCAATGGGCAATAGCAGGGCGGATGAAGCTGTGAAAAGGGCAGCAGAGTTACCTGTAAATGTATCAACTGACAAAATTATGGTTTTTCAGACAACAAACACTCAGAAATAAATTGAAATGCGAGATTTGTGTTCCCTACAGGAAAATGCGGTCTGGAAGGCAAAGGGATGTGGTCAAGAGTCCTCTGGACCCTGGAGAGATGGACAAGGTAGGCCTGTGGCTCCCAGAGCATATTACTCAGGCCTGACTGAGGCAGTACAAAGTCTGACTCATCTGGGTAAAGAAGGTATGTGTAGCTGGTTAGAGCATACTGGTGTGCACCAGGATTTTCATCTTAAGCCGGTAAGAAGGTAATGTCTTGTCTTACTTGTTTGAGGAAAATTGTCAGGAAGACAATACCAACCGAACCATCCCATATCCCTCCTACAGACGGACCTTTTCAGGTAAATACAAATTGACTTCAATTAATTACCACCTTACAGGATTCTCAAATATGTATTAATTTGTACTGATGTGTTTTCTAATTGGGTAGAGGCATTTACAGCTGCCACTAATACTGCTGTTTTTACTGCTAAGAAAATTGTCCAGGAATTTGTATGCAGATATGGTATTCCTAGAATTATAGAAAGGGATAGGGGTACTCATTTTACTGGTGATATCTTTCAGAACATGTGTAAACTTATGGGATTTGATAACAGACTTCATACACCTTACCGACCACAAGCCAGTGGGAAGGTGGAAAGGGTAAACAGTACCATTAAGAACAAACTGAGTAAGATAATGGCTGAAACTGGATTGGCGTGGCCAGAAGCTTTGCCACTAGTCCTCCATAGCATCATAACCACTCCAAGACCTCCTCTTAATTTGTCCCCTTTGAGATACTTTTTGGCAGTCAAACTCATTTGATCATAGGTCCAATGGACAATTTGAAGTGCAATAATGAAGTGACTGTGCAATATCTCATAAAAATGAGCAAACAGCTAAAACAACAGCAATAGAAACTCAAAATGCTGTCACCTGGTGTGTCAAAAACAAACTGTCATGATGTCGTACCTGGGGAATATGTTATGATCTGCAATTTCTTACGCTCAGGTTGTTTAACAGCCCGTTGGGAAGGCCCATACCAAGTGTTGATGACCAGTACCACATCTTTGAAGGTAGCAGAAAGAGACACTTGAGTCCATTCTACTCACTGCAGGAAAGTCAACAACCCAGAGGTACAAGACAAAGTCGAGACTGACAACACAGATCTATAACAGAAAAGTGTAACTCACGGCGCTAGAGGGATCACATGCAATGGAATGCCAGCATACATGGATAGCTGTAACACATAAAATAATACACACATAGAATAGTAAAGTCCCAACAGGTGGATAAATATCTAGAATGCCTTCAGGTGATTAATCCCTCTTCCAATTGTGATCTATGTGGCCAAGTTATGTAAATAACCACGTGAAGGGATCCCCGCAGGGTATGAGCTTACAAGATACTCTCTTTAGGCACAGCACATCAAAAAACAATCTGGCGATGAATCCAGAATTATCTTCCACAGGGAACTCCAACGATGTGGAATATATGTGCAGAAAAAAGATCATAGTATAATACCATTTTATTTTAAGATTAATAGAACAATACACAAACTCTAATGTGCTTCTAGGAGTGTACCCCAATGTAGGATTCAGATAGCGTGTCAAATGAGAATAAGAGTGGGTTTACCCGATGTCCATCCGCTCCCAGCCAACAAGTGAATCCGTGGGGTAGTCCAGAAGTAAAGTCCTCCTAGTTGACCAACGCGTTTCGAATATATGATATTCTTTGTCAAGGTACCAGGAAGCTCACAAAAATGTCCTTATAAGTTCTCACAATCCGATCATGTGATTTGGTCCACAAATCACGTCAAGAGTAATTGGTCATGTGCTGGTATCCAGAAACGTCACTATAGACCAGAGCGAGGCTTGGAAACCTCTCATCTTACACATGCGCAGATGGAAGTTGACTCTCCGTTATTCATGCCTCAAATCGATCTTCATAGTGGAAGCCAATTGTATCTTTCTCATACTCTCAATACATAAATGAAATAAAAAAATATATAGAGTCAGTAGAGGTACATATAAATATATCTGGTGCTATGGACTCGCTTTATAGACAACATTTTCTTTATATGGGATGGACCAGGTGATCGTCTGATTGAGTTTTTTGAATATCTGAATTCCAACACATCCAATGTTGAATTAACTTTCAATCACAGTAACCAGACTGTGCATTTTTTGGACATCTCAGTTTATGTTAAGGATAGTATCATACACACTAAAACTTATATAAAGCCTACGGATAGACCTAGTGTCACGGGCACTAGGAGTCTTTGCCCAGGAAATCACCAGATGTTGGCTTACCAGAGTAATATAGATGGTAATAGGTACTCTGGTAGCAGGGTGACAACGGAACTGGAGGAACAGCAGATGGTGAGAGAATGCTCGAGGAAAGTCTATGACTAGCAGCACTGGTAGAGAGTATATAATTAAACACGAGGAACTGGATGGACAAGGAAACGTGTGGGTAGTCAGTGGTCTGCGTATAGCAAGTTGTACCACTGCTATAGTGAAGAGGAATGTCCAGAGGTAACGAGGAGGTAGTGAGAGTCAGCGGTCTGCGTATAGCAAGTTGTACCGCTGTCTAGGTAAAGGAATGGAATCCAGGTGAAGGTAGATAACAGGGAAGTCAGTGGTCTGCGTATAGCAAGTTGTACCACTGCTATGTGAGAGGATACTTGAAACTGGTGTCACAGGGAACTGAAATCAGTGGTCTGCATATAGCAAGTTGTACCACTGCAATATATATGTGAGGAGGGCACAAGGAGATGAATGCTATGCAGAGTATACACGGGTACACAGAACTTGATCCCACGATGATATCACAATACAATGATAACAGAGCAGCACTGCTAAAGTATACAAAGTCACAATAACAATCCAGGCAAATAGGAGACAAAGTCAATGATAGCAATAGTCTCAGTGGATAGAGGACTCCGGAGGAGAACACAACACAGTCCAGCAAGATATGCAAAACACCAGCAAAGTCAATGAGAAGTATGCATACCGCGGTTCAGGAGAGCAGGCTGTCAGAGAGGAGTGCAGGGATACCTGAACGGCTGGAGGCCGGCAGGAGGAGAGATCACTGGAAGGTGGAAGCGGTAATCAAGTTGGTGCAGCGCACGGCAGGTAAACCATAATGAACGAGGCAATACTCTGGAATCAGTAGTAAATGGAACTGGAACTTGAAGAACACGGGAGAATTGAGCCGGTCTGAACTCCAGTAGCAGAGATGGAAGCAGCGGAGTGCTGACCCGATGAACACAGGAGAGTTGAGATGAGCTGGAACTCTGTAGAAGCAACGGAGGCAGCGGATAGGACTCAGCTGGCTGCAGACACGATGAACACCGGGGAGTTGAGGTGAGCAGGAACTCTGTAGAGGCAGCGGAGGCAGCGGATAGGAATCAGCTGGTGCAGACACGATGAACACAGGAGAGTTGAAGTGAGTAGGAACTCTGTAGAAACAACGGAGGCAGCGGATAGGAATCAGCTGGTGTAGACACGATGAACACAGGAGAGTTGAAGTGAGTAGGAACTCTGTAGAAACAACGGAGGCAGCGGATAGGAATCAGCTGGTGTAGACACGATGAACACAGGAGAGTTGAAGTGAGTAGGAACTCTGTAGAAGCAACGGAGGCAGCGGATAGGAATCAGCTGGTGCAGACACGATGAACACAGTAGAGTTGAAGTGAGTAGGAACTCTGTAGAAACAACGGAGGCAGCGGATAGGAATCAGCTGGTGTAGACACGATGAACACAGGAGAGTTGAAGTGAGTAGGAACTCTGTAGAAACAACGGAGGCAGCGGATAGGAATCAGCTGTTGTAGACACGATGAACACAGGAGAGTTGAAGTGAGTAGGAACTCTGTAGAAACAACGGAGGCAGCGGATAGGAATCAGCTGGTGTAGACACGATGAACACAGGAGAGTTGAAGTGGTCTGGAAACCACAATAGAAATAACAGGAATCAGCAGGAGCTGAATACACGAGGAAACACAGGAACACCTTCAAAGGCTCATGGAATGAGACTCCAAGATCAGTCAACGAGGTATTGACCACAGGTGCTTTAAATAGGGAGTGTTGCCTGATCAAACAATTAATAACAAGTAACAGATACTGAAGGCTTGAAAGGGCTGCACATGCGCAGACCCTCAGGATGGCGGACGGCCACGGTTCCTAAACACACGAGAAGTAGCACTCACAGTCCGGTGAGTGACACCTAGCTATGTACATTATGACAGCCATCACCATAAAAACTGGCTTTCAAATATTCCAGTAGGACAAATGAAACGGTTGAAGAGAAATTGTACTGAGGAGGATGTTCTGAAGGATCAATTTCATGAACTCAAAAATAGTTTCAAAAATAGAGGTTACAAAGAGGATCTACTCAATAAATCTGAGAAGGTAGCTCAAGAATGGGACAGTAAAGCGACCAATAAACAGGATAGAGATACATCCCACCAAAAAAGGTTTGAGTGGTCCTTTGTCTCCCAGTATAGTGTAGCTCATAAACAAGTAGAAAATATACTTCGTAAACACTGGCCCATTTTGAAAAAAGATCCTGTAATAGGACGGAGTCTTCCGGAGGCACCGTCCTTTATATATAGGAAGGCACTGAATATTAAGGATAAAGTCGTAAGAAGTGTAACCTTTGATGTAGATCAGTCTAATGTCTCCTCAGCCCTTGAAACCGTGGACCACCCCCTCCTTCTGCAAACTCTTCTCTCTCTAGGCCTCTCTGGTTCTGTCCATGCCTGGTTCTGCTCTTAACTTGCTAACCGCACCTTCTCTGTCTCCACGTCCGGCTCTTCCACCGCCCCCACGCCCCTCCAAGTAGGAGTCCCCCAGGGCTCTGTTCTCGGCCCCCTTCTCTTTTCGCTCTACACTTCTTCCCTTGGTGCGCTCATCTCCTCCTTTGGTCTTCAGTATCACCTTTATGCTGACGACATTCAACTCTACATCTCCTCTCCTGATCTCTCGTCCACCCTCCTTTCTCGTGTATCTGACTGCCTCTCTGCCATCTCCTCCTGGATGTCCTCACGCTTTCTCAAAATTAACATCTCCAAAACGGAACTCATAGTCTTTCCTCCTTCCAGACTCCCCTCTCACCACAACCTCTCAATCGTTGTTAACAACACTACCATCTCATCTGTCACCCAACTCCGTTGCCTGGGTGTCACCCTTGACTCCTCTCTCTCTTTTGCCCCCCACGCCCAATCCCTTGCTCAAGCCTGTCGCTTCCAACTGCGCAACATCGCCCGCATCCGACCCTTAATCTCACAAGACGCCACCAAAACCATCATCCATGCACTCATCATCTCCCGCCTGGACTACTGCAACCTCCTCCTCACTGGCCTCCCTCTCTCCCATCTCGCCCCGCTCCGATCTGTACTCAATGCAGCTGCCAGACTTATCTTTCTCTCACGTCGCTCCTCCTCTGCCTCCCCTCTCTACCAGGCCTTACACTGGCTCCCTTTCCCTTACAGAATCCTCTTTAAACTCCTTACTACCACTTACAAAGCTCTCTCCCAGTCTACTGCCCCCTACATCTCTAACCTCCTTACCATTCATACTCCCGCTCGCTCCCTGCGCTCAGCAAACAACCGTCGCCTCTCCTCCACTCTCATTACCTCTTCCCACTCCCGAGTCCAAGACTTTTCCCGAGCTGCCCCCCTGCACTGGAATGACCTCCCTCGCTCCATCTGTCTCGCTTCCAATCTGTGCTCCTTCAAGCGGGCACTCAAAACTCACCTGTTCCTGAAAGCCTACCAACCATCCACTTAACCCCTCATCCACTCTGCTTGTTCTCCCTACTCTCCCCTGGTCCCTTTTTCTCCATTGCATCACTGCCTCCCTTCGTGCCTGTTTTGTCCACCCTCCCTTAGGATGTAAGCTCGTATGAGCAGGGCCCCTCTCCCCTCCTGTCTTCATACCGACTCTTCTGCTCCGCCCTCACTCCATATGTCTGCCCGGAGTTTCCGAAGAATTGGTACTTAGTGTTTATTGTTCTGTGATGTTTACCCTGTATGGTCTACTGTTCGTATTATGTAAGGTGCTGCGAAAACCCTGTGGCGCCCAACAAATAAATGATAATAATAATAATAATGTAAAAAGTACTGGATTCTACAGATGTGGCATGTGTAGTATGTGTAAGATTACATCCCCCAATTACAAGAAATTAGATACTTTTTTAAGAAACAATCATACTTACCGTGTTCAGCAGTTTATAACCTGCAATATGGTCAACGTTGTGTACGCCATCGAATGTAGCTGTAATCTTTTAAATATTGGTCGAACTACAAGACCTTTAAAGATCCGGTTAAGGGAACATGTGAATAACATTAAAAAAGGGTTGGAAACTCACACCTTATCCGAACATTTTAGAAATGTGCATCACTGTAATCCTAACCATATAGTTAGTTTTTGGGCGATAGAAAGTATCCTACCCAATTGGAGATATAAGAATACTCTTCAAATGCTAGCAAAGGCGGAAATGCGATGGATTTTTCAGCTGAAAACCTTAACACCTAGGGGGCTCATGTTAGGAACCCCTCCAGCCAGCCCAACACAACCCGGAATCTACTCTGCCAATCAGGTGTTCACTGGAGCCCCTGATGGTGGGGACAGACTGGGCTGCAGACTGACAGAGGGTCGTGAAGTGCGTACCGGCTGGGGAGAACCCAGGCAAGCGGGGTGAGGTCCACGCAGAGGTCAAGGGCCGGCAGCAGACAACAGTATCGGTAAACAAGCTGAGTTCAGGGGTCACAGGTGGATAGCAGAAACGCGGCTCGTGACAGTACCCCCCCCTTGAGGAGGGGTTAAGGAACCCCGACACCCAGGTTTCTTAGGAAATCTCCGAAAAAATTCCTTCAACTGTCTTGGAGCGTACAATCGTCTTCGCGGAACCCAGGACCGCTCTTCTAGTCCACGATTTTTCCACTGTACTAGGAAGTGTACCTGCCCCTGCACTCTTTTAGAGTCGAGAATCTTCTGGATGGTATAACTCTGTGGTTTGTTCCTATTCTGCACAGGCGAACTTGACGATTGAGAAAGATTAGAGTATAACACAGGCTTAAGGAGGGAGCAGTGGAACGTGTTGGGGATCTTCAATGAAGCAGGAATTTTCAATCTGAAAGCTACAGCATTGATCTGCTTGATAATGGGGAAAGGACCGATGAATTTAGGCCCCAATTTCCTGCAAGGCTGTCGCAGCCTATTATTGCGTGTGGACAGCCACACTTTATGGCCCACTTTGAGGGAGCAGGTGGCACGGTGACGGTCCGAATTTTTTTTTGCAAAGAATGAGGCCCGTTTCAATGATGACTGTACCTTCTTCCAGATGACCTTAAGATCCCTGGCTGTGGAACGAATTTCCAGAATACCAGCAGACTTGAGAGAGCACAGGGAATTAGATCTGGGATGATAACCCAAATTGCAGTAAAATGGAGAAATTTGGGTGGATGCATGACACAAATTATTATAGGCAAACTCCACCCAGGGTAACAAGGAGGACCAGTTGTCGTGAAACTCCGAAGTGTAACAACGCAGGAACTGCTCTAATGACTGGTTAACCCTTTCAGTTTGCCCATTAGACTGAGGGTGGTATGCGGATGAAAGACTGACCTTGATGCCAAGAAGGGAACAGAAGGATCTCCAGAATTGCGCCATGAACTGGGACCCACGGTCCGAAACAATGTCAACCGGAAGACCATGGAGGCGGAATATATGCTGGACGAACAGGAGAGCCAGATTTCGAGCACTAGGGAGCCTGGTTAATGGTATGAAGTGAGACATCTTGCTAAATCGATCTACTACAACCCATATGGTGTTGTGTCCTGCAGAGAGTGGCAGATCGACTATAAAGTCCATGGACAAGTGCATCCAGGGTTTTGCAGGAATGGCCAAAGGAACCAACTGCCCTACCGGACGAGTCCTAGGAATTTTGTTTCTGGCACAAACTTCACAAGACCGAACGTGATCCTTGACGTCATCAGACAAAGATGGCCACCATACCGTACGTGAAAGAATTTCCAACGTTTTGAAGACCCCAGGATGTCCAGCAGTCCGATTATTGTGTGCTTCCATAAGGACTGCCTTGCTAAGATGTACTGGGACAAACAAGCATCCTACTGGAGTATTATCAGAAGCCAATTTCTGAAATCTTTGTAGGGTGCAAATTAGGTCTTGGGTTAACCCGGCATGAATCACGGACATGGGAACAATAGGCTCTGGGCTAGAGACCGGAGTATGATGTGCCAGGAAACTTCTGGACAGGGCGTCTGCCCGAACATTTTTAGAACCTGGACGATAGGTGATTATAAAGTTAAAACGGGTGAAGAACAGTGACCAACGAGCCAGTCGAGGGTTTAGTCGTTTGGCCCACTGTATATACTGTAGATTTTTATGATCCGTTATAACGGAGACCTGATGTGCAGCGCCTTCCAACCAATGTCGCCACTCCTCAAAGGTCCATTTAATTGCTAACAGTTCTCGATTTCCAACATCATAGTTGGTTTCCGCTGAAGAGAACTGATGGGAAAAATAGGCACATGGATGTAGATGGTGAGTATGGGGATCTTTTTGTGACAAGATGGCCCCGGCACCGACATCAGAGGCATTCACTTCAAGGATAAACGGTAACTTTAGGATCCGGGTGTCTAAGGACCTGAGCAGACACAAAGGCTTTCTTCAAGGTTTCAAATGCCATTATTGTTTGTGGAGACCAATTAGCTGGATCGCTTCCCTTGCGGGTCAAGGTAACGATAGGGGCCACAATATTAGCAAAGCCGCCAATAAATCTCCTGTAATAATTGGCAAATCCCAAGAATCTCTGAACCGCCTTGAGGTTATTCGGCTGTACCCAATCCAGGATTGCTTGGACCTTGGATGGGTCCATGGTGAAACCTTCTGAGGAGATTATATAACCTAGGAAGGATACCTTCTGAACCTCAAACTCGCATTTCTCGAGTTTAGCGTAGAGATGGTGTTCTCACAATTTCTGTAGGACTTGTCTGACGTGACCCTGATGTACAGACAACGATTCAGAATATATGAGGATGTCGTCCAAGTAAACAACAACGAAGTGTCCCAGAAACTCACGTAACACCTCATTAATCAAATCCTGGAATACTGCAGGGGCATTACTAAGGCCAAATGGCATGACCAGATATTCATAGTGGCCCGAGAGAGTGTTGAATGCCGTCTTCCACTCATCACCAGCTCTAATACGTATGAGGTTATAAGCACCACGAAGATTGATTTTTGTGAAGATAGTTGCCCCTCTTAATTGGTCAAAAAGTACGGATATGAGAGGAAGGGGATAGGTATTTTTAACCGTAATAAGATTCAGCCCTCGGTAATCGATACAGAGTCTGAGTCCCCCGTCCTTCTTGGATACAAAGAAACACCCTGCTCCTACTGGGGACTTGGATGGCCTGATGAAGGCTTTCTCCAAGTTTTCGTCAATATATTCTTGCATGGATTGGGTCTCTGGACCGGAGAGAGAGTACAAGCGTCCCTTGGGTAATTTTGAACCCGGAATGAGTTCAATGGCACAGTCGAAATCCCGGTGCGGTGGTAGAGTGTCAGCAGCCTTTTTGGATAAAACATCCCAGAAGTCATGATAGTGTGAAGGAAGCTGCTCCGGAATAGGCTGAATCACCCGCAGAGGTAGTGTCAAGCAAGACTGAGTACAATAAGGGCTCCACTGGACAATCTCAACTTTTACCCAATCGATGACAGGGTTATGACGGGATAGCCAAGGGTGGCCCAGAATCAAAGGAACTGACGGGCATTCGATAAGGCGGAAGACTATGGAATCCGAGTGGAGAGCTCCAATGTTCAATTGTAGTAGTGGGGTCTCCCAGGTAATCTTACCGCCTGGCAATGGAGTGCCATCTAAGCCACATACCATGATGGCATATTTGAGTTTAACCCGCGGAATTCCAGCAGAGCGGGCAAACTCGAAGTCAATGAAATTGCCTGCAGCTCCACTGTCAATGAAGGCCGACAGGTCCACAGAACGAGCACTGAACATGAGCTGTGCAGGGATCAATACAGCATTTTTCGGGGAAACAATCTGCAGACCTAGGTGAACTCTCCCCTCGTTCCCTAGGCATGCTCTTTTCCCGGCTTATTCGGGCAGGAACGGGAGAAGTGGCCTTTAGTGCCGCAATAGAGACATAAGCCCTGTGATCGTCTCCTGTCTCTTTCCTCAGGGGAGAGACGATACGCTCCTAATTGCATGGGTTCCTCACCATCCGTGGAAACAGGAATGAAGGCGGATGGAGGTGAAGATGCCTCCTTCTTGGTTTTCCGCTCTTTAAATCTCCTGTCGATTTTAATGGAGAGGTGCATCAGATCCTCCAGAGAGGTAGGAGATGGGTATTGCACCAGGGAGTCTTTAATCTGTTCCGACAGGCCGAGACGGAACTGGCTACGTAAGGCGGGGTCATTCCATCCACTATCAGGTGACCATCTACAGAATTCAGCGCAATATTCCTCTGCCAACCGCCGGCCTTGTTTCAAGGCCCGTAGATGAGCTTCTGCAGAGGCCATTCGATCCGGGTCATCATATAGTAGACCTAATGCCTCAAAGAAAGCGTCTACGGACTGCATGGCAGGACTGGTCTGTGGCAAGGAAAAAGCCCAGGACTGGGGGTCACCTTGTAGGAGGGAAATAATAATCCCGACTCTTTGTTGCTCTGTACCAGAGGAGCGGGGTCTTAACCGGAAATAGAGCTTGCAGCTTTCCCTGAAATTCCAAAACAGGGATCTATTTCCAGTAAACCGATCCAGGAAATTCACCTTAGGTTCACAGGTGGAACTCGGAGTGGGTTGTGAAGTTTTGCGGCTTCCTCTTGAACGGATAACCGCTCAGCCAATCCCTGGATCATCTGGTACAAGGACTCAAAATGGCCTGCTAAGGCTTGTGCCGGAGACGGTGTGGATCCGCTTTCATTCATCGCAACCTCGTCTCAGTGTGTGGGCCGGTTATAATGTTAGGAACCCCTCCAGCCGGCACAACACAACCCGGAATCTACTCTGCCAATCAGGTGTTCACTGGAGCCCCTGATGGTGGGGACAGACTGGGCTGCAGACTGACAGAGGGTCGTGAAGTGCGTACCGGCTGGGGAGAACCCAGGCAAGCGGGGTGAGGTCAACACAGAGGTCAAGGGCCGGCAGCAGACAACAATATCGGTAAACAAGCTGAGGTCAGGGGTCACAGGTGGATAGCAGAAACGGTAAACAGGCCAGAGATCAGGGTCACAGGAAACACAAGCGAAGTCCAATTCAAAGCCAAGGGTCATACACGGGAAATCAGTAGCAGTATCAGAATACAGGAACAGGAACAAGCAGGTCAGCAGACTGGAGCACAGAAGCTATAACCGGCAGTGAGTTTGCAGAACTCACTGCCTTAAATATACAAGAGGACCAATCAGAGCCTAGCTCTGCAAGTGGACCCAGGGGCTGACTAATAAGTAAATCAGGGCCAGATAGCCACCAGGTGATTATATATTTCTGCGCACGCGCCCGGCTGTCCCCTGTTGCCGGGACGCGGCGCTACACTGCTTGGCGTCCGACCGTTGCCTCGGCAATGGTCGGGAGTTGGGAGGAAGTGACGTCCCAGTCGTCATGGTGACGGCCGGGACGCCAGGGCGCACGGGAAGCGAGCCGCGGCGGCTGTGAGTACCGCCGTGGCTCGTGACAGCTCAATGCTGAATTTGAGCTGAAATGGTTCTTATGAACCAATATACTGCCTATTTTGATCTGATTCACCTTGGGCTAGATGTATACTATCTTGTTTTTCATGTCATTATTATAACAACTCGTTTTATATGCCATTTTTATAACCAATGGAGTGTAGAGTGAATCAGTATGTTTTTAACTAAAATTAGACTTTACTCCAGGCCAATATGTTTGTTAGCCTGTTGTTTATAATTTAAAATAGTCTGTTCTTTATGTAATTGTATTAATACCGTAGCATGTAATTTTAATCACATGTTTTATATTGGCCACCGTTTGTTTTGCCTTCCTATTTATGTATATCTGGGATGATGTCTATTCCTCAGCTATATTTATATGTACCTCTACTGACTCTATATATTTTTTTATTTAATTTATGTATTGAGAGTATGAGAAAGATACAATTGGCTTCCACTATGAAGATCGATTTGAGGCATGAATAACGGAGAGTCAACTTCCATCTGCGCATGTGTAAGATGAGAAGTTTCCAAGCCTCGCTCTGGTCTATAGTGACAATTCTGGATACCAGCACATGACCGCTTACTCTTGACGTGATTTGTGGACCAAATCACATGATCGGATTGTGAGAACTTATAAGGACATTTTTGTGAGCTTCCTGGTACCTTGACAAAGGATATCATATATTCGAAACGCCTTTGTCAACTAGGAGGACTTTACTTCTGGACTACCCCACGGATTCACTTGTTGGCTGGGAGCGGATGGACATCGGGTAAACCCACTCCTATTCTCATTTGACACGCTATCTGAATCCTACATTGGGGTACGCTCCTAGAAGCACATTAGAATTTGTGTATTGTTTTATTAATTTTAAAATAAAATGGTATTATATTATGATCTTTTTTCTGCACATATATTCCACATCGTTGGAGTTCCCTGTGGAAGATAATTCTGGATTCATCGCCAGATGGTTTTTTGATGTGCTGTGCCTAAAGAGAGTATCTTGTAAGCTCATACCCTGCGGGGATCCCTTCACGTGGTTATTTACATATGTTGGCCACATAGATCACAATTGGAAGAGGGATTAATCACCTGAAGGCATTCTAGATATTTATCCACCTGTTGGGACTTTACTATTCTATGTGTGTATTATTTTATGTGTTACAGCTATCCATGTATGCTGGCATTCCATTGCATGTGATCCCTCTAGCGCCATGAGTTACACTTTTCTGTTATATACTGTCCATTAAGGGAGTCGGTGGCTCCTTTAGTGTACCTCGGACTGCTGTTTGGAGATACATTAGCGCTCATTCTTGATTTTGTATCTATATGACAACACAGATCTGTCACTTGTGAATCTGGTTTGGGAGACCTAAAGACTGCAGTTACTGACACCTAAGCCAAG
Source organism: Mixophyes fleayi (assembly GCF_038048845.1). NCBI lineage: Eukaryota > Metazoa > Chordata > Amphibia > Anura > Limnodynastidae > Mixophyes > Mixophyes fleayi. The sequence continues at coordinate 94,278,913 of NC_134409.1, forward strand.
GACTTTGTACAGACTAATTATCCCAGCAATAGAGTGGTGTGTTTTATATTCTTTTTGTTCCAGTATTTTTCTCATTTTTATTCTTTTTAGGACATTCTATATTTGTGATGGAGGACAGATGACAGAGAATGGGTCCAGTAGTGATACTGATGAAGTGGAGTTGGAGGAAAGGTTTATAGAACAATCAGTATAGTCTGTTGCCAAACTCAGTTCAGGGGTCATGAAAAGATCTGCTAGCTTTGGAACTCGAAGACAGTGTGAGGGGCTATTGTCTGAGGAATATTGTATTTGTAAGTACTGTGACTCCCTAGTTGAAGTGAAGTGCATCCAGCGATGCTAGTGCAATAGTAATCTGGATTTTGGCGGGCATCCTCTAGAGGATTATTATTCCCTAGTGAGTAAGGTCTTAAACCAATCTGAGTGCTGGGTGTGCTCTCACGTGCCTCAGGGACAACATAATGTAGGACTAGCACCATTCCCATTAAACATCTCTGAGGTCCTCTAATTACGGGGAGGGAGGTCCATAGACGGGAGGTATAATATCACTAGGTCCCCTAGTCTAAAACTTCGCCTATACTCCTTAGATCGGTCTTTGTTGTGTCTAAATATCTCACATGTTAAGAGACTGGAGAATTGGGAAGCTGACCTACTTGATCAGACAATGGCTCGCCACACCAGTATTGAAGAGACACCACCAATAACCAGGAATAGTGATGGACATCATAGACAAGGACATATTAACAAACATAGGAGAGTATTAATTGATAAAGTTCCTCTAGGTTATTGTCAAATTGTTATCCATGCCGAAACTTGTCTTGAACAGATGGAGACAATAGGCATGGGTGGTTTCGTCAAAACTATGTAATATTATGTAATATTATCAATGATCGTGCTGTACCTTATATCCTCCCAGATTATGTGTATTATGTTTGTGGAAGAAAGGTTTACTCCTGGTTAACTCCAAGTTCCAAGGGTTTATGCTTTCTAGGTAAATTGGTTCCCGAGGTTATGACCATTACACATGATGAAATGATTGATATCCATAGAACTACATCACCTCCATACGTACACACACAGTATGAACATTGTGCCAAAAGAAATATGATTCCCGGTGAAGAACCTGTAGCTACCAAATTAATTAGTGAAACTACAGGTTTTCAAATAATGGTTGCATTAGACCCCACCAGGATCGCACAAGGAACCTTAATAGTCAAGACCTGGCTAAATTGATAGCCAATATCAACGAGATGTGTGATGACACTTTCAGGTAAACGGGTAAGGAGCTACAGGCTTATAAAAAGGAGTTAGTGCAACATAGATTGGTGTTAAATTATCTCACATCTATTACTGGTGGATATTGTGTGACATTAGCCACCCAATTTCGTGTCAAATGTTGCACATACATTACCAATAATACAGACGACCCCAAAGAAAGTATTGACCGGAAAATGGACGAAATCTTACAATTGAAGTGGGAACTTTACTGTACGAGATAGGAGAAAAGGTAGCATGATGGTTTTCGTGGTTGAATCCTGCAAAATGGTTCTCAGGACTAGGGGAGTGGGTACAGGAAATGGGTGCTAGTATAGGTAAGCTCATTATTCTTATATTTGGTGTCATCTTGTTAATTGGCTTATGTGTTATATGTGTACCTACTGTGTTGAAGTATTGAAAACGTTTTACTGAGATAAACAATGAAAATGAGACAGTAATGGTGATGAGAAGTACAGGTATCATGGTTAACAAAGAACTGCATTATAATCCTGAAATAGAAAGCATAATTAGGTGATAGTTTTGTGTACTATCAAAGAGTGGAGCTGTTAAAGTCAATAAAGTGGATGAAGTTGTTTCAAATTAATATCTATGAATTTTTTTGTCTTTGTCTGAAAATATGCGAAAAGCACATTACGGCGTGGAAGGGCGCATTTCTACCCACATTTACACTTGTAAATAGTTCACCTTAAAATAGTTCCAAAACACAGTCGTTTATAATCAAATGTAATAGAGCAAATAGTTAAATATAATTATGTTAAAACCACTTTGCTGATATCTAAGGTTTGGGATTTAGGAAACATATTATGTTTAGTGTCATTCTTATCCACTTTTTACCATCAGACATCCGCTACTATCGGCTAAGTGGTCGCATCTTGCGTATGCAAGTTAAGGATGATAGAGGAATAATGATCAGAATGATATTGAGTGTGTAATGCAAATAGACCAGTTTAAACTGGCATTTCAGCCGGAATACATGTATACAGCTGTTGGAAAGTTGACCCACACCCTCGGAGGGCATTGTTTGAACCGACATATGACCTGCATTATACTGGGCTGTCTTGAATCCTGAGCCTATGGAAACACGCCAAGACATCACTAATGTTTTTTTATGTATCACAAACGGTATATAAACCAGGCTCTGGATCCACTATACAGTCTACTCGACCACAGACTTCAGGATTGAATGACTGTATGCTGGATTCATAAACTCCCTCAAAACTCTGAATTTTCAGAAGAAACAACTCATGAGAAAGAATCTAATCCTAAAGAGCTACCTGAATAGGAGATAGTTGCAATAGATTTCATCCTTGCCACTTTGCTTCAAAACCAAATAAATATTTTGTATAAACAAGAGCTCTCTGTAAAATCAATGTTGTTAGTGACTTGTCAACAAATTGAAGAGCACTTCAGAGTATATATGCTACAAAGCAGAAAATGCCATCCACTTTAAAACAAATATTGGTAACACATCAACAGGCAGCAGCAGCAAGTATTGTGATGTCTATAACATTGCCATGTTTATTCCATGAAATTCAAGGAAGAAATGTTGACCAGAGTTCTCCCATGCCAGCACAACAAGTTCCTATTGAAAGTGCTCATCACAAGCTGCTATAATAACACCTGCACAGAGCACAGCATCAACACAAGATGCTGGACACCAAGTAATTGATTTGATGCTGCCTAGACCAAGTTTTCAAAGAAAATGAATAAAGTATTCTCTTTGCCTGTGGAGTATAAGTAAAGTCTCATTGCCAGATAAGCCAGGTATATGCCTCCCTCCCCACTGGCATCCCCTTATCCAACTATTTCCCTTGGTGTGTTCACTGTGCCAAGTTAACATGTTTGCTTTTCTAATTCTTTTCTCCACACCTGCACGGTCTGAGGCAATGTTCATCACTACCAGAGTGTTACAGCATTGCAGTCAAGTTCATCTCCTGAGATATGCAGTCGCATATTGGGAAAGCTCTCTTGAATTGTGGGACCTTTTGCATTTTACTGGGGTCCCCCTTCTATTCATGGTGGATCCAAGTTCTGTGGTTCAAAGAGTTAATGATTCAAGAAAGCAAGATTCATTAAAAAGTTTATCGTTATTTGCTAAGAGTATAAACAAAGGAAAGTAATATCATACTTAGCTTCCAATAGTAGTCTTAGCAATATATTCAATCACAGTAATTCACAGGGCCCTGCCTTTCTGGTACGAAAGCTGGAAAATTATCTGAACTTCTACACCACTGCAGTTGGTCTGCTCATGAGGCTAACCTGTGTGGGCAGCAGTCCTGTTTTTATAGCAAGAAAACTAATGGTCTCGAATATCATTTACATTTAAGGTTTAAACATGATTTCAGATCTTTCTGTTGGTACAAGTGAGATAAGAACACTACCTTCCCTGCACATGTGGAGTAAGCACTGAGATAACGCTCTAGCTGTTATGTTGACATATCCAGGTTCTGTTTTGGTTACTGAAGAATTTCATAATACACACATAAAAATGCAAGAACAATAAAATGGTGTTCAGTGGCCATTTTGATAGGCCCGTCACACCTTCCTAGTTTGCAGCCGTGACCCAATGAGAGTGTTGCTGGTTCTGTTGGCCCCGTTATCAGTTTTTCCCTCCGCCGCTACGTTTGGGTTTGATGCCTACCCCTTTTGGAGACCTGCTTCAGGCCTGGCCATGAATGGTTACACCCAGCTGGAACCAGTGTGCTTCCAAGGAGTGTAAGCCCCGCTACCATGGATCGGCAGCCTTCTCAGACCACACTGAGCTCTGGACCCCACCGCAGCTATTGCACTCTACAACTTCAGAGCACAAGCTATTAACTCCCACTCCCTGCTCTCGATATGGACCGGGTCTACTATCAGCATACCCTCTGGAGTCACATTGCAGCTGCACCATGGATTTTGATGCTTGCAGCTAGCGTTTGTACACTCGGCTCCCCAGTCTGCATTGGCGACCCAGCAGCCGGCTCTCTCAAGGTGAACAATATCGCCAAATCGATCTTTCTATGGTGAACTATCATACCTACTTTTCTATCTAGTTCTCAGTGACACTGTGAAAGCGAATTAGCATCATATTGGCCTTTGAGTGGTCTCCAGTCAGACAGGCTGCTGCATACTGTTTTCTACCTCTGTTTCTACTTTTGAACAAAGCTCCATTCTTTGGATATGATTACAACTATCATCTCTTACCTGTGCCAACCAAAAGTGTTCAGTCCATTCGAGGATCTCCGCTTTGTCAGGTCTATTTAGCCCACCTCTTTTATTATGGGCCTAAAAAACTTAAGCCAAACAAGCCTGATCCATTGGTCCAAATCTTTCAAACTTTAAACCACGAAAGTCAGGGCCTGATCAATACTGCTAAAGATTTTCCAGAGGCCTCTTCTCCTACATGCTCCCTTTCATATATAGACCCTGATGCTCAAGTCAACCTTAAAACAATGCAGCAGTTACTCTCCACTCTCAAGTTTGAATAACTCTCTGATATGCGTTTTTTCCACAAAGAAATTCAAGTGGGAGTGACAGAGCTGGGTAACAGAAGTGAGCATATGGAGGATAATATGGAGAAGTTGGATACATTTAATAATGATCAAAAATGGCGCAAAATTGCAAGTGTTCACATAATTGCAGGAGCGCGTGCAGGATTTTTAAGGGGGGGTATAGAGAGAGAGCTGCTGCCCATGCGCAGCAGCTCCAATTCGGTGGCACTGTATTGCACAGCAGCCGCGGCGCTGTCCAAGAAGCTGAAAAACCAGAAACCCCTGGGGGCATGTCTAGCAGGTGAAAAGCACCAGGCCACCCTCTTACAGAAAAATGCATTACTCACACATGCCCCTTTGCCCAGCAGCTTTTCTCACATATGTCCCCTCTGCCCACATGCTTTAATCACATGTGCCTCCCTCTGCCAACATGCTTTAATCACACTTCCCCCCCCCCCTACCCAGCACCTTTAGTCACATATGCCCCTCTCCATCACCTTTAGTCACAAATGCCCCCTCTCAAGCACACCTTCTTCTTACCTTATTCTCCACTGCACAGCATGGGAAGATATCCAGCAGCCCGCCCGCACTGAGTACCATGTGATCGTTCCAGTCACATGACCTGGCATCTGAAGGTATCTGAGCTGAAGGGGATTTAGCCACTATCGATCCCCCCTGCACTCAATTAAAAAAAATGAAAAAAAGTACTTTTAAAATATTTTTTTTTTTCAAAGATAGGTCTCCAGTGGGGCCTCAGGCCACCAAGCAGGCCCGGGCAATTTCATGCCGCCCCCTCCCCTCTTGGCTATATATATATATATATATATATATATATATATATATATATATATATATATATATATATATAATCAAGAAAAACAGATACCGAACACGGGGCGCTTAACCCAATACTATATAGTAAGTGTATACAAGGTCAAATGTTATGGTAAGCACAAAGTCCAATTAGCAGGAGGCAGCCAGTCCTAAATCAGATGGTGAGTCTGGATAATCTAGAAAAAAGTAAAAAGAACAGGGCGCCACATAGTGTATTACCAGATATACATGGGATAAAATCTGTACTGTAGTAAGTTCCCAGATAGGGAAAACCGTGAAGTGAATACAGCACACACGTGAGTGAAGTGACTCAATTCCCAAGTGAGATCACCACTAGTTAAAGTTTCTGCGTACCAGATAAGAGATTTGAAAAGCACAACTGACATGTTGGTGATGTTTTATGTATCTGCTTGGACAACCAATGTTAACTTCTCCTCAGCAGAATGACACCGATATCAGCTGGAACCTCAGATCATAATCAAAAATAGAAAGATACTGGAATAGTGTAATACTGTGTAAAACAGTTTTAATTTAAAAACAGTAAGTAACCCACTTACATAAAAACACTTGAAATATACATATAAAGGTTTCTTTAACCAGTACTCATCTGGACTGCATGGAATCCAATAGAATTGGCAACATAAAGTTCTTTCAGAATCCCCACAACCGCTTAGCTGGAGGGCAAGTATTATTATTATTATTATCATTTATTTATTAGGCGCCACAAGGTTTCCACAGCGCCGCACATAGTACAAACAGTAGACTATACAGGGTATAACAGTACAGAACAATAAACAAAAGTACCAATACTTCAGAAACTCCAGGCAGGTGCAATAGACATGGAGCAGAAGAACGGGTAAGGAGACAGGAGGGAAGAGGGCCCTGCTCAAGCGAGCTTACATCCTAAGGGAGGGTTAAACAGACCAGGCACAAGAGGAGCCAGTTGAGGGAATGGGAGAGAGGGGAGAATGAGTGGAGGAGATGGGGGTTAAGTGGATGGTTGGTAGGCTTTGAGAAAGAGGTGAGTTTTGAGTGCACGTTTGAAGGAGCACAGAGTAGGAGAGAGGCGGATGGAGCGAGGGAGGTCATTCCAGTGAAGGGGGGCTGCACGGGAAAAGTCCTGGATTCTGGAATGGGAAGAGGTGATCAGAGTCCATAAATCACCAGATGAGCTGACACAATCCTATATTGTAACAAAGGGAGGCATTTATCTGACAAGAGGCAGAGAAAGTATACAAACAGAATAAAACATTGGCACAGTTATGCACCTAGGTTGAGATTAAACCAGGTAAAAACGTATGTGTAGATTAAAGTTTGTTAACTTACATGATTTCCTCTCAGCAAACAGACAGGGTGTGTCTGTTTGTGCAAACAAAGCCAGTGATGGGTGTTTTCTTTTAAAGAGAAGGTGGGTGTGTCACCTGCCCATCAAGCTAAGGCTGGTGGGAGGAGCATCATGTATAAAAGCTTGATTGTGTTATTTGTTCAGTGAGACCAATGCTTGGGTAGCTGGCTGGTCTTGAGAGAGAGCTGGTCTATGTATAGCAAGCGTTTAGGGTCTCCATAATTGCTGTGAAAGTGTCATGGGCACTAGGAGTTCTGCCCAGGATTTCAGCAGATGACTTTGCTTACCAGAGGGGCGGAGTTTGCACAGCGGTCCTCTGGCAGTAGGGTGAATAGTGGAATGTATATAACAGCGGATGGAGTGAGGATGCCAATGGAGCAGATGAATAGTCAGTGACTTGCAGCTATATAGGTAGATGAGTCAGCGACTTGCAGCTTTAGTGGAAAGACAGGTTTTAACCACGGAGACCAGAGTGGACGTGAGCAGGTGAAGGAAGGTAACAGGAGAGTCAGTGGTCTGCGGATAGCAAGTTGTACCACTGCTGTGATGGGAAGACTTGTCCAGGTGCAGGTAGGTAGCGGGGATGTCAGTGGTCTGCGTATAGCAAGTTGTACCACTGCTGTGATGAGAAGACTTGTCCAGGTGCAGGTAGGTAGCGGGTAGTCAGTGGTCTGCGTACAGCAAGTTGTACCACTGCTAGTAAGTGAGGACTTGTACAGGTGCTGATAAGTGAATACAGGGAAAGAGTCAATAACTGAATGAAGACAATGAGAGCACAGAGGACCTTCTCCAAACGGGTAGGCAGCGTTATCGCTAATAGTCTATGGTGATATTTATACCACTACTCAGTAGAGAGGCTTGTATCAAGCGGATAGGCAGAGTATCAGCCAAAAGTCTATAACGGGTATAGATGCCGCTGTTGAGAAGAGGAACTTGTCCTAAGCGGATATGCAAGGTAACAGTGGATAATCAATAACGAGTGAGCATACCGCTGGTGAGTAGAGAAGCTTGTCCACGAGGATATGAAGGTACAGCAGGAGCGTTGAACGGCTGTAGCGGGTATGGGAGCTGCAGGTGAGCAGAGTAGGTAATCCAACAGGCAGCTGAGGACACGAGCAGGATGCAGGAGTCAGTAGTGGGTATGAGAACCGCTGATGAGCGGAGCAGGTGATCCAGCAGACAGCTGAGGACACGAGCAGGACACAGGAGTCGATAGCGGGAACAGGATCCACCGCTGAGTAGAGCAGATAATCAGCAGGAAGCTGAAGACACGAGCAGGACACAGGAGTTAGTAGCGGGTATGGAAACCACAGATGAGTAGAGCAGGTAATCAGCAGGAAACTGAAGACACTAGCAGAACACAGGAGACACCTTCAGAGACTCACAGGGAATGAGACTCAAGATCAGGCAACGATGTAATGAGCACAGGTGCCTTAAATAGGGAGAGATGCCTGATCCACCAATTAGGTTAAAAGCAAAGGTCATTTCTCTCGCTGACAAAGACGGACGTTATCTCATTCTGATAGGTAAGCTAAACAATAAGCTCTGTACGCTAGTAAACGTTTATGCCCCTAACCAACACCAACACCGCTTATTCACCAAACTAGATTCCTTATTGACTCGTTTTAGACAGGGGGATCTTATTGTAGCGGGCGACTTCAACACTGTTCTGAACACAACCATCGACCGTTCTGCCCCGGTGGCCGCTGTTCCGCTCTCAGCAGACCCACAATCCACTAAATCCCTCCTCAGTCTCATGAAATCCCAGCTTCTATATGACTCCTGGAGAGTGAAGGAGCCGACTACACGCGATTACACATTTTATTCTTCACCCCATGGCTCATACTCCCGTATAGATATGATCCTGCTCAGCCATGATTTGGCCCTAAACCTCCAGGCGGTCCAGATCCACCCATTGACTTGGTCTGACCATGCCCCTTTTACAATTGACATCTCTGACCTCCTACCCCGACCTCGCCCAATGACCTGGCGTCTTAATGACTCCCTTCTTCACAATACGAATATAGTATCTCAGATTAGGACTAGACTGGAGGACTACTTTGAGCTAAATGATATTCCAGAAGTCTCCAAAGCCACCTTATGGACTGCGCACAAAGCGGTCTTGAGGGGACACTTGATCAGCATGGCCTCCAGACACAAAAAAGAATACCTCACCCGAACCAATGAGCTCTCCATCCAACTTCAAACCCTGGAAGCCCAGCACAAAGCAACCCCTGATCCCGCAAACCTGACAGCCCTCCGGGAAACCAAAGCCAAACTAAACCTCCTTCTCTCTAAACAAGCGGCCACACGCCTTAAATGGCTCCGCCGGACTTTTTATGAAAAAGGAGACAAAGCTGACAAAATTCTTGCATCACGGCTGCGTACAGCTAGAACTCATAGAAATATTATTGCTATCCGTGATTCACATAACCAGTTAACTCAAGATCCAGCAGATATCCGGTCAGCATTTCAACATTTTTACACTGCTCTTTATAACCTCCCGGCTCCCGCTTCCACCCCAACACTGAAAACCCCCTCCGCCCTGATCACTGACTTTCTTGCCAAAGCCAAGCTACCTAAATTATCCCACCAAGCCCTTTCACTTCTCAATGAAGAGATCTCGACAGACGAGATCCATCAAGCCATCAAGGGACAAAAAAGTGGTAAATCCCCAGGCCCTGACGGCTTCACGGCCGCATACTACAAGAAATTTTCTGATTTGTTGGCCCCTCATCTCAAATCCCTTTATAACAACACTCTCCAAGGTGACCCTCTCCCATCAGAGATGCTGGAGGCCAAAATTGTAGTTATCCCTAAAGACGGTAAAGACCCGCTCCACTGTGCTAGCTACAGGCCAATCTCTCTCCTCAATCTCGATTTGAAAATTTATGCCAAAATCCTAGCAAACCGTCTGAATGCCTTCCTCCCTTCTCTGATCCAGTATGACCAAGTAGGGTTTATCCCGGGACGCCAGGCGAGGGACAATACCAGACGTGCCATTGACATCATCCATATTACAAATTCCAGGAGATCCCCAACTATTATGCTCTCTCTGGATGCTGAAAAAGCATTTGACAGGATCTCTTGGGACTTTATGAAAGCGGCTCTTGAGTCGTTCGGCTTCGCTGGCGACTTCCTCACTGGCGTCCTAGCATTATACACCACCCCTACTGCTAAAGTCCTGGTTAATGGCACTCCCTCAGAATCATTCTCCATTTGAAATGGAACACGACAGGGTTGCCCCCTTTCCCCTCTGATATTTGCTCTGATAATTGAACCTCTGGCTTCCCAAGTTAGGTCTAATCCTAGCATACAGGGGGTCAAGGTGGGTAATACGAACTCCAAGATCTCACTCTTTGCAGACGATATCCTCCTATCACTTACCCAACCGGGGATCTCCTTGCCCAACCTATATGCCATCCTTCAGAACTACAGCGATGTTTCGGGCTATAAGATAAACTACACCAAGTCAGAGGCCATGCTGCTTCACGTTTCTCCTCGGGATACCGAGCTCCTCCGGGCTAACTTTAATTTCAAATGGCAGAACAGGAAGATCAAATACCTGGGGGTTTTCCTCACTTCTCGCTATGACCTCCTCTTTCGTGAGAATTTCCTACCCCTTTTCTCCAAGACGCAATCAGACCTGACCTCCTGGAACCGCCTTATTATTTCGTGGCTGGGCAGGATCATAGCTGTCAAAATGAACATACTCCCCAAATGGCTGTACCTCTTCCAAACCCTTCCGGTAGCTGTCCCTGCCTCTTTCCTTGCCAACATCCAGAAGGCCCTCACCCGCTTTATTTGGAACCATAGACCTCCTAGAGTCTCATCCAATATCTTAAAACGACCAATCCCTGGAGGAGGAAGAGGCCTTCCCGACATCAAATTATACTACTTGGCATCCCACCTTTCGCAAATCGTTGCCTCCTACGCTCCCTCTGGCTCCACTGCATGGCTTGATATAGAATCGGCCCATCTAACCCTGCCCGATCTCTCCTCTCTCTGGGGCGTATCTCCCGCCCGTCGCCCCCCTGCTGTTAGAGCACTGCCTTCTATCAAATTTGATGCTATGCTCTGGGACTCCAACTCCTTCAAACTAAAACTTTCAACTGCAATATCTCCTTTAACCCCCATCTGGCATAACCCGGTGTTCTCCCCTGGATCTGCCTCTACAACCCACCGTAACTGGTCTCGTGCAGGGCTTAAATTTCCAGTAGATTTTTCCAAACAGGGCCGCTGGCTTTCGCTAGCGGATCTCCAACCCCAATCCCCGTCCCAAATCCTCAGCCCCTTTGAATTCTTCCAAATTAATCATTTCTTGCGATCCCTGCCACCAACCTATGTTCTTAGGGACCTTACTCCATTTGAATCTCTTTGTAGAAAACATCCCTTGGACAAGGGCATGATTTCTCAAATATATAGCATTCTTCTCACTTCTGCCCTTCCCTCTCCAAACCCTCATGAAGACGAGTGGGAAAAGGACCTTGGTCCTCCCCCGGATGAAGAGGCTTGGGAGGACATGAGACTGGGGATAGCTAAATGCTCCATATCAACTAAACTCAAGGAAACCTCTTACAAAATTTATTACCGTTGGTATTACACTCCCACAAGACTCCATAGAATGTTTCCCTCTTCCTCGCCCTGCTGTTGGCGGGACTGTGGCCAAAGGGGTACGATGTTTCATATTTGGTGGTCTTGCCCGATTATCACCACCTTCTGGGACTCAGTCCATAGTTTCCTAAATACCCTTTTTGAAGCTCCTATCCCGAAAGATCCCTGGATATTTCTTTTATGTTACACTCCCCAAGACCTGGACAAATTCTCCAAGAAATTAACTGCCCACATCCTGACAGCAGCCAAATCACTCATAGCCCTTAATTGGAAAAAGACCTCACCTCCATCCCTTTTGGCTCTCAAGAAGCAGATTTGGCACGTGGCCGCTATGGAGGAGATTACGTACTACCTCCACGATAGAGGCCACGTCTTCAGTCAAGTCTGGGCTCCATGGCTAGCCGTGGAACACACCTTCCCCCCTCAACGCTCCACGTCCTCCGACCTGACCCATGTGCGATGACCCTAACTCTTCCCGACACATATCTCCCCCTCTGCTATAGGCTCAACACACCCTAGTTATCCTCTAAATACTTACAGTGCTTATCTTTGTGGTCCTACCCCCCTCACCCCTCCCCCACAATCCATTTTGTTCCTACACCCATTTTATATTACTCTTTAAAAATGTAAAAACCGGTCATTTTTGTCTAAAGGTTTCCTAATATGCGATACACCACAATAACTGTTGTGATTTTACTGTGCAGGCTACACAGTGTTATCGTTTTGCTGTCTGTATTTTCTTGATTGACCACTGAAAATAAAAAATTATAAAAAAAAAAAAGCAAAGGTCATAAGTTTTTGGATGCTGCGCATGCGCAGTCCATCCAGATGGCGGACGGCCGCGGCTCAGGACCGGCGCCAGCAGGAAGGCTAGAGAACCACGCACCAGCGCAGAGGCACTCACGGTCCGGTGAGTGACAGAAAGTATACGGTGTCAAAAGATTTATCATCCTGACAATAAAGCTACATAAAAGGAAGAAGTTGTTCACATGTGCTTCTGCAGTAGCGGGCTCTTGCCACAATATATATATATATATATATATATATATATATATATATGTCCCATTTTATGAGGCTAATATCATATTAACAATAAGGGACCAGCAAAAAAACAGTATGCCGCACAGTAGTGCCCCAGTTCACTTCATATCTCATAATTGTGCCCCCAATTCATCTTATGCCTCATAGTTGTCCCACAATTCATATCATGCCACATAGGTGTGCTCCCAATTCATACTATGCCACAGTTGCCCCTACAAATACATAGTATGCCAAAGTTGCCCCCACAAATAGATAGTATGCCACAGTTGTCCCCACTAATACATAGTATGCCACAGTTGCCCCCACAAATACATAGTATGCCAAATATATGTGCGCCTCAATTTGCTGCTCTTACCTTTGGAGACACGTCTTCAATAAAACAGCCAGTGATGGCCGAAACGGCTGCTTTACTAAAGCAGCTTCAGCACCGGCGTGCCAGACAATATGGTCAGCATGTCACGTCTGGCACCAGTGCCTGGGGTTGCCGACCTCTGATCTAGAGGATAGGTCCCGCTGGAATACTATCAAGATCCAAGTCTTCAAAGCAGACCTCCTCTCCTATGTTTCCAACTTGTTCCATAAATTTTTACCAGCAGCTTCTGAACAGGACCTCCTCATTGACCGTATTCTTTGGCTCCCCAGACCACGTCTATCCCTGATCACCTCACCACTCGCTTATGAGGTTGGATTAATTTCATATAAAGGAACCGATCCCGCTAGTGGCCAGGGATGCTGAAGATTCAGAGATTCTCCTTAACTTTCAACTTTTCCTTGACATTGTCCAGTCACAGTGGCCAAATGTCTCTCCTTCCAGCCTGTCACGAGAATTCTTCATGACAATGAAATACAGTATCAGTCAGGGATTGCCATTCAAGTTTTTGATTCACAGGAATAATTCCATGCACGTGATCTCCATGGTAGAGTAAGGGAGCAAGCTTCTGAGGACTGGAATCTCCTTTCACATCATCTGACCCCAAACCTCAGGCCCATGTTTGGAGCGACTGGTCTAGGCAGGGCAAGACTTGATTCTCATTCTCACCCTTTTCTAAGACACATCCAATCATACCTTTCAGATGGATTGGAATCTCATTCCTGCATTTTGTGACTGTTTCTTCTCTGGAAGGATTGAATTTTGAAGTGTTGGTTCCTGCGTTACTGGCCCTCCAGTTTGACGTTGCTCTCCTAGATGCAAGCACCTGACATTTGTAGTCCTTGCCCTGGACATTTAGATATGAAGTTATGGGGGATACTTTCATGCTCCGTTGATGTTATTGGCCCCATTTACCTTTCGTTTTGTGTGGACCTATTCATATTGAACATTTAGCTAGTCTTTTTTGCAGCTTTCTCTCACTATGTTTTCTTTCTCCAGAAGCAGGCCTACAGACTTATATGTATATTTTTTGTTTTGATCATGGTTTCTACCTACAGTGTGGGGGAAGGGGGGTGATATACTGTTGACTGTCAATTTTTATGTGTCAAGATAATTGTCCAGCATTGGCTTACAGTCACCAATGGGCCACCTTAGGCTGGTTTACATTCACGTTTATGTTGTTCTTTTAGTTGTTGTACAGTGCGTAGGTGGTGATTCATCCTAATCCAAGCCATGCGCCCCATGTTGTGTTTTAATGGACGCTCCAACCAGTGGTAGTGATTTTTCCGTCAGCAATAAAGCTAACAAAACTTACACCGACCTAAAAAAATCTGATAACTGTAAGGCTGACAAGGATTAAATATAGACATAGCATATAATTGATATCTAACATTCTCTACATGGTCCTTATAAACATAATGGGCCCTGCTAGATAGCCCTTTCACACTTTATTTTAAAACTGAAGACACAAAGTATAGATATTTAATCATCATTGGTATCCTTTACAAGAAACTGGTGATGATAGTCTTCATTTATGCACCATATTCTAGACAGATCCCATTCCTGAAAACGATGTTTGAGATGATTGCCTGGCATAAGCAAGGTAGTTTTGATAATAATGATAGATTTTTAACCTTTGGTCGAGGACCTCTGAATAGGACAGACGTGTCCTGCCAGCTCTCCATTGGAGCCCAGCTTGAAACTCCTCTGGGCCCCGCTTGGCCTCACTCTCCGGCCTCCTCGTGCTCCTACCTGATGCTGGACCTCCTTCCGCCTCCTGGTGCCCATGCTGCTGACTCCAGCTGCTCTTCTTCCTGCTCTGCTCGTCTGGTTCATCGCCTGATGCTGGACCTGCCGTCTGTACCTCCATGACCATTGCTCCCGCTGTCCAGTGGATCTAGGCTGCTGTGTAGTGTCCAGTCTTCTGGCTGCTGTTCCTCTGGTTCCTGTGGCTGCTACGCTCCTGCTCCTCCAGACCGACTGTTGTTGCTGCTGTTCTCCTCCAGCTGATCTCCTCTGTGACTCCTGCTGCTCTGTCTGCTGTGGTGTCCCGCTGCTGTGGTCTCCGTCTGCTGTGATCTTCTGCCATCTGCTGTGGTCTCCTGCCGTCTCCTGTGGTCTCCCGCCGCTCTGACTGAGGGTCTCCCGCCGTCTCCTGTGGTCTTCCGCCACTCCGACTGAGGGTGAGCCTGCTTTCCCTTCCTAGGCATCCCCTGCTTCCTGCCACCTCACTACAGGCCTTAATTTCGGCCTGCTTACTGTGGCTATACTGCGGCTATTACCTCCTTGTGTCCCTTCCTGCCTGCTGCCCCTCCACGTGGTGCCTCTGTTGCCCGCTCCCTCGTGGTCTCCGTGGCCCCACCGCACTGCCTCCATCTTAAGCTGCCTCACGGTCCCCAGTGTCTGACCTCCATACTGGTCTGCCTCATGTGCCCCCTGCCCTGGAATATGTTCATATCATAACAGCACAGACCTATGGGCTAAGAAAGCTACAGGGCTCCTGAACATTTAACATCCTCAATCATGTGCCCCAGCCCTCTGAACTGAACTGTTTGGCTTGACCCTCTGGAACTCTGATCCCTCTGGATCGCTTGACCCCTCGGACCATTCCAGCTCCTGCGCCTCCGGATCGCCATACCCCTTGTCCACTCCGGCTTCTGTGACTACCTATATCCTCCTGGTCTCCCCCGTTCCTAAGTTCTCCTTCCGTCCATCCTGGTAAGAGCTCTCTGTAGCCCCATCACTGCTTCTTGTGTCTCATCTCAACTTACCACCAATTTTTTGAATTTATTTACTTTTTCATTTATTTATTTATTTATTTTTATAGAATCACACTTATTCATCCCACCTCTATTTTATTGTTCCCCACCACACATTGTTTTCATTGTTTAGATTGTTATGTTATTCTTCTCAGCTTTTCATTGTCTACAATGCTTTGCCTCTGCTCTTCCCCACTTTGCATCATTCATATTGTTTTGCCTCTGCCCTTCTGTTTTCACTCCGTTCCTCAATCCTATATTGGCCCACTTACTGTCTTTCTCTGCTCTGTCAATCCTTATCTAACTTAACTCTATTTTTCTCCTCCTGCCTCTGCTGCCGTGTCTCTCTCACCCCTGTCCCCCATCTGTCCCTATGCCGCCCCCCTCCTTTCCCATACCCATCCTAACCCCGGTCCACCTCCACCAGTCCTTCTCTCACGGTCCCATCTCTCCCCCTCGCTCCATCAATTCCTCTCCCACCCCACTTCACTGGTCCAACTCTCACTCCCCCCTCGCTCCATTAACCCCGACAATCTTATCCACATCTCTCCTCATCCTTCCCTCCCATTCTCCTGCGCCCTCTGGAACTCAAGGTCCATCCGTAACAAACTGACCTCCATCCACAACCTCTTCATCTCCAACTCTCTTAACCTTCTTGCCATCACTGAAACCTGGCTCACTTCTTCTGATACCACTTCACCTGCCACTCTCTCCTATGGTGGCCTCTCCTTCACCCACTCCACCAGACCGTCCAGGAGGTGGAGTGGGCCTTCTCCTGTCCCCCTGCTGCACTTTTCAGGTTATTCCCACCCTACCTTCCCTCTCTCTCTCCTCCTTTGAAGTTCACTTCATCCGTCTCTTCTCTCCCATCCACCTACGTGTCTCCGTCATCTATTGTCCCCCTGGCCCTACCTCCCTATTCCTAGATAACTTCGCTGCCTGGCTCCCCCACTACCTTTCCTCCGACCTTCCCTCCATCATACTTGGCGACTCCAACATCCCTATTGACAACTGCCACCATCAAGCTTCTCTCCCTCACCTCCTCCTTAGGCCTCTCCCAGTGGGCCTCCTCCCCCACCCACCATCTTGGTCGCTCTCTCGACCTTGTCTTCTCTCATCTCTGCAATCTCTCTGATTTCTCCAACTCTCCCTTCCCACTCTCTGACCATCATCTGCTCTCTTTCACAATGTCCTCCCCTGCTCCTTCCCCACCGAAAGCTACTCTCACCAGACGCAACCTTGAAGCGATTGACCCCATCTCTTTCTCCTCCTCTCTTGACTCTCTCCTCTCTCCCATTCCTTTCCTGGCCTGCCCTGACCAGGCGGCCTGTCTCTACAACCACTCCCTCACTAATGCCCTGGATGCTGTTGCCCCTGCCTCTCCTATTCGCCGACGCTGCCTCATTCCCCAACCTTGGCACTCCAAACTCACCCGCTTCCTCCAAAAATGCTCTCGCACTGCGGAACGCCTCTGGAGCAAATCTCGCTCCCTGACTAACTTTCTCCACTTTAAATTTATCCTCTCATTTTGCTCTACCCTCTCTCTTGCCAAACAAACCTTCATTTCCTCTCAGTCCTCTAATCCTCACCGCCTTTTTGCCACCTTCAACTCCCTCCTTTCTCCCCCTCCCCCCTGATCCCACTTTCCCTCTCTGCTGCTGATTTCGCCACTTTTTTATCTTCCAAAATTGAAGCCATCAGACTTAACATCTCCGCCATAAATCCCTCACCCGCTGTCCACATCGCTCCACCCCCCTCCAACAATCAACTCTGGTGCTCCTTCTGCCCCACATCAGGCGAAGAAGTTCGCTCCCTTATTCTTTCCTCTCCATCCTCCACCTGTCCTCTCGATCCCATCCCTTCTGACCTCCTTCGCTCTCTCTCTCCCACTGCCTACTCCTACCTCGCACAACTTTTTAACCTATCACTCTCCTTCGGTGTAGTACCCTCCTCATTTAAACATGCTCTTATCGCTCCTATCCTCAAAAAACCCAATCTTGACCCCACCTCTGTCGCCAACTATCGCCCCATCTCTCTTCTCCCCTACGCCTCCAAACTTCTTGAGCGAATTGTCTGCTGTCGCCTCACCAGATATCTCTCGGACAATTACCTCCTTGACCCTCTCCAATCTGGATGCCGCCCCCTCCACTCTACTGAAACTGCCCTGGCCAAATTCACCAATGACCTCCTATCAGCCAAATCTAAGGGTCACTTCTCTTTACTCATCCTCCTTGACCTCTCCGCGGCCTTTGACACAGTGGACCATTCCCTCCTTCTGCAAACTCTTCTCTCTCTCTGCCTCTCTGGTTCTGTCCACGCCTGGTTCTGCTCCTACCTTGCTTACCACACCTTCTCTGTCTCCATGTCTGGCTCTTCCTCCACCCCCTCCCCTCTCCCGGTAGGAGTCCCCCAGGGCTCTGTCCTCGACCCCCTACTCTTTTCGCTCTACACTTCCTGCCTCGTGCACTTATCTCCTTCTTTGGTCTTCAGTATCACTTTTATGCTGACGTCATTCAACTCTACATCTCTTTTCCTGATCTCTCTTCCTGCCTCCTCTCTCGTGTATCTGACTGCCTCTCTGCCATCTCCTCCTGGATGTTCTCCCGCTTTTTCAAGATTAACATCTCTAAAACCGAATTCATTGTCTTTCCTCCCCCCAGACCCCCTCCCACCACAACCTCTCTATCATTGTTAATAACACCACCATCTCCTCTGTCACCCAACTCCGCTGCCTGAGTGTCACACTCGACTCCTTTCTCTCTCTTTTGCCCCCATGTCGAATCCCTTGCCCAAGCCTGTCGCTTCCAACTGCGCAACATCGCCCGCATCCGACCCTTCCTCTCACAAGACGCCACCAAAACTATCATCCACGCACTCATCATCTCCCGCCTTGACTACTGCAACCTTCTCCTCACTTGCCTCCCCCTCTCTCATATCACCCCTCTCTGCTCTGTACTCAATGCGGCTGCTAGACTCATCTTTCTCTCACCCCGCTCCTCCTCTGCCTCCCCTCTCTGCCATGCCTTACACTGGCTCCCCAACCCCTACAGAATCCTCTTCAAACTCTTTACCACCACTTACAAAGCTCTCTCCCAGTCTACTGCTCCCTATATCTCTAACCTCCTCACCATTCACACTCCTGCCCCATCCCTGCTCTCTGCTAATGACCGTCGCCTCTCCTCCACTCTAATTACCACTTCCCACTCCAGAATCAGAGACTTCTCCCGAGCTGCCCCCCAGCACTGGAATGACCTCCCTCGCTCCATCCATCTCGCTCCCAATCTGTGCTCCTTCAAATGAGCACTTAAAACTCACCTGTTCCTCAAAGCCCATCAACCAACCACTTAACCCTCATCTACTCTGCTCGCTATTCCCTCTATCCCCTGGCCCCTTCTTCTCTCCCCTGGCACCACCAGCTCCCTCTCGTGCCTGATTTGTCCACTCTCCCTTAGGATGTAAGCATCTATGAGCAGGGCCCCTCTTCCCTCCTGTCTCCATACCTGTTCTTCTGCTCCATCCTTACTCCATATGTCTGTCCCGGAGTTTCTGAAGCATTGGTACTTTGTGTTTATTGTTCTGTACTGTTTAACCCTGTATGGTCTACTGTTTGTACTATGTACGGCGCTGCGGAAACCTTGTGGCGCCCAACAAATAAATGATAATAATAATAATAGTAGCTGACCCTAAATTAGACAGGTCTTCTGTGCCATGCTCCACAACCAATTCTGAATCCTCGCTGGCTTTCGGGAAACTCATGATGGAATATAGTCTCTATGATGTTTGGTGGGTGGCTGCTCCGGTAGAGAGGGACAATGCTTACTTCTCTTCTGTGCATAATTTATATTTGAGAATAAACCTTATCCTTTTGGATAAGTGGGTAAGGTACTCCCCATGATGTGGTGAGATCATGCTCCGTTCATGTGGCCTGGGAAGCCTATGCATCCCTTAGCTCTCACATGGCAATGGTGCTTGCCAGCTCACTTGCTTCCCTCTTTGGAAGCTAAGATGGCATTTAGAGATGCTATACCTTCTTTACTCAGACCAATGCCTCTGGTGATACCTCCATCTTCACTTATTGGTACGTCCTAAAGGTGGGTGATAGAGGGGTGGCCATTCAGATAGGCTCTAGGCTAAGAAAGGTGAATCTTACCAACAGGATCTGGAATCCAAGCATAAATCCCACCCTTCGCAGTCTCTTAAATCGGAACTATTCTAGTGAGATTAGATACTAAGAATTATAGACCAATGGAGCTGTTGAATATAGATGTACAAGTTTTTGCAAAACTCATTGCTAATAGACTTAATCCCATTATACCTAAATGAAATCTTTCGGATCAAGTGGGATTAATCGCTAGGCCCAAAGCATCAGAGTATTTGAGACAGATCTTAAATTTAATTTAGCATTTTCACAAAACTAAAAGTGAGGTGATACTTTTCTCTCTGGATGCTGAAAAGGCATTCAAAAGAATCTGCTGGTCTTACATGACAAGGGTCCTTGAACAGTTTGCTTTTTAGGCAGCA
This sequence comes from Mixophyes fleayi, assembly GCF_038048845.1. Lineage (NCBI taxonomy): Eukaryota > Metazoa > Chordata > Amphibia > Anura > Limnodynastidae > Mixophyes > Mixophyes fleayi. The sequence goes on from NC_134409.1 coordinate 94,299,145, forward strand.
ATTCCAGATGTGATTTTAGCCTGATATGTTGGTCTCTCTGCCTGTTTATTTAGTAATGAATTCCTTTCATCTAAGTTTTCCATCTGCAATGGCATCCGCCAGTGTTGTCCTTTCTCTCCACTATCCTATCTCCAGGCAATAGAGCCCCATGCTGAACAGATAATAATCTTGCAGGCGTGTGGGGACATTGCCTTAAAAAACGTTTCCCACAAGTTGGGTCTCTTTACGGATGGCGTGCTGCTGTTTTTCATTAATCTGGAGTCCTCATTAGTATTCATCCATGAGAATTGACTTTATACAGCAAGGTCTCTTAATAAAAAATAAATACTTCCAAGACTGAAGCCCTTCTAATTAATATCCCCCTGGGTGACTTTTGACTTTTAAACATAGGTTGAAAATCCTTTGCCTTACGTCCTGAGTGGCTCTGCCTCCCAGCAATTCCTGCCGGGCTACAGCCTGAGCCGGAGGAGGGACAGGGGAGTGCCCTCAAGTAGGACAATACCCTGTTGCTACCAATGTAAAATACAAACACCTCAGGCACAGGGGTCATACTTTGACCGGGAGGGGTGTCCCACTTCCCACCATGGACACTATACCACCAATGACTTTATAAGGGGTTTCAAGCTACTAGATGACAGGAGGGGCACAGGGGACATAAGGAGCACTATGCTCCAGACAACCTATGGTGCAGGGGGGACAGGCGCATTCCCCTATAGCAGCACTATACCACCACTGATTATTGTGAGGGTAGTAGACCCCATCAGGTGCAGCATATTACTGAGGAAGCAGCTACCATATTGACAAGGGGGTCATAGGGAGGAATAGGCCTCTTTCTAGCGATGCGACCAGAGGCAGTAGCAGGCCCCGGCACCACCACTGTGCAGAGGATTGTTATGAAGGGCACTAGGTTCTGGCACCGCGAACTGGCTAGCAAGTACTAATGTGATGTCCTTCTAGCTGATTAATGCTGAAATAGTTGCCCCTACACCTAGCATAGTACATGCCAGTCGGATTCCCAGGCCCCGTAGCACTGCCCAGGAGAATAAGGCAGCGGCGGGGCAGCCTGGGGAGGGTGCGCAGGTAGGGTCGCAGACTTGCTCTTTCCGTGGGTCGTGGAATGGGGCCTCCAGTGTCCGTTCCTTCCACGGAGCTGGTGGCAGTTTTTCAAGTGCAGCGTCTGGGGCAGATAAGCTGCGGCCTAGTGTGTCCTCCTCCAGGTCAGCTAGGTCACAAAGGTCGCTGTGTCAGTTTGATGACGGTGATACTATTCGTTCTCTCCCAACAGATTACCCAGTTGACCAGCCATGGACTATGGTGGTGACTATGATCACAGCAGCGGTTTCCGGTTCAATCTTGAGGGCCCAGCTTCCTTCTCCAGTTACAATGGTAGATCTCGAAGGATGGGAGAGTGTGATGACATGTATTGCCATGATGATTTGCCTGTGTTTTCTGTCTGCAAGGGCACCAGCACGGAGTCTGATAGTTCTGGCGCCTGCCCACTCAAGCTTGTAAATACGCTGCGCAAGTATTTTGTGCCCCAGAAAGGTTCTCAAGAGAGGGGTCTGTCCAGCGTGCCAGGTAGAATTAGCAGGCTCACAGGGTCAGAGATGCTGTGCTGCGAGAATACGACCATCTATAGCAGGGTACGGGCATCTGTTAGGGACAAAAATCTCAAATGACGGTGCATTGATATGTTCATCATTACTGAGAAGGCCAAGAAAACTGTGGCTGCGGCTCTGGTGAAGGGAGATGGAGGGGAGGCTAGTTTTAATATGTAGCACAACTGGTTGGGTGGGGCATATTTATTCATGACCTGTTACCTGGAGTCTCGTCCCAGAGAGTACATGAAGGTGCTTAAGTTGATTCATGATATGTACTTGTTAATTCGTCCCAGTACCTGGCTAGAGTATAATGAGGAGTTAAGAGCCAAGTATGACAGACATCCGAGCCTTATGTTTGGATTCAAGGACATCAAGACCTGGCTCAAAGTTACTTAGGGGTCTCAGGTTGTTCCTTTTTCGGCAGCCAAACAGTGCCCCCCATGACGGGGAGGCCTGGCACGCCTTCACGCCATGAAGGGCACTGTTTTACCTTCAATAGGGGGCAATGTGCCCGTGGCACGGACTGCAGGTTCACCCATACCTGCTCACACTGATAACAGTGTTCACACGGCTAGATTTTATGACCAGCCTGATAAAGGGGGCGGAAACAGTGCCTCCATTCTCCAGGGTTCTCTGTAAGGCTTTTGCCCCCATTATCTTTTCAAGCCTAGCACATTGGCTGGCCGAGGTGGTCGGCCGCTGACTTGTTGAGGACTGGCTTCCTGGTAGGGCTTCGTTTGCAAATTGAGGGGTCTATTGGAACCTCTGCTAGTAGAGATAGGTATGACAGGAAGCTTCATGATGGCTGACTATATAGACGGTTAGTCCAAGTTGGCGAGGTCCACCAACCTGGCGGGGATCTCCTTTTTCTTCCAATTCTACGGATTGCTGGTGTGAACAGGAGATTCCTAATCTCTAGGGCATTGCACCTGGGCACAAAACCTCCACTTCGTTCTAGATGGCAGGGGACCTATTAGTCCCGAGATCTTGGTACGCTTGCTAGGAGCGCTTGCTGGTGTGGCCCAAGATTCCTATGAAAGTAGTTTATTTGGCAGGGCCTTCATGTTGTTCTTTGGTGCACTTTGAGTGGGTGAGTTAGTGGCCTGTGGGTGGTCTGCTCCACTCTCCGGGATGTTGACCAAAGATCTCGCCACTGATTCAGTTGCTTGCAAAGAGCGGCGATCAAAGGCAGATCAGCTGGGTAGGGGTCTATGGGTCACAGTGTCACCCTGGCGCAGTTGCTCAGTTTGCCCGGAACAGGTGGTCGCAGAGTTTGCTGGGCTCCAGCCGCAGGATGCATTGCCATGGCTGGTGCATAGTGATGGGTCCCCCCTCACACGGTACCAGAGTACAGTGGTCTTTAAGTGCATGCTAGGTGTCCCAGGCCCTGATAGCGCATAGTTTGGCACGTATTCCTTTAGAATAGCTGTGGCCATGCCTGCGGATGTAGAAAGTGCTTCTGGTCCATGTATTCAGGAATTGGGCAGGTGGAAGTCCTCTGCATATCAACAATATGTGAGGCTTCCTTTTCTCTCTGGACCTTTGTTCTGCTCTCGCTGACTTATTTGGGTTGACACAGGACTCTGTTGCTTGCTGCTCTTGGCTGCAGGAACGCAAGAGTATTTCTTTGGATTTTCCCTCTAAAGTGGGCCTGATTGACTGTTGGCACCATGAGGTTTTGATGGTTCTTTGTCTGTGTTGCCTGTTCCTTTGCCTTTTCTACTTCTCTTCTTATCTATGTCTTACCTTGTTTCATCTCCTCTTTGCTTGCCTGTGTTCCATGCAGCTTACGGGAAAGCTGGGTTGCTGTAGAATGCTTTAACTGTATTGCTGTTTGCTGATTTACAGTGAATGGAGCTCCATTGCAGATCTGGCCACTCGTTCGTGCAATGGGCCACTTTGCAATGAGCAGCTGATGATACATCCATGTTCCCACACCCAATAGAAGTATTTTGGAGTGGGGTGACAGGGGTTGAGGTGGAGGAGCTTTAAAGGACTACTGTGCAGGGAAATAGCAGAGCGTGGAGTTTTCCATATTGTAGTTATTCACCTTGGTGTGAACAATTTCGAGCTTGCCAAATCGATGTATTTGATCCTGGCAACTCAGTCCGATCTAACGTGGGTGCATGCCTACTGGGCTAATCTGCTCCTTTCCTGGTCCGGCATATTGCCCTGGCTAGTGTGGAAGTCCTTGGCTGATGGATGGGTAGCTGACCATTCCCGCAGGAAGGTAAATTCAGTAGTTGACCAGTATCTCAGGTCCATAGGTGGTTTTCGGATTGAGCACCCAAGGATTAGGACAGATTTGTAAGGCACCACAGTGCTCCGCAGCGCCGTACAGTAGGGAAAACAGTACATACATAAAACAGGGACGTACAAGTTAGACAAAATAAATACAGACATGAAAACAAAGCGTATGAAGGACCCTGCTCATTAAAGAGCTTACATTCTAAGTGGAAGAGGGCAAAACTGAAACAAAGAGGACTAAATGTGTTTCAGAGTGGAGATTGGGATAGTTGTGAGGGAGCATTAATGTGAATAGTGTTATCGAGGATAAGGTCACCTCTAAATTGAGATGGGTTTTCAAAGAGCATCTAAAGATTTGAAGGCTGTGGGAAAGTCTGATTAAGCATGGTAGAGAATTCCATAAATGTGGAGCAGCACGGAGAAGTCGTGTAGGCGGGAGTGAGAGGTGATTACCAAAGACGAGTCAAGGCACAGGTCAGAGGTAGATCTAAGAGGGCAGGAGGGAAAGTATTTTGATATGAGATTTGAGATGTATGCATGGGATGTGTTGTTGAGGGCTTTGTAGGTAAGGGTAAGTAATGTGAATTTGATTCTGCAGGACACAGGGAGTCAGTGAAGGGATTTGTAAAGTGGTGCAGCAGATGTGGAGCAGTGAGAGAGGAAGATCATTCTTGCAGCAGCATTTAGGATGGATTCAAGTGTGTAAATATGGGTGTGAGGAATGCCAGATAGCAGTAAGTTGCAATAGTCAAGACAGGAGATGGTGAGAGAATGGATAAGAGTTTTAGTAGTATGTTGAGTAAGAAAAGGTCGTATTCTGGCAATGTTTTTAAGGTGGAGTCGACAGGACTGGGAGAAAGTCTGGATGTGAGGAATAAAGCAGAGGGCAGAGTTAAGTGTTCCACCAAGGCAGGGGGCTTGGGAGACTGAGGAAATTGTGGTGTTATTGATATTGAGGGAGATTTGAGAGCAGGTGGTGACTCTGGCAGTAGGGAAGATAATAAGCTCTATTTTGGCCATATTGAGCTTTAGGTAGCGTTGGGACATCCATGTGGAGATAACAGAAAGACAGTTGGTTACACGAGATAGTACAGAGGGAGAGCGGTCAGGGGAAGAAATATAGATTTAGGTGTCATCAGCGTACAGGTGGTATTGAAGGCTGAATGAGCAAATTAATGTTCCAAGAGAAGAGGTGTACAATGAAAAAGTAAAGGGTCAAGAACAGAGCCTTGTGGGACCCCAACAGATAGTGGATGTGGAGGGGAGGATGTGCCACAGGTAGAAACACTAAAGGATCGGTTCGATAGGTAGGAAGTGAACCAGGAAAGAACTGTGTCAAGAAGGCCAATGGAGTGAAGGGTGTGTAGAAGAAGAGGGTGAACAACTATCAAAAACAGCAGAAAGGGGAGCGTAGCTTGGCGGCCATTCTGGACGGATATCTCCTCTTCTGGCTCTCCTCTAAATGAGCCTTTATTCCATTTTACTGACCCCTCATCTACACCTGATTGCACCCATTGTCAGTGTGAATCCCCCCTCTAGAATCGGGTGCCTCTCTTGCCCCTCTTGCTGCCACACAGCACACAAACGGCAGCGGGACCTTCCAGCATCTGTACCCCCTGCCTGGCATTGCACCCGCCCTCGCCGTTCCACCCGTGCCTAGACTCGGGGCAAAAAAACCTGCCAGCCAAAGCTCCCTGCCACCACTGGACCAGCAGCTTACCTGGCTGTTCGTCTGGTTTCCCTGGAGTCCACGATCCGTGCCGCCGGAGAAACCGGAAGTGCCATTGACCCGAACTTCCGGTCGGCCACGAAGGAGACCTCAACGGAGGGGACTGGCTGAGCCGAGACCCGGCACTATCCTGAGTTCCTGCTGCCTGTCATAGGCTTCCATCAGTTGCAGGCTCTGCGGTGTATGACACAAGTACGCGGGGGTCCAGCGCTGCACAGATCGGGACATAAGGCAGGGGACAGCTAGAGCTATTAACCCCCTCACTACCACTATCCTGGGTTTGAAGTTCGCATCCCCCCTGTGCCCACAACATACCTGCTGACAAGGAGTGTGCCTATGACACCATAGCACTCTGCTTCATCCAACCAGCTCTCCACACATCGTGCCTCATATTTCCCTCACTACCTTAAATGTGTAAAGGGACTACGGACCTGCCTGTGGATCATTCTCTGTGCTCTGGTCCTGAAGCCATAGGAGAGCGGTACCCTTATTTAACCCTCTAGCCTCGAGCTACTAGCATTTATTGGAGTGGCATCCCCTGAGTGCTTCCAGTAACAACACCAACAACCATCCATATCCATCTATACTCATCCCTACTGAGTGACCTGGTTGACAATATACTCCCCCACACGTGAGCCGGTATTCCAACTCTGGACACACAGCTATCCTGGCTTCATATTCGGGCATCTACATCCTGTGTTTCAACTCAGCATCTCGCTACTTGGACTCTGTCCGCTACCCCGAGTAGAGGATATATTCATCTGATTTAATTTCCTCCTGATTACTCAGTCCAAACTACCCATGTTCTAACCCCACATGTCTCGTGGGAGCAGGTCATTTTCTGAAGCATTACCCTGAAAGTAACCAAACTACCTCTGCCGTTATTCATTCCTTCCTGTTGTGTCTTTTCTCGGAGTAATCATGTCGCACAAACCGAAGAAGAACCCTCTGCCTCAAACACCCAGTATGTTCTCCAGAAGTGGCAAGGCTGCCCCACCACCTACCTCTGCCCCGGCATCTCTGAGTTCTGACGTTGACTCTCCGCAGCCTTCTATGGCTGATATAGTGAAACAAGTGAAGGCTACTATCCAGTCGGAATTTCGGGCATTAGTTACGCACGGAAATCACTGCACTGGGTGCTCGCACCGACTCTCTGGAAAAAACAAGCACTGATCTCTGTGCTTTCCAGACTCAAACTGACCAGTATATAGTAGCTATTCGTGCTGACTTGGACATTCTCAAAGACCAGTTTGAACATCAAGAAAACCGTTCCCGACGGAACAACATTAGGCTCAAGAATGTTCCAGAGTCGATCATGTCAGAGGAGCTACCCTCATACTTGCAGGGTCTATTTACTACCTTGGTTCCAGACCTAGCTCCTGCTGATTTCCGCTTATACCGTGCACACCGGGCTCTCTGACCTAAGCCCCAGCCTTCTCAACCACCCAGAGATGTCATCATACACCTTCATTATTATTCCACCAAGGAGAAGATTCTTCTCGCTGCTCGAGACCTTCGGGACTTTTCCTACTCCTGGGACCAACCCTCTCTTTTTCCAGGACCTTTCTCCTATTACATTGAAGAAATGTCGAGATCTAGCTGACATCACCCAACGTCTACACTCAGCTGGCATCCGCTATCGTTGGGGTTTCCCCTTTCAGTTTTCTTTCTCCGACGATAACCATGCATACTCAATCAAGACCCCGGAACAAGGTCGGGGCCTGTTACAAACTTTGAAACTCCCAGATCTCCCGAGTTAATTCTCCACCTCGTCATCAGATACCTGTAAACGACCTCCACAAGCTGAATGGTCCTCTACGTAAATATTGCTAATTTATCTGTTTCTTATTCTATTGTTCTTTATTTGTTACTCTCGCTCTAATCTATAAAGTGTATTTTATGTTACATTGATCACATTTGCTCGGGGTCTTGCCATGATAGGGGTGACCCAAAGCCTCAATCTACTCCCAGTTGTCCGTGGGTTACTCTCGGGCCTTACACCCTTTCCAACCGGCTCTCCCCCCGAATGGTGAGACCTCTGATCAAACTCACTGTTCATAACCTAGGATGCGGTTTCACATGCTTTACACTCTGTTGAAGCTATGTTTGCCCTTTCCGTTTTAGGTTTGTTTCTTTATCTCATCTCTCTAAGACCCGCAACAACATCTGATGTTGCGCAATACTTGTCCATTGTTTAATATATATATATATATATATATATATATATATATATATATATATATATATATATAAGCTGTTCATACTCTTTGTTATTTCTCCGCTCTACGGAGATTGCCGACACTGAGCGGTGAAGTTTTGACTCCACGTACGAGTTTCTTGCTTAGACTCCACTCAGTTGTTGCTGGTTGTCCGTTGACATGGTCTTGCTCCACTTCTATGCTCTTTATAGATATAACACAATGCATAATTTACCTGTTTTCAGTGATGTGATTTATAATCAGTTCTCCGTTATTTTTCTCGTGTTTGGTCTACATGTAAAATGTTTCGTTTTTATATTCTCTCATTGGGTATTTTCATTGCCTCTTGTTTGACCTGCTATCCCACTCCCACGACCCCTTAGCTGTCGATTTTTCCATTCACTCTTGGCTGTCCGTGCCTTGCCCCCCCTGTCGCAAGATCTTTTACCGTTTGTACTTGGTACCTCATCGTCTTCACATAACTTATCCAGGCTCCTCATCGCAATACTGGCATCAATGTGGTCGAGAGGGTACCCTGCCTCATATATGGTGGCACTGTCCAAAACTACTTCCTTTCTGGGAATCGATCCACTGGCTAATTTCCAGTATCACTCAGGTTTCTCTGTCTCCATTTCTTTCGTATTCTCTACTCCCCCACTCTATTCCCAAGATATCAAAATCAACTCAGAAACTTATTACATACATACTTAGTGCTGCTAGATGCCAAATTGCCCTTCTTTGGAAAATCCCGAGTCCACCCTCCCTGCCCTCTGTTATCAGCCGTATTTGGCATGTATATTAAATGGAGTACATTACTAGCATTCTCCGCCACACTCCTGTCCAATTTGATAAGGTCTGGAGTCCTTGGGCTGAGTATCACGGAACCTCTCCTCCTCTTGCATTTAAGGCCTTTATGCCCTAACCACTAATATGTAACCCTGTCATGGATCATCATTCTCATCTCACTCTTCTTCTCTTCTCTTTGGCTAGTGATTTCTCCTGCCGCTCTTACTCCTATCCTTTCCTCTTTCTCCTCCCTTCTTTCATCTCTCCCTAAAATTGCCTTTTGTCTCCCTATATCAACAATAATGTGCTGCTTACATAACGTGGAAACTTCATTGCGGTTTTGTTTCACCTGTATTGCCTGTTTCCCTCATTTTCTGTATTGTAATACTCAATAAAATTTATAAAAAAAAAACAACAAAACAGCAGAAAGGTCTAGTAGAATGAGTATGGAGAAATTAAAGTTAGATTTTGCTGTAAGTAGATCACTGGTCACTTTTGCGAGAGCAGTTTCAGTGGAATGTGGGGTAGAAGCCTGATTGCGGTGAGCCGAGAATGGAATGAGAGGAGAGAGAAAGTGAGACAGGCGTTTGTACACTAATCGCTCAAGTAGTTTGGAGACAAAGGGGAGGAGAGAAATAGGGTGGTAGTTGGAGAGACAGGCTGGATCGAGTGATGGATTCTTTAGAATAGGTGAGATGAGTGCATGTTTAAAGGAGGATGGAAATGTGCCAGTGGGGAAAGACAGGTTGAAGAGGTGAGTTAGAGCTAATATTGTTACATACATACATAGTGTTAGATTTGTTACATACCAAGCTGCGAGTTAAAAGCAAATGGTCTAGTGTTGGTGTCAGCACCCGCAGCTCGGTATGCGTGAACGTTGCTGCTCACATGTTTGCAAGTGACCGAGATATTTCAACATCCAGCACAGCTATTGGTTCTCACTGCATGGAGGTGCATCTGCACGTCACTCGTGTAGCAGTTTAATGCCATTACCAAGATGGCTGACTCACCTGTCAATTAAATGAAGTGGCCAGGCAATGGGGGGAGTTTAGGCCTAGCCTGCTGATGCTTGCGCAAGAGAATGCACCAGTACCCACTGTAAAACTGCAACTGCATTTTTTATTCACCCCTGCCATTGGCCTGTTTAGATGAGGAAATGGTGCAAGGGGTGGGCCACATTGACACCATACGTACCCTACCTGTCATGAAGCCTATAACACCACCAGGTAAATTTCGATTATATTACATTATTGTTTTGTGTGATTGTTTTTTTTTTCCTTAACTAACAAAAGCTAAAGTCATACAATTATGCTGGTTGATACATATACACACACACACAAAAAATTTTGGTTCGCCTTCATTCTAGGTGCCAATACAGATACAGATGTGTTCTAAGATGACCTGATGGAGGAGTCGTGTGATGTGGAAGAGCATCAGCTGACCAAGGAAGCAGAAGTCAGTGGTTGTGATTCACTGCGTGGCTGCTATCAGAATATTATGGAAATCAATGCCACCATTCAGGTGAATATACCACTAAAATTTCTACAACCATCACCCATATTGAGGAAAATTTACACACTACCCTCACCAATATGGAACAAAATTTAGACCTTAACCTAACCTCAATCAAAAAACCCTCACACGTCTCACTGACCTTATTTCACTATACATCACTAGCAACACTACAACACCAATTTCCCAGGTATCCTCTCCTTCCTCTTTCTCTCCAACTGTCTGTCCCATACATCAAACATACTTCACCACAAATGATTATCGGTCCAGAAGTTGACCCCCTTACCCTCACCCCTGTTCACATCATACACCACTCCCCTCTTCAGGTCCTATTATTTATAGGACCAAACTCCAATTTCCACACTATCCTTTTCCATTGTTATGACTAACGACTACTATCATGAGCTTGTAGAACAGGATGTAGAGGTCTTCACTTATAGCTGCCGCCTTTCCCGTAGAGTTTGTTGCATTCACAGGTCCTCGGAGGCCCCCAGGTCTTACACTTAGCATAGTACGAGCTCATGAATGTAGCACAGCGCAGGATAGTGGGTGATGACAAGTGAAGCGGGGTCAGGAACAGGCCATGGTCTAGGGTCCGAAGAAGGTAATGTAGTAAGGTACAGGCAAAAGGTCAGGGCTGACAGCAATCAAAGGGAGTCCAGATAACTAAGCAGAGGTCAGGGCAATAAGCAAATAATACAGAATTCAGGAAAACAAGCAGAGTCATACACAGAAAATCAATCCAAATTTTTCAGCAAAACAGACAGAAGCAGGCAAGCTAACAGAAACTGGATCCTAAGCCCTCCCTGCCTTATAAATAAAAATGGACCAATAACAAGTGAGAGCCACAGCAGGATTAAATTAGCCCAGAAGGCTGCAATTACTAATTAAACAAGTTGCACACGTGCCCGGCTACCCTGATGCAGGGACACTGCGTCTATACATAAAAGCGTCACAATCGTTGCCTTGGCAACTGTCGGGCAGAGTACCAGAAATGATGTCCCTGTCATTATGGAGACGGCCGGGACGCATCAGCCAGGGACAGTGAGTCACGGCAGCTTAATTTTCCCGCCGTGGCTCATAACATCCATATCTCGATTATTATCCTTATTTCAACACCCAATGTGCCCCCCCTGCCTTTCCTACCATATCTGGCCCTCCTGTCATCTCTGCCCCCTGTCATCACTACCTCTCCTGCCGTCTCTGTCCCACCTGCTCTTCCTGCCATCTCTCCCCCTCCAGCCATCTCTGCATCTCGTGCCATCTTTGCCCATCCTGCCATCTCTGACCTTCCAGCCATCTCTGCCCCCCCTGCTCTTCCTGCCATCTCTGCCCCCACTGCTATCTCTACCTCTCCTGCCATTTCCACTGTCCCTCCTGCCATTTCTACCCCTCCTTCCATCTCTGCTCGCTGTGCCCCCCATGCCACTCAATCAATGTCTGCTGTACCCCCACTCTCTGCTGGTCCACTGGCCTCTGTTTTCTCCCCACTGTTGCCTTCTACATTATGGGTTACCTGCAGCCAGACACATCCGAGACCAGTCCAAAACATTTCAAGACAGCTGGCTAAAAGATCAAGGAAATTAAATTATATTGTTTTCTTGTACTTGTTATACATTGCAAGTAACATTATAAATAATATACTTAAGATTTCTGTATGTGTTTATTTATTTATTATGTTATTTCTGTATGTGATGTGGTGCATGGCTCCAGGTCACTCTGCACAATGCACAGGGTGTGCAGGATGACACGATGTGGGAGCCGATAATGGCAGACCACCTCAGTATCAGACATCCCAAAGAGGCTGACACGTGGCCTGAAGACACGCTCCCTGGACCGGCGATGAGGGACTAGTTGTTTGTTTTGGAGGGGTTGATGCCTGTTGCCCCCCTGGACTGCCACCTGTACCTTGGCCATTTCTAAGAAAAACTATAGATCACATATTTTTAACAAATAAAACAGGAAACACAATTATGCACTGTGCCACATCACTAGGCCATAACATGAAACAAAGTATGAAAAACAAAAAAATAAAGTGGCACATTACTAGAGGGGATATATATGTATGAGCAAACCAAAACACAAAAAAGAGTAATAATAAAAAAAATACAAATTATGTTATTAGTAACCAGGCACATTTAAAAATATAAGAATGAAACAAACCTTGTCAATTGCTTCTAGCTCTCAGAGAATTGTACAGGAAAAAAATGCAGATGCATACAAAATGATAGCATATAGCGCATGACAGTTAGGGTCCTGTTTTGAAAATATAAAAATGTAATTATAATGCAAAATGTTAACAATCCCTGAATTATTAGGCTCTTTAGTTCAAACAAAACACTCCATTATGGACAGATACAACTACCCCATATTACAGGCATATATAAGCAATATATGAACATTTGTGGTCAGAGAGCTATAATCAAATACAAACCTCTACCAGACCCATCTCACTAGTATTTAGTGTTCTAGTGACCGCTGAGACCACAGAGAGCATTCATGTAACCAGGGCCATCTTTTCCATTGGGCATGATGGGCAGCTGCCCGGGGGCCCCACAGGCAAGGGGGCCCCATAGGCACGGCTCTTAATGAGAATAAATAATCCTGCAAAAGAAAAAACCTTCAAAGGTCACTGAGCAAGTACATCTATCTATCTCTATATATCTATATTTGTATCTGTATACATCTATATATCTATATCTAGGGGCCCCTGTGCACTGCTTTGCCCGGGGGCCCATTATGTTGTAAAGATGGCCCTGCATGTAACCGCATAGTTGTTTACTCTCCATGAATGTCCGGCAGCCTCCCAAAATTTCTGTGAGTACTCTCGGACTCCTGAGAGAGTAGAGCAACCTCCTAATTCCTGGCCCATTCGTTTAGTTAACTGTTAGGGGGCGGGGCTTATTGACACATTTCATTGCAGTCCCGTTCCCCTTTCTAATAGGCTGTGACATATTAGAGGGTGGGGCCAAGTTACATATTTTGCTTGTCCATTACCCACAAAAATCGCCAGCGAGATTTCCCCTCCCGGAAGGGAGATCTCAAAAGTTGGCTTGTACAGTTTGTGTACAGTTTGCCACACAATACAGAAATTATGCCCCAGATCGCCATAGCAGTCGTTTTCATTGCCTCAAACCCCCCTGCAGCCATTTTCATTGCCTCAAACCCCCCTTTCATTGCAGCTAATATAATTACCTCAAACCCATCCCTGAAGCTATTTTACTCAGCTCCCCCCTCTTCCTCTCTGACAGACAGCCTGACAGCAAATCCGCTTGCTGTTAGCTGTCTGTCAGTCCAGGGGCAGAGAACGTGAGATGTAGTAATTTTGCGAGACCTGACTAAGATCTCTGTGGCTGACAGAAAGGTAACAGCATCGGATTTGCTATCAGGCTGCCTGTTGGCACAGTGACAGTTGGGGCCGCACCCTTTAGACCATGGCTGACCCTGATGAAGCCAGACAACCATGAAGCTCATCATTTAAAAAAATATTTTTATATTAATTTTTTTAAAAAAAAATTACATGCCGCCAGCTCTGCAAAACCCGGGCCCCAGCCTGCAGCCTGATCAGCCTAGTGGTTGATCAGGCCCTCTAAGTCCTTCAATTCAGGCCTTTACTGTGAAGCGTACAAAAGAAAAAAGAGCTCTGCACCCAACTAGTTTTTCAAGTGACCCTGCTTCATCCTAGAGCAGGGGTCGGCAACCCCAGGCACGCGTGCCAGACGTGGCACGCTGACCACTTTTGTCTGGCACGCCGACGCTGAAGCTACTTCAGCAAAGCAGCCGATGATGGCCGAAACGGAGCTTCTGCGCATGCGCAGAAGCTCCGTTTCGGCCATCATCGGCTGCTTTGCTGAAGCAGCTCCCAGGTTTCTCCAGAAAGACGAGTCTACAAAGGTAAGTAAGGGCAGCAAATTGAGGGGCACATATACTTGGCATACTTTGCATTTGTGGGGGCAACTGTGGCATGCTATATATTTATGGGGGCAACTGTGGCATGCTATATATTTATGGGGCAACTGTGGCATGCTATATATTTATGCGGGCAACTGTGGCATGCTATATATTTATGCGGGCAACTGAGGCATGCTATATATTTATGGGGGCAACTGTGACATGCTATATATTTATGGGGGCAACTGTGGCATACTATATGTTTCTGGGGCAACTGTGGCATACTTTGTATTTGTGGGGGCAACTGTGGCATACTATCTATTTGTGGGGGCAACCGTGGCATGCTATGTATTTGTGGGGGCAACTGTGGCATACTATATGTTTCTGGGGGCAACTGTGGCATACTATGTATTTGTGGGGGCAACTGTGGGTGGCATACTATGTATTTGTGGGGGCAACTGTGGGTGGCATACTATGTATTTGTGGGGGCAACTGTGGCAAAGTATGAATTCTGGGCACAACTATGAGGCATAAGATGAATTGGAGACACAATTATGAGGTATGATGTGAACTGGGGCACTACTGTGCGGCATAACGTTTTTTTTGCTGGTCCCTTACTGTTAATATGATATTAGCCTCATAAAATGAGATATATATATATATATATATATATATATATATATATATATATATATATATATATAGCCGAGAGGGAAGGGGGCGGCTACAAATTGCCCGGGCCTGCTTGGTGGCCCGAGTCCCCACTGGAGACCTATCTTTGAAAATACATTTTTTATTTTAAATGTACTTTTTTTTTTTTTTTTTTATTGAGTGCAGGGGGGATCGGTAATAGCTAAATCCCCTTCAGCTCAGGTATCTTCAGACGCCAGGTCATGTGACTGCAGTGGTCACATGGTACTCGGCGAGCTGCTGGATATCTTCCCATGCTGTGCAGTGGAGAATAAGGTAAGAAGGTGTGCTGGAGAGGGGGCATGTGTGACTAAAGGGGCTGGGCAGAGGGGGGCGGGGGCAAGTGTGATTAAAGCATGTGGGCAGAGGGGACATATGTGAGCAAAGCTGCTGAGCAAGGGGGCATGTGTGAGTAATGCATTTTTCTGTAAGAGGGTGGCCTGGTGCTTTTCACCTGCTAGACAAGCCCCCAATGATGCACTGCCATGCCCCCAATTGTACGACCACTTGCATGGCAAAAAAAATGTTGCGCCGCCGCTCTGCGGCGGCACATTTCTTTTTCCAATGCTTGACTATAAAGGGGGACACATGAAGTTGCTATACTGGGGCCATGAATTTCTCTAGGCAGCCCTGTATGTATGTAAGTATGTATGTATGTGTGTTAGGGATGTGCACCGGCGACTTTTGAGGTCTCGTGTTTTGTGTTTTGGATCCGGATTTTCGTTATTTTTGAGGTTCGGATTTGTCTCGCAAAACACTTGACGAAAGGTCTCGGTTCGGATTTAAGGTTTTGGATTCGGATTTTTTTTGAAAAAAACATAAAAAGTTTAAAAATCAAGTTTTTGGGCTTATTTTCACTCCTAGGCTATTATTAACCTCAATAACATTCAATAACAAGCATTTCCACTAATTTACAGTGTATTCTGAACACCTCACAATATAGTTATTAGTCCAAAACGTTGCAACAAGGTATCTTTCTGGACTGCGTAGAGGAGTGGGTCACCACAATATATATTAAAAACCCTGAACTTTTATGATTCGCACCAATAAATGTACCTGGACTGCGTAGAGGAGTGGGTCACCACAATATATATTAAAAACTAGGGATGTGCACCGGCGACTTTTGAGGTCTCGTGTTTTGTGTTTTGGATCCGGATTTTCGTTATTTTTGAGGTTCGGATTTGTCTCGCAAAACACTTGACGAAAGGTCTCGGTTCGGATTTAAGGTATTGGATTCGGATTTTTTTTGAAAAAAACATAAAAAGTTTAAAAATCAAGTTTTTGGGCTTATTTTCACTCCTAGGCTATTATTAACCTCAATAACATTCAATAACAAGCATTTCCACTAATTTACAGTGTATTCTGAACACCTCACAATATAGTTATTAGTCCAAAACGTTGCAAAAAGGTATCTTTCTGGACTGCGTAGAGGAGTGGGTCACCACAATATCTTAAAAACCCTGAACTTTTATGATTCGCACCAATAATTGTACCTGGACTGCGTAGAGGAGTGGGTCACCACAATATATTAAAAACCCTGAAATTTTATGAATCGCACCAATAAATGTACCTGGACTGCGTAGAGGAGTGGGTCACCACAATATATTAAAAACCCTGAACTTTTATGAATCGCACCAATAAATGTACCTGGACTGCGTAGAGGAGTGGGTCACCACAATATATATAATAAGAAAACCATCAACTTGTTTGATTCGCACCAATAAATGTACCTGGACTGCGTAGAGGAGTGGGTCACCACAATATATTAAAAACCCTGAACTTTTATGAATCGCACCAATAATTGTACCTGGACTGCGTAGAGGAGTGGGTCACCACAATATCTTAAAAACCCTGAACTTTTATGAATCGCACCAATAAATGTACCTGGACTGCGTAGAGGAGTGGGTCACCACAATATATATAATAAGAAAACCATCAACTTGTTTGATTCGCACCAATAAATGTACCTGGACTGCGTAGAGGAGTGGGTCACCACAATATATTAAAAACCCTGAACTTTTATGAATCGCACCAATAAATGTACCTGGACTGCGTAGAGGAGTGGGTCACCACAATATATTAAAAACCCTGAACTTTTATGAATCGCACCAATAAATGTACCTGGACTGCGTAGAGGAGTGGGTCACCACAATATATTAAAAACCCTGAACTTTTATGAATCGCACCAATAAATGTACCTGGACTGCGTAGAGGAGTGGGTCACCACAATATATTAAAAACCCTGAACTTTTATGAATCGCACCAATAAATGTACCTGGACTGCGTAGAGGAGTGGGTCACCACAATATCTTAAAAACCCTGAACTTTTATGAATCGCACCAATAAATGTACCTGGACTGCGTAGAGGAGTGGGCACTGGGCACCACAATAAAATATATAAAAAACCTTCAACAGGTCTGCATTACACTACACATACGGCTGCTCCTCCATCCTCTCCATCATATACATGTTGGAGTTTTAGCGTGTGACAACCTCTTGTTTTTGATAATGTCAGTGCATTTTGAATATTTTTCAATTTGCCCCACACCACTGAATGTACTTTATCTATGATACGCATCTATCTATCTTGACTGCGTAGTGTGGTGGCCCCGGTACACAATTTGGTACCGAGGCCACAATATAATTAAAAAACCCTCCACGTGTCAGAATTCCACCAAACAAGTATCTGGACTGCGTAGTGGGGTGGCCCCGGTACCCAACTTGATACCGGGGCCACAATAAAATAAATACACCCTCCACGTGTCAGAATTCCACCAAACAAGTATCTGGACTGCGTAGTGGGGTGGCCCCGGTACCCAATTTGATACTGGGGCCACAATAAAATAAATACACCCTCCACGTGTCAGAATTCCACCAAACAAGTATCTGGACTGCGTAGTGGGGTGGCCCCGGTACCCAATTTGATACCGGGGCCACAATAAAATAAATACACCCTCCACGTGTCAGAATTCCACCAAACAAGTATCTGGACTGCGTAGTGGGGTGGCCCCGGTACCCAATTTGATACCGGGGCCACAATAAAATAAATACACCCTCCACGTGTCAGAATTCCACCAAACAAGTATCTGGACTGCGTAGTGGGGTGGCCCCGGTACCCAACTTGATACCGGGGCCACAATACCTCCTCCAAACATGCTACAGACAATTCGTCATTGAGATCCCATCAAGTATGTTAAAGACAGACAGGGTCCAAGTGTTATTAGTTGACTTTGTAAAGAAAAAAACTGTCCCTGTTGCACATAGTCGTGCAATGAAGACTTACTTTTTCATTTAAAGGCACGATCTTTCAAGTGTAGTGTTTGTAAGTCTAAGTCATATTATACTTTTGGTAAAATTGGTTTTTTTTGTTCCTCTTTATGGTAATTAATTAGTAATAGAATTAAAGTAGGAAATAGAATTAAATAGAATTAAAGTAGGAAATAGAGTGGTATAGAGTTGTAGTGTGGTATAGATAGAGTGGTCCACACAATATAATAATAAAACCCTCAACTGGTCTGAATTCCACCAAACAAGTATCTTGACTGCGTAGTGTGGTGGCCCCGGTACACAATTTGGTACCGAGGCCACAATATAATTAAAAAACCCTCCACGTGTCGGAATTCCACCAAACAAGTATCTGGACTGCATAGTGGGGTGGCCCCGGTACCCAATTTGATACCGGGGCCACAATACCTCCTCAAAACATGCTCCAGACAATTCGTCATTGCCAGACCCCAGACAGACAGGGTCGTAGTGTTATTGTTTGACTTTGTAAACCCAAAAAAATGTCCCTGTTGCACTTGCACATAGTCGTGCAATGAAGACTGACTTTTTCATTTAAAGGCACGATCTTTAAAGTGTCAGAAAGAGAGAGAAGACACAGGAGAGGAGAGTTGTAGCTGGGGACCTGGGGTGGAAGCTCCCAGGCTCCCCCAGCATTGCCTGGAAGTCTGAGCGTGGTGACTGAGCCAGGGCAAGGAATGTGTGCCCTGGATGAGGGGGAGAACTCCATGCCACTATAGTGAACCCAAGAGAGAGGGGGACACTGCACATGGAAGAGGCCCTGGAGTGAGGGCTGCTACAAGAGGCATGGTAGCTGTAGTGTCAGATCCTGAGGCTGAGAGTACACAGAGTGACGTGTCAGAGCACAGGAGACATTATCCCCGCAGAGGAGGGATGAGCTGCAGTTGAGAGGTCTGTTGTTGAAATAGGACATGCACACTTTAACAAACCAATCATTTCAGCGACAGGGCCTACCAAACAACTTTGACTGAAATGATTGGTTTGTTTGGGCCCCCACACCAAAAAAGCTATTCATCTCTCCCTGTACAGACTAAACAGGCTCTACTGAGGCAAGATGTCGTCCTCATCCTCAACCTCTGATTCCTCTCCCCCTACAGTGTGTACTTCCTCCTCATCACACATTATCAATTCGTCCCCGCTGGACTCCACAACCACAGGTCCCTCTGTAGTATCTGGAGGGCAGTGCTGTACTTCATTGAGGAATTGATTATTCATTTTTATAAACATCATTTTTTCAACGTTGTGAGGAAGCAACCTCCTTCGCCGCTCACTGACCAGGTTCCCCGCTGCACTAAAAACTCTTTCCGAGTACACACTGGAGGGGGGACAACTCAGGTAAAATAGAGCCAGTTTGTACAGGGGCTTCCAAACTGCCTTTTTTTCCTGCCAGTAACAATATGGACTGTCTGACATGTCTACTTGGATGGTGTCAGCAAAGTAATCATCCACAATTTTTTCTATTGTGACAGCATCCAATGCAGCGAGAGTAGACATGTCTGCAATGGTTGGCAGGTCCTTCAGTCCGGACCAGATGTTATCAGCATCCCCGCCAGTGCCTCTTTTGGGAAAACTGAGCTTTTTCCTCGCAGCCATAGATGTGGAAGAAAATGAGGGTGGAGCTGTTGGCATGTCACGGTCCTCTTCAGAGGACAATCTCCTGACCAGCAGGTCTTTGCACCGCTGTAGATTTGTGTCCGCCGGAAACAGAGACACAACATACGCTTTAAACCGAGGATCGAGCACGGTGGCCAGAATGTATTCCTCTGACTTTAAAAGAGTGACCACCCTCGGATCCTGGCAAAGCGTACGAAGGGCTACATCCACAAGAGCTACATGCTTGCTGTAATCGCAATGGCTTACCAGCTCCTCCCTCACTTTCTCCAGCTGCTTCTGCAACAGCCTGATCAGGGGAATGACCTGACTCAAGCTGGCAGTGTCGGAACTGACTTCTCGTGTGGCAAGTTCAAATGGCTGCAGAACCTTGCACAACACGGAAATCAGTCTCCACTGCGCTTGACTCAGGCGCATCCCCACTCCTTTGCCTATGTCGTAGGTGGCTGTGTAGGCCTGAATGGCCTTTTGCTGCTCCTCCATCCTCTGCAGCATATAGAGGGTGGAGTTCCAGCGCATCACAACCTCTTGTTTGAGGTGATGGCAGGGCAGGTTCAAGCTTTTTTGATGTGCCTCTAGTCTGCGGTAGGCACTGGCTGAATGCCGAAAGTGTCCAGCAATTTTGCGGGCCACCGCAAGCATCTCCTGCACACCCCTGTCACTCTTGAGGTAATGCTGCACCACCAAATTAATGGTGTGGGCAAAACATGGGACGTGCTGGAAATTGCCCATATTTAATGCCCGCACAATGTTACTGGCATTGTTTGACACCACAAATCCCCATGAGAGTCTAAGTGGGGTAAGCCACTGGGAGATAATTTCCCTCATTTTCTCTAATATGTTGGCAGCGTTGTGCCTCTTATTAAAGCCTGTAATGCACAATGTTGCCTGCCTTTGCATGAGCAGCCATTTTGTAGATGCTGCTACTGATGCAGCTGTTGCTGTTGCTGCGGAAGGGGATGCATCTACCCAGTGGGCTGTCACAGTCATATAGTCCTTCGTTTGCCCAGAACCACTTGTCCACATGTCCGTGGTTAAGTGGACAGTGGGTACAACCGCATTTTTAAGAGCACTGAGGACACTTGATCGTACTTCTCTGTACATTTTTGGTATCGCCTGCCTAGTGAAGTGGAATCTCGAGGGGATTTGGTACCGGGGACACAATACCTCCATCAACCCTCTAAATCCCACTCCACTGATGGCGGACACCGGGCGCACGTCTAACACCAACATTGCAGTTACAGCCGCAGTTATACGCTTTGCAATAGGGTGACTACTATCGTATTTGGTGGTCATGGCAAACGACTGTTGGACGGTCAATTGTTTGGTGAAAGACTTAGCGGTCTTACGACTTCCCCTCTGGGAAGATGACCGACTAACAGCAGCAACAGCAGCAGTGGCAGTAGTAGGCGTACCGCTGCAGGATTCCTCGGATGAATCCCGTATTGAGGAGGACTCAGTCTGGCTGGTGACTTGGGCTGCAGGACTGAATCTGATGGAGATTGTGGAGGAAGTTGACGAGGAGGGTGTTGCTGGTGTGTATCCAACTGGACCACGGGATTTAGGTGTCCCTGTACCGATGAGGGTCCTAGCCCCAGTTCCTGAACTAACCACTGAACTATGAAGGTTATTCAGGTGACGTATAAGGGAGGATGTTCCTAGGTGGGCAAGATCCTTACCCCTGCTTATTTGAGCTTTACATAAGCTACATATTGCCATACATTGGTTGTCTGGATTTGGATACAAATAACTCCAGACCGAAGAGGTGC
Source organism: Mixophyes fleayi (assembly GCF_038048845.1). Lineage (NCBI taxonomy): Eukaryota > Metazoa > Chordata > Amphibia > Anura > Limnodynastidae > Mixophyes > Mixophyes fleayi. The sequence goes on from NC_134409.1 coordinate 94,320,482, forward strand.
ATTTTTTGGTCTTCTGACCAGGCATGACGATGGGCTTTTTCATCCCATGGACATCAGCTGTTTCCCCCCCTCGTGCCTCATTTACAATAACCACATCACCATCCTCATCATCAAGTTCCTCCACAGCGCCAGCTACATCATCAATAGCCTCCTCCCGAGCCACCTCTTCCCGTACAGTGATGGGAAGGTCAGGCTTGACAACCACCAACACCCTTGGACTCGCCTTGGGGATTTGTGATAATTTCTCTTTAGAAGGCAGAGTTGTTTGCTGTTTTGTTGCTGACAGCATAACTCTCTTCAATTTTTTGTAGGGGGGGGGAGGAGGAGGAGGGCTAAGATCCGTGGGTGAAGCTGAACCACTAGTCATGAACACGGGCCAGGGCCTAAGCCGTTCCTTGCCACTCCGTGTCGTAAATGGCATATTGGCAACTTTACGTTTCTCCTCAGATGATTTTAAGTTTCTCTTTTTGCTACTTTTTCTTAACTTGGGCTTTTTGGATTTTACATGCCCGGTACTACGAGATTGGGCATCGGGCTTGGAAGACGACGTTGATGGCATTTCATCGTCTATGTCATGACTAGTGGCAGCAGCTTCAGCATTAGGAGGAAGTGGGTCTTGATCTTTCCCTACTTTATCCTCCAAATTTTTGGTCTCCATTATATGTAGCACAAGATACTGCTGAATGTGTGAACTTGGTAATATTGCAGTACCAATGGACTTATAATGCTGGATTGGTTTTGCAAATTTGGTTATAATTATTATATATTTTTTTTTTTTTAAAATTTTTTTTTTTTTTTTACTTTTTTTTTATTTTTTACAAACTTGGGAATAATGGGGAAATAACTATGCCCTTAGAAGCACAGAGCACAGGACACAGCACCACTGGACTGAACAGGACACGGCACAGGACCCAGCAGCACTACGGAACTCAGCAGGACAGAGCACAGGACACAGCACCACTGGACTGATACTGCAGAATGTGTAAACTTTGTAATATTGCAGTACCACTGGACTTTTACTGCTGAATGTGTGAACTTGGTAATATTGCAGTACCAATGGACTTATAATGCTGGATTGGTTTTGCAAATTTGGTTATAATTATTATATATTTTTTTTTTTTTTTAATTTTTTATTTTTTTTTACTTTTTTTTTATTTTTTACAAACTTGGGAATAATGGGGAAATAACTATGCCCTTAGAAGCACAGAGCACAGGACACAGCACCACTGGACTGAACAGGACACGGCACAGGACCCAGCAGCACTACGGAACTCAGCAGGACAGAGCACAGGACACAGCACCACTGGACTGATACTGCAGAATGTGTAAACTTTGTAATATTGCAGTACCACTGGACTTTTACTGCTGAATGTGTGAACTTGGTAATATTGCAGTACCAATGGGCTTATACTGCAGGATTGGTTGTGAAAATTTTGTGGTAATTAAAAAATATTAAAGTAGTTTTTGGTATTTTATAAAAAAAACTTTTTTTTATTTTTTTAAACACAGGGGAATATTGGGGAAATAACTATGCCCTTAGAAGCACAGAGCACAGGACACAGCACCACTGGACTGAACAGGACACAGCACAGGACCCAGCAGCACCACTGACCTCAGAAGGACAGAGCACAGCACACAGCACCACTGGACTGATACTGCAGAACACAGCACAGCACAGCACAGCACAGCACAGCACAGCACAGCACAGCACAGCACTAAACAGCACAGAACTAAACAGCACAGAACTAAACAGCACAGAACTAAACAGCACAGAACTAAACAGCACAGAACTAAACAGCACAGAGGACCACCTAACACACCCTCCCTCTACCCTGATCAATGCCCGAGTGAAGATGGCGGCGACTAGCGGGGAATTTATAGGATCCGAGTATCGCGAGATCCGACAACGGGATTATGAGTCAGAGCCTCAGTTTCACTTTTGAATTTGGCGCCAATACCCGGATCTGTCTCGGATCCGACTCGGATCCGCAACGTTCGGGTGGGCTCGGATTTCAGAAATCCGAGCACGCTCATCCCTATTAAAAACCCTGAACTTTTATGATTCGCACCAATAAATGTACCTGGACTGCGTAGAGGAGTGGGTCACCACAATATCTTAAAAACCCTGAACTTTTATGAATCGCACCAATAAATGTACCTGGACTGCGTAGAGGAGTGGGTCACCACAATATATTAAAAACCCTGAACTTTTATGATTCGCACCAATAATTGTACCTGGACTGCGTAGAGGAGTGGGTCACCACAATATATTAAAAACCCTGAACTTTCATGATTCGCACCAATAATTGTACCTGGACTGCGTAGAGGAGTGGGTCACCACAATATATTAAAAACCCTGAACTTTTATGATTCGCACCAATAATTGTACCTGGACTGCGTAGAGGAGTGGGTCACCACAATATATTAAAAACCCTGAACTTTCATGATTCGCACCAATAATTGTACCTGGACTGCGTAGAGGAGTGGGTCACCACAATATATTAAAAACCCTGAACTTTTATGATTCGCACCAATAAATGTACCTGGACTGCGTAGAGGAGTGGGTCACCACAATATATTAAAAACCCTGAACTTTTATGATTCGCACCAATAAATGTACCTGGACTGCGTAGAGGAGTGGGTCACCACAATATCTTAAAAACCCTGAACTTTTATGATTCGCACCAATAAATGTACCTGGACTGCGTAGAGGAGTGGGTCACCACAATATATATTAAAAACCCTGAACTTTTATGATTCGCACCAATAAATGTACCTGGACTGCGTAGAGGAGTGGGTCACCACAATATATTAAAAACCCTGAACTTTTATGATTCGCACCAATAATTGTACCTGGACTGCGTAGAGGAGTGGGTCACCACAATATATTAAAAACCCTGAACTTTTATGATTCGCACCAATAAATGTACCTGGACTGCGTAGAGGAGTGGGTCACCACAATATCTTAAAAACCCTGAACTTTTATGATTCGCACCAATAAATGTACCTGGACTGCGTAGAGGAGTGGGTCACCACAATATATATTAAAAACCCTGAACTTTTATGAATCGCACCAATAAATGTACCTGGACTGCGTAGAGGAGTGGGCACTGGGCACCACAATAAAATATATAAAAAACCTTCAACAGATCTGCATTACACTACACATACGGCTGCTCCTCCATCCTCTCCATCATATACATGTTGGAGTTTTAGCGTGTGACAACCTCTTGTTTTTTATAATGTCAGTGCATTTTGAATATTTTTCAATTTGCCCCACACCACTGAATGTACTTTATCTATGATACGCAATACGCATCTATCTATCTTGACTGCGTAGTGTGGTGGCCCCGGTACACAATTTGGTACCGAGGCCACAATATAATTAAAAAACCCTCCACGTGTCAGAATTCCACCAAACAAGTATCTGGACTGCATAGTGGGGTGGCCCCGGTACCCAATTTGATACCGGGGCCACAATACCTCCTCCAAACATGGTACAGACAATTCGTCATTGAGATCCCAGACAGACAGGGTCAAAGTGTTATTGTTTGACTTTGTAAACCAAAAAACTGTCCCTGTTGCACATAGTCGTGCAATGAAGACTGACTTTTTCATTTAAAGGCACGATCTTTCAAGTGTAGTGTTTGTAAGTCTAAGTCATATTATACTTTTGGTAAAATTGGTTTATTTTGTTCCTCTTTATGGTAATTAGTAATAGAATTAAAGTATGAAATAGAATTAAAGTATTAAATAGAATTAAAGTATGAAATAGAATTAAAGTATGAAATAGAGTGGTATATAGAGTTGTAGTGTGGTATAGATAGAGTGGTCCACACAATATAATAATAATACAACCCTCCACGTGTCAGAATTCCACCAAACAAGTATCTGGACTGCATAGTGGGGTGGCCCCGGTACCCAATTTGATACCGGGGCCACAATACCTCCTCCAAACATGGTACAGACAATTCGTCATTGAGATCCCAGACAGACAGGGTCAAAGTGTTATTGTTTGACTTTGTAAACCCAAAAAACTGTCCCTGTTGCACATAGTCGTGCAATGAAGACTGACTTTTTCATTTAAAGGCACGATCTTTCAAGTGTAGTGTTTGTAAGTCTAAGTCATATTATACTTTTGGTAAAATTGGTTTATTTTGTTCCTCTTTATGGTAATTAGTAATAGAATTAAAGTATGAAATAGAATTAAAGTATGAAATAGAATTAAAGTATGAAATAGAGTGGTATATAGAGTTGTAGTGTGGTATAGATAGAGTGGTCCACACAATATAATAATAATAAAACCCTCCACGTGTCAGAATTCCACCAAACAAGTATCTGGACTGCATAGTGGGGTGGCCCCGGTACCCAATTTGATACCGGGGCCACAATACCTCCTCCAAACATGGTACAGACAATTCGTCATTAAGATCCCAGACAGACAGGGTCAAAGTGTTATTGTTTGACTTTGTAAACCCAAAAAACTGTCCCTGTTGCACATAGTCGTGCAATGAAGACTGACTTTTTCATTTAAAGGCACGATCTTTCAAGTGTAGTGTTTGTAAGTCTAAGTCATATTATACTTTTGGTAAAATTGGTTTATTTTGTTCCTCTTTATGGTAATTAGTAATAGAATTAAAGTATGAAATAGAATTAAAGTATGAAATAGAATTAAAGTATGAAATAGAGTGGTATAGAGTTGTAGTGTGGTATAGATAGAGTGGTCCACACAATATAATAATAAAACCCTCAACTGGTCTGAATTCCACCAAACAAGTATCTGGACTGCGTAATTTGGTGGCCCCGGTACACAATTTGGTACCGAGGCCACAATATAATTAAAAAATTGGGCATCAACTGTCACCGTTGTTTAATATCTGATACACCTAAATATGGACTGCACAGTGGAGTGGCCCCGGTAGTAAATTTGGTGCCGGGGCCACAATACCTCCTCCAACTTCCAAGTGTAGTGTTTATAAAGACAGACAGCGTCGAAGTGTTATTAGTTGACGTCTTAACCCTAAAATTGTCCCTGTTGCAAATATTCGTGCAATGGACAGTTACTTTTTTATTGAAAGACTCAAGCTTTCAAGTGTAGTGTTTATAAAATATAAACAACAATACAGTAGTTTTAGAGCACGTCAATACCTCTTGTTTTAAATTATGACAGGGCATTTTACTTTTGGTTTAATTTCTTGAATTTTTTTAAATTTGGTTTTAATTTTTGAACATGGCAAACAACTGTTGATTGGTCATATAATGCAAAAAAAAAAGGTCCAAGATGGAATTGTCCTTGGGCCCTCACACCCACCCTTATGTTGTTTAAATAGGACATGCACACTTTAACAAACCAATCATTTCAGCGACAGGGCCTACCAAACAACTTTGGCTGAAATGATTGGTTTGTTTGGGCCCCCACACCAAAAAAGCTATTCATCTCTCCCTGTACAGACTAAACAGGCTCTACTGAGGCAAGATGTCGTCCTCATCCTCAACCTCTGATTCCTCTCCCCCTACAGTGTGTACTTCCTCCTCATCACACATTATCAATTCGTCCCCGCTGGACTCCACAACCACAGGTCCCTCTGTAGTATCTGGAGGGCAGTGCTGTACTTCATTGAGGAATTGATTATTCATTTTTATAAACATCATTTTTTCAACGTTATGAGGAAGCAACCTCCTTCGCCGCTCACTGACCAGGTTCCCCGCTGCACTAAAAACTCTTTCCGAGTACACACTGGAGGGGGGACAACTCAGGTAAAATAGAGCCAGTTTGTACAGGGGCTTCCAAACTGCCTTTTTTTCCTGCCAGTAACAATATGGACTGTCTGACATGTCTACTTGGATGGTGTCAGCAAAGTAATCATCCACAATTTTTTCTATTGTGACAGCATCCAATGCAGCGAGAGTAGACATGTCTGCAATGGTTGGCAGGTCCTTCAGTCCGGACCAGATGTTATCAGCATCCCCGCCAGTGCCTCTTTTGGGAAAACTGAGCTTTTTCCTCGCAGCCATAGATGTGGAAGAAAATGAGGGTGGAGCTGTTGGCATGTCACGGTCCTCTTCAGAGGACAATCTCCTGACCAGCAGGTCTTTGCACCGCTGTAGACTTGTGTCCGCCGGAAACAGAGACACAACATACGCTTTAAACCGAGGATCGAGCACGGTGGCCAGAATGTATTCCTCTGACTTTAAAAGAGTGACCACCCTCGGATCCTGGCAAAGCGTACGAAGGGCTACATCCACAAGAGCTACATGCTTGGTGTAATCGCAATGGCTTACCAGCTCCTCCCTCACTTTCTCCAGCTGCTTCTGCAACAGCCTGATCAGGGGAATGACCTGACTCAAGCTGGCAGTGTCGGAACTGACTTCTCGTGTGGCAAGTTCAAATGGCTGCAGAACCTTGCACAACACGGAAATCAGTCTCCACTGCGCTTGACTGAGGCGCATCCCCACTCCTTTGCCTATGTCGTAGGTGGCTGTGTAGGCCTGAATGGCCTTTTGCTGCTCCTCCATCCTCTGCAGCATATAGAGGGTGGAGTTCCAGCGCGTCACAACCTCTTGTTTGAGGTGATGGCAGGGCAGGTTCATGCTTTTTTGATGTGCCTCTAGTCTGCGGTAGGCACTGGCTGAATGCCGAAAGTGTCCAGCAATTTTGCGTGCCACCGCAAGCATCTCCTGCACACCCCTGTCACTCTTGAGGTAATGCTGCACCACCAAATTAATGGTGTGGGCAAAACATGGGACGTGCTGGAAATTGCCCATATTTAATGCCCGCACAATGTTACTGGCATTGTCTGACACCACAAATCCCCATGAGAGTCTAAGTGGGGTAAGCCACTGGGAGATAATTTCCCTCATTTTCTCTAATATGTTGTCAGCGTTGTGCCTCTTATTAAAGCCTGTAATGCACAATGTTGCCTGCCTTTGCATGAGCAGCCATTTTGTAGATGCTGCTACTGATGCAGCTGTTGCTGTTGCTGCGGAAGGGGATGCATCTACCCAGTGGGCTGTCACAGTCATATAGTCCTTCGTTTGCCCAGAACCACTTGTCCACATGTCCGTGGTTAAGTGGACAGTGGGTACAACTGCATTTTTAAGAGCACTGAGGACACTTGATCGTACTTCTCTGTACATTTTTGGTATCGCCTGCCTAGTGAAGTGGAATCTCGAGGGGATTTGGTACCGGGGACACAATACCTCCATCAACCCTCTAAATCCCACTCCACTGATGGCGGACACCGGGCGCACGTCTAACACCAACATTGCAGTTACAGCCGCAGTTATACGCTTTGCAATAGGGTGACTACTATCGTATTTTGTGGTCATGGCAAACGACTGTTGGACGGTCAATTGTTTTGTGAAAGACTTAGCGGTCTTACGACTTCCCCTCTGGGAAGATGACCGACTAACAGCAGCAACAGCAGCAGTGGCAGTAGTAGGCGTACCGCTGCAGGATTCCTCGGATGAATCCCGTATTGAGGAGGACTCAGTCTGGCTGCTGACTTGGGCTGCAGGACTGAATCTGATGGAGATTGTGGGGGAAGTTGACGAGGAGGGTGTTGCTGGTGTGTATCCAACTGGACCACGGGATTTAGGTGTCCCTGTACCGATGAGGGTCCTAGCCCCAGTTCCTGAACTAACCACTGAACTATGAAGGTTATTCAGGTGACGTATAAGGGAGGATGTTCCTAGGTGGGCAAGATCCTTACCCCTGCTTATTTGAGCTTTACATAAGCTACATATGGCTATACATTGGTTGTCTGGATTTGGATAAAAATAACTCCAGACCGAAGAGGTGCATTTTTTGGTCTTCTGACCAGGCATGACGATGGGCTTTTTCATCCCATGGACATCAGCTGTTTCCCCCCCTGGTGCCTCATTTACAATAACCACATCACCATCCTCATCATCAAGTTCCTCCACAGCGCCAGCTACATCATCAATAGCCTCCTCCCGAGCCACGTCTTCCCGTACAGTGATGGGAAGGTCAGGCTTGACAACCACCAACACCCTTGGACTCGCCTTGGGGATTTGTGATAATTTCTCTTTAGAAGGCAGAGTTGTTTGCTGTTTTGTTGCTGACAGCATAACTCTCTTCAATTTTTTGTAGGGGGGGGGGAGGAGGAGGAGGGCTAAGATCCGTGGGTGAAGCTGAACCACTAGTCATGAACACGGGCCAGGGCCTAAGCCGTTCCCTACCACTCCGTGTCGTAAATGGCATATTGGCAACTTTACGTTTCTCCTCAGATGATTTAAAGTTTCTCTTTTTGCTACTTTTTCTTAACTTGGGCTTTTTGGATTTTACATGCCCGGTACTACGAGATTGGGCATCGGGCTTGGAAGACGACGTTGATGGCATTTCATCGTCTATGTCATGACTAGTGGCAGCAGCTTCAGCACTAGGAGGAAGTGGGTCTTGATCTTTCCCTACTTTATCCTCCAAATTTTTGGTCTCCATTATATGTAGCACAAGATACTGCAGAATGTGTGAACTTGGTAATATTGCAGTACCAATGGACTTATACTGCTGGATTGGTTTTGCAAATTTGGTTATAATTATTATATATTTTTTTTTTTTTAAATTTTTTATTTTTTTTTACTTTTTTTTTATTTTTAAAAAACTTGGGAATAGTGGGGAAAAAACTATGCCCTTAGAAGCACAGAGCACAGGACACAGCACCACTGGACTGAACAGGACACGGCACAGGACCCAGCAGCACTACGGAACTCAGCAGGACAGAGCACAGGACACAGCACCACTGGACTGATACTGCAGAATGTGTGAACTTGGTAATATTGCAGTACCAATGGACTTATACTGCTGGATTGGTTTTGCAAATTTGGTTATAATTATTATATATATTTTTTTTTTTTAATTTTTTATTTTTTTTTACTTTTTTTTTATTTTTTAAAAACTTGGGAATAATGGGGAAATAACTATGCCCTTAGAAGCACAGAGCACAGGACACAGCACCACTGGACTGAACAGGACACGGCACAGGACCCAGCAGCACTACGGAACTCAGCAGGACAGAGCACAGGACACAGCACCACTGGACTGATACTGCAGAATGTGTGAACTTGGTAATATTGCAGTACCAATGGACTTATACTGCTGGATTGGTTTTGCAAATTTGGTTATAATTATTATATATTTTTTATTTTTTTTTACTTTTTTTTTATTTTTTAAAAACTTGGGAATAATGGGGAAATAACTATGCCCTTAGAAGCACAGAGCACAGGACACAGCACCACTGGACTGAACAGGACACAGCACAGGACCCAGCAGCACCACTGACCTCAGAAGGACAGAGCACAGCACACAGCACCACTGGACTGATACTGCAGAACACAGCACAGCACAGCACAGCACAGCACAGCACAGCACAGCACAGCACAGCACAGCACAGCACAGCACAGCACAGCACTAAACAGCACTAAACAGCACAGAACTAAACAGCACAGAACTAAACAGCACAGAACTAAACAGCACAGAACTAAACAGCACAGAACTAAACAGCACAGAACTAAACAGCACAGTGGACCACCTAACACACCCTCCCTCTACCCTGATCAATGCCCGAGTGAAGATGGCGGCGACTAGCGGGGAATTTATAGGATCCGAGTATCGCGAGATCCGACAACGGGATTATGAGTCAGAGCCTCAGTTTCACTTTTGAATTTGGCGCCAATACCCGGATCTGTCTCGGATCCGACTCGGATCCGCAACGTTCGGGTGGGCTCGGATTTCATAAATCCGAGTGCGCTCATCCCTAGTGTGTGTGTGTGTGTGTGTGTGTGTGTGTGTGTGTGTGTGTGTGTGTGTGTGTGTATATAGATAATAAATATATATATATATATATATATATATATATATATATATATATATATATATAATCTCACACCCAACTGGCACACCTGGGCTTCACTCTGGTAGAAAAAGGTTGCCAACCCCTGTTCTAGAGAAATCAGATAATACTGGCGTGAGAAACCTGCTTCTGCAAATAAAAGTGAGTAAAGGTTACTTTTCCAGCTGTTGGTTTTGTGAGCTGGGAAAAAAAACCTACTTCTAATAAGACAATATTTTTTATAGTGAGATAGATTAACGGGATAGTTTAAAAGAAGATGAAAATATGAAGGCGCTCTAAATAGAAATCACAAGACAATGTATAATTAATCTGTCTTACACATTCTGATTAGCAAGGGGATGTTATGTATATAATATAATATAGTATGTGTATATTAAGTTTACAGTATGTTGGATTCCAGAGCCATCTCAGACAGGCAAGTGCAGACAGTGCATTGCATCCATATTAGGAAGTACTCATCTCTGTCCATCACCAGCTGCAATTATTTTTAAGAGCTGAGCAAATCCAGAGTTATGTATGGTAGAAAGGAAGCAGAGTAATTTGAGCAAGACATTGAACATATCTTACAAAGAAATCTGAGAAAGGAAGTAGAGTGATGGGAAGTTTAAAAGTTATAGGAAAATATTTTAAGAAAAAAATGAAAAGAGAATATAGTGAATATAAAAACTATGTTAATATAAAATGTTTATTAGATATTTGGAGAAAAATATGCATATTATGAGTGATTTAGAGTTGCATGTAATAGGCACAGCTTACACCATTAATTTTAGCTACATATATCTAACACTTATGGTGAACAGATGCAAGTGATGTAGATACATTTGAGATGCATCTCATTTTTGCTATGCATATTTTGAAAGCATTACTTACAATGCATGAATTATGGACCTATACAAGCTGGTGCAAAAATTGTGCCTTTGCAACAGCCTGCTTTGCATTCATCTATACATGCCTAACACTGAGCAAACACCCCTGCTTGGCAATATATTATTAGTATTAGCTGAGAAATATAGATTAATTCATAAAATATGTTAGTCACTGATGCTGTCATGCTGCAGGTATAGTATTTATTTGATATGTCTGTAATGTTGCTCTTGATAGGATACGTGTTTAAAGCCGGGCAGCCAGGGTATTCCCCGGTGGGCCCCGACGCCTGATGGCTCCGCCATTTTCATTGGTGGGGTGGAGCAAGAGAGGAGGCAGTAAGCAAGAGAACAAAAGAGAAGTAAAGAAAGGAGAAGAGAATAGAAGAAAGAAGCCAATGGGAAGGTAAGTAAAGGAACGGAGGTATGGGTGGGAGAGCAGGATGGCATAGAGTGATGAAGGGGGGAGCAGTATGGCACAAAGGGATGAAGGAGGGGAAGCATCATGGCACAGGGATGAAGGTAGGATCAGCATGACAGAGAGTGATGAAGGGAGGAAGCAATATGGCACAGAGGGATGAAGGGGGGAAGCAGGATGGCGCAGAGCGATGAAGGGGAAAGCAGGATGGCATAGTGTAATGAAAGGGGGTAGGAGCATTGCACAGAGTAATGAAAGGGGAAGAGTGAGGAAGGGAGGGGGGAGCAGGATGGCACAGAGTGATGAAGGAGGGAGCTAAAGCAGTATGGCACTGGGTGATGAAGGGGGGCCAGGAGAAGGGGGAAGCAAAATCAACATGGCACAGTGTGATGAAGGGAGGTCAGGTGCAGGGGGGAACAAAAGCAGCATGGATGATGCAGTGTGATCATACACACAGCATAGTGATGTGTGTGTGATGACACCGGGGGCATGTGGCAATGTAGTGTGTGTGTGTGTGTGATGGCATAGGGGGCTTTTGACAATGTAGTGTGTGTGATGGCACAGGAGGCTTGTGGCAATGTAGTATGTGTGTGTGAGGGCACAGGGGGCTTGTGGCAATGTAGTATGTGTGTGCGATGGCACAGGAGGCATGTAACAATGTAGTGTGTGTGTGTGATGGCATAGGGGACTTGTGGCAATGTAGTGTGTGTGTGTGTGTGATGGCATAGGGGGCTTGTGGCAATGTAGCAGGGGCGGGCTGGGCCAGATAGAAATAATCTATTTTGGGCCAGTGGACTGATCGGCCCAACTCTCTATTACTTGGTGTCTGGCCTCTCCTCTGGGACCAGCCATTTTTCATATTGGCATACATGTGGTCTATCTGGGAGAGCCTAGCTGTCACATGGGATGTGCATCACATGACAGTTGTCATCCCATGTGAGAAGTGCTGCAGACAGCGCGCGCGGAGGGAGCAAGATAAGTGTGTGTGTGGGGGGGTGTGTTAATATATTGTGTGTCTGTATGTTAATAAAGTGTGTGTGCAGTATGTTAATAAAGTGTGTGTGCAGTATGTTAATAAAGTGTGTGTGCAGTTTGTTAATATAGTGTGTGTGTGTGTTTGTGCAGTATGTTATTGTAGTGTGTGTGTGCAGTATGTTAATTTAGTCTGAGTGGGGGCCAGTGTGTTAATATAGTAAGTGTGTGTGTGGGGGCCAATGTGTTAATATAGTTTGTGTGAGAGTAGGGACCAGCGTGTTAATATAGTGTGTGTGTGCAGTATGTTAATATAGTGTGTGTTTGTGGAGTATGTTAATGTAGTGTGTGTGTATGTGTGTATGCAGTATGTTAATTTAGTGTGAGTGGGGGCCAGTGTGTTAATATAGTGTGTGTGTGAGTGGGAGTCAGTGTGTTAATATAATGTGTGTGTGAGTGGGGGCCAGTGTGTTAATATAGTGTGTGTACTGTATGTTAATATAGTGTGTGTGCAGTATGTTAATAAAGTGTGTGTGTGTAGTATGTTAATATAGTGTGTGTGTGTGTGCAGTATGTTAATATAGTGTGTGTAGTATGTTAATATAGTGTGTGTGTGTGCGTGTGCAGTATGTTAATTTAGTGTGTGTGCATTAGAGATGGTCACTGACCCCCGTGTATTGGTTTTGGATCTGGATTACCTCCATGTTTTGGTTTTGGCACTAAAAAGGTCGATCAAAATTCATAGCAAAAAAGGCAGTTTGGTGTCTTTCAGTATATTACACCCTACAGTTATAGTTAAATTGAAGAAAAAGCAGCATGGAAACACTGTACGATCGATAGAAATGCCCATAGCATCTTTACTGTTTGGCTCTAGTGTACACCCAAATCTTATTAGTGCAAATTAGGAAAAATACAGTTTAATCCCTGGTAGGCCATCCTTAATTCTACAGCTACACACACCAATCCAGGGTGGCAGCCAACGGTGTAAAAAGAGCTATAGAAATTCATATTTATTCAATGTAATGTAACACTTGCCTGCGAATTCTACAGACAAGCCTGCTTGTCTTCCTCTCCATCTTTGCCTATTGGCAATGTAGCCATCGTCTTTGGGTGTATATTACACCCTACACTTATAGTTAAATAGAAAAAAATCCAGCCTGCAAAGACTATTTTATAAATAGAAATGCCAAATCAGATGTTCTGTTTGGGTCTCGACGATTCCAAGAGATTAAAATTGAAATAGAAGAAGAAGCAGCCTGTAAAAACTGTACAATAAAATAGAAATGCCCAAAACAGATGTTCTGTTTAGGTCTAGATGTTTCCCATAGATTAAAATTGAAATAGAAGAAGAAGCAGCCTGCATAGACTGTCCAATAAAATAGAAAGGGGCAAAGGCAGTTTGGTGTCTGTCTGTATATGACACCCTCCACTTGTCGTTAAATAGAAAAAAAAACAGTCTGCATAGACTGTACAATAAAATAGAAATGGATAAAGGCAGTTTGGTGTCTGTCTGTATATGACACCCTCCACTTGTCGTTAAATAGAAAAAAAAAACAGTCTGCATAGACTGTACAATAAAATAGAAATGGACAAAGGCAGTTTGGTGTCTGTCTGTGTATGACATCCTACACTTATAGTGAAATTGACAAAACAGCAGCCTTTAAAGACTGTATGTTAAATAGAAATGCCCCAAGTCCCTTTTATGTTTGGGGGTAGATTACACCCTACACTTATAGTGAAAGTTTTAAAAAGATGTTGTCGTCATCATCTTCAGCATCATCCTAACCCTCATCAGTGTGTGCATCATCATCACAGACAATTAATTAATCTCCGCTTGAATCCGCCATTAGAGAACTGTCAGTACTTGGATGTCTTTGATGGTAAAGGCCTTCCTCGTGAAAGATGTAGTTCATTTTGATGAACATCATCTTTTCCACATTTTTCGGAAGTAACCTCCTACGTCGATCACTGACAAAGTCCCCTCTATGCTGAATACTCTTTCAGAGTACACACTGGAGGGTGGGCAGCTTAGGTATTGCAAAGCAAGTTTGTACATGGGTTTCCAAATGGCTTGTTTTTCTTCCCAGTAAGGAAAGGGACTGTCTGACATTTCCATATCAATTACCTCTTGAAAATAATCCTCCACCATCCTTTGCATGTTAATAGTAGGATTGGATGGAGTTATAGGCAAGGTCACACATTTTTTGGTAAAATCTTTCAAACCAGCCCAGATGTCAAACTGTTGTGGTCTGCCCCCTGCGTCATCCCTGCTTCGCTTTGGAAAGTTCAATTTCTTCCGAGCAGCAGCTGCTTGAGAAACTGAAGGAGGAGACTTGTCAAGCCAAGGCCCAGTTCAGCGGACCTAGGATCAAGCACAGTCACCAAAACGTAGTGATCCGAGTTCAAGATTTTAATAACTCTTGGATCATTGCGAAGCGAATTAAGTACTTGATCTACAAGGCCAACATACTTTCCGGAATTGCTTTCTTTCATCTCCTCCATCAGTTTGTCTAGCTGCTTTTCCAATAGTCGAATTAAGGGAATGACTTGGCTCAAGCTAGCAGAGTCTGAACTCACTTCACATATCACAACTTCAAATGGTTTCAGCACCTTGCACAGCACAGAAAGGATTCCCCACTGTGCAAGAGTGAAATACATTCCCCCTCCTTTCCCAATGTCATGGCTTGTGCAATAAGCTTGGATGGCTTTGCACTGTTTCTCCATCCTCTGAAGCATGTACAGGGTGGAATTCCACCTAGTTAACACCTCTTGCTTAAGTTGGTGGCAGGGCAAGTTAAATTGTTCTTGGAGCTGCTGCAATCTCCTACATGCTGTGGCAGAATACCGGAAATGTCTCTAAATTTTTTGGGCCACCGAAAGCATCTCCTGCACCTCACGATTATTTCTTAGGAAGCTCTGTACCACCAAGTTGATTGTGTGTGCAAAACAGGGAATGTGATGGAATTCACCCAACTGTAATTCTCGCACAATATTGTTGGCGTTATCAGAAATGACATATCCTGGGGAGAGTCCAAGTGTCATAAGCCATGTATCAATGAAATCCCTTAGTTTTCGTAACAAATTATCAGCTGTATGCGTGTTAGTGAAGCCGGTGATACAAAGAGTAGCCTGCCTGTGACAAATGTTATGTAGTGGAGTACATGCTGCTGCTGTTACTGCTGGTGAAGGAGAAAGACCAACCCAGTGGGCTGTCACAGTCATATAGTCTTTGATTTGCCCACTTCCACTTGTCCACATATCTGTGGTTAAGTGTACAGTGGGCAGAATGGCACAATTACTACATTTTTACAAACTTTTTTGTATAATTGCGGAATAGCTTTACGGGAAAAATGGTGTTGAGATGGAATTTTGAAACGGGGACACAAAACATCAATTAACTGTGAAAAACCATCTGGGTTTATTGTGGATATTGGATGCAGATCTAACACTAGCATAGTAGCCATGGCGTCTGTGATCCGCTTGGCGAATCTTTGCCTGTCATATTTGCTTCCTCTAGCAAAAGATTGTTTCACAGTTAATTGTTGTAAAGTAGTAGTGGTCTTTTTCTTGGCCTTCTTATGGGAGGAGGATCAACAGCAGCAGCAGTGGGACTAATGCTTAAACATTCTTCAGAGTAATCAATTAAAGTGCAGGATTCATCAAGCCTTACTAAGTGGGATGCAGGGCTAACTCCCATTGTTACTGAGGATATTGATGAGGATGGTGTTGTGGGTATAGATTGCAGCCGTCGGGATGTAGGTGACAGAAAGGTCCTAGCTGATGATGGAGTGTTTGTTATTTTTTTGCCATTACTTTCAGCTTTTCCCAAAACCTTGCCATGAACTCTCGTCAAATGTCGTAACATGGATGAGGTTCCAAGTAGAGATGAGCGCACTCGGATTTCCTGAATCCGAGCCCACCAGAACCTTGCCGATCCGAGTCGGATCAGAGACAGATCCGGGTATTGGCGCCAAATGAAAAATTGAAACCGAGGCTCGGAGTCATAATCCCGCTGTCGGATCTCGCGATACTCGGAACCTATAAATTTCCCGCTAGTCGCCGCCATCTTCACTCGGGCATTGATCAGGGTAGAGGGAGGGTGTGTTAGGTGGTCCTCTGTTCTGGTAGATCTCGTGCTGTGCTATGCTGTGCTGTGCTGTGCTGTGTTCTGCAGTATCAGTCCAGTGGTGCTGTGTGCTGTGCTCTGTCAATTTTGAGTTCAGTGGTGCTGCTGGGTCCTGTGTGCTGTGTCCTGTTCAGTCCAGTGGTCCTGTGTCCCGTGCTCTGTGCTTCTAAGGGCATAGTTATTTCCCCACTATTCCCAAGTGTTTAAAAAATGAAAAAAAGTTAATAAAAACAATATACAAAAAACTAATTACATTTTTTTTTAATTACAACAAAATTTGCCAAACCAATCCTGCAGTATAAGCCCATTGGTACTGCAATATTACCAAGTTCACACATTCAGCAGTAAAAGGCCAGTGGTACTGCTGCAATATTACAAAGTTCACACATTCTGCAGTATCAGCCCAGTGGTGCTGATATATTACAAAGTTCACTGATTCAGCAGTATAAGTCCAGTGGTACTGCTATTACAAAGTTCACTGATTCAGCAGTATAAGTCCAGTGGTACTGATATATTACAAAGTTCACTGATTCAGCAGTATAAGTCCAGTGGTACTGATATATTACAAAGTTCACTGATTCAGCAGTATAAGTCCAGTGGTACTGCTATTACAAAGTTCACTGATTCAGCAACATAAGTCCAGTGGTACTGCTATTACAAAGTTCACTGATTCAGCAGTATAAGTCCAGTGGTACTGATATATTACAAAGTTCACTGATTCAGCAGTATAAGTCCAGTGGTACTGCTATTACAAAGTTCACTGGTTCAGCAGTATAAGTCCAGTGGTACTCTCCTGTGCCGCATATAATTTTTAAAGGCTTTGCCGAGTGTGTGTGGCTTAGGGGTACGCTCTCTTGTGCTACATATAATGGAAAACCAAAATTTGGAGGATAAAGTAGGGAAAGATCAAGACCCACTTCCTCCTAATGCTGAAGCTGCTGCCACTAGTCATGACATAGACAATGAAATGCCATCAACGTCGTCTGGCAAGCCCGATGCCCAATCTCCTAGTACAGGGCATGTAAAATCCAAAAAGCCCAAGTTCTCCAAAAATAGCAAAAAGAGAAACTTAAAATCATCTGAGGAGAAACGTAAAGTTGGCAATATGCCATTTACGACACGTAGTGGCAAGGAATGACTTAGGCCCTGGCCCGTGTTCATGACTACTGGTCCAGCTTCACCCAAGGATCTAAGCCCTCCTCCCCCCTCCCTACAAAAAATTTAAGAGAGTTATGCTGTCAGCAACAACAACAAAACAGCAAAGAACTCTGCCTTCTAAACAGATGACATCACAAATCCCCAAGGCGAGTCCAAGGGTGTTGTTGGTTGTGAACCCTGACCTTCCCATCACTGTACGGGAAGAGGTGACTCCATCCAGCATTTGCAGCACGCCCTCTGCATATGCTGGAAGGATCACCCACAGTCCAGTTACATATTTGGCTAATGAAGGTGTGAATGTTGTACACCGGGAGGAGGATATTGATGTAGCTGGCGCTGAGGAGGATGTTGATGATTATGATGCAGACAGATACCAAATTGCCGTTCTCAATTTCTATTTATATTCTAGATTATATAACGGCTAAATAGTTTTCTATTTTACTCCTAGTGGAGAAGGGATCTGTTGCAGACAGATACCAAACTGCCTTTGTCCATTTTTTTGTATATTTGAATTTCTAGTTCTACAGTGTATACAGGCTGCTTTTTTTATATTCAACTACAAGTGTAGGGCGGAGGGGAAGGCATAGATAGCCACCAAAGTAGCGTGGTCCATTTAATTTCACTTTCTAGCTCCACAGTCTGTGCAGCCTGCTTTTTTTATCTTCAAAGTATTTACAAGCCTTGCAATCCAAATTAACTAGAGGTAGTGACGTGGTAGAACTCCAAAAGGCAGTTAGGTAAAATAGAGCCAGTTTGTACAGGGGCTTCCAGAGTTGTCCCCCCTCCAGTGTGTACTCGGAAAGAGTTTTTAGTGCAGCGGGGAACCTGGTCAGTGAGCGGCGAAGGAGGTTGCTTCCTCACAACGTTGAAAAAATGATGTTTATAAAAATGAATAATCAATTCCTCAATGAAGTACAGCACTGCCCTCAGAGGGACCTGTGGTTGTGGAGTCCAGCGGGGACGAATTGATAATGTGTGAGGAGGAGGAAGTACACACTGTAGGGGGAGAGGAATCAGAGGTTGAGGATGAGGACTACATCTTTCCTCAGTAGAGCCTGTTTAGTTTGTACAGGGAGAGATGAATTGTTATTTTGGTGTGGGGGCCCAAACAAACCAATCATTTCAGCCACAGTTGTTTGGTAGGCCCTGTCGCTGAAATGATTGGTTTGTTAAAGTGTGCATGTCCTATTTCAACAACATAAGGGTGGGTGGGAGGGCCCAAGGACAATTCCATCTTGCAACTATTTTTTTGGCATTATGTGACCATTCAACAGTCGTTTGCCATGTTCAAAAAGTGAAAGAAAATGTCAACAAATTCAAAAAATGTAATCAAAAGTTAAATGCCCTGTCATTATTTAAAACAAGAGGTATTGACGTGCTAGAATTAGTGTAGTGTTAATATGTTATAAACACTACACTTGGAACTTGATGGAGGTATTGTGGCCCCGGTATCAAATTTAGTACCGGGGCCACCCCACTACGCAGTCCGTATACTTGTTTGGTGGAATTCTGACCAGTTGAGGGTGTAACTATTTATTATATTGTGGCCCCGGTATCACATTTAGTACCGGGGCCACTCCTCTATGCAGTCCAGGTAAATTATTCGGTTTGATTCATACCAGTTGATGGTTTTCTTATTATATTGTGGTGACCACTCCTCTACGCAGTCCAGGTACATTATTCAGTGCGATTCATACCAGTTGATGGTTTTCTTATTATATTGTGGTGACCACTCCTCTACGCAGTCCTGATACATTTATTGGTGCGAATCATACAAGTTCAGGGTTTTTAATTTATATTGTGGTGACCACTCCTCTACGCAGTCCAGATACATTTATTGGTGCGAATCATACAAGTTCAGGGTTTTTAATTTATATTGTGGTGACCACTCCTCTACGCAGTCCAGGTACATTATTCGGTGCGATTCATACCAGTTGATGGTTTTCTTATTATATTGTGGTGACCACTCCTCTACGCAGTCCAGATACATTTATTGGTGCGAATCATACAAGTTCAGGGTTTTTAATTTATATTGTGGTGACCACTGCTCTACACAGTCCAGATACATTTATTGGTGTGAATCATACAAGTTCAGGGTTTTTAATTTATATTGTGGTGACCACTCCTCTACGCAGTCCAGATACATTTATTGGTGCGAATCATACAAGTTCAGGGTTTTTAATTTATATTGTGGTGACCACTCCTCTATGCAGTCCAGATACATTTATTGGTGCGAATCATACAAGTTCAGGTTTTTTAATTTATATTGTGGTGACCACTCCACTACGCAGTCCAGATACATTTATTGGTGCGAATCATACAAGTTCAGGGTTTTTAAATTATATTGTGGTGAACCACTCCTCTATGCAGTCCAGATTCATTTATTGGTGCGAATCATACAAGTTCAGGGTTTTTAAATTATATTGTGGTGACCCACTCCTCTACGCAGTCCAGGTACATTTTTTGGTGCAATTAAGACCAGTTGATGGTTTTTTTATTATATTGTGGTGACCCACTCCTCTACGCAGTCCAGATACATTTATTGGTGCGAATCATACAAGTTCAGGGTTTTTAATTTATATTGTGGTGACCACTCCTCTACGCAGTCCAGGTACATTATTCGGTGCGATTCATACCAGTTGATGTTTTTCTTATTATATTGTGGTGACCACTCCTTTACGCAGTCCAGATACATTTATTGGTGTGAATCATACAAGTTCAGGGTTTTCTTATTATATTGTGGTGACCACTCCACTACGCGGTCCAGGTGCATTTTTTGGTGCGATTAAGACCAGTTGATGGTTTTCGTATTATATTGTGGGGACCACTCCTCTACGCAGTCCAGAAAGATACCGCGTTGCAACGTTTTGGACTAATAACTATATTGTGAGGTGTTCAGAATACACTGTAAATTAGTGGAAATGCTTGTTATTGAATGTTATTGAGGTTAATAATAGCGTAGGAGTGAAAATAAGCCCAAAAACTTGATTTTTGAACTTTTTATGCTTTTTTTCAAAAAAAATCCGAATCCAAAACCTTAAATCCGAACCAAAACCTTTCGGCAGGTGTTTTGCGAAACAAATCCGAACCCAAAACATCACGAAAATCCGAATCCAAAACACAAAACACGAGACACCAAAAGTCGCCGGTGCACATCCCTAGTTCCAAGATGGTTAAGGTCTATCCCTCAACTGACTGTGGCTTGACATACACTACAAATGGCTATACAACTGTTGTCAGGATTTGGGTAGAAATAATTCCACACATTAGAGGTGCCTTTTTTCGTTTTATGTGCAGGCATGACAATGGGCTTCTTCTTGTCACGTGCCAGAACTGCTGCCACTGGTGGAGGACTTACACAAACAACCTCATCCTCATCAACATCCTCATTAGTGTCCTCGTCACCTACACAAATCTCCACCTCATCCTCTTCTAATTCAAAAGTGGCATCCTCAATTGGTGTATCACCATCTACACTCGGGCTGTTCAGGCACACATCAGCAGAAATGCTGAAAGGACCCTTCTTTATGGGTACACTATCAGAATTAGTGATGGGCGGGCTCGGTTCCCCGAGAACCGAACCCGCCCGAACCTCAGGTATCCGAGTAGCGAGCCGAGCAGGCTCGGTACTCTCCCGCCTATTCGGAATTGAAATCGAGGCAAAGCATCATTGTGACATTGCTGGATCTCGAAGCTCGGTTCTCGCAATGTTTCAAATGCATAAATTGCCGCATGCACAGCAATCCATTGCCATTTGACAGAGGGAGAGAGAAGGGTTAGGTTGCAGGATTAGAGCAGGGAGAGAACATTATTATTACAGCACTTATTACAGCACTTATTATAGCACTTATTACAGAACTTATTACAGAAGGAAGAGAGCAGTTATTAGAGCAGGAAGAGAGGAGTATAGAGGATGCATTTTTGCAAACATTGCAAACTGTTTGGGGTGTCATATTCCCTCCTAAATAAACTATTTTCTGCCTGCAGAAATTGTAATATACCAGCACAATTTCTTTCTGAATTTGCACTACAAGTGCTTGGGGTGTCAGATATTCCCCAGTTCTAAAAAAGCTATTTTCTGGTGTTAAAATTACTATATACCAGTAGTATATATTTCTGAATTTGCACTACAAGTGTTTGGGGTGTCAGATATTCCCCTCTTTGGAAAAAAACATTTTTCTGGTGCCGAAATTATTATATACTAGCACTATATATTAGGGATGTGCACCGGCGACTTTTGAGGTCTCGTGTTTTGTGTTTTGGATCCAGATTTTCTCGATGTTTTGGGTTCGGATTTGTTTTGCAAAACACCTGCCAAAACGTTTTGGTTCGGATTTAAGGTTTTGGATTCGGATTTTTTTTGAAAAAAAACTAAAAAGTGTAAAAAGCAAGTTTTTGGGCTTATTTTCACTCCTACGCTATTATTAACCTCAATAACATTCAATAACAATAATTTCCACTAATTTAAAGGCTATTCTGAACACCTAACACCTCACAATAATTATTATTTTTTTAGTACAAAACGTTGCAACAAGGTATCTTTCTGGACTGCGTAGAGGAGTGTTTCCCACAATACAATTAAAAACCCATCAACTGGTCTGAATTACACCCAAAAATAGTATCTGGACTGCGTAGAGGACTGGCCACTGGCCACCACAATATATTATATAGAAAACCTTCAACAGGTCTGAATTACACCCAAAAATAGTATCTGGACTGCGTAGAATAGTGGGCACTGGGCACCACAATAAAAAATATATAGAAAACCTTCAACAGGTCTGCATTACACCCAAAAATAGTATCTGGACTGCGTAGAGGACTGGCCACTGGCCACCACAATATAATATATAGAAAACCTTCAACAGGTCAGAATTACACCCAAAAATAGTATCTGGACTGCGTAGAGTAGTGGGCACTGGGCACCACAATAAAATATATAGAAAACCTTCAACAGGTCTGAATTACACCCAAAAATTGTATCTGGACTGCGTAGAGTAGTGGGCACTGGGCACCACAATAAAAAATATATAGAAAACCTTCAACAGGTCTGAATTACACCCAAAAATAGTATCTGCACAGCGTAGAGTAGTGGGCACTGGGCACCACAATAAAAAATATATAGAAAACCTTCAACAGGTCAGAATTACACCCAAAAATAGTATCTGGACTGCGTAGAGGACTGGCCACTGACCACCACAATATAATATATAGAAAACCTTCAACAGGTCAGAATTACACCCAAAAATAGTATCTGGACTGCGTAGAGTAGTGGGCACTGGGCACCACAATAAAAAATATATAGAAAACCTTCAACAGGTCTGAATTACACCCAAAAATAGTATCTGTACTGCGTAGAGTAGTGGGCACTGGGCACCACAATAAAAAATATAGAAAACCTTCAACAGGTCTGAATTACACCCAAAAATAGTATCTGGACTGCGTAGAGTAGTGGGCACTGGGCACCACAATAAAAAATATATAGAAAACCTTCAACAGGTCAGAATTACACCCAAAAATAGTATCTGGACTGCGTAGAGTAGTGGGCACTGGGCACCACAATAAAAATATTTAGAAAACCTTCAACAGGTCTTAATTACACCCAAAAATAGTATCTGGACTGCGTAGAGTACTGGCCACTGGCCACCACAATATAATATATAGAAAACTTTCAACAGGTCAGAATTACACCCAAAAATAGTATCTGGACTGCGTAGAGTAGTGGGCACTGGGCACCACAATAAAAAATATATAGAAAACCTTCAACAGGTCTGAATTACACCCAAAAATAGTATCTGGACTGCGTAGAGTAGTGGGCACTGGGCACCACAATAAAAAATATATAGAAAACCTTCAACAGGTCTGAATTACACCCAAAAATAGTATCTGGACTGCGTAGAGTAGTGGGCACTGGCCACCACAATAAAATATATAGAAAACCTTCAACAGGTCTGAATTACACCCAAAAATTGTATCTGGACTGCGTAGAGTAGTGGGCACTGGGCACCACAATAAAAAATATATAGAAAACCTTCAACAGGTCTGAATTACACCCAAAAATAGTATCTGCACAGCGTAGAGTAGTGGGCACTGGGCACCACAATAAAAAATATATAGAAAACCTTCAACAGGTCAGAATTACACCCAAAAATAGTATCTGGACTGCGTAGAGGACTGGCCACTGACCACCACAATATAATATATAGAAAACCTTCAACAGGTCAGAATTACACCCAAAAATAGTATCTGGACTGCGTAGAGTAGTGGGCACTGGGCACCACAAAAAAAAATATATAGAAAACCTTCAACAGGTCTGAATTACACCCAAAAATAGTATCTGTACTGCGTAGAGTAGTGGGCACTGGGCACCACAATAAAAAATATAGAAAACCTTCAACAGGTCTGAATTACACCCAAAAATAGTATCTGGACTGCGTAGAGTAGTGGGCACTGGGCACCACAATAAAAAATATATAGAAAACCTTCAACAGGTCAGAATTACACCCAAAAATAGTATCTGGACTGCGTAGAGTAGTGGGCACTGGGCACCACAATAAAAATATTTAGAAAACCTTCAACAGGTCTTAATTACACCCAAAAATAGTATCTGGACTGCGTAGAGTACTGGCCACTGGCCACCACAATATAATATATAGAAAACTTTCAACAGGTCAGAATTACACCCAAAAATAGTATCTGGACTGCGTAGAGTAGTGGGCACTGGGCACCACAATAAAAAATATATAGAAAGCCTTCAACAGGTCAGAATTACACCCAAAAATAGTATCTGGACTGCGTAGAGTAGTGGGCACTGGGCACCACAATAAAAAATATTTAGAAAACCTTCAACAGGTCTTAATTACACCCAAAAATAGTATCTGGACTGCGTAGAGGACTGGCCACCACAATATAATATAAAGAAAACTTTCAACAGGTCAGAATTACACCCAAAAATAGTATCTGGACTGCATAGAGTAGTGGGCACTGGGCACCACAATAAAAAATATATAGAAAACCTTCAACAGGTCAGAATTACACCCAAAAATAGTATCTGGACTGCGTAGAGTAGTGGGCACTGGGCACCACAATAAAATATATAGAAAACCTTCAACAGGTCTGAATTACACCCAAAAATTGTATCTGGACTGCGTAGAGGACTGGCCACTGGCCACCACAATATAATATATAGAAAACCTTCAACAGGTCTGAATTACACCCAAAAAAAGTATCTGGACTGCGTAGAGTAGTGGGCACTGGGCACCACAATAAAAAATATATAGAAAACCTTCAACAGGTCTGAAATACACCCAAAAATAGTATCTGGACTGCGTAGAGGACTGGCCACTGGCCACCACAATAAAATATATAGAAAACCTTCAACAGGTCTGAATTACACCCAAAAATAGTATCTGGACTGCGTAGAGTAGTGGGCACTGGGCACCACAATAAAAAATATATAGAAAACCTTCAACAGGTCTGAATTACACCCAAAAATAGTATCTGGACTGCGTAGAGTAGTGGGCACTGGGCACCACAATAAAAAATATATAGAAAACCTTCAACAGATCTGAATTACACCCAAAAATAGTATCTGGACTGCGTAGAGTAGTGGGCACTGGGCACCACAATAAAAAATATATAGAAAACCTTCAACAGGTCTGAATTACACCCAAAAATAGTATCTGTACTGCGTAGAGTAGTGGGCACTGGGCACCACAATAAAAAATATAGAAAACCTTCAACAGGTCTGAATTACACCCAAAAATAGTATCTGGACTGCGTAGAGTAGTGGGCACTGGGCACCACAATAAAAAATATATAGAAAACCTTCAACAGGTCAGAATTACACCCAAAAATAGTATCTGGACTGCGTAGAGTAGTGGGCACTGGGCACCACAATAAAAATATTTAGAAAACCTTCAACAGGTCTTAATTACACCCAAAAATAGTATCTGGACTGCGTAGAGTACTGGCCACTGGCCACCACAATATAATATATAGAAAACTTTCAACAGGTCAGAATTACACCCAAAAATAGTATCTGGACTGCGTAGAGTAGTGGGCACTGGGCACCACAATAAAAAATATATAGAAAGCCTTCAACAGGTCAGAATTACACCCAAAAATAGTATCTGGACTGCGTAGAGTAGTGGGCACTGGGCACCACAATAAAAAATATTTAGAAAACCTTCAACAGGTCTTAATTACACCCAAAAATAGTATCTGGACTGCGTAGAGGACTGGCCACCACAATATAATATAAAGAAAACTTTCAACAGGTCAGAATTACACCCAAAAATAGTATCTGGACTGCATAGAGTAGTGGGCACTGGGCACCACAATAAAAAATATATAGAAAACCTTCAACAGGTCAGAATTACACCCAAAAATAGTATCTGGACTGCGTAGAGTAGTGGGCACTGGGCACCACAATAAAATATATAGAAAACCTTCAACAGGTCTGAATTACACCCAAAAATTGTATCTGGACTGCGTAGAGGACTGGCCACTGGCCACCACAATATAATATATAGAAAACCTTCAACAGGTCTGAATTACACCCAAAAAAAGTATCTGGACTGCGTAGAGTAGTGGGCACTGGGCACCACAATAAAAAATATATAGAAAACCTTCAACAGGTCTGAAATACACCCAAAAATAGTATCTGGACTTCGTAGAGGACTGGCCACTGGCCACCACAATAAAATATATAGAAAACCTTCAACAGGTCTGAATTACACCCAAAAATAGTATCTGGACTGCGTAGAGTAGTGGGCACTGGGCACCACAATAAAAAATATATAGAAAACCTTCAACAGGTCTGAATTACACCCAAAAATAGTATCTGGACTGCGTAGAGTAGTGGGCACTGGGCACCACAATAAAAAATATATAGAAAACCTTCAACAGATCTGAATTACACCCAAAAATAGTATCTGGACTGCGTAGAGTAGTGGGCACTGGGCACCACAATAAAATATATAAAAAAGCTTCAACAGGTCTGCATTACACCCAAAAATAGTATCTGGACTGCGTAGAGGACTGGCCACTGGCCACCACAATATAATATATAGAAAACCTTCAACAGGTCTGAATTACACCCAAAAAAAGTATCTGGACTGCGTAGAGTAGTGGGCACTGGGCACCACAATAAAAAATATATAGAAAACCTTCAACAGGTCAGAATTACACCCAAAAATAGTATCTGGACTGCGTAGAGTAGTGGGCACTGGGCACCACAATAAAAAATATATAGAAAACCTTCAACAGGTCTGAATTACACCCAAATATAGCATCTGGACTGCGTAGAGTAGTGGGCACTGGGCACCACAATAAAAAATATATAGAAAACCTTCAACAGATCTGAATTACACCCAAAAATAGTATCTGGACTGCATAGAGTAGTGGGCACTGGGCACCACAATAAAAAATATATAGAAAACCTTCAACAGGTCAGAATTACACCCAAAAATAGTATCTGGACTGCGTAGAGTAGTGGGCACTGGGCACCACAATAAAATATATAGAAAACCTTCAACAGGTCTGAATTACACCCAAAAATTGTATCTGGACTGCGTAGAGGACTGGCCACTGGCCACCACAATATAATATATAGAAAACCTTCAACAGGTCTGAATTACACCCAAAAAAAGTATCTGGACTGCGTAGAGTAGTGGGCACTGGGCACCACAATAAAAAATATATAGAAAACCTTCAACAGGTCTGAATTACACCCAAAAATAGTATCTGGACTGCGTAGAGGACTGGCCACTGGCCACCACAATAAAATATATAGAAAACCTTCAACAGGTCTGAATTACACCCAAAAATAGTATCTGGACTGCATAGAGTAGTGGGCACTGGGCACCACAATAAAAAATATATAGAAAACCTTCAACAGGTCAGAATTACACCCAAAAATAGTATCTGGACTGCGTAGAGTAGTGGGCACTGGGCACCACAATAAAATATATAGAAAACCTTCAACAGGTCTGAATTACACCCAAAAATTGTATCTGGACTGCGTAGAGGACTGGCCACTGGCCACCACAATATAATATATAGAAAACCTTCAACAGGTCTGAATTACACCCAAAAATAGTATCTGGACTGCGTAGAGTAGTGGGCACCACAATAAAAAATATATAGAAAACCTTCAACAGGTCTGAATTACACCCAAAAATAGTATCTGGACTGCGTAGAGTAGTGGGCACTGGGCACCACAATAAAAAATATATAGAAAACCTTCAACAGGTCTGAATTACACCCAAAAATAGTATCTGGACTGCGTAGAGTAGTGGGCACTGGGCACCACAATAAAAAATATATAGAAAACCTTTAACAGGTCTGCATTACACCCAAAAATAGTATCTGGACTGCGTAGAGTAGTGGGCACTGGGCACCACAATAAAATATATAAAAAAACCTTCAACAGGTCTGCATTACACTGCACATACGGCTGCTCCTCCATCCTCTCCATCATATACATGTTGGAGTTCCAGCGTGTGAAAACCTCTTGTTTTTGATAATGTCAGTACATTTTGAATATTTTTCAATTTGCCCCACACCACTGAATGTACTTTATCTATGATACGCATCGATCTATCTTGACTGCGTAGTGTGGTGGCCGCGGTACACAATTTGGTACAGAGGCCACAATATAATTAAAAAACCCTCCACGGGTCAGAATTCCACCAAAAAAGGGTATGGACTGCGTAGTGTGGTGTGCCCGGAACACAATTTTTTACATTGCCAACAATATAATTAAAAAATTGGGCATCAACTGTCACCAATGTTTAATATCTGATACACCTAAATATGGACTGCACAGTGGAGTGGCCCCGGTAGTAAATTTGGTGCCGGGGCCACAATACCTCCTCCAAATTCCAAGTGTAGTGTTTATAAAGACAGACAGCGTCGAAGTGTTATTAGTTGACGTCTTAACCCTAAAATTGTCCCTGTTGCAAATATTCGTGCAATGGACAGTTACTTTTTCATTGAAAGACTCAAGCTTTCAAGTGTAGGGTTTATAAAATATAAACTACAATACAGTAATTTTAGAGCACGTCAATACCTCTTGTTTTAAATTATGACAGGGCATTTTACTTTTGGTTTAATTTCTTGAATTTGTTTAAATTTGGTTTTAATTTTTGAACATGGCAAACGACTGTTGATTGGTCATATAATGCAAAAAAAAAAGTTCCAAGATGGATTTGTCCTTGGGCCCTCACACCCATCCTTATGTTGTTGAAATAGGACATGCACACTTTAACAAACCATTCATTTCAACGACAGGGCCTACCAAACAACTTTGGCTCAAATGATTGGTTTGTTTGGGCCCCCACACCTAAAAAGCTATTCATCTCTCCCTGTACAGACTAAACAGTCTCTACTGAGGCAAGATGTCGTCCTCATCCTCAACCTCTGATTCCTCTCCCCCTACAGTGTGTACTTCCTCCTCATCACACATTATCAATTCGTCCCCGCTGGACTCCACAACCACAGGTCCCTCTGTACTATCTGGAGGGCAGTGCTGTACTTCATTGAGGAATTGATTATTCATTTTTATAAACATCATTTTTTCAACGTTATGAGGAAGCAACCTCCTTCGCCGCTCACTTTCCAGGTTCCCCGCTGCCGTAAAACTCTTTCCGAGTACACACTGGAGGGGGGACAACTCAGGTAAAATAGAGCCAGTATGTACAGGGGCTTCTAAACTGCCTTTTTTTCCTGCCAGTAACAATATGGACTGTCTGACATGTCTATTTGGATGGTGTCAGCAAAATAATCCTCCACCATTTTTTCTGAATCAGTGAACTTTGTAATATAGCAGTACCACTGGACTTATACTGCTGGATTGGTTTTGCAAATTTGGTTATAATTACTTTTTTTTAAAAAAAAATTATTTTAATTTTTTTTATAACTTTTTTTTTATTTTTTAAAAATTCGGGAATAATGGGGAAATAACTATGCCCTTAGAAGCACAGAGCACAGGACACAGCACCACTGGACTGAACAGGACACAGCACAGGACCCAGCAGCACTACAGAACTCAGCAGAAGAGAGAGAGGAGGTGTTTGTTTTAGCTCTGACTTCCAGAAGCCTGCAGGGTAGAGTTTTTTTGCCTAGCCCAGCCTTGATGGAGCCTCCTGGGGCAGCATTCCAGGAGAGTCCCCTGCCTACCGGGCCTGGCCTGGGCCTAGGCCCAGTTTCATCCAGGATCCATGTTAATAAGCTTCCCAGGTTGAGTGGTGCTACTGCTAATGAAAATGCAGGAAAGGCCCCGGCTTCAACATCTCCGGGTGAAAAAACAGACCGTGATCAGGATAAAGCTGAATTTAAAGCTCCTGGCTCGGTGCAGCCTGTGGAAGGAAAAAAACCTGCAGCAAAGCCAGTGATGGAGGGACCTGGGGAAGGAGAGGAGGAGAGCCCCCAGGCTCTTGGGCCTACTATGTCCTGCATGAGCAGCAATATCTCCTACCGGCCAGTTACCAGTTTGGCGGTGGACCTAAACCCCGTAGTAGTGTGTGTCCCTTCTGGGTCTATGAATATACCCTCCTTGGATGAAGTCCCTGGGCCTTCTAAAACTACTGGGCCGGTGTCACCCTGTATGATGTCCAATATAGGGGGTCACGAGAAGGAGGATTTTGTCCAGGCCCCAGTGAAGAAACTGGTGGCCAAGGTAAGGCTGCCTGTGAAGTTTAACAGGCAGCCTCATGTGGTTATTGGAACCCTGCAGCCTGTGCTACCACAACAGTTTGTGAGTGAGGATCCCTGTATAATGATTAATACGGGACCAGAGGGGCCTCAGGATAACCAAGCATCGGCCGTAGTGAAGGAACTAGGGGCTGTATCGGGTGCTGAAGTTCGAACGGAGAAGGTTCCCAGATTTGCAGTGGATCCTGCATCATTCTGCCTCCCGGATACGGAGGAGAGCGAGGAGGAGAACCTAGAGATTGGGTCGAAGATAGGGGCACTGGAACTCGAGATCACGGCCCTAGACAAAAAAATAAATAGGAAAAAGAAAAAGAGAAACCAGGCCTACAGCCGTCACCGGGTAATTATCTCAGCCGACATTGAGGAGCTAGATGCTGTCCTAAAAGAGAAGCAGGAATTGCTAACGAGGTTAAAAACAATTGTGCAAATAACGAACCTGGTGTCTTCGGAGCCGCTGCCTCCCAATATGGCGGGCGAATCGGAGGAAGAGGTCGTGGCCGGTTGCCTATACGATTCAATCCGGGTGCTGGAGGGCGAGCGGTCAGTGATGGGCCAGGCGGAAGCTGAAGGTGTTCCCGGTGGGTGCGAGGTACAGGCTGCAGTCGTGGTGGCTAGCCTATGCGCCCAGTCGTCTGTGGCATTTCCGGTGGACACCGGAAGTGGAGCGCCGGCCCGGAGACCGGTAAGCCTGGAAGAATCCTCTAAGTCGAATTATGTTAAAATTAATATTGTGAATGAAAGACTTAATGTTGGCAATATTATGGCTGATACTGGGGCTGAGCCTGAGGGTACCAGTGTGTTAGCCCACAGGGCAGGAGCTGCGCCGTCCTCTGTGGTGCAGTCTCTCTGCCGGGCGGACCCGGCGGTCCCGGCCAGCACACCCGCTGTTCACGGCCCAATGCTTAAAATGTCTGATATAATTTCTGATGATATGTCTATAGGGGCAGGCCTTTCAATGAAATCTGTGCCGGTGAATGAAGGTGTCACTGCTGGAGCTCCCGGTGTGCTAGTAGGTGATAGGTCCGAGAAGGCTGCTAATACATGTGTGGACGCGGACCTTGCAGCCCCAGGGAGCTTGTTGAGCGGTACTTCCTCAGGAGGCATTGCAGATGTTACAGATGTAGTTATTGATAAAGGTATAGTTAATAGTACTAATAATGCCAGTAACAGTATTTCAGATATCATTGATGGTAATGTGGATATGGTTGATGTTGACAATACCATGTATGGGGTGGAAGAGAAACCTACAAGTACGCTGTCAGTAAAACATACATGTGGGTCAGGTAATATACAACGTAAGAAGGTGGGAGATAATCCAGATATAATAGTGCCTAGTCCGTGTCACGGGCACTAGGAGTCTTTACCCAGGTATCACCAGATGATGGACTTACCAGAGCAGTATAGTTGGTAATATGGTACTCTGGTAGCGGGATGACCACGGAACAGGTGACAGCAGATGGTAAGAGAATGCTCGAGAAAAGTCTATGACTAGCAGCACTGGTAATAGGTAGATAACTGTACACGAGGAACTAGATGGACAAGGAAATGTGAGGGTAGTCAGTGGTCTGCGGATAGCAAGTTGTACCACTGCTATAGTGAGGAGGAATGTCCAGGAGTAACGAGGAGGTGGTGAGAGTCAGCGGTATGCGTATAGCAAGTTGTACCTCTGTCTAGGTGAAGAAATGGAATCGAGGTGAAGGTATCAGGGGAGTCAGTGGTCTGCGTTAGCAAGTTGTACCACTGCTATGTGAGAGGATACTTGAAACTGGTGTCACAGGGAACAGGAGACAGTGGCCTGCATCTAGCAAGTTGTACCACTGCAATATATATGTGAGGAGGAGCACGAGGAGATGAATGCAATGCAGAGTATACACGGGCACACAGAACTTGATCCCGCGATGATATGCACAATATAATAATAACTGAGCAGCACTGCACAAATGTACAGAGTCACAATAACTATCCAGGCAAATAGGAAACAAAGTCAAATGATAGCAATAGTCTCAGTGGATAGGAACTCCGGAGGAGAACAAACTCAGTCCAGCTAGATATGCAATACACAAGCACAGTCAATGAGAAGTATGCATACCGCGGTTCAGGAGAGTAGGCTGTCAGAGAGACGTGCAGGGATACCTGAGCGGCTGAAGGCCGGCAGGAGGAGAGACCACTGGAAGAAGGAAGCGGTAACCAAGTTGGTGCAGCGCACGGTAGGTAGACCAGCAAGAACAAAGCAATACTCAGGAAGCAGTAGTATATGGAACTGGACACCTGGAGAACACGGGAGAGTTGAGGCGGTCTGATAACCAGTAGCTGAGATGAAAGCAGCGGAGCGCTGACCCGATGAAGACAGGCGAGATGAAATGAACAGGAACACTGTTGAAGCACGGAGACAGCGGATAGGAATCAGCTGGTGCAGTCACGATGAACACAGGAGAGTTGAAGTGAACAGGATACTGTAGAAGCACGGAGGCAGCGGATAGGAATCAGCTGGTGCAGTCACGATGAACACAGGAGAGTTGAAGTGGTCTGGAAACCACAAACGAACAACAGGAATCAGCAGGAGCTGAATACACGAGGAAACACAGGAACACCTTCAGAGGCTCATGGGGAATGAGACTCCAAGATCAGGCAATGAGGTATAGACCACAGGTGCTTTAAATAGGGAGTGTTGCCTGATCAGCCAATTAACTAAAAGCAACGGGTACTGAAGGTTTGAGAGGGCTGCACATGCGCAGACCCTCAGGATGGTGGACGGCCATGGTTCCTAAACACATGAGAAACGGCACTCACAGTCCGGTGAGTGACATTACCCCCCCTTTTAAAGGTGGGCACAGAACACCTGGAACCGGGTTTGTCCGGATACTTGGAATTAAACTTCTTAAGAAGAGCTGGAGCGTTAAGATCTTCAGCTTTGATCTATGAGCGCTCCTCAGGACCAAAGCCCTTCCAATGAACGAGGAAACGAAGAACTCCTCGCGAAATTTTTGCATCCAAAACGTGAGTAATCTCAAAGTCCTCCTCTTGATGAATTTGAACTGGTCGAGGTGCTGAAGGAGGGACCGAGAAACGGTTGATGATAAGAGGTTTGAGCAAAGACACATGGAAGGCATTGGAAATACGCAGGTTCTTAGGAAGTAGAAGTTTGAAACAAACTGGATTTATAACTTGAATGATCCTATACGGACCAATAAAACGAGGAGCGAACTTCATAGATGGAACCTTCAAACGGATATTTTTGGTTGATAACCAGACACGATCTCCGATTTTCAGTGGTGGAATAGCCCGTCTCCTTTTATCTGCAAAAGACTTATATCTGGCAGATGTCTTCTTTAAACAGGTTTTGACCTGAGACCAAATATTTTTGAAGGTCTGACAAACAGTCTCTACAGCAGGAACTTGGGTGGGAGGGAGGGCAGGAAATTCCGGAAAAGACGGATGGTGACCGTAAACCACAAAGAATAGAGTTTTAGAAGATGACTCATGGTACATGTTGTTATGAGCGAATTCAGCCCATGGAAGCAATTCTACCCAGTTGTCTTGGTTGCCTGACGAGAACATCCTTATAAAAGTCTCAAGATCTTGATTGACCCTTTCAGTTTGTCCGTTTGATTGAGGATGGTAGGAAGATGAGAGTGATAATTGTATGCCCAAGGTCTTACAGAGGGCCCGCCAGAATCTGGAAACGAATTGTACTCCTCTATCTGAAACAATCTCGGACGGACATCCATGAATACGAAAGATTTCTTTGATGAAATACTCAGAGTAGAAGAAGAAGGCAAACCAGTCAAGGGAACGAAATGCGCCATCTTCGAAAATCTGTCCACCACTACCCAAATAGTATTGCAGTTTTTACTAGGAGGAAGATCAGTAACAAAGTCCATACTAATATGGGTCCATGGCTTGGACGGAATGGGTAGTGGTTGAAGCAAACCCGCTGGAGTTCTGCGGGGAGTCTTGAACTGGGAACACAATTCACATGCGGCTACAAAATCTTTGACATCTTTCCTCATAGAAGGCCACCAGTAACTTCGAGAAAGAATTTCAAAGGTCTTGCGTTCACCAGAGTGTCCAGAAAAACGAGAAGAGTGAAACCACGAAAGGATTTTCTTCCTAAAAGCAGGAGGCACGAGGGTTTTCCCAAATGGTAGCACCTTAGTGGAAGAAGCAGCCAGAGAAACACATTTGGGGTCTAATATAGAGTGGTTGGGACCCTCTTCAACGTCTGAGGACGTCACAAAGGCTCGAGATAGAGCGTCTGCTTTTTTATTCTTAGCAGCTGGTTTGAAGGTTATGATTAGCTCAAAACGAGAAAAGAAAAGAGACCATCTTGCTTGACGAGGATTCAAACATTGAGCAGACTGTAGATATGACAAATTCTTATGATCAGTAAAAATTGTCACAGGATGACGAGCTCCCTCCAACAAGTATCTCCACTCCTCTAATGCTACTTTAATAGCCAGCAACTCCTTGTCCCCGATGGTGTAATTCTTCTCCGCAGGCAGAAGACCCCGAGAGTAAAAGGCACAAGGATGGAATTTTTGTTGTTCCGATCTTTGGGAGAGAATGGCTCCTAAACCAACATTAGAGGCATCTACCTCTAGGAAGAAGGGAAGTGTCACATCAGGCTGTCGAAGAATGGGAGCAGAGGAGAAGGACTCTTTAAGAAACTGAAAGGCTTGAAGAGCCTCAGATGACCATTGCTTAGTATTGGCCCCTTTACGAGTTAGGGCCACAATAGGAGATGCAATCGATGAGAAATCTTAAATGAAGCGTCTATAGTAATTGACAAAACCTAAAAAATGCTGAATGGCACGAAGAGTAATTGGCTGAGGCCAATGTAACACAGCATTCACCTTTTCTGGATCCATCTGCAGACCAACTCCGGAGACAATATATCCCAAAAATGGAATCTGGGGCAACTCGAATTAACATTTTTCTAATTTGCAGAATAATGAATTTCTCCGGAGTCTGGAAAGAACTTCTGCCACATGTTGGTGATGAGAAGGCAGGTCCTGTGAAAAGATCAATATGTCGTCCAGATAGACGATGACACAAACATATAACAAGTCCCGGAAGATCTCATTAATGAAGCCCTGGAAAACAGCGGGGGCATTACATAACCCGAAGGGCATTACTAAATATTCATAATGCCCATCTCTGGTGTTGAAAGCAGTCTTCCATTCGTCACCAGACCTGATTCTAATTAAATTGTAGGCACCACGAAGATCCAACTTGGTAAAGATCCGAGCTCCCTTAATACGATCAAATAACTCAGTAATAAGTGGAATGGGATACCGATTTTTGATAGTAATGGCATTAAGTCCACGAAAATCTATGCAGGGGCGTAGAAATCCATCCTTCTTTTTTACAAAGAAAAACCCGGCTCCAGCGGGAGAAGTAGAAGGTCGAATAAATCCTCGCTGGAGATTCTCTTGGATGTATTCAGATGTAGCTTGAGTTTCAGGTAACGAAAGTGGATACACATGACCCCTGGAAGGAGTCTTGCCAGGTAGAAGATCAATCGGACAATCCCACGAACGATGAGGAGGAAGACGTTCAGACTGAGTTTTATCAAATACATCGGCAAACGAAGCATACTGAGGAGGAAGTCCCGGTGAGGAAGGTGAAATGGAGGATTGCTGTATTTTAAGAGGAACGACTTGAGAGAGATAACGATGATGACATTCAGCTCCCCAAGACGTAACTTGAGGAGTGCGCCAGTCAATCTGGGGAGAGTGACATTGAAGCCATGGAAGGCCTAAAACAATCGGACTTGTAGTAACGGGAAGAATTAAAAATGAAATCTCTTCTTGGTGTAATACACCAATCTGAAGGGTTACTGGAGACGTACTCTGGGTGATGAGACCATTGATAATGCGTGATCCATCAATAGCAGTCACACTAATAGGTGTCTTCAAGGTAATCACTGGTAGGGACCATTGATTCACGAGGGATTTAGAAATAAAGTTTCCCGCAGCTCCAGAGTCAATAAGTGCTTGGGACTTAAAGGATTTGGTAGCAAAGGAAACTATAACATCAAAAGCGCAGACTTTTAATTTCGTAGAACATGGAGAGGACTCCAGGGACCCTAACTTCACCTCTCCAGAACTGGTTAGGGCCTGGCATTTCCCAATTTTTTAGGGCATGAATTGAGCATATGTGTGGAATCAGCACAATAGATACAAAGTCTGACGTTAATTTGGAGCGTACTATCTCCATGGGTATCACCGGAGATGAGGCTGGGCGAAGTTGAGGACTTGAGCGAAGAGGTGCTTTAACTGAAGTTGTTTTTTCAGACTCTCTTTCATGAAATCTCATGTCTACACGGTGGCAAAGAGAAATCAAATCTTCTAAAGAAGTAGGTAGTTCTTGAGTAGTCAGTGCATCTTTAATTTTATCAGAAAGCCCCTGCCAGAAGGCGGCAATTAACGCTTCAGTGTTCCACTGAAGTTCAGAGGCTAATATCCTAAATTGAATGACGTACTGGCCTACTGTACGAGAACCCTGACGTAGACGGAGGATGCTGGATGCAGCGGAAATGACACGACCTGGTTCATCAAATACACTTCGGAACGTGGAAATAAATTTGGCACTATCCTGTAATAATGGATCATTTCTTTCCCACAGAGGGGAAGCCCATGCGAGAGCTTGTCCGGAAAACAAGGAAATGAGATAGGCCACTCTGGAACGATGAGTAGAAAAATTTTGAGGTTGGAGCTCAAAATGAACTGAGCATTGATTGAGAAAACCCCTACATGTTTTGGGGTCTCCATCATACTTTGACGGAGTAGGCAGGTGAAGCGTGGAAGCCGTAGACACCTGGGATGGCACTAGGGAAACGGAGGAAAGCACAGGAGCATCAACAGTAGCTGTGATATTTGGCCCAGATGTCCCTTGGGACACTAACGCCTGGTAACATTGCAGCAACAGCTGTTGGCGAGCATCCTTTTGTTCCATATGGGTAACCAGATGCTGCAGCATCTCTTTAGCTGTAGGTTCCGAATCTGGGTCTGTCATGGCCTGATCTTACTGTCACGGGCACTAGGAGTCTTTACCCAGGTATCACCAGATGATGGACTTACCAGAGCAGTATAGTTGGTAATATGGTACTCTGGTAGCGGGATGACCACGGAACAGGAGACAGCAGATGGTAAGAGAATGCTCGAGAAAAGTCTATGACTAGCAGCACTGGTAATAGGTAGATAACTGTACACGAGGAACTAGATGGACAAGGAAACGTGAGGGTAGTCAGTGGTCTGCGGATAGCAAGTTGTACCACTGCTATAGTGAGGAGGAATGTCCAGGAGTAACGAGGAGGTGGTGAGAGTCAGCGGTCTGCGTATAGCAAGTTGTAACGCTGTCTAGGTGAAGGAATGGAATCCAGGTGAAGGTATCAGGGGAGTCAGGGGTCTGCGTTAGCAAGTTGTACCACTGCTATGTGAGAGGATACTTGAAACTGGTGTCACAGGGAACAGGAGACAGTGGTCTGCATCTAGCAAGTTGTACCACTGCAATATATATGTGAGGAGGAGCACGAGGAGATGAATGCAATGCAGAGTATACACGGGCACACAGAACTTGATCCCACGATGATATGCACAATATAATAATAACTGAACAGCACTGCACAAATATACAGAGTCACAATAACTATCCAGGCAAATAGGAAACACAGTCAAATGATAGCAATAGCTTCAGTGGATAGGAACTCCGGAGGAGAACAAACTCAGTCCAGCTAGATATGCAATACACAAGCACAGTCAATGAGAAGTATGCATACCGCGGTTCAGGAGAGCAGGCTGTCAGAGAGACGTGCAGGGATACCTGAGCGGCTGAAGGCTGGCAGGAGGAGAGACCACTGGAAGAAGGAAGCGGTAACCAAGTTGGTGCAGCGCACGGTAGGTAGACCAGCAAGAACAAAGTAATACTCAGGAAGCAGTAGTATATGGAACTGGACACCTGGAGAACACGGGAGAGTTGAGGCGGTCTGATAACCAGTAGCTGAGATGAAAGCAGCGAAGCGCTGACCCGATGAAGACAGGCGAGTTGAAATGAACAGGAACACTGTAGAAGCACGGAGACAGCGGATAGGAATCAGCTGGCTGCAGACACGATGAACACTGGAGAGTTGAGGTGAGCAGGACTCTGTAGAAGCACGGAGGCAGCGGATAGGAATCAGCTGGTGCAGTCACGATGAACACAGGAGAGTTGAAGTGAACAGGATACTGTAGAAGCACGGAGGCAGCGGATAGGAATCAGCTGGTGCAGTCACGATGAACACAGGAGAGTTGAAGTGAACAGGATACTGTAGAAGCACGGAGGCAGCGGATAGAAATCAGCTGGTGCAGTCACGATGAACACAGGAGAGTTGAAGTGGTCTGGAAGCCACAAACGAACAACAGGAATCAGCAGGAGCTGAATACACGAGGAAACACAGGAACACCTTCAGAGGCTCATGGGGAATGAGACTCAAAGATCAGGCAACGAGGTATAGACCACAGGTGCTTTAAATAGGGAGTGTTGCCTGATCAGCCAATTAACTAAAAGCAACGGGTACTGAAGGTTTGAAAGGGCTGCACATGCGCAGACCCTCAGGATGGTGGACGGCCACGGTTCCTAAACACACGAGAAACGGCACTCACAGTCCGGTGAGTGACAGTCCAGTTCAAAATAGGATCATTGAAACTATTTATGGGCCTTTGGCTGTGTCAGACAGGGCTAGGAGGGCGGCTGTTCTGATAGAAGACACAGCCAAAAGTATGCCTAATATGTTGGCTTATGGTGGGGTGGTGTTGGATAGACCTGCAGCCCAAACGGTAGCTTCTGAAGTGGCAGGCCCCTCGTCACGACAAAACCCTGGTGGGAATATTTTTGTACAGAAGGCTGTCAATGTCCAGCACCCGGTGGTAGGACTTAGTCCCCTCCCGGGGGTTGTATCATATGCGGGTATAGTATCCGGTTCAGGTCCAGGGTCCAGTGTAAATATTCAGAGTATAGGCCCTGGCCCAGTGGGGGCACAACCTTTTAAACGCCGTAACGTAGTTCAGTTGAAATTCATGGGTAAGGACCCCCCAAGTAGATCAGATTTTTTGCGGGTTTTTCTGGACTCATTTAGTTTCGTTCCAGCGGATCTCTTTGCCTGCATCCACCCGGTTAGCACTGCAGAATATGATGTGAGTTTTGTATCCTACCAGGTTCTGCAGACTTTTTGGAACAGGTGGGGTGGATGCAGGGGGAGAGATCCGTGGATCAACTACAGGGCGATCCCCATAACGCGCCAAGAGTGTGTAAAGATAACCATCTTAGTAAGAAACGAGTCCATCCCGGCGGCAGACCTAGGGTTTTGGGTTAGGAGGTTTGCTAAAATGATATCCCCATTGGTAAAGGTTCCCGATCCAAGCCATGGGGCCTGGGGTGGTGGTTGGTCCACCATGGTAGACCTGAAGTGCATGGAGGCTGGCCTGGTGCATTTACCATCGGCAGCTTTTATTGGTAGGGACAGGATTCAATGTTTCTACCCAGGCCAGCCGAGGATGTGCCACAGGTGTGGGGACTTCCGCCTCCTCAGCGCCAATTGCCCTCAACAAAAATGTGGTCACTGTGGTGACATTGGTCACGAATCCCGCACATGTAATCAGATCAGGTGTAATCTATGCGGGGTAATAGGACAACCGTTCAGTAAATGTCCCCATGCGGCCCACAATACTGTAATCACGGATGAGGAGATTGTAAGGGTGGCTGAAAGTATGGAAAGTGTCGAGTCTATGGTGGGATTGGTGGACCCCATTAGTTGTCCAGCCCCTCCGCTTCCTGCCCCTCCGCTTCCTTCCCCCCCTGTTGCCAAGCCATCGGTGACACCGTCATCATCACTAGCAAAGGTCCCGTCAAGCCAATGGACTAAACAAAGGGGCAAGGGTAAAAAGAAGAGAACTGAAGTGGAGGGGATAGTTTTGTCAAACAAGTTTCAGTTTTTGTCCAGCGAAGAGGAGAGCATGGAGGAGGGAGATATCGTGAGGGATGAGGGGGGTAACTTGTTTCAAAGAGCTAAGTCAGGCAGGAAGCAGAGAAAAACCCAAGATCTACCATTGGGGGAAGTGGCAAAGATTGTAAGGAAGGCTAGTGATAAGGAGGTTGCTAGATCGTTCTTGAAGGATAAGGTGGCATCCCCATCTGGCCCCCCTTCTGTGGAAGACCTTGTCCCCCCACCGACACAGGATTCCCCCTCAGCCCATCCCATAGAGGTTAGCCCCTCGGACAAAGCCCCGGAGTCTGTAGTAAAGAGGGACTCAATTTTGGGTAAGGACCTGGCCTGTACTTATCACAAGCAGGATCCCCCCTTGCGTCCTTTTCCTGTAAGTCCTGATCCCCCTGAGATTTCCTTCTGTGGCCCCCTGATCTTCCCTCAGGTCTGGCAGGGTGATTGGGAGCTGAGCACTTGGGTTTGGGAGTCCATAGTGGGTCGGTAGGTAAGGTGTCTGGGTCAGTTGGAGTCCCCCCCCTAGGGGAAGAGGTTATCCTCAGGGGGGAGGAGTCTCTTCCAGCAGGCCTAAGCTACAAAAGATTTGGTTCCTCGGATGAGGACTCAAAAAGGAAAATAAAAAAGAAGTGAGTTGTTACTACTGTCTATAGCTCTGAAGGATGGCTTCCCGGCCCATTAGATTTGCCACTATTAATGTGGCGTCTATACTTTCCAAACGAGCTCGTTTTATGGCCTTTGATTTTTTCAGCATGGTTGAGGCTGATTTTTTATTTTTGCAAGAGACCAGATTGGGTCAGCTGGCTGACTTACATAAAGCAAAAAATGAGTGGAGGCGTGGGCCCTTCTACTGGTCTCTTGCGGCCGAGCCGTATGGTGGGGTGGCGGTGCTTTTTACCGGCATGATAACAATCCAGCGAGTCATTGAGCTTGAGGTAGGTAGGTGCATGGTCTTAGATGTCAATCTGAGGGGGCACGACCTGAGGTTAATTAATATTTACGGTCCCCAAACAAAATGGGGAAGGAAGTGCCTCTTCATGGAGATAAAGCCATATCTTTTTACAGCCCGGCAGATAGTCTTTGGTGGTGATTTTAACACCGTCATTAGGACAAAGGATAGGGGAGGTTCAAGGACTTCTCTGGGCTGCGATTCCCTTTTTCTAGTAAGTATGGTTAGGCAGGCTGGTCTGGTGGATGCACACATTCGTCCTTTTCCAGACCACACGGGTTTCACTTTTTATAGAGGTAGTTGTAGGTCTAGGATAGATAGGTTTTTTGTTAAGGAGAGCTCGAAAACCTTGGCTCCGGAGCTGAGGCCGGTAGAGTTCTCCGATCACGTTTACCTATCTATGTCCTTGAATGCTTCGGAGACCCTTCGGAAGGGTAGGGGTCTTTGGCGCCTGAACTCTAAGCTCCTAGAGGAGGAGTTGATAAGACAGTCTTTTAGGGACTTCTTTGAATCCCAGGAATCACTTTTGGAGGCAGGTTGGAGTAGGTCTGAATGGTGGGAGATGCTGAAGAAAAGGACCCGGAGCTTTTTTCGGGGCCTTGTAGCCAGAAATAACTTGTTAAAAGAGAGCACCTACATGGCACTGAGGAAAAAACTTGGGTTCTTGATCTCTAGCCAGGGGAATAGTGGGGAGATCCCCCGGGTGAAGGCTCGGATGAGAGAGATACAGTATGACCGGTATGCGTCCTTGGTTCTGGAGAGGGATTACGGGAAGTACCATTCGCCCGATCCTTTTCAGAGCTGCAGGAACTCGGTGGATGCTAAGGAGGTGAGGGGCTTGCGCGATACTGAGGGTGTCCTTAGGGAGGAGAAGGAGGGCATTCTTGGGGTTGTGCGGTCCTTCTATTCCGATCTCTTATCAGAGAAGTCACTTGACAAAGAGAGGATGGACCATTTTTTGAGGAAAACTCCTGGCCTTGGTGATTTTAGCGGCCTGCTTGAGTCC
This sequence comes from Mixophyes fleayi, assembly GCF_038048845.1. NCBI lineage: Eukaryota > Metazoa > Chordata > Amphibia > Anura > Limnodynastidae > Mixophyes > Mixophyes fleayi. The sequence goes on from NC_134409.1 coordinate 94,362,536, forward strand.
TTGGGTGATGAAATAACGGTGGACGAGGTCAGGATGGCGATAGATGGTTTATCTGTCAAGAAAGCCCCAGGCCCAGATGGCCTTACATCTGAGTTTTTTAAAATCTTTGGGGACATCCTGGCTCCGCGTCTCGTGGAGGTCTTTAATGAGAGCCTGGGCAGAGGTTTATTGCCTCCCTCCATGAGGGTCTCTGCCCTTATCTTACTGTCCAAGGGGAAAGATCAGTCGTGTATTGAGAACTAGCGCCCCATCGCTCTTCTCAATACCGACAGGAAGATTCTGGCGAAGGTGCTTTTTAATAGAGTGATGCAGGTTTCCGGTCAGTTGCTCTCTCCTTCTCAGCACTGCACGGTGAAGGGCCGAAGCACTTTCAGTGCTGTCCTGACGGTGCGGGAGGCTTTTGAACGGTGTCGTGCGGAGAAGTGGGGGAAGTACCTTTTAGCCTTAGATCAGTCGAAGGCTTTTGATAGGGTAAATCATGAGTACCTTTGGGCTCTACTTCTGTGGTATGGTCTTCCAGTGCGGGTGGTGAATTGGCTCCGTACCATTTATAGACAAGCCGAGAGCTTCCCTCTTGTGAATGGTTGGGTGGGTCAGCCCTTTGAGGTCAGCTCTGGAGTAAGACAAGGTTGTCCCCTGATCCCCCTCCTGTATGTGTTTGCCATAGATCCCTTCGTCAGAAGGGTTGGTGGCAGCTCGTTGGGAGGTGTGCTGTTGGGTCCGGAGTGCCCCTAGAAGGTAGTGGCCTACGCTGATGATGTTACTGTTCTCTTGTCGAGTTCCGCGGAAGCTGAGGAGGTAACGACTCTGATCTGCGGGTATTCCGAGGCCAGTGGCTCATTAGTAAACCAGGAAAAGAGTAAAGTTTTCTGGATGGGGGAGGAGATTTGTGAATTCAACCTTCCAGACAGTCTTCCCCGGGCTAGTGAGAAGCTCAAAATTTTAGGGATTTATTTCGGCCCTGGTGATTATGCCAAGCAAAATTGGGAGTTAAGGCTGGAGGAAGCTTCCCGGAAGGTAGTGAGCTGGAAGAGGTGGAAACACTCTCTCCGGGAAAGGGTGGACCTGATCAAGACCTTCCTGATCCCGGTATTCCTGTACATCAGCTATGTGTGCCTTTTGCCGGAGTCTTTGTGGTCTAGGGTTTATGCAGTTTTCTTCCAGTTACTCTGGGGGAATAGGCTGAACCTGGTCAAGCGGGCCGTGACCTACCGACTGAGGAAGGATGGGGGCCTGGGTATGATTAACCCTGTGCTTTTCTTTATGTCAACCTTCCTGAAGTTGCACCTTACTAGTCTCCTAGTTGAGACCCCTCCTCAGTGGGTGGGAGGATTCAAGGTATGGGTGGATCCCTTTCTCAGTGCATGGTATGAGGGAGGCACTGTTAAGAGTTTCCGGGTCCGGCATGGGTATCTCCCGACCTACGTTTCCTTGGGATTTAAGGTGACAAGGCGTTGGGGCTTAGGGGCGGGGGAAGTTGGGAGCTCTTCTAGAAGGGAGTTGGAGAAGAGAGTCCTGCACTCCCACTTTTGGGTTCGCTGTCACTGAGAGACTGCCCAGGTGATGTGAGTTCGGTGGGGCTTTCCTTGATTAACTCGAGGAGAATCCCATTGAAGCTTCAGGACATTGCCTGGCTCTCCTTTCACGGGAGATTTTATGTAAGAGGGAACCTTAAGCACAGAAATGCTGATGATCGTGGCTGCCCACGGGAGGAGTGTCTAGGGGTGGAGGAGACTATGGACCATTTCTTGCTCGAGTGTCCCTTTAATGTAAAGGTTTATAAAAGAGTCTCCAGGTCGCTGGGGATCCCCTGCCTTTCGGGGCTTAGTTACCCTGAATGGGTCTACGGGGCATTCAAGGCAAGGTGGAGGGCTTTTGATTTTTGTACACTTTTTCTAGTCAGTTTAGTGGTCAGGTTTTTCACGTGGAACGCACGGTGTCAGGTCACCATCCGGCAGAAAGTCCTTCCCTGTGAGGTAGTGGTGGAAGATATTCTTCACGAGGTGTGGAAATTGAGGGGCATGGAGGGTCGCCGGATGTCCAATGCTAACTGGCTCAGGCTGTGGCGGAGTCTGAGACCTCCTTAGGGGGTCAAAGTCTGGTGCTCCTCCTTTCTAAGTGGCTTTTCTCGCTGTCTTTTCACCCCATTAGATTTTGTGTGTTTAAAATTTTTCAAGTATGGCTTAACATGCACCTACAACTTGCTTCTTAGTAGGGTATGGTGGGAAATATGAGTTGAGTTGTAGTTTGTATGGTGGCACCTTCTTGTTTTTATGTGTTTTTATCCTTTATATTTGTACTGGACTTTATTGGGCAAATAGCCCTATTTGGACTCTTTCAGTTAAAGTTTGGCAAAATCAGCCATTCTTCAGTTGGTCCTTTTTTAATATAAGTTGGTGCCATCCTTAGTAAAGTTTATTTTGTTTGTTGATACGTATGTAATGTTGCAAGTATTAAATAAAAAAACATAAGCAGGACAGAGCACAGGACACAGCACCACTGGACTGATACTGCAGAATGTGTGAACTTTGTAATATTGCAGTACCACTGGACTTTTACTGCTGAATGTGTGAACTTGGTAATATTGCAGTACCAATGGGCTTATACTGCAGGATTGGTTGTGCAAATTTTGTGGTAATTAAAAAAAAATTAAATTAGTTTTTGTATTTTTTTTAAATAACTTTTTTTTATTTTTTTAAACACAGGGGAATATTGGGGAAATAACTATGCCCTTAAAAGCACAGAGCACAGGACACAGCACCACTGGACTGAACAGGACACAGCACAGGACCCAGCAGCACCACTGACCTCAGAAGGACAGAGCACAGGACACAGCACCACTGGACTGAGCACAGCACAGCACAGCACAGCACTGAACTGAACAGCACGAGATACAGCAGGACAGAGGACCACCTAACACACCCTCCCTCTACCCTGATCAATGCCCGAGTGAAGATGGCGGCGACTAGCGGGGAATTTATAGGATCCGAGTATCGCGAGATCCGACAACGGGATTATGAGTAAGAGCCTCAGTTTCAGATTTGAATTTGGCGCCAATACCCGGATCTGTCTCGGATCCGACTCGGATCGGCAACGTTCGGGTGGGCTTGGATTTCATAAATCCGAGTGCGCTCATCTCTACTATATATTCCAAAAGTGGTGCACAACTACTGTTACGTGTGAAAGCCGAGCTGCAAGAAAACAGTAAGGCATAAGAGGAAAATGTATACTCAGAATCAGAAATGACACCAATCCCTGAGGAGAGTCCATCCACGAGTGGTATGTGTAATCGTGACCATTCTGATGATGTACCCATAAAAAAGGGCCCTTTCAGCAGTTCTGCTGATGTGTGTCTGAACAGCCCGAGTGTAGCCGGTGATACACCAAGTGAGGATGTCACTTTGGAATTACAAGAGGATGAGGGGGGATTTATGTAGCCTACGAGGGAGCTGATGAGGATGTGGTTGATTGTGTAAGTCCTGCACCAGTGGCAGCAGGGTGGCACCAGTGGCAGCAGTTCTGGCACGTGAGGTTCTGGCACCAAATTGCACTTTCCAAACAGAAGCAGGGATGACGCAGGTGGCAGACCACAACAGTTTGATATCTGGGCTGGTTTGAAAGATTTTACCAAAAAATGTGTGACCTTGCCCATAAGTCCAACCAATCCTACTATTAACCTGCAAAGGATGGTGAAGGGCCTAGCAGGGATTAAGCTGTATTTTTCCTAATTTGCACTAATAAGGTTTGGGTGTAATATACACCCAAAGACTAGTGCTCAATTGCATTGATGAAGGGGAAGACAAGCAGGCTTGTCTGTAGAATTTGCAGGCAAATTCTACAGCATTATAGAGGTAACACCCAAAGAGAAGAGCTCCATTGCTAATTGAAATTGCTGAAATTGAACTTATAGGCCTGCCTGGCTTGGTCTAAATCTGCACTTATATTTTATTGTACCACAGCTCACTCAGAAACAGGAGAGGTGGAAGGGTTCAGTACTAATCTTCCTCAAACAATACTAATTCATCCCACAACCATAGAAGTCTGTGTACTGTGATGTAATAGTCGATAATGGCCTTATGAATGGAATTAGTAGTTCATTTTAGGACAGAGCTGTCACGATTTTTGGCCAATTCTTTTACAGCAGAGCAAATATCAAACTGTTGAGCTGACTCATCTGCATCACCACTGGGTGTCTTGGGAAAGCTTTTTCCGACAAGCAGTTGCCAGAGAAACTGAAGGAGTAGACATCATTGCAAGATGTTGATAGCTCTTGGATCCTGGCGAAGCGAATTAAGTACTTAATCTACAATTAAAATATAGTTAGCACATTTACTTTTTTATTTCATCTGTTAAATTTCTGTAGCTCCTTGTCAAAATGTATAATTAAGGCAATCACTTGACTCAAGCTAACATTGTCTGCGCTCTCTTCACAGGTGACTACTTCGCTGGACTAAAGTAGATTCTCCTCAAATGCTAGTGGCTTGCAGCTGCTGCATTCTTCTACATGCTGTTGCAGAATCCCGAAAATGACCCTACATTTTTTGGGACACAAACAGCATCTCCTGCATGTCATTGTCATTTTTTAAAAGTTCTGTAACACCAAGTTGATTGTGTGAGCAAAACAGCAAATGTGATGGAATTCCCCTCGCTGTAATGCTTGAACAATATTGGTGTCGTTATCAGAAATGACATATCCTCAGCAGAGTCCAAGCAGGATTAGCCATGTTGCAATGACATCCCTTACTTTTTGTCACAGATTATCAGCTGTATGCCTCTTAGTGAAGCCGCTAATACACAGAGTAGCCTACTTCTGAAAAATATGACATACTTGAGTACATGCTGCTGCTGTTCCTGCTGGCGAAGGCAAATCACCAACCCAGTGGGCTGTCACAGTCATATAATCTTTAGTTTGCCCACTTCCGCTTGTCCACGTATCGGTGGTTAAGTGTACAGTGGGTAGAATGCCATTTTGTGGCCCAATAATTACATTTTTACAAACCTTCTGGTAGAGGTGAGGAATAGCTTTTCTAGTAAAATGGTGTTGAGATGGAATTTGGTAACTGGGACAGAAGACCTCAAGTAACTGTCTAAAACCAGCTGCATTAATAGGGGACATTGGATGCAGATCTAATACTAGCATAGTCCCTATGGCGTCTGTGATCCATTTTGCGACTGGGTTACAGCTTTCATACTTGCTTCCTCTTGCAAACGATTGTTTAACAGTCAATTGTTGCTTCTGCGGATATTGATGATGAAGGTGTTGTGGGCGTAGATTGCACGTGCTGGGATCTAGATGAGAGTAGGGAGGTAGATGAAGCTGGACTGATTGTTGTTATTTTTTTAAAGTTTCTGATTTTCCCAACAGCTTTCCATGAACTCACTTCAAATGCCGTAACATGGATAAGGATCCCAGATGGTTAAGATCCCTACCTTTACTCAGTGTGGCTTTAAAAATGCTACAAATGACTAGTCAACTGTTGTGAGGATTTGTGTAAAAATAATTCCACACCTAAGGTTGATTTTTGGTCTTATGCCCAGGCATGACAATGGCCTTTTTCTTACCACTAGCAAGAACTGCTACAATCTTTGTTTGAAAGTGTATGAAAATAATATTGTGACCTATGAGGTGGTCAATATTGAATGGAAATTACTGTTAGTGAGGTTAATAATAATGTAGGTACAAAAAAATACCTAAATTATGTTATTTTAGCCCCAAAAATTGATTTTTTTAAAAAAAAATAGCAAAACAAAAACCAAACAAAACCAAAACACGCAAGGGCGGTTTTGCCAAAACCAACACACGAAGGTAATCCAGATCCAAAACCAAAACACGGGGGTCAGTGAGCATCTCTAATCAGAATGGTCACGATTACACATACCACTCGTGGATGGACTCTCCTCAGGGATTGGTGTCATTTCTGATTCTGAGCATACATTATCCTCTAATGCCTTACTGTTTTCTTGCAGCTCGGCTTTCACATGTAACAGCAGTTGTGCACCACTTTTGGACTCCAGATTACTTGGTGTTGCTTTTTCACGAGTGACCTTACAAGAAGAAGGCTCAGTAACATTTTTAGATCTGGCACTAATAGAGAAAGGCGAAAGCCTCTTTTTTTGCCACTGCGTGTGTAGAATGGCATGTTGACAATTTTTTTTTCTCAGCAGTTATCTTTTCAGCAGTTACAGCTCTATTTCACTTCAACACAGTAAAAGGTTTTTTTTTCCCTGACTTAAAAAGACTATGTACTTTTACATAGGCTTTACCAGGTGACGCACAGGGAAGACTACCATCAGGACTGGTGCCAGCAGATGCTTGCTGATCCTGCTCATATGTGGACTGCTGTGAATCCATTTTAAAGAGACCCAAACACTTGTAGTGCAAATTCAGCAATATATAGTGCTGGTATATAATAATTTAAGCACCAGAAAATATCTTTTTTAGAACTGGGGAATATCTGACACCCAAAGCAATTGTAGTGCTAATTCAGCAATATATAGTGCTGGTATATATTAATTTCAACACCAGAAAACAGATTTTTGGACAATAGGGAAAATGTCACACCCCAAGCACTTGTAGTGCAAATTCAGATAGATAAAGTGCTTTTATATAATAATTTCAACACCAGAAAATTTATTTTTTTGGAACAGGGCTATATGTCACACCCCAAGCACTTGTAGTGCAAATTCAGAAATATATAGTGCTGGTATATAATAATTTCAACACCAGAAAATAGCTTTTTTTAAATTGGGGAATATCTGACACCCCAAACACTTGTAGTGCAAATTCAGAAAGATATAGTGCTGGTATTTAATAATTTTACCACCAGAAAATAGAATGTTTGAAAGAGGGGAATATCTGACACCCCAAACACTTGCAGTGCAAATTCAGAAATATATACTGCTGGTATCTAATCATTTAAACACCAGAAAACTGATTTTTGGACAATAGGGAAAATGTCACACCCCAACCACTTGTAGTGCAAATTCAGAAAGATAAAGTGCTTTTATATAATAATTTCAACACCAGAAAATAGCTTTTTTAGAACTGGGGAATATGTGACACCCCAAACACTTGTAGTGCAAATTCAGAAAGATATAATGCTGGTATTTAATAATTTCAACACCAGAAAATAGAATGTTTGAAAGAGGGGAATATCTGACACCCCAAGCACTTGCAGTGCAAATTCAGAAATATATACTGCTGGTATCTAATCATTTAAACACCAGAAAACTGATTTTTGGACAATAGGGAAAATGTCACACCCCAACCACTTGTAGTGCAAATTCAGAAAGAGATTGTGCTGGTATATTACAATTTCTGCAGGCAGAAAATTGTTTATTTAGGAGGGAATATTGCACCCCAAACAGTTTGTAATGTTTGCAAAAATGCCTCCTCTATACTCCTCTCTCCCTGCTCTAATACCTGCTCTCTTCCTGCTGTAATAAGTGCTATAATAAGTGCTGTAATAACTGTTCTCTCCCTGCTCTAATCCTGCGACTTAACCCTTCTCTCTCTGTCAAATGGCAATGGATTGCTGTGCAGGCGGCAATTTATGCATTTGAAACACCGCGAGAACCGAGATCCGACGATGTCACAATGACATTTTGCCTTGTTTTCAATTCCGAATAGACGGGAGAGTACCGAGCCTGCTCGGTTCGGGCGGGTTCGGTTTTCGGAGAACCGAGCCCGCCTATCTCTAGTGTGTGTGCAGTATGTTAATTTAGTGTGAGTAGGGGCCAGTGTGTTAATATAGTGTGTGTGAGAGTGTGGGCCTGCATGTTAATCTAGTGTGTGTGATAGTGGGGAACAGTGTGTTTATATAGTGTGTGTGAGTGGGGACCAGTGTGTTAATATAGTGTGTATGTGTGTGTGTGAGTGGAGGCCAGTGCGTTAATATAGTGTGTGTGTGAGTGTGGGCCATTGTGTTAATATAGTGTGTGTGTGTGTGAGTGAGGGCCAGTGTGTTAATAAAATGTGTGTGTGTGTGTGTGTGAGTAGTAACTAGTATGTTAATATAGTGTGTATTGAGTGGTGGCCAGTGTGTTAATATAGTGTGTGAGGGAAGGGGGGTCTTAATATAGTGTAGAAGGTAGGCTATTTAAGTGCCAGTGGGGTTTAATTATTTGTTGGGTGATGGTGGAGCTATTTAATTTAGTAGTGGGGCCTATTAATTTAAGGTTAGGGACCTTTAATTTAATGCTGTGGTGATTTGGTGATATTATTTGAATATGGGGCTGATTTGGGGGAGAAGGGCTATTTATTAAATGTGAATATGAATTGTTTAATGCCGGGCATGGTTGTGTAAAATGGTTATATTTGTTAAACGTAAATGCAATTTCATTTATTGCTGGGGCTCTTTGGAGGGAGGAAAATAGGTTTATATAGTAAATGGGAATGCTATTAGTTTAATGTTGGGGCTGATTGGAGGGAAATAGGTCAATTTATTAAATTTGTTTGCTATTTAATGTTGGGATTGGTTGGAGGGAAATAGATCTATTTAGCAAATGTGAATATTATTAATTTAATGTTGGGGCTGGAGGGAGACCTAATTATAAAACGTGGGTGCTATTGTAACACCGGGGCTGGTTGGAGTTTTCAAAATTTTATGTACCCATTTTTTTTCCAGATAGGGCATCCAATATTCCAGGATCCAGACAACCAGCAAATGAGCTAAAGAAACCAGCAGCTACAAGTGGTGGAAGAACAGGTAGGATAGAGCAGGACAGTCTGCCAACTGTTCTGAATCTGGTGGAACAGCTTCACTGTGTACTCCTCATGGAGACAGACCTAACAGTAGTGCACACAGTATTGCCTGTGTATTTGTCTAAAATGATAACCATGTTCCATCATAGGGGTTGCCCTGTCTAAAGTGCCCCTGGCTCCCCAGAGTCTTAATCCAGCTCTGGGCCAGGGTGTCAGATTGACCCCTAGTACTCTCCCAGTACCATCCCTAATATTATTTGGTTTAGGTTAACCCTAAAACAATTAATAACCCTGTGAGTATATAGGACAACACAAAAACAAGCCCTTTTGCTGTCAAAAACATCAGCTTTTTAAAGCAAACATGCTTTGTGTATTTAGATAAATCCCAATATAATTAACCAGGTATGTAAAAAAATATATATATATTTTTATGCATGATTTATTTGTATTATTTAAGATTTATCATTTATGATAATAAAGTATCGCTGGATTAAACAACACTAAAATAGCCTCTTTTTATATTAATACATATATTGTACCGAAAACCACCCTTTAAGGATGGGCCGCTACTTATAGGCCAGTGTTGTGTGCTTGCCCCCCGGGCTAACGTCCAGCAGCCAGCCCCTGCAATGTAGTGTGTGTGATGGCACAGGGGGCTTTTTGCAATGTACTGTGTATGTGAGTGAGGTAGGTGGCAGCTAATTAATGGGTGCTATTTTGTTTGTGGGGTGATGGGGCAATTTAATTTTATAATGGGGACTATTAATTTAAGATGGGGTGGTTTGGAGGCTATTAATTGAATGTGGGGCTGAGTTTGGGGAGCATGAGGTCTATTTATTAAATGTGAATAAGATTTTTTTAATGGCAGTGAAAGTTGTAAGGTATATTTATTTTGCTTAGATGCTATTAATTTATTAATGAGGCTGTTTGGAGGGAGGGAAATAGGTTTTTATTTATTAAATGGGAATACTTTTATTTTAATGTTGGGGCTGGAGGAAGGCCTAAGTATTAATAGTGGGTCCTATTGATTTAATGCCGGGGCTGGTTGGAATTTTGGAAATGTACCCATTTTTTTTCCAAATAGGGCTCCCAACATTCCAGGATCCAGATAAGCTGCAACTAAAGTAGCCAGTAGCCACAGGTGGTGAAATTGTCAAGAACAGGAAGCAGAAAGCAGGATAGTCTGTCAAATGTTCTGATTGTAGTGGGACAATCATGATTTTTGGTGACTGTTCTGCCCAAACTAAGGGGCAGGTCAAGACTGTGCACTCTTTATATACAGACTGCATTCTTTATATACTACACTATGGTGCTAGCTGTATAACTGTCTGAGTTGAAATCAAAAGCAGAGGCTGGAGAGCTGTGAAAACATGTCTTCACTGTGTGGTATATACTGAGAACTGAAGATGGCTGCCAGGTATTCCTGAAGTTTGGCTTTTCGCACCACCACTTCCAGCCAGCCTTGACTCGGAGCAGAAGCAGCATCAGTAGCTGTGCTTCTAAGTAATATAAGTACCTCAAAGTACCAATTAAGTGAGGCTCCCTAACGTTTATTAGAGAATCTGTCTGTCCACACAGTAATACTGCACGGCTGTGCAGCATACAAAGAGTCCTCAAGGCTACTAATAATGGGAATGTAAGGGGTTTTAGAAAACACATGAAAATGTGTATTTTCTAAATCCACTTATATTCCCATTATATGCTAAATGTATGTCATATAGTACATATATGTCATGTATGCTTATATTCATTTGTTTAAAGCCACATTGCACACTGTGAATAATTATATAATAATGAATTACATCTTCAATATAAGTTCCCTGCATTCAACCTCAAATGGTTGATATTCTCCCTTGGCACATTCACCTTCTACCCCTTATATAACAAAGATACTTACTTAATACTTGAAATAAGACACTGACAGCGATTTTAGTTTTGGTGAAGTAAGTTCATAGTTTTTATTGTATAACTGATGGTGGTGAAAAAATAAATGCAAGTTCAACTAGCAAGCTAATATTATACAAATAAACATAGTGGTGGCCAACGGGTTTAGAAACCCAGACGCTAACAATCGACACCAGAGACAGTACATGCTTTAAGGCCCTTCATCTGAAGAAAAATTAGGTAAATCCCTTCATGCCCTCACCTCCAAAGGTGACAAGCAAGCAAGTCTTGGGGTGCCAAAGCTGGGAGCACGGTTACTACAATTTAGCTGGTCTGATATATTTCTTATAAACGGTGAGTTTCCCGCAACCCAATTTTTACACTCCACATATGACCCTGCTACAGCTGTGGAGGTAGCCACACCTATTCTAGAGGAACGGGTGCCATAATGTGCTGTGTTTAGCCCTATAATTGTAATACATCATTTAAAGTTAAACCCAAATTGGTTATTTGTTAAGAGGCGTAGAGTCAAGATGAAGTAACCAAACGTACCAACCGACAAGGCTAACCAATATGTAATCCAGAGTGTAACTGTTAGGATCTTGTTGTGCCTCCATCTTCACCCAATGCACCCTGCCAAATTGATCTGTTTTAGATTTGTGCAATTTGCAAATCAGTGATCATTTCTTAAAATAACATTTTTAGCCAAGAAACCCAAAGCAGGTGAGAATTTAGACCCAGATACCAGCTTGTTACGTCTAAATGCCCCAAAAAAGGCCAGTTTAAAAGCTGTGCTAAATCATTCGTTAGCCATCACCTCAAAACCGCATTTATCAGTTTCAAGCATCTATAGGCCGGCATGGTGTAATCTATAGTCGGTTATGTTTGGGCCCACACTCTCAAAGCCTTTTTGATTAAAAACCCCTTTGTAAAATCCACTTCCCCCTGCAACTGGGCCATAAAAGAGATTCCAGCTAGCGTGGATGACATACAATGCTGCTGATTCATGGGATGACAACCTTTACTGTCTGAAAATTTAACCTAGCCCCACCAAGATGTTCTATATGCAGATCGTGAATTATTAAAGGCGAAACACTAGTTTCCGGCCTTGTGCAGGAAGCTACCTATGCGAAGCCACCTAAGGGCCAGCAGCATGGTCGTGTAGTGGGAGCACAGAACATGGACATGCTGTGCTCCAGCAGCCGCCCTTTGGGGCCACAGATGGTTGTCAGGCATTGCAAGGGATAAAAGATCCCTCAGTCACGCCGGCCGCAGTGCGGCAGAAGTAAAAAGTAGGATGAGCAGAAGACGGATGGCACAAGGGCTCATGTCTCTGAGCCTGGTGGGAGGCGACCATGCGGCAAGGACTTGAAATACTGGAGATGGAGGAAGAAAGGAAGACGAACAAATGAGCGTGGTGGTGGCGGGATAATGGAGGACAGATGATGGGAGGGCAAGAAAATGAAGAAAAGAAAAATAGAATGGGGAAAAAGATAAAAGGACAGAGAGAAGGGAGGTGAAAAAGACAACCTGACAGGAGGAGAGACAATTAAAGCCAGGAGCAGAAACAGGAACAATGTAATACAAATACTACACAAAATCTCAGCAACTGATACATACCCTTTGATTTCTTGAAGCAAAATTGAGAAAGCTTCCTGGTCTTGGATGCTATATTGTCTTGTTTGAAACTCTCAGTGGCAGGCTATTTGGATATAAATTCAAAGAAAACCATGGTAAATTTTAACCCCTGAAGGTAAGTGCAATGGAAGCCTAGAAGCCTGGCATTAAAGTGCATTCATCCCTATGCAGATCTTCATTTATCATAAGGTGAAGTTATGTTCACATTTAAAAAAATTTCATTGTCAAGTATTCTTTTCATAATTGGGCTGCATAATCCACACACATAATGTACCATAATTCTTCTGTTCTTTGTGTTCAAGTGTCATACAGATTCAGATGCTGCCAGACTAACAGATGAATGGGAAGCGAAGCAGCAGCAGCTGTGTACACAATAGCGGCTCAAGACAAGGTCGGACTGGACAGTCGCCCAAGGGTGCAACATGCAGGGGTCGCCTCCATGATAACATGCCTTGTCGTTCTTTTTAGACTTAAAAAAAAGAAAAAACAAATTAAATTAGGCACTGACGTGGCTTTGTATTTTTCCGCAGAAGCTGGTCCCATATTTTTGCCACTCCTACTATGGATAAGGTATGAGTTGTTCAGAACATTGCTGCTTGCCCCCTGATCCCATCTCTACAATTCCTTAATTGGGCCATGTCACCTGCGCACCTCTCATCCTGTATTTGCACATGGAGCAAGGCTGGATGCAGATACAGCGGGTCTGTTTCATCTTCGAACGCAATGTGAATGGAACATACATTTGAAAAAAATGCACATAACTGGCACGCATGTACGCCCATATTCAAATACAAGTGGAACGCATGAAATGTTTCCAGAGCTTAAATATGCTCTTGATATATGTGCAGGATAGGCACATGTAATTTTTTTCTACATGAAATACATAAATCAGTATGTTCTTAATGCATACTGCACATAAATTAAATTTTTTCAGTTTCTCCTACTTGCAAACACATGTTCCAGCATGCACATGTGTGGCCATCACTATCAGTCTGCACTTACACCTGTTGGTGTAAGCGATGCAGCTAAAATACACTTACCTAAGAGATGCCCTGAACTTGATTTGACAGAATGTACGTGCGCTCATCGGCACAACGTTACTGTACATTGCCTATGTTTGTCCAACCTTTCCCTCCCCTGTTACAGCCTGCAAGTCGTAGGCAGTCGGAAGTGTCACTTGTGTTTGGACATGAATCGACCCATTCTGGCGCTTGCGCAGAGCTATTTTAACGCACGCAAAGGGACTTACGTCAGAAGCTGAATCAGACCTAGTATGTCTATATAAACGTATTTTTCTGGTTTTTTTCTATGGGGTATCTCTTTCTCCTGCCTGTGACAGTCTTTTAGCCTCCTCTCCTTTAAATTTATCAAAGCAGGAAAAGCTCTATTATTATTGGCGAAAATGCAATACCTCCCTCTTACTGCTTTTATTTGTTTTGTCCTATATTTCAAAGGTATACTGCAAGTGATAACACTGCTATCACCTGTCATCAAGATTTATTGACTTTCACCAGTGAGGGCTTCCTGTACAAATTTAACACATATTACGGCTGTACTTGTTCTGCTATCGATAGCTCAAAATGGTGAAAGCAGATTAAAATAATTTTAAAAATGCTTTATTCTTTATTGTAAATGTATAAAGGTACAAGACAAATATTTTTCATAGAATTTATCTATTTTTAAACTGTTAAAAAAGTAAATACATATTTGTCACATTAGTGAAACTAAAATCCAAATCTGGTAATTTTCTTCACTCATAGGTACATCTGCAAAGACGTTACGTTAACCCTTAGCACCCTGGATCAATGTCACTGGTAGAGCTAAGTATCGCTGAGCTGGTTTGGTGATATTTTTTGATAAAGTGTTTCAATAACACATTTTTCGCTATCAACTGGATACCTATTACATTTAATAGAAATACAATTCATAAAGCTTCCTGGCTATTTTAGACTAGCATTATCAAAGTTATGTTGCTTTAAGAACAGAAATAATCAATAAATCGGTATTTTTAAGTAGTTTATGTTTTAGCAATGAAAAAATGGCAGAATACAAGCATAACATAATGTTTGCTCAGATTAGGGTAAATAAGAACACAAAACAATCTCTACTGTGGTCAACTGTAAATTGCCTTATGTGTGTTTTATTTAATTTATGTGAAGTTTGAGGAGACTTTTTTAGACTTTTCTCTCATTTTACATTCCCTGGTACTTGTTCAAACAAAACAATTGAAAATTTATTTTTTTATTAAACACTTAGGGCTGACACGACACCACTGCGCCAACTTACTCTTTCACCTAAAAGCTGTCTAAGCTTAAATCATGACATGGACACATGTTCACATTTGATGTCCTACAGTTTTAATTGTTATAAAAAATGGTGGCAATGAAAGCAGATGCAGTAACAGCTACCAGTCAATACCAAACAAAACTTGGGGTGGCCAGCCAGCCCAGAAAGACTCCACCCATTCTGGCCTCAAAGGGCACACTTATAGAAACGATACACAAGTGACGCTGAAGACACAAACGCAAAGGGGAAAGAATATTGCGGCCCAACACAACATTTGCACCAATGTATTAAACCACTGGCTGCACTTCTTTTCCGACAACGTTGACATCCCCTAAAGGACAGATTGCCCACCACCATAGGACCCTAGAATGCTGCCAAAACCCAAAAATCCACTTGATAAATACACTCAAACCGATGTCTGTGAGGTGTACCACCCTTGGGTCAATCAATATGAGGGAACAGCTTATGATGTTGATGTAACGACCATCCTCCAGATGCCTTTGGGAAAGTATTAACTAAGCAGTTAATATGTTAGATTTGTGTGGCCTGCACATCAGGGATGTATCTTGCAGAATAATCCTTAATTTATTAAATAGAAAGGCACCGGTATGATAAATAAGAGGAGGTAGGGGATCAACCAAACTACCTTGCTACAGTTGGTCACATTTCTGACATTTCTTCCCACGATCCATTTTCCTTAACTTAATTTTTTTTTTCCTGAAAATCGTAATTGAGGGGAAAACCAAGCTGAAGCACCCAGCTCACCTAAACGAAAGCTCCAGCGCTGAACGATGTAGTCAGGTCAATGGATCGTCAAAGGTTGGGATTGTAGCACATCCGTCAAACTGCTATGTCATGACAGCCGAACTGAAAAATTAGCTGCCCCATGGCTCACCCCTTCCCTTATTTGCTGGAGGGATGTAACTACCTGTGCCCCTCACATCGAAAATCATGCCCTGAAATGGAAGGAAAAACATGCCTATATAGTTTCTTGGCTCGTCACTGTAACAGGACCTCTGCGAGCATGGTGACAACAATGAGTGCAAGAGACATCCGGCTGAACCTAATGAATTAAGGGGATGAGCGCTCCATAATCAGCTATGGTGTACCCAGTAGGGTGAGGATTCAACCAACAGCCGTTGCCAAGGAAAGGTGGAATTAGATAATGTGTTTGTTTATATGCAACATCCTTGACTATATCAACCTAATAATTAAAGCATTACATCAAATGGAGAAAATGCACACTACAGCTTTCCGCAGGTCTACCTGTACTAATTGTCAAATATGTGCTATTTCTTGTTAATTCAACAGAAATAGGATTGATTGTCCTTATATGCAATTTGGAGAAGCGAGGTGACCTTCATCTCCGAGTAGCCTCTGCTGCAATTATTGATAATCAAATACATTGAAGCTGCATTTAAAGATCTCAGGTCCCCAGTCTGACATCTGGAGTGAAACTAATTGCGCTGTGTGCATTTATATATATATATATATATATAGCAACAGAAAAACAGGCGGGGCGCCTCTAAATGTAGTATCAAATATATAAGGTGGGAATAAATAATAACATGCGTACCGTGAGGTAAGCAGCAATGAGTATTGAAGAGAAGATGAAGTAGCCTCTGCTATGGTCGTATTCCTCTAAATCTCCACCAATCAGCACATCAATGTGAAAAAAGCAAACATAGTATAACACCGTAATGCATTCAATAGGGACGGGGTGTATTGGTGAACCGTCCCTATTGAATGCATTACGGTGTTATACTATGTTTGCTTTTTTCACATTGATGTGCTGATTGGTGGAGATTTGGAGGAATACGACCATAGCAGAGGCTACTCCATCTTCTCTTCAATACTCATTGCTGCTTACCTCACGGTACGCATGTTATTACTTCTTCCCACCTTATATATTTGATACTACATTTAGAGGCGCCCCGCCTGTTTTTCTGTTGCAGTAACTTTCCTTGTCCGGACCGACCATCTGGTTTCAGGCTATCAAGGCTGCCACTCGTATAGGAGTCAAGTGCTACTTATGTGGACTTTTTGTTTGGGATTGATCATATGTAAATGTGTCTTGAGATAATCATCATAGTACGTACGCTGTGGTGATTAGCGCCATACATATCTTCTGTTTGCTTATATATAATATACTATACATAGTCCGGCTCTCTGTCCAGATCAGCCAGCTAGCCCAGTGTTGATCTCCCTGAACAATGAAACAAGCAGGGTTTTATACCTGACACTCCTCCCACAGGCCTAGCTTGATGGGCAGGTGACACACCCACCTTCCCTTTAAAAGGAAACACCCATCCCTGGCTCTGTTTAGACTAAAACACACCCTGTCTGTTTGCTGAGAGGAAGCAGCTTTTAAATCATGTAAGTTAACACACTCCAAACTACAAATATATTTTTTTACCTGGTTTAATCTCCACCTAGGTGCATAACTGTGCCAATGTTTTATTCTGTTTGTATACTTTATCTGCCTCCCTTTGTTACATATCCCTTCCCCTAGCGTCTCCAAGTAGGGGGAAGCGGACTTCGCGAGGAGCGCATATTTTCGTGACAATGCATCTGCATTCTTGTGCAGAATCCCAGGTCTATGTTCTACTGAGAACTTAAAAGGTTGCAGTGCCAAGAACCAGCAGATTACCTTGGCATTTACCTCCCGGTTGCTCTGCATCCATCTCAATGGTGCATGGTCTGTTATTAAGGTGAACTCTCTGCCTAAAAGATAATAGCGCAGAGCTTCTGTAGCCCATTTTATGGCGAGACATTCTTTCTCCACAGTGGCATATTTTTGTTCCCTTGGCAGCAACTTACGACTTAGGTACAGGACAGGGTTTTCTACTCCATTCTTCTCCTGTGACAAGACTGCACCTAAGCCAACACCAGAAGCATCAGTTTGGAGGAAGAACCTCCGGGTAAAATCTGGTGCTTGTAAAACTGGAGAGGAACAAAGAGCTAACCAAAGATCAGACCAGGCGGTTTCTGCAGAATCAGACCAAGTTAATCTATCTGGAAAACTTTTTTTTAACATGTCCGTAAGTGGAGTAGCTCTAGTGACGAAGTGGCTTACAAACCACCTGTAGTAACCTACTAAGCCTAAAAAGGTTCTTAACTGCGACTTTTTTTCTGGTCTTGCCCAACTTTTGACAGCCTCCACTTTGTCTAGCTGGGGTTTTACATGCCCTCGACCAACAATGTACCCCAAATATTTGGCTTCTCTCATGGCTATGGCACATTTCTCTGGGTTAGCTGTTAACCCTGCTGACCTTAATGAAGCTAAGACCGCCTCAACTTTGGCTAAATGTGATCCCCAGTCTGAGGTATAAATCACTATATCATCCAAGTAAGCAGCAGGTCGTAGCAATTTATTCATAGCCCTTTGGAAGGTGGCAGGTGCCCCATGCAACCCAAAGGGTAGGACTTTATATTGATAGAGACCATCAGGGGAGGAAAATGCAGTCTTTGGCTTGGCCGTGAAAGTCAGGGGAACTTGCCAATAACCCTTTGTTAGATCAAGGGTTGTTAAATAATTGCTACCAGCAAGATTTTCCACTAGTTCATCCACACGTGGCATCGAATAGGCATCAAACTGTGACATACTGTTTAAGCGCCTAAAGTCATTGCAGAACCTAATTGTCCCATTGGGTTGCGGGACAAGCACAATGGGACTATTCCACTCACTAGTGGACTCTTCAATCACATCTAACTGGAGCATCTTCTCGACCTCCTTTCTCACGTCCACCCGTCTGGCTTCTGGAATACGATACGGCTTCTGCTTTACAATGACTCCTGGTGCAGTGACAATGACGTGTTCGATTAAGGTAGTGCGCCCAGGAATGGAAGGGAAAACATCCCTGTTCCGGCTAATCATTTCTTCAGTCTGTTGTCTATGCTGAATGGACAAGGCTGGCTCTATGGGCACTTCAGACTTTTCAATGACAGTACTCACTACCTGAGGAGAGGTTTCCTCATCATGCCAGGGTTTAAGGGAGGTTCACATGATATATTTGCTCCTCCCTTCTCCTACCTAACTGGCGGACTCTGTAATTGACAGGACCGACAGCCTCTAGAACTTCATATGGACCCTGCCAATGGGCGAAAAGTTTGCTTTCCTGGGTGGGAACTAGGACTAGGACCTTGTCCCCAGGCCTGAAAGATCGAACAACAGCACTTTTGTCATAACTTTTCTTCTGTCGTTCCTGATCTCCCTGAACAATGAAACAAGCAGGGTTTTATACCTGACACTCCTCCCACAGGCCTAGCTTGATGGGCAGGTGACACACCTACCTTCCCTTTAAAAGGAAACGCCCATCCCTGCCTCTGTTTAGACTAAAACACACCCTGTCTGTTTTCTGAGAGGAAGCAGCTTTTAAATCATATAAGTTAACACACTCCAAACTACACATGTTTTTACCTGGTTTAATCCCCACCTAGGTGCATAACTGTGCCAATGTTTTATTCTGTTTGTATACTTTATCTGCCTCTTGTCAGAAAAATGCCTCCCTTTGTTACAATATATATATATATATATATACTATTGATAACATTGAAATGTACACTATGTTCATTACAGGTTTTATTGACAGAAACAAATTACCTGAACTTTGGATTTGCATGGGATTGTATTGACCTTATATACGCTATATGTTTAATATATTATATTTATCCATGTACTCATAAGCTCAAAGTACTAGCTGTCACAGTCCTTACCAGTGCCGTTAGGCATTAATTGTGTGTTTCATTTAGCGCTGTATATGGAATAGTTAATGGAGCCTCTAATAGCTCGGTGAAGTGCCATTATCATGCGCATTCTTGCACTGTCCATATGTGCTTGGGACGGACGCCTCCTGTGATGTTGCTAGGCAACGGGACACACTTCCGCATTCCAGCCAACACTGCGCGCGCGTGCGCGGTGGACTCGCGTACTGTTGACGGGCAACAGGGCGCTTCTCTTCTCGTCATGTCAGTGGTCAGGTGCATCTGACCACCGAGACCTTCTCCACCTATCAGGGGCTACCCTCCCATATATAAAGCCCCTCCTTACCTCAGTCTAGTGCCAGAGTATTTCGTTCACCAGCTCCAGTGTCTTCTGTTCCCTGTTCCTGCTATTGTTGTGTTCGGTTCTGACTCCTGGCTTGTTCCTGGCTAATATCTTGTCTTGCGAATTGGTACTTCCTGCTCATCTGGGGCCCGATTCATCAAAGTTCGCAAACGCATACGCATCTGCTAAATGGCTCTGCGCATGCGCGAAACAACACTTAAGCAGCGCAAAACACTACATACGCTACTCAAGCACGGCAGATACAGCTCTCAAAAGGCGACTCAATCTCAAACTCCAACGCAAATAGATTTGAGATGTCTGCTGACCACTTGAGAACATATGGGTGGGAATGGGCGGAGAGTAGGCGCGGACTGGGCGGAGATGAGATAGTACTTGAGTAAAGTAGGCGTTATGCTTTTTAACTTGAGAATAGTAGGCGTTCCCTCTGCCCAGATGAGTGAAACTGACGTCACTCCTGTCTCAAATCTTTCACAAAAGTTAAGGAAGGCCAGGGTCATGTTTAACTCCAATACAGCTAGCTAAAACCACTATTAAACGCCTTTAGGAGCATCTTTTGCGTTTAAAATGCAAAACGAAATATGCACAACATACATACATATCAATACAGACTGCCTGTGGCTTTTTTTTTTTTAAAAAAATTTTTTAATTGAGCTTTTAGATATCTTACAAATGTTCCATTAGTATGTTTGTGTAAATTAAGCTTTTTTTGCTTTACATATCCCTTTCTAATCAATGCAATTCGCAAGTGCAACATGTTTGATGTTATTTTGGCCCTTTGGCCTCAAACCGGAACTGCCGTAATGCCGGAATTAGTTAGCTTAAAATAGCGCCCTCTGCTGCTTACTGCCTCTTCAGTAAAGAGGACTGGCTTTTATAGGCCTGTACACTGCTAGCCACATATCTTCTCAGCATTATGGGGAGAATCCAGGACATAATTCATTCCACTGCCAGAATGGTTGCCTCAGTGCATTCCACATTCATTCCGGCTGCCGGAATGGTTGCCTCAGTGCATTCCACATTCATTCCGGCTGCCGGAATGGTTGCCTCAGTGCATTCCACATTCATTCCGGCTGCCGGAATGGTTGCCTCAGTGCATTCCACATTCATTCCGGCTGCCGGAATGGTTGCCTCAGTGCATTCCACATTCATTCCGGCTGCCGGAATGGTTGTGCACACTGCATGGGTAATTATTTCATTTTATGTAAAATGTCTCCCAAACAATAGACTTTGTCATAAATATTTATGATAAATCTCCAACCATTCTGAACAATTACCAATATCATTAGTCTCAATATGTTACATGCCTGATTTGACAGTTGGTGATGGTGCGTTTGCAATAACAAATAATATTAATAGACATAATAACTCGAAACTATATTTTAGGGTTTTACACACATGATTTATGCAAATTTAAAACAAGTGCACTATTACCACAGGGACATTTTTAACAGCAACACAAATAGTGTAAGGATATTAATCATCCCTAAGAGGCGAGAGAATTGGTGAGGACTCGAACCCACGTAGCAAGCTTGCAAGGTGGATTGCCTAACTGCTACACCACTGTACAAGTGGTGATGTCAAGGGAATAGAATACAAATTAAAGATGACCAGCAACTTCTAGCATAAGTTGTTTCCCTTAAAACATGGGGAAAAATGGCAATACTTGGAAATATTAAACCCAGAAAGATTTGGTGCATGCAGAGTCACAATTTATGCATATCGAAATATATCCATGTTGATAAATAGAAATCAAAAATAGAACATTTATTGCTCCCATTTCTACAATTTGATTTGGTGGAGCACTTAGCTTTTTTACACTGTTGCCAGTACAGAATTCCTATGTCTTTGAAATCCAAAGTCTTTGCCAACAACTGCTTTGCTGTGTTGTAGCTGATAACACTGTTGAACATTACATATAGCCACCTTACACACCAAAACATATACTAAGTCACAGAGTGGAATAAATACCCTCAAACTTGTAAATATACCAAGGTTAGCCACATACACGCATCATTCAGGGTTCAAACTCATTACCTTGTTGTTGCAAGCTAATTTCTTTATTCACTGAGGTATACTTCACATTGAAACACCAACACCAAACTGCACATTAACTAGTGAGCACAGCTGAATGACTGTCTTAGACCTGATAAATTGGCCATGTTGCAATTAATATGAACAGCATGATGGATAACGTGGTATTAAAATATTAACCCTAGATAAACACACACATGAATAAAAACACTGTTTTACTAAAGCAGCAGGAGCTGCAAAAACGTCACCAAACAAACGTGAATTAAGCGCGTTTGCGAATCTTACGCTAAATACAAGCAGTTGCATATAGTTTTTTACTTTTAGGAGTATGCTTAATAATGTGTTTTATTAACTCACTTGGTGCTTAGGGTTGACCTGGGGCCTCGAACTTCTGCACTTAGTATTGGTGGGTGAAATACATAACCACTACACTATCGTGGCACATCTAAATGTAGCACATGCAAATGAATCATACGTCATATAATTGTACTTAAAACTATTTTACCCATACTATTGCCACAACACTAACAGCTTAGCTCATTAATGACATCTGTAATAATCGTTATAATCTCTACTTACCTACAGAAAATAAACGTTGCTAACATGTCAGGTCACTTTTACACAAAACCACACTTGGCTAATCAGAACGCACCTGCGTGCTCCTAATGACGTGTTCGGCATACTCTCCGGCCTACTCACCTGCATTTAATTCACTAATTACAGTGCTACTTAAAAATACCTTGCTTGGCCTTCTGTGTTGGTGGGAGATTCACAGTTCTGGGTAAGTAGCCCTTAATAGTGAAATGTTTCATAATCTCTGCAGTTTATTGTTGTACCTTGCTCAACACTCATGTTTATTTTTAGGAAAAGATATTGGTGAGATACAGATAGAAAAATATGCTGAAAGGTCCTAATGGTAAAGAAATGTATGTTGAAGGTTAGTGGAAAAGTCTTTAATTAGCTGCAGAGTTTGAATATTGAGGCAACTGTGTAGACTTGGGATGTGTCTCTGCATAGATACCTCTCGACTGTAGTGACACACATAAAGATTATCCATCTATATTGATTTATTTTGTACCTGTTTACCCTCCCCTCACAGATCTTGGTCCTGGATTGTGTTTTTTGGGTGTCTAGTGATTGCTTATTGACATTCCACATTTTTCTGTGTGTGTGGTAAGTAGAAACCAGATATTGTTTTATTACATACCCCTTGTTAAAACACTTTGCATTAAGAATGTCCATGCTGTTTTTTTTGTTTTTTTTCTAATACCTTTATTTGAAGTGTGGTTTTTCAGACCCTACCTTAAAGACACATTAACACTCTGTGCTTGAGTCATTAAGGAGAGCAAAGGATAAAAAATAAGTAAATGTTCTAGTGGACAAAGCATGTTACAATGTAAGGGGTCAATGTGTTTTGTTTTTTTTTGGAACAAAACATAAATATCTTCACATTTAAAAGATCAGTGGTCAAATCATGTGCAAGCTTAGTCAAGGGTTGATTATCTAAGGTATAGTAATTGAAAATGGGAATATGAATAGACATGGTCTGGTGTGTTAGTGAAATGGTTTATATGTGTAATAATAGGGGAAAAACCATGGCTACCTGAATTTTACCTTTACAATGTGTGTGGAAAGTATAGCTTCATGCCTCTAAGTTTAGCCTTAATGTCTTTAGCTAAATGCATGTTAATGGGGTAGTTTAAATCTACAGCCTAATGTGGCAACATAATTGATGTTTGGTTTTTCTACAGTTTATTGATCAGCACATATAGTGTTGAGAAGTGCACATTATTGACACTTTATTAGTTTTTCTTATATCTACAGCCTTTAGATTACACTTGGCCTGCAGTGCTGGCTTTTCTGCCATTGCACTTCCTTTTGGAGTTGGTGGATGTTGCCATGGTGAAGTGTGTTGTCAAATGTAAGTAGTATAGTGCTATCTGCACTAAAATGTGATTGGCCAGTGAGTGTGCTCCAGACAATAATGTCGTCGTTACTAAGCTTGCAATGTGTGGTTGCACAAACAAAACATATGGGCAGATGCTAGCTATGTAACATATGGGTTTGGTGTTTCAAATTAAGTCAAATAGTGCATTCAGAATCCTAGGTATAGTCCAAACACACAAGCCATTATTATACACTATTATATTACCGGCTTTTTTACACATGCCAATACAGTGCTCAACCTCTTCATATCAAAATGCATGTTGTCTGAGCTTATATTGCCATATTAATTTGTTGACTTTCGTTCAACAGGGTCTGTTGGTGTGGATTTTGGATTTGTGCAATTCGTGTCTCACTACATGTTGTTGAATTTCTCTAGAGCTCCAAACCTGCTTATGTCTCTCTTCAGTCTGGCCAGATTGTCATCTCTTAATCCAAGGAACTTTTACACACAAAGACCATTACCTTGTTTGCTTTGTTTTTGTCAGCACGTTTGAATTCATATATGTAATAAATCTAGCCTATGCTGCAAATGTGTCAGCAATCAGTTGTCATGCCATTTTGTACCATTACTACAGTGCACTGATTAATATTTTAATACCCATAAATCCATGTGTAGTGCTTTCAAAACTATTGTGGAACAGGTTTTTTTTAAAATGAATATATGAAATCTAGGTGTGATTATTTTCTCCTTTGCCACAGATACACCATAGCCTACAAACACGCTCAATGGGGTAAATGTATAGTTTTAGAAAATGTCTATAGTGTGGAGGTTTGTATGTGTTTGGTGCTTAGTAAATTGTTTGGACACTTTCAGCTTTTAGAGCGAACATGGGATGTGCGTAGGAATATAGGCATCACATTACAGGTAAATGTATATAAAGAAAGCAAAAATGTTAGCAGTGTCAGGTCACACACTACCAACTTT
The DNA here is from genome assembly GCF_038048845.1 of Mixophyes fleayi. NCBI lineage: Eukaryota > Metazoa > Chordata > Amphibia > Anura > Limnodynastidae > Mixophyes > Mixophyes fleayi. Next base: position 94,387,019 of record NC_134409.1, read on the forward strand.
TGGCCCTTGGCCAAATGGGATAACAATATTTTTCTCTTGTGCTAGTGGCACTTTGTTTCAAAGTGGTCCAACACCCACATGCCAGACACAAACCCCACACTAACAATTATGGGGAATGCGTTAGGGCACTAAGCTAGTGGAGTCTTGCTACAAGGCCATAATACCAATATGTGTTAGCCACCTTTGGTGTAGCAAATATTCCAGTCTCCACCCTCTTCTTTATGTATTGACAATGTTTATTTGCTGGGTTATGTAATACCTCACCTAGGGCCAGATTCATTAGTGATCTTTTTATCTTGTGCAAAAGGTAAGATGCTTATTGTTACGAAGAAACAGGGAGATAAAAGTGAAGCAAAGATGGATTTTCATCCTAACGTAAGAAATTCTTGACTTATGCAGTGGATTTTGCTTCTTATATCCCTTTTCTAAACATGAACAGAGTGGATTAGCTTAAGATAAGCAAAAAATGACATAAGATCCTTAATGAATCAGGCCCCTAGTTTGCTAATTGGTCAAGGCAGCTATATGTAAACTTACAGCCAACATAGATACTCCACATGAGAACTAGTTACATTAGTCAGATTACACACATTGTTAGGCAGCAGTCACTTGACATGTTTGCTGAACCTGACAATGTAGGTCGCCAATGTTATTGTGGTGTAGAAATGTGAAATTTATTCTCAATACCATTTTCATGTAGATTGCCCTCTGAAAGTGGAAAGTAGTGACCAAAGTCACATTCCACCTTGTTTCTCTTTAAAGTGTGTGTGGTAATACCACCTATGTCTGTTTAAACATGCTAGTCAATGTTAACAATAATTTGCAGCATTTGTCCATGCCTTGGCCAAGGGAAGTACAAATCCTTAATGTACAGATATCCTCCCTTTAGGATGATGGCTCCATGTTCAAATTCCTTTACCACCATCTAATCCAAGAGTGTTGGGCCGAGCACACAGTAATTTGAGGGATTAATGTCTGGTAGATATTGTTGATGTTTACATTGTTAGGTGAGGCATCCAGTTTTTTTGGCTTATAGATGGTGAACGTGTGCAATGGGTACCTGTGTCTGTATTGGCAAGAAATCACAACATACCAAGCTTCAAATGATAATATGTTGGCCATTATATAAAATAGCTTGGCCTTGCATAAATGTTTTCCAAAACTGGAAGGGAGCTAAATCCAAGTGACGTGCCCACTTTAACAATGAATGTATCAGTGTACATTACGTAAGAAACTCTAGGGTCTGTTTGTTTTAATAATGTATTCAAGGTTCCAGATTGGTTTAAACTATCATGGATTGGGGGGGATCAGATCATAGAGTTTGGAAAAGTCTTTACAGGATAGAGGAGTTTGGTGGACAAACTACCTCTTGGAGTCTACTTACTTGTATTACAGAGTGTGCTTCTTTGCCTGCCCAAACCATATCTATACTCCAAGCTTTTTCATTTGCGTCTTACATGATTAGTCAGACACACAGCACTACATACACCCTTATAGTGTGTCAAACTCACGTTAGTCTGTATTTCTTGATCCGAATCAGGGACCCTTGGGATTACCTGCAGCAGGTCTGAATCTGAACAGAGCAGCCTGGATGATCTTCCTGCTCATGTTCTTGCTGATTGCCCAATCTAGCAGGGGAATGAGCAGTCTGAGAATGTGGACACAAACACTGATTTTGTAATGCAGCCAGAAACACTGGGGCCAATAACTATCCACTGGAGAGAAGTGTGTTGTTCAGGCAATGAACAGATCACCGCAGCAGCTTTAAATAGGTTGTTCCAAGCAACTATTGGCTGAGCACTTAATGGGATCACAGGTGCTGAATCTGGTTGATCTGGAATGATCACCTGACTGCATCCAAGATGCCTGTGCACATGCAGCTGAACAAACAGTGTGTGTTTGATTACAAACGGAGCTGTGGAGGACGGGAATGTTGCTGACGACCAGAAGGCACCCAGGTAGCCGGGATATGACAGCGGCTGATGGGGTAAGTGCACCTAAGATCCAAATGTGAGACCCAACCTACATGTGCTTAGTGCAATAAGGTCATGAGGTTACATGTAAACAACTGTTATGCTAAATGATGTCCAGTGTACCACACACTGTGCATTAGCACTATTCTTAAATACAAATCCCTTATTAGATTTTTAGAATTAGCACAGAATCTTACCTGTACAAAATAGTAGTTAACAATATTTGTCCTGTGCCATCATGGAAAAAAAAACAAAAAAAATTATTTTGGTTACCTTAACACCTGTCTTTTGTGGCTCCTTTGTGTCAGGTTACAGTTTGCAAATGCAATACTTTCTTGACAGAATGATTTGCCCTACCGCTAAAGGGGCACTGTAGTTGCACGTTGTGTTTGCAATTATATAGTCATGCAAATAAAGAAACACTGTGGCAAAAGCATTAAGAAGCTTACCTTGATACACTGCTTGTTTAAGTCTTCTTCAGCAAACCATGGGCCAGAATCATTCTGGAAAGGTAAGGCAAAGTAACTAAGCAAGGGCAAAGCATGTGAGTTTGGAGGGGGATGTAAACCAAAAATGTCATTGGAGATGTAATTTTGGGGTAGGAGAGGTCCTACCTGACATGAACATTTCAGTGTACAAATAAGCTATCAAGTATTTGTGCGGTACATTAGGATACAGACATTTTTTTTTTTTCGTGCTCTATACCTATTACTAATTTGCACCACTTGCATTTTAAAAGGCTTTTGAGCAGCATTCAGAAATATGTATCCTTGACATCTAGGTTCATTACTCAATCAGGGCCATGGCATGGTTTTGGTCAGCACACTGATATTAGATACATATTTGTTTGAATATGTTAATGAATCAGCCTGTTTGGAGATTATACTTTGGTTAGACTTGATAACAAGTATTGTTATTAAAAAAACATTATGGAATCTGCCGTAAAAAATAAATACACATTTCAGTAGTAGGAATTTTTTTATTACAAAAAAAAATATATACATATTTTCGTCATATATTAAACTATATTTTTAGGTTAAAACAATACAAATTATTTTTTCCGAGCCTTTTTAAAGGGGGTTGGAAGGGATGCTCCCCTACTCCGACTTCTTGTCACCCGTGATGTAAAGGAGTCAGAGGAACCAGGCAATGGGGCAAGGCAAGCGGGTTGTGTCCGACGAAGTGAAGGTGCAGGGTCAGGGGATGGGGATGGGGCCACGACAGGCGAGGGGGAAGTGGGCACAACAGGGGATTGGCCATAGCCACGAGCAAAGGCTAAACACATAAGACGACATAGTTCGGGGTCAGGGAGGGCGGAGGCGACAGACACATCAGGGAGGGCGGAGGCGACAGACAACTGGGTATGGGGGCTGCCGAACAAATAATCTGAGCTGGGTGAAGGGATTGTGCCGGAGGTGCGTTGGGAGTGGGCATGCAAGATATCACCCAGGAGTGTTGCAATATTTGTCACTGAAGTATTTAAATTATCCATTTTGGTGGTGAGTGTCGTCAGTAAAGAGGTGTGTGTGCTCATGAAAACGGAGAGTGTGTTAGTGAGACTGGTGATTTGCTGATCCGTGTGTTGGACAGTGCTCGATATTTGTGATAGGTGAACATTCTGTGCATCAGTGGCGTTTTTAAGATTTTGGGCTGCGTGTGCGAGTGCCCGCTGCTTTACATATTCAGCTGGAGGCAGCTGAGGCTCCTCCACATCACGGGCAACTTCATCATCCACTGGTGAAGCAGGCGCCTGCTGCTCACATGCTGTAGAGAGATAATAAGTAAAATAAAGTAATTAGAATCAATGAGTAAGGTGCGATATTATATTGGCAAAAACATCTTACAACGCGTGATGTAGCATTGGTAAAGTGTCAGCTTCCCTTGAATGTGCTAGCAGCCCTTTCCGCTCCCCAAATACATACATTGCCACTTATGGTCTGACATTTTAGGATGAGCCCTACATATTGAGGCCATTTGTCTTCAGTGTGTAAATTTAATTTCCTACTATGTGATAGGCAAACACATTGTGCAATTGAAGTTTACCTTCACACACACATCCTGAGAGTTGACACTTTTACTCAGACAGATACAAAGCTTTACAGACATTAAGTAAGCAAACTCATCATGTACCTAGTGGAGCGGCCTCTCCTGTTCGGGGTGGGCTAGAGCCAGTGTCTATGTCGCCCACCCCAACTATCTCCACCAGGGCTATTGCAGCCCTCGCCCGCTCCTCGAGGGGTGTTAAAATAGTACGTAGTCGAGGCCCCCCACCAGTGCCTTGAGCATGCCTGTGAATCTCAACAAGCTTCGCTTTCAGGCGTCCTTTATAGTCTGCCCATCTGTGGAATAGACAAACATTATTGCCTCACATAGTACCTTCAACTCAAAATGACACATTTTTCAATAAAATACATTGCACGTTTGCTAATCACACCAATTTAACCTTCACATACAGTAATACAGATTTTGCTCTTTTGAAGCGCGTATAATGTGGTAAACATATTATGTCAATGTGACCAAGGGCCATGGTGTTAGTTTCTGAAAACAAAGGGCCTGATCAACAAATGCATTGGAGTCACAAGGTGGTTTCACCTCACAGGTGACTAATGCTACTATGTCACAATATCCATATTTATCTCTAGCGATATCTATATATATTATTTGACAAATAGACACAGTCAGTAAAGTTAAATAGGGCTATTATTTTTAAATTTAATTCGTACCTTTTCTGTACTTCAACCTTTGTACGCTCATACGGAGATATTTCATTGATGAGCCTTGTGATTTCCTGCCAATGCGTTTGGTGCTCGCGTCTGGTTATTTGCCCACTGTGGAACCTCGCCAGAACCTCTTCTACCAGCACCTCCAGCTCCTCCTCTATGAAATTGTTTTTACGCCTAGTTGGCAGCCCTGGTGCCTCCACATTACTTGGGCCAGCATCAGACATATTCCTATTTCAAAGATAAGTCGTGTCTTTATAGGCAATGCACACAGTCAGGTGGTGATACAGAATCTAAGCACATCCACCCCCTACATAAGGTACAATTTCACAAACTTCTAACTAGGTCTAAAACACATGCCCCTTATTATAATAAACATTGTGGTTTGTCTATTTAACGGCCATTTAGTTTGACCACTGCATTTTGACTGACATATTAGTCAAATACTATAGCAACATTCTCCTACTACTACTACTACTCGTCACTTTTCAAACCATAAAATTGGTTTACAGGTTAGCAACACACCAAAATTAAGGATATCCCTCAGTTGCAAACCCTATATTGTGTAATTATTATTAATATTTGGTTACAAATCAGCCAGCAACACACTTAAGTGTGTACTCCAAATGCAATTGTGGAGGTATGTGGGCAAAATAAGTGTATACATTTGGACCCATGTGTCCATCAATGCAATGAGCTAGTTATTATGCCGTTGAACATGGATAAGGTTCAAAAGAACTTAGCATACTGTAGGCTACTATTGAAAACTTTACATGTTACATGTGAGGCCAGGGGCCCTTTGCGTACCAGTTTTTTTTACATTCCGGCCACACATATTGCAGAGCAAACAGTTTGCTACATTAGGAGATAAAAATATTTTTGCACTATCCAGAAATTTCAGATAAATTATTATACTTACTTGTCTCCAAAGTTTGGCACAAAAGACAAAAAATATTTTGATAGTCAACTGGGTAATGCGTGGTATGGCCTGCAATAAAGAAAACAAATTTATTGTTATAAGCAAGGTAAGGTAATGTGGTAAACACAGCTAACCTCCTATTTTAATTATGGATAAGGTTCAAAAGAACTTAGCATACTGTAGGCTGAAAACTTTATTGCAGAGCAAACAGTTTGCTACATTAGGAGAACACAAAAAATAATAAAATCTTACAATATCTGATTTAGTTTTGTACTTACTGTTTGTTGTTGGCTTCTTAGACCAATCATCCAAATGTAATGAAATCTTGATTGTGCTCTATCCAGGCAAAAAAGCGAATGAACAGGCACTAGACCAAAGCACAGGTGGGTTTAAATGGAGTGTTGAATTAATAAACCAGGTGTACACTCTTCTTCCTAATTGCGGAGCACACTGTACTCGTCTCAGTGCAGGCGCCCGCCATGTTCTTGGTGAGAGAGACAATCAGAGTCACAACACAGGTGTGTGAAAGCTCGCGTGTGACGTGAGCACGCCCATACGTGCTCAGCGAACCAATCAGAACGCAGAGGCCCCCATTTTGTGTGATAGACATTATACCAAAATGAGGGCTGCTATTTTCACCAGGCGTGAGTTGAGAGTTCTTGCAGAGGGTATGGACAATGTACCCTCTGGACGGTATGTGTCCAACGAGGTGAAGGTGCGGGCCTATCAAAGGGTCCACAGACACCTCCGCCTCCGATATAACATTCGCCGAAGCACCGTGCAGCTCCAACGGCGGTGGAGCGATCTCCGGCGCTGCCAGCCCCAGCTTCTGGAGGAGCTCCGTAGGGAGATCAGAATAAGTGAGTTCTCTACTAATCGCAAAAAAAATGTCAACATATATATATATTTGCTCTATGGCCCTGATTCATGAAGGATCCTTAACTTGAGAAACTTCTTATTTCAGTCTCCTGGACAAAACCATGTTACAATGCAAGGGGTGCAAATTAGTGTTCTGTTTTGCACATAAGTTAAATACTGACTGTTTTTTCATTTAGCACACAGATACTTGATAGATTATTTGTACACTGAAGTTTAAGGTTGATATTTGTGTGCTACATGAAAAAACAGTCAGTATTTAATTTATGCTCAAAACAGATTACTAATTTGCACCCCTTGCATTGTACAACATGTGGGTATAAATAATAGTCCGAAAAGAGTAATGAAGAAAGATGTTTGGCTTATAACATCATTTGTATAGCACAAAAGGATTTCTTTAGCTGCTTGCATGTTATCCAAAAGTAACATGTGCCCTCCATGAATAAGCCACCCCTATAAGAGGTATTGCATCTGTAGGCCCTGTGTGCAAGATAAAATCCAAAAATGTCAAACGCTCTAGCTAGTTACCAATTCCCCCAAATACATATGTCATTGTAGTGATAGTCCAAGGTTACATTCAAGTAACAGAGCAAAGCCAGTGACACATTGAAGAGAGCCTCGAAAGTGTACCCAGAAGTGGCGTCAGTGGTGTAAGGCAGAAGTGCAAGCGAGGCGAAGTATAAATCAGAGGACATATTTTACAATATGGTTGAGCGTGTATAACAAATGCAAAATAAAAAAAGAAAGCATTGTGTCACATTTCTTGTTAGAATAATGATTCCAGTCCACACATTAGTTATGGGTATGCTCAGTATTTGAACTCATGTCTGCTGTGTTGTGAGTCCAAAGTGCTAACCAGTGAGCTACCTGTGAGATTGGTATTTTGTAAGTAATTTGTGTGAATAATGTAGAGTAGTATTAAGTGTGAGGTGTCTGTGTAGCACGCATGCTGTATTGTTGGTGTTGTCTGTGTATTTTCATGTCTCAGGTTGGGGTAGCGGGTAGCTGTCCCCATTTGCATACAGTCATTCCTGAGTTCTAATCCAGACAGAAACCCTTCCTCTGTGTGGAGGTTGTATACACTCTTGTGTGTATCCTTTATGGAAGAGTATGCTATGCATTCATTTTGCTGAAAAGGCAAAGATGTATTCACACCACATACATTTTAATACATTCGTTATTCATGTGTTTTTAATGTAGCCATGTGCATGCATTTTGCATACTATACGGCGACTTGAAATCGAAATCCTAAACACAGAAAGATCGTGAGCAATGTGTTTTTTACAAGTGTGTATTAGGTTAATTAGTAGCAAAGGAAAAACAACCGTCCAGAGTGTTGCACATCATTGTTATTTGTCAGTGATTAATGAGTAGAGAGCTATGTCGTAAAAATAAGCCCCAGGCATTTATGTTGTGTTGTGTGTAAGCAAACTGTTGGTCCCTCCCACAGTGGGCGTGAGGTTTGCATTGCTTGGCTTGTCGTCAATCAGTTGAGAGCCGTCGCTTATGCGTGTAGCATGTTTAAAGATCCGCAGGTGGGTGTGTTTTCTAACGTTTGCGCTGCTTATTTCCGTCACTTAGACCACATGGGGGTGTGTTTTTACTGTTTGAGGTGCCTATTTCGGTTTACGTCACTCAAAGTATGCAAGGCAGATGCGTATGCGTTTGCGAACTTTGATAATTCGGGCCCCTGGCTTCTGACTTCTGGTTCGCCTCATTTGGTATCCAACCCAGACTGCACAACCATTCCTGTTCTCTATCCACTGCACTGGTGACTAACTTGGAGAGCCAAGTCCATACCTCTTTGCGGGGGTCCCTTGTGAATACCGGGAGTGTGTTAGACTCCACACCTCCCTGTTTAGTGGTGCCAATATCAGTCAGTGACACCCACAGAGTCAATCATGTGATAGTCATGAGTAATTAGAGCGACATATCCACCCATGGGTGAGAGACAAAATAGTATAGCCAACAGATATAGGAATAAATAACGCTTGTAAATATTCTATAATTCAACCCTCAATTGATCTAGCCTGTGTTAACTTCCTCGTATAGGTTTGTGCAATGCCAAACCCGTCCATGTATATGCCCTGATCGAATATTCTAACGATAGTTAACCCCCGCAAAACAAGTGTATTCGAGCATCGCTCCAAGTCATCCGCTTGGGGTATCCTCTTAGCAACGCAACCCTTCCACATCCTAAAATGTCTACTAATGCATTGTATACATATGTGCACCATGCACACAAATTGAAGATGGCCGTGCTCCGAATCACAGGATCCACCTCTAGTGGCGTAAATCCTGGACCAGGAGCCCGGGCCACCCGCAACAGCAATACTCTCATACTGTGCAGGGGAAAGTCAGACAACCCAGAGCCGGATCCTATCTGACCTCAGCACTCTGTGTACTCTACCGCTGCATTTCCAAAACAGTCACAGCGATCTCCGACAATGTGGGACCCCTCACACGAGTGGATTGGCGATCATTTGTGCACATTCTCCCCTGCTACAGAGATTCATACTGAGAGAAGAAAATATTGTTAGCAAGGATATACAAGCTGCAAAGGTATACGAACTTAGAAACTGCATTCACATATGTTCCAGGGGACAAATACGACATAATCTCCTACTATTTAATGTAGGTCCACTAAAGGTACACAGCGCCATGCTAGAGAAAGCAATTATGTAAAATGGTTTACTTGTGCGTAAATAGAATTGTGCACAAAGAACGTAGATATATGGCTGACGTCAGGATAAAGTTTAGGAATGTGCTAAAATGTAAATGCTGTAACCGTACTCCACGTTACCCAAATCTACAGCCTAATTCACACAATGACTTTAGTGCCCAGGTCAAATGGATTGCCTGGGAGCTAAATAACACAGTCAAACTTGGGAAATTTTAGGAACAGACACTGCCTGTATTTGGGAGAATCAGTCAAAAATTGTTTAAATAATTATCCATACTTGCCAACATTTAATTATTTTTTTTCCGGCAGCTGCTAGTAGGAGGTAGGCGTGTAGGAGGCGGGGCCCCGAAAAGCGTGCCATTTTAGCCCCGCCCCCGTTACGTAATGACGCAAATCGCATAATTTTACGGTGGGGGCGGGGCCAAACGCCGCGATTCACCGGGAATCGTGGCGTTTGAACCGTATTCTGCCCACTTCTGGGCAGATCAGGGAGATTGCCACACTCTCTCGAGAGTCCGGGAGACTCTCGCAAAATGTGGGAGTCTCCCGGACGTTCCGGGAGAGTTGGCAAGTATGTAATTATCACAATCCTAAAATATGGACTCTCTGCATCCATAATAAATGTAAGTTAGGGCCTACAATAAGTGCAAAGAACACATGGATGAAAGAGGACTGTACCCCAGATGCCAAGAACAAAGCGTGAGGCAACTGAATACATACGGTCACATACCTAATAAATTCAGGTAGTCAGCATTATGCACAGTATTATTATCTATATTACCCCTACTTAGGTTTATAATGGTATAAAGCAGATGGAAAGGCTCGTTCGATTGTAGGTTTTAAATTTGACCAGTCTGACAAACTTCAAAAGTCTGATAATTTTTTTGAAATAAATGCAATGTCTCCTAAATAGATTAAAATAAAAATGTATAATAACTTCATCTCCAACTGTTGTGTTGTTTATTTAGCTATATAAACAGCCCGGGATGATCAGCCCTCTGGTGTCATTTCGGCTTTACTCTGTGCCTTTCAGAATGACAAGAAGACAGTGTAACTCCAAATGAGCTTGATGTGCCCTTTGAGAAATGAAACCAGTTCTATTTTAATTTATTTCAATACTTATAAATTAAATACACATGCTTCATTGGCTGAAAAACATTTCCCCTGCCTAATTGTGCTAAAATGTACTCTAGGAGGTCATTTGCAAAGGGAACCCACATGTAGCACAATGAAGAAACTAAAATAGCACAATTTTTTGTTGTAGTTGTCTATGCTAAGTGTGTAACCAGGGTGATATCTACAAGTGAAGCTGGTAGCTGTAACAAAAAGGCATAGGAAAAATATTCTGTAATTCAAAGGGAGCGTGATGTGTGGAGGGGGTAGGTGAACCAGGTGTGATGGAGCACACGGAATAGGCTGTGGAACAGAGAAATACAAGTAAGGACAAAAACTGGAAGTACAAAACAGATAATATAAATGCACATAAGGTTTTCTGCAGCATGTGTGACTCCTGCCAAATCTTGCAGAAAGTGTAAAGAAAGAAATGAAATAGAGGGGAGAATTACAAAAGCCAGAGAGGCCGGGTGTGTGAAAATACAGCAAAGTACAGGAAAGGTAAAGGAGAATACAGAAAAAGTGGAAAGAATAAAAACTGAGGGATGAAATAAGCATGAAGGCAATTTAAAAGCTGAGAGTGTATCTTCAAACTGGAGTTTATTAGTTAACTATGGGAGTACGCCCATCTGGTGTCCTAGGAGAGGGGTATACAGGGTCTATAAGTTGAATGGGCGGAGAATGAAGCGGTCTCTGCAGTTCTGGACATTGGTGGATAAGTATCCTGTGACTCCTGTCTTCTCTCCGCTTCAATTTTTCATTGTATTTCTCATCCTGTGGCTTTCTCCCTTTGTCTAGTTCTTTCCCTTTCTTTATTCTATACCTTTCCTGCCTTATACTGTTTTTTCCTCCCTGTTTATTTCCACAGAACCATACTTTCTAAACCCCCTTTCAATTCAGCCTCCCCTTCCTTAGAGTTTCCACATTAGATTGCACTTTTCCTCTTGAGTTCAGCATGTTGGGTTGCAGGAGGCACAGAGCTAAGTGTACTATTATGGCTATTATAGTTATGATAGCTATTGTATTCCAAGAGGGTTTTGCCTGCAGCTAATCTTGATAGCACCTATTCTAGTCTTCATCATTTTCCTCTGTACTTTTTCACTTCCCCCTGCCAGCCATTCGATGGTATGTGGGTCAGTGGTAATTTTGAGGCTAATTCACATTTTATGTGATATCAATCTTTGCATTTATCATGTAGCAAGAATCCCCCCCCAGCTCTACATTAGCCACTTAGGGTCATGCAGGTGCTGAGATGGGCCCCGCTGTGCCCAAGAACATGGAGAAGATGTGCCCCGTGGTGCAGCTGCCCGTGAAGAGGGCGAAGATGGGTCCGGATGCCGCTGCTGTGCCCGTGAAGAAAGAAGGAAAAGTTTACTCGCCGTTCCTGCGTTCCAGTGCCGGTGACTACCTCACTTCTTCTTTCTTCCCCGCAGGTCCGGGCAGCAATGGGCAGGTGAGCATGCAGGGCTCACCTTCGTCCGTTTAAATTATTGGCGGCGCAGCGAGCCAATCAACGCTCGTGGTGGCGCCGAGCGATGACTTCGCACCGGTGGTTATTTAAGCCGCTGGCCAGAAGTACGCCGGCGGAGAGAAGAGAGGGTGTCGTGGGACGTCCGTAGAGAAGAAGACAGCGGAAGCCGGCAGAAGTGGTAGGGTGCCCTTGTGAGGGCAAGGAGCTACCCTGCCACTGAAAGAAAGCATCAGAGTCGTCGGCGGGGAGCCCTTGTAAGAGCTAAGAGCGTCCCCGCCCAAAGAGCCGCCGGAAGCCCCACACCAAAAAGGAGAAAAGGCGCCGCCGACTGGAGGGTCTGGAAGACCCGTAAAAGAAGATGGCAGGACCAAGTATCCTGCGCACAGCATGTAAGTATACCCTGCGTAGGTAGGTCGGGCATAAGGCCCATGGGCACTGTCGGGCAATAGGCCTGTGGCTACAGTTAGGGGCACAAAGCCCAGGGTTAATTTGGACACAAGGCCTATATAGGTAGTTAGGGGGCTTTAAGCCCATTTACAGTAAAGGGCGCAAGGCCCTAGTTAGTGGGCTAGAGCCCATAGGTAGGCTACCAGGCCTAGTTAGTGGGCTAGAGCCCATAGTCTGATAGGGCACAAGGCCCTAGTTAGTGGGTTCAGAGCCCAAGCTAGAGGGAGTATAAGGCCCTAGATAGTAAGAGCATAAGGCCCTAGTGACAGGGGGCCCATAGTCAGGGCACAAGGCCCTGTAGGTAAGGCCACAAGGCCCTTAGTAGCTGGGCAGAGAGCCCATGGTGTAGGGTAGATTGTTATTTTATTCTCCTCCACTACACATTGTCCCCATTGCTTTGCCCCTGCTCTTCCCCACTTTGCATCGTTCATATTGTTTTGATACTGCCCTTCTGTTTCACTCCGCTCCTCAATCCTCTACTCTCCCAAGTACTGTCTTTCTTTGCTCCGTCAGTCCCTACTTGACCTAGCTCAATTTTTCTCCACCAGCCTGTGCTGGCCATTTGACCTAGCTCAATTTTTCTCCTCCAGCCTATGCTGCCTCATCTCTCTCACTCCTGTCCCCCATCTCTCACTATACCACCCCACTCCTTTCCCATACCCATTCTCTCCCTGGGTCACCTCCACTAGTCCCTCTCGCACAATCCCATATCCCTCCCTCGCTCCTTCAACCTCTCCCCCAGCCCCCTTCACCGGTCCGACTCACATCCCCCCTCACTTCAGCAACCACGACAATCTTATCCACATCTCCCCTCATCCTTCCCTCCCATTCTCCTGTGCCCTCTGGAACTCAAGGTCCATCCATAACAAACTGACCTCCATCCATGTCCTCTTCATCTCCAACTCTCTTAACCTTCTCACCATCACTGAAACCTGGCTTACTCCCTCTGACACCACCTCACCCATCGCCCTCTCCTATGGTGGCCTCTCCTTTACCCACTCCACCAAACCGGAGGAACGCCCAGAAGGTGGAGTGGGACTTCTCCTATCCCCCTGCTGTACTTTTTGGGTCATTCCCACTGTACCTTCCCTCTCTTTCTCCTCCTTTGAAGTTCACTCCATTTGTCTTTTCTCCCCCATCCATATCCGGGTCTCTGTCATCTACCGCCCCTCTGGCCCTACCTCCCTTTTCCTGGATAACTTCGCCACCTGGCTCCCCCACTACCTTTCCTCTGACCTTCCCTCCGTCATACTCGGCGACTTCAAAATCCCCATTGACAACTGCTCAGACCCTGCCACTATCAGACTTCTCTCCCTCTCCTCCTTCTTAGGTCTCACCCTGTAGACCTCCTCCCCCACCCACCGTCTTGGTCACTCCCTCGACCTTGTCTTCTCGCATCTCTGCGATCTCTCCGAGTTCTCCATCTCTCCCTTCCCACTCTCTGACCACCATCTCCTCCCTTTCACTCTGTCCTCCTCCCCTGCTTCTCCCCCGCCTAAAGCCACCCTCACCAGACACAACCTTGAAGCAATCGACCCCATCTCCTTATCCTCCTCTCTTGATTCTCTCCTCTCTCCCCTTCCCTCCCTGGCCTGCCCTGACCAGGCATCCTGTCTCTACAACCACTCCCTCACTACTGCCCTTGACGCTGTCGCCCCTGCCTCTCCCATCCGCCAACGCTGTCTCATCCCCCAACCATGGCACTCCAAACTCACCCACTTCCTCAAAAAGTGCTCTTGCACTGCAGAATATCTCTGGAGGAAATCTCGCTCCCTGGCTGACTTCCTCCACTTTAAATTTATCCTCTAGTCATTCTGCTCTGCCCTCTCCCTTGCTAAACAAACCTTCTTTAAATCCCTCATTTCCTCTCAGTTCTCTAATCCCCGTCGTCTTTTCGCCACCTTTAACTCCCTCCCTTCTCCCCCCTTACCCCCTCCGGTCCCTCTTTCCCTCTCAGCTGGTGACTTCACCACTTATTTCTCTTCCAAATTTGAAGTCATCAGACTTAACATCTCCTCCTCCAACCCCTCTCCCGCTGCCATTACTGCTTCACCCCCCTCGAGATCCCATCCCCTCTAACCTCCTTCGCTCTCTCTCTCCCACTGCCTGCTCCTACCTGGCACACCTCTTCAACCTATCACTCTCCTCTGGTGTTGTACCCTCCTCATTCAAACTCGCTCTTATCTCTCCTATCCTCAAAAAACCCAATCTCGACCCCACCTCCGTCGCCAATTATCGCCCTATCTCTCTTCTCCCCTACGCCTACAAACTTCTTGAGCAGTTAGTCTGCTGTCGTCTCACCAAATACCTCTCTGATAATTCCCTCCTCGACCCTCTCCAATCTGGTTACCGCCCCCTCCACTCCACTGAAACTGCCCTGGCCAAAGTCACCAATGACCTCCTATCAGCCAAATCCAGGGGTCACTTCTCATTACTTATCCTCCTTGACCTCTCCGCTACCTTTGACACCGTTTACCACCCCCTCCTTCTGCAAACTCTTCTCTCTCTCTGCCTCTCTGGTTCTGTCCATGCCTTTTTATGCTCTTACCTCGCAAACTGCACCTTCTCTGTCTCCACGTCCGGCTCTTCCTCCACCCCCTCCCGCCTCCAAGTAGGAGTCCCCAGGGCTCCGTCCTCGGCCCCCTTCTCTTTTCGATTTACAATTCCTCCCTTGGTGCGCTCATCTCCTCCTTTGGTCTTCAGTATCACCTTTATGCTGACGACATTCAACTCTACATCTCCTCTCCTGATCTCTCGTCCATACTTCTCTCTCGCGTATCTGACTGCCTCTCTGCCATCTCCTCCTGGATGTCTTCACGCTTTCTCAAAATTAACATCTCTAAAACTGAACTCATTGTCTTTTCTCCCTCCAGACCAGGCGCAGGCTTGGAGAGAGATGCGGCCGTGTCATTGATGATGCGGCTGCATCCCCTGTCATGTGATG
Source organism: Mixophyes fleayi (assembly GCF_038048845.1). Taxonomy (NCBI): domain Eukaryota; kingdom Metazoa; phylum Chordata; class Amphibia; order Anura; family Limnodynastidae; genus Mixophyes; species Mixophyes fleayi. The sequence continues at coordinate 94,402,165 of NC_134409.1, forward strand.
CGGTCGCCTGTGCGCTGACGGTGAAAGTGCTGTATTTTGCCTCCGGGGGGGGCGGCCGGCCGGACTACCCCCCTGGCCCGAGTAGCAGTCTGACCGAGCGGGCCAGCCTGCCCCTGCTCCAGACTCCCCTCCCACCACAACCTCTCTATCGTTGTTAACAACACAACCATCTCATCTGTCACCCAACTCCGTTGCCTGGGTGTCACCCTTGAATCCACTCTCTCTTTTGCCCCCCACGTCCAATCCCTTGCTCAAACCTGTCGCTTCCAACTGCGCAACATCGCCCGCATCCGACTCTTCCTCTCACAAAACGCCACCAAAACCATAATCCACGCACTCATCATCTCCCGCGTTGACTACTGCAACCTCCTCCTCACTGGCCTCCCCATCTCCCATCTCGCCCCCCTCAGATTTGTACTTAATGCAGCTGCTAGACTCATCTTTCTCTCACGCCACTCCTCCTCTGCCTCCCCTCTCTACCAGGCCTCACACTGGCTCCCTTTCCCCTAAAGAATCCTCTTTAAACTCCTTACTACCACTTACTAAGCTCTCTCCCAGTCTACTGACCCCTACATCTCTAACCTCCTTACCATTCACACTCCTGCCCGCTCCCTGTGCTCGGCAAATGACCGTCACCTCTCCTCCACTCTTATGCCCTCTTCCCACTCCAGAGTCCAAGACTTCTCTCGAGCTGCTACCCTTGACTGGAATGACCTCCCTCGCTCCATCCGTCTCGCTCCCAATTTGTGCTCCTTCAAACGGGCACTCAAAACTCACCTGTTTCTGAAAGCCTACCAATCATCCACTTAACCACCTCATCCACTCTGGTGGTTCTCCCCCCCCTCTCCCCTGGTCCCTTTTTCTCCCTTGTATCACTGCCTCCCTTCGTGCTTGTTTTGTCCACCCTCCTTTAGGATGTAAGCTCGCATGAGCAGGGCCCCTCTCCCCTCCTGTCTCCATACCGACTCTTCTGCTCTGCCCTCACTCCCTATGTCTGCCCGGAGTTTCTGAAGCATTGGTAATTAGTGTTTATTGTTCTGTAATGTTTTACCCTGTATGGTCTACTGTTTGTACTATGTAAGGTGCTGGGGAAACCCTGTGTCGCCCAACAAATAAATGATAATAAATAATAATAATAATAGAGTACAAGGGTAAAGAGGGCACCAGCCCTGTAGGTAGCGGGCATGAGAGCCCTGATCTAGAGTAAGGTGCAGTCCCAGTGTTATGTGAGTAAGCTAGGGGATCGTCCTAGGCAACAGTCGAGCAGAAGGCTCCTGTTAGTGCTTTACTAAACCATCTGGTTAGATAACAGAGGTGTGTATTTCGTGGTCAACCTTCCAGATATAGCAGCAAGTCTTATTCTGCCTTATTCTGCCTGCACACACACAATTAAAGAAGAACACACAGTAGTCTGCCCGTCCCGTAGGTCCCTGGGGTTACGCTGGTTTCCACAGGCAGTGATTGGTTACCTCACTGGAAGTGCAGCCCAGCCCATTTAAGTTCCAGGGGGCGTCCCATGGTTCCATTTGGGTGTTCCAGTCTAAGTTCTGGCAGGGCCCCTGGCGGTTCTGGACTGGGGCAGTGTTCTGCTTGGGTGAAGGCGGCCATTTCAAGTTCTGGTATTGATGACTGGAGGTTCCGTGCGGGAGCTGCCACTCTGGTGGTGCGCTGCTCCAGTGAGCCTCAATCGTGCAGGTAGCGACTGGTCCTTGGGATTCCGTGAGTGACCCCATAGTGAGAAGATAGTCTTCTCGGTACGACCAGGGTGAGGGTTTTAGGATCAGCCATTCGGAGTAGAACGTGAACACTGGCTGGTGTTCCCCATAGGTAGAGGGAGGAGGCTTAGGGAGTACACTACACCCAATTTATAGTAAAGTTGCGTTCCTGACCATTAGTTAGTTTGTTTTAGGGTCGGGCCACCTGTTTTTAGAAAGTGTCAGTTGTGTGGGTTGTACATACTAGCCTCACTTGTAGAGTAGAGGCAGGCTGTGTTGTGTCTGTCTTCCACAGGTGACGGAGAGAAGCAGGAGAGCAGGGACTGGAAGTTGGAGTGCCCGATGAGTATAATGATCTATTCCTACTTCTGGTTAGGCCCTCACAGAGAGGTGGGTGTAGTATTTGTAGCAGGACTGTACCTGGTCCCAAGTACTCTCGCGCCCTTGGCAAGAACAAATCAAGGTGGCGGCAAGCAAGATTGACTTGGCTGTCTCTGTTCATTGCCGTTTTCAGTACTGTAGACTGGCAACAACAATAGAACCACTTCTGTTTCTGTGTGAGCTATAACTCAGTAGAACGTCACTGGAGACTTTTAAGAAAACTGCTACCCATCCTCTTTCTGTTTTAGATATAACGCCACCCAACTGCACTAGAGACTGCCAAGTACCATGCTATTGCACCTTCTATGTCTCTCTGTGAAATGGTGCCAGATTACTTGGAGGGTGGTACTTATAGAATTGAAAACTCGAGAGATCTGATGATGCAACAATGATGTTTTGCCTCACATTTACTTTTGAGGGCGAGTGAAAGTACCGAGCCGGCTCAGTACTCGGATCAACGAAGTCTGGGTGGGCTCGGTTCTCGGAGAACTAAGCCCGAGCATCTCTAGTCACAACGCCCAATTGCACAAACCAGGTTTTTACACACGAGACTCCTCCCACAGCCTTCGCTTGACGGACAGGCGGCACAACTATGGAGCAACATGCACACAAAACAAGAGAGGATACAAAAACAGATTGGTCAATTGGCAAGCCAAATCAGAGGACAGGAGAGGTACATGAAGTCAATAAACAGGCCAGGAGTTTAAGGGCAGGCAGAGATCCAACAGCAAGTTCCAGTAAACAACGCCAAGGTCAAATCTAGATATTCAAATCTCATGACAAAATTTCCAGAACTAGGCTTGGCAAACCTAACATCAGCGATGCAATAATGGCAATGAGTGTATTTATATAGGTCCTGGCCAATTAGCTGCTGTGTAGAAATCATATGAGAAGGAAGTCTGACTGATCAGCTGCTTGGTAGAAAGCATGTGAGCAGAGATTGATCACTGCTCAGCTGTAAAGTAATGAGCAGTGAGGAGTCTAGCAAGAGCTGGTAATTAGCTGCAACGTGGAACCATTGTTATCAGCTCAGGAACAAGGTGAGTGAAGTTGCTCAGGAACAGACACACAACAACTCTAATATTCAGGAAATCAGGAATGGATTTCAGAGATGGAGTAGAAAACAAAACACAGAGCTGCAAAAACATAACACTTATGTTAAGATTTTCTAAAAAAATTTTCATATATATATATATAAAGAAAATTAATGCTTCCTGAATAGAAGTCATATAATAGGTCACATTGTCAAGGTGATGCTGTGTAACTTTTGTTAAAAAGGCTTTATACAAAATGAAATACAATAACACTAAAAATACAAGCTAAATCAATTAGATATGTCCTTGTGACAGGATGGACCTCTATGCAACACTTTCATGTTGCTGAAGAACAGCTGGGCTTGCCTTTATACCAATTGCGCCGCTCTAAACACAGTAGGAGGGGCTCTGCCACCTCCACTAGGTTCTTTCCTCTGTGAATAGAACCGCTTCCTTCTGGGAAACTGTTGCTGCTACTGCACCCCCTTGCTGGGCACCTTGGCTGGTACCACTAACCTCTTTCCTTCAGATCAGGGTTGCTGTGGATGATTTCCCCCTGGCCTATTACACTGGCCAGAGCTGCAGGGTAGCGGGTAAACCGTTAGTATAACAGATTAGAGTGGTCTAATCTGTAGGTCACAGAAATTACAGCAGGTAAGTAGGTGTCAAAGCAGGATCTTGAAGCAGTGATGTTTTATTAGCTCAAGCAGTCCTAATAAGGACAGTTACACGCTAGTTTGAGGTACTAGTTCTCTTCCAGAAGTTATAGATGGAATGATACATAACATGGTCAAACAGGGAACTTTTTATACAGATTCTAAATCACATGTTGACAGGGGGTAACCCAGCCCCCTTCTGAGCTGACACCACAAAGTCTGAGATATTACATTGAATATTTACCATCAGGATGTAATAATTCTATGATCTTGTATGTAGTGCAATTTAATTTAGCAAAATTCACATCAAACTGTGATTTCCTAAATTACTTAATGGTCGCATTATTCATGTAGTTTGTCTGTCTAACAAGACAGGATAAAGGTAACAACCTCCTGCTGTGCATTCAGACTAAATTGGTCACTCATATTGAAAGGCCTAATTAACATGGGAGAATTCCTTTAGAAATGTTTGCAAAAAAACAAATTTCTACCAACATGGAATATCATTACATTTACAATATAAAAATACAATACAATATAAAAAATTAGCACGTGATATGATATGCAGCCGCACGCTACACACGTAATTGAAGTAAATATCTACAATAAGTTATTTCTACGTGATCCAAACACATTCCTCCTTTTATTTTGCTTTCATTGAAGCATTTCCATATTGAGAGTTTATATAATTAAAATCCACATGTTAAAAATATAGGAATAATGGATAAAATAATGAGAGATATATGTGTGAGCAATATTTAAATATATTCTATGGAAGCCTTATGAGCTAATTGTTCCGTGAATCATCTAAAAGAAAAAAATATTATATATACACCAGGGAAGATTCATAAAATGTATGTGGAGTAGGCTGAATGTGGGCAACCATAATCTAAATTAGATAGAATGAGATCATTAGGAATTTCCAAAAGGAACTACATAAGAACATAATCAAAACTGAACCCATGTGAATGTAATGGTTTTAAATAATTTATCTACTGCATCTCTTCTCAGGACAATGCTGAGCAACTATCATAATGCATCAAATTTTACATGGTTATTTCCTGAATATCTAGTTAAAGCTTTCTATTAAACACTGAAGGATACTTTAAAATGCTGTGTTACAGAGTGGCTCTCCAACCATTTTTTGATTATTCCTATGTGCTCTGCCTTACATATTTTCAAAGGGCAAGAGGTCCTGCCTATACTGTATACCAGTTCCCACATTGGCACTGTAACAGATAAATCAATTTTTTGCTATTACAAGTTATAAATTATTTAATGGGGTATTTTTCGACCATTAGATTTAGAGGAAAATTCTACAATTAAATTTTTACAATTATGCAAACTTATTCATGGGTCTTTGGCAGAATTTCTTAATTTGGGGAGACTGTGAACATGGGGCAAACCAAGTGTCCTAGTTCCGATATATTGATTACATAATTTTTATATGGTGGGGCAGTAAAGAATAACTTTACGAATGTTTGTGCATATTTGAGCAAATATTCCTCTTTAAACAAGAATTCACCTTACTTATTCTATTAGTACTACTACAGTATTTTTTAGATCCATTATATATATATGGAGAAAGGTAGGATTTGTACTAAAAAATTTATTAAACCTACTAATTGCAATTCCTATTTTCAGGCCAACAGGAGTCATTGCAACAATTGGCTTAATGGCATTCCAGAGAGTCACTTGAAAACAATAAAAATGAACTGAATTAAACTGATAAAAAATGTATGTATGACCCAAGTAAATGAGATAAAATGACAATTCCTAAGAAAGTTATATCTATCAAAGATAGTAGTCAAAGTGTTACCAGAAGTGAAAGCCGTTTATAGAAGTATCTTTTTGACTTTCAAACAAAAGAAAAACAGAATACTTATCCTTCATTACAAAATTTAATTGACAATATAAAGAAATTGAAAAAAAAATCAAAAAGCTTCAACTTCATATCCCAACTTGAGCATATTCACTCCAAACAAGCCAACGTTCTTATATGGAAAAGCCCCCAAATTTAATTAATCAGTTCGCAAAAGTGTTCTGTTCAAAAAAGAAAACAAGTTTTCACTCGTGAAATTTATAGATTTTTTTCTACATAACTATAATGATAAAAAAAATACGCCATTAAACAATTTCAAAATTGCAATAGCAAAAATGTGATTTACCTGTTAGTATGCCACTGTAGGAAACAGTGTTTAGTTAGGGCCATTAAAATTACATTGGTAGAGCATATAAGAAACATCAAAAAAGATATGAGAACCACTCTTTATCATAGCATTTTAAAGAATCCCTCAGTGTTCAACAGATCTTTTACTATTAATTTTTAATCTTTAATTAACTAGGTAAAGAAATCATTGGAGGAATAATGACATCCACATGGACTCAATTTTGATTTTGAAATTAAGTGGTTCCTCCGGGGAATTCCTAATTGTTTCAAACCAAATTTAGATTGTGGGTGTCTACCCTTCAGTTTCTTCTACAACATTTCATGAACCTGCCTCATAGTATATATAGTATACTTCTGCTTTTTTTTTTCGATGGGTCATAAGGCGTTCACAGTGTGTGTATATTGTCGAAGTCAGCAAATTGGATAAAGTCATTTCAATTAAAATCGAGCAAACTTGGTTGTCTTTGTCTGAAAAGATGCGTATGGTATGCTACGGCATAAAAGGGCATGCTACGGCGTAAAAGGGCGTACGCAGCTGCAACACATGGCAACAACAGTATTTAGTCTTTTACATACATTCGCACAAACACGCATACTTGTAAAATAGTACACATTAATGGTAGTTGCAACACATAGTCATTTATGTCGAAATATAGTAGTATTTAAGTGTAATATAAGTTATATGCATATCAGTAAAACATATGGTACAGGTTGAAGGAAGCATATCATGTGTGGTATCATAACAATCCCCTTAACATTTGTTACTGTTCTGTTCACTCTGCGAAGGAATCGCAGAGTGCATACGCAACTTATGAATGATAAGGAATTATGGACTATTAAGACTAAGGAATCTTGGCGGGAAGATCGGAGCCAACCCCCTGGAGAAATGACCCCCTCCTTTGGATTCTTTAGGTTGAACTAGCCAATGATGGACAACTCCTTGGACCTTCCTGAAACCTGGACCAATAGAAGCAAGCTATACCATCTGCATTGTGTTACTGTATTTCTGTGTGCATATAAGCAGCAGCTCCTCATCTAGTGTGCAGACATCTTGTCCCCAGACTCCAGGATTGAATGACTGCACACTGGATCCAGAGTGCACGCGATAAGTAACGGCTGTACTTATTATTACTTCGCTTGAATATATTCTGCTACTTTTTGCGAAATCTTTGTGCGTTTGAAACACAAATCGAGGTTCGAAAATCGTTATTGGTTAGCGACAATACGCACATAACAATTTATATATATATATATATATATATATATATATATATATATATATATTTATTGCCAGCACACATATTTCTCCTTTTTATATGTTACGCCTATATTTTTATCGTGTGAGTTTTATTAAATTACATATATGTTGGTTTGTTTCCATGGAATCCTATTTTAATTTTGCATCTTTATTACTCGCAGGCTCTAAACTTAAAAAGTACTACCATGAAAACTAAATAAAAGGAGCACATATCAATTTTATTTTTAATTGTATGTAATTGATGTTTATTGTTATTGTATTTCATTATTCATTCTGTCTTTTAATATAAGATACCCCACCTAACCTTGACAATGAGGTGTATCATATTACTTCTGTTCTGAGAGTATTCGTTTTGTTTATAGATATGGCATTTCCCTTAGAATATCTAAACACAAGTTTTTATCACACACAATGTATGTTACAATTAGTAATAGCGGTTCCAAATGGTCAGTGTTTTGTTTTTTGTTCTGTATTGTTTTTTGTTTGCCTTATGGTCAATTCAACAAAGTAGACTATGTATTCTCTCCATGTAACTAGCGAGACATAAGACAATATAACATGTTAAAACTTACATATAAAAACATAGAATTTGATGGCAGATAAGAACCGCTTGACCCATCCTGTTTGCCTATATTTTTATTAACCTATGGTAACCTCAAATCATATTTGGTCGTTTAATCTTTGCAATCTTATGTCTATCCAAAGCATGTTTAAATTGTTTCACTATATCAGCCTCTACCACCTCTGATGGGAGGCTATTCCACTTATCCACTACCCTTTCTGTGAGGTAGTGTCACAACTTGCATTCTGCTGCTCCTGTCTGCAGGGACTTTGTTGGATCATTTGTTTATATTATATCCTACCTGTAGTACCACTGTCCACCAAAGGGGTCACTGTGCTACTTGAACTATTTGTTTTGCTTGTAGTACCACTGCCCACCAAAGGGGCCACTGTGCTACTTGGACTATTTTTCCCTGACTCATTATTGCTGGGAGTTGTTTCACCTGCTTCTGGCCTATATAAACCTGACTGCTCCAAACAGTCTTTGCCAGATCATCAGGTCACTCTAGTTGAGCAGCAACTAGCCTTGTTCTTGTCAGCATTTCTAAGTGCTCTGATCCTGTTCTTCAAGTTACTTACCCTTGTCAGGATTGGGCTCTCCTTGTGTGACTTACTCTTGGTTGCTGTGCATCATTGCTCCAGGACCTGCTGGGCTTGCTCCCTGATACTTTCGTTGGAACTCTCATTTTATCGGGTCTTCACTGCTGCATTCAGCATCTCCCTTGTTTCATTAGACTTCACCGCTTCACGATGGCAACCCCAACTTCATCAGGAATCCGCTACGCCTGCTGCGCTGTACTACTATCCAAACGGATCAGCTAAGTCTTCATTAATTGCTGTTTTCACTGAACTGAAGTTGTATCAGTAACTCAATTGCTATCACCTGTGTTACCACTTAAATGGAAGAACCAAGTCTTCATTATTGCTGTTTTTATTGAACTGTGCTGTATCAGTGATTCATCTGCTGTTGCTCTGAGTTACCATCTAAACGGATCAGCTAATGCTTCATTATACTTGTTGCTATTGAACTGTGCTGTACCAGTAATTCATCTGCGGTTGCTCTGAGTTACCACCTAAACGGATTGGCTAATGCTTCATCATTGTTTCTATTCAACTGTGCTATATTAGTAATCAATCTACGAGTACTTTGAGTTGTTATCTTGATTTCTTAATAAACCACTTCATTCAATTATCCTTTTCCGTGGTCTTATCTTGGAAATCCTGACAGGTAGTTTTCCCCTCAAATTTTAAATTTCCTTTGAATCTACTTCCCTCCAGTTACAATGCATGTTCTCATGTTCTAATATTTCTCTTCCTTTGAAGAATGTTTCCCTCCTGTACCTTTTTTAAATCCTTCATATATTTGAAAGTTTCTATCATGCCCCCCTTTCCCTTCTCTGCTCCAAATTATACATATTAAAATCCTTTAGTCTTTCCGGGTAAGTTTTGTGCTATAGGCCATGCTCAATTTTAGTTGCCCTTCTTTGTACAGTTTCTAATGTATTTATATCCTTCCAGAGATAAGGCCTCCAGAATTGAACACAGTATTCTAGATGAGGCCGTACCAATGACCTATACAGTGTCATTATTACTTCTTTCTCTCTGCTACTGATTCCTCTCCCTATGCAACCAAGCATCCTTTTCTCCTCAATAGTTTCCATTATATTGGCATTAATACTATATTTAGCCTTTGGGATTTTGAGACACAAGTGCAGGATGTTGCATTTTTTGTCATTAAATTATAGTTGCCACTCTTGACCATTCCTCTAGTCTCCCTAGATCATCAGTCATTTGTTTTACCGATCCTGGTGTGTCTACCCTGTGGCGTATCGTTGTGTCATCTGCAAAATGGCATACTTTCCCTTTTATACCATTTGCAATATCAGCAATACAGATATTAAAAAGCACTGGTCCAGGTACAGATCCTTGGGGTACTTCACTGGTAATCTTTCCCTCCTGTGAATACACTCCATTTACTATAACGCTCTGTTTTCTATCCTGCAACCAAGATCTTATTCATTAAGCCATCCAAGAATTCAATGCCAAGCTTTCAAGTTTACTTAACAGCTTGCAATGTGGGACAATGTCAAAAGCCTTACTGAAATCCAGAAAAGCTACATCTGCAGCACCCCTTGATCTATTACTTTAGTCTCCCAGTCAAAAAAGTCAATAAGATTTTCTTGACATAATCCCACTTCCCCAGTAAATCCATGCTGTTTGGGATCCTGTAAGTTACTTTAGATTGCATCCTCCCTAGAGCGGGTGTGATAGGGTTTTCCGGCGCAGACAAACCCGACACAGTAGAGAGTGACGAAAAGATAATGATGACAAGACTGGTCATATAGAAATTACGACTTACCAAGTTAATGACAAGTGGAGTTTGCAGCAGCTTCAATTTCCTGACACTGTAAAAACGGGCCTTGCAAAAGCTGGGCGCTACCAAATCACGTAATTTGTAATGGTATAATGCAAGCTGTGGTTTTAAAGTGGCAATGGGTGGATCCACAGCATGTAAAATGTAATCCAGACTGTGGGTCCAGTTATTGCCGCTTTAAAACCGCAAATATCACTTGTCATTAAGTTGGTAAATTTCTACATGACCGGTTTTGTTGTCATCGTTATCTTTTCCTCGCTCTCTACTGTGTCTGGTTTGTCTGTGCCAGAAAACCAACTACCACCGCCTAGAGCAGGGCCCTCTTTCCTCGTGTCTTCCTACTCTTGTTTCCCTTTTCCCTTAGCCCTACGCCTCTTCTCTCCTTTTCATCACTTGACTTCTGGCCCCATCCCTCCTCCCCTCATTCTCCTGTGCCTCCACTTCTCCATCTCTGCCCTGATCCTGTAAGTGTTCCCAACTTTCTCCTTCCCTTCCTATCTGTACACTGGAATTCACTTTTAACTCCTTTCCCTGTGCACTTCTCTCTGCTATATTGGTACTTGTTTACACATATTACATTTTGTCTTTATTTATTGCACTTTGTTTTTGTGCTACCTTGAATGCCATTTATTGTTACACTGTACTGTTATCCCAAGCTCTCTATATACGGCGCTGCAGACCCTTTGTGGCGGCTCATAAATAAAAGATCATAATAATAATACTGGATTCAGATACTCTAGAACTCTTTCTTTTAAGAGTGTTTCCATCAATTTCCCTACTACTAATTCTTCCTTGCTTCCACTTTTGTGCTTCCACTTTTGCTCTTTTCCAGTGCTCTGGAATTACTCCTATAGCTAGTGACTGCTTGAATAATTCTGTTACTGGTGTTGCCAACACCCCTTTAACCGCTTACAAATATTTGTGTGGCTTTCTGTTGCTATGGTGATATGGCATTTATTATGATAAAATGTATATCTAAAACCGTTCAGTGGGAAAAAAAAATTAACACCTTTCCTTTTAATCTAAGAATTTGTCCTTTTAAGAGTTTTGTTTCCTAATATAACAAAACAAAAGTATGCATATTCTCGGTTTTAAATTTACAAGAGGAAATGGTTGTCCCACAAATAGAGATAGCCCAATGTATGGGACAAGAAAGAGAGGAGAACCCAAACAGAACACGTTCAGTCATTGCAACATTTTTGGACTTTAGAGTAAAAGAAATAATTGTTACAGTATATGGACAAACCAAACAACTGCAAATTAGCAGCAATACAAATTTAATCTTTCAGGATTATTCTTTTACTGTCACACAAAAAAGAAAATATTTTCATTCTAATTGTAAATATCTGGCAAGCACTTTGCATTATTGTACCCTGCCACAAAATGGGTAGTAGAAAATGGATTTTTTTTGAGAATCCTGAAGCCACTCGCCACCATTTTTAAACAGTAACAATAACCAGGGTCAACTCCTGGCATTAGATCACCCATGCCAACCTAAAACAAATAATTACACCTACAGATATAATTTGTTGAGGAGAAGAGGTAAGTGGATACTATGATAAATGTTTGAAATATGCTGTCTCTAAATGTGTAAAACAACAAATAGTTTGTTACAACAGTTTGCTTCCTATCTTTGGGGGTGTTTATTAGTATATTAATAGGTATACCTGGAATAAAAAACAGGGCTTACCTGAAGTTAAGCATGTCTCTTTGACTTTTTTACTTCATTAGTGCTTTTTTAATTCTAGTTCGGGACCCACCGTGAAATAAACACAACAAGATCTTTGCTCGATTGTTGAGATGAGAGGAACTTTACCCATTGGACATTCGAATAATCTTATGACCATCTGCCTGAAGGAGTAGGTTAACCATGCAACCTATTAGTGACAATTAAAAACTGCTTCCCCCACGCTCATTCTCTTATTATAAACTATTGGTATGTGGAAGGTTTAAATAACCCAACTAAAAAAAAAAGAGTAACATCATACATCAGAAGATCCAACACTGACATAGAGTTTCTATAAGAGACACACTGGATGGATGAAGATGGCTCCACTCTTTAAGCTCTTTAAGCTAAATAGATATGGGATTGTTTATAAGCATATTACCAAAAGAATTCAGAGGTGTTGAGATCATCTACAATACACCATTTAAAACTCTCTCTGACGAAAATGAATGCTACATAATTCTAGACATTCTGACAGCTTGCTCACTTGGAGCAGTTTGCATCTGTGAAGGCTGACATACTTTGCAGAATTGCCAAGTTTCATCTTGGCTTCTCCAGCTGTTTTTCCAGTAGTTTGATTAGTGGTATGACTTGAACACACTTCATTTGTTACAATTTAAAATGGTTTCATTCATAAAACAATAAGGAATCTTCACTGTGCTGGGTAAAACTACATGTCTTCCCTCACTCACTCTATTTCACAGCTTGATGTGCAGAGAGCTTGTTGCTTGTTGCTGTTCCTCTAGTTGCTGAAACATATAAAATGCAGAATTCCACCTTGCTACTCCTTCTTGCTTCAGGTGGTGGCATGGCAGATGATATTTTTTATTTTGCAGCCGCTGCAATGTTCTACACGCTGTCGCTGATTGTCAAAAATGCCCTGAAATGTTATGGGCCACAAACAGCATTTACTGTACCGGGGTTAAAAAATGAGGGGGAGCACAGAGGGGTTAAAAAACGGAAAAGCAGCATGTTAGAGGGGTGAAAAAATGAGGGGGGCATAGAGGGGTTAAAAAAAGGGGAAGCAGCATGTCAGAGGGGTTAAAAAACAGGGGGGGCAGCATGACAGAGGGGTTAAAAAATGGGGGGGAGCACAGAGGGGGTTAAAAAACGGGAAAACAGCATGTTAGAGGGGTTAAAAACGGGGGGGGGGGCAGCATGACAGAGGGGTTAAAAAATGAGGGGGTCACAGAGGGGTTAAAGACAGGGAGGCAGCATGACAGAGGGGTTAAAAAATGAGGGGGGCCACAGAGGGGTTAAAAAACGGGGCAGCATGGCACAGTGGGGTTAATAAACAGGGGTCAGCATGTCACAGTGGGGTTAAAAAATGGTGGACAGCATGGCACAGTGGGGTTAAAAAGGGGGAGGCATGGCACAGTGGGATTGAAAAAGGGGGGAGCAGCATAGTATAGTGTGATGAAGGGGAGCCAGATGAAGGGGGCAAAAGCAGCATGGAGGGCGCAGTGTGATCATAAGGCATGGCGATGATGAAGGGGCACATTATTGTAATATTGGAGCTGGAGGAAGGCCTAATTATTAATCGTGGATGGTATTTGTGAGGATACCACCCTTAGCTGGGATGGAAGTTACCCTCTGTGGGATTCAACTCACTCGGGTAGACCAGGATATATCCAAAATAAGACTTTATTACGACAGCACAACACCACAAGACATTCACAAGTTACAGGGTAAATGGTAGCATGTATCCTCCAGCAATATTACCACTACCGTTTAGCAAAACAGTTATGGTGTCTCCTAGCCTGGGTTACTAGCTCACACCAACCCTGTCCTGGTAGGGTTCCCTCCAGCGGCCTCACAGTGCCTCGCCCAGAGTCCTTTTCACTGATGTCTTCATCACCAGGATCCTCCAAACTAGCCTCGCCCCCCTGGCATTCTCCTCCCCTATATTATTTTCTCTGTACCCAGGAAGTAGGGTCAAATGTCTCAAAACTCCCCTTTACAGAAGGGGCCTCCCAGTCAACAATTTAGCTGCTAGACATACTGTCCCTGTTACCTTGATTAGACAATAGAATGGCTTGACTCAATTAGCTGTTTTGGCTGGATACACTACACATGGGGTTACAATAGTACATCAAGGAATGACACTGCACGCTTACATGGAACAATAAGACTTTTGACACATTATATCAGCAGGGTTACACAAAATAAGTCTGTGATACCTTTTGATACAATTACATTTATATTGACACATATTGATACATTTCCCCATGCTATTTCAACCAATATATTACTGTGGAGGCACATTACATATGAGTAGAAGTTCTAACCTCTTTACCTCTCAGGTTATCTGTTGACCTAGCTAATTAACATGGGCTGCCAGCTAGTTAACTCAGACATTGTTCTGATTACAAACCTCATCTCAGCTGCACCCTATACAATACACATTTGAGACAAATGGTAATTACATTAGCTAGCACAAGCAAAATGACTGCTGTTGTTCTGATATTTTCACACAGTATGGCAATATTGTTTTTATTTATACTACATACAATATCACAGGTAATAGTATGGGCAAAATGTATCCAATAACATGAAATAATAATACACATTCACCAATGCTCTGGTGTATATACTTAGACTGGGCCAAGGATTAAAAAGTACAATAAACCGTGAGAAACGGGTGATGATTACATAGTTCTCAGTCCCCGTTTCCTCACAGTATTGATTTAACGCCAGAGTTGTTTGGAATTCTCTAAATATAGCTCTTTTTTTCCAAATAGGGCCCCCAGCATTCCAGGATCCAGACAAGCCGCAACTAGAGAAACATGCAGCAACAGGTGGTGAAAGTGAGAAGAACAGGTAGGAGAGAGCAGGACAGTATGTGAAATGTTGTTATTCTAGTAGGGACAATGTCAATTTTTGGTGAGTGTTGTGCCCAATGTAAGGTGTAGGCCAAGACTGAACTCTTTGTATACACACTGCATTTTTTCTATACTACATTTTGGTGCTAGATGTCCTAAAAGTCAGGAGTGCTTGGACATATGTGACGCTCGGGTGAATTGAGATCCTAGTGATTTTGATGTGTTAGCCACGCCCCAATGGTGCATTTGCCACACCCCCAAATGCAAGACCACACCTCTGAAACGGCGGCGCAATTTTTTTTACCATACTCAACTATGAGGGGGGCCCCGTGAATTTATTGTACCGGGGCCCTGAATTCCTCTTGGCAGCCCTGATCATATGTGGACTGCTTTGAATCCATTCTGAGCCCAAAGCACTGTAGTGCTAAATTATTTGGTAAGATACTGCAGACAGATAGTAATTTTGACAGCCAGAAATATTTATGCACAATTATGGGGGACACCCCAAAAGCACTGGGGAGTGCTAAAAATTAGTTGGTAAATACTGCTGACAGATAGTAATTTTGACAGCCAGAAATATTTATGCACAATTATGGGGGACACCCCAAAAGCACTGGGGAGTGCTAAAAATTAGTTGGTAAATACTGCTGACAGATAGTAATTTTGACAGCCAGAAATATTTATGCACAATTATGGGGGATACCCCAAAAGCACTGGGGAGTGCCAAATATTAAAAAGAAAAAAAACCTCTATCCTCCTCTCTTCTCTAGCGATTTTTGTTACAACAATTGGAATCAGAATATTGGATTCTCTGTCCCTGCTCTAATCAACCTGTGACTACACCCTGCTCTCTCCCTCTGTCAAATGGCGATGGATTGCTGTGGAGGCGTGTATTTATAATCTTGAAGTATCGCGATAACCGAGCCCAGAGATCCGACGACGTGACGATGACGTTCGGCCTCGATTTGGATTCGGAGCGGGCGGGAGAGTACCGAGCTACTCAGCTCGGTACTCGGATACCCAAAGTTCGGGTAGGTTCGGTTCTTGGGGAACCGAACCCGCCCATCTCATGAAAATACCCTCAAATTAAAGCTGAAAGTCTGCAGTTAAAGCACATCTTGTTAGATTCATTTCAAAGCCATTGTGGTGGTGTATAGAGCCCAAAATATGAGAATTGTGTCGATGTCCCAATATTTATGGACTTGACTGTGTATATACACACACACAGTGGTGGGATGCAAATAAATTAACAACCGGTTAATTTAACAGCTGCTAAGACAACATATATAATATTTTGAGGCAAAAACAGAGAAGAATTAAGCCTGCGCTCAGTATATCCCATATTATAAAATGAAATACAAACAATTCTCAGAAATCAATATTTTTAAACTACTTACTACCTAGTTTTTGCTCTAACGCTCCTCTCCTATGTCAATTCTTCTCTGGCCCCTGTCAACGATATTGAAAAAGCACCAAGTATTTACAGATGATCTTAAGGCACAATCTCGCTTTTTAATGAGCCAATTGAAATGCGCATTGCTCAAAACAGAACATGTTTTGGGTCTTTCAAAACCACCAAGCATTGTATTCTATACAATACAAACCACAGGTTAACCTCTCTGTCTGCCTGTGTTACCCACACACAATACAAATACGCTGGCCCCACACACATACACACATACACACAATACAAATACAATGCCTGCGCCCACACACACACACGATTATGTACATGACTATGTAATGATTTTTATGTTCTACATTAGATTGCAGATGTTCTACCTACAATGTTTATTTTTCTTCACTTTCTAATGGAAGAAATAAAGCATATAAAAATATAATCTAATAAAAATCTATCTCTATTTCTAGGCCCTATACCACTATGTACCTGACATTCCTGACATTACTGACCTGACAGTTATTAATAGAGCCACAGACTACACTGCACTTCTCTTGCCTGAGAGGTGACAGTGGTCTCTAGTCTGAACACTTGCTTAGTGGCGAAGCCGCAGAGGCAAATGCAGGGTTTCTACACGGGGGTTTCCACATTTTTCCATGGAAAAGCCTATGTAATAGTGGCACTTGTACTTCCAGAATACCCATTCTGTTATTCTCAGGAGAGCAAAAACAAACAAAAAAAAAGATAAGAAAGATTAAAAAAAAAGAAAGATGAAAAAAAAAATCCTTTATTGTTTTAATAAAGCATTTACATAGAATACATGTTTTAAAATATTTTTAACAAATTGAATCTTTTTTTTTAAACTTCAGATTTTTATTTTTCCACTTTAGTAAAACTGAATGCCCAAATGTGGATTTTCAGTTCCACTGTACAGGCGCACATATGCAAAGATTGGCTCAGTCAAATGGTATGTTAAACTGCAGTGATAAGCGATTTCACTTACTCACCTCACTCCAAACATGCTGTCTTCTCTGTGTGCGGGAATAAGGACAAGGGCTCTTGCCACACTCATGCTCTGTCACGTGATGCGGATGACTAATAAAAGGGCGCCTTCATTCTCACTGAGGGGGACACATACAAAATTGTAGAAAAAGGGACAATCACAACAGGAAAACAGACCTGTGGGAGATGATAGAGGCATAAACAGGGGTGGTGGGCCAAAGATACACATGAGACATACAATCATGGGAAAGAAGGAGGAAACAACATTGAGTGCTTGCGTTATTCTCAGGAATGGTGACATATTGAGTGACCCCATGCAATATGTCACCATTCCTACAGCAGAAGTGGCAATATGTGATACCATGCCACAGATCTTATTAGAAGATAAGCAACTGCTTTTGAAATAGGTTTTTCTGACTTCAGTTTTTAGCAAAAAGTCCTAACATTAACTGCATAAAAAAACAAATAAGAAATTGTAAGACACACAAACATGGGGTGGGGAAGAAGGAGTCAGGGGACACCAATTCAGTAAACAGGGAAGGAGTATAAGTGCTCAGTGGCAGCTCACCTGAGAAGTGGAAGAGGTGGTGGTGGGCCCGAGCTTCCTAACAAAATGCCAGAGCACTGACTTCTCGGTTGTAACAGGCAGCGCGTGGGCCATCGTGCAGAGAAAGTCCCGTTGCAGCCTGTCAGAAGGCAACGCCGTGCGCTGCACTAATAAGCTCACAGTCACCGGTGACAGTAGGAGGCGGGGTTATAGGGGCAGCTAACGTGCAGAGCAGGCAGTCAGCATTCGCATATATCGTCTGGCAGTTTCTGATAAGAAGTGAAGACTCATGCACAGGGTGGGTTGGAACTGGGAGTCTGCTCCTCGGATCGCCGTCTCTTGCAGTTGATACCTAGCGCCTCTGCCAGGTCTGCTCCTTGCTTGCTTTCCTAACCTCTACTTCCTGGTCTACCGCTGCAGAGCCGATTGTGTCTTATTTACGCAGCGGCTGACGAACAGTGACAGATTTCGAGTGCTGGGACAGCGGGTCCCCCCTGGGACCGCTAGGCCCTAGGCAGGTGCCTAGTGGTAAATACGGCCCTGCACAGAGGGGAAGGTAGCGGGAAGCTGGTGCGCCCCCTTTCGCTTGCGCCCTGGGCGATGGCACCGCCCGCACCACCCTAGTTACGGTTTCTGCTCTATTATTTTGGCGTCACAAAGGCTACAGATGCCTTGACAAATGTTGTCTAGTTTGAGATAAAAATATGTTTAAATAAAAGTGGTGCTTTTTTTGTCTTATGTCCTGGCATGATATTGCACTTATTAAGGGCATGAGGTGGTACAACTGGTGGCTGCCTTAGTTCAACACAACTGTCATCATCCTCTTCACTATCTATTTTCAGTACAACACATTAGTTTTCAGATCCACAGTTATCCTCCTCATACTCTTGCACATTTGAAAGTTTCAAAGTAGCATCCTCCATTTCTATGCGTAAATCATTATCATTAGTATTACTACTACTCATTTTCACATCTACAAATGATTGAGATATTTTGGAAAGAGGCTGTTCTTTAATTACAGTATCCGAATCTGAAATATCAGATTCACCTATAGCACTCATGGATACCCTTAGACACTAATCAGGATTCTGTGAGTGCCCATGTTGTTCTTCAGCCTCAGTGTTCTTTTCATGCACTGATGTGGCTGTTTTTTATGTGACAAATCTACACTGTGAGCAAGAAAGTGGTGAATGGCAAGTTAAGGAACATGCATGACCATGTCGGGCACTCTCTTTTGCAATGGGCATTCTAGTATGTGCACCCGCACTAGCAAGACCCCTACTAGCAAAAGTAGGCATGCACTGAGCCTTGGTTTGCTACTAGTGGTGGTGTATGGAATTTTAGCCAATTTCACCACAATCATTAGAAACTTTTCTCTAAATCCTACTTACATCAAGAACTGATGTTTTCTTTGACATTGACTAAAAGTGTTTGGATTTATAGAACACTTTTTTACACTTTGTTCCCGCATTTCCTTTTTTACTACTATAGGTCATAAAACTACTATTGCTGTTACTGTTACTGATATGCTCTTGATCTGTAGAGTGATCGATGGTTGCCACAAAGGGTAATGCTACTTAAACATGTTGGAGCTTCTTGTAGCTGCCAACTCACCAGGGAAAGGAGGGAATGTTACCGTACAATTCTTCAGACACTGCTCCACAATATAATTAAAATTTAGACAATTGGTTCCTAAAAATATATGGTTATATTTTTTCTTTTGGGGGGGGGGGGGTGTTGCCCTCTTAATAAAGATGTCACTTAAACTGACCCTCATAAGATTGCTTTCACTAGAAACACTTTAGATTTTAAAAGCAAGAAATGCATTTCTTTTTCAGGGGGTGCTGCTCACACTCAAACAACACCCTGTTTTTTGGCCGCTTACTAAAGATGCCACTGATATTGCCCCTCACAAGATTTCTTTCACTAGTAACTCTTTGTAATTTAAAGGCAAGAAATATTTTTTTTGGTTGGGGTGTGCTTATCACTATCAAACAACACCCTGTTTTTTGACCGCTTAATAAAGATATCACTGATTTTGCCAATAACAAACTTTCTGTCACAAGAAACACTTTAGAATTTAAAAGAAAAAAATATATTTGTTTTTAGAGGTGTGCTTATCCCCAACAGCACCATGTTTTAATCCACTAAAAACTAGTTCAGAATGATGTATATAGTACATATACATACTGTAATAACAACCAGTAGCCACCACTCTAAACTATTTATCATACTGACACCCAATTGATCAGCAAACTATTCTGGCTGACTGATCTCTACAGAAATAAGTTGCATTAAAATAATCACAGTTATTGTTGTTACGGCTGGTAGGCAGCACCATAAACTTGTAGAACAGATTGTAGAGGTATTCACATATACAAGCCGCCTTTCCCGTAGAGCTGGACACGCTCACAGGTACTTAGATGCCCCCAGGACTTTAGCTCAAAGTAGTACAACTTTATGATGTCACCACAGCACTGGCGAGGGCCAGATAGGAGGCAGAAAGGGAGTCCAAAAGTCAGGGCGAGGTCAGAGGGTAATAGCAGACAGTAGCGTAAGGTCCAGGCAAGGGTCGGAGGCTGGCAGCGGGCAACGTATCCAGAGAACAAACCAAGGTCAGGGGTCACAGGCAATCCAACGGGGTCCAGAAACAAGCCTGGGGTCATACACGGGAAATCAGGTATAGCAAAACAGCAGTGGAGCAGGAAACAGGAACAGGGAGCCTAGCTATACGGAGAGCTATAACTGGCCTCACTGCCTTAAATAGTGAGGGGAACCAATAGGAGCAGAGTGCCAGCGAGCCCCCTCCCTAATCCAAGGTCACAAGCCATGAAAAACATCATATTCAAATCTACACATTAGGACTTCATTAAGTAAATAACCATACAATATTATGTATGTGTTGGTACTGCAGAAAATACTAGGTTAAAAGGTACTTTCTTCTGCGCGCATGCGCCCAGCTGCAAGACAGCTGGCCAGGCACTGCGGCAGTGGAGGGCGGAAGTGACGCCACGGTCGTCATGGACATGGCCGGGACGTCTGAAGCAACCGGAAGTGAGCCATGCAACCTGTTGTGGAGCCACGGCTCGTAACAGTACCCCCCCTTGAGGAGGGGTCAAGGCACCCCAAGCTCCGGGTTTTCCAGGATACTTTTTGAAGAAGTCCTTAATGAGTTGGTTAACATGGAGATGTTTCCATTGCACCCAAGGCCGTTCCTCCGGGCCATAGCCCTTCCAGTGGACTAGAAAGTTAATTTGGCTTTGCACCTTTTTGGAGTCCAGGATTCTCTCAACGATGAACTCTTGGTGTCCTTTGACTGAGACGGGACGGGGCCTATGAAATTGATGTGGACTGAACTTATGTGAACATGTGACCGCTTTCAGCAAGGAACAATGAAATGTATTGGGGATCTTGAACAAAGGAGGAAGTTTTTAACCTAAAAGCCACAGGGTTAATTTGTCTGGTAATGGAAAAGGGTCCAATAAATCTAAGACCTAACTTCTTACAGGGTTGCTTGAGTTTAATGTTGAGGGTCGACAGCCACACCCTGTCCCCGACTTTGAAAGGACATAGTCCGTGGTGCATAACGCTTAGATTTGAATGAAGCCTGTTTGAGGGCAATATGAACTCCTCTCCATATCCGTAAAAGATGGGAAATAGAAGAACGGGACTTAGACTGATTCAGGACTTCCAGAGAGTTGGACGAGGATAGAATCCAAGGGTGCAGAAAAATGGTGACACCAGAGTGGAAGAATGGCACAAGTTGTTGTAGGCAAACTCTGTCCATGGAAGCAGAGCAGCCCAGTAATTATGGCATATGGTCAAATATAAACGGAGAAATTGTTCAAGAGATTGGTTGACCCTTTCTGTTTGTCCGTTGGACTGTGGATGATATCCTGAAGAAAAACAAATCTTGATTCCCAATTGGGTACAGAAGGCTCTTCAGAAGGTGACAATAAATTGGGAGCCACGGTCAGAAACAATGTCAACGGGAAGTCCATGGAGCCTGAACACATGTTGAATAAACAGGGATGCCAATGTCTTGGCACATGGTAACCCAGCAAGAGGGATGAAGTGGGCCATCTTACTAAATCTATCTACTATCATCCAGATGGTGTTGAAGCTGGATGAGCGAGGTAGTTCCACGATGAAGTTCATTGAAATGTGTGTCCAGGGTCTCACTGGAACAGACAGAGGCACAAGGGGACCAGCAGGAAGTTTGCGGGAGGACTTGTTCCTGGCACAAGATTCACAAGATAGGACAAATTCTTTGGTATCCGTGGACAACGAGGGCCACCAGACCAAACGAGACAGAAGTTCCACCGTCTTGGATACTCCAGGGTGACCCGAGGTCTTGTTATCATGGAATTCAGCGAGAACCGACCTCTTCAAATAGTAAGCTACAAATAGTTTACCCCTGGGGGTAGCCGGAGATGCCAAATGTTGGAGGTCGTGGAGAAGCGTGCCGAGATCCTCAGTCAGACCAAGAATTATTTTGGACGCAGGAATAATAGAGGTGGATTCTGCGAGGGGAGGATGCGAGGCGATAAAGCTGCGAGACAATGCATCCGCCTTAGTTTTCCTGGAGCCTGGCCGGAATGTAATAGTGAATTTAAAGCGGATTGAATATATTGCAAATTTTTATGGTCGGTGTATACCGTGATTACATGATTAGCTCCTTCTAGCCAGTGTTACCATTCTTCAAATGACCACTTGATCGCTAGCAACTCCCGATTACCCACATCGTAGTGGGCTTCTGCAGGCTTTATGGAGAAAAATGCACAGGTGTGCAATCTGTGACTATTGGGATCCTTCTGAGAGAGGATGGCACCAGCCCTGACGTCAGAGGCGTCTACTTCGATAATAAACGGTAGATCCGGATTGGGATGTCTGAGGACGGGTGCAGAGATAAAAGCATCTTTGAGAGCCTGAAAAGATGTCAAAGCAGTGAAAGACCAGTTAACAGTATCGGCCTCTTTTCGGGTAAGGACAGTAATGGGAGCTATTAACACTGAAAATGACTGGATGAAACGCCTGTAATAATTGATGAATCCTAAAAACCTCTGAATGGCCTTTAGATTGCTAGGCCGGACCCAATTAAGAATTGCCTGGACTTTACTGGGATCAATAGAAAAGCCACAAGGAGAGATGATGTATCCGAGGAACGTGACCTGGGTGACCTCAAACTCGCATTTCTCCAGTTTGGCGAAGAGATAGTGCTGGCGTAATTTGAGGAGGACCCTTTTTACAAGTATATGGTGCTGTTCCAGTGACATGGAATAGATCAATATGTCATCTAGATAGACCACAATGAACCTTCCTAAAAAGTCCCGTAAGACATCATTAATAAAATCTTGAAACACCCGTAGGAGCATTACATAGGCCAAAGGGCATGACCCGATACTCATAATGGCCCGAATGGGTGTTGAAGGCCCTCTTCCACTCATCCTCCTCTCTGATCCGGACCAAATTATATGCCCCTCTCAGGTCAATCTTGGAAAAAGCCGTGGCTTGTTTGACCTGATCGAAGAGAACAGAGATGAGAGGTAAAGGGTAGGTATTCTTCACTGTGATCCCATTCAGACCCCGATAGTCGATGCATAGTCGAAGGCTCCCATGCTTTTTGGCTACCCACTCCTACGGGTGATTTAGATGGTCGGATGAATCCTTTACGTAGGTTCTCCTCCTCATATTCATCCATAGCCTTGGTCTCAGGAATGGACAGAGCATATAACCTTCCCTTGGGAAGCTTGGCACCCCTAACAAAATCGATGGAGCAATCGTAGCTACGATGAGGGGGAAGAGAATCTGCTTCCTTCTTAGAGAACACGTCGTGGAACTCCTGGTAAGGTAAAGGAAGAGATTCAGGACAAGGCAGAACAACCCGAAGAGTAAGGATAAGGCAGGTTGATGAACAGGCCTTACTCCATCGTAGGATTTCTCCAGTACTCCAATCGATGTGAGTATTGTGCAGTTGAAGCCAAGGATGCCCTAAGATCAAAGCTACAGAGGAACAGGGAATCGGCAAGAACGAAAGAACTTCAGAATGGAGGGCTCTTACTGTAAGATGCAAAGGAGGAGTTTGGGAGGTGATCCTTCCATCAGTCAAAGGACTACCATCCAATCCGCAGACCGTAAGTTCAGAATCCAGGTTTACTGAGGGAATGCCAAGAGCTTTGGCAAAGTTGATATCGAGAAAATGACCAGCTGCACCACTATCGAGGAAAGCGGAGATAGAAACAGATTTATTTCCATACACGATCTGAGCAGGGATGAGGACTGAATTCTTGGAAGAGACCATTTGGAGACCTAGGCGTACCTCTTTCTTTACTCCTAGGCCTGGTCTTTTCCCGCCTTGTTGGGACAGGTACGCAGAAGGTGGCCCTTATTTCCACAGTACAGACATAGTCCCAGAGACCGCTGCCTGGATCTTTCCTCAGAGGACAGGCCATAAGCCCCTATCTGCATGGGTTCCGGCAAGTCCTGAGGAACCGGGTAGAAGGCTGGAGAGAAACAGGGTGATGAGGAGGCCTCTTTCTCAGATCTCCGTTCTTTGATCCTGCGGTCAATTATAATAACTAACTGCATTAAGGTCTCCAGGAACTGGCTCCATAATGCGGAGTCATTCCACTGGCTATCAACAGACCAACGTCTAAGCTAGGCACAATATTCCTCTGCAGTACGCCATCCTTGTCTTAGCGCTCCTAAGTGTGATTCGGCAGAGGCCACCCGGTCCAGATCATCATATAGGAGACCAAGGGCGTTGAAAAAGGCGTCCACGGACTACAGAGCGAGACTAGCAGGGGTAAGACTGAATGCCCAGGATTAAGGATCGCCCTGAAGTAAGCAGATGATTATACCAACCCTCTGTTGCTCCGAACCTGAGGAACGGGGACTGAGGCGGAAATATAGCTTGCAGCTTTCTTTAAAATTCCGGAACAGGGTCCTATCCCCGGAAAAACGATCCGGAAGGTTTAATTTGGGCTCAGGAGCTGGTGCCAGGATTGCTTGTGAGGCCTTGGCGGCTTCTTCTTGAGCAGATATTCTGTGCGAAAGGTCCTGAACCTCCTGTGAAATGGTCTGGATCTGTCCTGCTAGGACTTGGGCCGGACTGGGATCCATTAGAAGAAAATAGGAGCGTTTTTTGGGCCAGTTATAATGTTACGGCTGGTAGGGAGCACCATAAACTTCACCTATAGCAAGCCGCTTTTCCCGTAGAGCTGGACGCGCTCACAGGTACTTAGATGCCCCCAGGACTTGAGCTCAAAGTAGTACAAGTTTATGATGTCACCACAGCACTGGTGAGGGCCAGATAGGAGGCAGAAAGGGAGTCCAAAAGTCAGGCCGAGGTCAGAGGGTAATAGCAGACAGCAGTGTAAGGTCCAGGCAAGGGTGGGAGGCCGGCAGCGGGCAACATATCCAGAGAACGAACCAAGGTCAGGGGTCACAGGCAATCCAACGGGGTCCAGAAACAAGCCAAGGGTCAGACACGGGAAATCAGGTTTAGCGAAACAGCAGTGGAGCAGGAAACAGGAACCGGGAGCCTAGCTACATGGAGAGCTATAACTGGCAGTGAGGCTCTGGCCTCACTGCCTTAAATAGTGAGTGCCAGCGAGCCCCCTCCCTAATCCAAGGTCACAACCCATGAAAGACATCATATTCAAATCTACACATTAGGACTTCATTAAGTAAATAACCGTACAATATTATGTATGTGTTGATACTGCAGAAAACACTAGGTTAAAAGGCACTTTCTTCTGCGCCCGTCTGAAAGACAGCTGGCCGGGCGCTGCGGCAGTGGAGGCAGAGACCCGGTTGTTGCCCAGGCAACCGGGACGTGGAGGGCGGAAGTGACGTCCTGGTCACGAGCCGTGGCTCGTAACAATTGTATTGTTCTCTATGTAAATATAGATATGCAGGGCAGTTCCCCCCTCCCTATAGATATGCAGGGAAGTTCCCCCCCTCCCTATAGATATGCAGGGCAGTTCCCCCCCTCCCTATAGATATGCAGAACAGTTCCCCCCCCCTCCCTATAGATATGCAGGGTAGTCCCCCCCCTCCCTATAGATATGCAGGGCAGTTCCCCCCTATAGATATGCAGGGCAGTTCCCCCCCCTCCCTATAGATATGCAGGGCAGTTCCCCACCCTCCCTGAAGATATGCAGGGCAGTTCCCCCCTCCCTATAGATATGCAGGGCAGTTACTCCCCCTCCCTATAGATATGCAGGGCAGTTCCCCCCCTCCCTATAGATATGCAGGGCAGTTCCCCCCCTCCCTATAGATATGCAGGGCAGTTCCCCCCCTCCCTATAGATATGCAGGGCAGTTCCCCCCTCCCTATAGATATGCAGGGCAGTTCCCTCCCCTACCTATAGATATGCAGGGCAGTCCCCCCCTCCCTATAGATATGCAGGGCAGTTCCCCCCCCTCCCTATAGATATGCAGGGCAGTTCCCCCCCTCCCTATAGATATGCAGGGCAGTTCCCCCCCTCCCTATAGATATGCAGGGCAGTTCCCCCCCTCCCTATAGATATGCAGGGCAGTTCCCCCCCTCCCTATAGATATGCAGGGCAGTTCCCTCCCTATAGATATGCAGGGCAGTTCCCCCCCTATAGATATGCAGGGCAATTCCCCCCCCTCCCTATAGATATGCAGGGCAGTTCCCCCCCTCCCTATAGATATGCAGGGCAGTTCCCCCCTCCCTATAGATATGCAGGGCAGTTCCCCCCTCCTCCCTATAGATATGCAGGGCAGTTCCCCCCCTCCCTATAGATATGCAGGGCAGTCCCCCCTCCCTATAGATATTCAGGGCAGTTCCCCCCTCCCTATAAATATGCAGGGTAGTTCCCCCCCCTCTCTATAGATATGCAGGGCAGTTCCCCCCCCCTCCCTATAGATATGCAGGGCAGTTCCCCCCCCCCTCTCTATAGATATGCAGGGCAGTTCCCCCCCTCCCACCCTATAGATTTATATGACAGTCCTCCTCTCCCTCCCTATACATATGCATGACAGTCCCCCCTCTCCCTCACTATAGATATGCAGGGTAGTCTTCCCCCTCCCTATAGATATGCAGGGCAGTTCCCCCCCAACCTATAGATATGTAGGGGAGTTCCCCCCCCTCCCTATAGATATGCAGGGCAGTCCCCCCTCCCTATAGATATGCAGGGCAGTCCCCCCCTCCCTATAGATATGCAGGGCAGTTTTCCCCCCCTTCCTATAGATATGCAGGGCAGTTTCCCCCCCTCCCTATAGATAGGCAGGGCAGTTTCCCCCCCCTCCCTATAGATAGGCAGGCAAGTTCCCCCTCCTCCCTATAGATATGCAGGGGAGTTCCCCCCCTCCCTATAGATATGCAGGGCAGTTCCCCCCCTCCCTATAGATATGCAGGGCAGTCCCCCCCCTCCCTATAGATATGCAGGGCAGCCCCCCCCCTCCCTATAGATATGCAGGGCAGTTCCCCCCCTCCCTATAGATATGCAGGGCAAATTTCCCCCCTCCCTATAGATATGCAGGGCAGTTCCCCCCCTCCCACCCTATAGATTTATATGACAGTCCCCCTCTCCCTCCCTATACATATGCATGACGTTCCCCCCTTTCCCTCCCTATAGATATGCAGGGTAGTCTTCCCCCTCCCTATATATATGCAGGGCAGTTCCCCCCCCCCTCCCTATAGATATGCAGGGCAGTTCCCCCCCCTCCCTATAGATATGCATGGCAGTTTCCCCCCTCTCCCTATAGATATGCAGGGAAGTTCCCCCCCTCCCGATAGATATGCAGGGCAGTCCCCCCCCTCCCTATAGATATGCAGGGCAGTCCCCCCTCCCTATAGATATGCAGGGCAGTTCCCCCCCTCCCTATAGATATGCAGGGCAGTTCCCCCCTCCCTATAGATATGCAGGGCAGTTCCCTCCCTCCCACACTATAGATTTATATGACAGTCTTCCTCTCCCTCCCTATACATATGCATGACAGTCCCCCCTCTCCCTCCCTATAGATATGCAGGGTAGTCTTCCCCCTCCCTATAGATATGCAGGGCAGTTTCCCCCCCCCCACCCTATAGATATGTAGGGGAGTTCCCCCCCTCCCTATAGATATGCAGGGCAGTCCGCCCCCTCCCTATAGATATGCAGGGCACTTTCCCCCCCTCCCTATAGATATGCAGGGCAGTTTCCCCCTCTCCCTATAGATATGCAGGGCAGTTCCCCCCCCTCCCTATAGATAGGCAGGGCAGTTCCCCCCCTCCCTATAGATAGGCAGGCAAGTTCCCCCCCCCCTCCCTATAGATATGCAGGGCAGTTTCCCCCCCTCCCTATAGATATGCAGGGCAGTTCCCCCCCTCCTTGTAGATATGCAGGGCAGTTCCCCCCTCCCTATAGATATGCAGGGCAAATTCCCCCCCCATCCCTATAGATATGCAGGGCAAATGTCCCCCCCTCCCTATAGATATGCAGGGCAGTTCCCCCCCCTCCCTATAGATATGCAGGGCAGTTCCCCCCCTCCCTATAGATATGCAGGGCAGTTCCCCCTCCCTATAGATATGCAGGGCAGTTCCCCCCCTCCCTATAGATATGCAGGGCAGTTCCCCCCCCTCCCACCCTATAGATTTATATGACAGTCCCCCTCTCCCTCCCTATACATATGCATGACGTTCCCCCCTTTCCCTCCCTATAGATATGCAGGGTAGTCTTCACCCTCCCTATATATATGCAGGGCAGTTCCCCCCCTCCCTATAGATATGCAGGGCAGTTCCCCCCCTCCCTATAGATATGCAGGGCAGTTTACCCCCCCTCCCTATAGATATGCAGGGCAAATGTCCCCCCCTCCCTATAGATATGCAGGGCAAATGTCCCCCCCTCCCTATAGATATGCAGGGCAAATGTCCCCCCCTCCCTATAGATATGCAGGGCAAATGTCCCCCCCTCCCTATAGATATGCAGGGCAGTTCCCCCCCCTCCCTATAGATATGCAGGGCAGTTCCCCCCCCTCCCTATAGATATGCAGGGCAGTTCCCCCCCTCCCTATAGATATGCAGGGCAGTTCCCCCTCCTCCCTATAGATATGCAGGGCAGTTCCCCCTCCTCCCTATAGATATGCAGGGCAGTTCCCCCCCTCCCTATAGATATGCAGGGCAGTTCCCCCCCTCCCACCCTATAGATTTATATGACAGTCCCCCTCTCCCTCAATATACATATGCATGACAGTCCCCCCTCTCCCTATAGAAATGCAGGGTAGTCTTCCCCCTCCCTATATATATGCAGGGCAGTCCCCCCCCCCCTCCCTATAGATATGCAGGGCAGTTTCCCCCCCCTCCCACCCTATAGATTTATACGACAGTCCCCCTCTCCCTCCATATACATATGCATGACAGTCCCCCCTCTCCCTCCCTATAGATATGCAGGGTAGTCTTCCCCCTCCCTATATATATGCAGGGCAGTTCCCCCCCTCCCTATAGATATGCAGGGGAGTTCCCCCCCCTCCCTATAGATATGCAGGGGAGTTCCCCCCCCCTCCCTATATATATGCAGGGCAGTTCCCCCCCCCTCCCTATAGATATGCAGGGGAGTTCCCCCCCTCCCTATAGATATGCAGGGCAGTTTCCCCCCTCCCTATAGATATGCAGGGAAGTTCCCCCCTCCCGATAGATATGCAGGGCATTCCCCCCACTCCCTATAGATATGCAGTGCAGTCCCCCCCCTATAGATATGCAGGGCAGTTCCCCCCCTCCCTATAGATATGCAGGGCAGTTCCCCCCCTCCCTATAGATATGCAGGGCAGTTCCCCTCCTCCCTATAGATATGCAGGGCAGTTACCCCTCCTCCCTATAGATATGCAGGACAGTTCCCCCCCCCTTCCTATAGATATGCAGGACAGTTCCGCCCCTCCCTATAGATATGCAGGGCAGTTCCCCCCCTCCCTATAGATATGCAGGGCAGTTCCCCCCCTCCCTATAGATATGCAGGGCAGTTCCCCCTCCCTATATATATGCAGGGTAGTCTTCCCCCTCCCTATATATATGCAGGGCAGTTCCCCCCCCCTCCCTATAGATATGCAGGGCAGTTTCCCCCCCCCTCCCTATAGATATGCAGGGGAGTTCCCCCCCCTCCCTATAGATATGCAGGGCAGTTTCCCCCACCCTATAGATATGCAGGGAAGTTCCCCCCTCCCTATAGATATGCAGGGAAGTTCCCCCCACTCCCTATAGATATGCAGTGCAGTCCCCCCCCCTATAGATATGCAGGGCAGTTCCCCCCCTCCCTATAGATATGCAGGGCAGTTCCCCCCCTCCCTATAGATATGCAGGGCAGTTCCCCCCTCCCTATAGATATGCAGGGCAGTTCCCCTCCTCCCTATAGATATGCAGGGCAGTTACCCCCCTCCCTATAGATATGCAGGACAGTTCCCCCCCCTCCCTATAGATATGCAGGACAGTTCCGCCCCTCCCTATAGATATGCAGGGCAGTTCCCCCCCTCCCTATAGATATGCAGGGCAGTTCCCCCCCCCTCCCTATAGATATGCAGGGCAGTTTTCCCCCCTCCCTATAGATATGCAGGGCAGTTTTCCCCCCTCCCTATAGATATGCAGGGCAGTTCCGCCCTCCCTATAGATATGCAGGGCAGTTCCCCCCACTCCCTATAGATATGCAGGGCAGTTCCCCCCACTCCCTATAGATATGCAGGGCAGTTCCCCCACACTCCCTATAGATATGCAGGGCAGTTTCCCCCCTCCCTATAGATATGCAGGGCAGTTACCCCCCCTCCCTATAGATATGCAGGGCAGTTCCCCCCTATAGATATGCAGGGCAGTTCCCCCCTCCCTATAGATATGCAGGGCAGTTCCCCCCTCTCCCTATAGATAGGCAGGGCAGTTCCCCCTCCTCCCTATAGATATGCAGGGCAGTTCCCCCTCCTCCCTATAGATATGCAGGGCAGTTCCCCCTCCTCCCTATAGATATGCAGGGCAGTTCCCCCTCCTCCCTATAGATATGCAGGGCAGTTCCCCCCCTCCCTATAGATATGCATGGCAGTTCCCCCTCCTCCCTATAGATATGCAGGGCAGTTCCCCCCTCCCTATAGATATGCAGGGCAGTTCCCCCCTCCCACCCTATAGATTTATATGACAGTCCCCCTCTCCCTCAATATACTTATGCATGACAGTCCCCCCTCTCCCTCCCTATAGAAATGCAGGGTAGTCTTCCCCCTCCCTTTATATATGCAGGGCAGTTCCCCCCCCCCTCCCTATAGATATGCAGGGCAGTTCCCCCCCCTCCCACCCTATAGATTTATATGACAGTCCCCCTCTCCCTCCATATACATATGCATGACAGTCCCCCCCTCTCCCTCCCTATAGATATGCAGGGTAGTCTTCCCCCTCCCTATAGATATGCAGGGTAGTCTTCCCCCTCCCTATATATATGCAGGGCAGTTCCCCCCCCCTCCCTATATATATGCAGGGCAGTTCCCCCCCCCCTCCCTATAGATATGCAGGGCAGTTCCCCCCCTCCCTATAGATATGCAGGACAGTTCCCCCCCTCCCTATAGATATGCAGGACAGTTCCGCCCCTCCCTATAGATATGCAGGGCAGTTCCCCCCCTCCCTATAGATATGCAGGGCAGTTCCCCCCCCTCCCTATAGATATGCAGGGCAGTTCCCCCCCTCCCTATAGATATGCAGGGCAGTTCCCTACTCCCTATAGATATGCAGGGCAGTTCCCCCACACTCCCTATAGATATGCAGGGAAGTTTCCCCCCTCCCTATAGATATGCAGGGCAGTTACCCCCCCTCCCTATAGATATGCAGGGCAGTTCCCCCCCTATAGATATGCAGGGCAGTTCCCCCCTCCCTATAGATATGCAGGGCAGTCCCCCCTCCTCCCTATAGATATGCAGGGCAGTCCCCCCCTCTCCCTATAGATATGCAGGGCAGTTCCCCCCCCTCCCAATAGATATGCAGGGCAATTTCCCCCCCTCCTTATAGATATGCAGGGCAGTTCCCCACCCCTCCCTATAGATATTCAGGGCAGTTCCCCACCCCTCCCTATAGATATGCAGGACAGTTCCCCCCTCCCTATAGATATGCAGGGCAGTCCCCCCCTCTCCCTATAGATATGCAGGGCAGTTCCCCCCCCCCTCCCTATAGATATGCAGGGCAATTTCCCCCCCTCCCTATAGATATGCAGGGCAGTTCCCCACCCCTCCCTATAGATATGCAGGGCAGTTCCCCACCCCTCCCTAAAGATATGCAGGGCAGATCCCCCCTCCCTATAGATAAGCAGGGCAGTCCCCCCCTCCCTATAGATATGCAGGGCAGTCCCCCCCCTCCCTATAGATATGCAGGGCAGTTCCCCCTCTCCCTATAGATATGCAGGGCAGTTCCCCCCCTATAGATATGCACGGCAGTTCCCCCCCCTCCCTATAGATATGCAGGGCAGTTCCCCCCTATAGATATGCAGGGCAGTTCCCCCCCCTCCCTATAGATATGCAGGGCAGTTCCCCCCCTCCCTATAGATATGCAGGGCAGTTCCCCCCCACTCCCTATAGATATGCAGGGCAGTTCCCCCCCACTCCCTATAGATATGCAGGGCAGTTTCCCCCCTCCCTATAGATATGCAGGGCAGTTCCCCCCTCCCTATAGATATGCAGGGCAGTTCCCCCCCTCCCTATAGATATACAGGGCAGTTCCCCCCCACTCCCTATAGATATGCAGGGCAGTCCCCCCCTCCCTATAGATATGCAGGGCAGTCCCCCCCTTCCCGATAGATATTCAGGGCAGTCCCCCCCCTCGCTATAGATATGCAGGGCAGTCCCCCCCTCGCTATAGATATGCAGGGCAGTCCCCCCCTCGCTATAGATATGCAGGGCAGTCCCCCCCCCCTATAGATATGCAGGGCAGTTCCCCACCCCTCCCTATAGATATGCAGGGCAGATCCCTCCCTCCCTATAGATACGCAGGGCAGTCCCCCCCTCCCTATAGATATGCAGGGCAGTTCCCCCCCTTCCCTATAGATATGCAGGGCAGTTCCCCCCCTTCCCTATAGATATGCAGGGCAGTTCCCCCCCCTCCCTATAGATATGCAGGGCAGTTCCCCCCCTCCCACCCTATAGATTTATATGACAGTCCCCCTCTCCCTCCCTATACATATGCATGACAGTCCCACCTCTCCCTCCCTATAGATATGCAGTATAGTCCCCCCCCTCCCTATAGATATGCAGGGCAGTTCCCCCCCCTATAGATATGCAGGGCAGTTTCCCCCCTCCCTATAGATATGCAGGGCAGTTCCCCCCCTCCCTATAGATATGCAGGGCAGTTCCCCCCCCCTCCCTATAGATATGCAGGGCAATTTCCCCCCCTCCCTATAGATATGCAGGGCAGTTCCCCCCCTCCCTATAGATATGCAGGGCAGTTCCCCCCCTCTCTATAGATATGCAGGGCAGTTCCCCCCCCTCCCTATAGATATACAGGGCAGTTCCCCCCCCTCCCAATAGATATGCAGGGCAATTTCCTCCCCTCCTTATAGATATGCAGGGCAGTTCCCCACCCCTCCCTATAGATATGCAGGGCAGTTCCCCACCCCTCCCTATAGATATGCAGGGCAGTTCCCCACCCCTCTCTATAGATATGCAGGGCAGTTCCCCCCTCCCTATAGATATGCAGGGCAGTCCCCCCCCCTCCCTATAGATATGTAGGGCAATTTCCCCCCCTCCCTATAGATATGCAGGGCAGTTCCCCACCCCTCCCTATAGATATGCAGGGCAGTTCCCCTTCCTCCCTATAGATATGCAGGGCAGTTCCTGCCCTCCCTATAGATATGCAGGGCAGTTCCCCCCCCTCCCTATAGATATGCAGGGCAGTTCCCCCCCTCCCTATAGCTATGCAGGGCAGTTCCCCCCCTCCCTATAGATATGCAGGGCAGTTCCTCCGCCTCCCTATAGATATGCAGGGGAGTTCCCCCCCCTATAGATATGCAGGGCAGTTCCCCCCCTCCCTATAGATATGCAGGGCAGTTCCCCCCCTCCCTATAGATATGCAGGGCAGTTCCCCCCCTCCCTATAGATATGCAGGGCATTTCCCTCCTCCCTATAGATATGCAGGGCAGTTCCCCCCCTCCCTATAGATATGCAGGGCAGTTCCCCCCCACCCTATAGATATGCAGGGCGCGTTCCCCCCCCCCCTCCCTATAGATATGCAGGGCAGTTCCCTCCCCTCCCTATAGATATGCAGGGCAGTTCCCCCCCTCCCTATAGATATGCAGGGCAGTTCCCCCCCTCCCTATAGATATGCAGGGCAGTTCCCCCCCTCCCTATAGATATGCAGGGCAAATTTCCCCCCCCCTCCCTATAGATATTCAGGGCAGTCCCTTCTCCCTATAGATATGCAGGGCAGTTCCTTCCCCTCCCTATAGATATGCAGGGCAGTTCCCCCCCTCCCTATAGATATGCAGGGCAGTCCCCTTCCCTCCCACCCTATAGATTTATATGACAGTCCCCCTTTCCCTCCCTATACTTATGCATGACGTTCCCCCCTTTCCCTCCCTATAGATATGCAGGGTAGTCTTCCCCCTCCCTATATATATGCAGGGCAGTTCCCCCCCTCCCTATAGATATGCAGGGCAGTTCCCCCCTCCCTTTAGATATGCAGGGCAGTTCCCCCCCACTCCCTTTAGATATGCAAGGTAGTTCCCCCCCTCCCTATAGATATGCAGGGCAGTCCCCCCCTCCCTATAGATATGCAGGGCAGTCCCCCCCTCCCTATAGATATGCAGGGCAGTCCCCCCCCTATAGATATGTAGGGCAGTTCCCACCCCTCCCTATAGATATGCAGGGCAATTTCCCCCCCTCCCTATAGATATGCAGGGCAGTTCCCCCCCTCCCTATAGATATGCAGGGCAGTTCCCCCCCTCCCTATAGATATGCAGGGCAGTTCCCCCCTCCCTATAGATATGCAGGGCAGTTCCCCCCCTCCCTATAGATATGCAGGGCAGTTCCCCCCCTCCCTATAGATATGCAGGGCAGTTCCCCCCCCCCTCCCTATAGATATGCAGGGCAGTTCCCCCCCCTCCCTATAGATATGCAGGGCAGTTTCTCCCCCTCCCTATAGATATGCAGGGAAGTTCCCCCCCCATCCCTATAGATATGCAGGGCGGTTCCCACCCCTCCCTATAGATATGCAGGGCAGTCCCCCCCCTCCCTATAGATATGCAGGGCAGTTCCCCCCCTCCCTATAGATATGCAGGGCAGTTCCCCCCCTCCCTATAGATATGCAGGGCAGCTCCTTCCTCCCTATAGATTTGCAGGACAGTTCCCCCCCTCCCTATAGATATGCAGGACAGTTCCCCCCCTCCCTATAGATATGCAGGGCAGTTCCCCCCCTCCCTATAGATATGCAGGGAAGTTCCCCCCCTCCCTATAGATATGCAGGGAAGTCCCCCCCTCCCTATAGATATGCAGGGCAGTTCCCCCCCTCCCTATAGAAATGCAGGGCAGTTCCCCCCTCCCTATAGATATGCAGGGCAGTTCCCCCCCTCCCTATAGATATGCAGGGCAGTTCCCCCCCACTCCCTATAGATATGCAGGGCAGTTCCCCCCCCCCTCCCTATAGATATGTAGGGCAGTTCCCCCCTATAGATATTCAGGGCAGTTTCCCCCCTCCCTATAGATATTCAGGGCAGTTTCCCCCCTCCCTATAGATATGCAGGGCAGTTCCCCCCCTCCGTATAGATATGCAGGGCAGTTCCCCCCCTCCCTATAGAAATGCAGGGCAGTTCCCCCCCTTACTATAGATATGCAGGGCAGTTCCCCCCTCCCTATAGATATGCAGGGCAGCTCCCCCCTCCCTATAGATTTGCAGGACAGCTCCCCCCCTCCCTATAGATATGCAGGACAGTTCCCCCCTCCCTATAGATATGCAGGGCAGTTCCCCCCCTCCCACCCTATAGATTTATATGACAGTCCCCCTCTCCCTCCCTATTAGAGATGGGCGAGAACCGAACCCACCCGAACTTTGGGTATCCGAGTACCGAGCTGAGCAGCTCGGTACTCTCCCGCCCATTCCGAATCCAAATCGAGGCCGAACGTCATTGTGACGTCGTCGGATCTCGGGGCTCGGTTCTCGCGATACTTCAACTTTATAAATACACGCCTCCACAGCAATCCATCGCCATTTGACAAAGGGAGAGAGCAGGGTGTAGTCATAGGCTAATTAGAGCAGGGACAGAGAATACAATATTGTTCTTGCAATTGCTCTAACCAAAATCGCTAGTGCAGAGAGGAGGATAGAGGTTTATTATTTTTTCTTCATATTTGGCACTCCCCAGCGCTTTTGGGGTGTCCCCCATAATTGTGCATAAATATTTCTGGCTGTCAAAAGTCATATCTGTCAGCAGTATCTACTAAATAATTTTTAGCACTCCTCAGTGCTTTTGGGGTGTCCTCCCTAATTGTGCATTAATATTTCTGGCTGTCAAAAGTCATATCTGTCAGGAGTATCTACTAAATAATTTTTAGCACTCCTCAGTGCTTTTGGGGTGTCCTCTCTAATTGTGCATTAATATTTCTGGCTGTCAAAAGTCATATCTGTCAGCAGTATCTACTAAATAATTTTAAGCACTCCTCAGTGCTTTTGGGGTGTCCTCCCTAATTGTGCATTAATATTTCTGGCTGTCAAAAGTCATAACTGTCAGCAGTATCTACTAAATAATTTTTAGCACTCCTTAGTGCTTTTGGGGTGTCCTCCTTAATTGTGCATTAATATTTCTGGCTGTCAAAAGTCATATCTGTCAGCAGTATCTACTAAATAATTTTTAGCACTCCTCAGTGCTTTTGGGGTGTCCTCCCTAATTGTGCATTAATATTTCTGGCTGTCAAAAGTCATATCTGTCAGCAGTATCTACTAAATAATTTTTAGCACTCCCCAGTGGTTTGCGCTCAGAATGGATTCAAAGCAGTCCACATATGATCTGAATGAGCAACCAGGTTCTGTCACCAGTCCTGATGTTAGTGTTCCCAGTACGTCATCTGGCCAAGGCGATGTCAAACAACAGAGTGTTTTCAAATTAGTGCAAAAAACAAAAAACAAAAAAAAATTTACTGTATTGAAGCGAAAAAGAAGTGTAACTGAGCAAAAGTTAAGTGACGATAAAAAAAAAATTGCAAGCATGCCATTCTACACACGCAGTGGCAAAGAGAGAATGAGGCCTTCACCTTTGGCTATTAGTGGCAGATCCCAAAAAGTTACCCAGCCTACAATTGGTGCACAACTACTGTTACGCGTCAAAGCCGAGCTGCAAGTTAACAGTGAGGCATTACAGGAGAATATTTGCTCTGATTCACAAATGAAAACAATCCCTGTGGAGAGTCCATCCAACAGTGGGATGTCTAATCGTGAGCATTCTGCTGATGTGTGCCTTAATAGCCCGAGTGTAGCCGGTGATACCCAAATTGAGGATGCCACTTTGGAATTAGAAGAGGATGAGGGGGAGATTTGTGTAGGCGACGAGGGCGCTAATGATGATGTTGATGATTATGATGCAGACAGATACCAAATTGCCTTTCTCAATTTCTATTTATATTCTAGATTATATAACGGCTGAATACTTTTCTATTTTACTCCTAGTAGAGAGAGGATCTGATGCAGACAGATACCAAACTGCCTTTGTCCATTTCAATTTATATTGTACAGTATATAACGGCTGAATTTATTAGTATTTTATACAAGTGGAGGGGGGCCTAGAGAGACAGAAACCAAACTGGCTTTCTCCATGTCAATTAATATTGTACAGTCTATAACGGCTGGATTTTTTTGTATTTTATACAAGTGGAGGGGGGCCTAGAGAGACAGAAACCAATCTGTCTTTCTCCATGTCAATTAATATTGTACAGTCTATAATGGCTGAATTTTTTAGTATTTTATACAAGTGGAGGGGGGCCTAGAGAGACAGAAACCAAACTGGCTTTCTCCATGTCAATTAATATTGTACAGTCTATAATGGCTGAATTTTTTGGTATTTTATACAAGTGGAGGGGGGCCTTGAGAGACAGAAACCAAACTGGCTTTCTCCATGTCAATTAATATTGTACAGTCTATAATGGCTGAATTTTTTGGTATTTTATACAAGTGGAGGGGGGCCTTGAGAGACAGAAACCAAACTGGCTTTTTCCATTTCTTTACATATTTAACTATAAGTGTAGGGTGTAATATACATTCAAAGACGATGGCTGCATTGCCAATATGCATAGATGGAGAGGAAGACAATCTGTTTTGTGTGTAGAATAGGCCTACCAACGAAGAATTAAACTGTTTTTTTGGATGATTTATTACCTCAACAATTAGATTACTTGTCTCTAAAACAGTTGGAGCACTAAATTGGGTTAATTTAGGCCCAAAAACATGGATTTTCCAAAAAAATAGCAAAACAAAACCAAACAAAACCAAAACCAAAACCAAAACACGCAATGGCAGTTTTGCAAAACCAAAACCAAAACCAAAACACGACGGTAATCCAGATCCAAAACCGAATCCAAAACCAAAACACGGGGGTCAGTGACCATCTCTACTCCCTATACATATGCATAACAGTCCCCCCTCTCCCTCCCTATCGATATGCAGGGTAGTCCCCCCCCTCCCTATAGATATGCAGGGCAGTTCCCGCCCCCTCACTATAGATATGCAGGGCAGTTCCCCCCCCTCCCTATAGATATGCAGGGCAGTTCCCCCCCCTCCCTATAGATATGCCGGGCAGTTCCCCCCCCTCCCTATAGATATGCAGGGCAGTCCCCCCCTCCCTATAGATATGCAGGGCAGTTCCCCCCCTCACTATAGATATGCAGGGCAGTTCCCCCCCTCCCTATAGATATGCAGGGCTGTTCCCCCCCCTCCCTATAGATATGCAGGGCAGTTCCCCCCCTCCCTATAGATATGCAGGGCAGTTCCCCCCTCCCTATAGATATGCAGGGCAGTTCCCCCCCTCCCTATAGATATGCAGGGCAGTTCCCCCCCTCCGTATAGATATGCAGGGCAGTTCCCCCCCTCCCTATAGATATGCAGGGCAGTTCCCCCCCCTCTCCCTATAGATATGCAGGGCAGTTCCCCCCTCCCTATAGATATGCAGGGCAGTTCCCCCCCCTCCCTATAGATATGCAGGGCAGTTCCCCCCCTCCCTATAGATATGCAGGGCAGTTCCCCCCCCCTATAGATTTGCAGGGCAGTTCTCCTCCCCTCCCTATAGATATGCAGGGCAGTTCCCCCCCTCCTTATAGATATGCAGGGCAGTTCCCCCCCCTCCCTATAGATATGCAGGGTAGTTTCCCCCCCCCTCCCTATAGATAAGCAGGGCAGTTTCCCCCCCTCCCTATAGATATCCAGGGCAGTCCCCCTCCCCCCTCCCTATAGATATCCAGGGCAGTCCCCCTCCCCCTCCCTTTAGATATGCAGGTCAGTTCCCCCCCTACCTATAGATATGCAGGGCAGTTCCCCCCCTCCCGATAGATATGCAGGGCAGTTCCCCCCCTCCCTATAGATATGCAGGGCAGTTCCCCCCATCCGTATAGATATGCAGGGCAGTTCCCCCCCTCCCTATAGATATGCAGGGCAGTTCCCCCCCCTATAGATATGCAGGGCAGTCCCCCCCCTCCCTATAGATATGCAGGGCAGTTCCCCCCTCCCTATAGATATGCAGGGCAGTTCCCCCCCTCCCTATAGATATGCAGGGCAGTTCCCCCCCTCCCTATAGATATGCAGGGCGAGTTCCCCCCCCTCCCTATAGATATGCAGGGCAGTTCCCCCCTTCACTTACCTGTAGTTATGCCAGCGTCACTCCTCTCCTCAGATCAGCAGATAGGAAGTGAAGACGTCCTGCTTCCTGTCTGCTGCATAGCAACAGGCAGCCTGGTGATTGGCTGTGTGTTGCTAACCACTGACCACCAATGCTTTTAATCGTCGAGCCCTCCACCCCCCGTGGCGACCCCCCACGGCGACCCCCCCTCCCCCACCCCAGGGTTATTCGTTGGTGGGGGGAGCTAGAAGATAAAAAAAAATAAAAAAATAAACTATACGCACGTGATTGCGCGGCGCCGTGTCCCTCCTCTCTTCTTCTCCATTCACACTGACTGCCAGGCATGACGTCATCAAGTCATGCCCGTCACTCAGTGAGGAGCGCCGCAGCCAGCATGAAGAATGAAGACTGAAGAGGAGACAGAAGAGAAGAAAAGAAAGGAAAGAAGTTGACAAAAGGTAAGTAAAGAAACGGAGAGGCAAGGGGAGGAAAATAGAGAGGGACAGTACTATAAAGAAAGGGGAGAGAGAAACAGAGGAGGAAAAAAAGCAGAGAGCCACAGAGGAATAAAAAAAAAAAGTGGGAAAGAGGAACAGAGGAGAAAAAAAGGTGGGAAAGAGGAACAGTGGAGGATAAAAAGGAGAAAGGAACAGAGGAGAAAAAAAGGTGGGAAAGAGGAACAGTGGAGGAAAAAAAAGTGGGAAAGAGGAACAGTGGAGGAAAAAAAAGTGGGAAAGAGGAACAGAGGAGGAAAAAAAAGTCGGAGAGAGGAACAGAGGAGAAAAAAAGGTGGGAAAGAGGAACAGTGGAGGAAAAAAAGTGGATCCAGCCAAAGTCCTAGCCATCAAAGATTGGAGCCTTCCCAGTAATCTAAAAGCCATCCAAAGGTTTCTTGAGTTTGCCAATTGTTACAGGAGATTCATTCACAATTTTTCAGCAATTGTGGCACCTATCACTCAATTGACTAAGAAAGGAGCTGATCCATCGGTATGTCCGCCAGAAGCCTTTAAAGCATTTGAGACTCTCTCAAAAAGGCCTTTGTTTCTGCTCCTATGGGTAAAAATCCAGATGCAGAGCTACATTTCATAATTGAAGACGTTGATTTTGATGTTGGTGTAGTGGCAGTTCTGTCACATGTGTCCGGTTCTGATGGGAAGTTACAGCCCTGTGGGTTCTTCTCTAAGAAATTCACAGCCAAAAAGATTAATTATGATGTGGGAAATCGTGAGTTGCTGCCCAATAAATGATCATTCAAAGAATTGAGACACTGGTTGGTGGGCACTAAGCATACCATCACAGGGTATACAGATCACAAAAATCTCCAATACATTGAGACTGCCAAGAGGTTGAATCCCAGACAGATGCACTGGACTCTTCTCTTCTCTAGATATATATTTGTGACCACATATCGCCCTGCTTCTAAGAATTTGAAGGTGGATGCCTTATTCAGTAGTTTCCTACTGAAACATGAGGATCCCTTTATAACACTTCTATTATACCTTCTCTAACCATCCTCTCAGAGCTGACTCAGGATTTGGCAACCCAGTTACAGGCAGTTCAGAATCAGGCACCAGTTTCCATGCCACCCAATTTGTTGTTTGTGCCAGTTGCTCTGAGACAGTCCGTGTTGTCTGAAGTCAATGACAGAAAAATGACTGGACATCCAAGTATCACTAAGACTATAAAGTTGCTCTCTTGTTCTGGGTGGTGGCCTTCTGTGAAGAAAGATGTAAGAGACTTTGTTTAGTCTGACCAAATTTGCTCCAAGGTGAAAACACCCAGAGATTTACCCATGGGATAGATGATCCCTTTACCTGTACCCAGTGTTCCATGGACCCATATATACATGGATTTTATCACAGATTTGCCTTTGTCTAAAAGGTGCAATTGCATTTGTGTAATAGTCAATCGCTTTAGTAATATGGCTTACTTTATTCCACTACCAAAGCTACCCTCTGCTAAGTCTTTGGCTCCTCTGCTCATTCAAAATGTTTTAAGATTACATGGTATAGCCACTAATATTATCTTAGACAGAAGAACTCAATTTGTGTCACAGTTCTGGAAATAATTTTGTGCCTTGCTAAACATTCAACGGAGTTTTTCACCAGTCTATCACCCGCAAGCTAATGATAGACGGAAAGGGGAAACCAGTTTTTGGAACAATATTTAAGATGCTACATCTCTGAATTACATGACAACTGGGTAGAATACCTGCCAAGGGCAGAATTTGCCTACAATAATTCACCACACTCTTCCTCTGGTTGTGCCCCATTTTTCTGCATTCATGGAAAACATCACAAGTCTGTTTCATTTTGTAACATTATTCCAACCACCCATTCTGAGATCACACACATTGCTCATTCTCTGAAGAGTGTATGGAAAAAAATAAACTTCTCATTGAAGCAAGCTACATCTTGAGCTAAGTTATTTAAGGATCGCTTCAGACTTCCTAGTAAGTTAAAGGAAAGGGACAGAGTATCGCTCTCCATTAAGAACATTAAGCTCCGTCAACCTTCTTTTAAGTTCAGACCCAGATACATTGGTCCATTTAAAATCATCAAGAAGATTAATCCAGTTGCTTTTCAGTTGAAACTGCCCAACTCATTGAGGATACCTGGTATGCTACATGCATCTTTATTGAAGTCAGCTCATACATCCCTGAGGTTTCCCAAGAAACAGCCAAGTAAACCTGCTCCA
The DNA here is from genome assembly GCF_038048845.1 of Mixophyes fleayi. Classification (NCBI taxonomy): domain Eukaryota; kingdom Metazoa; phylum Chordata; class Amphibia; order Anura; family Limnodynastidae; genus Mixophyes; species Mixophyes fleayi. The sequence goes on from NC_134409.1 coordinate 94,444,273, forward strand.
GTGATAGTGGATGGTCATACAGAATATGTGATTAAGAATATTCTTGATTCCAAATGAGTACAACGCCAACTCAATTACTTGGTCCACTTGAAAGGGTATTGTCCTGAAAAAAGATCTTGGATACCTGCCAGGGACTTGCATGCCAATGAATTAAGAAAAGCTTTTCATCAGAAGTTTAAAGATAAGCCTAGATTAAGGGGTTCCTTGACCCCTCAACAAGGGGGGGCTAATGTTAGGAACTGCAGGTAATTCTGTCTGCTGCAGTGTTGCTGTCAGCCTGGGTGTGATCACTTTAACTCCTCTCACCTGCAGCTCAAATCGGCACCTGCCCTGATTGGCTTTTATTGCTTTAAATACCTTTCAGATTCACTGAATCTTTAACGGCTTTAGCGTTCACAAGCTTGCTTCTCCATGCTCCTGTTTATGAGATTATTCTTATCCTGTCTGATAATTGGTTTTGAACTCTGCTTGTTACCTGACCATCTCTGATTGCTGCCTGGATAGGCTTTTGCATGTGACCCTGTCAGTGGCGCACGCAGGGGGGTTTCTGAGTCTCCAGAAACCCCCCCTGCGCTAACTCAGTGCCCACCATATCGGCACTGTCCTATACAGCAGCCGCGGCGCTGTCAAAGACGCGTCCGCGGCAGTGCTGTATTGTATACCCCCCCCTGACAATCCTGCGTGCGCCCCTGCCTGTGAGATCTCCTTCCAGCTGCAGGATTATGGTGCCTGCTCTCCGTTCCATCGAACTCATCTGTGTCAGCAGTGTTTCACAGTACAGATTTACAGCTCGATATTGCTTTGGCACTTTCCTTGCATTGTACTGCTCTCTAGCTCCATCTGTACACATCTCTACACGATACTCTACTTTACACTACCAGTCTGTTATATTGGTGGAGGTTGGTACTGCATCTTATTCCACCTCAGTACACCTTCTAAATCTAGTCCAGGTGCTTCCTGCATCCTGTTTGCCATAGAGATCTCAGCTCAACATCCCACTGCCTAGTCCTCTGTGGTGCCCACCTACCGGAGAAATTACCACAACTCGAGATTAAGTCCTGGGGACAACCGAGTACTAGCAAACATATCTGGTTCTATGGGAAACAGTGAATGGTGAAGCTTGTCAACAACAGGTTCTGGTAACTTAACTCGTAGGGTGATTTGTGACACTATGGGGTAAATGTATCAAGCTGAGAGTTTGCCGGCGGGTTTGAAAAGTGGAGATGTTGCCTATGGCAACCAATCAGATTCTAGCTATCATTTTGTAGAATGTACTAAATAAATAATAGCTGGAATCTGATTGGTTTTTCAAACCCACCGGAAAACTCTCAGCTTGATACATTTACCCCTATGTCTGTATATGGTTATGTGTATGAACGTTTATTGCATTGTATATGTATGTATATGGTAATGCGTTTGTATTTAACTATGCACATGTATTGTCTATGTATTATAGGGTAATGTGTATGTAAGAGTTATGCATGTATAATACCAACTGGCTATGTATGTATATCGTAATGTGTGTATGCATATATATATAGCATTGTGTGTGTGTGTGTGTGTGTGTGTGTGTGTGTGTATATATATATATATATATATATATATATATATATATATATATATATATAAAGTATTAAATTATGAAAATTAAGTAAAATAATGTAATTTTTAGCTTTATTTGCTCCAATATTACTAATTATAGCATTAACATTTATTTCCATTCATTTCCAGCCTATTTTCTAATGATCCCTTCACAACTGTCCCAATTTACACATTTTCACCAATTTTGGACAAAGTCTGTCTTAATGAAGGAATTTGCTATCATTGCATTTGCATTCTTCAACTCAACTCAAAAAATAATAAACTGCATAGTATTCATATCTCCCTTTCATTCCACCCAATCCTCCTTCGCATGTTCAGAATTACTATTATTGTAACTGAATAAATAAATAACCACACAGACACAAATGTAAGTTTGGCAAAAGATCACAGTTTTTCTTTTAACAAAATTGGTGGTGGAGAGAGCAATGCGAGTCAGCTAACAGGTTATAGCAAAACCAAACAGTGTAAGGTCAAATTTTCATTACACTACTGGTCCCAGGATATAATACTTTACAGTGTTATGGCTTCCTATTAACTGTCATAAGCTTTTAAAACTAGCAGGAGAGCAGGGCCATCTTAACAACATTATGGGCCCCCGGGCAAAGCAGTGCACCGGGGGCCCCTATATGTAGATGTAGATATAGATATATAGATGTATACAGATACAGATATAGATATATGTACTTGCTCAGTGACACTTGAAGGTTTTTTTCTTTTGCAGGATTATTTATTCTCATTAAGAGCCGTGCCTATGGGCCCCCCTTGCCCATGGGGCCCCCGGGCAGCTGCCTATCGTGCCCAATGGAAAAGATGGCCCTGCAGGAGAGGTCTTCACCTATAGCAGCCACATTTCCCATAGATTTGGAAGCACTAACAGGTACTCGGATGTCCCTGGGACAAGTCCTGGGGGATTACTCAACATAGTAAAAACTTATGAGCAGGAACCAGTAGCATGGAGATAGTAGAAATGGGGCCAATAGCACACCCCTCATGTCAACTCAAGAGGCAGCAATAATTTAATTAAAGCCATGCACCCCAGCCAGTACACTCCTTCTTGGGAACCACCTCTACTGCAAGTCACAGCCATTCCCATTTACCCTTGGATTGGACAAAGCTTCCCCTGGGGGAATGCTTTTTCAGTCCTCCCTCTGCATAAAAATTTATGACTCCCATGGTTTGATTCAGAGGGCCAGCATTATGGCACAAAGCATATATGTAAAACAAGGTAGGTAAGCCCTGCTCTTGGCTACCGAAGAATACTCTGGCAATGTATTGTATGCCTAATCTTTGAATTTTTGTAGTATGGGTGCAGGCCATCTTCATCTATTTACTTTCCAAAATGTCTAACTCAATTCATTCAAATTAATTACCTTTGCCTGTTAATTTAATTGCAGCCGCGTGTCTGTTACTAGCCAGGACGCAGTGGCTGTTTCAGGCATCCTGGTTGCTCTGGTGTCAGAGTGAGCACACCTCTTCTTGGGGACTACCTCAGCTGCAAGTCTCAGGCAGTCCCTTTTACCCCGGGGTTGGACAAAGCTTCTCCCAGGGGCATGATTTTTCATACCTTTCTCCCCTTAAATATATACAAATCCCCTGGTTTGATTCAGAAGGTCAGCATTATGACACAAATCTACATCACTCCAAGAATAGTGCCATCTTGAATTCCACCATTTAACAATGTGCCCTCTTATCATCTTTTAAATGTCTACTAATGCCACTGTCCATAGTTGTCCACTGTCATCTTAATGAAGGAATTTGTAAATCTGCCACCAGTGCATTTGCTTTCTCTGATTCAATGAAAAAAATAATTAACCATACTTTACATACTCACTCCATCACATAGCATAAATCATCATCCATTATATCTCCATCAATACATGTATTCTTTGCCAGGACCAAATTCTGTTCTTTTCATTTCTCAGAATGTGGACTTTCAATTGCATTGCTAAGACATGTTTTGGGCAACCGAATCTGCATTAATGTGAGCATTATACTTACTTACATGTGTGGAAAGGACAGCTATTGACCTATCCGAACTGTCTCTTTTGCATATTTCTTACACTTAACTAACAGAACTTATAAATATTATTTATATACATTACATATTTAGAAACATGGGTCTTGGGGACCACCTGTGCTGCAAGTCTTGAACAGTACCCTTTACCCAGGGGTTGGATGAAGTTTTTTCCAGGGAGAATGATTTTTCAGCCCTCCCTCACCCATAAATATATATGAATCCCCTGGATTGATTCAGAAGGGCAGCATTAAGGAACAGAGCATACAAGTAAAACAAGGTAAGGAAAGCCCTGCTCTTGGCAACCGATGAATACTCATCATCATCAACAATTATTTATATAGCGCCAGCAGATTCCATAGCACTTTACAATTGGACTATGGCAATGTATTTTATTGTGTGCATAGTCTTTGAAGTTTCACGGTTTAGGAAATTGGATCCTAGGTTTGCCTAGATTAGTACTACTCCAGTGAGGCGCGGACTCTAACGGGGCAGATGGCATGCACCAGAGACCGCAGCAGGGCGGTTAGGTCTTAGCAGCATCTAACCAAGTAAGTGCGCCAGGCATCGGGTAGGCAGCCCGACTGCCCGGCGTGTGACAGTATCCCCCTTTAAAGGTGGGCACTGCACGCCTATCATTAGGCTTCATGGGAAACTACTTATGAAATTTCTTCAACAATAGAGGCGCATGAATAACAGAGGCCCACACCCAGAAGCACTCTTCAGGACTGAAACCCTTCCAATTTACTAGAAACTTTAGACCACCCTTGTAGTGCTTGGAGTCCAAGATTTGCTTGAGTTCAAACTCCTCTTCTTGATAAATTGGAAACAGAAAGGAAGGCAGGTAATCGTAATTTAGAACAGACAGGGTTGATAACTCGGGAAATAGTGTAAGGACCAATGAACCAAGGATCCAACTTCATACAAGAAACCTTGAGACGTATTTTTGGTGGACAACGACACCCTATCTCCGACCTTAAAGACGGGAAGTACCCGTCACATCTTATCTGCCGACCCCTTGTAGCGACTGGAGGATTTCTTTAGACAAGACCTTACTTTAATGCAGATGGTGGAAAAACTCAGGTGTAAGGTATCAGCAGCAGGAACCAGGGTGGCAGGGAGAGAAGAGTATTTTGGAAGCGGAGGATGGCATCCATAGACAACAAGAAAAGGAGAAGCAGTGGTAGACTCAAGAAAAGCATTATTGTGGGCGAATTCAGCCCAGGGTAGGAGGTCAACCCAATTGTCCTGGATGGCAGAAGAAAATATCCGGAGGGGAGTATCCAAATCATGGTTCACCCGTTCGGTCTGCCTGTTGGATTAAGGATGGTAAGAGGAGTAAAGATTTACTTTGATTCTCAGAAGTTTGTAGAGAGATCTCCAGAACTTAGAGACGAACTGGACGCCCCACCCGTGAGAGATTAATTCCGAGGGACAGCCATGTAAACAAAACTTGTCCTTAATGAAATGAGATGCCAAAATCGAAGAAGAGGGAAGGCCGGCAAGAGGGATAAAATGGACCATTTTAGAAAGCTGATCCACCACAACCCATATGGTGTTACATTTCTTGCTAGGGGGGGGAAGCTCCGTAATAAAGTCCATACTGATATGGGTCCAAGGTTCCCATGGAATAAGTAATGGGAGTAACTGGCCGAAGGGAGATTTTTGAGCCATCTTGTGTTGGGCGCAAATGATACAGGAGGAAACGATAACCTTAACATCTAAATGTAGACCTGGCCACCAGTAGCTCCTGGAAACAAGTTTGGTAGTCTTAAGGGCCCCAGTGTGCCCGGAGAAGACGGTAGAATGGAATTATTTCGGGAGCCTTTTGGGGAGGCAGGGAGAAACAAAAGTCTTCCCAGGTGGAGGAGTAGGAGATTTGAACTCAGTGGAGAGTGCGAGACATTTGGGATCCTGGATAGGATGGGAAGAAACGTCCTCCAATACAGTGTCCCAAGGAACCGCACGAGTGTGTCAGCTTTCTTGTTCTTCTCCCCAGGTTTAAAGATTATGCAAAGATCAAAGCGAGAAAAGAAGAGCGACCACCAGGCTTCTCTTGGGTTCAGACATTGTGCTGAATGGAGGTATAACAAGTTCTTATGGCCAGTAAAAATGGTAACAGAGTGTCGAGCTCCCTCCAAGAGATAGCGCCATTCGGTAAGTGCAGCCTTGATAGCAAGCAGCTCTTTATCTCCTATGACATAGTTCCTTTCTGCAGGGAGAAATGTCTTGGAGTAGAAGGCCCAATGGTGAAACTGATTTTGAGGTGACTTCTATGAAAGGACTGTTCCAACACCTACATTAGAAGCATCAATCTCCAGGAAGAATGGTAAGGAGGTATATGGCTGCCTGAGTAGCGGTGCTGAAGAGAAGGCATTTTTAAGAAATTCGAGGGCCTCCAAGGCGGTTGTATACCAAGACTTAGGATTGGAACCCATACAGGTTAACGCCACAATGAGGGCCACAATGGTGGAATAGCGTCTGATGAAGCACCTGTCATAGTTAGCGAACCCCAGGAAGCGCTGGATGGGTTTGAGACCGAGTGGAAAAGGCCAATCCAGGATTGCACTGACTTTATCAGGGTCCATTCGCAATCTGGAACCAGACACGATGTAACCAAGGACAGGCATCTGAGGAAGTTCGAAAAAGCACTTCTCAAGTCTAGAAAAAAAGTTGATTTTGGCATAACCTGGAGAGGACCTCAGCTACATGAAGACGATGAGAGGAGATGTCATGGGAAAAGATAAAAATGTCGTCAAGGTACACCACTACACATACATAGAGGAGATCTCTGAATATTTCAATAACGAAGCTTTGAAATACAGCGAGAGTATTACATAAGCTGAACAGCATAACAAGGTATTCAAAGTGGCCATCGCGTGTATTAAACGTTGTCTTCCATTTATCCCCAGATTTGATCTTAATGAGATTATAGGCTCCACGAAGATCTAGTTTGGTGAAGACTTTGGCTCCTTTAATATGCTCTGTAATGAGTGGAATGGGGAAACGTTTTTTGATGGTTATAGCGTTGAGCACCTGGTAGTCTATATATGGCCTCAAAGAGCCATCCTTCTTCTTCACGAAGAAAAAACCTGCTCCGGTGGGTGAGGAGGAAGGTCTGATATAGTCGCGCTGAAGCTTCTCGTTCACATATTCAGACATGGTTAAAGTCTCAGATAAAGACAAGGGGCAGACTCGACCTCTGGGAGGAATCTTCCTTGGCTGTAGCTCAATGGGACAGTCCCACAGTCAATGAGGTGGTAGGTATTCCGAACATCAAAAACGTCTAGGAAAGAATGGTACTGATCGGGTAACCTAGTGGACTTGGATTCGGGTAATGTGGAGATGGCTCTGAGAGGTTGGACATGGGTAATGCATCTCCGAAAGCAGGTGGGACCCCAAGCCAGGATCTAAGAAGTTGTCACACTCCGCTCCCCAGTTATCTCCACCCGAGCCTCTAAACACTGACTGTCACGTATTTCACAGGAATTACCACTGACTGGTGTTAGCGCTACTAAGCTGGGAGGCGCTGAGTCTAACGCACCTCCGGTGTTCACCTGGGACCCCCGCAAGGAGGTATGGACTTCACTGCATTAAGTGAGCAGGTCGCGGTTCTCCCAGATAGTCACCAGTGCAATGAATGAAGCATAGTCAGACAGGCCGAGTCGGAACCAGTAAGCGCAGGACCACAGAAAAAAGGCAAAAGAGTACTCAAGAATGGTCCAAGGGTCAAAACCAGAATGGGCAGCAAGGTACAAAGGGAGATCCGGAGGAGTAGTCAAGTATAACACAGCAGACAACTAGAAATGCAGGTAAGCTAGAGATAGGTATGAACCAATACTCTGGCACCCTATTGGTGCCAGAGTGAGGTTTTTAGAGTGTGGAAGAAGAAATGGAGAGAGGGCTTTCAGACTCAGCTGATCGCCAGGCAGGTGCCCCGTTGCTATGGGGACAAGGCGGCGAATGCGCATGCGCACGTGCCGTGGAGGTCACGTGGGCGGAAGGGCGTCCTGTGAGCTGCGATCAGAAGGCGTCTGTCTCCGGCACTCATGGGAGGTGTGGAAACAGCGCCTGACAATATCCTCCCTCTCTTTCCTGCAGGTAATACAAGAATCCTGCAAAAATTTTGCTAAAAGACGTGGGGCATGAATATACTCCTCATAAACCCAAGACCTCTCTTCTGGGCCGTAACCCTTCCAATGGATCAGGAATTGGCATCTCCCTCGAGAGATATGATATTTTAGCATGTGTTCCACCGAAAATTCTTCACCCAGTATGGTCCTAACTGGAGGGGGTGGAGGAGATTTGTTGGAGAACTCATTGAGAACGAGTGGTTTCTACAGGGAGATAAGGAACGTGTTGTATATTTGAAGAGGGGCCGGTAAACAAAGTCTGTAGGTGACTGGATTGATCACATGTGAGATAGAATACGGCTCAATATAGCGCAGGGTCAACTTTATGGTGGGAACCTTGGGCCCGATTCATCAAGGTATGCAAACGCATACATATCTGCGTTGCATACTTTGAGTGACGCAAACACTTATGCGAGTGAAATAAGCACCTCAAACAGTAAAAACACACCCTCCTGTGGTCCTCTACACTTAAGGGAAGGAAATAAGCAGTGCAAACACTATAAAACACACCCACCTGCGGATCTTTTGTACAAGCACAAACGACGGATCTCAAGCGATTGACGGAAAGCTAAGCAATGAATACGTCACACCCAATGTGGGAGGGACAAACAGTTTGTTTACACAGAACACAAAACAATGCCTGGGGTTTATTTTTACTGGATAGCTCTTTACTCACTGCCAAATAACAATGATGTGGAACACTCTGAACGTTGTTTTTCGATTGCTAGTAATTAGCGTAATACACGTAAAGAGTGTATACAACCTCCACACAGATTAAGTGTTTCTGTCTGGATTAGAACACATGAATGACTTTATGGAAAGTGGGACAGCTACCCAGTAGTACAACTTCAGATTTGTAAATACACGAAGAACACCAACAATACAGCATGTGGGCTACACAGGCAACGGCCACTTAATAGTACTCTTCATTATCCACACAAATTACTCATAAAATACCCAGCTCACAGGTAGCTCGCTGGTTAGCACTTTGGACTCACAACACAGCAGCCATGAGTTCAAATACTAAGCATACCCATAACTTTTGTGTGGACTGGAATCATTATGCTAACAAGAAACAAAGGAACTTCACACAATGGTTTCATATTTTAATTTTGTTTTGTTCTACACGCTCAACCACATTCTAAAAAAAATGCCCTCATATTTATCCTGTATTGTAATAAACTCATTTTTGGGGGGGAACTTTAGAAAGTCTCAGGGCCCACAGTTCGTATGCACATTATTATGTGCATGCTGACATTTATTACTAAGAATGGACTAAGAGGGGGGGGGGGGTTTGAGGGGACAGGCTTAGTAATTTTAAATGCAACATTGCCTGCAAACCGACTTTCATCTGGATCCACGGCGTACAGGTTATGTGATGTACTCAGCTTTATCCAAACACAACGCTCACCACACTCCAGTACCATGGAGCTTTGCTTCGCTTGCACTTCTGCCTTACACCACTGACGCCACTTCTGGGTACAGTTTCGATGTTCTCTTAAATGTGTGACTGGCTTTGCTCTGACACTTGAACTTAACCTTGGACTATCACTACAATGACACATGATTGTGGAAACTAGTTAATGAGCTATGGCATTTATTGACCTTGGACCCACATGTGTGCATTTCTAATATATTAATAAAGACACACACACCAATTTTTTTTTTTTTTGGAACTTTGCCTTGTTTTAGCAAAATGTAAAACCATAACATATTTACAAGTTTAAATAGGCCCATGCCCAGATTTTTTTTTCTTGTTTGGTTTTTTTTTTTGCATTTTTTTTTACTTTTTTCAGGTATTTCTCTATGTCAACCTGGAGTCCAGTGGCCGATTGGGGGAGGGCCGACAACTCCTCCCAAACTTGCTCAACGGATGCTGAAAAACGAATAAATAAACAAATAAGTCTATGGCACAATAATTTTACAAGCAAACAGGACTTCCTTAAGATGTGTACTGTTACCCAATTGTAAACTGTTAGGCCTCTTGCTACAAATGCATTTGGCCACACACTAGACATTGATAAGGCTTTTGCTTATCATTTTTAGAGATATTCAAAATTCAGGGGTGCCCAGGGGCCAGGGGCGTGGACAGGGTCGTCTTCACAGCATTATAGGCCCCAGGGCAATGCACTAGACTGGGTCCCTACCTACACAATAACTCTCATGACTTTTTCTAAAATTTGCATGAAAATTAAGATCATACTTTTTGCTACCTCACACAAATTCAGTTTTTGCAAAGTAAAATGTCTGCTGAAAAGCAGACATTAATCTATTAACATTTGGCAAATCTAACATGACCCTTGATTTTGGCAAGCAAAGATTGTAAAATGCAAATAACGACTCAGACAGACAGAGGTGGCACAGTACTAAACTACTAGGAAATATTTCTTATTAATCACGTGTTCGAACCAAACGTTAACTCGCTTTATTGCAAGAGAATTGTTTGATAATTCCTGGAAAAATCTATAGCATTATATAATGACAAGTTGCCAAGCCATTCAGGCTCGTGTGTTTGAGTGGCCCCTGTCCTGCATGGCCATGTTTTTCGATGGCTCTGGCTGTGGTTTTCTGGTTTACACAAATACACATTTGGAGGCCCATTATGATTGAAACCAGTAACATTGATGTCACCTTTTAATCAACATGTGTGAAAGTAGGTATTATTTACATTGCAATGGTAGCCCAATATGAAAAGCCTTTCCTGTAAATACGTACTCTCTCCTAACGCCTCATCCACTTAAGGCAACACCAGTTGCCCGTTGTCCTCCTGTCCCGGATGGGCCACGGGTTCAGGCGGCGCCTCCAACTTCGACTCAACAACACCAGAGGCGGAGGTGGAGGACTGGGGCTCAGCCTCAGAAATGTCGGCCCACTCCTCATCTCCATCGCCCTCCACCTCCATCTCTGGGTCAGCCTCGCCGTTGCCATTGGCGTCGCCAGTCCCCTCAGCCTGGACTGGCTGCTGCGCTGTTAGCAGTGGCTGCTCCGGCTGCTGCGCAATTGGCATTGGCTGCTCCGGCTGCTGCGCAGTTGGCAGTGGCTGCTCTGGCTGCTGCGCAATTGGCAGTGGCTGCTCTGGCAGGGGGTGCGGGTTATCCTCCTCCTCCTCCACCAGTGGCTGGCGCCGTTGCCGCCATTCCCAACATGCCCGGTCTGTTGGAAACAAGCCACAAATAAACAGGGTATTGTTAACAGAGTCACCAGCTTAATTGACGATAGTATAACATAGTATAATCATGTGATCAGACTTTTAAAATATACGTCTCATTGCCAGCACAGACAAATATTAACTACTACAAAACAAAGATTGAAAACATGATAGATACAAATCAATTCACATGACCTGTAACAACAGATTTTTTTTTTGGTATAGGGATGTTGAAAATCTCATTGCCCTAGTGGTTAGCACTTTGCTCTGACAGCACTGGGATCAGGAGTTCAAGTCCTGACCATAGGCTTATCTGTGTGGAGTTGGCTTGTTTGTTGCATGTGTTGACTCCAACACTCCCAAAACATAATACTGGCCAGGTAATTTGGATATTTTAGAAATTGCCAGTAGTCTGTGTGGATATGTTAGGGATTTTAAGTATTCAAGCTCCAATGGGGCTGGTACTGATGTGAATGAGTTCTCTCTGTACAGCGCCACTGAATTAGTGGAGGGATATCAAACACTGGATGATGAGAATACTTTTGAAATCGTCCTTTGTTGGGACACCCTCACAGTGCAAATAGCCAGTTGCACCTTATGGGACCTTACAAATCTTTGAAAAAGAGCTAAGGTCTTTTGGTTTTCAAAGCTGACTTTCTAATGTTTGAGCAATTATAAAAACACATCTGCCACTCAACTTTGCAAATGGATTTTAAGCTTAGGTCAGGAAGTTACAGCACTGGGGTCAAGAGTTGGAGTGTTTGAATCCAAAACCTGCAATAATGTTCTGAAGTTTCACAATAAAGCATGCTGGAAATTAAATGTTCAGCACCCACATTTAGGGGACAGGAGCCAAAGCAGGTTGGGTGAATTGGAAGGGGAATGACCTTTCAAGTGTGGAGAAAGATTGATACGTAGTGTAGTGGTAGGCCATCTCTGGTGATTTCGGTGAACATATTTGGATACATATACCAAAAATATATTTTTTTACACACGTTTTATGCGATTAATAGAGAACTCACTTCTTACAATCTCCTCCCGTAGCTCCTGGAGCAGCTGGGGCTGACGCTGGCGGAGATCGCTCCAGCGGCACTGGAGTTGGACAACGTCTGCGATTAAATCTAAGCTGTATATGGCGACGGACTCGCTGGCAAGCCCTCAACTTAACCTCATTGCTTATATACCTTCCCGAGGGCATGGTATCCATGGCCTCAGTCAGGACTCTGAGCTCTCTCCTGGAAAAAAACGCTGACCTCATTTTGTACTCTCCTCAGTACTTTGCGCTCTGATTGCTTCTCTGAGCACGTATGTGCGCACTTACATCTTACGCGGATCTTTCTGACACCTGTGTGTAATGGTTGCCTCTTCATCCAAAAATATGGCGTCCGTCGTGGATGAGACGAGTACTCTATGCTTTGCAGTGAGGAAATATTAATGTATACATGGCTTTTCAATTAAATCAGTTATTTATTCCCACTCGTCCTTTTTCTTCCAATCTGCAAATTTGCAATTTGACTGAGCAGGCTCTGGCATACTGTGGACATGACAGTTTTTTGGGCCAGAGATTTGACAAACATGTTTAAAAATTGGTAATGCAAATTGGCCCTAAGTGGAAATGCATATTATTGATGTGTTTTTATTGAGAATACACATACAATTACCCATTAGGCATAAGTGAACAATAGGAAGTCTCATACTAACATGAAGAAATTACATACAGTGTATCTGACCAATTGTAAGCCACAAATCCAACCCCAGTGTGGAACTGAGCTCAGAGATGCTATGGGAATGAGTACCAACAGAATTAATTACTATTGTTACTGTGTGTTAGGCTAGGGCAGACATGGGGATAGGAAGTAAATCTTACACCATATAGTGTCAGTTTTGCCCTTGCAGTAACTTAGATTTGATGTCATCATCAGAAGGTGTTTGAAATGGCGTATAGATTTGTAGTAGGGTAATGGCTTTTCAAAGTAGAATTGTACAAATGTTTGGGGAGCGCTCTGCCTACCTGTCATTTGGATTGGAATATCTGTCTTTGATTTGGTGCATGCAATTTTTGGACTTGACATCAAGTTGTGTTATGGTTCTGCACAGTATCCATTAGTCCTCTTGATAGTGCTTTCCTTTAAAAACCACAGTGCCTGTAGGTCACAAGATGGGCATGCAGAAATGGCATATTCCTAGCCTATTAGCTACTTAGCCACATCAAACTCTGCTTATTGATTGACTAAAATTCTAAACACACCTTTGTGTCAACCACTATGTTTGGGGGGGGGTAGTTGAATCTCACTACAGATTATGTGCCAGTGTTCAGTACTTACTGCTTGCCAATCTGGAGTATGGTCACTCTGCTGCATGATGAGAATGTAATTGTGGCCTCAGAGTGCTATTATGTGTCACACTTTGAAAGTATTTGAGCTACCTTACATGTAGACACATGTTAAAGCAGGCATTGGTCTTACTCTACACAAAATAGGGCCAACAGAGAAATTACTCACACTCACTACTTGCAGATATTCCCAACATAATTGTGTTTTAAGGCTAAGGTTAACTTTTTGCAAGCCCCATTAGCAATGTGAATGCTAGTGCAAATTAATGAACTAATTCTTACACCCCAATCCAATGTGAACATTTGAGTTCACATCCATAATACTTGTACCCCTGAATTTGAAGGCCACAAAATATACAATATGACAGGTGTGTACAAACTAAAAACCTGAGATTTCACACATTTTACTAGGCTTAAAAATGTGTATATGTGCTGCTGCAAAGGAACATTGCATGACTGCACCAATACACAATATAGTGAAAGTGTAACATATGACAAATAGCTTATGAGGGTGCCCAACAGTGCTGTCCAAAAGGGACATTCAAAAATATGTTGAGACCAACTCCAGATGCCTAACTTGCATCTGAGTCAAAGACCTTGGTCTTGGCCTTGAATATGTGGACTTTGTGTGCAGCATTTGTCTATGGCCACGATTCCAAACAAAGCTGCATTTGAGTTGCAAGTGTTTCTGGCCCTGTTGGCTTCAACAGGTCCTAGCCTAGGAAGTGTGCCAGTCAATGCCATCAACATTTAAGAAACACTTTGACAGAGATGTTTTGCTAATCTCTATATGTGCATAGACCATGTTGAACGTGCACAATATCACATTCTAAAATGCACCACAACCAGAGACTATACTAAATACACAAATATCTGTAATATTAAAGGAAAAAAAATACATATAATGTGAATTCAGGGGAGGACCAGTATATGGCTAAGGGGCCAAAAACCAAACATGCACTCAATATATTGGACAAGTAGACATGTCCCTAAACATGCCCCAAAGGACTATGTATGGATTCTTGTGTATGACAATACAAAGAGCAGTAGTATAGTAGTCAGCAGATACTTGATTGGGACTGCTTGATGACACTAATGCATGGTCACATTTATTGTTAAACATGAATCTATAGTTTCAGCACAATACATAGCAAATAAGACAGTGGTCTGTGTGCCAAAGTTACTTGCATCAAGAGTAGACAATCTGGGCAAAGTCATGAAACATAAGCAGCCTAGGAGCATTGGAGAAATACTTCAACGTGTAGTGACACACGAACTGCTGAACTCCAAAAGGCACACCAGCTTGGCCTGTTGAATGTAGAAAACAAAACATTGCTTCAGCAAGATTAGCTCACATACAACATTAAAGAATGTACTTAGTATATGCCTTGGGGCATATGAAGGTGTCCCCTGTAATGTAACCTGGAAAGTGTCTTGTAAGGTTCAACACATTAATACTGCCTTGTGTTTTTCCTATAGCTTGATTTAGCTGTGTGTTTTGCATCATTTGTACCTTGAAAGTCCCCCCACAAAATAGTTACAAAATGTGAAAAATGCCTATTGTCCACAAGCCAGAGCACCAAATGAACCTCACAAATGTACTGTTTTTGTGACACTAAAATTTCAACCAGCACCAACACTTTACTCATACATATTATTCAAAACACTAGAGACTTTCATTCCACCACTGCATACCCCATGGGCACATCCTGCCAAACGTTGGGACAGCTGGTGTTCCATATTAATCTATATCATTTGTACAAAAATTATTTCTTGGCAGACCTCAATAGAGAGTGATATTGGAAGGGAGATATTGCAACAGGTGCCTATAGTACAGGAGCAGTTATCTAGGTAGCAAGTGAGAAGAGACCTGTGTCTAGATGGACAATGTAGTGAAGGATGTATAGGGTGTTAATCAGTGTCCAAAGCAGCAGAGAGTTACAATTGAATGAGTATCTCCAAGACATTCTACATAATTTGGGATAACACATTTACAGTAAGCAACTGAAACAAAAAAATATATAACAATTCCTTTCTAAGCATTGCTTAGAAATGTTGCAAGGCAGCTCATGCAGGAACTCATAATGCCTGTCTTCTATGTTTGAAATATCAGATAGAAAGCCAACAAACTTTGCCCAATTTAAAGTAACAAATTATTTGCCTGTGTTCTTTGTACTCACCTGTACTTTCAAGCATTCAAATCTACAATATGTTATCTTAACTGTAACACAAGTCCACAAATGACATGATAGGACCATAACTATATACTTACAAGCTGAAAAAGGCTACAAGTCCATGTCAGTTTCCTTCTGGATGCAATGGACATTTGCAATCCACTTTGAATAATGATTATTTTCAGGTGAGCCAGGCATGTCCCAGCTAAGGCCTGTTAGTACACAAAGGGAAAGCCTTTAGTTTTGCAATAAACACAGCAATCTTTAACAAACAGTCAACATTGTTGTTCAAACTGATAAGCTCCATAACTCCAGACACAGGCCTTCCAGCAGCATTTCTATTTTGCAGAAATCAAAGGTACACTTTTGATTCCCTCCCAAGTATCTTGTCTCAACATTTGTATTTGTTTCTTAAAAAGAAAAAGGGCTTTACATTCATCCCAATATAATAGTTTGTGTGGACTGACAGATATTACCCTAAGTGTGACAAACCATATTTGATTGTTTTTTTTACCTTGCAAATCAATATTGAAGGTGAGGTGTCCAGGCTCCACATTTTCCTGAGGGCTGGTGATCTGTTGAATAAACATGCACCATGGAAATTTTGCTATACCACACAAGAGTTTAAATAATAGGTATAAGATTGAAAAGCTTCACAACACCACACCCCTAAAAAAAAATTACAATTCAATAGTCAAATACCACACATTAAAATGCACATTACATCTGGAATAAAAAAATGCACTGTTATTGTGTAACATCAAACATCTTACAAACATTTAAAGTGCCTATAACACAGTAACTTTAAATAACACTCAATACAAAATAAAATGCAATTAAGGAAATCCCCAGCAGCAAAACACAGTACTACCTATTGATTTCTAACAAACTTTTAGTGTGCATGAGGGTGTATTTTATATTATTATTATTATTATTATTATTATCTTTTATTTGTTAGGCGCCACAAGGTTTCTGCAGCGCCGCACATAGTACAAACAGTAGACTATACAGGGTATAACAGTACAGAACAATAAACAAAAATTTCCAATACTTCAGAAACTCCAGGCAGGCAGATGCAATAGACATGGAGCAGAAGAACAGGTAAGGAGACAGGAGGGAAGAGGGCCCTGCTCGTACGAGCTTACATCCTAAGGGAGGGTAAAACAGACCAGGCACAAGAGGAGCCAGTTGAGGGAATGGGAGAGAGGGGAGAATGAGCGGAGGAGATGGGGGTTAAGTGGATGGTTGGTAGGCTTTGAGAAAGAGGTGAGTTTTGAGTGCACGTTTGAAGGAGCACAGAGTAGGAGAGAGGCGGATGGAGCGAGGGAGGTCATTCCAGTGAAGGGGGGCTGCACGGGAAAAGTCCTGGATTCTGGAATGGGAAGAGGCGATCAGAGTGGAGGAGAGGCGGCGGTCATTGGCCGAGCGCAGGGAGCGGGCGGGAGTGTGAATGGAGAGGAGGTTAGAGATATAAGGGGCAGTAGAGTGGGAGAGAGCCTTGTAAGTGGTGGTGAGGAGTTTGAAAATAATTCTGTAGGGGAAGGGGAGCCAGTGTAGGGCAAGGCAGAGAGGGAAGGCAGAGGAGGAGCGGCGTGAGAGGTAGATGAGTCTTGCGGCCGCATTGAGTATAGAGCGGAGGGGGGAGAGACGGGAGTGGGGGAGGCCGGTGAGAAGGAGGTTGCAGTAATCCAGGCGGGAGATGATGAGTGCATGTACGATGGTTTTGGTGGCCTCCTGAGAGAGAAAGGGACGGATGCGGGCGATGTTGCGTAGTTGGAAGCGACAGTGTCACACTTCTGGTATCACAAACGAACTCAATAGCCAGGTATTTCTGAATTCAAAAGGATTTATTTTGGTATACAAATAAATCTCCAGTGTCCAACAAATAAAGTCCAAAGTAACAAGAGTATAAAGGTCTGGTGGAAGTATCAAGTACTTGTAGTCCAAATCACAAGGAGGCAAGGTTCTGTGGAAGCATCTGGTTCAGATACAAACACAATACTCGTGCAAAGGCTTCATAACAGGAAGTGCCTTTTCTAGGCCCAAACAGGAAATGGGATCCAAGATGGAATCTTCATGAGACAGTCCCGACCATCTTGGATAAGGGCTATTGTAAGGGCAAGTTCATAACAGAGATCCAAGATGGAAACTTCATGATGCAATCACGGCCATCTTGAATGAGAGCAAAACTAAGGGCAAGTACATAACAGGATGCCCCCTTCTCAACGACGTCCTCTGGACGACTTAGGACCAGGCTTCCCAGGATGCTGTCGATGAAATGCTTTTACCAAAAGTGGGGCATGAACATCCTTTGCAGATTGCCAAGAGTCATCTTCTGGCCCATATCCCTGCCAACGTAGCAGATACTGTAATTGGTTTCGAAACATACGAGAGTCTAGGATATTTTCAACAATAAATTCCTCATGCTCATCAACTTGAATTGGCTCAGGAGGAGGCAAAGAGCGACCAGGAAATGGATTCTTAACTGAAGGTTTTAGTAATGATACATGAAAAACAGGATGTACCTTCATGGAATCAGGAAGATCCAATCTAAAAGCCACTGAACTAATCTGTGCAATGATCTTATATGGACCAATAAACTTACTTCCCAACTTAGCAGATGGTACCTTCATTCTTAAATGTCTAGTTGACAACCATACTTCATCACCAATACTAAAAGTTGGAGCAGCCCTTCTTGATCTGTCAGCATCACGTTTATATCTTTCTTGAGCAGTTTTCAAAGTCTCTTTTAATAATTCAAGATTATTTTGCATAATAATCAGTCTATCTTCCACAGCAGGAATTGGAGAGTCACAAGGTAGATTGGGACAAATATTTGGATGATATCCTAGATTAGCATAGAAAGGGCTAAATCTTGTAGATGAATGTTGAGAATTATTGTATGCAAACTCAGCCATGGGGAGGATATCAACCCAATCATCCTGTAGGTGACAAATATAACATCTGAGATATTGCTCAAGTGTTTGGTTTGTTCGCTCCGTTTGTCCATTTGACTGTGGATGAAATGCAGTGGACAAGTTCACCACAATGCCAAGGGATTTGCAAAACTGTTTCCAAAATCGTGATGTGAATTGAATGCCTCGGTCTGACACCACATCATTAGGAACGCCATGCAAACGAAAAACTTCTTTTATAAGTAAGTCGGCTGTTTCTTTTGCTGTAGGAGTACCCTGGCAGGATATAAAGTGAGCCATCTTTGTCAGTCTGTCAATTACCACAAAGATAGTGGTCATATTCTTAGATCTCGGAAGTTCTACAATAAAATCCATGGAAATGGAATCCCATGGACGTGTAGGTATTGGCAAAGGTTGTAGTAGTCCAAAAGGAGAAGCACGAGGAGTCTTAAATCTGGCACACGTTGTACAAGAGGATACATATTTTGATATATCTTCCTTATAGTTGGGCCACCAGAATGAACGGCTTAACAGTTCTTGAGTTTTCTGAAGTCCTTTATGGCCTGCTAATTTAGAGTCATGGAATAGTTGCATGACCTTTAACCGTGCTTTTTCTGGAACGTATAGTTGATGTGCCATATGCCAGACTCTGTTGTCATAAGATAATTTAACATTTTTTGGAGGATTCATGAGGGTAGAATCCATATCATATCCATTCTTGATCTCTGTTAATAACTCCGTTGTACAAATAACCCCCAAAAAATTTGAATCAGGAATTATTGTTTGAACAGGCTTTACCTGTTGAGGATTCTCCACATAAGCTCTTGAGAGGGCATCAGCTTTTCCATTCTTCGATCCAGGTCTATAGGAAATTAGGTAATCAAAACGGCTTAAAAAGAGAGCCCATCGAGCTTGTCGGGGAGATAATCTTTTTACTGATTTAAGGAATTCCAAATTCCGGTGATCGGTGAGGACTATCACTTGATGCTTTGCACCTTCTAAAAGATGTCTCCATTCTGAAAAAGCAGCTATAATGGCAAGAAGTTCTTTATTTCCCACATCATAGTTTCTTTCAGGAGCAGTCATTTGCCTTGAATAAAAAGCACAGGGGTGAAGTAACATTTTTTCTCCTACTCTTTGTGAAATTACTGCTCCTATAGCTGAATCTGATGCATCAGTTTCCAAAACAAATGGGAGTGTAGGATCAGGATGAATTAATATAGGAGCTGACGTGAACTTAGTTTTCAAAATGGAAAAAGCTTTATCAGCTGCTGGTGACCACTAAAAGGAGGAAACCTTTTTTGTGAGCTGAGTAATGGGGGCAGCAATTCCAGAAAAGTCCTTTATAAAACGTCGATAGAAATTAGCAAAGCCCATAAATCGTTGCACATCTTTGATGTTTTTAGGTATGGGCCAATCTACCACAGCATGCACTTTACAGGGATCCATACACAGTCCTTGAGGGGATATAATGTAACCCAAAAATTTTATTTGAGTACGATGGAATTCGCATTTCTCCAGCTTGATGTATAATTGGTTTATACGTAGCCATTGTAAAATAATTCAAACATGTTCTTGATGTTCTGGTAAAGAATTAGAAAAGATAAGGATATCATCAAGATATACAATAATGAACAGATCAAGCAAATCTCGAAAGACATCATTTATAAAATGTTGGAAAGTAGCAGGGGCATTACATAACCCGAACGGCATCACGAGGTACTCATAATGTCCATACTTTGTTCGAAAAGCCGTTTTCCATTCATCACCTGGTCGAATGCGTATTAGGTTGTACGCTCCTCTTAAATCAAGCTTTGTGAAAATATTTGCTGTCTGCAGTCTTTCCAATAATTCTGGGATGAGAGGAAGTGGATGTCTGTTCTTTATAGTAACTTTATTGAATTCTCTATAATCAATGCATGGCCGCAAAGATCCATCTTTATTTTTTACAAAAAAAATAGGAGCCCCTGCTGGAAATTTTGAAGGACGTATTTCTAATATTAGCTATTCTACCTTGCAACCGTGCAAGCCTGAGTTCAACTCCTCACCAATGCTCTTGTCTTTGAGGGATCAAATGTGTTCCTGGGGTCATATTACACTCTGGTTAAAGTCGCATAAATCATGCGTGTAATTTGCAAAAATGTAAAATGTAAAATTTTTATTTCTATTAATAGTGGTTTTTAATGCAAAAGCACCATCAACAACTGTCACATTAGTCATTTCACATTGAGAGTAATAATAATGGTGGTTGTTGTGATTCTAAAGAGATTTGAATGTTAGTGCTAGAATAAAAATTAAAAAACTTTTTACCATGCACGCAGCACTCCATTCCGGCTGCCGGAATGAATGAGGAATGAGTGTGCACTCTATTCCGGCTGCCGGAATGAATGGGGAATTGTAGTGTGCACTCCATTCCGGGAGTGAACTGCACTCGGGACTCCATTCCGGCTGCCAGAATGAATGGGGAATGCAGTCTGCAGTCCATTCCGGGACTGAAGTGCACTCAGCACTCCATTCTGGCTGCCGGAATAAATGGGGAATGAGTGTGCTCTCCATTCCGGCAGCCAGAATGGATAGGGAGTGATAGTAGAGAAGATATCTGCCTAGCATACCAAACTGCAGTGTAGAGGCCTATAAAAGCCAGGCCTCCTTACTGAACACCCAGTAAGCAGCAGAGGGCGCTATATGAAGCTAACTAATGCTACCGTTCCGGCATTCCGGCAGTTCCGATTTTAAACCAAAGGGCCAAAATATCAGTAAACAGCTTACACTTGCCAGTAACATTTATTCGAAAGGTGTCTGTAAGGAAAAGAGGCTTCTTTTACACAAACACACTAATAGAACATTTCATACATATATATATATGTATGTATACAAATAATGATTTTTTTTTAAAAAAAAATCTAAAAAATGTCTGTATTGATATGTATGTTTGTTTTGCATACTTGGTTGTGGTTTTTATACGCAAAGTATGCTTCTAAAGGCGTTTATTAGTTGTGTTCGCTAGCTGTTTTGAACTTAAACATGACCCAGAGCTTCCTTAACTTTTCTCAAGGATTTGAGGCATGAGTGACGTCAGTTTCCCTTAACTGCACAGAGGGAACGCCTACTGTTCTTAAGTTAAAAAGCATAACGCCTACTTTACTCAAGTGATCTCTCATCTCCGCCCAGTCCGCGTCTACTCTCCTCCCATTCCCACCCCTTTCTTCTCAAGTGGTCAGCCGCCATCTCAAATGTATTTGCGTTGCAGTTTGCGTTTGAGTTGTCTTTAAGTGCTGTATCTGCTGTGTTTGAGCAGCGTATGTGGAGCTTTACGCTGCTCAAGTCCCGTTTTCGCGCATGCGCAGAGACGACTAGCAGATTATCCGCATACGTTTGAGTTTGCGTACCTTGATGAATCAGGCCCCTTGAACCTAAGGTTGCGGGTAGCTAACCACACTTTGTCTCCTACTCGTAGAACTAGAAGATTCCTTTGATGATGATCAGAAAAGCGTTTGTAACGATCCGAGGACTGTAGTAGCTTGGAACGTACTTGAGACCAAATTTGGGAAAAATTGCGGACCATACTCTGTGCGGCAGATACCGCTGAATCAGAGAGGTTAGAAAAGGGGGGAAGAATGGGATGTCTACCGAAGATGGTAAAGAAGGGGAGTTGCCCGTAGATTCATGCTGGTGGTTATTATGAGTAAACTCCGTCCAAGGTAAAACGCCTCTAGGTCCTGATTAGCCGCTCAGTCTGACCATTGGTTTGCGGGTGGTACCCGGAGGAGAATTTTAGACTGATACCGAGCTGTTTGCAGAAGGACCTCCAAAATTGGGAGACGAACTGGACTCCGCGATCAGAAATTATGTCCTTCGGACAGCCGTGGAGGCGGAAAATCTCTTGGATGAAGAGAAGTGCTAATTGGGAAGCAGAAGGCAATCCTTTGAGGGGAACGAAGTGAGCTAATTTTTAAAAGCGGTTAACCACCACCTAGACGGTATTGAAACAATGGCTAGCAGGAAGATCCGTGATAAAATCCATGCTAATGCTAACCCGTGGTAAGTCCGGAATCGGAAGAGGATGAAGAGGACCAGCAGGAGATCTCCTAAGAATCTTATGTCGGGCGCAGACCTCACAGGTACGAATGTATGTTTGGACATCGGAGGACAACGAGGGCCACCGATACAGATGAGACAAGAGGGCAACCGTCTTCTTAACCCCCAGCATGACCAGCAAATCTGGCGTTATGAGCCCATCTCAGAAGTTTAATGCGTAGGTGATTCTCCATAAAAGAACGACCAGGAGGAGGAAGAATCGAGAGAAGAATTAGTCATAGCTAGAATCGTAGAAGGGTTAATGATGGGTTTAGCAACCACAGGTGATGAGACATCTGAGGAATCAAAGGATCTGGATAATGCATCGGCACGAAGATTCTTAGCTCCGGGCCGGGAGGTTAATATCAGCTGGAACCAGTTAAAAAATAACGACCAGTGGACCTGCAGACTGCAAGTAGGTGAGATTTTTATGGTCAGTAAATACTGTGATAGGAAAGCTTGCCCCCTCTAACAAGTAGCGCCACTCCTCTAAGGCAGTCTTGATGGCAAGGAGTTCTTTATCGCCAATCCCATAATTGGCCTCACTGGCAGAGAACCTTTTTGGAAAGGAAACCACAAGGAGTGGAAATGCCTGCAAAGTTCTTCTGAGACAGAACGGCTCCAATTCCAACAGAGGATGCATCAACCTCCAAAAAGAAAGGTCTGTTCTGATCAGGTTGGAACAAGATGGGTGCTAGCATAAAGGCCTCTTTAATGGTTAGAAATGCTTGTGCCGCCTCTGGAGGCCAGGATTCGGTAAGACCACCCTTCCGAGTAAGGAGAGTAATGGGAGAGATGAGCGTGGAAAATGCCTTGATGAATTGACGATAATAATTGGAAAAGCCAATAAAACGCTGGGTAGCTTTGAGGCCAGAAGGCTTGGGCCAATTACGAATAGCCTCCAATTTGCTGGGATCCATCTGAAGGCCAGTAACCGAGACTAGATATCCCAGGAAGGGTACCTGAGAAAAATTGAAGAGGCACTTCTCCAGTTTACAGAATAACTGATTATTGCGCAGACGAGAAAGAACCTCTTTAACATGCAGAAGGTGAGTAGAAAGGTCTCGTGAAAAAATCAGAATGTCATCTAGATAGATTACCAACGACTGACAAAGTAAATCTCTAAAAATCTCATTAACAAGTCCTGAAAAACAACTGGAGCATTACAAAGCCCAAAAGGCATCACTAGGTATTCATAGTGACCGTCTCTGGTATTAAATGCGGTTTTCCACTCGCCCCCCCTTTCGAATTCTAATCAAATTGTGGGCCCCTTTGAGATCCAGCTTGGTAAATATTTGTGCACCACGAATGCGATTAAAGAGTTCCGAAATCAGGGGGAGGGGATAACGGTTCTTTACCATGATGGCGTTCAATCTCAGGTAATCAATGCAAGGTCTAAGAGAACCATCCTTTTTTTTTACAAAAAAGAAGCCTGCACCAGCAGGGGACGATGATTTTCGAATAAATCCTTTCTTCAGACTCTCAGCAACATATTTGGACATGGCCTGTGTTAAGGTAAGGATAGAGGGTACACCCTGCCTCTAGAAATGCTCTTTCCAGGGATGAGATCAATAGGACAATCCCAAGGTCGAGGAGGTGAAAGGACCTCAGAAGCGGCTTTAGAGAAAACATCAGCAAAATCGGAGTAGGCTTTAGGAAGACCCATCAGAAAAGATGTGCAGAAGCAGGGCATCTTGGGTTTCAAGGGGGAAACCAATCTCAGGCACTTTTTGGTACAAGAGGGACTCCAGAGGATAACCTGCGCTCCCTGCCTGTCAAATTGTGGAGAATGAAGTCTTAACCAGGGTAACCCCAAGATGATGGGGTTAATAGACTGAGGTAAAACCAAGAAACTTATAGACTCGGAATAAAGCGCTCCTACCTCCATTTGGAGCGGGGAGGTGGAGAGAGAAATAGAGCCGTTGGAGACTCTATTCCCTTTGAGAGCGCTGACAATCAAGTGTTGGGATAATGGCACAGTATTATTATTACTGCCTGGCGATCAGACTCAGCTGATCGCCAGGCAGGCGTCCTGTTGCTATGGGGAAAAGGCGGAGAATGCGCATACACGCGCGCCGCGGAGGTCACGTGGGTGGAAGGGCTGTGAGCTGCGATCAGAAGGCGTCCATCTCCGACACCCATGGGAGGTGTGGAGACGGCACCTGACACTATCACTTTAAACCTCTCTTCTTAGTACAGGCTGTCAGCCACGGTTTGCACCTGTGATTACTTCACTTGTGTGTTAGTCAGTTCTGCCATTGGTCAGCTTCCCTTTATAAGGTCCCTCCTTTCACCTTCTCATTGCTGGTTCTTCAAGTCATACCTGACCTGATTTTGATGCCTCCTCCCTGATCCACATTCCGTGGTAAGGTGTGCTTCATCGCTGCTGTACGTCTGGACTCCACTGATCTCTGCACACCTGTTCCACTACCTGTGGTACTCGCTATGATCAGCACCCGCTACCTACTCGGCCTGCACTGCTGGCTACTGCTGTCTTGTTCCACATCCTGTGCTTCATCGCTGCTGTGTGTCTGGACTCTATTGATCTCTGCTCACTTGTTCTACTACCTGTGTGTCACTTACCGGACTGTTAGTGCCTCTAGGTTGGGACATAGGTCTCTCTCGCTCCTGCCGGCGCCTCTCCTGAGCCGCGGCCGTCCGCCATCTTGACTAAGATTGCGCATGTGCAGAAACCCTGAACTGTTAATACCTCGCCTCTAGTCTCATTGGTTAATTAATCACCTCTCAGTACTTAAGGCAACTGTTGCCCTATTACCTTTGCCTGTTCTTGGTTCTCATTCCTTGAGACTCTGAGGTGTTTCCTGTTTCTGCTCGTGTTATCTGTTTGCTCCTGGACAAGTCTCCTCTCCACATCGGTAGTAGAACTTACCCGCTGCAGACTACTCTCGCTACCTCCGTTACCTGCCTGCTTCTGGACAATTCTCCTCTCCACATCGGTAGTAGAACTTACCTGCTGCAGACTACTCTCGCTACCTCCGTTACCTGCCTGCTTCTGGACAAGTCTCCTCTCCACATCGGTAGTAGAACTTACCCGCTGCAGACTACTCTCGCTACCTCCGTTACCTGCCTGCTTCTGGACAAGTCTCCTCTCCACATCGGTAGTAGAACTTACCCGCTGCAGACTACTCTCGCTACCTCCATTACCTGCCTGCACCTGGACAAGTCTTCCCTTCACATCAGTGGTACAACTTGCCTATTGCAGACCGCTCACGTTACTCCATTCCACGCTTGCACCTGGGCAAGTCTTCCCTTCACATCAGTGGTACAACTTGCCTATTGCAGACCACTCACGTTGCTCCATTCCACGCCTGCACCCGGACAAGTCTTCCCTTCACATCAGTGGTACAACTTGCCTATTGCAGACCACTCACGTTACTCCGTTCCACGCCTGCACCTGGACAAGTCTTCTCTACACATCAGTGGTACAACTTGCCTATTGCAGACCACTCATGTTACTCCGTTCCATGCCTGCGCCTGGACAAGTCTTCCCTTCACATCAGTGGTACAACTTGCCAATTGCAGTCCACTCACGCTATTCTGTTACACACCTGCGCTGGACAAGTCTTCTCTACATATCCGTGGTGAAACTTACCAGCTGTAGACCATTCATGTTTCCTTGTGATATAGCTACTACTCTGTATGGTACCTATTAGCTGGACTAAAGTCTACAACTGCCTCTGTATTGTAGCTGCAAGTCGCTGACTTTTCTACTATATTGTTGATTGGTCTTTGCCTAACGTTATCCAGTTATCAAGTTCTGGCCTGCTATATGCTACCTGCGTGCTAAGGCACTTGGACTCTTTCCTCATTTATCCTGTTTACTAAACTGCTGTACCATCACAGTTCCACGGTGCCAAGACTCAGCATTTATACTATTGACATTCCTTTCCTCTATTCTACTGTATGGTTCCACTGATTCACCACACTACCCAGAGGTCCGCACTTCTGGTAAGTGTAGCTACACCTGGTGAATTCTGGGTAAAACTCCTAGTGCCCGTGACACTGTGTTAATCACTATGATCAACACCCGCTACCTACTCGGCCTTCACTGCTGAATACTGCTGCCTTGTTCCACATCCCGTGATAAGCTGTGCTTCATCGCTGCAGTGTGTCTGGACTCCATTGATCTCAGTACATCTATTCCACTACATGTGGTATTGCTGTGATCAATGCCCGCTATCTACTCTGCCTGCACTGCTGACTACTGCTCTCTTGTTCCATATCCTTGTGGTAAGCTGTGGCTCATCGTTGCTTTGTATGTCTGGACCCTGCTGATCTCTGCGCACCAGTTCCACTTACCCATGGTAATCGCTGTGATCAACGCCCGCTATCTACCCTGTCTGCACCGCCGACTACTGCTCTTCCGTTCTACATCCTTGTGGTAAGCTGTGGCTCATCGTTGCTGTACA
The DNA here is from genome assembly GCF_038048845.1 of Mixophyes fleayi. Taxonomy (NCBI): domain Eukaryota; kingdom Metazoa; phylum Chordata; class Amphibia; order Anura; family Limnodynastidae; genus Mixophyes; species Mixophyes fleayi. The sequence goes on from NC_134409.1 coordinate 94,471,098, forward strand.
TATCTGGACTTTCCTGATCTTTGTGTACCGGTTTCACTTATCCGTGGTGGTCGCTGGGATCAATGCTTGTTATCTACGTTACCTGCAGCGTTGTCTACTTCTCACTCGTTTTACATCCATGTGGTGAGTTGTGGTTCATCGTTGCTGCATATCTGGATTCCATTGATCTACTCGTCTCCAGTAAACTTCATTGAACTGTGTATTATGTTCCACTCCCTAGTGGTACCTGTTGTGACTATGCTCGTTAGGTAATCTTTCTGTACTATTGAACTTTGCTGACAGTACCTGCTTTCTTGTATATCATTGTGACCATCATTTGCAGTTTACTCAACCTTCATTGAACTTTGTATTTATGTTTTACAATAAAGTGGTAATCCTTATCACCATCTGATGTCCGAATTGGATTCTGTTACTTAGATCTGTTCTCCATCTGTCTCACTGGGAACTTCCCTGGAGGGCCTCGACCTGCAGGGTGGAAGCTGCTGAAGCCCAAATTCCCTTGTGGGAATACCTTCCATCTTGTTAGACTCCAGATTACCACTGGGATAGTTCATGGAGGAGTGTCCGCTCTGCGGACAACAGGTTACTGCAGAAATAATAAAGAGTCAGCACAGCGGACATCAGATTACCACTGGGATAGTGGCGGAGTTCACAGATGAGTGTCAGCTCTGCGGACAAGAGGTTACAGCAGGATACAATCCAAAGAAGAGAAAACACCCAGCAGGAGCAATGGAGTCACGTCTACTACCCAGCAGGTAACTTGAAGAACAGGCATCAGACGGCAGGAGGATGTGCCTTTTGAATTTGGAGCCAAAATGAGTCAGCCAATAGGAAACAAGCAGAGGAGATGAAAGATCGGGTCTGCACAGACCGGAAACGAAGATGGCGGCGGCCGGGATGGAGCGAGCTCTCAGCGTTGCCCAAGTAAGTGTCCGATTACCCCGCGTATGACATGAAGGTTTTTAGTATAGCTGCAGTTCACCTTCATCTCTCAGCATCCTCGTTTATTTATATATCGACAGAAAATTAGGAAGCTCTTTACAATTGGGTATCTACTTGTCTAAATATCAAATTATGCCTCCGTCCATCTAAAGATATCTGTTACTGCCTCTTCACTTTCCATGATGCATGCTGTCTGACGTTTCAAATTTAGTGTGTGAGTAGCATTTCAACACTTTTATCTTTTGCAATATACACTAAATTTTTTGTTGTTTAATTTTTCTAATGGACTTGCTTCAATTGGTAGCATGGCAGATAACATTTTTTTTGCAGCCACTGCAATGTTCTACATGCATTTGCTGAAAGTTGAAAATGCCCAGAAAAAAACCCTTTTTTAAATACAGATTTCACTGATTGACCCTAGCAAAATGGAAAAGTACTGAAAAATAGAAAAATAGAAAAGATAAGAATATATAGCGTTTTTTTGGGGTGCGTAGCTGCATGCTGACCCTCACACAAGCACCGTTTTTTTAAATATAGATTTCACTGAATGACCCTTTCAAAATGGGCAAGTATTGAAAAATAGAAAAGATAGAATATAATAATATATAGTGTTATTTTTGGGTGTGCAGCTACGTGCTGACCCTCACACACAAACACCCTTTTATTAAAAGAGATTAGAATATAATAATATATATATGGCTTTTTGCCTCGCATTGCACGTTTAATAGCAGCAATGTAATTGTTGCCCTTTTAAGTAGAGATGAGCGCACTCGGATTTCTGAAATCCGAGCCCACCCGAACGTTGCCGATCCGAGTCGGATCCGAGACAGATCCGGGTATTGGCGCCAAATTCAAATCTGAAACTGAGGCTCTGACTCATAATCCCGTTGTCGGATCTCGCGATACTCGGATCCTATAAATTCCCCGCTAGTCGCCGCCATCTTCACTCGGGCATTGATCAGGGTAGAGGGAGGGTGTGTTAGGTGGTCCTCTGTCCTGGTAGATCTCGTGCTGTGCTGTTTAGTTCTGTGCTGTGCTGTTTAGTTCTGTGCTGTGCTGTGCTGTGCTGTGTTCTGCAGTATCAGTCCAGTGGTGCTGTGTGCTGTGCTCTGTCCTTCTGAGGTCAGTGGTGCTGCTGGGTCCTGTGCTGTGTCCTGTTCAGTCCAGTGGTGCTGTGTCCTGTGCTCTGTGCTTCTAAGGGCATAGTTATTTCCCCAATATTCCCCTGTGTTTAAAAAAATAAAAAAAAGTTATTTAAAAAAATACCAAAAACTAATTTAATTTTTTTTAATTACCACAAAATTTGCACAACCAATCCTGCAGTATAAGCCCATTGGTACTGCAATATTACCAAGTTCACACATTCAGCAGTAAAAGTCCAGTGGTGCTGTGTCCTGTGCTCTGTCCTGCTGAGTTCCGTAGTGCTGCTGGGTCCTGTGCCGTGTCCTGTTCAGTCCAGTGGTGCTGTGTCCTGTGCTCTGTGCTTCTAAGGGCATAGTTATTTCCCCATTATTCCCAAGTTTTTAAAAAATAAAAAAAAAGTAAAAAAAAATTAAAAATTAAAAATTAAAAAAAAATATATAATTATAACCAAATTTGAAAAAAACAATCCAGCAGTATAAGTCCATTGGTACTGCAATATTACAAAGTTCACACATTCTGCAGTATCAGTCCAGTGGTGCTGTGTCCTGTGCTCTGTCCTGCTGAGTTCCGTAGTGCTGCTGGGTCCTGTGCCGTGTCCTGTTCAGTCCAGTGGTGCTGTGTCCTGTGCTCTGTGCTTCTAAGGGCATAGTTATTTCCCCATTATTCCCAAGTTTTTAAAAAATAAAAAAAAAGTAAAAAAAAATTAAAAATTAAAAATTAAAAAAAAAATATATAATTATAACCAAATTTGCAAAACCAATCCAGCAGTATAAGTCCATTGGTACTGCAATATTACCAAGTTCACACATTCTGCAGTATCTTGTGCTACATATAATGGAGACCAAAAATTTGGAGGATAAAGTAGGGAAAGATCAAGACCCACTTCCTCCTAATGCTGAAGCTGCTGCCACTAGTCATGACATAGACGATGAATTGCCATGAACGTCGTCTTCCAAGCCCGATGCCCAATCTCGTAGTACCGGGCATGTAAAATCCAAAAAGCCCAAGTTAAGAAAAAGTAGCAAAAAGAGAAACTTAAAATCATCTGAGGAGAAACGTAAAGTTGCCAATATGCCATTTACGACACGGAGTGGCAAGGAATGGCTTAGGCCCTGGCCCGTGTTCATGACTAGTGGTTCAGCTTCACCCACGGATCTTAGCCCTCCTCCTCCTCCCCCCCCCTACAAAAAATTGAAGAGAGTTATGCTGTCAGCAACAAAACAGCAAACAACTCTGCCTTCTAAAGAGAAATTATCACAAATCCACAAGGCGAGTCCAAGGATGTTGGTGGTTGTCAAGCCTGACCTTCCCATCACTGTACGGGAAGAGGTGGCTCGGGAGGAGGCTATTGATGATGTAGCTGGCGCTGTGGAGAAACTTGATGATGAGGATGGTGATGTGGTTATTGTAAATGAGGCACCAGGGGGGGAAACAGCTGATGTCCATGGGATGAAAAAGCCCATCGTCATGCCTGGTCAGAAGACCAAAAAATGTACCTCTTCGGTCTGGAGTTATTTTTATCCAAATCCAGACAACCAATGTATGGCCATATGTAGCTTATGTAAAGCTCAAATAAGCAGGGGTAAGGATCTTGCCCACCTAGGAACATCCTCCCTTATACGTCACCTGAATAACCTTCATAGTTCAGTGGTTAGTTCAGGAACTGGGGCTAGGACCCTCATCGGTACAGGGACACCTAAATCCCGTGGTCCAGTTGGATACACACCAGCAACACCCTCCTCGTCAACTTCCTCCACAATCTCCATCAGATTCAGTCCTGCAGCCCAAGTCAGCAGCCAGACTGAGTCCTCCTCAATACGGGATTCATCCGAGGAATCCTGCAGCAGTACGCCTACTACTGCCACTGCTGCTGTTGCTGCTGTTAGTCGGTCATCTTCCCAGAGGGGAAGTCGTAAGACCGCTAAGTCTTTCACAAAACAATTGACCATCCAACAGTCGTTTGCCATGACCACAAAATACGATAGTAGTCACCCTATTGCAAAGCGTATAACTGCGGCTGTAACTGCAATGTTGGTGTTAGACGTGCGCCCGGTGTCCGCCATCAGTGGAGTGGGATTTAGAGGGTTGATGGAGGTATTGTGTCCCCGGTACCAAATCCCATCGAGATTCCACTTCACTAGGCAGGCGATACCAAAAATGTACAGAGAAGTACGATCAAGTGTCCTCAGTGCTCTAAAAAATGCGGTTGTACCCACTGTCCACTTAACCACGGACATGTGGACAAGTGGTTCTGGGCAAACGAAGGACTATATGACTGTGACAGCCCACTGGGTAGATGCATCCCCTTCCGCAGCAACAGCAACAGCTGCATCAGTAGCAGCAACTACAAAATGGCTGCTCGTGCAAAGGCAGGCAACATTGTGTATTACAGGCTTTAATAAGAGGCACAACGCTGACAACATATTAGAGAAAATGAGGGAAATTATCTCCCAGTGGCTTACCCCACTTAGACTCTCATGGGGATTTGTGGTGTCAGACAATGCCAGTAACATTGTGCGGGCATTAAATATGGGCAATTTCCAGCACGTCCCATGTTTTGCCCACACCATTAATTTGGTGGTGCAGCATTACCTCAAGAGTGACAGGGGTGTGCAGGAGATGCTTGCGGTGGCGCGCAAAATTGCTGGACACTTTCGGCATTCAGCCAGTGCCTACCGCAGACTAGAGGCACATCAAAAAAGCATGAACCTGCCCTGCCATCACCTCAAACAAGAGGTTGTGACGCGCTGGAACTCCACCCTCTATATGCTGCAGAGGATGGAGGAGCAGCAAAAGGCCATTCAGGCCTACACAGCCACCTACGACATAGGCAAAGGAGTGGGGATGCGCCTCAGTCAAGCGCAGTGGAGACTGATTTCCGTGTTGTGCAAGGTTCTGCAGCCATTTGAACTTGCCACACGAGAAGTCAGTTCCGACACTGCCAGCTTGAGTCAGGTCATTCCCCTGATCAGGCTGTTGCAGAAGCAGCTGGAGAAAGTGAGGGAGGAGCTGGTAAGCCATTGCGATTACACCAAGCATGTAGCTCTTGTGGATGTAGCCCTTCGTACGCTTTGCCAGGATCCGAGGGTGGTCACTCTTTTAAAGTCAGAGGAATACATTCTGGCCACTGTGCTCGATCCTCGGTTTAAAGCCTATGTTGTGTCTCTGTTTCCGGCGGACACAAGTCTACAGCGGTGCAAAGACCTGCTGGTCAGGAGATTGTCCTCTGAAGAGGACCGTGACATGCCAACAGCTCCACCCTCATTTTCTTCCACATCTATGGCTGCGAGGAAAAAGCTCAGTTTTCCCAAAAGAGGCACTGGCGGGGATCCTGATAACATCTGGTCCGGACTGAAGGACCTGCCAACCATTGCAGACATGTCTACTCTCGCTGCATTGGATGCTGTCACAATAGAAAAAATTGTGGATGATTACTTTGCTGACACCATCCAAGTAGACATGTCAGACAGTCCATATTGTTACTGGCAGGAAAAAAAGGCAGTTTGGAAGCCCCTGTACAAACTGGCTCTATTTTACCTGAGTTGTCCCCCCTCCAGTGTGTACTCGGAAAGAGTTTTTAGTGCAGCGGGGAACCTGGTCAGTGAGCGGCGAAGGAGGTTGCTTCCTCATAACGTTGAAAAAATGATGTTTATAAAAATGAATAATCAATTCCTCAATGAAGTACAGCACTGCCCTCCAGATACTACAGAGGGACCTGTGGTTGTGGAGTCCAGCGGGGACGAATTGATAATGTGTGATGAGGAGGAAGTACACACTGTAGGGGGAGAGGAATCAGAGGTTGAGGATGAGGACGACATCTTGCCTCAGTAGAGCCTGTTTAGTCTGTACAGGGAGAGATGAATAGCTTTTTTGGTGTGGGGGCCCAAACAAACCAATCATTTCAGCCAAAGTTGTTTGGTAGGCCCTGTCGCTGAAATGATTGGTTTGTTAAAGTGTGCATGTCCTATTTCAACAACATAAGGGTGGGTGTGAGGGCCCAAGGACAATTCCATCTTGGAACTTTTTTTTTTGCATTATATGACCAATCAACAGTCGTTTGCCATGTTCAAAAAGTAAAACCAAATTTAAACAAATTCAAGAAATTAAACCAAAAGTAAAATGCCCTGTCATAATTTAAAACAAGAGGTATTGACGTGCTCTAAAACTACTGTATTGTTGTTTATATTTTATAAACACTACACTTGAAAGCTTGAGTCTTTCAATCAAAAAGTAACTGTCCATTGCACGAATATTTGCAACAGGGACAATTTTAGGGTTAAGAAAGTCAACTAATAACACTTCGAAGCTGTCTGTCTTTATAAACACTACACTTGGAAGTTGGAGGAGGTATTGTGGCCCCGGCACCAAATTTACTACCGGGGCCACTCCAGTGTGCAGTCCATATTTAGGTGTATCAGATATTAAACAACGGTGACAGTTGATGCCCAATTTTTTAATTATATTGTGGCCCCGGTATCAAATTGGGTACCGGGGCCACCCCACTATGCAGTCCAGATACTTGTTTGGTGGAATTCTGACACGTGGAGGGTTTTATTATTATTATATTGTGTGGACCACTCTATCTATACCACACTACAACTCTATATACCACTCTATTTCATACTTTAATTCTATTTCATACTTTAATTCTATTTCATACTTTAATTCTATTTCATACTTTAATTCTATTACTAATTACCATAAAGAGGAACAAAATAAACCAATTTTACCAAAAGTATAATATGACTTAGACTTACAAACACTACACTTGAAAGATCGTGCCTTTAAATGAAAAAGTCAGTCTTTATTGCACGACTATGTGCAACAGGGACAGTTTTTTGGGTTTACAAAGTCAAACAATAACACTTTGACCCTGTCTGTCTGGGATCTCAATGACGAATTGTCTGTACCATGTTTGGAGGAGGTATTGTGGCCCCGGTATCAAATTGGGTACCGGGGCCACCCCACTATGCAGTCCAGATACTTGTTTGGTGGAATTCTGACACGTGGATGGTTTTTTAATTATATTGTGGCCTCGGTACCAAATTGTGTACCGGGGCCACCACACTACGCAGTCAAGATAGATAGATGCGTATTGCGTATCATAGATAAAGTACATTCAGTGGTGTGGGGCAAATTGAAAAATATTCAAAATGCACTGACATTATCAAAAACAAGAGGTTGTCACACGCTAAAACTCCAACATGTATATGATGGAGAGGATGGAGGAGCAGCCGTATGTGTAGTGTAATGCAGATCTGTTGAAGGTTTTTTATATATTTTATTGTGGTGCCCAGTGCCCATTGCCCCAGGTACATTTATTGGTGCGAATCATAAAAGTTCAGGGTTTTTAATATATATTGTGGTGACCCACTCCTCTACGCAGTCCAGGTACAATTATTGGTGCGAATCATAAAAGTTCAGGGTTTTTAATATATTGTGGTGACCCACTCCTCTACGCAGTCCAGGTACATTTATTGGTGCGAATCATAAAAGTTCAGGGTTTTTAATATATATTGTGGTGACCCACTCCTCTACGCAGTCCAGGTACATTTATTGGTGCGAATCATACAAGTTGATGGTTTTCTTATTATATATATTGTGGTGACCCACTCCTCTACGCAGTCCAGATACATTTATTGGTGCGAATCATAAAAGTTCAGGGTTTTTAATATATATTGTGGTGACCCACTCCTCTACGCAGTCCAGGTACATTTATTCGTGCGAATCATACAAGTTCAGGGTTTTTAATATATATTGTGGTGACCCACTCCTCTACGCAGTCCAGGTACATTTATTGGTGCGAATCATACAAGTTCAGGGTTTTTAATATATATTGTGGTGACCCACTCCTCTACGCAGTCCAGGTACATTTATTGGTGCGAATCATACAAGTTGATGGTTTTCTTATTATATATATTGTGGTGACCCACTCCTCTACGCAGTCCAGAAAGATACCTCGTTGCAACGTTTTGGACTAATAACTATATTGTGAGGTGTTCAGAATACACTGTAAATTAGTGGAAATGCTTGTTATTGAACGTTATTGAGGTTACTAATAGCATAGGAGTGAAAATAAGCCCAAAAAACTTGATTTTTAAACTTTTTATGTTTTTTCCAAAAAAAATCCGAATCCAAAACCTTAAATCCGAACCGAGACCTTTCGTCAAGTGTTTTGCGAGACAAATCCGAACCCCAAAAATAATAAAAATCCGGATCCAAAACACAAAACACGAGACCTCAAAAGTCGCCGGTGCACATCCCTAATTTATATACAATGACACAGCTCTGCATACCTTGCAGGCTCCCCAGAAATGGAGTATTTGGTCCATTAATAAAAAAAACTATATCAGATTGATTGTGGCCAGTATCTGATTTCACCCTGTAACCCAATTACAAATCTATAAATATATATATATATATATATATATATATATATATATATATATATATACATATATATGTATGTATATATATATATATATATATATATATATATATATATATATATATATATATATATATATGTGTGTGTGTGTATATATATATATATATATATATATATATATAGTCCAAACTTGTGTCATGTTATAAGTGTTTTTTATTTGTTTTTGTTGTTCGTTATTTTCATGTACATTAGCAATGTTATTTTTAATGTGTGTTATGCTATTTTGATGTGCGGTATCAGTGTTAGTTTTAATGTGGAGTATCATTGCTAGTTTTAATGTGGAGTGTAAATACTCATTTTACAGATAGGTTAAGATTGTTTTACTGTACAGTATTTTAGTGTGTGGTAGCAAAGATTTTTCATTTCATGTAAAATGCTAATATAATATATAATACAAAATATTTTAACAAAATTATTAGCTTTTTACAAAATCATAATTTGATCATATCTTTTAGAACAGTCAGAAGTTTTGGCAGAAAATACAACCATGTCAAAACGTCCCTCATCTCAAAAGGGTGCTATCTTTAAATATTTTAAAGCAGCTTCAAAGGATATGCCGTTGCCAGCAGTGACGGATTCTACTGATACCCAAAGCTGTTTGGTAGAGCACGCTGGCCCAGCTGTTTTGGAGGGAAACTCTGATTGCGAGGAAGGAACATCATCTGCTGTACTAACCAGCCCAATAAGTAACATAGAGACATGTCCAAGTGTATCAGAAAGATGGTGTGAGGGTGAGGCAGGACCATCATCTGCAGTACTAACCGCCCCAATAACTAACATAGAGACATGTCCAAGTGTATCAAAAAGATGGTGTGAGGACCATCATCTGCAGAACTGGCAAATCCACCTACAGTTCCACATGTTGAACAGCTTCCTCCACAGCCTGACATCAGCATTGCCTTTACTCAGTCACTAAGTGATGCAGAGAAGTTCAATCTTCTTGAAAATTTCTTTAAACCTCTGTTAGATTTTCAGTTTCCGAAGACTCTTATGTATGGAAAGCAGTGTAAATTCAAGCATGAATATTTATCACAATTCAAATGGCTGGCATATTTTAAATCACTTGATGTAGGACTCTGTGTTTTCTGTGCTGTCTTCCCTCTGCCAAGTGGTGCTGCTGAAAATTTTGTGTCTGTTCCGTTTTCAAACTGGACAAAAATGATTGGCGCATTAAATAAACACCTGGGGGTAAATGTATCAAGCTGAGAGTTTTCCAGCGGGTTTGAAAAACCAATCAGATTCTAGCTGTCATTTATTTAGTGCATTCTACAAACTGATAGCTAGAATCTGATTGGTTGCTATTGGCAACATCTCCACTTTTCAAACCCGCCGGAAAACTCTCAGCTTGATACATTTACCCCCTGGGGGTAAATGTATGAACATACGGGTTCTTCAACACCCGCGTGTTCAGCGTGTTCGGCGATTAAATTTCAAGTGGCGCTGCATTGTAAAGGGAAACTTCCCTTTACAATGCAGCGCCGCTTGAAATTTAATCGCCGAACACGCTGAACACGCGGGTGATGAAGAACCCACATGTTCATACATTTACCCCCAAGTTTCTTTAACTCATGTAAATGCTGTATCAGTAGCCTCAGAGTTTAAACAGACTTATAAGGGAAACTAGAAACCAGTGGACCACTACCTAAGCCATGAAAGATCTAAGAATTTTGAGCAAAATAGATCTAAACTTAAACCAATTATCAGTGCCATTATTATGTGTGGTCGTCAAAATATTGCTCTAAGCGGCCATCGAGACAGTATTAGGGATTATTCTGCAAACAAAGGAAACTTTAATGCCATTTTAGAATACCGAAGTGAAGGAGACAGTGAATTGAGAGACCATCTACAAAATGCAGCCAAAAACTCAAGATACACCAGCTGGCGCATCCAAAATGAAATCATAGACATACTAACTAGAAAGATAGTGGCTGATGTGGACGACTTCTTTACTGTCATAGCCGATGAAACAGCGGACTGCAGTAACAACGAACAGTTGGCACTCGTCATTCGCTTTGTTAGTAAAAATGGCTATATAAGAGAAGAGTTCCTGAGGTACCTAGAATGCAGTGAGGGACTCACTGGTCAACAAATTGCCAAGGAAATCATAACAGGTCTTAAAATGGCAGGACTTTGTTTGGAAAAACTTAGAGGCCAAGGATATTATGGTGCAGGATCAATGGCAGGGAAAGTGAAAGGTGCTGCTGCAATTATATCTCAACAGTACCCGAAGGCTGTGTACACCCATTGCTGCTCCCATGTTTTAAACCTGGCCATCATGGCAGCTTCTCAGATTCCCATGGTGAGAAATATGTTTGGTCTTGTTGAAAGAGAATATATTTATTTTGACTCTCACCCTAAACGACAAAATGCTCTTGATGCTGCTATTACAAGTGAGTGCCCTGAAGTGAGAAGGAAAAGGTTAAAGTCTTTGTGCAACACCCGCTGGATAGAACGACATCATGCACTGGAGACATTTCTTGACTTATATCCAGCAATAGTCAAATATTTTGTGGACATTTATGATCCTTCATCTGATAATCCTGTATCATGGAACAGAGATAGTGTTGTTGATGCCAAAGCACTGTACCTTTCTTTAACTACATTTGACTAGAGATGTGCACCGGCGACTTTTGGTGTCTCGTGTTTTGTGTTTTGGATTCGGATTTCCGCGATGTTTTGGGTTCGGATTTGTTTCGCAAAACACCTGCCGAAAGGTTTTGGTTCGGATTTAAGGTTTTGGATTCGGATTTTTTTTGGAAAAAACATAAAAAGTTTAAAAATCAAGTTTTTGGGCTTATTTTCACTCCTATGCTATTAGTAACCTCAATAACATTCAATAACAAGCATTTCCACTAATTTACAGTGTATTCTGAACACCTCACAATATAGTTATTAGTCCAAAACGTTGCAACGAGGTATCTTTCTGGACTGCGTAGAGGAGTGGGTCACAACAATATATATAATAAGAAAACCATCAACTTGTATGATTCGCACCAATAAATGTACCTGGACTGCGTAGAGGAGTGGGTCACCACAATATATATTAAAAACCCTGAACTTGTATGATTCGCACCAATAAATGTACCTGGACTGCGTAGAGGAGTGGGTCACCACAATATATATTAAAAACCCTGAACTTGTATGATTCGCACCAATAAATGTACCTGGACTGCGTAGAGGAGTGGGTCACCACAATATATATTAAAAACCCTGAACTTTTATGATTCGCACCAATAAATGTATCTGGACTGCGTAGAGGAGTGGGTCACCACAATATATATAATAAGAAAACCATCAACTTGTATGATTCGCACCAATAAATGTACCTGGACTGCGTAGAGGAGTGGGTCACCACAATATATATTAAAAACTAGGGATGTGCACCGGCGACTTTTGAGGTCTCGTGTTTTGTGTTTTGGATCCGGATTTTCGTTATTTTTGAGGTTCGGATTTGTCTCGCAAAACACTTGACGAAAGGTCTCGGTTCGGATTTAAGGTTTTGGATTCGGATTTTTTTTGAAAAAAACATAAAAAGTTTAAAAATCAAGTTTTTGGGCTTATTTTCACTCCTAGGCTATTATTAACCTCAATAACATTCAATAACAAGCATTTCCACTAATTTACAGTGTATTCTGAACACCTCACAATATAGTTATTAGTCCAAAACGTTGCAACAAGGTATCTTTCTGGACTGCGTAGAGGAGTGGGTCACCACAATATATATTAAAAACCCTGAACTTTTATGATTCGCACCAATAAATGTACCTGGACTGCGTAGAGGAGTGGGTCACCACAATATATATTAAAAACCCTGAACTTTTATGATTCGCACCAATAAATGTACCTGGACTGCGTAGAGGAGTGGGTCACCACAATATATTAAAAACCCTGAACTTTTATGATTTGCACCAATAATTGTACCTGGACTGCGTAGAGGAGTGGGTCACCACAATATATTAAAAACCCTGAACTTTTATGATTCGCACCAATAAATGTACCTGGACTGCGTAGAGGAGTGGGTCACCACAATATCTTAAAAACCCTGAACTTTTATGATTCGCACCAATAAATGTACCTGGACTGCGTAGAGGAGTGGGTCACCACAATATCTTAAAAACCCTGAACTTTTATGATTCGCACCAATAAATGTACCTGGACTGCGTAGAGGAGTGGGTCACCACAATATCTTAAAAACCCTGAACTTTTATGATTCGCACCAATAAATGTACCTGGACTGCGTAGAGGAGTGGGTCACCACAATATATATTAAAAACCCTGAACTTGTATGATTCGCACCAATAAATGTACCTGGACTGCGTAGAGGAGTGGGTCACCACAATATATATTAAAAACCCTGAACTTTTATGATTCGCACCAATAAATGTATCTGGACTGCGTAGAGGAGTGGGTCACCACAATATATATAATAAGAAAACCATCAACTTGTATGATTCGCACCAATAAATGTACCTGGACTGCGTAGAGGAGTGGGTCACCACAATATATATTAAAAACTAGGGATGTGCACCGGCGACTTTTGAGGTCTCGTGTTTTGTGTTTTGGATCCGGATTTTCGTTATTTTTGAGGTTCGGATTTGTCTCGCAAAACACTTGACGAAAGGTCTCGGTTCGGATTTAAGGTTTTGGATTCGGATTTTTTTTGAAAAAAACATAAAAAGTTTAAAAATCAAGTTTTTGGGCTTATTTTCACTCCTAGGCTATTATTAACCTCAATAACATTCAATAACAAGCATTTCCACTAATTTACAGTGTATTCTGAACACCTCACAATATAGTTATTAGTCCAAAACGTTGCAACAAGGTATCTTTCTGGACTGCGTAGAGGAGTGGGTCACCACAATATATATTAAAAACCCTGAACTTTTATGATTCGCACCAATAAATGTACCTGGACTGCGTAGAGGAGTGGGTCACCACAATATATATTAAAAACCCTGAACTTTTATGATTCGCACCAATAAATGTACCTGGACTGCGTAGAGGAGTGGGTCACCACAATATATTAAAAACCCTGAACTTTTATGATTCGCACCAATAAATGTACCTGGACTGCGTAGAGGAGTGGGTCACCACAATATATATTAAAAACCCTGAACTTGTATGATTCGCACCAATAAATGTACCTGGACTGCGTAGAGGAGTGGGTCACCACAATATATATTAAAAACCCTGAACTTGTATGATTCGCACCAATAAATGTACCTGGACTGCGTAGAGGAGTGGGTCACCACAATATATATTAAAAACCCTGAACTTTTATGATTCGCACCAATAAATGTATCTGGACTGCGTAGAGGAGTGGGTCACCACAATATATATAATAAGAAAACCATCAACTTGTATGATTCGCACCAATAAATGTACCTGGACTGCGTAGAGGAGTGGGTCACCACAATATATATTAAAAACTAGGGATGTGCACCGGCGACTTTTGAGGTCTCGTGTTTTGTGTTTTGGATCCGGATTTTCGTTATTTTTGAGGTTCGGATTTGTCTCGCAAAACACTTGACGAAAGGTCTCGGTTCGGATTTAAGGTTTTGGATTCGGATTTTTTTTGAAAAAAACATAAAAAGTTTAAAAATCAAGTTTTTGGGCTTATTTTCACTCCTAGGCTATTATTAACCTCAATAACATTCAATAACAAGCATTTCCACTAATTTACAGTGTATTCTGAACACCTCACAATATAGTTATTAGTCCAAAACGTTGCAACAAGGTATCTTTCTGGACTGCGTAGAGGAGTGGGTCACCACAATATATATTAAAAACCCTGAACTTTTATGATTCGCACCAATAAATGTACCTGGACTGCGTAGAGGAGTGGGTCACCACAATATATATTAAAAACCCTGAACTTTTATGATTCGCACCAATAAATGTACCTGGACTGCGTAGAGGAGTGGGTCACCACAATATATTAAAAACCCTGAACTTTTATGATTTGCACCAATAATTGTACCTGGACTGCGTAGAGGAGTGGGTCACCACAATATATTAAAAACCCTGAACTTTTATGATTCGCACCAATAAATGTACCTGGACTGCGTAGAGGAGTGGGTCACCACAATATCTTAAAAACCCTGAACTTTTATGATTCGCACCAATAAATGTACCTGGACTGCGTAGAGGAGTGGGTCACCACAATATCTTAAAAACCCTGAACTTTTATGATTCGCACCAATAAATGTACCTGGACTGCGTAGAGGAGTGGGTCACCACAATATCTTAAAAACCCTGAACTTTTATGATTCGCACCAATAAATGTACCTGGACTGCGTAGAGGAGTGGGTCACCACAATATATATTAAAAACCCTGAACTTTTATGATTCGCACCAATAATTGTACCTGGACTGCGTAGAGGAGTGGGTCACCACAATATATTAAAAACCCTGAACTTTTATGATTCGCACCAATAAATGTACCTGGACTGCGTAGAGGAGTGGGTCACCACAATATCTTAAAAACCCTGAACTTTTATGATTCGCACCAATAAATGTACCTGGACTGCGTAGGGTAGTGGGTCACCACAATATATATTAAAAACCCTGAACTTTTATGATTCGCACCAATAAATGTACCTGGACTGCGTAGAGGAGTGGGTCACCACAATATATTAAAAACCCTGAACTTTTATGATTCGCACCAATAAATGTACCTGGACTGCGTAGAGGAGTGGGTCACCACAATATCTTAAAAACCCTGAACTTTTATGATTCGCACCAATAAATGTACCTGGACTGCGTAGAGGAGTGGGTCACCACAATATATTAAAAACCCTGAACTTTTATGATTCGCACCAATAATTGTACCTGGACTGCGTAGAGGAGTGGGTCACCACAATATATATTAAAAACCCTGAACTTTTATGATTCGCACCAATAAATGTACCTGGACTGCGTAGAGGAGTGGGCACTGGGCACCACAATAAAATATATAAAAAACCTTCAACAGATCTGCATTACACTACACATACGGCTGCTCCTCCATCCTCTCCATCATATACATGTTGGAGTTTTAGCGTGTGACAACCTCTTGTTTTTGATAATGTCAGTGCATTTTGAATATTTTTCAATTTGCCCCACACCACTGAATGTACTTTATCTATGATACGCAATACGCATCTATCTATCTTGACTGCGTAGTGTGGTGGCCCCGGTACACAATTTGGTACCGAGGCCACAATATAATTAAAAAACCCTCCACGTGTCAGAATTCCACCAAACAAGTATCTGGACTGCATAGTGGGGTGGCCCCGGTACCCAATTTGATACCGGGGCCACAATACCTCCTCCAAACATGGTACAGACAATTCGTCATTGAGATCCCAGACAGACAGGGTCAAAGTGTTATTGTTTGACTTTGTAAACCCAAAAAACTGTCCCTGTTGCACATAGTCGTGCAATGAAGACTGACTTTTTCATTTAAAGGCACGATCTTTCAAGTGTAGTGTTTGTAAGTCTAAGTCATATTATACTTTTGGTAAAATTGGTTTATTTTGTTCCTCTTTATGGTAATTAGTAATAGAATTAAAGTATGAAATAGAATTAAAGTATGAAATAGAATTAAAGTATGAAATAGAATTAAAGTATGAAATAGAGGGGTATATAGAGTTGTAGTGTGGTATAGATAGAGTGGTCCACACAATATAATAATAATAAAACCCTCCACGTGTCAGAATTCCACCAAACAAGTATCTGGACTGCATAGTGGGGTGGCCCCGGTACCCAATTTGATACCGGGGCCACAATATAATTAAAAAATTGGGCATCAACTGTCACCGTTGTTTAATATCTGATACACCTAAATATGGACTGCACACTGGAGTGGCCCCGGTAGTAAATTTGGTGCCGGGGCCACAATACCTCCTCCAACTTCCAAGTGTAGTGTTTATAAAGACAGACAGCTTCGAAGTGTTATTAGTTGACTTTCTTAACCCTAAAATTGTCCCTGTTGCAAATATTCGTGCAATGGACAGTTACTTTTTGATTGAAAGACTCAAGCTTTCAAGTGTAGTGTTTATAAAATATAAACAACAATACAGTAGTTTTAGAGCACGTCAATACCTCTTGTTTTAAATTATGACAGGGCATTTTACTTTTGGTTTAATTTCTTGAATTTGTTTAAATTTGGTTTTACTTTTTGAACATGGCAAACGACTGTTGATTGGTCATATAATGCAAAAAAAAAAGTTCCAAGATGGAATTGTCCTTGGGCCCTCACACCCACCCTTATGTTGTTGAAATAGGACATGCACACTTTAACAAACCAATCATTTCAGCGACAGGGCCTACCAAACAACTTTGGCTGAAATGATTGGTTTGTTTGGGCCCCCACACCAAAAAAGCTATTCATCTCTCCCTGTACAGACTAAACAGGCTCTACTGAGGCAAGATGTCGTCCTCATCCTCAACCTCTGATTCCTCTCCCCCTACAGTGTGTACTTCCTCCTCATCACACATTATCAATTCGTCCCCGCTGGACTCCACAACCACAGGTCCCTCTGTAGTATCTGGAGGGCAGTGCTGTACTTCATTGAGGAATTGATTATTCATTTTTATAAACATCATTTTTTCAACGTTATGAGGAAGCAACCTCCTTCGCCGCTCACTGACCAGGTTCCCCGCTGCACTAAAAACTCTTTCCGAGTACACACTGGAGGGGGGACAACTCAGGTAAAATAGAGCCAGTTTGTACAGGGGCTTCCAAACTGCCTTTTTTTCCTGCCAGTAACAATATGGACTGTCTGACATGTCTACTTGGATGGTGTCAGCAAAGTAATCATCCACAATTTTTTCTATTGTGACAGCATCCAATGCAGCGAGAGTAGACATGTCTGCAATGGTTGGCAGGTCCTTCAGTCCGGACCAGATGTTATCAGGATCCCCGCCAGTGCCTCTTTTGGGAAAACTGAGCTTTTTCCTCGCAGCCATAGATGTGGAAGAAAATGAGGGTGGAGCTGTTGGCATGTCACGGTCCTCTTCAGAGGACAATCTCCTGACCAGCAGGTCTTTGCACCGCTGTAGACTTGTGTCCGCCGGAAACAGAGACACAACATATGCTTTAAACCGAGGATCGAGCACGGTGGCCAGAATGTATTCCTCTGACTTTAAAAGAGTGACCACCCTCGGATCCTGGCAAAGCGTACGAAGGGCTACATCCACAAGAGCTACATGCTTGGTGTAATCGCAATGGCTTACCAGCTCCTCCCTCACTTTCTCCAGCTGCTTCTGCAACAGCCTGATCAGGGGAATGACCTGACTCAAGCTGGCAGTGTCGGAACTGACTTCTCGTGTGGCAAGTTCAAATGGCTGCAGAACCTTGCACAACACGGAAATCAGTCTCCACTGCTCTTGACTGAGGCGCATCCCCACTCCTTTGCCTATGTCGTAGGTGGCTGTGTAGGCCTGAATGGCCTTTTGCTGCTCCTCCATCCTCTGCAGCATATAGAGGGTGGAGTTCCAGCGCGTCACAACCTCTTGTTTGAGGTGATGGCAGGGCAGGTTCATGCTTTTTTGATGTGCCTCTAGTCTGCGGTAGGCACTGGCTGAATGCCGAAAGTGTCCAGCAATTTTGCGCGCCACCGCAAGCATCTCCTGCACACCCCTGTCACTCTTGAGGTAATGCTGCACCACCAAATTAATGGTGTGGGCAAAACATGGGACGTGCTGGAAATTGCCCATATTTAATGCCCGCACAATGTTACTGGCATTGTCTGACACCACAAATCCCCATGAGAGTCTAAGTGGGGTAAGCCACTGGGAGATAATTTCCCTCATTTTCTCTAATATGTTGTCAGCGTTGTGCCTCTTATTAAAGCCTGTAATGCACAATGTTGCCTGCCTTTGCATGAGCAGCCATTTTGTAGATGCTGCTACTGATGCAGCTGTTGCTGTTGCTGCGGAAGGGGATGCATCTACCCAGTGGGCTGTCACAGTCATATAGTCCTTCGTTTGCCCAGAACCACTTGTCCACATGTCCGTGGTTAAGTGGACAGTGGGTACAACCGCCTTTTTAAGAGCACTGAGGACACTTGATCGTACTTCTCTGTACATTTTTGGTATCGCCTGCCTAGTGAAGTGGAATCTCGAGGGGATTTGGTACCGGGGATACAATACCTCCATCAACCCTCTAAATCCCACTCCACTGATGGCGGACACCGGGCGCACGTCTAACACCAACATTGCAGTTACAGCCGCAGTTATACGCTTTGCAATAGGGTGACTACTATCGTATTTTGTGGTCATGGCAAACGACTGTTGGACGGTCAATTGTTTTGTGAAAGACTTAGCGGTCTTACGACTTCCCCTCTGGGAAGATGACCGACTAACAGCAGCAACAGCAGCAGTGGCAGTAGTAGGCGTACCGCTGCAGGATTCCTCGGATGAATCCCGTATTGAGGAGGACTCAGTCTGGCTGCTGACTTGGGCTGCAGGACTGAATCTGATGGAGATTGTGGAGGAAGTTGACGAGGAGGGTGTTGCTGGTGTGTATCCAACTGGACCACGGGATTTAGGTGTCCCTGTACCGATGAGGGTCCTAGCCCCAGTTCCTGAACTAACCACTGAACTATGAAGGTTATTCAGGTGACGTATAAGGGAGGATGTTCCTAGGTGGGCAAGATCCTTACCCCTGCTTATTTGAGCTTTACATAAGCTACATATGGCCATACATTGGTTGTCTGGATTTGGATAAAAATAACTCCAGACCGAAGAGGTGCATTTTTTGGTCTTCTGACCAGGCATGACGATGGGCTTTTTCATCCCATGGACATCAGCTGTTTCCCCCCCTGGTGCCTCATTTACAATAACCACATCACCATCCTCATCATCAAGTTCCTCCACAGCGCCAGCTACATCATCAATAGCCTCCTCCCGAGCCACCTCTTCCCGTACAGTGATGGGAAGGTCAGGCTTGACAACCACCAACACCCTTGGACTCGCCTTGTGGATTTGTGATAATTTCTCTTTAGAAGGCAGAGTTGTTTACTGTTTTGTTGCTGACAGCATAACTCTCTTCAATTTTTTGTAGGGGGGGGGGGGAGGAGGAGGAGGGCTAAGATCCGTGGGTGAAGCTGAACCACTAGTCATGAACACGGGCCAGGGCCTAAGCCGTTCCTTGCCACTCCGTGTCGTAAATGGCATATTGGCAACTTTACGTTTCTCCTCAGATGATTTAAAGTTTCTCTTTTTGCTACTTTTTCTTAACTTGTGCTTTTTGGATTTTACATGCCCGGTACTACGAGATTGGGCATCGGGCTTGGAAGACGACGTTGATGGCATTTCATCGTCTATGTCATGACTAGTGGCAGCAGCTTCAGCATTAGGAGGAAGTGGGTCTTGATCTTTCCCTACTTTATCCTCCAAATTTTTGGTCTCCATTATATGTAGCACAAGATACTGCAGAATGTGTGAACTTGGTAATATTGCAGTACCAATGGACTTATACTGCTGGATTGGTTTTGCAAATTTGGTTATAATTATTATATATTTTTATTTTTTTTTAAATTTTTTATTTTTTTTTACTTTTTTTTAATTTTTAAAAAACTTGGGAATAGTGGGGAAAAAACTATGCCCTTAGAAGCACAGAGCACAGGACACAGCACCACTGGGACACAGCACCACTGGACTGAACAGGACACGGCACAGGACCCAGCAGCACTACGGAACTCAGCAGGACAGAGCACAGGACACAGCACCACTGGACTGATACTGCAGAATGTGTGAACTTGGTAGCACAGTGGCCTAGTGGTTAGCACATCTGCCTCACAGCACTGGGGTCATGAGTTCGATTCCCGACCATGGCCTTATCTGTGTGGAGTTTGTATGTTCTCCCTGTGTTTGCGTGGGTTTCCTCCGGGTGCTCCGGTTTCCTCCCACACTCCAAAAAAAACATACTGGTAGGTTAATTGGCTGCAATCAAAAATTGACCCTAGTCTCTGTCTGTCTCCCTCTCTGTCTGTCTTTGTGTGAGTGTGTGTATATATTAGGGAATTTAGACTGTAAGCTCCAATGGGGCAGGGACTGATGTGAATGAGTTCTCTGTACAGCGCTGCGGAATTAGTGGCGCTATATAAATAAATGATGATGATGATGATGATGATGATGATTGCAGTACCAATGGACTTATACTGCTGGATTGGTTTTGCACATTTGGTTATAATTATATATATTTTTTTTAATTTCTAATTTTTTATTTTTTTTTACTTTTTTTTTATTTTTTAAAAACTTGGGAATAATGGGGAAATAACTATGTCCTTAGAAGCACAGAGCACAGGACACAGCACCACTGGACTGAACAGGACACAGCACAGGACCCAGCAGCACCACTGACCTCAGAAGGACAGAGCACAGCACACAGCACCACTGGACTGATACTGCAGAACACAGCACAGCACAGCACAGCACAGCACAGCACTGCACAGCACTGCACAGCACAGCACTAAACAGCACAGAACTAAACAGCACAGAACTAAACAGCACAGAACTAAACAGCACAGAACTAAACAGCACAGAACTAAACAGCACAGAACTAAACAGCACAGAGGACCACCTAACACACCCTCCCTCTACCCTGATCAATGCCCGAGTGAAGATGGCGGCGACTAGCGGGGAATTTATAGGATCCGAGTATCGCGAGATCCGACAACGGGATTATGAGTCAGAGCCTCAGTTTCACTTTTGAATTTGGCGCCAATACCCGGATCTGTCTCGGATCCGACTCGGATCCGCAACGTTCGGGTGGGCTCGGATTTCATAAATCCGAGTGCGCTCATCCCTATTAAAAACCCTGAACTTTTATGATTCGCACCAATAAATGTATCTGGACTGCGTAGAGGAGTGGGTCACCACAATATATATAATAAGAAAACCATCAACTTGTATGATTCGCACCAATAAATGTACCTGGACTGCGTAGAGGAGTGGGTCACCACAATATATATAATAAGAAAACCATCAACTTGTATGATTCGCACCAATAAATGTACCTGGACTGCGTAGAGGAGTGGGTCACCACAATATATATAAAAAAACCCTGAACTTGTATGATTCGCACCAATAAATGTACCTGGACTGCGTAGAGGAGTGGGTCACCACAATATATATTAAAAACCCTGAACTTTTATGATTCGCACCAATAAATGTATCTGGACTGCGTAGAGGAGTGGGTCACCACAATATATATAATAAGAAAACCATCAACTTGTATGATTCGCACCAATAAATGTACCTGGACTGCGTAGAGGAGTGGGTCACCACAATATATATTAAAAACCCTGAACTTTTATGATTCGCACCAATAAATGTATCTGGACTGCGTAGAGGAGTGGGTCACCACAATATATATAATAAGAAAACCATCAACTTGTATGATTCGCACCAATAAATGTACCTGGACTGCGTAGAGGAGTGGGTCACCACAATATATATTAAAAACCCTGAACTTTTATGATTCGCACCAATAAATGTATCTGGACTGCGTAGAGGAGTGGGTCTCCACAATATATATAATAAGAAAACCATCAACTTGTATGATTCGCACCAATAAATGTACCTGGACTGCGTAGAGGAGTGGGTCACCACAATATATATTAAAAACCCTGAACTTGTATGATTCGCACCAATAAATGTACCTGAACTGCGTAGAGGAGTGGGTCACCACAATATAGATTAAAAACCCTGAACTTGTATGATTCGCACCAATAAATGTACCTGGACTGCGTAGAGGAGTGGGTCACCACAATATATATTAAAAACCCTGAACTTGTATGATTCGCACCAATAAATGTACCTGGACTGCGTAGAGGAGTGGGTCTCCACAATATATATAATAAGAAAACCATCAACTTGTATGATTCGCACAAATAAATGTACCTGGACTGCGTAGAGGAGTGGGTCACCACAATATATATTAAAAACCCTGAACTTGTATGATTCGCACCAATAAATGTACCTGGACTGCGTAGAGGAGTGGGTCACCACAATATATATTAAAAACCATCAACTTGTATGATTCGCACCAATAAATGTACCTGGACTGCGTAGAGGAGTGGGTCACCACAATATATATTAAAAACCCTGAACTTGTATGATTCGCACCAATAAATGTACCTGGACTGCGTAGAGGAGTGGGTCACCACAATATATATTAAAAACCCTGAACTTGTATGATTCGCACCAATAAATGTACCTGGACTGCGTAGAGGAGTGGGTCACCACAATATATATTAAAAACCCTGAACTTTTATGATTCGCACCAATAAATGTATCTGGACTGCGTAGAGGAGTGGGTCACCACAATATATATAATAAGAAAACCATCAACTTGTATGATTCGCACCAATAAATGTACCTGGACTGCGTAGAGGAGTGGGTCACCTCAATATATATAATAAGAAAACCATCAACTTGTATGATTCGCACCAATAAATGTACATGGACTGCGTAGAGGAGTGGGTCACCACAATATATATTAAAAACCCTGAACTTTTATGATTCGCACCAATAAATGTATCTGGACTGCGTAGAGGAGTGGGCACTGGGCACCACAATAAAATATATAAAAAACCTTCAACAGGTCTGCATTACACTGCACATACGGCTGCTCCTCCATTCTCTCCATCATATACATGTTGGAGTTTTAGCGTGCGACAACCTCTTGTTTTTGATAATGTCAGTGCATTTTGAATATTTTTCAATTTGCCCCACACCACTGAATGTACTTTATCTATGATACGCATCTATCTATCTTGACTGCGTAGTGTGGTGGCCCCGGTACACAATTTGGTACCGAGGCCACAATATAATTAAAAAACCCTCCACGGGTCAGAATTCCACCAAAAAAGGGTATGGACTGCGTAGTGTGGTGGCCCCGGTACACAATTTGGTACCGAGGCCACAATATAATTAAAAAATTGGGCATCAACTGTCACCGTTGTTTAATATCTGATACACCTAAATATGGACTGCACAGTGGAGTGGCCCCGGTAGTAAATTTGGTGCCGGGGCCACAATACCTCCTCCAACTTCCAAGTGTAGTGTTTATAAAGACAGACAGCTTCGAAGTGTTATTAGTTGACTTTCTTAACCCTAAAATTGTCCCTGTTGCAAATATTCGTGCAATGGACAGTTACTTTTTGATTGAAAGACTCCAGCTTTCAAGTGTAGTGTTTATAAAATATAAACAACAATACAGTAGTTTTAGAGCACGTCAATACCTCTTGTTTTAAATTATGACAGGGCATTTTACTTTTGGTTTAATTTCTTGAATTTGTTTAAATTTGGTTTTACTTTTTGAACATGGCAAACGACTGTTGATTGGTCATATAATGCAAAAAAAAAAGTTCCAAGATGGAATTGTCCTTGGGCCCTCACACCCACCCTTATGTTGTTGAAATAGGACATGCACACTTTAACAAACCAATCATTTCAGCGACAGGGCCTACCAAACAACTTTGGCTGAAATGATTGGTTTGTTTGGGCCCCCACACCAAAAAAGCTATTCATCTCTCCCTGTACAGACTAAACAGGCTCTACTGAGGCAAGATGTCGTCCTCATCCTCAACCTCTGATTCCTCTCCTCCTACAGTGTGTACTTCCTCCTCATCACACATTATCAATTCGTCCCCGCTGGACTCCACAACCACAGGTCCCTCTGTAGTATCTGGAGGGCAGTGCTGTACTTCATTGAGGAATTGATTATTCATTTTTATAAACATCATTTTTTCAACGTTATGAGGAAGCAACCTCCTTCGCCGCTCACTGACCAGGTTCCCCGCTGCACTAAAAACTCTTTCCGAGTACACACTGGAGGGGGGACAACTCAGGTAAAATAGAGCCAGTTTGTACAGGGGCTTCCAAACTGCCTTTTTTTCCTGCCAGTAACAATATGGACTGTCTGACATGTCTACTTGGATGGTGTCAGCAAAGTAATCATCCACAATTTTTTCTATTGTGACAGCATCCAATGCAGCGAGAGTAGACATGTCTGCAATGGTTGGCAGGTCCTTCAGTCCGGACCAGATGTTATCAGGATCCCCGCCAGTGCCTCTTTTGGGAAAACTGAGCTTTTTCCTCGCAGCCATAGATGTGGAAGAAAATAATGGTGTAGCTGTTGGCATGTCACGGTCCTCTTCAGAGGACAATCTCCTGACCAGCAGGTCTTTGCACCGCTGTAGACTTGTGTCCGCCGGAAACAGAGACACAACATACGCTTTAAACCGAGGATCGAGCACGGTGGCCAGAATGTATTCCTCTGACTTTAAAAGAGTGACCACCCTCGGATCCTGGCAAAGCGTACGAAGGGCTTCATCCACAAGAGCTACATGCTTGGTGTAATCGCAATGGCTTACCAGCTCCTCCCTCACTTTCTCCAGCTGCTTCTGCAACAGCCTGATCAGGGGAATGACCTGACTCAAGCTGGCAGTGTCAGAACTGACTTCTCGTGTGGCAAGTTCAAATGGCTGCAGAACCTTGCACAACACGGAAATCAGTCTCCACTGCGCTTGACTGAGGCGCATCCCCACTCCTTTGCCTATGCCGTAGGTGGCTGTGTAGGCCTGAATGGCCTTTTGCTGCTCCTCCATCCTCTGCAGCATATAGAGGGTGGAGTTCCAGCGCGTCACAACCTCTTGTTTGAGGTGATGGCAGGGCAGGTTCATGCTTTTTTGATGTGCCTCTAGTCTGCGGTAGGCACTGGCTGAATGCCGAAAGTGTCCAGCAATTTTGCGCGCCACCGCAAGCATCTCCTGCACACCCCTGTCACTCTTGAGGTAATGCTGCACCACCAAATTAATGGTGTGGGCAAAACATGGGACGTGCTGGAAATTGCCCATATTTAATGCCCGCACAATGTTACTGGCATTGTCTGACACCACAAATCCCCATGAGAGTCTAAGTGGGGTAAGCCACTGGAAGATAATTTCCCTCATTTTCTCTAATATGTTGTCAGCGTTGTGCCTCTTATTAAAGCCTGTAATACACAATGTTGCCTGCCTTTGCACGAGCAGCCATTTTGTAGTTGCTGCTACTGATGCAGCTGTTGCTGTTGCTGCGGAAGGTGATGCATCTACCCAGTGGGCTGTGACAGTCATATAGTCCTTCGTTTGCCCAGAACCACTTGTCCACATGTCCGTGGTTAAGTGGACAGTGGGTACAACCGCATTTTTCAGAGCACTGAGGACACTTGATCGTACTTCTCTGTACATTTTTGGTATCGCCTGCCTAGTGAAGTGGAATCTCGACGGGATTTGGTACCGGGGACACAATACCTCCATCAACCCTCTAAATCCCACTCCACTGATGGCGGACACCGGGCGCACGTCTAACACCAACATTGCAGTTACAGCCGCAGTTATATACGCTTTGCAATAGGGTGACTACTATTGTATTTTGTGGTCATGGCAAACGACTGTTGGACGGTCAATTGTTTTGTGAAAGACTTAGCGGCCTTACAAATTCCCCTCTGGGAAGGTGACCGACTAACAGCAGCAACAGCAGCAGTGGCAGTAGTAGGCGTACCGCTGCAGGATTCCTCGGATGAACCCCGTATTGGAGAGGACTCAGTCTGACAGCTGACTTGGGCTGCAGGACTCAATCTGATGGAGATCGTGGAGGAAGTTGACGAGGAGGGTGTTGCTGTTGTGTATCCAACTGAACCACAGGATTTAGGTGTCCCTGTACCGATGACGGTCCTAGCCCCAGTTCCTGAACTAACCACTGAACTATGAAGGTTATTCAGGTGACGTATAATGGAGGATGTCCCTAGGTGGGCAAGATCCTTACCCCTGCTTATTTGAGCTTTACATAAGCTACATATGGCCATACATTGGTTGTCCGGATTTGGATAAAAATAACTCCAGACCGAAGAGGTGCATTTTTTGGTCTTCTGACCAGGCATGACGATGGGCTTTTCCATCCCATGGACATCAGCTGTTTCCCCCCCTGGTGCCTCATTTACAATAACCACATCACCATCCTCATCATCAAGTTCCTCCACAGCGCCAGCTACATCATCAATAGCCTCCTCCCGAGCCACCTCTTCCTGTACAGTGATAGGAAGGTCAGGCTTGACAACCACCAACACCCTTGGACTCGCCTTGGGGATTTGTGATAATTTCTCTTTAGAAGGCAGAGTTGTTTGCTGTTTTGTTGCTAACAGCATAACTCTCTTCAATTTTTTGAAGGGGGGGAGGAGGAGGAGGGCTAAGATCCGTGGGTGAAGATGGACCACTAGTCATGAACACGGGCCAGGGCCTAAGCCGTTCCTTGCCACTCCGTGTCGTAAATGGCATATTGCCAACTTTACGTTTCTCCTCAGATGATTTTAAGTTTCTCTTTTTGCTTTTTTTTGAGAACTTGGGCTTTTTGGATTTTACATGCCCTGTACTACGAGATTGGGCATCGGGCTTGGAAGACGACCTTGATGGCATTTCATCGTCTATGTCATGACTAGTGGCAGCAGCTTCAGCATTAGGAGGAAGTGGGTCTTGATCTTTCCCTACTTTATCCTCCAAATTTTTGGTCTCCATTATATGTAGCACAAGATACTGCAGAATGTGTGAACCTGGTAATATTGCAGACAGTACCAATGGACTTATACTGCAGGATTGGTTTTGCAAATTTTGTTGAAATTAAAAAAATTTTAAATAATTTTTTTGTATTTTTTTTATAACTTTTTTTACATTTTTTAAACACTTGGGAATAATGGGGAAATAACTATGCCCTTAGAAGCACAGGACACAGGACCACTGGACCACTGGACTGAACAGGACACAGCACAGGACCCAGCAGCACCACTGAACTTAAAATTGACAGAGCACAGCACACAGCACCACTGAACTTTTACTGTTGAATGTGTGAACTTGGTAATATTGCAGTACCAATGGGCTTATACTGCAGGATTGGTTTTGCAAATTTTGTTGTAATTAAAAAAATTTTTTAATTTTTTTTTATAACTTTTTTTTATTTTTTAAAACACTTGGGAATAATGGGGAAATAACTATGCCCTTAGAAGCACAGAGCACAGGACACAGCACCACTGGACTGAACAGGACACAGCACAGGACCCAGCAGCACCACTGAACTCAAAATTGACAGAGCACAGCACACAGCACCACTGGACTGATACTGCAGAACACAGCACAGCACAACACAGCACAGCACAGCACAGCACAGCACAGCACAGCACAGATCTACACAGCACAGCACAGAACTAAACAGCACAGCACGAGATCTACCAGGACAGAGGACCACCTAACACACCCTCCCTCTACCCTGATCAATGCCCGAGTGAAGATGGCGGCGACTAGCGGGGAATTTATAGGATCCGAGTATCGCGAGATCCGACAGCGGGATTATGACTCACAGCCTCGGTTTCAAGTTTTCATTTGGCGCCAATACCCGGATCTGTCTCGGATCCGACTCGGATCGGAAAGGTTCCGGTGGGCTTGGATTCACAAAATCTGAGTGCGCTCATCTCTACTTTTGACCACAGCATCTCTTTAGTAGTAGTACAGCACTGTATGTCCTTTGTGAAAGGACTAACTGTATTGTTATAATCTAAAGCTAATGACATTATGAAGGCCTGTTCTGCAATTGATGGTGTGAAAGTGACAATGGCAGGTATCAGAGAGGATGTGGAAAACCAGCATACAGTACTTTTTAAGAAAGCTGTTGATTTGGGATTACAGTTTGAAGTTACACCTTGTCTGCCACGTACCTGTGGTCGTCAGACTAATAGAAATAACACGTCAGCTGAAAACCCTGAAATTTATTATAGGCGTGTCATTACCATTCCCTATCTTGACCCCTTAATTGCCGAGCTTGACATGCTTTTCTCAGATCACCAAACAAAAGCTAAGACGGCACTGACAATAATCCCATCCGTACTGGTTACAGACATTGAGAATTGCAGCCAAGTTCAAAATACCTTCACTGACATGTATGAAGATGATCTTCCATCACCAAGAACATTTCATGCTGAGCTATTGTTATGGAAACATCATTGGCTGGCTCAGTATACAGCACTTCTCCCCTCTACTCCTTCGGAAGCTCTGTGCCATGCTAGTAAGCTGGCATATCCTAACATCAACACCCTGCTGAAGATATTATGTGTCCTTCCAGTCACGACCTGTGAGGCTGAGCGCAGCTTTAGTTCTCTAAAGCTTCTGAAAACCCATCTGCGCAGCACTATGGGGCAGAGTCGTCTGAACGGTCTGGCCTTACTTCACATCCATAATAAAACCCCTCCTGCTGTGGATGACATATTAGCACAGTGCATTGGACTTCATAAGCGTAGAATGGAATTGGGCTTTATTGACATTCAAAGTATTGAATAAATGGTTGAGCACTAGAAATTTGGTTAACAGAAAATGTTTTATTATTGTGTTTTGTTATTTATTATTTATTATTTTCAATGTTATTATTACATGATGTTATACTATGTGAATAAGAATATATTTTGTGACTAATTTGTACTTGTTATTTACAGTAAAAAAGTTTATGTTTACATCTTATTGTGGCGCTTTATTTTTTAAGTTGTATTTTTGCTTTGTTCAGAATTCAACTATTTGGAAACCCCCCTTAAAAATCCTGCGTTTGCCTCTGTCAATGTGCATATAATAAACAATACACATAAATACAGTAATCACACTTAAACCACCATATTAGTATATATTTTTACTGTGAGTCTCACCTTCATGATACTGCTTCCTTGTGTAGGGGCAAACCTGTACAAAGATGTGGAGTTGTGCATATAGATAACCTGAGCCACAATAGTCATACTCCTTGTTAATTACCCCCAATACAAACTGATTATTAATGCATTGATTTATGTAAATTGCAAAATGACTCACATTTATTTGTATTTCGTCTTTTGTTTCTGTACGTTATTTTGTGCTTATATTTCAAATGAAATGTAGGCACAAAATATGAAAAATATACTAAGTTTTCAAGTATTTTAGTATTTCATAGAATTAAAGAATCAACCAGAAACCTGTCAGCAGTAACAGATATGGAGTTATTACCCGATAGTACTGTCTCAGCATTTATCAAAGTGTGTTTTAGGTATAGGAATGAAGGTGTTAAATCAAGCAGTTTAGAGAAGGAAGCAGCAGTAACTAGCTTCTTTGCTATGGCAACTGATTTATGTAAAGAAATGTGAGGTTCAAAGTAAAAAAAAGTTGCTTCAAAATCATAATATTTAGAAATTGTCTGAAACCAAGAAGTATACAAAAGAAGGGATAAGGCCTCTCTATGGAACTCACCTTCATTACATACAATATATGTGAGCATGTTTTTTGTGTAATATCTATACACTATATAGACAAAAGAATTCGGACACTTGACTATTACACCAGCAGGGACTGTAATGACATTGTATACAAATACATATACTTTAATATGGAGTTGGTCCCCCTTCTGCAGCGATAACAGCTTCCACTCATCTTGGAAGGATTCCCACAAGATGTTGGACGGTTTCTGAAGAAATTTGTGCCCATTCATTCAGTAGAGCATTTATGAGGTCAGGCACTGATGTTGGAGGAGAAGGCCTGGCTCATTATCTCCGTTCCAGTTCATCCCAAAGGTGTTCGATGGGGTTGAGGTCAGGACTCTGTGCAGGCCAGTCAAGTTCTTCCACACTGAACTCATCAAAACATGTCTTTGTAGTCCTTGCTTTGTGCACTGAGGCACAGTCATGTTGGAATAGAAAAGGGCCTTCCCCAAACTGTTGCCACAAAGTTGAAAGCTTAGCATTGTCCAAAATGACTTGACATGCTGAAGCTTTAAGATTGCCTGCCACTGAAGAAAAGGGACCTATCCCAAACCCTGGAAAACAGCATCTTAGCATTATCCCTCCTCCACCAAACTTCACAGTTGGCATAATGCAGTCAGGCAGGTAACGTTCTCCCGGCATCCACCAAACCCAGACTCAAATATGACTGCCAAACAAAGAAGCGTAATTCGTCACTCAACAGAAAACGTTTCCACTGCTCTACAGTCCAGTGTCGGTGTGCTTAGCAGTTGTTGTCCGCGCTCTGTGATTTTACATGGTGTTCCGCTTCATGGCTGAGTTGCTGTTTTTCCTAAATTATTCCACTTTCTAATAATATTACTTATAGTTGACTGTTGGAATATCCAGCAGGGATGAAATTTCATGAACCGTCTTATTGTAAAGGTGGCATCCTATCATAGTACCACACTTGAAGTCACTGAGCTCTTCAGAACAATCCATTTTGTATCACAAATGTTTGCAAATGGAGACTGCATTGCTAGGTGCTTGATTTTATACACCTCTGGCAATGGGTCTGTTTTAAACATCTCAATTCAATAATTAACAGGTGTGGCCAAATACTTTTGTCTACATAGCGTATATAGAGATAGATAGATAGATAGATAGATAGATACATAGATAGATAGACAGATAGACAATCTCTTTCTCTCTCTCCCTCTCTGTGTGTGTATATATATATATATATATATATATATATATATATATATATACACACACATACACACACACACACACACACTTACAGGGGGCAAGTTGAGCACAGGAGGATTACATAAATTAAGAAAGATAGACAGTGCTCCAAATCAAAGGATATTTGACTTTGCAGCTATAAAGAACACACCAGGAGCAAAGATCAGCAATATTTTATACCCAAAAATTCCACGTTGTACCACTTGAATTATATTGAAACATCGCTTTATTAATATCCGGTGGTCAGTAAAAAACAGTTTGTAATGGATAGATTGGGTGCCTCCTGGCCCTCTTGCTCCTGGTCCTCCTTGGCCTCCTGGTACTCCTCAGCTTCGTTGCCCTCCTTCTCAGCCTTCTCTACGGGTTCCTCCCTTGCCCCGTGTTCTCTTCGGCATAGGTTCAATCTGCAGAGGACGGTGAGGCATTCTCTTGGAATAAATATTACACATTAGCTTATTTATAAAGGTTATCTCTGTCAGAAACATCCAGATAATGTTAGATTGCAATGTCAGATATTCAATACCTCTACACCACTTTCATATGAACTTGACTTGGGAGGTTTATATTAATCACATAGTGAATCAAAAACATCACTATTACAAAGCAGGCCTTGTAGTTTCTCCAATGAACGTTATCACAAGCCACATTGCATTGCAATGGGCTATATAAAAACAGTAATTTCACTTTTTACGTATAAAAAGCTGCGACTAATAGAGAACTTATATCTATGAATCTCTACCTTCAAATCTGTCAGGAGCTCACGCTGTCTCCTCCTTCGGTTGCTCTAACTCCACTGGAGCTGTACAATTGTATGACTTTGGTTAAATAGTAACCACAGGTGCCTGCGGACTGCCATGTACCCCCTGTTTTTGTCCTCATTTGATACAAATTGTCCATTGCAGTGGTTAGTACTTCCATCTTGGTACGGGCAAATGTTGCAGCACACATTTTTGCAAGTGTATAACACTTTTCAACATGCTGTGCACTGCTTGGTTCTCAGTGCACATATAGGCGTAGGCACATCACTCGCGGATCATTTCAATACCATTTGTAAGATGGCTGATTCACCTGCCACCAATTATCCGCAATTATTAGCCATTTCCAGGTACGGGGCGTGACAACGCTTACCCAGTCATACACAGACAATCGCAGGAGAATGCACCTGAAGGCCCTATGTAAGAACTGGAGAGACAATCATTCAGCCTTGCCATTTTGAGAGTTCTAATCACATCTTATGAAATTAAAAATTGGATTTACTACATCAGAAGTTTCTATTTGAAATCATTGATGAGTACAAGACCCTATGTGATACACTTTGCAGTGCTTTAAAGTATTCTTGCTGAATACTAAGTGAGCTACTTTACAGGCCATTTAAGTATTGTAAATTATGACTTTCTTTTTACTCCTATATATAGAATATGGCACAATAAGAACAAGCCAGCCCAAGTCAGGCCTCTGGCTCCTCTGCTTCAACCTCAATGCAGAGGCATCCAAATTTTGCACTTAAAAGAGGTGGAGGTGTTGGTTGAGCTGGTGCCGGAGGGGCTACACTGTACCACCCGCTGCAGCCATAGTCTCTCCACTGTAGCCAAAGACCAGATATGATATGATATTGCCATGCAGGTCAATCCCATGGCTCCAATTCATTGCATGTGACTAAGGTCAAAAAACGGTAATGTATTCTGTGTGTACCAGTAATTCATAAATTTTGCTCTGCATCCCTAGTACAGGTCATATTAGTTTCCAAGTGACTTAAAATCATGTCTTTATTAATTTATAAGCCTGCATATTATCTTTAGAAATTTTCCACTTTGGGTGCAAGTATTAAAAATAAGTATTCGTGCTGGCTAGTTTTTTGTTATAAATATTTATGCATTTATAAATTTATAAATGATGCATAGTTAACAGTCCACCCAACACAAATCATATATGCTGGTTGATACAGTGCTATCTAAACTTTTTGAAAAATATTGAGGTATTATTTCATGACATATAGGGCCTAATTCATTAAGGAAATTTAAGTAAATAATTGATTAAGTTTTCTTACTCAAATTTTCTGGGCAAAACTATGTTGTAATACAAGGAGTGCAAATGAGTTTATTATTTTGCACATAATGAAAATAATGCTGGCTGTTTTTTCATGTTGCACACAAATAAGTGATACTTTATTTGTACACTGTACTTTAAATTTGAACTAGGACATGCCTACCCCAACTATATCTGCCATCAAATTTTAAATTTACCTCCCGATCCAATGCAACATGGTTTTGCCTTACTTGCTTACTTTTGCTTAACTTTCCTTAATGAATGAATCTAAAATTTGCGTGGCATTGTTAAGATGATACAAAGACTTGAATGATTGACCTCTCTGGGATTTTTTTTCTCGAGAGGAACTGGTGGAGGAGGCCAGTGATGTGGAAATGACTCATATGGAAGAGGAAGCAGGGGTCAGTGCACAACAGGAACTATGCACATTTTATAGATAACTTTGAGATTCCAATACTACACTCGAAAACACAACCCAATACATGTGCA
This sequence comes from Mixophyes fleayi, assembly GCF_038048845.1. Classification (NCBI taxonomy): domain Eukaryota; kingdom Metazoa; phylum Chordata; class Amphibia; order Anura; family Limnodynastidae; genus Mixophyes; species Mixophyes fleayi. Next base: position 94,504,667 of record NC_134409.1, read on the forward strand.
ATATCCTTATCCGTATTGAACACAAGTCGGACATTTCCCTCACCACAATGAATAACACTTTCACCGACATTCAATATATCCTATGCTGTCTCACCGTCCTTGTTGTCCAATATGTAATTAACAATTTTCCTCCCCCAATGTCCCCAATGTCACGTGTTCTTCTCCTTCCCCATTAGCACAATTCCTCAGACCTGTTAGTCATCCAAACTTCCCCACACAAGACCCTCTGACACATAATCCTGCCCATTGTACCTATATATCATCACCAACTTTACCATGTGGCCCACTACCCTCTCCAGCAAAAATGCACTTTTTCCCAAAACCCCTTTTTTCCCAACAACACATTTTTTTTACCAACAACGCTCTTTTGTCAATTCCCTTTTCCTACCAACACACTTTTAAACAACCAACATCTTTTGTCCAACAAACCTCAGCCTCCCTACCCACTCAGCCCCCCAGTCACCTCTACCTCCTCTGCCCCCGTAGCCACCACTGTCACCTCACCCCCCCAGTCACCTCTGACTGCTCTGCCCACTAGTCACCTCTGCAACACAACCATCATCTGCTGCACCTCCACTCTCAGCTATCCCATTGCCCTCTGCTTCTTCCCCACTGTGGTCTTTCACATCAAGGGTAACCAAAAGTCCGGTCTGGCCCATAGCAACACCAGCATTAGGACCAAGGGCCAAGAGGGCCTGCAGAAGATGAATTACTGTGTTTGTTTTTAGAATTTTATACACGTCTGGTTTGGACTGTGTTTGCATGAATAGACCAATTGTCACAGGCACTAGGAGTCTTTGCCCAGGATATCACCAGATGATGGACTTACCAGAGTAATATAGCTGGTACTATGGTTCTCTGGTAGCAGGGTGACAACGGAACAGGAGAAACAGCAGATGGTGAGAGAATGCTCAAGGAAAGTCTATGACTAGCAGCAACTGGTAATGAGTAGATGAATGTACACGAGGAACCAGATGGACAAGGAAACGTGAGGAGAGTCAGTGGTCTGCGTACAGCAAGTTGTACCACTGCTATATATATGTGAGGAGGGGCACGAGGAGATGAATGTAAAGCAGAGTATACACGGGGCACACAGAACTTGATCCCACAATGATATCCACAATACAACAATAACTGACAAGCGCTGCTTGAAGTATACAAAGTCACAATAGCAATCCAGGCAATAGGAAACAAAGTCAATGGTAACAATAGCTTCAGTGGATAGGAGGCTCCGGAGAAGAACACAACTCAGTCCAGATGGATATGCAATACAAAAGCAAAGTCAATGGAACGTATGCATACCGCGGTTCAGGAGAGCAGGCTGTCAGAGCGACGTGCAGGGATACCTGAACGGCTGAAGACCGGCAGGAGGAGAGACCACTGGAGTGTGGAAGCGGTAATCAGGTTGGTGCAGCGCACGGCAGGTAATCCAGAATCAACGAAGCAATACTCAGGAAGCAGTAGTAAGTGAAACTGGAAACATGATGAACACGGGAGAGTTGAGGCTGTCTGGTATCCAGTAGTAGAGGTGGAGGCAGCGGAGAGAAGGCACGCTGAACACGGGAGAGTAGAGGCGGTCTGGAACCCTGTAGTAGTAATGGAGGCAGTGGAGAGCTGACACGATAAACACAGGAGAGTTGAGACGATTAGGAACTCTGAAGTAGTAATGGAGGCAGCGGATAGGAATCAGCTGAGTGCAGGCACGATGAACACAGGAGAGTTGAAGTGAACAGGAACTCTGTAATAGTAACGGAGGCAGCAGATAGGAATCAGCTGAGTGCAGACACGATGAACACAGGAGAGTTGAAGTGGTCTGGAAACCACAATAGCAGTAAACAGGAATCAGCAGAAGCTGAATACACGAGGAACACAGGAACACCTTCAGAGGCTCATGGGGAATGAGACTCCAAGATCAGGCAACCAGGTAATGATCACAGGTGGTTTAAATAGGGAGGGTTGCCTGATCATCCAATCAATTAAAAGCAACAGGTATTGAAGGCTTGATAAGGGCTGCACATGCGCAGACCCTCAGGATGGCGGACGGCCACGGTTCCTGAACACACGGGAAATGGCACTCACAGTCCGGTGAGTGACAGTACCCCCCCTTTTAAAGGTGGGCACAGAACACCTGGAACCGGGTTTGTCCGGAAACTTGGAATAAAACTTCTTAAGAAGAGCTGGAGCGTTGAGATCTTCTGCTTTGATCCATGACCGCTCTTCAGGACCAAAGCCCTTTCAATGAACGAGGAAACGAAGAACTCCTCGCGAAATTTTTGCATCCAATATGTGAGTAATCTCAAAGACCTCCTCTTGATGAATTTGAACTGGCCGAGGTGCTGAAGGAGGGACCGAGAAACGGTTAATGATAAGATGTTTGAGCAAAGACACATGGAAGGCATTGGAAATACGCAGGTTCTTAGGTAGTAGAAGTTTGAAACAAACTGGATTTATCACTTGAATGATCTTATACGGACCAATAAAACGAAGAGCGAACTTCCTAGATGGAACCTTCAAACGAATATTTTTGGTTGATAACCACACACGATCTCCGATTTTCAGTGGTGGAATAGCCCGTCTCTTTTTATCTGCAAAAGACTTATATCTGGCAGATGTTTTCTTTAAACAGGTTTTGACCTGAGACCAAATATTTTTGAAGGTCTGACAAACAGTCTCTACAGCAGGAACTTGGGTGGGAGGGAGGGCAGGAAATTCCGAAAAAGACGGATGGTGACCGTAAACCACAAAGAATGGAGTTTTAGAAGATGACTCATGATACATGTTGTTATGAGCGAATTCAGCCCATGGAAGCAAATCTACCCAGTTGTCTTGGTTGGCTGAAGAGAACATCCTTATAAAAGTCTCAAGCTCTTGATTGACCCTTTCGGTTTGTCCGTTTGATTGAGAATGGTAGGAGGATGAGAGTGATAATCGGATACCCAAGGTCTTACAGAGGGCCCGCCAGAATCTGGAAACGAATTGTACTCCTCTATCTGAAACAATCTCGGAAGGACATCCATGAATACGGAAGATTTCTTTGATGAATCAGCCAGAGTAGATGAAGAAGGTAAACCGGTCAAAGGAACGAAATGTGCCATCTTCGAAAATCTGTCCACCACTACCAAAATAGTATTGCAGTTTTTACTAGGAGGAAGATCAGTAACAAAGTCCATACTAATATGGGTCCACGGCTTGGAAGGAATGGGTAGTGGTTGAAGCAAACCCGCTGGAGTTCTGCGGGCAGTCTTAAACTGGGAACACAAATCACATGCAGCCACAAAATCTTTGACATCTTTCCTCATAGAAGGCCACCAGTAACTTTGAGAAAGAATTTCAAAGGTCTTGCGTTCACCAGAGTGTCCAGAAAAACGAGAAGAGTGAAACCACGAAAGGATTTTCTTCCTAAGAGCAGGAGGCACGAGGGTTCTCCCAAATGGTAGCACCTTAGTGGAAGAAGCAGCCAGAGAAACACATTTGGGGTCTAATATAGAGTGGTTGGGACCATCTTCAACGTCTGCGGACGTCACAAAAGCCCGAGATAGGGCGTCTGCTTTTTTATTTTTTGCAGCTGGTTTGAAGGTTATGATTAGTTCAAAACGAGAAAAGAAAAGAGACCATCTTGCTTGACGAGGATTCAAACATTGAGCAGACTGTAAATATGACAAATTTTTATGATCAGTAAAAATTGTCACAGGATGACGAGCTCCCTCCAACAAATATCTCCATTCCTCCAATGCTACTTTTATAGCCAGCAACTCCTTGTCCCCGATGGTATAATTCTTCTCCGCAGGCAGAAACCCCGAGAGTAAAAGGCACAAGGATGAAATTTTTGTTGCTCCGATCTTTGGGAGAGAATGGCTCCTAAACCAACATTAGAGGCATCTACCTCTAGGAAGAAGGGAAGCGTCACATCAGGCTGTCGAAGAACAGGAGCAGAGGAGAAGGACTCCTTGAGAAACTGGAAGGCTTGAAGAGCCTCAGAGGACCATTGTTTAGTATTGGCCCCTTTACGAGTTAGGGCCACAATAGGAGATGCAATCGAGGAAAAATCTTGAATGAAGCGTCTATAGTAATTGGCAAAACCTAAAAAACGCTGAATTGCACGAAGAGTAGTTGGCTGAGGCCAATGTAACACAGCATTCACCTTTTCTGGATCCATCTGAAGACCAACTCCGGAGACAATATATCCCAGAAATGGAATCTGGGGCAACTCGAATGAACATTTTTCTAACTTGCAGAATAATGAATTTTTCCGGAGTCTGGAAAGGACCTCTGCCACATGTTGATAATGAGAAGGCAGGTCCTGCGAAAAGATCAATATGTCGTCCAGATAGACGACGACACAAACATATAACAAGTCCCGGGAGATCTCATTAATGAAACCCTGGAAAACAGCGGGGGCATTACATAACCCGAAGGGCATTACTAAATATTCATAATGCCCGTCTCTGGTGTTGAAAGCTGTCTTCCATTCGTCACCGGACCTGATTCGAATTAAATTGTAGGCACCACGAAGATCCAACTTGGTAAAGATCCGGGCTCCCTTGATACGATCAAATAACTCAGTAATTAATGGAATGGGATACCGATTTTTGATAGTTATGGCGTTAAGTCCACGAAAATCTGTGCAGGGGCGTAATGACCCATCCTTCTTTTTTACGAAGAAAAACCCTGCTCCAGCGGGAGAGGTAGAAGGTCGAATAAATCCTCGCTGGAGATTCTCTTGGATGTATTCAGATGTAGCTTGAGTTTCAGGTAACGAAAGTGGATACACACGTCCCCTGGGAGGAGTCTTGCCAGGTTGAAGATCAATCGGACAGTCCCACGAACGATGAGGAGGAAGACGTTCAGACTGAGTTTTATCAAATACATCGGCAAAAGAAGCATACTGAGGAGGAAGTCCCGGTGAACAAGGTGAAATGGAGGATTGCTGTATTTTGAGAGGAACGACTTGAGAGAGGCAACGATGATGACATTCAGGCCCCCAAGACGTAACTTGAGGAGTGTGCCAGTCAATCTGGGGAGAGTGACGTTGAAGCCATGGAAGGCCTAATACAATCGGACTGGTAGTAACAGGAAGAATTAAAAATGAAATCTCTTCCTGGTGTAATACACCAATTTGAAGGGTTACTGGAGACGTACTCTGGGTGATGAGACCATTAATAATGCGTGATCCATCGATAGCAGTCACAGTAATAGGTATTTTCAAAGTAATCACTGGTAGGGACCATTGATTCACGAGGGATTTAGAAATAAAGTTTCCTGCAGCTCCAGAGTCAATAAATGCTTGGGACTTAAAGGATTTGGTAGCAAAGGAAACTGTAACATCAAAAGCACAAACTTTTAATTTCGTAGAACATGGAGAGGACTCCAGGGACCCTAACTTCACCTCTCCAGAACTGGTTAGGGCTTGGCATTTCCCGATTTTTTTAGGGCATGAATTGAGCATATGAGTAGAATCAGCACAATAGATACAAAGTCTATTTTTTACTCTTCGGTCCCTCTCCTCTGAAGTTAATTTGGAGCGACCTATCTCCATGGATATCGCCGGAGATGAAACTGGGCGAACTTGAGGGCTTTAACGAAGAGGTGCTTTAAATGAAGTTGTTTTTTCAGACTCTCTTTCACGAAATCTCATGTCTACACGGTGGCAAAGAGAAATCAAATCTTCTAGAGAAGTAGGTAATTCTTAAATAGTCAGTGCATCTTTAATTTTATCAGAAAGCCCCTGCCAGAAGGCGGCAATTAACGCTTCAGTGTTCCACTGAAGTTCAGAGGCTAATATCCGAAATTGAATGACGTACTGGCCTACAGTACGAGAACCCTGACGTAGACGGAGGATGCTGGATGCAGTGGAAATAACACGACCAGGTTCATCAAATACACTTCGAAACGTGGAAATAAATTTGTCACTATCCTGTAATAATGGATCATTTCTTTCCCACAGAGGGGAAGCCCATGCGAGAGCTTGTCCGGAAAACAAGGAAATGAGATAGGCCACTCTGGAACGATGAGTAGAGAAATTGTGAGGTTGAAGCTCAAAATGAACTGAGCATTGATTTAGAAAACCCCTGCATGTTTTGGGGTCTCCATCATATTTTGACGGAGTAGGCAGGTGAAGCGTGGAAGCAGTAGATACCTGGGATGGCACTGGGGAAATGGAGGAAGGCACAGGAGCATCAACAGTAGCTGTGACATCCTGCACAGATGCTCCCTTGGAGACCAACGCCCGGTAACACCGCAGCAAATGTCGCTGGCGAACATCCTGTTGTTCAATACATCTCTTTAGCTGTAGGTTCCGCACCTGGGTCTGTCATGGCCTGATCTTACTGTCACGGGCACTAGGAGTCTTTGCCCAGGATATCACCAGATGATGGACTTACCAGAGTAATATAGCTGGTACTATGGTTCTCTGGTAGCAGGGTGACAACGGAACAGGAGAAACAGCAGATGGTGAGAGAATGCTCAAGGAAAGTCTATGACTAGCAGCAACTGGTAATGAGTAGATGAATGTACACGAGGAACCAGATGGACAAGGAAACGTGAGGAGAGTCAGTGGTCTGCGTACAGCAAGTTGTACCACTGCTATATATATGTGAGGAGGGGCACGAGGAGATGAATGTAAAGCAGAGTATACACGGGGCACACAGAACTTGATCCCACAATGATATCCACAATACAACAATAACTGACAAGCGCTGCTTGAAGTATACAAAGTCACAATAGCAATCCAGGCAATAGGAAACAAAGTCAATGGTAACAATAGCTTCAGTGGATAGGAGGCTCCGGAGAAGAACACAACTCAGTCCAGATGGATATGCAATACAAAAGCAAAGTCAATGGAACGTATGCATACCGCGGTTCAGGAGAGCAGGCTGTCAGAGCGACGTGCAGGGATACCTGAACGGCTGAAGACCGGCAGGAGGAGAGACCACTGGAGTGTGGAAGCGGTAATCAGGTTGGTGCAGCGCACGGCAGGTAATCCAGAATCAACAAAGCAATACTCAGGAAGCAGTAGTAAGTGAAACTGGAAACATGATGAACACGGGAGAGTTGAGGCTGTCTGGTATCCAGTAGTAGAGGTGGAGGCAGCGGAGAGAAGGCACGCTGAACACGGGAGAGTAGAGGCGGTCTGGAACCCTGTAGTAGTAATGGAGGCAGTGGAGAGCTGACACGATAAACACAGGAGAGTTGAGACGATTAGGAACTCTGAAGTAGTAATGGAGGCAGCGGATAGGAATCAGCTGAGTGCAGGCACGATGAACACAGGAGAGTTGAAGTGAACAGGAACTCTGTAATAGTAACGGAGGCAGCAGATAGGAATCAGCTGAGTGCAGACACGATGAACACAGGAGAGTTGAAGTGGTCTGGAAACCACAATAGCAGTAAACAGGAATCAGCAGAAGCTGAATACACGAGGAACACAGGAACACCTTCAGAGGCTCATGGGGAATGAGACTCCAAGATCAGGCAACCAGGTAATGATCACAGGTGGTTTAAATAGGGAGGGTTGCCTGATCATCCAATCAATTAAAAGCAACAGGTATTGAAGGCTTGATAAGGGCTGCACATGCGCAGACCCTCAGGATGGCGGACGGCCACGGTTCCTGAACACACGGGAAATGGCACTCACAGTCCGGTGAGTGACAGTACCCCCCCTTTTAAAGGTGGGCACAGAACACCTGGAACCGGGTTTGTCCGGAAACTTGGAATAAAACTTCTTAAGAAGAGCTGGAGCGTTGAGATCTTCTGCTTTGATCCATGACCGCTCTTCAGGACCAAAGCCCTTTCAATGAACGAGGAAACGAAGAACTCCTCGCGAAATTTTTGCATCCAATATGTGAGTAATCTCAAAGACCTCCTCTTGATGAATTTGAACTGGCCGAGGTGCTGAAGGAGGGACCGAGAAACGGTTAATGATAAGATGTTTGAGCAAAGACACATGGAAGGCATTGGAAATACGCAGGTTCTTAGGTAGTAGAAGTTTGAAACAAACTGGATTTATCACTTGAATGATCTTATACGGACCAATAAAACGAAGAGCGAACTTCCTAGATGGAACCTTCAAACGAATATTTTTGGTTGATAACCACACACGATCTCCGATTTTCAGTGGTGGAATAGCCCGTCTCTTTTTATCTGCAAAAGACTTATATCTGGCAGATGTTTTCTTTAAACAGGTTTTGACCTGAGACCAAATATTTTTGAAGGTCTGACAAACAGTCTCTACAGCAGGAACTTGGGTGGGAGGGAGGGCAGGAAATTCCGAAAAAGACGGATGGTGACCGTAAACCACAAAGAATGGAGTTTTAGAAGATGACTCATGATACATGTTGTTATGAGCGAATTCAGCCCATGGAAGCAAATCTACCCAGTTGTCTTGGTTGGCTGAAGAGAACATCCTTATAAAAGTCTCAAGCTCTTGATTGACCCTTTCGGTTTGTCCGTTTGATTGAGAATGGTAGGAGGATGAGAGTGATAATCGGATACCCAAGGTCTTACAGAGGGCCCGCCAGAATCTGGAAACGAATTGTACTCCTCTATCTGAAACAATCTCGGAAGGACATCCATGAATACGGAAGATTTCTTTGATGAATCAGCCAGAGTAGATGAAGAAGGTAAACCGGTCAAAGGAACGAAATGTGCCATCTTCGAAAATCTGTCCACCACTACCAAAATAGTATTGCAGTTTTTACTAGGAGGAAGATCAGTAACAAAGTCCATACTAATATGGGTCCACGGCTTGGAAGGAATGGGTAGTGGTTGAAGCAAACCCGCTGGAGTTCTGCGGGCAGTCTTAAACTGGGAACACAAATCACATGCAGCCACAAAATCTTTGACATCTTTCCTCATAGAAGGCCACCAGTAACTTTGAGAAAGAATTTCAAAGGTCTTGCGTTCACCAGAGTGTCCAGAAAAACGAGAAGAGTGAAACCACGAAAGGATTTTCTTCCTAAGAGCAGGAGGCACGAGGGTTCTCCCAAATGGTAGCACCTTAGTGGAAGAAGCAGCCAGAGAAACACATTTGGGGTCTAATATAGAGTGGTTGGGACCATCTTCAACGTCTGCGGACGTCACAAAAGCCCGAGATAGGGCGTCTGCTTTTTTATTTTTTGCAGCTGGTTTGAAGGTTATGATTAGTTCAAAACGAGAAAAGAAAAGAGACCATCTTGCTTGACGAGGATTCAAACATTGAGCAGACTGTAAATATGACAAATTTTTATGATCAGTAAAAATTGTCACAGGATGACGAGCTCCCTCCAACAAATATCTCCATTCCTCCAATGCTACTTTTATAGCCAGCAACTCCTTGTCCCCGATGGTATAATTCTTCTCCGCAGGCAGAAACCCCGAGAGTAAAAGGCACAAGGATGAAATTTTTGTTGCTCCGATCTTTGGGAGAGAATGGCTCCTAAACCAACATTAGAGGCATCTACCTCTAGGAAGAAGGGAAGCGTCACATCAGGCTGTCGAAGAACAGGAGCAGAGGAGAAGGACTCCTTGAGAAACTGGAAGGCTTGAAGAGCCTCAGAGGACCATTGTTTAGTATTGGCCCCTTTACGAGTTAGGGCCACAATAGGAGATGCAATCGAGGAAAAATCTTGAATGAAGCGTCTATAGTAATTGGCAAAACCTAAAAAACGCTGAATTGCACGAAGAGTAGTTGGCTGAGGCCAATGTAACACAGCATTCACCTTTTCTGGATCCATCTGAAGACCAACTCCGGAGACAATATATCCCAGAAATGGAATCTGGGGCAACTCGAATGAACATTTTTCTAACTTGCAGAATAATGAATTTTTCCGGAGTCTGGAAAGGACCTCTGCCACATGTTGATAATGAGAAGGCAGGTCCTGCGAAAAGATCAATATGTCGTCCAGATAGACGACGACACAAACATATAACAAGTCCCGGGAGATCTCATTAATGAAACCCTGGAAAACAGCGGGGGCATTACATAACCCGAAGGGCATTACTAAATATTCATAATGCCCGTCTCTGGTGTTGAAAGCTGTCTTCCATTCGTCACCGGACCTGATTCGAATTAAATTGTAGGCACCACGAAGATCCAACTTGGTAAAGATCCGGGCTCCCTTGATACGATCAAATAACTCAGTAATTAATGGAATGGGATACCGATTTTTGATAGTTATGGCGTTAAGTCCACGAAAATCTGTGCAGGGGCGTAATGACCCATCCTTCTTTTTTACGAAGAAAAACCCTGCTCCAGCGGGAGAGGTAGAAGGTCGAATAAATCCTCGCTGGAGATTCTCTTGGATGTATTCAGATGTAGCTTGAGTTTCAGGTAACGAAAGTGGATACACACGTCCCCTGGGAGGAGTCTTGCCAGGTTGAAGATCAATCGGACAGTCCCACGAACGATGAGGAGGAAGACGTTCAGACTGAGTTTTATCAAATACATCGGCAAAAGAAGCATACTGAGGAGGAAGTCCCGGTGAACAAGGTGAAATGGAGGATTGCTGTATTTTGAGAGGAACGACTTGAGAGAGGCAACGATGATGACATTCAGGCCCCCAAGACGTAACTTGAGGAGTGTGCCAGTCAATCTGGGGAGAGTGACGTTGAAGCCATGGAAGGCCTAATACAATCGGACTGGTAGTAACAGGAAGAATTAAAAATGAAATCTCTTCCTGGTGTAATACACCAATTTGAAGGGTTACTGGAGACGTACTCTGGGTGATGAGACCATTAATAATGCGTGATCCATCGATAGCAGTCACAGTAATAGGTATTTTCAAAGTAATCACTGGTAGGGACCATTGATTCACGAGGGATTTAGAAATAAAGTTTCCTGCAGCTCCAGAGTCAATAAATGCTTGGGACTTAAAGGATTTGGTAGCAAAGGAAACTGTAACATCAAAAGCACAAACTTTTAATTTCGTAGAACATGGAGAGGACTCCAGGGACCCTAACTTCACCTCTCCAGAACTGGTTAGGGCTTGGCATTTCCCGATTTTTTTAGGGCATGAATTGAGCATATGAGTAGAATCAGCACAATAGATACAAAGTCTATTTTTTACTCTTCGGTCCCTCTCCTCTGAAGTTAATTTGGAGCGACCTATCTCCATGGATATCGCCGGAGATGAAACTGGGCGAACTTGAGGGCTTTAACGAAGAGGTGCTTTAAATGAAGTTGTTTTTTCAGACTCTCTTTCACGAAATCTCATGTCTACACGGTGGCAAAGAGAAATCAAATCTTCTAGAGAAGTAGGTAATTCTTAAATAGTCAGTGCATCTTTAATTTTATCAGAAAGCCCCTGCCAGAAGGCGGCAATTAACGCTTCAGTGTTCCACTGAAGTTCAGAGGCTAATATCCGAAATTGAATGACGTACTGGCCTACAGTACGAGAACCCTGACGTAGACGGAGGATGCTGGATGCAGTGGAAATAACACGACCAGGTTCATCAAATACACTTCGAAACGTGGAAATAAATTTGTCACTATCCTGTAATAATGGATCATTTCTTTCCCACAGAGGGGAAGCCCATGCGAGAGCTTGTCCGGAAAACAAGGAAATGAGATAGGCCACTCTGGAACGATGAGTAGAGAAATTGTGAGGTTGAAGCTCAAAATGAACTGAGCATTGATTTAGAAAACCCCTGCATGTTTTGGGGTCTCCATCATATTTTGACGGAGTAGGCAGGTGAAGCGTGGAAGCAGTAGATACCTGGGATGGCACTGGGGAAATGGAGGAAGGCACAGGAGCATCAACAGTAGCTGTGACATCCTGCACAGATGCTCCCTTGGAGACCAACGCCCGGTAACACCGCAGCAAATGTCGCTGGCGAACATCCTGTTGTTCAATACATCTCTTTAGCTGTAGGTTCCGCACCTGGGTCTGTCATGGCCTGATCTTACTGTCACGGGCACTAGGAGTCTTTGCCCAGGATATCACCAGATGATGGACTTACCAGAGTAATATAGCTGGTACTATGGTTCTCTGGTAGCAGGGTGACAACGGAACAGGAGAAACAGCAGATGGTGAGAGAATGCTCAAGGAAAGTCTATGACTAGCAGCAACTGGTAATGAGTAGATGAATGTACACGAGGAACCAGATGGACAAGGAAACGTGAGGAGAGTCAGTGGTCTGCGTATAGCAAGTTGTACCACTGCTATAGTGAGGAGGAATGTCCAGGAGTAGCGAGGAGGTAGTGAGAGTCAGCGGTCTGCGTATAGCAAGTTGTACCACTGCTATGTGAGAGGATACTTGAAACTGGTGTCACAGGGAACAGGAGTCAGTGGTCTGCGTCAGCAAGTTGTACCACTGCTATATATATGTGAGGAGGGGCACGAGGAGATGAATGTAAAGCAGAGTATACACGGGGCACACAGAACTTGATCCCAAAATGATATCCACAATACAACAATAACTGACAAGCGCTGCTTGAAGTATACAAAGTCACAATAGCAATCCAGGCAATAGGAAACAAAGTCAATGGTAACAATAGCTTCAGTGGATAGGAGGCTCCGGAGAAAAACACAACTTAGTCCAGATGGATATGCAATACAAAAGCAAAGTCAATGGAACGTATGCATACCGCGGTTCAGGAGAGCAGGCTGTCAGAGCGACGTGCAGGGATACCCGAACGGCTGAAGACCGGCAGGAGGAGAGACCACTGGAGTGTGGAAGCGGTAATCAGGTTGGTGCAGCGCACGGCAGGTAATCCAGAATCAACGAAGCAATACTCAGGAAGCAGTAGTAAGTGAAACTGGAAACATGATGAACACGGGAGAGTTGAGGCTGTCTGGTATCCAGTAGTAGAGGTGGAGGCAGCGGAGAGAAGGCACGCTGAACACGGGAGAGTAGAGGCGGTCTGGAACCCTGTAGTAGTAATGGAGGCAGTGGAGAGCTGACACGATAAACACAGGAGAGTTGAGACGATTAGGAACTCTGAAGTAGTAATGGAGGCAGCGGATAGGAATCAGCTGAGTGCAGGCACGATGAACACAGGAGAGTTGAAGTGAACAGGAACTCTGTAATAGTAACAGAGGCAGCAGATAGGAATCAGCTGAGTGCAGACACGATGAACACAGGAGAGTTGAAGTGGTCTGGAAACCACAATAGCAGTAAACAGGAATCAGCAGAAGCTGAATACACGAGGAACACAGGAACACCTTCAGAGGCTCATGGGGAATGAGACTCCAAGATCAGGCAACCAGGTAATGATCACAAGTGGTTTAAATAGGGAGGGTTGCCTGATCATCCAATCAATTAAAAGCAACAGGTATTGAAGGCTTGATAAGGGCTGCACATGCGCAGACCCTCAGGATGGCGGACGGCCACGGTTTCTGAACACACGGGAAATGGCACTCACAGTCCGGTGAGTGACACCAATTTTTAGAATCCCACAGAGATTTCTCTCATGTTTTTTACATTTACTTTAAGCTTTAGATATTTGCAAAAATCCTAAAAAGACTTACATGCAAAGTAGGTAGAAAGCGCATATTCTTTAAAGACTGCAGAATCCATAATTTCAGGAAGACTAGGGTACGTCTTCCCCCTCCTTGCTAACAATCTCAGCCTCTTCAACCCAAGGAACCCCAACTCCTAATGGCAATGGTATGGAATACCACACATAGAGCAATAATGTCGCATACGGCCTTTGGCACATACATAAGAGCTTCACCAGACCGGTCAAGGCAATTAAATCTTGCCTTTAAAAGGTCAAATACCCTCTCAACAGATCTGGTGACCGTTTGTGTCGAGTGTTTGGGTTCAAAAGAGGAGTGAGAAGCCAAGGGTGGAAAGTGTAACCATTGTCTCCTATTAATAATGACAAGAAAGACAATATACAAAAGATTAGATATGAGAAACCAAACATACAAAGAAGTCTGAAGATCTGCTAACATGACATGGTGCTATTGTAATGATACAATATTTTGCATTTGAGTCCTAAATTATTAAGGCAATCTGAGGGAAAAAATTAAGTAAATTTGCCCCTATGGAAAACCATGTTCTAGTTGAGCTAAGGCAGAAACTTGGCTGCGATGGAAAACTGTCGCTTTATGGGCACAAGGGACTCCTCATTGTGTGGCAGATGAATAAATTACTGGATGCGCGACAGGAACGCCCTCGGTACAACCTTCAGCACATGACTGGGACATTAATGTTGTAACACCCACTGTGGTCTGAAAAGACTCAGTGCACAGAAATGCAATACCGCCAACAGTTTGGGTCAATGGCATTATTGCTGTTGGGGTGTCTTCAAATCGTTCCAGGGAAACATCAATAGACTTGTTGCATGCGGGCGGCAGTTGGAGAAGGCTGCACGTTAGATCAGCTCTGTGTCTTTCCTCCCACACAATTATCTGTCCACAATTATAAAACATCTAAAAACTTGTGAAGACAGTGGGAAATTATTGTGGGGGTACAAAGGAGTGTCATCATCACTCCAAAGACAAGGCCAAACCATCTATCCCTGGCTTATCTGCATCAACTGACCTACTGTGTACCGAACCCTGGTTTGTCAGTTGGCCTTTCTCCTGCTGAATCCCTGGTTTATCTGCATCAACTGATCTACTGTGTACCGACCCGGCTTGTCAATTAACCCTTCTCCTGCTGAATCCCTGGCTTATCTGCATCAACTGATCTACTGTGTACCGACCCGGCTTGTCAGTTAACCCTTCTCCTGCTGAATCACTGGCTTATCTGCATCAACTGATCTACTGTGTACCGACCCGGCTTGTCAATTAACCCTTCTCCTGCTGAATCCCTGGCTTATCTGCATCAACTGATCTACTGTGTACCGACCCGGCTTGTCAATTAACCCTTCTGCTGCTGAGTCCCTGGCTTATCTGTATCAACTGATCTACTGTGTACCGACCCGGCTTGTCAATTAACCCTTCTCCTGCTGAATCCCTGGCTTATCTGCACCAACTGATCTATTGTGTACCGACCCGGCTTGTCAGTTAACCCTTCTCCTGCTGAATCCCTGGCTTATCTACACCAACTGATCTACTGTGTACCGACCCGGCTTGTCAATTAACCCTTCTCCTGCTGAGTCCCTGGCTTATCTGCATCAACTGATCTACTGTGTACCGACCCGGCTTGTCAATTAACCCTTCTACTGCTGAATCCCTGGCTTACCTGCATCAACTGATCTACTGTGTATCGACCCGACTTGTCAGTTAACCCTTCTCCTGCTGAATCCCTGGCTTAACTGCATCAACTGCATATAAAACATTATTTTATATGCCATTATTTTGTTTTTCCTGATTGTACATTTACAAGTTTCTACTTTTTACCTGTTATTATTCTACTATTTATATGCCTTTATCTTGTTTTTCCTGATTTTATATTTACCAGCAACTAGTTTTACCTGGTATTATTCTTGCCTATTTCCATTGTCCTTATTACCTCTCCTTCTATTATTCTTTGCCTTCCATGCCCTAATTGGTTATTGTCCTCCATCTTGCTATTGTCTCCCTGCTTATTCTTACCTGTTATCCGCTGTCCTTACTATCTTACTGTTCTGCTATCATTCTTACCTGTCTTCATTGTCCTTATTATCTCACTGTACTGTTGTTCCATGCCCTCCACGCCCTAATTCGTTATTATCTTCCACCTTTTCATTGTCTTCCTGCCTTTGTTCTTACCTGTTTTTCACTGTCCCCACTATCTCACTGTTCTGTTACTCTCTCTCCCTACTATGCCTCCCCGCTCTCACTCCATACCCATACTCTCCCCCTGCCCTACCTCTCCCGTTCCTCCCCGCCATCCCCCGCGCGTTGCTCATCTTGCTAACCTCATCCCCATTTCCCCCCTCTCCTCTCCCCCTTTCTTCTGTGCCCTCTGGAATGCCAGATCCGTCCGTAACAAGCTGACTGCTATCCACGACCTCTTTCTATCCAACTCCTTTAACCTTCTTGCCGTTACTGAAACCTGGCTCTCCGATTCTGATACTACTTCCCCCGCTGCCCTCTCCTATGGTGGCCTCTCCTTCACCCACTCCGCCAGGCCTGGTGCCCGCCCTGGCGGTGGAGTTGGCCTCCTCCTCTCCTCCACCTGTACTTTTCGTGTCATTCCCCCTGAACCCTCCCTCTCCTTCTCCTCTTTTGAAGCTCACTCCATCCGCCTCTTCTACCCCATCCATCTCCGCGTCACTGTCATCTACCCCCCCTGGCCCCACCTCCCTCTTCCTTGACAACTTTGCTAGCTGGCTTCCTCACTACCTCTCCTCCGATCTCCCCTCGATCATTCTCGGTGACTTTAATATCCCCATCGACAACCCCACCTACCCTGCTTCCAGCAAACTGCTCACCCTCTCTTCCTCCCTTGGTCTCACCCAATGGACCTCCTCCTCTACCCACTGCCTTGGTCACTCCCTTGATCTTGTCTTCTCCTACCTATGTAATCTCTCCGACTTCTCCATCTCTCCCTTTCCTCTATCTGACCACCATCTTCTCTCCTTCTCTCTCTCCTCTTCTCCTGCTCCCCTCCCCCTGCCCAAACCTACTCTGTCCATACGCAACCTCGATGCTCTTGACCCTGCCTCTCTGTCCTCCTCTCTCGATACCCTCCTTTCTCCCCTTTCCTCCCAGGCCTGCCCCAACCAGGCGGTCTCCCTCTACAATCACACCCTCACCTTCGCTCTGGACGCGGTCGCCCCTGCCCACTCCGTCCACCCCCGCTGCTCCAAACCCCAACCCTGGCACTCCAAATTTACCCGCTTCCTCCAAAAATGCTCCCGTTCCGCCGAACGTCACTGGAAAAAATCCCGCTCCCTGGCTGACTTCCTCCACTTTAAATTCATCCTTTCATCCTACAGCTCTGCCCTCTCACTCGCTAAACAATCTTTCTTTAAATCCCTCATCTCTTCCCAGTCCTCTAACCCCCGCCGCCTCTTTGCCACCTTCAGCACTCTCTTGGCCCCCTCCCCTCCCCCCTGACTGCCTCTGATTTCGCCTCCTTCTTCTCCTCTAAAATCGAGGCCATCTGACTTGAAATCTCCTCCTCCACTCTCTTTTCCACCCCTCCCACTCTTCTGTCCTCCCCCCCCAACCACCTTCCCCTCCACTCCTTCCGTCCCACCACCGGCGAGGAAGTCCACTCTCTCATTTTATCCTCCCCCCCCACTACCTGCCCCCTGGATCCCATCCCCTCCCACCTTCTTCGCTCCCTTTCCCCCACCACCTGCTCCCACCTCGCTCACCTCTTTAATCTCTCCCTCTCCACTGGCATCTTCCCCTCTTCCTTCAAACATGCTCTCGTATCCTCCATTCTTAAGAAACCTAATCTCGACCCCACTTCTCTCTCAAACTATCGCCCCATATCTCTTCTCCCTTTTGCCTCCAAAATTCTCGAGAGGCTCGTCTGCAGCCATCTCACCTCCTACCTTTCTGAATACTCCCTCCTTGATCCTCTCCAGTCTGGTTTCCGCCCCCTCCACTCCACTGAAACTGCCCTGGCTAAAGTCACCAATGACCTCCTCTCTGCAAAAGCCAGGGGCCACTTCTCCCTTCTCATCCTCCTTGACCTCTCTGCAGCCTTTGACACCGTTGACCACCCCCTCCTCCTTCACACCCTCCAGTCTTTCGGCCTCTCCGGCCCAGTCCTGTCCTGGTTCACCTCTTACCTTACCTCACCGTTCCTTCTCTGTCACCACCTCTGGGTCTCTCTCCCCCCATCCACCCTTCCAGTCGGGGTCCCTCAGGGCTCTGTTCTGGGACCCTTACTCTTCTCTCTATACACCTCCTCCCTGGGTGAACTCATCAGCTCCTTCGGCTTCAGCTACCACCTTTACGCTGACGACACTCAACTATACCTCTCCTCTCCTGATCTCTCTCCCTCCCTCCTCTCTAGGGTGTCCGCCTGCCTCTCTGCCATCTCCTCCTGGATGTCCTCTCGATTTCTCAAACTTAACCTTGCCAAAACTGAGCTCATAGTTTTTCCTCCCTCTCATACCCCATCCCCTTCTGACCTCTCCATCACTGTCGACAACACCTCTATCTCCCCTGTCCCCCAACTTCGCTGCCTTGGTGTCATCCTCGACTCCTCTCTCTCCTTTGGCCCCCACATCCTCTCTCTTGCTAAATCCTGCCGCTTCCAGCTGCGCAACATCGCTCGCATCTGGCCCTTCCTCTCCCAAGATGCCACCAAATGCCTTATCCACTCTCTGATCATCTCCCGCCTGGACTACTGCAACCTCCTCCTCACTGGCCTCCCCCACTCTCATCTCGATCCCCTTCGATCCGTCCTTAACGCTGCAGCTAGGCTTATTTTCCTCTCTCGCCGCTCCTCTTTTGTCTCCCCCCTCTACCTAGCCCTTCACTGGCTCCCATTCCCCTTCAGAATCCTCTTTAAGCTCCTCACACTCACCTACAAGGCCCTCGCCAACTCCACTGCGCCCTACATCTCCACCCTCCTCTCTATTCATGCTCCATCCCGCCCTCCCCGTTCTGCCTCTGACCGTCGCCTTTCTTCCCCCCTTATAACCTCCTCCCACGCGCGTATCCAAAACTTCACCCGCGCTGCCCCCCTCCACTGGAACAAGCTCCCTCCCTCCATCAGAACTTCCCCTAATCTGTCCAGCTTCAAACGGGCCCTAAAAACCCACCTTTTTCTTAAAGCCTTTCTGTCTCCCACTTAACTTCCTACCTTATCTTCTGCCTCTGTCCCCCTACTCTCCCTCTCTCCCCTGCGTCTCTCTGTCTGTCCACCCCTGCCCTTAGATTGTACGCTCCTCTGAGTAGGGCCATCTCTCCTCCTGTTTCCACCACTTCTAACTCTGCTCTCCAGCTACTTTGCCCTCCTCGTTGAGGGTCCTCCACCCCACGTCCACTCTCGCTCCCTCCTCCCCCCTGGGGGTCTCCCTGTCTTCCACGCCCTCCTTCTTGGGCGTGGAAGACAGGGAGACCTGGGCGTGGAAGGGGGAGCGAGGATTCATTTGCGGATCCTCGCTCCCCCTTCCCCGCCCTCTCTGGCTGTGCATTGAGCGTACTGAGTTGCTGTGTTTACTGTACTGTGCTGTCTCCCATTGTATTGTGATTTTGTTTGTCTCTGTACGGCGCTGCGGATGCCTTGTGGCGCCTTATAAATAAATATTAATAATAATAATAATAATAATAATAATACAAGCTAATTCTATGTTTCAAGAATAGTAGTTTTATGCGCAATATGTTTTATGTTTTGATAGAATAATTTTTTTAGGTATTGCACTGTTTTTGTTTTATATAGAGATGTGTGGTGGTCGAGTACTGATGGGAATCCTTCCCTTACCTTGTCCTCCAGACATGAGTTAGGTTCTTTTCTGTTCGGATATCCGGTGGTCAGGAGATAAATACTTCAATGAAAGGGACAAGGATTGGTCAAACAACTTGGGTTTATTGAAAATGTGGTAAGGATAGTTTCAGTAAGACACCGCGCCACTGACCCCTTCAGCTCAATAGTAATGACAAAATAATGCGTCTGATCAGCATAGAGCACAATAGCATTTAACATATGACATACACCTGGTGAGTATAAGGCAAAATAACGATAACATCTTCAATGCACATTGTCTAATAAGGCACACTGGTAATCACAGTTACTACGTTCACGTTAACAATATCTGACTGGTGATGATGCAAAAACCATCAATAATAACCCATCAAGACTCTTACGGTCACTACCGCGCCCACTAGAGGGCTACTTCTTATTCAGGTGTTTGGGGTACCGTGCTATTCCCTATGGGTCAGGCGCCCCACTTTTAACATCTACTGCTGAGTTAACTTGAATTGCAGCGGTACCACTAACACTGAATGTCACACCTTCAATATTAATAAATCAATTCTTAGGTAAATCACATAACATTAACATGCATCTCAACATTTGGTGCACCAATATTATCCCTGGTAACGTTACCATATTTTCCACTCAGTCCTGGGCTGACCTGTGCAAAGGAATTTGGTAGTGTTCCAATGTCCTGCAGAGGTTTCCATCAAGGGTTAAGTATTATAGTAGAAAGCAGGGCTGTTGCTCATTTCAGCCACAAGATGGCGCTGTTCTCTCAACAGTAAATTAATCTCTATCAGCACATGTGCTCTGCAACAGGGTATAATGTCCAGATATCAGCACACATACAGGATATAGCTGAAACGACCGTCTTAATTGTTCCCTGCAGCCTGTGTAAAGGTATAATCTGGGGGAAAGGTTCTCACAATCCTTCCTTGTACAAGAATGCAATGTCAGTTTTGGATAGATTCTCTCATCACTCTTCCCTCTGACACTGGGGTGTGTGCAGTACACTGCAGGCTAGGGTTTTACCTTGAGACGGTTCTGCAGTTAGTGGAGACTGTCTTTGGCACCCCGCTGTGTGTCCCCAGCTGTTCTCCGTCCGCTTTGCTGGCAATGTCACAGTTCTGGCAGCAGCTCACTCTTGTCTCTGCTCGGCTGCACGTCCTCCCCCTTGTTCCTTCTACCATGCTGCTCTCTCTCCTTCCTGCACATCCTCTTCCTGTTACTCCCCCAGCCAATCAGGGCCTTCATCCTCCTCCTGTCAATCACTCCTGGGCACAAGTTTTCAGGAGCACAATTAACCCCTTGTAGCCCTGCGTTTTAAAAGCGTTTGTGCACTCCTCTGTGCTGTTCAACAGGGCTTTGGGGTACCACATTCACCCCCGCTTTTTCAGGTGCGTGTCCTCACGCATTAAGACATAAAGGTGGTTGTTCTTATCAACTCAAATCACACATCTACAACAGTTATAATGGCAAACATGTTCAATGACAGCAATTTTAATATACATTATATACAACAGTTTCAGTAGATCTCTAATCCTGATACCGCCAATAGTAGCTCGAAAGGGTCAGTGGGCAGCTGAGGCAAAGTCCCTTCGCCATCGTCTGTCTCTTCGTCCCAGTCATCCCTTGATGTTTCTTCTGGCCCTTGGTCTGGCCTTGGGCGGAGCTTGATATGGGTTCGGCCGTAATCACATACGGGTTCAACTTCCACTTGGGATCCAGCTTACTCCGGGGTCGATTATTCTTCTTGAGGACGATGCTTCTTTCTGGCAGCCAACAGGCCTGCGCATCCCGGTCGTAGTCTTTCTTCTGCCGTTTGTAGAACGGAGGAGGGCGCCTGCGCTGAACAGGTCTCTGCTGAGGGGACACTTCCTCTGCTCTCACTCCCTCGCTCACTTGCTCTGCACTTACTTCTCCACCAGATTCTGCAGCATTCTCTCCTCTTGGCCGGTAGAAACGTCTGCGGAACCTTCGTTGGTAGGGTGCAAATCTACTTCCTTTTACTGGTACACCACCAGGGCCAGTCACGTTTGCTGCCTCGGCACCCTTCTCTCCCTCCACAACATCAAATTCCACAGTCTCCCTGTCTCCAACACTGCGCAGAAACTTCCGTGGGTTATTTCGCTTTATTGCTGTCTGGTGGACAAAGACATCTTCTTTGGTGTCATTTCTGTTGATGAAGCCATATCCATTCCGCACATTAAACCACTTGACAGTGCCCAAAACCTTTACATGGGGACCAGTGGACTTTTGATGACCTTGTAGGAGCCGAACTGTATGTTGAAAGGCCTGATGACCGGGGGACGCCGCTTGGGTTAATTTACCCTTCAAAGTCGAAACTAGCTCATCTGGGCATCTTTGCAGCACATTCATCCCCAGGATGATGGGGGCTATGTTCCCTTCACAGGGGGCGGTGACGAGACAGCCTTGTCTTGGCAACAAGGTCTCTCCGATCTGGATGTCCGCTTTCCAATACCCTTCACACGCAATGTCAAGGCCGTTACTGGCGGTCAGCCGCAGCCAGATTAGGGGTGGTGATAACAGCTGCTCTTTGCCCCAATACTTGTGGAATGTAGGTAGGCGGATGTTCGTAATCTGCGACCTCGTGTCAAGCATAGCCAGGGTCTCCACTCCATTAATTGTAACGGGTAACGTGGGACATTGTCCTATGAACTGGGGCCTCCAGTTTTCTGGATCCAGATCTATTCCCGGGGCTCGCCCCGAGATTCAGCCCTCGAATCTCGGGGTGTCGGAGTTTAAATGTTCATCTTGGTCGCAGTTTCGTTCTATGTGTCCTACCTCATGGCACAGGCGGCATATCAGGCGCCCCTGACCATGGAATTGATTGGGCGATCGCCGTACATACTCGCGAGGTGGTTCCCACCTGCCTCAGACTGGTCTTTGTCGTTCAGGCCTCCACTCTGGTACCCCGTAGGTGGGTGCCGATGGCCTCGCCATTTGGCGCATCTCTCGCTGGATTTCTACCATTCCGACGGCTAGCTTCTCCATTTGATTTTTGAGCGTTTGTATTGGGTCTTCGGTGGGTTACTGACCGCTCTGTATTACCGATTCTTGTGCCCGTGTTGATTTTTCTGTGCTGCTTGCCATGGCTCCCTTTGAGCTTGCGCTTTCTCTGAAGCCCACCAATTCTGGGTATTCTTCCTCCCTTCTCCGTTGGTTACCAACAATGGCGATGGCGGTCTCTTTAAACTCTCGGAAGGTTTTGCCTGGCATCTGTGCCTTCATCAGTCGTAGCTGAATCTTAACGCTTTCTTGGACGACTCCTTCTACGAACTGTATGGTCAGGGCTTCGTCCGTGTTTCGTACTTCCTCTTTGTCCACTGCTTGAATGGCTCTTAGCATCTCTTGTAGGCTCAGGGCATAGTCCCGCAGTGTCTCGTTCAGTTGTTGCTTGCGAGCATATAGTTTCATCTTCAGCTCCGGAAGAGTTCTTTTCTCAAACGTTGTGGAAATTTATTTTTAAACTTGTGCCGCTTCTTTCTTGTCATCCCTCGGCCATGAGATTACTTCTCTGAGCGCCGACCCTGTGAGTTGCCCTATTATGATCTCCACTTTCTGCTGTTCATTCAACGGGTATAGCCGGAACATGGATTCCAGTTTGTTCTCGAATTCTGTGAATGAAGTCTTCTGTAGCTTGTCGTCGTCTCCGCTGTACTTCGGGAGCCATGGGGCCCCGAAATAGTACGGTAGGATTATGGGCATATTTGGTGTTGCTGCTGGGGCGGCCTGTTCTGGGTTTTGTGGCCCTGCCGGTTGCGCTGCTCCCCCGCCTTGTTGCTGATCCATTTTTCACTGAGGGTATTACTCTCCTGATGCACTCGGATCCTGTTCGGTTTGACGCCAAAGTTTATGTGGTGGTCTAGTACTGATGGGAATCCTTCCCTTACCTTGTCTTCCAGACACGAGTCAGGTTCTTTTCTGTTCGGATATCCGGTGGTCAGGAGATAAATACTTCAATGAAAGGGACAAGGATTGGTCAAACAACTTGGGTTTATTGAGAATGCGGTAAGGATAGTTTCGGTAAGACACCGCGCCACTGACCCCTTCAGCTCAATACAAATGACAAAATAATGCGTCTGATCAGCATAGAGCACAATAGCATTTAACATATGACATACACCTGGTGAGTATAAGGCAGAGTAACGATAACATCTTCAATGCACATTGTCTAATAAGGCACACTGGTAATCACAGTTACTACTTTTACGTTAACAATATCTGACTGGTGATGATGCAAAAACCATCAATAGTAACCCATCAAGACTCTTATAGTCACTACCGCGCCCACTAGAGGGCTACTTCTTATTCAGGTGTTTGGGGTACCATGCTATTCCCTATGGGTCAGGCGCCCCACTTTTTAGCATCTACTGCTGAGTTAACTTGAATTGCAGCGGTACCAATAACACTGAATGTCACACCTTCAATATTAATAAATCAATTCTTAGGTAAATCACATAACATTAACATCCATCTCAACATTTGGTGCACCAATATTATCCCTGGTAATGTTACCATATTTTCCACTCAGTCCTGGGCTGACCTGTGCAAAGGAATTTGGTAGTGTTCCAATGTCCTGCAGAGGTTTCCATCAAGGGTTAAGTATTATAGTAGAAAGCAGGGCTGTTGCTCATTTCAGCCACAAGATGGCGCTGTTCTCTCAACAGTCAATGAATCTCTATCAGCACATGTGCTCTGCAACAGGGTATAATGTCCAGATATCAGCACACATACAGGATATAGCTGAAACGACCGTCTTAATTTTTCCCTGCAGCCTGTGTAAAGGTATGATCTGGGGGAAAAGCTCTCACAATCCTTCCTTGTACAAGAATGCAATGTCAGTTTTGGATAGATTCTCTCATCACTCTTCCCTCTGACACTGGGGTGTGTGCAGTACACTGCAGGCTAGGGTTTTACCTTGAGATGGTTCTGCAGTTAGTGGAGACTGTCTTTGGCACCCCGCTGCGTGTCCCCAGCTGTTCTCCGTCTGCTTTGCTGGCAATATCACAGTTCTGGCAGCAGCTCACTCTTGTCTCTGCTCGGCTGCACGTCCTCCCCCTTGTTTCTTCTACCATGCTACTCGCTCTCTCTCTCCTTCCTGCACATCCTCTTCCTGTTACTCCCCCAGCCAATCAGGGCCTTCCTGTCAATCACACCTGGGCACAAGTTTTCAGGAGCACAATTAACCCCTTGTAGCCCTGCATTTTAAAAGCGTTTATGCACTCCTCTGTACTGTTCAACAGGGCTTTGGGGTACCACAGATGCTCACTGACCCCAAACAGGACTTTTGACAGCCACAAAAATTAATGCAAAAGAATGGGGGACACCCCAAAAGCACTTGGGGTGCTAAATATTATATTTTTAGTCTGCTGAAAAATAGTACTTTTGACAGCCAGAAATATTAATGCAAAAGAATAGGGGACACCCAAAAAGCACTTGGGAGTGCTAAAAATTATTTTTCAGATTGCTGACAAACAGGACTTTTGACAGCCAGAAATATTAATTCAAAAGAATGGGGGACACCCCAAAAGCACTTGGGAGTGCTAAATATTATATTTTTAGTCTGCTGAAATATAGTACTTCTGACAGCCAGAAATATTAATGCAAAAGACACAGATTGCTTTAGAAATTTGCTATAAAAGGAGAATTTCTGGTCTAAATACTACTTATGTGTGGTTTTTAGCGCAGGTGTTTGGTCAGAGAAAAGCAATATTCCACTATGTTTTTGATATTTGTTTTTTGGTTCTATGCAAACATTCCTGAATGTATGGAACAGAGAGTCATAAGATATACATTGGATCAGTATATTATAGATATGAGCAGTTCATGATCTTTCATGTGGTACACAAACGTTGTTGTTTTAAATAAGGTTGCAAGTCAGAAATATTGCACAATGTGGTGCCTTTTTGTCCTTGTAGTTTTCTGGATTTTTTACAAATTTTATTGTCTTGGATGCTCAAACAGGAGTGATCAAAGGGCACCAGCCACCCAGATACAAGGGAATGCAGTTGAAGAGATTGAGCTACCACTTCTGGAGAAATAACAACATATTGAACCTTTAATAGGACAAAATTATTAAGACTGTCAGTGACTGTATTGAATATACAAGCCAAAAGAACTTCAGCGCTAGTTGCATTTTTGCTGATATATATATATAAATATATGTATATATGTATATATGTGTGTATATATATATATATATATATATATATATATATATATATATATATATATGTACATATATATATATATATATATATATATATATATATATATAAATATGTACGTATATATATATACATATTTATATATATATATATATATATATATATATATACATATATATACATATGTATATGTATATACATATATATGTACATATATATACAAGTTAACCCGTGCATGATACTCATGCATTCTGGTCAAATCAAGCTACTTATGGTGTTAAAAAGGTTCTTGTCATGCATTTGGGCCTAGCCCAGGCCTCCTCAGGGGAAGAGCATTACTTCCCGACGCAAGCGCCCTTTTTTTAACGTGGTTTTGTCCACATGTCACACCTCATCATTTTTCTCCATCACCTCATCCTTCATCTTCATCGCCACATCCTTCATCAAGGTACTTAAGGTGTTAAAAACTCCCCACTGTCACCCCCGGCAACCACCAACCACTCCCAACTGTCACTTCTCCTTTAAGAAATATATAGGTCAGTGTATAAGTCTGCCCAGCAGGTGGCGCTGCAGCTTGGGTTGTTTTTTTTCACACACGCCACTAGGCATTTATATAGTAGATATATGTATATATATATATATATATATATATATATATATATATATATATGAAAATTCAATGATGACTACATTTCCGACAAGAAGGAGGTAGACAGGAGAATTGCGATGGCTATTATAGCAACATCTACTAAATGTAGACTTACACAAAAAATTTACAGTAGTTTCTGAGATGAGTTAATTCCAGCAGTGTCATTCTCCACACAGCTAACTTTCCCACAGTCCGTTTGCTGCTCTTAAGTTGGCGATGCAAGGATAAAGTAGATCTTTTACTACAAAAAAGTTAAATAAAAGGCATAGGAGTCTGTTTTATAAACACTACTAACTTTAGCACTGCCAAAGTTAATAATGTTTATAAAACAGACCCCTATGTTTTTTATATTACTTTTGTAGTAGCAGCTTTTTTTCAGCGCCCTATTTAATATTTGTCATTTGTTAATGTGCAAACTTTGACAACCTATTTGTTCATTTCTATATGCAAGACATTGCATCCAAATAGAGATAAGGTTAATCTACTTGTCCATTCTCCATTTTGTCTTTTTGTACAACCTGCAGGCCCTGTCATTTTCCACAGTCTGGCAGACATCCTGCCTCTGCGTTTATTACTGTCAGATCCTTTACTCAGTAGAGGAAGGCTTGTTTTGTCAGTACATCGCTTCAGGTCCATGACACCTTGTTCCCTTCCCATGCAGCTTCCTTTGCGCATGTCTTTAGATATCTTACTGCTGCTGAACTCTCCTTGAAATACTTCAATTATTGTTACGTGAATTATCTAGTCTAGTGCAAATTTTTTATTATAAGGGTACCTTGAGATTTGATAGTCTAAAAGAAATAAGTGATCCATCTATGGCATCTGTACATACTAGGGATGTGCACCGGCGACTTTTGAGGTCTCGTGTTTTGTGTTTTGGATCCGGATTTTCATTATTTTTGGGGTTCGGATTTGTCTCGCAAAACACTTGACGAAAGGTCTCGGTTCGGATTTAAGGTTTTGGATTCGGATTTTTTTTGGAAAAAACATAAAAAGTTTAAAAATCACGTTTTTGGGCTTATTTTCACTCCTATGCTATTAGTAACCTCAATAACATTCAATAACAAGCATTTCCACTAATTTACAGTGTATTCTGAACACCTCACAATATAGTTATTAGTCCAAAACGTTGCAACGAGGTATCTTTCTGGACTGCGTAGAGGAGTGGGTCACCACAATATATATAATAAGAAAACCATCAACTTGTATGATTCGCACCAATAAATGTACCTGGACTGCGTAGAGGAGTGGGTCACCACAATATATATTAAAAACCCTGAACTTGTATGATTCGCACCAATAAATGTACCTGGACTGCGTAGAGGAGTGGGTCACCACAATATATATTAAAAACCCTGAACTTGTATGATTCGCACCAATAAATGTACCTGGACTGCATAGAGGAGTGGGTCACCACAATATATATTAAAAACCCTGAACTTTTATGATTCGCACCAATAAATGTATCTGGACTGCGTAGAGGAGTGGGTCACCACAATATATATAATAAGAAAACCATCAACTTGTATGATTCGCACCAATAAATGTACCTGGACTGCGTAGAGGAGTGGGTCACCACAATATATATTAAAAACCCTGAACTTTTATAATTCGCACCAATAAATGTATCTGGACTGCGTAGAGGAGTGGGTCACCACAATATATATAATAAGAAAACCATCAACTTGTATGATTCGCACCAATAAATGTACCTGGACTGCGTAGAGGAGTGGGTCACCACAATATATATAATAAGAAAACCATCAACTTGTATGATTCGCACCAATAAATGTACCTGGACTGCGTAGAGGAGTGGGTCACCACAATATATATTAAAAACCCTGAACTTGTATGATTCGCACCAATAAATGTACCTGGACTGCGTAGAGGAGTGGGTCACCACAATATATATATTAAAAACCCTGAACTTTTATGATTCGCACCAATAAATGTATCTGGACTGCGTAGAGGAGTGGGTCACCACAATATATATAATAAGAAAACCATCAACTTGTATGATTCGCACCAATAAATGTACCTGGACTGCGTAGAGGAGTGGGTCACCACAATATATATTAAAAACCCTGAACTTTTATGATTCGCACCAATAAATGTATCTGGACTGCGTAGAGGAGTGGGTCACCACAATATATATAATAAGAAAACCATCAACTTGTATGATTCGCACCAAAAAATGTACCTGGACTGCGTAGAGGAGTGGGTCACCACAATATATATTAAAAACCCTGAACTTGTATGATTCGCACCAATAAATGTACCTGGACTGCGTAGAGGAGTGGGTCACCACAATATATATTAAAAACCCTGAACTTGTATGATTCGCACCAATAAATGTACCTGGACTGCGTAGAGGAGTGGGTCACCACAATATATATTAAAAACCCTGAACTTGTATGATTCGCACCAATAAATGTACCTGGACTGCGTAGAGGAGTGGGTCACCACAATATATATTAAAAACCCTGAACTTTTATGATTCGCACCAATAAATGTATCTGGACCGCGTAGAGGAGTGGGTCACCACAATATATATAATAAGAAAATCATCAACTTGTATGATTCGCACCAATAAATGTACCTGGACTGCGTAGAGGAGTGGGTCACCACAATATATATAATAAGAAAACCATCAACTTGTATGATTCGCACCAATAAATGTACCTGGACTGCGTAGAGGAGTGGGTCACCACAATATATATTAAAAACCCTGAACTTTTATGATTCGCACCAATAAATGTATCTGGACTGCGTAGAGGAGTGGGCACTGGGCACCACAATAAAATATATAAAAAACCTTCAATAGGTCTGCATTACACTGCACATACGGCTGCTCCTCCATCCTCTCCATCATATACATGTTGGAGTTTTAGCGTGTGACAACCTCTTGTTTTTGAT
This sequence comes from Mixophyes fleayi, assembly GCF_038048845.1. NCBI lineage: Eukaryota > Metazoa > Chordata > Amphibia > Anura > Limnodynastidae > Mixophyes > Mixophyes fleayi. The sequence goes on from NC_134409.1 coordinate 94,533,656, forward strand.
AATGTCAGTGCATTTTGAATATTTTTCAATTTGCCCCACACCACTGAATGTACTTTATCTATGATACGCATCTATCTATCTTGACTGCGTAGTGTGGTGGCCCCGGTACACAATTTGCTACCGAGGCCACAATATAATTAAAAAACCCTCCACGGGTCAGAATTCCACCAAAAAAGGGTATGGACTGCGTAGTGTGGTGGCCACGGTACACAATTTGGTACCGAGGCCACAATATAATTAAAAAATTGGGCATCAACTGTCACCGTTGTTTAATATCTGATACACCTAAATATGGACTGCACAGTGGAGTGGCCCCGGTAGTAAATTTGGTGCCGGGGCCACAATACCTCCTCCAACTTCCAAGTGTAGTGTTTATAAAGACAGACAGCTTCGAAGTGTTATTAGTTGACTTTCTTAACCCTAAAATTGTCCCTGTTGCAAATATTCGTGCAATGGACAGTTACTTTTTTATTGAAAGACTCAAGCTTTCAAGTGTAGTGTTTATAAAATATAAACAACAATACAGTAGTTTTAGAGCACGTCAATACCTCTTGTTTTAAATTATGACAGGGCATTTTACTTTTGGTTTAATTTCTTGAATTTGTTTAAATTTGGTTTTACTTTTTGAACATGGCAAACGACTGTTGATTGGTCATATAATGAAAAAAAAAAAGTTCCAAGATGGAATTGTCCTTGGGCCCTCACACCCACCCTTATGTTGTTGAAATAGGACATGCACACTTTAACAAACCAATCATTTCAGCGACAGGGCCTACCAAACAACTTTGGCTGAAATGATTGGTTTGTTTGGGCCCCCACACCAAAAAAGCTATTCATCTCTCCCTGTACAGACTAAACAGGCTCTACTGAGGCAAGATGTCGTCCTCATCCTCAACCTCTGATTCCTCTCCCCCTACAGTGTGTACTTCCTCCTCATCACACATTATCAATTCATCCCCGCTGGACTCCACAACCACAGGTCCCTCTGTAGTATCTGGAGGGCAGTGCTGTACTTCATTGAGGAATTGATTATTCATTTTTATAAACATCATTTTTTCAACGTTATGAGGAAGCAACCTCCTTCGCCGCTCACTGACCAGGTTCCCCGCTGCACTAAAAACTCTTTCCGAGTACACACTGGAGGGGGGACAACTCAGGTAAAATAGAGCCAGTTTGTACAGGGGCTTCCAAACTGCCTTTTTTTCCTGCCAGTAACAATATGGACTGTCTGACATGTCTACTTGGATGGTGTCAGCAAAGTAATCATCCACAATTTTTTCTATTGTGACAGCATCCAATGCAGCGAGAGTAGACATGTCTGCAATGGTTGGCAGGTCCTTCAGTCCGGACCAGATGTTATCAGCATCCCCGCCAGTGCCTCTTTTGGGAAAACTGAGCTTTTTCCTCGCAGCCATAGATGTGGAAGAAAATGAGGGTGGAGCTGTTGGCATGTCACGGTCCTCTTCAGAGGACAATCTCCTGACCAGCAGGTCTTTGCACCGCTGTAGACTTGTGTCCGCCGGAAACAGAGACACAACATACGCTTTAAACCGAGGATCGAGCACGGTGGCCAGAATGTATTCCTCTGACTTTGAAAGAGTGACCACCCTCGGATCCTGGCAAAGCGTACGAAGGGCTACATCCACAAGAGCTACATGCTTGGTGTAATCGCAATGGCTTACCAGCTCCTCCCTCACTTTCTCCAGCTGCTTCTGCAACAGCCTGATCAGGGGAATGACCTGACTCAAGCTGGCAGTGTCGGAACTGACTTCTCGTGTGGCAAGTTCAAATGGCTGCAGAACCTTGCACAACACGGAAATCAGTCTCCACTGCGCTTGACTGAGGCGCATCCCCACTCCTTTGCCTATGTCGTAGGTGGCTGTGTAGGCCTGAAAGGCCTTTTGCTGCTCCTCCATCCTCTGCAGCATATAGAGGGTGGAGTTCCAGCGCGTCACAACCTCTTGTTTGAGGTGATGGCAGGGCAGGTTCATGCTTTTTTGATGTGCCTCTAGTCTGCGGTAGGCACTGGCTGAATGCCGAAAGTGTCCAGCAATTTTGCGCGCCACCGCAAGCATCTCCTGCACACCCCTGTCACTCTTGAGGTAATGGTGCACCACCAAATTAATGGTGTGGGCAAAACATGGGACGTGCTGGAAATTGCCCATATTTAATGCCCGCACAATGTTACTGGCATTGTCTGACACCACAAATCCCCATGAGAGTCTAAGTGGGGTAAGCCACTGGGAGATAATTTCCCTCATTTTCTCTAATATGTTGTCAGCGTTGTGCCTCTTATTAAAGCCTGTAATACACAATGTTGCCTGCCTTTGCACGAGCAGCCATTTTGTAGTTGCTGCTACTGATGCAGCTGTTGCTGTTGCTGCGGAAGGGGATGCATCTACCCAGTAGGCTGTCACAGTCATATAGTCCTTCGTTTGCCCAGAACCACTTGTCCACATGTCCGTGGTTAAGTGGACAGTGGGTACAACCGCATTTTTTAGAGCACTGAGGACACTTGATCGTACTTCTCTGTACATTTTTGGTATCGCCTGCCTAGTGAAGTGGAATCTCGACGGGATTTGGTACCGGGGACACAATACCTCCATCAACCCTCTAAATCCCACTCCACTGATGGCGGACACCGGGCGCACGTCTAACACCAACATTGCAGTTACAGCCGCAGTTATACGCTTTGCAATAGGGTGACTACTATCGTATTTTGTGGTCATGGCAAACGACTGTTGGACGGTCAATTGTTTTGTGAAAGACTTAGCGGTCTTACGACTTCCCCTCTGGGAAGATGACCGACTAACAGCAGCAACAGCAGCAGTGGCAGTAGTAGGCGTACCGCTGCAGGATTCCTCGGATGAATCCCGTTTTGAGGAGGACTCAGTCTGGCTGCTGACTTGGGCTGCAGGACTGAATCTGATGGAGATTGTGGAGGAAGTTGACGAGGAGGGTGTTGCTGGTGTGTATCCAACTGGACCACGGGATTTAGGTGTCCCTGTACCGATGAGGGTCCTAGCCCCAGTTCCTGAACTAACCACTGAACTATGAAGGTTATTCAGGTGACGTATAAGGGAGGATGTTCCTAGGTGGGCAAGATCCTTACCCCTGCTTATTTGAGCTTTACATAAGCTACATATGGCCATACATTGGTTGTCTGGATTTGGATAAAAATAACTCCAGACCGAAGAGGTGCATTTTTTGGTCTTCTGACCAGGCATGACGATGGGCTTTTTCATCCCATGGACATCAGCTGTTTCCCCCCCTGGTGCCTCATTTACAATAACCACATCACCATCCTCATCATCAAGTTCCTCCACAGCGCCAGCTACATCATCAATAGCCTCCTCCCGAGCCACCTCTTCCCGTACAGTGATGGGAAGGTCAGGCTTGACAACCACCAACATCCTTGGACTCGCCTTGTGGATTTGTGATAATTTCTCTTTAGAAGGCAGAGTTGTTTGCTGTTTTGTTGCTGACAGCATAACTCTCTTCAATTTTTTGTAGGGGGGGAGGAGGAGGAGGGCTAAGATCCGTGGGTGAAGCTGAACCACTAGTCATGAACACGGGCCAGGGCCTAAGCCGTTCCTTGCCACTCCGTGTCGTAAATGGCATATTGGCAACTTTACGTTTCTCCTCAGATGATTTTAAGTTTCTCTTTTTGCTACTTTTTCTTAACTTGGGCTTTTTGGATTTTACATGCCCGGTACTACGAGATTGGGCATCGGGCTTGGAAGACGACGTTGATGGCATTTCATCGTCTATGTCATGACTAGTGGCAGCAGCTTCAGCATTAGGAGGAAGTGGGTCTTGATCTTTCCCTACTTTATCCTCCAAATTTTTGGTCTCCATTATATGTAGCACAAGATACTGCAGAATGTGTGAACTTGGTAATATTGCAGTACCAATGGACTTATACTGCTGGATTGGTTTTGCAAATTTGGTTATAATTATATATATTTTTTTTAATTTTTAATTTTTAATTTTTTTTTACTTTTTTTTTATTTTTTAAAAACTTGGGAATAATGGGGAAATAACTATGCCCTTAGAAGCACAGAGCACAGGACACAGCACCACTGGACTGAACAGGACACGGCACAGGACCCAGCAGCACTACGGAACTCAGCAGGACAGAGCACAGGACACAGCACCACTGGACTGATACTGCAGAATGTGTGAACTTTGTAATATTGCAGTACCACTGGACTTTTACTGCTGAATGTGTGAACTTGGTAATATTGCAGTACCAATGGGCTTATACTGCAGGATTGGTTGTGCAAATTTTGTGGTAATTAAAAAAAATTAAATTAGTTTTTGGTATTTTTTTAAATAACTTTTTTTTATTTTTTTAAACACAGGGGAATATTGGGGAAATAACTATGCCCTTAGAAGCACAGAGCACAGGACACAGCACCACTGGACTGAACAGGACACAGCACAGGACCCAGCAGCACCACTGACCTCAGAAGGACAGAGCACAGCACACAGCACCACTGGACTGATACTGCAGAACACAGCACAGCACAGCACAGCACAGAACTAAACAGCACAGCACAGAACTAAACAGCACAGCACGAGATCTACCAGGACAGAGGACTTAACACACCCTCCCTCTACCCTGATCAATGCCCGAGTGAAGATGGCGGCGACTAGCGGGGAATTTATAGGATCCGAGTATCGCGAGATCCGACAACGGGATTATGAGTCAGAGCCTCAGTTTCAGATTTGAATTTGGCGCCAATACCAGGATCTGTCTCGGATCCGACTCGGATCGGCAACGTTCGGGTGGGCTCGGATTTCAGAAATCCGAGTGCGCTCATCTCTAGTACATACACACTCATCTATCACTTTAGAAGATTGTTGATTTTGCCTGTTTGTTAGTCTAAACTTGCAAATAATAACAGTAATTTCACAGATGATATCAATAATGTAGATATGTAAGAAACACAAATATGGATGAGATTAACAGGGATAATGTAATCAACAAATGTTTTCCATCAAATTGTTGCAATAACTTCCCACTTATAGCCCAGAAAACTCATTAAGGTTATAAAGTTATATATGACATATCAAGGAGAGGCTATAAAAAATACATTTTGATTAAAGTGCCTTCCCCTTAGGCTAAGGGGAAGGAAAGTAAATGAGAAGTCAATGGATAACACACTTGATTAGCATACCATTTGGCTGCCATATACTTGAAATGACTTTATTTCTGTGGTTTGAGTTGTGAAAAAGTTGTGACATATATTCAGTCTAGTGACCGACCAAGATGTTCATCATTTAGTTCTTCAGTTTAAGTTTGTCTTTTCCAATATAGAATGGATCCTATTTTGTATAGAGATGCTCACTGACCTCCGTGAAGTGGTTTTGGTTTTAATTTTGGATCTAGATTAGCTTCGTGTTTTGGTTTTGGTTTTGGCAAAACCGCCCTTGTGTGTTTTGGTTTTGGATCTGTATTTATTTTGAAAAATTGATAAAATATGCTAAAATCACATTATTTTGTTCTTTTGTGATCCTACATTATTATTAACCTTAATAACACTAATTTCCAGTCATTTGCAGTCAATTTTGACCACCTCACAGGTCACATTATTATTTTCATACACATTCGGACAAATACTGCAGCGACCTGGCTGGATGCTAAGCGACAAAGCAATGACTCAAACACATGGCAGTTCCTAGCTCATCTAGGACACATTGGCACACAGCAGTGGCAGAAAAGAAAAGTGGGGCAAGATGGACTTGTCCTTGGATCATGAAACCAGTTATGGTTTTTTGATTGCTACACCTGTTTCAACAAGCGCTGACCCCCCTGTGATGCGTGCTTTTATCAGACCCTCACCAATCCAGGGTGCCAGACAATACAGTAAAAAGAGCCATTGTAATTCCCAGCAAAAGGCCAGTTCATCAGTGAGCTTCGAAACAGCCCCAATTCCCAAAAAATTATAATCTAGTTAGGTACCTTTGATGTAAAGTGCAGATTACAAACACTTGATGAAACAGCAGCAACGTGGTAGGTAATATATATACACATCTATTTAGATATCCATGCTTACATTACTTCTGCAAGCAACGTTGTTCCTTGGTAGTAAAACTGTTGTCTTTATACCGTTCCAAAAAATTACAGTAGACAAGACCAGGGGGTAAATGTATGAATCTCCGGATTCTTCATCTCCGGCGTGTTCAGCCTCTTCAGCGCTTAAATTTAAAGCGGCGCTGCATTGTAAAGGGAAACTTCCCTTTACAATGCAGCGCTGCTTTAAATTTAAGCGCTGAAGAGGCTGAACACGCCGGAGATGAAGAATCCGGAGATTCATACATTTACCCCCAGATGTCAGAATGTTGTGCTGAGTCATCTGCATCATCAATGGGTGTCTAAGTTTTTTTCTAAGCACCCAACAATATATAGCACATATAGGTAACATTGGCACACAGCAGTAGCTGAAAGGAAAAATGGTGCAAGATAGAATTATCCTTGGTACCTCCCACCCACCCTTATGTTGGATCTTAAAAAGGACATGCACACTTTAGCAAAACAAACACTTCAGTCACAAAAGTGGCACTCCTTGTGTCTAAAGTGTTTGGTTGTTTGGGCCCCCACAAAACAAGACAACAATGGCCTTAAGCCACCTAAGGTAACAGTGCTGTTAATGAACTCTACTGTGGCAAGATGATGTTGTCCTTATCCTCAGTCTCATTCTCACCCTCATCAGTGTGTACATTATCCTCACACATTATTATTTCATCACCGCTGGAATCCACTGTTACAGAAGTCTCAGTATTTTGATGTAATTGGCGGGAAAGGCCTTCCTTTTGGAACTTGAAGTTCATTTTTATGAACATCATCTTTTCCACATTTTGAGGGAGTAGCCTCCTACGCTGATCGCTGACCAGGTTTCCGCCTGTGCTAAAAACTCTTTCCGAGTACACACTGGAGGGTGGGCAGCTTAGGCAGTGCAAAGAGAGTTGGTACATGGGTCTCCAAATTCCCTTTTTTTTCTCCCAGTATGTAAAGGGACTGTCTGATGTGTATATTTCTATGCTGTCGTGAAAATAATCCTCCACCATCCTTTAGATGTTGGTAGTAGGATCAGGTGGAGTTACGGCAGATGTGTCACATTTTTTGGTCAATTCTTCTAGACCAGACCAGGGGGTAAATGTATGAACCTCCGTTTTTTTCAATTTGCCGGAAAACAGCGACTTTGCAGGTAAAATTTAAAGCGGCGATGACTTGTAAAGGCAAACTTGCATTTGGATTACACATAGCACTCGTGGATGGACTCTCCTCAGGGATTTGTGTCATTTCTAAATCTGAACATACATTTTCTCTAATGCCTTACTGTTTTCTTCCAGCTCGGCTTTTTCATGTAAAAGTATTTGTGCACCACTTTTGGAGTACGAATTTCTTGCTTGGTCATGACTGACCGTACAAGAAGATGTCTCAGTAACAGTTGCAGAACTCGCACTCATAGAAAAAAGCAAAGGCCTCATTCTCTCTTTGCCACTGCTTGTGCAGAATGGCATGTTTGCGATTCTATTTTTTTCTTCAGATAATTTTGCCTGGATTACTGCTCTTTTTTTCTTCACCAAGGTAAAAGGTGTTTTTTTACTTTTTGGTTTTCCTGACTTAAAAACACTATGTACTTTTACATAGTCTTTACCAGATGACGTACAGGGATTACTATCATCATGACTGGTGGAAGCAGCTGCTTGGTGCTCCTGGTCTTCTGTGTTCTGCTGTGAATCCATTTTTATCCAATTTGCAGTCAATCCATTTGATTGGCTGCAAATTCAGAAGAAAAGCATGCAAGGCCTAGTATTTGTATTTCAGCAATGACAATTAGCAATGGAGCAATACAGCTCTTCTCTTTGGGCATATATAACACCATACACTTTGACTGCAAATTCAGAAGAAAAGCCTGCAAGACCTAGTATTTGTATTTCGCTGGTAATTAGCATATCGATGCTGACTACCACAACACTACTTACCCCGACCTGGAGAGACCGAAGGGCTCCTTTCCCGACCAGCGTGCAGGACGACTTCTGTGTATTTCGACTGAAAGTGATGCCGATCCCTGAAGAAGGTGGTGCCAGCTGATGACGTTACTGATAACCGCGACACAGTCATTGGTGTTGTGAAGGGGGTAATGTAATGGTCAGGGAAGGAGCCCTTCAGTCTCTCCACGTCGGGGTAAGTAGTGTCGAAATAATGAGTATCATTATTCCGTACCCAACCCTTGTATTTCAGCAATGGCAATTAGCAATGGAGCAATGGAGCTCTTCTCATTGGGTGTATATAACACTGTAAACTTTGACTGCAAATTCAGAAGAAAAGCCTGCAAGGTCTAGTATTTGTATTTCAGCAATGACAATTAGCAACAGAGCTCTCCTTTTTGTGTGTTACCTATATAACACCGTAGAATTTGATTGCAGAATTACACCAACCCTGACAGCACTAGTATTTGTATTTTTCTGCAATGAGCATTAACAATGGAGCTCTCCTTTTTGTGTGTTACTTATAAAACACAGTAGAATTTGACTGCAGACTTACACCAACCCTGACAGCACTAGTATTTGTATTTTTCTGTAATGAGAATTAGCAATGGAGCTCTCCTGAATGTCACTGTAGACTGCTACCCCCTCCTCTTTCAATTCTATTTGGCTTACCAACTGCTCTACACAGTGTGCTACCCCTTTTGTGTCGCTCTTTCAAATGGCGCTAGATCGACGTGGAGGGCGGTATTTATAGATTTCAAAACTCGCGAGATCCGAGATCCGACGATGTAACAATGACGTTTTGCCTTGTTTTCAATTCCAAAAAAGCGCAAAAGTACCGAGCCGAGATGGCCAGGTACTCAGATCCCCTAAGTTCGGGTGTGTTCGGTTCTCGAGGAATTGAGCCTGAGCATCTCTAATTTTGTATGTATAGCACTGTTGTTGTTCAAAGGGATGTTAAACTTGTGTTTGCCTTAGAGGACTGGTTTGCAGTTTACCTAGTCTGGTATGTTTTTTCATTTATGAATCCTAGCTTATTATCTAGTTCATGCTTCAATTTCCTTTTTGGACAAATTAAAGGTCATTTTTGCCAAACTGCTCCCCCAATAAATGTCTTATTACACAAATGTGCCTGTTTATCTGATTTATGGTGCAGACCCATGATCCAAATTTTAGAACTGTCTGTGCCTGACTTTTGCAGGATTGTGGGTCAAGCTAAAAATGTGCATGGTGGAAAGAGTGGAAATTACACTTCAAAGGTCAACTAAAACTTTATAAGCAGTCCTTCATTAATTTACAGTTTTCTCCTATCATACTAGATCTGCTGCCTCATTTATGTCTTAAATTAATCATAAGAGTAACAGTGGAAAGCCAAAACAGTTCAAGTAACTGAACCATTTTACCTATTTAGTTTAATAGAACAGAAATTCGGAATAAGGCGCAATTGGGAAGGTAATGAGATAGACGGGTTTTCTGAGTATCACAAAGTGAGTTGCATCAATGATAACATGTATAAAAATAAAATAAAATAAAATAAATGTAGCAAATTGTCAACAGTCACAATATAAAATAGAATAAATAGGATCCCAATATACAATCTTTTTAGGTCATCTGAATGCAATTCCAAATGATCCCTCGATATGCTCCCATCTGTTCCTCCCAGGGTCCACCATATAGTTCACATATATACGGAAGACAAGAGGGAACAAGGGTATCCTTATAGTGTAGTATTCAAATATAGAGTTAAATTGTGCAAATAATAATCAAATGCACTTACATTAAACAAAAGTGACAATCCACATAAAGGTATCTTTCATAAACGATAAGACTCCTGCTAACACTCTAACGTCACGATTATATGTCCACCGTTATTCCTACAGAATGTAAGTGTAAATTTTGTTGTTGTTTATTAAACGCATCTTTTATTGGAATACTACACCATTTGGGGACTTTTTCTTCTCTTACCTTCCGTTTGGGCATTGAAACAACTGAACTCGGAAGACTGTATGGACATATGATCGTGACGTTAAAGTTTATGAAAGATACCTTTATGTGGATTGTCACTTTTGTTTAATGTAAGTGCATTTGATTATTATTTGCACAATTTAACTCTATATTTGAATACTACACTATAAGGATACCCTTGTTCCCTCTTGTCTTCCGTATATATATGTGAACTATATGGTGGACCCTGGGAGGAACAGATGGGAGCATATCGAGGGATCATTTGGAATTGCATTCAGATGACCTAAAAAGATTGTATATTGGGATCCTATTTATTCTATTTTATATTGTGACTGTGGACAATTTGCTACATTTATTGTGATACTCAGAAAACCCGTCTATCTCATTACCTTCCCAATTGCGCCTTATTACGAATTTCTGTTCTATTTATTGTAATTTTGGGAATTTTAGTGGGTATTCCCAAGAGAATCGGGCTGCAACCCCCATCCTTTCCCCCTTTCCTATAGGAGCGCAGGAAGGATACTTATTCTATGCTATTTAGTTTAATGTTGATCATCAGGCAGTGGTCAAAGTGGTGATGGATTCGGTGATATGCTATACCGCCACTTCATCTTCTTCCTGTAAAACTATAAAATTCCATACACTTACATTCCCATTAAATTTCTCATACCTACACTTTTAAATTTACATACCACCACTTCTAAATTTCCACTTCAACCACTGCCTAAGACAGTAATCTCCATGTTAAGTATTGATTGCTTAAAAATACTTCTCCTCACTTTATATGCAGTAAGATATTTATAAAATGATTTACATGTGTACTTTGCCATGAAAAGAACACAGAATGGGATGGAAATGTTGACAATAAAATGTAGCCTTCTTTCATTTATTAGAAGTCCCCTTCATTGCCAATTCTTTGGATCTATTGCAATTCGATGTGTTTTTGGGCTACCGTTTACCGGGGCATTAAGTTTCTTATTTTTTTCTATATTTACAGCTATGGAAGAGCCTACCAATTGCACTCCTCTGCAAATAAAATTTGAGCCAAAGTGTGTGAGCTCTGTTAGAAATGTTTCTATTAGTTTTTCTTTATTTTTTAATCATTAAGTGGTCAATTATTAATGAGCTGCAGCAGCAATCATTATGTATCACTGCTAATTGCAGCTAATGCAGAACCACTGCTATTTATCATGCCTGTGCTTCTCTGGAATCCCCAGGAAAGTTCCCACTCCTCCACAAAATATATTCGCTGCTTTCGAATGTAGAAAGTGCTATGCGCATATACATAACACTTACACAGGTCAGGGATCCAACGAAGGCAGAGGAGCTTCAGCTGGATCCCATTGAAGAAGACCAGTAGCACCATCCTGAGATATTTTTATTATCGAAGAAAATATTTACTAGTACTGCTGTCCCCATAGAGTTCGAGTAATAGTGTTAAGGAATCAAAAAATGGTGAAAGAGCCTTTTGCCACCATTTACGCCAGTATGTTGGCTCTTCACCACTTGTTAAATAGACCTTTAAGTTTGCTTCCTGTAACCACTATCTCCCCCACCCCCATAATTTGCCTATGATTAGATTATAATTTTCAGGGCATTTGTACAGGGGTCCATATGTCCCAGTTTTCCCAGGGTCATCGCACTCCTGATGCAACCAAATTAACAGGATAAGTGAAAATAGACCTTATCAAAGAAAAAAAGTGTTGATTATAGGGCCTGAAGTAACTTCAGCTCACTACGGTGTCCTGTTTTTCATTTCAAAATGATGGGAGCTCTACACACGAATGTATGAAAATATATAACAATTTGGTATAATAATTTAAGTTTTTTATAGTTTTTCCACAGTTTACTTTTTGGATCAACCGACACATCCGCTGATGATACTTATTCTCTAAATACTGTCAAAAAGTTTTTCAGAGAAGGACATTTTCCATGCATTTCCCTGGTTTCCATGACATCCACAAAAGCACCTTCACTGCATCATCATCATAAATAAAACCTATTTTTAGAGCATGGTTTGGTAGAGATTCATGCAGATCTTGCATTTACACTATATGGAAGATCGTTTTATACTCACAGAGCTAGAACAATTAAATAATTTACTGAATTGAGTCAGTTTGTCAAAATATGAAAGATGCTACAAGCAATTTATTTCACTGAAAATAGTTAATTAATTTCTTTATTAAGGTCAGCCGTGGTAGAAAATCTCTTGTACACTTCAGGTATTGAAATTGCAACTTATTTGTGAATCCTTTCTCTAACTTTCCCTGTGTTATGCTATATACTTCATTAACCAACTGTCTGAATTCTGGAGCAAAAAGAAAATTGAATGTTCACTACTTGAAGTACAATAATTCCCCATTGAAAATATTTATTTTCAGGTAGATACTTTGCACAGAATATTGTACTAGACATTATGGTCCTGATTCATTAAGGAAAATAAGGTAAAAAGAAATGAGTATGTTTTCTCCTGAACAAAACCATGTTACAATGCAAGGGGTGCAAATTAGTTTTTATTTTGCACATAAGTTAAATACTGTCTGTTTTTCATGTAGCACACAAATACTTGATAGCTTATTTGTGCACTGAAATTTAATGTTGATCTAGGACATGCCCTACCCCAAATATAAATATGCTATCACATTTAAAATTAACATTCCCCTCAAATACAACATGATTTTGCCAAGGTGAAAAGTTACTATTTTTTTTGCTTTACATTCTGTAATGATTCAGGCCCAATGCACCTCTCTATAATAATTTGCTTTTCTTGCTTAAAATAAAAAAATATTACACTGTGAAAGCATACTTTGAGGGTTTGTGTACAGAATACATATGTTGTACATTGCTAGTTTGCTTTTATTTATATATTAATTTATTTTCAAACCATACATCTGTTGTAAAAAATGTTTTTACTATTTTATTAAACAGTTGAAAAAAGTAGGAACACAAAGATAGACAGAAACAGACACTCCAATCGAGTGAAAAAAGTACAAGTTTAGCAAAAATATGCTTTAGAAAGTTGAGCTGAAATATGCAGAAATGCACATATCTGTGCCTCGATAGACATTAAATACACTAAAGGAGAGTAACCAAGTTGTCTTATTGTCTGCCTGACTGTTGTTTATGGTTTGGGCAAATCCGCTACAGTGAAGAACCAGTGTTGTTTAAAATAGAGTTTAAAATATAATAAATATATATATGCTCTTCATGTAGACTCCCCAAGTAAGAAAATCAACCCATATTTGCGCTAGCCAGTCTGAGATAATTGATGATTGGTAAAGAAACCCAACATTGTTCATCTACCAGAACTGTAGCTTAAAATTTTAGTGACTGGCGCAAGATGGAAAATTGACACCCCTAACCCTCAATCTAAAATATTCTTAATCCTGCAACCTGTTTTAGCTTTGAGCCCTGGACAGTTAATCCTCTCACACAGCTCTAGTTACGGAACTGTTGTCTACCTCCTACAAAACTATCAAGGGCTTCTTGGCCTTTTGGTTAAGATCGAGTGCAGTAGTGGATTAATGTGCTCCCGAGTGGTGAGCTGGGAGTGACTAAGATCCACTGATGACGCACCGTCACATGATTTTTATGGCATTATAGCACATTTTTTTCAACATTTCTTTTTCTGCGACTGCCTTCTTTTTCCCTGTCCTTCTGGCTGGACAGGAGAATTTTTATATTTGCGCATGCACTAGGCTGCTACTTTACCCAAAAGGCACTATTTATTTCACAGAGGGGAAGGGGTGATAAACCCTTGTGGGCTCTGCAATTCCCTATTGATCTAGCGATCTAGTGATCTAGGGGCAGGTGATGTGGCCCTGAACTTCCAACCCCCCTGAAACTATTGATGCCCTCCCTTCTGGGGTTGGGCAAGTTTCTATACTGTGATTGAAGCTTCTGTGGATCCCAAAGTAAAGGGACCTCCCATAGCCATAGTGGTCTTTCTATCTTCCGCAAACTATTGCTCCTGTCTCCAGCAACTCTGCAGCTAACCACAGTGATCTACATATCTTCCACAGACTATCACTCAGGTCTCCAGCAACTCTGCAGCTATCCAAAGTGGTCACTATATCTGCTATTGCTCCTGTCTCCAGCAACTCTGCAGCTAACCACAGTGGTCTTTATATCTTCTGCAGACTATCACTCCTGTCTCCAGAAACTCTGCAGCTATCCACAGTGGTCTCTATATCTATGGCAGACTATCAGTACTGTCTTCAGAAACTCTGCAGCTAACCACACTCGTCTCCAGATCAGCTGCAGTCTATCGCAACTGTCTCCAGCAACTCTGCAGGTATCCACAGTGGTCTCTATATCTGCCGCAGACTATTGTTCCTGTCTCCAGCAACTCTGCAGCTTTCCACAGTTGTCTCAATAACTACCACAGACTATTGCTCCTGTCTCCAGCAACTCTGCAGGTATTATTAAAGTAATTCTATCGTTTTCAAATAAGCATTGCATAAGTGATTGTATTGTGTTTCCGAAGCACAAAGTAATTTATTTTAGCAGATGTAAAATTTAACAGTTCAATTCATAATTATATTACAGTACAGCCAATACCAAAAGATAAATACATACCGCTGCGCTCGCTTGCGCTGCCTGTGCTCCCACTGGTACCAGCGAACAGTACTTCACTCCATAATACTGTGGTCAGACAAGACTGAGGCCAGTGCCAGTGAGAGCTGTTATTATATACACTCAGTGTTACAGTGAGAACAATGCAGATGGTGTGGCTTGCTTCTATTGGTCCAGGTTTCAGGAAGGTCCAGAGTGCTGCAGGTCATAGGCCAGTTCAAACCAAAATATCCAAAGGTGGGGGTCATCTCTCCAGGGGTTGTGCTCTGACTTTTCCCGCCAAGACTCCAGTTTCAACTAGTCTATTAGCATTTTATAGTCAGTATCACTTTAAGTATTTATTCCCTAACATCACTAACTGGAGTATGCAATGTGCGATCTCTTCGGCGAAAGAACCGGAAAACTGCTGATGAATAGGGGATTAAAAATGATACCAGACATGACACATTTCCTATAACCTGAACCTTAAATAACACTAAAGTGTACATATAATCATAATATATAAGCTAATAATAAACTAACTACTATCTGCTCATAAATCACTGTAAAACAGAACCAATATGAATATGAATTCTATAAATAACTAAATGTTAGAGTACGAGTGTGTGCGTGCGTATTTTACCACGTGATTGCGCCATGCCACTAGTAGCATGGCATACTGAGTGCAATCGCACAATAAAACAATATTAACCAATATACTGTCGTTTGTCCAATTATAAGACTTCGACAGTATCCACAGTGGTCTCTATATCTGCCGCAGACTATTGCTCCTGTCTCTAGCAACTCTGTAGCTATCTACAGTGGACTCTATATCTGCCGCAGACTATTGCTCCTATCTCCAGCAACTCTGCATCTAACCATACTGGTCTCCATATCAGTCAATAGCAACTGTCTCCTGCAATTGCAGTAATCCTCAGTGGTTTCCATACCTTCTGCAGTCTATTTTACTGGGCCTTCTCCTGTCTCAGTTGGATCGTCACCTATTCCCAGCCTCTGAGCTCTCTCTACTGGTCTCGCCTGGCACTCACTCAGAGAACCTGAGGGGAAGAGGCTGCAAAGTCCATACCTCCTTGCGGGGGTCCCTGACAAAATACATCTGCCTCGTTAGAATCCGTACCTCTGGGCTGGGTATCACCTAGCCAGACAGGCCTCAAGGATCTGATCATCATAGTACAGAGGATTTAAATATCTGCTTCAATGACCAGAAAGGTTTAAGTCATCAGAAGTTATCATGAATATAGTTTTGAGCTCCCTTGAGTTGACAGTTCAATTTCCCTTGAATGCTGATATCCAAGATCTGTCGAGAGACCCCTGCAAGTTCAAATATTATGAAACAGACCTTGCTGGCAGTCGTGTGGAGACTGGGTACTGATCTGTAAGGGTGGTGGGCATGTTAATGTTCAGTAACTGGATGAAAGTGGTAATCAATAATTTCTGTACACTAATATTGTTAGGAACCCCTCCAGTCAGTACAGCAAAACTGTAGTCTGCTCCGAAAGTCTGGTGTTCACTGTTGTGGGGACAGACTTGGCTGCAGACAAACAGAGAGTCTTGAGATGTGCACTGGCTGGGGAGAACCCAGGAATAGAGTCACCGGGGCCATAAAGTAGAAAGTGCAGGAGGGAGTCCAGTGAGACACCGAGTGGATGGTGTCAAGACTGATATATCACTCATGGTCACTGGAACAAATAAGGAACAGTGATAGAGAAGTCCCCTGATCCACAGCGACTTCTGTACTGGTGCTTGTCCGGAAAGGAATGGAACTTGGGTGATAGGTAAAGATGATTAAACTGAACGTAGGCAGTAGCCAAGGGTAACTACAACCCACAGTACTAGTGAGAGTCCGGAGATTCGAGAGAAACAGTTCTAAGGCAGTTGCCAGGGGTAACTACAACCCACAGTACCGGTGAGAGTTTGGAGATTGGAGGGAAACAGTTAGGGCTAACTACAATTATAGGCACACAGTGATATATGTAAATAGTCAATAGTACCTGTGGCAAGGTTGAGTCCGGAGCCAAATGAAGATTGTTGAAATCTGAGCACAGAAATGCTGCAGGGGTTGCGTCTCCGTATTAGGTTAGGATGAGCAAAGAAGCTGCAGCTCACGCCGGAGCCATGCTTGGGAGCACTGCTTTACCGGGGTCCAGGAGATAGCTGACTGGAACTGGTGAGTAGATAGTAGAATCGTCAGGAACAGAATCAGGTCTGGTACATGGGAAATCAATACAGGAGAAGAGTCAAAGCAGAGCCGAGTCGGTACACAGGGAAATCCAATGAAGAGTAGTCAGGAACAGAAATGGTCTGGTACACAGGAATACACTAAGCCGGCAGGAAACAACAGGAGCAGGTAACTGAGCAAATACAAGGGAGCAGAACAACAAAGTAAACGTATTACCGGCAATCCTGCAGAGGATTAGCCGGCTATTTAAGGAGAGCAGAACCAATAGGCTGCAGGTGAAAATGAGAAAGCCAGGTGAATGAGCTTGGAGAAACAGGCTGGCCAGGTGAGGCATAATATAGAAATGACAGCATGAATTGAGGGCAGATTCTGACAGAGAACAGACCTAACTGGCCCTATCTAATACTAAGGATGAGCGGACTCGGATTCCTGGAATCCGAGCCCCCCCGAACAGCGCGGATCCGAGTCAGATCCGAGCACTGTCCGGGTATTCCCGCCGATTACGAAACTTAAAACGAGGCTCTGAGTCATAATCCCGCTGTCGGATCTCAAGATACTCGGATTCTTTAAATTCTCTGCTAGCCGCTGCCATCTTCACTCGGGCATTGATCAGGGAAGAGGGAGGGTGTGTTAGGTGGTCCTCTGTCCTGCTATTTCTCGTGCTGTGCTGTGCTGTGCTCTGTCCTGCTGAGTCCAGTGGTGCTTTTGCCAGTGCTCTGTCCTGCTAATGTTTTTTTATTTAAAACTTGCAACATAACATTACATATGAAACAATAAAACCAATAAACTTTACTAAAGGTGGCACCAACCTATATTAAAAAAGACCAACTGAAAACAAAGGCTGATTTGCCTAACTTAACCGAAAGTCCAGAAGGGCTATTTGCCCAATTCATAAGTCCAGTAAATATAAAAGGATAAAATCACATAAAACAAGAAGGTGCCACCATACAAACAACAAACCCAACTCATATACATCACCGTATCCCACTAAGAAGCAAGTTGTAGGTGTATGTAAGCCATACTTGAAAAATTTTTCCACCACACAAAATCTAATGGGGTGAAAGGACAGCAAGAGAAGCCACTTAGAAAGGAGGGGCACCAGACTTTGACCCCCTAAGGAGGTCTCAGACTCCGCCACAGCCTGAGCCAGTTAGCATTGGACATCCGGCGACCCTCCATGCTCCTCAATTTCCACACCTCGTGGAGAATATCTTCCACCACTACCTCACAGGGAAGGACTTTCTGCCGGATGGTGACCTGACACCGTGCGTTCCACGAGAAATACCTGACCACTAAACTGACTAAAAAAAGTGTACAGAAATCAAAAGCCCTCCACCTTGCCTTGAATGCCCCGTAGACCCATTCAGGGTAACTAAGCCCCGAAAGGCAGGGGATCCCCAGCAACCTGGAGACTCTTTTATAAACCTTTACATTAAAGGGACACTCGAGCAAGAAATGGTCCATAGTCTCCTCCACCCCTAGACACTCCTCCCGTGGGCAACCACGATCATCAGCATTTCTGTGCTTGAGGTTCCCTCTTACATAAAGTCTCCCATGAAAGGAGAGCCAGGCAATGTCCTGAAGCTTCAACGGGATTCTCCTCGAGTTAATCAAGGAAAGCCCACCGAACTCACATCACCTGGGCAGTCTCTCAGTGACAGCGGAACCCAAAAGTGGGAGTGCAGGACTCTCTTCTCCAACTCCCTTCTAGAAGAGCTCCCAACTTCCCCCGCCCCTAAGCCCCAACGCCTTGTCACCTTCAATCCCAAGGAAACGTAGGTCGGGAGATACCCATGCCGGACCCGAAAACTCTTAACGGTGCCTCCCTCATACCATGCACTGAGGAAGGGATCCACCCATACCCTGAAGCCTCCCACCCACTGAGGAGGGGTCTCAACTAGTAGACTACTAAGGTGCAACTTCAGAAAGGTTGACATAAAGAACAGCACAGGGTTAATCATACCCAGGCCCCCATCCTTCCTCAGTCGGTAGGTCACAGCCCGCTTGACCAGATTCAGCCTATTCCCCCAGAGTAACTGGAAGAAAACTGCATAAACCCTAGACCATAAAGACGCCGGCAAAAGGCACACATAGCTGATGTACAGGAATACCGGGATCAGGAAGGTCTTGATCAGGTCCACCCTTTCCCGGAGAGAGTGTTTCCACCTCTTCCAGCTCACTACCTTCCGGGAAGCTTCCTCCAGCCTTAACTCCCAATTTTGCTTGGCATAATCACCAGGGCCAAAATGAATCCCTAAAATTTTGATCTTCTCACTCGCCCGGGGAAGACTGTCTGTAAGGTTGAATTCACAACCCTCCTCCCCCATCCAGAAAACTTTACTCTTTTCCTGGTTTACTAATGAGCCACTGGCCTCAGAATACCCACGGACTAGAGTCGTAACCTCCTCAGCTTCCGCGGAACTCGACAAGACAACAGTAACATCATCAGCGTAGGCCACTACCTTCAAGGGGCACTCCGGACCCAACAGCACACCTCCCAACGAGCTACCACCAACCCTTCTGACGAAGGGATCTATGGCAAACACATACAGGAGGGGGCTCAGGGGACAACCTTGTCTTACTCCAGAGCTGACCTCAAAGGACTGACCCACCCAACCATTCACAAGAGGGAAGCTCTCGGCTTGTCTATAAATGGTACGGAGCCAATTCACCACCCGCACTGGAAGACCATACCACAGAAGTAGAGCCCAAAGGTACTCATGATTTACCCTATCTAAAGCCTTCGACTGATCTAAGGCTAAAAGGTACTTCCCCCACTTCTCCGCACGGCACCGCTCAAAGGCCTCCCGCACCGTCAGGACAGCACTGAAAGTGCTTCGGCCCTTCACAGTGCAGTGCTGAGAAGGAGAGAGCAACTGGCCGGAAACCTGCATCACTCTATTAAAAAGCACCTTTGCCAGAATCTTCCTGTCAGTATTGAGAAGAGCGATGGGGCGCCAGTTCTCAATACATGACTGATCTTTCCCCTTGGACAGTAAGATAAGGGCAGAGACCCTCATGGAGGGAGGCAATAAACCTCTGCCCAGGCTCTCATTAAAAACCTCCACGAGACGCGGAGCCAGAATGTCCCCAAAGATTTTAAAAAACTCAGATGTAAGGCCATCTGGGCCTGGGGCTTTCTTGACAGATAAACCATCTATTGCCATCCTGACCTCGTCCACCGTTATTTCATCGCCCAAGGACTCAAGCAGGCCGCTAAAATCACCAAGGCCAGGTCCATCCTCTCTTTGTCAAGTGACTTCTCCGATAAGAGATCAGGATAGAAGGACCACACTACACCAAGGATGCCCTCCTTCTCCTCCCTAAGGACACCCTCAGCATCGCGCAGGCCCCTCACCTCCTTAGCATCTACCGAGTTCCTACAGCTCTGGAAAGGATCGGGCGAATGGTACTTCCCATAATCCCTCTCCAGAACCAAGGACGCGTACCGGTCATACTGTATCTCTCTCATCTAAGCCTTCACCCGGGGGATCTCCCCACTATCCCCCTGGCCGGAGATCAAGAATCCACGTTTTTTCCTCAGTGCCATGTAGGCGCTCTCTTTTAACAAGTTATTTCTGGCTACAAGGCCCCGAAAAAAGCTCCGGGTCCTTTTCTTCAGCATCTCCCACCATTCAGACCTACTCCAACCCGCCTCCAAAAGTGATTCCTGGGATTCAAAGAAGTCCCTAAAAGACTGTCTTATCACCTCCTCCTCCAGAAGCTTAGAGTTCAAGCGCCAGAGACCCCTACCCTTCCGAAGAGTCTCCGAAGCATTCAAGGACATAGATAGGTAAACGTGGTCAGAGAACTCTACCGGCCTCAGCTCTGGAGCCAAGGTTTTCGAGCTCTCCTTAACAAAAAACCTATCTATCCTAGACCTACAACTACCTCTATAAAAAGTGAAACACGTGTGGTCTGGGAAATGACGAATGTGCACATCCACCAGACCAGCCTGCCTAACCATACTTGCTAGAAAAAGGGAATCGCAGCCCAGAGAAGCCCTTGAACCTCCCCTGTCTTTTGTCCTAGTGACGGTGTTAAAATCACCACCAAAGACTATCTGCCGGGCTGTAAAAAGGTATGGCTTTATCTCCATGAAGAGGCACTTCCTTCCCCATTTTGTTTGAGGGCCGTAAATATTAATTAACCTCAGGTCGTGCCCCCTCAGGTTGACATCTAGCACCATGCACCTACCTACCTCAAGCTCAATGACTCGCTGGATGGTTATCATGCCGGTAAAAAGCACCGCCACCCCACCATACGGCTCGGCCGCAAGAGACCAGTAGGAGGGCCCACGCCTCCACTCACTTTTGGCTTTATGTAGGTCAGCAAGCTGACCCAGTCTGGTCTCCTGCAAAAATAAAAAATCAGCCTCAACCGTGCTGAAAAAATCAAAGGCCATATAACGAGCACGTTCGGATTTTATAGATGCCACATTAATGGTAGCGAATCTAATGGGCTGGGAAGCCATCCTTCAGAGCTATAGACAGTAGGAACAACTTACTTCTTTTTAAACTTTTTTGCCAAGTCCTCATCTGAGGACCCGAATCTCTTATAGCTCAGGCCTGCCGGCAGAAATTCCTCCCCCCGAAGAATAACCTCTTCCCCAGAGGGAGGGACCCCGCCCGACCTATCCTCCTCACTCACAGAGCCATTAGGAATAGTCCTATCCGGGAACCTAGCCACTGATGTTCCTAACGGGCCATGGACTGGATCAGGAGAAGGAGAACTAAGGGAAGTGTCAGGGGGGACAGGAGGGGGGATGGGACTTGTGGAGTCAGAACATATAGAAAGGGCTTGATGGGAAGTGGGGACTGGGTCATTTACCGAGGCCAAAACCCCCGTCTCCAAAGGACGGACCTCCAAATTTTGACCGGAGGGGCCGGCGTCTAAGGGAGGGGTGGGAGGGGGGTCACGGATGGGGGGAGGTACTAGGTCCTCTATCGAGAGAGGGCCAGATAGAAGTAACTCTGGATTTTTTAGAAAAGACCTAGCTGTTCTCTTTCCCTTTGGTTTTTTTGAAATTTTCGCAACCTCTCCCAAAACTGAAAGGTCCCTGGACTTCTTTGTCTTCCTCCCTGGTTTCGTTTTCTGCACTAAGTCTCCCTCCTCCGTCATCATAACCTCGCCCTCCTCCATACTCTCCTCCTCACTTGTTGAAAACTGGAACTTGTTGGATAGAACAATCCCTTCCCTTTCTGTTCTACTCTTTTTTTTCTTGGTTTTTTGTTTGACCCACTGATTTGAATCGTCATCTGCGGGTACCAACAACGACACCCCAGGTGGTTCAGAAACAGGGGGTGGGGGAAGTGGGGGGACAGAAATCACACTAACAGGGACAACCAAACTCCTTGCTGTCTCACCCTTCTCAACCCCCTCAGCTATCCTCACCAACTGATAGCACAGAGATAAGAGTATACCTGGGCGCTCCACTAAGATATGCCGCCTAAATATGTGACTGTGAACCCCACTAAAAATTCCCAATATTGCAATATTTAATAAAACAATAGTCACATACATTGGGCGCTTTCTTTAACACTCAATCCGTAATATAAATTTTCACCTTGTATGGGGAAACGTATAAATCCATACGATGTATATTCTTTCTTCAGTATATCTCAAACATGTAAAGAAAACATACAGACAAACATCGTGCGGATGGTAGACACAAAATGTACAATTTTCAACCGTCACCCACGATAAATAAAATGCACACGGTGGTGAGTATTTATAATAAAAATCCAATAGGTGTCATAACATAACTCTTCAGAGAAACACCCCTTAGGGGTATATGCTTACGAGACAAAACTCGAACATGCACTTCAAACAGCTGTCTTAAATCCAATTGATCACTTTCCAGACACGATAACCACCTTTTACGTTCCCTCAGCACATGTAATGAAGAGTTGAAACCAAAAAGGACATCTCGTGTGATACAATTTAAAATTTATTGCAACAAAGTAATAAAATTTCATTCCTCAACCAAGAATGGTTGAAACAAATAAAAACTCGTACCAGAGACTGAGCTCCCACAATCACATAACAGGTTCTTTTGATAAAGATGATACATCAAAAGTTTACACAACATCCGTCACCTGTGACTGTGTGATCACGCTCCGGTTTCTTCCAATATAGCCAACGCGTTTCGACCCTTAAACGGGGGTCTTTATCAAGGTACAAATGTGTCCATAATACAAACAGCTTTATATAGTCCATGTGTGGAGACCATGCTGATCTTCAAGCATCCCGATTGGTCCTTTTCCTGTGACTCTTTACATCGCTCCTCCTTCTAACCTCACTTCGAGGCTTGGCTTTAAATAACTTTATTGTTCCATTCCAATGTAACGTCTTAGTGTTCACAGAGATATCCCATTATACTCCGGACATCGTTAAGGTGGAAAACGGATATGTAACAACAGAAATGCTTACATTAATAAAACCGGACTAACTCTTACACTAAAAATCACCCATCCACCAATGCCTTGTTTGTCATATCTATATGAAATCTTATGATTACCTTTATATGGATGTTCAGGACAACCTTATAATACTATACTATACAACTTTATGGATATAACTGTATAAATCACAATGTCATAATATTTATACCGCAGTGATGTTAATACATCTACTGAACCCCATATAATAAATCACAATATCTTTTGCAAGCTGCCATACATGGCCAGAGTTTTGAGTGGGCGTTCATTTCTGAATTCACTGAAGAACATAAGTGTGTAGAGAATATTTTTAAGAGAAATTGGAATCTTTTGAAGCGTGATGAGGTAATAGGAAATATCATTCCGGATAAACCAGTTTTTATTTATAAAAAAGCACCGAATTTAAAAAATAAAATTGTAAGGAGCAGTTTACCGGAAGATACAAAGAAATCCATCAGAACAGTGGGGTTTCATAGATGCGGTATCTGCATGGCCTGCAGAACATGCAGATCGGATAAAATGAAGACCACAGATTTGGAGATTAATGGGCATAAATTTAAAATTAATCAATTCATCACGTGCAACACAAGTAACGTTATTTATGTTATTAAATGCAGATGTGGGAAAGTGTATGTAGGTAAGACTACCCGTCCCTTAAAAACGAGATTGAGGGAACACATCTACAACATTAAGAAAGGCTTTGAAACACATTCTCTATCTCAACACTTTAAGAATGTTCATTTATGCAATCCTCAACATATACAAGCTTTTTGGGGTGTACAAATGATCGAAACATCATGGAAAAATAGGGATTTGGGAGGTACTTTAGCCAAAGCTGAAATGCAATGGATATATACACTACAGGCATTAGTACCTACAGGGTTAAACTCTGATTTTGAAATTAAGTGGTTCTTATAATATGAGAAATATATTGTTCTGTTTCACTACAGATATTGCATGATATGTGTAATTTATAGTAAGGGGAAGAATATATGAATTATAAGTGGGTCGTAATATGATGATCCATTGTCATCTATCCCATGTCTTTTATGGAGTTAAGATGTCTAGATGATGAACACTTATAGGTTCACTTTTTGTTTTACCTAAAGATTTTTGCTATAAAGGTGACATGTATTTAGCTTATTGTTAGATTTGTTTTTAATGTGAAGTGTGATTTCACATATATTTTTCTGCTAATGTTAAAATGGCCATGTATGGCAGCTTGCAAAAGATATTGTGATTTTATTATATGGGGTTCAGTAGATGTATTAACATCACTGCGGTATAAATATTATGACATTGTGATTTATACAGTTATATCCATAAAGTTGTATAGTATAGTATTATAAGGTTGTCCTGAACATCCATATAAAGGTAATCATAAGATTTCATATAGATATGACAAACAAGGCATTGGTGGATGGGTGATTTTTAGTGTAAGAGTTAGTCCGGTTTTATTAATGTAAGCATTTCTGTTGTTACATATCCGTTTTCCACCTTAACGATGTCCGGAGTATAATGGAATATCTCTGTAAACACTAAGACGTTACATTGGAATGGAACAATAAAGTTATTTAAAGCCAAGCCTCGAAGTGAGGTTAGAAGGAGGAGCGATGTAAAGAGTCACAGGAAAAGGACCAATCGGGATGCTTGAAGATCGGCATGGTCTCAACACATGGACTATATAAAGCTGTTTGTATTATGGACACATTTATACCTTGATAAAGACCCCCGTTTAAGGGTCGAAACGCGTTGGCTATATTGGAAGAAACCGGAGCGTGATCACACAGTCACAGGTGACGGATGTTGTGTAAACTTTTGATGTATCATCTTTATCAAAAGAACCTGTTATGTGACTGTGGGAGCTCAGTCTCTGGTACGAGTTTTTATTTGTTTCAACCATTCTTGGTTGAGGAATGAAATTTTATTACTTTGTTGCAATAAATTTTAAATTGTATCACACGAGATGTCCTTTTTGGTTTCAACTCTTCATTACATGTGCTGAGGGAACGTAAAAGGTGGTTATCGTGTCTGGAAAGTGATCAATTGGATTTAAGACAGCTGTTTGAAGTGCATGTTCGAGTTTTGTCTCGTAAGCATATACCCCTAAGGGGTGTTTCTCTGAAGAGTTATGTTATGACACCTATTGGATTTTTATTATAAATACTCACCACCGTGTGCATTTTATTTATCGTGGGTGACGGTTGAAAATTGTACATTTTGTGTCTACCATCCGCACGATGTTTGTCTGTATGTTTTCTTTACATGTTTGAGATATACTGAAGAAAGAATATACATCGTATGGATTTATACGTTTCCCCATACAAGGTGAAAATTTATATTACGGATTGAGTGTTAAAGAAAGCGCCCAATGTATGTGACTATTGTTTTGTTAAATATCCTCACCAACTCTTCATCTGTGATAGCAGAATTGTGGGCCGCATGCGGGCATTTACTAAAAGGGTGCCCTATCACCCCACATAGATTGCACCGGATTCGACTGCAAGTTCTAGATTCATGGCCCATATCCCCGCAATGACCACACTTCTGCAAGGGGCAGTTGGCACTGAGGTGGCGGAAATCCCCACACCGGTGACACATCCTCGGCTGACCTGGGCAAAAGCACTGAATTCTGTCCCTTCCCAGGAATGCTGCAGATGGTAAATGCACCAGACCAGCCTCCGTGCACCTGAGATCCACCATGGCAGACAACCCGCCACCCCAGACACCGTGGCTCGGATCAGGTACCTTTGTCAATGGGGATATCAAGTTAGCAAACCTCCTGACCCAAAAGGTCAAATCTGCGGCCGGGATGGACTCATTCCTAACAAGTATATTTATCCTCACCCTCTCTTGACGTGTTATAGGGATTGCTCTGAAATCCCTCCATGGATCTCTTCCCTTGCACCCACCCCACCTGCCCCAAAAAGCCTGTAGCCCTTGGTAAGAGATGAAACTTACATCGTATTCTGCAGTACTAACAGGGTGGATGCAAGCAAAGAGATCCGCTGGAACAAACCCGAAAGAGTCCAAGAATATCTTAAGGAAATCCGCCCTGTTTGGGGGGTCCCTTCCTATATATTTAAACTGAACCACATTACGTCGTTTAAAGGGCTGAGCCCCCATTGGAGCTGATATAACGTTCTGAGCATTCACCCCAGGCCCCGGGCTTGTCCCAGATACTATACCCGCATATGACATTATACCAGGGAGAGGGCCAGATCTTACAACCGGGCTCTGGACAGAAGCATTCCCCTTCACCCTACTATTACCCTCCCCACTGGGATCATTATCACACTGTGATATAGAACGAGTCTTTAGGGGAGCTTTGGCTTGGGGGGCTGATTTATCCAACCTAACATCTCCTTGGGCCAACATGTTGGGCATTCTTTTTGAGACGTCCTCTATCAAAACAGCAGCCCTTTTTGCCCTGTCTGTAATGTGCAGGGGCCCATAGATGGTATCTATAACATGAGCCTGGACTGGGCTGAGCTCTTCCCTTATAGACTTATTCATACTATTATTAGCAGAACCAACAACATTAACATTGACATTAGCAGTATTACATACTTGATTAGGGCCATCATTATTATTAACACCACAAACTTTGTCAGCATTATCATTTTTGACTAATGTGCCTCCCAGAGAGGTCTCAAGCACCAGGTCTCCTGTGGGGGCTGGGTCAGTAGCTGCAGATTTACCCACAGACCTCTCAGATCCCTTGCCCACTAGCACTCCAGGGACAGTGACCGAGACTCTCCTGCTCATCGGCTCAAGCTTTGCAGGAATATCTACCCCATATACAACACCAGCAACTATATCACCAGCTACTATATCACCAGCTACTATATCAGGATTAATGGCATGACCCGTGGACAGACTGCTAGAAACCGCCGGGTCCGCCTGACAGGGAGACACTGCACCCGGGGACGGCGCTGCTCCCATACAACTAGCTGAACCAGACACTATATTTACAGTATCAACATTATCATTTTTACTCACGGAGGGGTCGCTCACAACATCCAGTCTCCGGGCAGGTACATCACTTCCGGTGTCCGCCGGAAGTACCGCTAGCAGCTGGGCACACGAGTCAGCCACCAAGACGGCAGCCTGGACTGAATACCCACTTGGAACACCCTCCGCGTCCACCAGGCCCTTCACAGACCTCTCCCCCTCCATGTCTCGGATCTTATCATATAGGCACAACTCTTCGGTTACCACATCTGATCCGCCCGCCATATTGGGAGGCAGAGGCTCCGAGTTCTCCAGGAGCACAGCGCGCTGGAGCGCTTTAACTTTTGCTAATGATTTTTTCTTTTCTTTCAGGGAGACGATCAGTTCTTCAATTTCCACTGAGATAATCGCCTGGTCCCGGCTGAAAGCACGATTTCTTTTTTTATTCCTTGCAGCTATCCGCTTCTCAAGGCATGCGACGGCGAGTTCCAGCTCTTTCACCCGCTGCCCGGTCTCTGACTCCTCCGTTTCACTCTCTGTATCCGGGAGACCGACTGACGCCGGATCCACCTCATCTCTGGGCACATTACACCTCCGGATCTCGGCTCCCACGCCCGACTTCTGTTGTATCATCACAGAAGCCGGCTGGATCTCTTCAGGCCCCATATTAGTATTCATATGGAACCCCTCTACCCCGGCCTGCTGCGATGACACAGGCTCCAGGATGACCTGATTAACTGCATGAGGCTGCCTGTTAGATATCACAGGCAGTCCTTCCAAAGCCCCTAGTTGCCTCACTAGAGCTGGGACACAGGCCTCTTTCATATGACCCCCTGTATTATTCTCCATACAGGGAAATGCCGGGCTGACATTAACAGAAGGCCCTGGGACTCCATCCTCCATATCTGGGGGGGTCACCTCCATAGCTTCAGGGCATCTTTCCACACATGCAGGGTCCAGAACCGTGGCCACGCTGATATAAGGCCGGCAGGAGATGCTAGCTTTCATACTAGACTCAGTAGGCCCAGGAGCCTGGGGGCTCTCCTCCACTCTCCCCCCAGGATGGATCCTCCATCAAGGCTGGGCTAGGCACAGAACTTTACCCTGCAGGCTTCCGGAAGTCAGAGCTAAAACAAAACACCTCCTCTCTCTCTCCTGCTGAGTCCAGTGGTGCATCAGTCCAGTGCTCTGTCCTTGCTGAGTCCAGTGGTGCATCAGTCCAGTGCTCTGTCCTTGCTGAGTCTAGTGGTGCATCAGTCCAGTGCTCAGTCTGTGCTTTGTTTTGCTAAGTGCATCTTTATTTTAAAAGTGTTAAAAAATCTTCCCAAAAAATTATAATTTGACAAAAATCCTTTTAAAAAAATATTAAAAAATATTCTAAAAAGTCTAAAAAAAATTATTGCAGTCCATTAGCATTAATACTGCAATCTATTAAAAATTGTTGACTGTTCTTGCAGTATTTAAAAAATAGTACTGTAATACAACGTGTGCTGCATATAATGGAGTACCAAAATTTGGGGGATAAAGTAGGGAAAGACCAAGACCCACTTCCTCCTAATGCTGAAGCTGCTGCCACTAGTCATGACATAGACGATGAAATGCCATCAACGTCGTCTGCCAAGGCCGATGCCCAATCTCATAGTAGAGGGCATGTAAAATCCAAAAAGCAAAAGTTCACTACAATTAGTAAAAAAAGAAAATTGAAAACATCTGAGGAGAAACGTAAACTTGCCAATATGCTCTTTACGACTCGGAGTGGCAAGGAACGGCTTAGGCCCTGGCCCGTGTTCAGGACTAGTGGTTCAGCTTCACCCAAGGATCTAAGCCCTCCTCCTCCCCCCTCCAAAAAATTTAAAAGAGTTATGCTGTCAGCAACAAAACAGCAAACAACTCTGCCTTCTAAACAGATGACATCACAAATCCCCAAGGCGAGTCCAAGGGTGTTGGTGGTTGCGAAGCCTGACCTTCCCATCACTGTACGGGAAGAGGTGACTCCATCCACCATTTGCAGCACACCCTCTGCATATGCTGGAAGGATGACCCACAGTGTAGATCCAGATTTGGATAATCAAGGTGTCAAGGAGGCTATTGATGTAGCTGGCGTTGTGGAGGAACTTGATGAGGAGGATGCTAATGTGGTTATTTTAAATGAGGCACCAGGGGGGAAAAAAGTGGATGTCCATGGGATGAAAAAGCCCATCGTCATGCCTGGTCAGAAGACCAAGAAATGCACCTCTTCTCTCTGGAGTTATTTTTACCCCAATCCGGATAACAAATGTATGGCCATATGTAGCTTATGTAAAGCTCAAATAAGCAGGGGTAAGGATCTTGGCTACCTAGGGACATCCTCCCTTATACGTCACCTGAATAACCTTCATAGTTCAGTGATTAGTTCAGGAATTGGGGCTAGGAATGTCATCAGTCCAGGGACACCTAAATACCTTGGTCCTGTTGGATACACACCACCAACACCCTCCTCGTCAACTTCCTCCACAATCTCCATCAGATTTAGTCCTGCAGGCCATGTCACCAGCCAGATTGAGTCCTCTTCAATACGAGATTCATGTGAGGAATCCTGCAGCGGTACGTCTACTACTGCCGCTGCTGCTGTTGCTGCTGGTAGTCGGTCATCTTCCGAGAGGGGAAGTCACAAGAATGCTACATCTTTCACCAAACAGTTGACCGTCCAACAATCGTTTGCCATGAGCACCAAGTACGACACTAGTCATCCTATGGCAAAGCGGATAACTGCGTCAATAACAGCAATGTTGGTGTTAGACGTGTGTCCGGTGTCCACCATCAGTGGAGTGGGATTTAGACGGTTGATGGAGGTATTGTGCAGCGGGGAACCTGGTCAGTGAGCGGCGAAGGAGGTTGCTTCCTCAGAACGTTGAAAAAATTATGTTCATAAAAAGGAATTATCAAGTCCTCAATCAAGCACAGCAGTGCCCTCCAGATAATACAGAGGGACCTGTGGTTGTGGAGTCCAGCGGTGACGAATTGATAATGTGTGAGGATGAGGAAGTACACACTGAAGGGGGCCAGGAATCAGAGGATGAGGACGACATCTTGCCTCAGTAGAGCCAGTTTAGTTTGTACAGGGAGAGATGAATAGCCTTTTTTGTGTGGGGGCCTAAACAAACCAATCACTTCAGCCACAGTTTTTAATACTTTAATTGTATATGTAGTTCCCAAAAAGAGGAACTGCCACTTCTATTGAATACTTTAATTGTATATGTAGTTCCCAAAAAGAGGAACTGCCACTTCTATTGAATACTTTAATTGTATATGTAGTTCCCAAAAAGAGGAACTGTCACTTATATTGAATACTTTAATTGTATATGTAATTCCCAAAAAGAGGAACTGCCACTTCTATTTAATACTTTAATTGTATATGTAGTTCCCAAAAAGAGGAACTGCCACTTCTATTTAAATTTTCATTCTATATGTAGTTCCCAAAAAGAGGAACTGCCATTTCTATTACTACGTTCATTGTTTGTATAGTTCAAAAAAGAGGAAATGCCATTTCTATTTATATTTTCATTCTATATGTAGTTCCCAAAAAGAGTAACTGCCATTTCTATTACTACTTTCTTTCTTTCTTTCTGTATTTCCAAAAAAGAGGAACTGCCATTTGTATTGCTACGTTTTGTTTTTTTGTAGCTCAAAAAAAAAATAACTGCGGCCTTAACTGCTATGTTGGTGTTAGACGTGCATCCGGTGTCCGCCATCTGTGCAGCGGTATTCAGACCAGTTGAGGGTTTTATATTGTGGCCCCGGTACCAAATTGGGTACCGGGGCCACTCCACTACGCAGTCCAGATAGATGCGTATCAGATATTAAACTACATTCAATGTTGGGGCCAAATCCAAAATTGATTAAAATGACCTGTCATCGTCAAAAACAAGAGGTTTTGACGCGTTAGAACTACACCCTGTATATGCTGCAGAGGA
This sequence comes from Mixophyes fleayi, assembly GCF_038048845.1. Classification (NCBI taxonomy): domain Eukaryota; kingdom Metazoa; phylum Chordata; class Amphibia; order Anura; family Limnodynastidae; genus Mixophyes; species Mixophyes fleayi. The sequence continues at coordinate 94,564,723 of NC_134409.1, forward strand.
TGTAGGATCAGCCATCTGTAGAGTGAAATTCTGACCAGTTAAGGTTTTTTTATTGTGGCCCCGGTACCAAATTGGGTACTGGGGCCACTACACTACGCAGTCCAGATAGCTGTGCAGTGGAATTGAGACCAGTTTATGTTTTTTTATTGTGGCCCCCGTACCAAATTGTGTACCGGGCCACTACACTACGCAGTCCAGATAGCTGTGCAGTGGAATTGAGACCAGTTTATGTTTTTTTATTGTGGCCCCGGTACCAAATTGGGTAGTGGGACCACTACACTACTCAGTCCAGATAGCTGTGCAGTGGAATTGAGACCAGTTTAGTTTTTTTTTATTGTGGCCCCGGTACCAGAGGGGAAGTCACAAGAACGCTACGTCTTTCACCAAACAGTTGACCGTCCAACAATCGTTTGCCATGAGCACCAGGTACGACACTAGTCATCCTATGGCAAAGCGGATAACTGCGTCAATAACAGCAATGTTGGTGTTAGACGTGTGTCCGGTGTCCACCATCAGTGGAGTGGGATTTAGACGGTTGATGGAGGTATTGTGTCCCCGGTACCAAATCCCGTCGAGATTCCACTTCACTAGGCAGGCGATACCAAAGATGTACAGAGAAGTACGAACAAGTGTCCTCAGTGCTCTTAAAAATGCGGTTGTACCCACTGTCCACTTAACCACGGACATGTGGACAAGTGGTTCAGGGCAAACGAAGGACTATATGACTGTGACAGCCCACTAGGTAGATGCATCGCCTTCCGCAGCAACAGCAGCAGCTGCATCAGTAGCAGCATCTCCACAACGGCTGCTCGTGCCAAGGCAGGCAACATTGTGTATCACAGGTTTTAATAAGAGGCACAACGCTGAGAACCTCTTAGAGAAACTGAGGGAAATCATCTCACAGTGGCTTACCCCACTTAGACTCTCCTGGGGATTTGTGGTGTCAGACAACGCCAGTAACATTGTGCGGGCATTACATATGGGCAATTTCCAGCACGTCCCATGTTTTGCCCACACCGTTAATTTGGTGGTGCAGCATTACCTGAAGAGTGACAGGAGTGTGCAGGAGATGCTTGCGGTGGCCCGCAAAATTGCTGGACACTTTAGGCATTCTGCCAGTGCCTACCGCAGACTCGAGCTACATCAAAAAAAGTCTGAACCTGCCCTGCCATCACCTTAAACAAGAGGTTGTGACGTGCTGGAACTCCACCCTCTATATGCTGCAGAGGATGGAGGAGCAGCAAAAGGCCATTCAAGCCTACACAGCCACCTACGACATAGGAAAAGGAGTGGGGATGCGTCTGAGTTAAGCACACTGGAGACTGATTTCCGTGTTGTGCAAGGTTCTGCAGCCGTTTGAACTTGCCACACGAGAAGTGAGTTCCGACACTGCCAGCTTGAGTCAGGTGATTCCCCTGATCAGGCTGTTGCAGAAGCAGCTGGAGAAAGTGAGGGAGGAGCTGGTAAACCATTGCGATTCAACAAAGCATGTAGCTCTTGTTGATGAAGCCCTTCGTACGCTTTGCCAGGATCCGAGGGTGGACACTCTTTTAAAGTCAGAGGAATACATTCTGGCCACCGTGCTGGATCCTCGATTTAAAGCGTATGTTGTGTCATCTGTAGAGTGAAATTCTGAACAGTTAAGGTTTTTTTATTGTGGCCCCGGTACCAAATTGGGTACCGGGGCCACTACACTACGCAGTCCAGATAGCTGTGCAGTGGAATTGAGACCAGTTTATGTTTTTTTATTGTGGCCCCGATACCAAATTGTGTACCGGGACCACTTCACTACGCAGTCCAGATAGCTGTGCAGTGGAATTGAGACCAGTTTATGTTTTTTTATTGTGGTCCCGGTACCAAATTGGGTAGCGGGGCCACTACACTACGCAGTCCAGATAGCTGTGCAGTGGAATTGAGACCAGTTTAGTTTTTTTTTATTGTGGCCCCGGTACCAAATTGGGTACCGGGGCCACTCCACTACGCAGTCCAGAAAGCTACCTCGGTCCAATGATTTGGACTAAAAACAATATTGTGAAGTGTGATGTTTTCCAAATACACTGGAAATTAGTGGAAATGATTGTTATTGAATGTTATTGAGGTTAATAATAGCGTAGGAGTGAAAAACAAACAAAAAACTAGATTTTAGCACTTTTTATGCTTTTTTAAAAATAAATCAGAACCCAAAACCCTAAATCAGAACCAAAACCTTTCGTCAGGTGTTTTGGGAAAACAAATCAGAACCCAAAACCTCAAGCTAATCAGAACCCAAAACATTAAAAGTGCCCGGTGCACACCCCTATCTAATACCAGTGCTTTTTTTCCCATAGAACGCTGGGAACGGCGTTCCGGGACCTTTTTTTTTGGTTTGCGGCGGCTTCTCCGCCGGCCTTTAACAATAAAAAGTAAAAAAAATAAACAAATACCATCTCTCCGGCGCGGCTGCGCCCTCCTCTCTTCTCTATTTGCTAGGACTGTCGGGCGTGACGTCATCACGCACGTCGCGCCCGGAATTCATTCACGGAGGTGTGAGGAGCATATTCAACACAAGAAGAAGAGCGCCGCGCCAGAAAAGAAAGCTAATAAGAAGTGAAGAGGAGAAAGGAGGCAATAGAAAGTAAGGTAAGTTAAAGGAAAAATGGGGGGCCGTTTAAAAAAAAGTGTGCAAAAAAATAAATTGTGAATTTTTTTTTTAAAAAGCCCAGCATGAGGGGCACAGCATAAAAACTCAAGGGGGACCAAAAAATTTGTAAGGGCACTGGCATTGGCACAGGATGAAACCTGAAGGGCGACATAAAAATTATTAGGGGCACTGGCACAGGATGACACCTGAAGGGGGACATAAAAATTATTAGGGGCACTGGCACAGGATGACACCTGAAGGGGGACATAAAAATTATTAGGGGCACAGGATGACACCTGAAGGGGGACATAAAAATTATTAGGGGCACTGGCACAGAAGGAAGACTGAAGGGGGGCATAAAAATTATTATTAGTGTTTGGAATTTACTATGAACATTTGCCTGAAATACAATACATTAAAGGTATGTTTAGACATGAATATATAATTTTTTTTCATAAAATATTAACAAGATGTGAGTTCCACCACCTTTTTTTTTACAAAAAAAGCACTGTCTAATACCTATCTAATCTATCTAGCTATTCTATCTGCCTATCTGATCTACCTAAACTAATCTATCTAATCTATCTAAGAACTAAACTAACTACCTACCTAAACACCCAGTAGCTATCTAACTTACCTAACTACCTACATACCTATCCCAAACTATCTATCTATCTATCTATCTATCTATCTAGTTACTCTGACAAAGAGCCCAGCGAGTCATAACAAATATTAGTTGCGATGCGATTAATACATAACCGAACAATAATCTTAACAAATAACAACATGCAAATAAGTAATAATAATCTATTTATTTCAATTAATATAAAATATAATGTGGTGAATAATAATGTGGCTAATTAATGTTTCCAACATTTTAATTAATTATTGAGTTTGGTCTCATTCTGCTCGTTATTTCATGAGAACGCTTCTGATACTATTTATGTAGCGTTTGCACATTGCAAATTGGTAAGAGCATACTTGCATGCACGGACTTCTCTTCACAAGCTAGTAAGAAAGCAATGTCTTGTTTTACTTATCTGAGATAGAAAACGGGACAAGCGATACTGACAGAGCCATCCCACAGTCCTCCTACAGATGGACCTTTCCAGGTCAGACAAATCCATTTTATCCAAGTACCACCCAGCAGAAATCTCAAGTATGTATTAGTATTTTTCTATTTTTTTTTCTAACTGGGTAGAGGCTTATCCAGCTGCTTCTAATACTGCTTTTTTGACTGCTAAGAAAATTGTTCAGGAATTTGTTTGTAGGTTTGGTATCCTCAAATTCATTGAAAGTGACTGGGGTACACATTTTACTGGGGATGTCTTTCAGCTTATGTGAAAGCTCATGGATATTGATTGTAAGTTACAGACTCCATATAGGCCCCAAGCCAGTGGAAAAGTAGAGCGTAAATGGTACAATCAAGATCAAATTTAGTAGAGTGATGCCTGAAACTGCATTAGTGTGGTTGAAAATATTGCCACTAGTACTCCACAGCATTAGAACCACTCCTGGGGGGGTGTGGCTTGGGAGCCATTTTAGCCAGCCGCAGAGTGAAGGAGCTTCGTGCTTTATAAGAGATAAAGGACCCCTTTACATTACCTCCGTTCGGCTGAAACCACGGTACACCCTTGCAGCTGCCTCCTGACCCACCCATGAGGCTACTCCAGAGGAGTTACGGAGCCAGAACCTCTGACAGTCAAGGTGCCATCTCGCTCCCACCCGCCCCAGGACTGCTCTACGGCTCTCTGTGCCTCCAGTTAGCTGGCCCAAATGAGTAACTACCTCGGGGTCCTCAACAGATCCCATGCCCTCACTCACATCACTCACCTGTCGGCGGTTGCCGCTCAGGGCCTCTGGCCTCCCCCTGCAACAGTTATATTCAGGGTGCCTCTTCTGAAGGAGCGGTGGCTCGCGCAGCACTGGGCAGTAGATTCTGTGCACGGGCAAAGAATGCTGATTGTCAAGTCTATTGACGCCCGAATTATTCCCACACCAGCAGAAAAACACCCGAAGTCTCTGGGTAGCCATCTCCCTAATCCTCTATCTCTTCCGGTCAGTTTGGCATCATAATTCCTTGTATGTAATACTGCAGTCTCTCGCATACATTTCAACAGAGTCCATAGGGCTCTTAAACCGCGCCCAGTCTGATGGCCGACGCGATGTCATCTGTCGGCTCCATTATTACACGCAAAAGGAGACGATCAACCAAAAAGTAAGGACCCTGGAGGGTATTGACTATGATGGACAGAAAATCTAAATTTTCCAGGACCTTTCCTGACATACCCTACAACTAAGGAGAATGCTCAAACCACTGACAGATGCTTCTGTAGCAGGAACATTAAATATAGGTGGACATTTCTGCTTGGCCTACAGGTTATGCGTGATGGGTGGACTGAATTGGTTCGTACCCCAGGGACCTTGCCTCCTTCTGCTCCACCTTAGATAACCCTACTGTCCAACTCCCTTAGTGGCGGAAACACTCCGAGAGGTTTCGACCTATGACGACGGAGATTTGGCTGGGTGCTGGGAATTCAAGAAAATCGTCTAACCGGCTACAGACCTCGGCAGGCGATTCAGAGACCTGAACTAGAAGTTGCTTTACACTTGGATAAGCTGTCCCTTGGACATTTTGGCCCCTTTCCAATGCTAGCTCTCCTGGAACTCTCAGTTGATGCCTAATTATGCTGTTTTTGTATGCCGTTTCCTCTTTCTTCTCTCCCTACTGCAGGTTCAATAAAGCAGTCCTCACCCTACCCACTTCAACCTCAAGAACAAGGGGGAGCCATCCTTCACTGGTTCTTAAGTTTACACATATAATATAGACGTTCTCCTTGAAGGTTTGTGTTTATATTGCAGATTAACAAGACCACCATGCCTCCTTATTTAGTTAGGTTATAGACGGGGGCCTGCACAGTGTTCCACCTACTGTTTAAATGTTTCCACGTCTGCCTTCTTTTGTTATTTAGGCCCCCTTGGGCTGGTTCTAGTACCGTAGTCTACTAATAGGTGTTTATTTATCTTTACCCTTCACGATTTAATTAGCCTCCTTTTGGAAGGGAGACTAGATCTCCTTGGATAATTTCATTATTTCTTGTTTTTGATGGTTATCTTTGTCACCGCCCCCTAACTGACCCCCACCACAGTACATTTTTCCTAGAGGACGGGAGTGGCTTGGCCTTCTCACGTGCTCTGGAGCGGTGTTTGTTGTTTATTACTTTATGCAATTGCTTCTCTCTATGTATTTCTCTTTCCCTTCTGCTTTCTCTTTTTCCCCCTCCTCTTTTCCCCTAATTTCCCCATTGGCTCCTGGGATATATTTTGTGTATGGTTTAACTCTGTGGTTCTCTCCATAGCATGTCCTCTTGATAGTTGGCTCTCATGACTGATATCCTAAGAGTGCTTTCGGTCAACGCCAAGGGATTGAATCTACCAGAGAAACACTCATGCACCTCATAAAGAAGGTGCTAATGTTGTTTTTGTACAGGAGACTTCCCCGGTTTTCCTGGATTGTTACTATCCCAGTTCGTACTTTAGCAACAACAGCACAGGTAGAACCCTTAGGGTGACAAAATTATTTTCCATAACACATCCCTTTAATATCCTGCAGAGAATTAGACTTGTAGAGGGTAGCGCCCTCATTGTTAAATGTAAATTGTATGACACCACTGTGAGAATACCGGGTCTAACGTATCCTTCTGCACGGCACAGCTGTCCTACTCTGTACCTACCCAAGGTTCAAAATCACCCAGGCAAATATCCGAAATAAAACAAATAAGTTTATTTAACAAAACAGTAGCGCAAAACAGCAATAAACATATTTAAATAATAACTTGCAACAAATAACACTACAGTCTGGCACAGACCACATACAGGGTATAATGAAAACACCTCACCAGTATCCTTGTCACTCTCAGGGACTGCTGTCTACCAATCCAATCTTATCCCCCTCTCTCCTTTAAGGCTACCCACAAAGGTAGCGGCCTTGAGTCACTGTCACTCCGCTTTTGGCGGACACACAGCTCCCCAAGACCTAGAAAGGTAGATCAGGGCAACGGCTGTACTCAAGGGACCGATTGTCCCTTTCTTGTCAGGGGCAGAAAATTATATCTCAACACCAGCCTGACCTCAGCTATCACTTTATAGTGAATGCTAATTTGCTGTCCTCTAGAGCTCTCTTTTAAGTCCAAAAATTACCTCATCAGCAATTTCAGGACCTGCCTTATTGGTCCCTTTCGGGGTTTACCTTTTCACAGGTAGACATACAGCCAAAGGGATAGCAGATGAGTCACTCCTGATTTAATTAGGGACATGTATTGTTCTGAGGCTATACACAATGCAGTCCTCTGTAATTAAACATCCAGCTCACATCTAAACAAAGATGAGAGACTACCTGGTGTGTTGTACATTTATACAGGACTGGTGGACAATAACCCTTTTGCCTAAACTCAAACAATGGACTAGTCTGAAAGATAGCTATATATGCTGGCAGACCTTTTACTACTTTCAAAATAGAATATACACAAGTCTAAATATGACTGAGAAATATGGGGAACCAGAGGGCTAGAAAAAGTATATGTTTTTATAGTTCGCAGTTGACAGGTTGAGGTGATATTAATACCTCGTTTCCCCACAACCACTTATATAATATAACAATAACTTATATATTTGACCTTTGTCAATTTATATGTTCTGAACCAGGGTCAGCCTGCATTCTTGGGAATGGTCTTGCAGAAGGTGGTCATGTTGGCAGAAGGCATACTGGTGGTGGGAGATGATCTCAACTGGTCTGTGATTTCGGGACTCGGCACATCTAGCAGGGCTCCCAGGTACAGAGGATCTCTTCATGGGAAGGTAAGGCACACCTTACATGGCTCTTAACTGGTCGACACGTGGAGATTACAACACCCCTCAGAGAGAGATTACACCTTTTTCTTCCATCCACATGGAGTATACTCTCGTATTAACTATTTTTCCTATCTCATAGACATCTTCCATTGATTCACTCCACTATAGACTTGGTGACTGGGACAGATCACGCCCCTATCTCTCTATCATTACAATTAGCACAACCCAAGACTAGGAGTTGCTAATGGAGACTTAATGAGCTCCTATTACAAGATCCTTATTGCTAGACCCAAATGGAACAGGTCATAAACCGAATTCAATAATACCTCAGAAGTCTCAGCGGTGTCTGTTTGGGAGGCACATAAATGTGTCCTCCATGGCAAAATAATACAGCTAGGCTCATATATGAAGAAAGAAAAGGACTCACTTAAAAATCAGCTCCTTCAAAAAATCACTGAACTAGAATCTAGCCACAAAGCCGACTTATCTCCCGAGCTATTGGTGAAATTGACGGAGTCTAGAACAGCTTTAAAAGAACTTCTCTATGATAGAATTAAATTGGGGCAATAAACCTGGTTCCATGCTTGCGAAGGCCCTACGCTCTCAAAATGCTAAAACTTTCATAGCTATGGTTAAAAACGATAAGGGTAAAGAATGTCAGCTTACTACTGACATTGCGGCAGCCTTCCTCTCTTTTTATTCCCGACTCAATAATATTTCAGGAAAGGGTCCCTGGGCTAACATACTGGACAGAAGTCCCCCAGTTTTGTTCTACTTAAGAGAGGTTGGCTTCTCCACTCTCTCAGAGGAAGATGCAGGCTCACTGGTAGAACAGTTTACCCACAGTGAGTTGGCAGACGCAATAAAATCTACCCCCTCGGGCAAAGGCCCTGGCCCCGACGGTTTTTATATCTCTTACTACAAAGTCTTTAATCATTACCTTGTTGGTGCCACCTTTCAATTCCATGTCAGCGGAGACCTTCTTCTCCAAGCAATCTTTGGAAGCCCATATAACGGTGATCCCAAAAGAAGGCAAAGACCGTCACAGTGTTCGAGCAATAGGTCGATATCCTTACTCAATGTAGTCATTAAGCTTTATGCCAAGCTCCATGCCAATCGGCTGAATAATCCACTCTGATAAAGAGGGCTTTGTCCCAGGTCGATAGGCTAGTGATAACACAACTAAGGTTATCGATCTAGTACACTTGGCACTGTGTTCAAATACCCCAACCAAGTTGTAATCTACAGATGCCGAAAAGGCTTTTGACCGCATTGATTGGTCTTTTTTGCTGTCCCAAATGGGTCTAGGTTCATTAGTTTTACACCGGATCTTGGCCCTTTACTGCAAACCCACAGCCCTGATAAAAATCAATGGCTCGCTCTCGGACCCGGTATTGACGGGTAACGGTACCAGACAAGGTTGTCCTCTCTCCCCACTCATTTTTGTGCTCTGTATGGAAGTAATGGCCAGGTCCATAAAAGCCAATCCTGACATTTCGGGTTGTTTAGTGGGGAAGGTGGACTATATACTAGTGCTTTTTGCAGATGACCTCCTAGCCGTGGTAACCAATCTGGTCATTTCAATTCCTAATTTGGTCAAAGAGTGTCAAAGTTTCGGGTCCTTAACAAAATTCAAAATTATCGACTCAAAATCGGTAGCCCTTAATTTATCTTTGCCTCTCAACGTGGCTGGGGGACCCCAGCAGGCATTTTCATTTCAATGGCACCCTGCCCATATCAAATATTTGGGCGTGTTTATTTCTTAAGATATACCACAACTTTTCAACCTTAATTTTGGTCCCCTTAGAGCTAGGTTGCAGACCGACCTGAGAGAGTGGCGGGGCGAGGCTTTTTCTTTGTTGGGATAAATGAACATAGTTAAGATGAATATCTTCCCTCGCGCTCTCTACCTTCTACAAACATTACATTCCTGACAAATGGTTCAATGACCTACAGAGACTGATGAGGGACTTCGTGTGGGGAGGTAAGAGGCCCAGTTTTAAACATGATGTCCTTTTTAGACGTAGACACTTGGAGGGACTCCAGCTTCCCCACTTTCCTTCCTACTATAATGCTGTCATGCTAGGGAGGATCCTTGAATGCATAAATCCCAACTGTAAGAAGCAGTGGAAAACTATTGAGGGATCTTTCCTCCCATCTCAGCCCCAATACACTCATTGGCTGAGCAAATTATCCACAGTTAGTCATTCCACTATTGGTCCCACTATTTCATGGTGGTCTAAGCTCCGGACATACCCCTAAATCTCTTCTCCCATTTCACCTCTGTCCCCCTTATTTGATAATCCACTATTCTCTCCAGGCCTGAAAGTTAGTTCATTTAAGACATGGGTGCAGTTGGGGATCACATGTGTCGGCCAGCTGACCAGTTCATTGGGTGAACATCCAAGGTAAATGGGAACTACCACACTCAGAAGTCTGGAGATATCTCAAAATTAAGCACTTTCTATCAATGGGGCTTCCCCGCACTGACACAGGAAGAGATCCTACTGTCTTTGAATCAATGTGCTCGGCCTCAAATTGCCCTCCACATCTATTATCCAATATCTATAAACTCCTAGTAGAAAACCTGTTTGACTCCTTGCCTAAATTCACCATGGCCTGGGAGCGGGACTTGGTTGGGCGGGTCCAGGAGGCAGATTGGCCAGCTATATTTGAGACCACCGATGCATGCTCCGTTAGCACCTCTGTTGTTGAGACCCACTATAAAGATCTTTCGAGATGGTATAGGTATCCAACCCAACTAGTTAAATTTTATTGAGGAGTACATATTTGGTGGGACTGTATGGTTCTCCGTCCTTTTTGGACTCAGGTAATAGAGTTCTCTTCTGAAATTTTGGCAGATGTTGTTCCTGACAATCTAGAGTTTTGGCTCTTTAATAAGACCAACACCCCCAATCTCTCGCTTTAAATAATCCATCTTAAAATACCTAATTTCTGCGGCGAAAGCAGTGATACAAATTCATTGGAGATCCCCCACATCCCCCTCCATTCAAAATTGGTTTCAACGTTTAGACTTCTATAGCTCAATGGATGAATTTGTTTTTTCATCAACAGATACATTTTCTGACTATTGTGCTATTTGGTGTCTTTGGCTTGACTTTCAGGTCTCCTAAAAATATGCCTCCCTGATCAGCCCTGTTCTCCCCCTCCTACCAGCAACAGAGGTGCCATACACCTCCCCTTTCCCTGATCCTCATCTTCCTCAGCCCATCTCTGTCCCCGTTCTCCTTCCCCTTTACTTTTTCCGTTCTTCTCCTTTCTTCTTCTCTTATAACAGATTGCAATTCTTTTTAACTTTTTATGGCACTGCAAAGCTACCGTATAATTGGCGGTTTGGCTATTGTTTTCTATGTTTGTGTATATCATTGTCAATACTGCCTTTGAAAAGCTCAATAAAAAATAATTACATGAAAAAAAGAACCACTCCTAGACCACCTCTCAATCTGACACTTTTTGAGGTACTTTTGACAGACAACAACACTTGATGGTAGATCCCCAAGATGATTTAAAATGTAATGATGAATTGACTGTTCAATATCTTATAAAGAGGAGCAAACAGTAGAGACAGTAACAAAGGAATTTCAAAATATTGTTTCCTGATATGCGAGACAGGTACTGTCCATATATTGAACCTGGGGAATATTTTATGATCTACAATTTCCTATGCTCAGGTTGTTTAACAGACAGGTAGGAAGGCCCGTACCAATAATTGATGACCAGCACCACTCCTCTGAAAGTAGCAGAAAGAGACACTTGCATCCATTCCACCCACTGCAGAAAAGTCAACAATCCGGGGTAGGTTCAAGAAAAGGCTGCGGTTCACACTACAACCCCATTACATGTGAATCTGTACTTAAAATCGCAGTCAATAACATCTGAGGCAAGGATTCCTCAAGGTCTACCCTCCAATCCTGGAGTGAAAGTTTTTCTGTTTTTCTTTTTCTATTGTTTTTCTCATCCTTATTTTCTCCAGGATAATCTACTTTTGCAACAGTGATCAGGTGATGAAGATTGGTTCGGGTCACGGTACTAATATTTTGGAGATGAAGGAGAATATTTTAGCACATTCAGTTTAACCTGACACTTAATTCAATTCAGGTGTAAAGAAAAGATCCGCTAGTTTTGGAGCTCGGAGACAGTGTGAGGGGCTATTGTCTGAAGAAAATTGCATTTGTAAGTACTGTGACCCCATGGGCAAAGAAATGTTCATCCAGCGATGTCCGAACTCCAAAGGAGTATGTTCTCTAGTAGAAGTAGTTCCTGAAATAATGACTGTTTCCTATGATAAAATGACTGACATTCACAGAATAATCCCACCTCCTTACATACACACACACTATAAAAGTAAAAACAAAATAAGTATGACACCAGGAGAACAACCTTTAGCTGCAAATTTAATCACTGAATTTACAGGGTTTCAGTACTCGGTTGCATAGGACCTCACCAAGACTGCACAGAGAAACATAAATAATAATAAATATATATACAAGCCCTGTCTAAACTAATTGATAAGATTACTGAGATGTATGATGACACATTCACATTCATGATGTATGTGGTGATTTGTAAGGAACTACAAGCTTACAGTAAGAAATTAATACAGCATAGAATGGTACTAAATTATTGGTGAAAATTGAGTGATATTAGTCACCCAGTATGGTGTTAAGCATTGTACCTACATAATGGGCACAAGAACTGGTTACTGGTATAGGTAAGCTCCTTATCCTTGTAGTTGGTGTCTTGGTAGTAATTGTATCAGATGTGTTCCTGTTGTATTGAAGTGTGGTAAACAACTGACTGAGGTGACTCCAGAAATTGAAGTTTTATATAATCTTGAAAGGGGGAGAGTGTTGGATACACTCTCAAAGGGTGGACTGTTGAAATTAAACAATTGGATGAAGGTGGTAATCAATAAATTCTCTAGACTAATATCGGTTGTGATGCAATTAATACACAACCGAACAATAATCTTAGCAAATAACAACATGTAAATAAGTTTAATCTATTTATTTCAATTTTAATATAACATATAATATGGTGAAGAAGCTAATTAATGTCTGAGTTTAGTCTCATTCCATTCACAAGCACATGAGAATGTTTCCAGTACTATTTATGTAGCATTTGCACTTTGCAAACACTAGTTGCAACTAATATTACTTTTCAAATCAGGACTAGCAATTCAAGAGATGTCATAAAAGAACCAGTTTATACAGGTCCAGGGGCGGGAACCTGAGGAAAGGACTCCTGGCCACACATGGAAAGATTACCCCTCCTCAAGAAATTCTTAACAATAGAACTAATAGCAAGTAAGAAGACAGAGGTCTGATTAAAACCGAAAGGAGGATAAACGCTGCTCAAATTTGGAGATGGGGGGCACAAAGAGGAATGGGGAATGGACTAGGATAGCAAATGTGAAACGGGTAGAGCTGAGGCAAGAGATGCAAATGAAAGCTATTAAAGTTATTTTATCGTTTACCAGTAATCATTTGTGTGATTTGCGTGGTTCCAACTCACAAAGCGATTTATTAACAAAAGCAAAAGAATAACAATTAAATAGATAAGTACAGCCGATACATACGCCGCCTTGTGCTGGATCCAGCTTACAGTCATTCCATCCTGAAGTCTGTGGTCAAAGAGACTGTAAGCTGATTCCAGAGAGCAATATATATACATTCGGTGTTACAGTAAATACAATACAGATGACTTGGCATGTTTCCATAGGTTCAGGCTCCAGGACAGTCCAGTATAGTGTAGTTAATAGGTCAGTTAAAACGACATCCTCCAAGGGTGGGGGTCAGCTCTCCAAGGGTGGGGGTGAGATGCATACTAATCTTTCCGCCGAAAACTAGTTAAAACTTGTCTATTTACACTATACACACAATACCATTCTGATCACTACATAATAACATAGTTGATGAGGTTAAAAAAAGACACCAGTCCATCAAGTTCAACCCATTTTGGATCTCCTGCGATCCTGCACTTATATTTGAAATTGATCCAGAGTAAGCAACTGCCAATCTGTTTCAATTGGGGAAAATTCCCCCAAGACCCAATATTGCAGTCCTATTTTTACCCTATATCCACTACTATCCTTCATTTTAATTAACGGTCGTATCCCTGGATACACTTTTCCGCAAAAAATGTATCTAACCCTTTCTTAAACATATTTATTGAATCTGCCTTCACAACCTTCCCTGACAATGAACTCCATATCTTGACTGTCCTTACTATAAAGAACCCCTTCCTTTGCTGGTTGTGAAATTTTCTCTCCTCTAACCTTAGGGGGTGACTGTGTGTCCTGTGTATAGTCCTTGGGGTAAAAATTTCCAGTGAAAGTTCTGTATATTGACCCTTAATGTATTTGTACATAATAATCATATCTCCTCTTAGACGCCTCATTTCTAAAGTAAACATGCCTAAACTGGCTAACCTTTCCTCATAACTTAATGACTCCGTACCATTTATCAATTTTGTCGCCCTTCTCTGAACCCTTTCTAGTTCCAAATTATCTTTTTTATAGAGTAGTGCCCAGAACTGTTCTGCATATTCAAGATGAGGTCTTACCAACGATTTATACAGTGGCAAAATTACACTGTTTTCCCTTGCATCTATGCCCCTTTTTATGCATGTCAATACTTTATTTGCCCTTGCAGCTGCTGCTTGACATTGAGCACTATTGCTAAGTACTGTCTACAAGCACTCCCAAATCCTTTTCCATTATAGATTCTCCTAAATTAATTCCATTTAATTTATAGATTGTGTTCTTGTTTTTCATCCCTAAATGCATAATTTTACATTTATCTATGTTAAACCTCATATTCCATTTGGCCGCCCAATCCTCCAGTTCATTTAAGTCCCTCTGTAGCTAAGCTACATCTTGGTCTGATTTTACAGAGTTTAGTGTCATCTGCAAAAATAGTAACTTTACTCACTAAACCATCACCAAGGTCATTAATAAATATATTAAAAAAGAGTGGCCCCAGCACGGAACCTTGAGGTACTCTACTTAAAACTTTTGACCAATTAGAAAATGTTCCATTTATCATAACTCTCTGTTCCCTATTCTCTAACCAGTTTTCGATCCAAGTAGAAATGTTGTTTTCTAGACCCAGTTCCCTTATTTTGTAAACCAATCTCTTGTGTGACACTGTATCAAAGGCCTTTGCAAAATCTAAGAAGACCACATCTACTATGCTGCCCTGGTGTAAGTTCCCACTAACTTCCTTGTAGAAAGTAATTAGATTAGTTTGACATGACCTATCTCTCACAAATCCATGTTGATTCCCACTAATAATCTTATTGTGCACCAAGTAATTCTGAATATTATCCCTTAATATACCTTCAAGTAGTTTCCCCAATATTGATGTCAGGCTTACAGGTCTATAATTCCCTGCTTGTGATCTCGTCCCCTTTTTAAACAACGGCACCACGTCAATCCCTTATACTGAGCCTGATGAGATTGAATCTCTGAAAATTAAGAATAGCGGTCTAGCTATTTCAGAGTTTAGCTCCATAAGGACCCTTAGGTGTATGCCATCTGGACCTGGAGCTCTATTTATCTTAATTTCCTATATTCCATAACTAGCATACACAAGGTGCAATCTCATAGCCAATGGAACCGAATCACTAAGGATAAATAGTGGATTAGAATAAGACCAATCATGATATGTTTCCTGTAACCTGAATCTTAGATCTCAATAAAGTGCTTCTTACCATTATCATATACAACTATAAATTCAATAATATTTGTTCATAAATGACTGTGGGTTGGAACTATTATAAAAATGAACTATGTACAAGTGAATGTGTAAGTGTAAGTGTATGCCTGCATTATTTATCGTACAATTGCATCATAACATGTCGCAATCGCACGGTAAAACAATATTAATCAATATACTTTCTTTCATCCAATTATTCAACTTTGACAAAGGGAGGGGGAGGAGCCATTGGGGGATGAAAGAGGGTTTAAATAAGGGGAAACATGGATAGGCATTAGAATTTGTTTGAGAATTCAGAATTGGAAACAGCTGTAAGTGCTGGAGACTTGGAAGATGCTTTGCTGGATCGTTTGGACACTTAAGTTTTTCCTCAGTTTTCATACCTGTTTCTTTTTCTATTTTCTTCCATATACTTGTAATATTGCATCTGCACATTTCTCTACATTTCCATTTTACTATAGTCACATTGCAATGGATTGTTTCTTTGTGTTCCCATTTCCCTTCCCCTCCCTTCCATCCTCTTTGCCCCCACTGCGCAGCTTTACCCCCCTTTCCATGTGTGCGGCCTCCTCATAACCAATTATGCCCCCACCCTCCATTTCCTGCAGTATTTGCGGCTGATTCCCAGCACCTCACCCCCACATGTGCTTTCTGTCCTTTCCCGGCAGCATACCTTATGCCTGAATAGATTCCCCTCCCCTGGTCTATCCTTTGCCGAAACTCAATGCTTCTGCCCGTATCCCTACACCCGACAATCTCCTAGTTATTGTTTCCACAAGTTTACCACCTCCACACTGCATTGGGCGCCCCACCCCCATTTTCCTTTCACCTCTCCCAGGTGCCCCTTTCATTTTCTCCCCCACCTCAATTTCCCCTTAGCCATAGTTTCATTGCATTGTTTCCTTAGATCCCGCTGCCCCCCCTCATTCTCCCAGCACTTTTCCCGTAGCGTCTAGTGCCCCTTTACACCTCTGCACAGCTTGAATCTCGAAGCTTTCCACCCCCTCCCCATAGTCCCTCTATTCGATCAGTCACCTCCATTTCTCGCAGCACAGCTGTCCTGGTCCCGCCCCCCCCGCCCATATTGCAGTCATTGATTCTCCGGTTTTAACCCTCCATGCTTCATCACGCGCACCCTCCCCCCCCTTTTCCCCTTTTTCTTTTCACTTCGCCAGCTGACCGCTTCAGCCTCTCCATAGCCCCTCCCCCACAGCTTTTTCATTACATATCTCACACCCTGTCGTTCCATTCCCACCTTGCTCTCCGACCTTACTTTGGTGCTGCGGCCCCAAACCCAAGGCCTCATCCTTTCATACCAGTTGCACTCTGGTCCAAGCCCCATAGCGCTGCTCCAGCCCATTTCTCGCCCCCACCCCTCTTGCTGAGGCCCAATTTCCTCCCACAGAAGCCTGGAACGCCCTCAACCTGTCCGAAAGCACCCCAGCGTCTAAGTCCCTTTCGCCCTAACCATATTGCCGTCAAACTGTGCAAGTTTTTCTGAGTCATCAGATTCGAGTGACAGCAATAGCACAGATTCCGAGTCAAAACAAGGGAGAATGATAAAGTTAATCAAGAAGCAGTTTAAGGGGAAAGAAAATCGGAGAACAGGGAATAGAGCATCAGACAGAGATAAAGTAGAAGAAAGGGCAAGAGATTTGACTGATAGATACTTGTGTGCGGACACACTAATCGATAGGGGGTTTGCAAAATGGTTAGGAAGAGAATAGAAAAGGGTACATATGTGGACTTATTTACTATAACAGAGCAGGCCAAGAAGAAGGCGGTTAGAGCAAAGAGTAAAGGGGTAGCAGCAAGTCTTACTCTTACTGGCTTATGGGAATGTACATGTTTGGGACGTGTCATTTACAGACTAGGCTTGGAGAGCACATTAATTTCCTAAAAATATATGAATATGATACGCAATGTAACCAGTAAGGGAAGGGTTTGGAGGGAATATGATGAAGAGTTCAGAAAGAAGGAAGAAGGGACAGAGTCTTAAGCATGAGTTTTAAAGATGTTGAAACGTGGTTGAGAGTTACGAATCCAATGCAAGAAGAGGACAGGGGAAGGAGATTGATCAGGCAATGGGGACCTAACTCAGAAGGGAGATACGGAGAACGAAGGAGAACGAAGGAGATTCAGTGCACAACTGCAGTCAAAAGGGGATTGTTTCGGATTTAACAATGTTCAATGTAACAGAGGGGGGGCTTATAGATTCAGACACCAATGCATGCATTGGGGAGGGGGGCACCATGTGAAGGAGTGTAGGCATAGGGAGGGTAGGACAGGATTAACATTAACTTGTAAAAAGAGGGGGGGGGGTAATAGTTAAATTAGTAAAAGAGTAGATTAAACACATACGATAGCAGGGACAGCGGGGAGGAGCAGGTGTTCTACTAGGTTTTTGTTGTTAATGTTATCGTATAACATTCTCAACTTTAAAGGTCTTGCATATGGTGTATTACATGAGCTGGTGGTTACGTGTGCCAGAGCGGTGAAATCACTGGTAATGTCTTTGGTCATTCCTAGTCTTGCATTGGTTCTTGTTTATTTAGTGTTGCTGATTCGGTAAGAGTAATGTGGCTTAACAACGCTTTGTGCTTCCTGCGGGAGCTGATCCAGGGTGAATACTGCTTGCCACCGTTGATTGTGGGGGCATGAAGGGATTTTACCTAAATTCTCTCTTAGCTGTGCCTAGATTGGCAAATTGGCCCAGGGAGGCTTTTAGTACCAATGTCGAAATGTACAAGCAAATGTATCAAATGTTGGACGTGGTTGTTTTACATGTATGTGCAAGAAGTATCCACAGCAAGTTTCGGTAGTGGGACATTACTACATTCATGGGGTCTCTGGAACCCCAAGGGCAGAAGTATGATCTAGCATGACAGATTCAGTTTATCATGACACATTTATACAGGCAAAATGGAGCAGTTATCTGTCCAAGGTGGAGAACGATAGTTGAGGACAATTTTGGCGTCTTAGCGGAGTTATAAGGGTCACAGCGGGGTCTTAAGGTGACGGGCTGCAGTCCAGGCAGGGGAACCTAGCTTTGGCAGAAAAGCACTGCAATCAGTGGCCATGGGGGGGCGCAAGTGTCGGCCAGATGGATACCCCCCTTTTCAAGTGTGGCTAATATGTTCAATACCACTCTTATGGGGGGTCCTGTAATAAGCTAGGATAAAGGAGGTTGGGATCCACAGGGCCTGGAGGCGCCAGGGGGCATGGAAGGCTCCCTCTTATCGGTTGTGAATTATTGGTGATGGCGATGGCTGAAGCTGATGAATGCACTGCTTTTCTGGCCACCTTTGCAAAAGATTGTAGTTGAAATAAAGCTGTGACCTCATTTCTCCCTAAACGATTCCAATGTCTTTATTTCAAGGGAAAGGGGGAGGAGGTAATGAGGAAAGGGGACATCAGTCGTTAGGCAGTTTTCTTCTTCATTTTGTAATCGTTGTCCTAGTGGGAAAGCCCCCAACACCGCACACTCTGGATTAAGCTGAACATAGTTTACTAAGTTAGATTGAGCATGATTTTTAGAATTATGTTCACCGCAGACTCGTACCCCACCTGAAGAGTCATGGGGGTTAATGTATTAAAATGTTGATTTTGCAAGTCGCCGATATTCTGCGACTTTGCAGGGGAATTTAAAATGGCAATGGCTTTAAAGGCACTTTAATACATTTACCCCATGGAGTCCTTGACTTGTTTTGGGGGAGAAGAATGGGTTGGTTTTCCGGCGTTTGATTTTGGTTTGCCCATACAGTTTGAGGATGACTGCGATGCCCTGGAAGAAATGGGTGTGTCCAAATATTTGTCCATAACCTGGAGGCCAAACACAAGCACTCCATGTCCTGGAACGTTAGACTACATCTGCGGGAGACATAGGAGCAGTATACTGTAAGATGCAGTACCCATTTGCAGTAGTTCAGTATGAAGGTTAGATTATATCTTGGGAATTATAGTGTAGCAAAGATTAACTATTTCCATTAGTTTTTCCAGTAGAATTGAACAAAAGAAGAAGGAAGGGTAACAGCGTGGAAGGAATTTACAGCCTTAGTTAATGTGGAGCTGAGGCTCCTCTCACCTACTATTGTACTATATCAGATTTTCATCTAACTAATTATGCTTATTTTCTTTTAAATAATAGATCAAAGCATATATATAGTGCCACCAAACATATATCTATATAGCACCATCAATTCTGCAGCACTACACAGACAATATTTGTCACTCACATCTGTCCCTGCCCCATTGGAGCTTACAGTCTAAATTTCCTAACACACACAAACAAATTTGATAGCAGATAATTAACCTACTAGAAGGTTTTTAGAGTGTAGGAAGAAACCGGAGCACCTGGAGGAGAGCCACGCAAACACAGATAAGGCCATGGTTGAGAATTGAACTCATGACCCCAGTGCTGTGAGGCAGAAGTGCTGCCCACCAAGCCACCATTCTGCACAAATATCTTATACAGTGTCGCTGTAATTATCTTGTACAGTGTTATGGATTAATCTTGGTTATTCCTGGAATTGAGTCCACTGATGTAATGTGAGCTTGTATTCTTCTTTTTTGGTAAGTAGTATTGGCCTGTATCTTTTGAGGATAACAGCATTATAGCATTCACAATTGGTCTGTTTAAAAAAAATGATCTCTTAACATTCATCTTGTCATCCACTAGATGCCACTATTGTTATAGAATAGATAAGTGAGCCTTATAGTGTCCCTGCAAATATGAGGATTAGATTAATACTATCTTATTGTCTCTGAGCCTCTCTGCAAAATCAAAATATGCATTTTCTGGGACCTTTAATATCTCAATATCATGTTATAAATTACCACTGCTGTTTCTTTTTTGAGCTAAACGATTTCGATTTGAATAATAGAGACAGTATAAATCCCTTTTAATGGATCCCCACTGATCACGTACACTGCACACTTAGAGGAGAGAGAAATAAGTGTTAAGACTGATACGCTCGACTATGTCATGGATTCTCGTCATTGCCAATATATGAGTACTGGTGTTCCTGGTTGTTCAACTAGGCTCTTTGTCTACAGGACCCTCAGGCAATGGTGAAATGTCACTTAAGCATACCTCCTAACCCCCCCAATATAGATGGGACAGTCCTTATTTGAGGGCTATGAAGGTATTTAGAGGGGAGGAGAGAATGGGGCAACCTAAGGCTTCAAAAGCACTAGCCACACCCCCATTGTGGCTTGATAATGTACTCACCGTGACGTGGTCAAACCCCCCTACAGTGATGCCGCCTACCCAAATGTTGGGAGGTATGATCAAGAGAGTTTGAGTGATACCATAGAAGGGTCAATGACTCCCCTGCAGCTCACATTAAAACTGTCAGATGAAAGTCTTTTAGTGGGTCTTGACCATTCGGTATCCTCCACTACTGTAAAAACCCTGTAAGGCCTCTGTCTTTAAGGAGGATGTCCTCCAAATGCTGTGTCTAAGATGTAATTTCAGACCCTACCCTGCTGTAACTTGGTCTAGTTAGTGTTAAAGTAGATGGTCCGTGTCTGGGCAGCACGGTGGCTTAGTGGTTAGCACCTCTCCCTCACAGCACTGGGGTCATGCATTCAATTCCCGACCATGGCCTTATCTGTGTGGAGTTTGTATGTTCTCCCAGTGTTAGTGTGGGTTACCTCTGGGTGCTCCGGTTTCTCCCACACTCCAAAAACACATACTAGTAGGTTAATTGGCTGCTATTAAAAAATTGACCTTAGTCTCTCTTGTTGTATGTGTGGATGATAGGGAATTTAGACTGTAAGCTCCAATGGGGCAGGGACTGATGTGAGTGAATTCTCTGTACAGCGCTGTGGAATTAGTAGCACTATATAAATAGCTAATGATGACAAGATGGTCAGTCCCTCTAAAGGTGGGCTAACCCACCTCTTTTCAAGAGGGTGAGATTATGTTTAAAAGGGGCTGTGCAAACCGTGTGCTCTCCAGTATCCGGTTCCACCTCTGTTTCCATCTGATGGCTTAGCGACAGCCAGGAAGCAGCTTGTCATTGGTTGCCTGCCTCGCTTATCCACCTCATCTGAGCAGGAGTCCATTGCTGTCTCCTCTGAAGGTAATTGGTTTCTTATGCTGCTTGTACCTTTCCTGCAGCTGCTGGGCTAGAGGAAAATGGGATGCCCAACATACAGTGAAATACTGGAAGAGTATATGGGTAATGGGTTATTCTGCTATTCACACCCAGCGCAAGGCCTAGGTGGTCATACAGGCTCTCAATTGGACCTGTGTGGTAACAATATCTGCCTCAAAGAAGATTGGCCCCACTTAATGTACTGTGGTCTTCTGTATAACTTCTGCTCTATGTCAGGGTGAGACTACTCTCAAATATTTGCATGTTGAGAAATTTGTAAGTCTCTCTCTGGAGCTGTCCTAAAAAGCACACACCGGAAGTCCAGCAAAATTTATTATGTGCATTCCTCTGAGGATGCATCAGATCCTTGTGAAATATATGTCCTAAACCATTAATTCAAAGATGGTATCTCATATTGATAACATGGTATTAGTATTTTTGCAGCATTTTGTAATTATGGGGTGGTCGAGGTGTTATAGGGTGCTGTAGACGAGTTGCAAGTGAAATGAGACAATCATAAGGAAATTAAATTTATGTAATAAAATCAAAAAGTGATAAGCCCACTAACCAAATTAATGAGTTGTATAAAAATATATGGCTGAAGGATCCTTTATTCCCACATCTTCACTAACATAGTACTGAAAAGTACAGATATATTACATGTAGACATGTAGGTGAGTAGAAGTTTGATACTACCTTAATAACAATTTAAAATAAAACTGCTGTGTCAATGACGGAATAGAAAACAAATGGGAAAATGGCAATACTTTTTTTCAGAGACCTGTTTGATTAAGTAGGGCATGTCTTCAATTGTCTACAGTGTGTTACATATTCTTCTCTTAATATGCTTAAGGACGTCATAGCATTTCTTGACAACAGGTATCCAAGAAGAAAGGTTTATTCCAATCCCCATTTGTCACAATACTTGTGTTAGGTGAAGTCCAATAGTCATTAGTACTAAAATATGATCTAGGATGGATTCTCCTGACAGTACTGGCCATCTTGAATGCGGGCAAATTTAAGAACAAGGGGCCTGATTCATTTAGGATCTTAACTTAAGAAACTTTTTATTTCAGTCACCTGGATAAAACCATGTTACAATGCAAGGGGTGCAAATTAGTATTCTGTTTTGTACATAAGTTAAATACTGACTGTTTTTTCATGTAGCACACAAATACTTGATAGCTTATTTGTGCACTGAAATTTAAAGTTGATATTTGTGTGCTACATGAAAAAACAGTCAGTATTTAATTTATGTGCAAAACAGAATACTAATTTGCATCCATGCATTGTAACATGGTTTTGTCCAGGAGACTGAAATAAGAAGTTTCTTAAGTTAAGATCCCTAATGAATCAGGCCCAAGATCAACAAGTTATTTTTAGATGTAATACTGACATCTGGTGGCCAGAGGGAAAATCAACAGAGACTATTCCTAACAGAATTCCACTTTCTCATCAATGTAATTTGAATGATTCTATGCAGAGTTTATTTTTGGATATCGTGTGTGTAGACATTCTCGTTCCAATAAATTATATTCAGGACTGTACACCTACCATTGTATCAAACATTGAAGTCAGTTTAAAAAAATGAATCCAGAATTCTTTCTACTAAAGCCCTTCATGTTCATAAACGTGAACAGAATCTGAAAAACGAAAGATACAACCAGGTAATGGATTTAGGATTATTGGTTTCAGTAGAGAACTCTAAAATTGAAAGACTAATGGAGTGATCAGTGTCCAAATTTTAAAGGGTCATTTTTATGAGTCGCTGTATGTTTTTACTGAACACTCGGGGCAGTCTAAATTAGGTGAAATAAATGACAGGTTAGTGGAATTTTTAGGCTGGAGAGTAGCAAACAGTAGTGCAAATAGTCCAGAATATGGAATAAAAATAATAACAGCCACAATAACATAGAAGCCAAAGTTACAGAAGTGCAGGTAAACTCAAGTTTGAAATAATATTGAATGGCAGGCTTACAAGGTACAAGTTGCAATGGTGAAACAGTCCAATGAAACAGCAAGAAGCCAAGATCAGGAATGAGAACAGATGCAGGAAAACAGTAAATACACTGGAAGAAAATGCTGGATGAAGCTACAGATCAGAAGAATAAGCTGTACATAGGAGCAAACAAACATTGACCAGCAGTGATCAGTGCAAGGGACAGAAATACAAGACAAGGAGAAAGGTGCAGGTAATCAGGTGAGAAAAGAAATTAAACCCTCACAGGTAGAAAGTCCACCCCCTCTGGTGGCAGTTCAGACTGGGCAGCAGTCATCTCTGTGCTACCAGGAAAGAAAGTAGTGATTTGAACCTCTGGACTGGAAGCAGTCATCTCAGGCTCTGTGGACCAGGCAGTCACCTCTGGTACCTCAGACTGGTCAGAATTGTTTTAAGATCTGGAAGCCAGGGCAGAATTAACCTCACTCCCCACTTTTCCTGGAGGCCAGGGCAGTATTGACCTCAGACAGCCTGAGCAGTTTCCTCTAGGAGACCAGACTGGACAGTCTCCTTTAGACTGGAAACAGGTACAAGCACCTCAGGTAGCAAGACAGAAGGTGAACCCTTGAGCAATGGAACTGTGTCTGACCAAGAAGGGAGCAACCCCTCTAGAGCCAGTTGGAAGGATGGGACCAGAGCTAGATAAAGGAACACAACTGACTGTGGAGCAAGAACTGAAGGTGCAAGCACCACTGGAATAGGAACTGGCGATATATATCTGTCCCTGGAGTGGGTATGGGAAAAAAAATCTAGAGTAGTTTATTTGTTGGATCCTGGACAGAATATGGAGTGCTCTGAAACACTGTGTTTTTGCTCAGGAAGGCAAGGAAGTGGACCACTTGCAGGTCTGTATCTTTCAGAATTAAAATTCTCAGTCCTGTGAACAGATCCTGGAGGAGGAATAGGTAATCCTCAGGAATATGTAACCCCCAAAAAATGATGTCTGTATGTCCTGGCATTTTTCTTCTGATTGACCCCATTTTCTTGGGGTAGTATAAATGTTGGGCTTGAGGCAGGAGCCAATTTGGAAAATATTGAGGTAGAAGGCAAGAAATGCTTTAACAAGTCAGACATAACAGTTAGCAACTGTGTCAGCTGAGCACACAGTAGTATGATATCAAACTGCGAGGTCTGTAATTATGGTGTGTCAGACTTCAACAGAGCAAGCACGGTTTCAATAGAGTCCAAACTGGATGTAATTATTCTGCTGTTAGGCAAAAGTGACCACAGCCTTATGAGGTCTTTTAAAACAATTTGACACATAGGGGTTTATTTAGAGTTGGACTCAACCCCTATAAGTTAAGTACCAAAAGCATGTGCAGATGCAACCAATCATGCCCATTAGAGATGCATCCAATTTTGACTTGAATCTTTAACATACACTTTTTAGAAGGTGCATCCTTCCATGAAATGCATAGGTCTGCTGCAAGTTTAAGTTGAAGATGATGAACCCTTTTTGTGTCAAATACATCTATGTTCTAGATTTAAAGTTACAAGATACATACACCTTAAATACGGCTGCTGAAACATAAGTCATACTTTTATTTTCAATTCTAGATTGGGTCCACAATGTCCAGGATTGCCACAATATAAACACAGTCTGTCCCAAAATCCTTGCTGCCTCCTTTATTGAGAATCCTTACTGAGATACCTTTTGTAAAGTGCATCTACTTGCATGGGATCAGTCCCTAATTTATTAATAAACATAACCCACGAATAAATTAAGTTTATAAGGTCATGATAATTGAGATAATCCATGTAAAAACTCTTTTCTCTTGTCATCTCTTGATCAATCAAGCATCAATATGAATACAATGATGGATAAAAGGGTCAGGATCAGTGAGCACATCTGTGTGGTCCAGTTCTTTTTTGATTGAATCAGTCAGTCCTTCATATTACAATTAGTGTCAGGAACCTGTCTTTGTGACCCAATTAGTGTCAGGAGCCTGTCTGAAATTCTGAAGTATATTTGGCTGCCAAACATCTTCCTGAAAGAGCTTCAATAAAGCCACCTCAGCAGTAATACTCCATCAAAAATATGTATTACTTCATTAAATTCAGTAAGGTTTTTTTTTTTTTTTAAATGGGTAGAATAGCATGTAGTCTACACAGAGAGAAATTCCCTTATTTCACCATAGAGTTAGGTCAAATGATACCAAAAGGGAAAAATGACCATCAGTAAAAAAAACCAAATCTTTTCATATGAATCCCTATCAGATTCTGACTAAAGGCCACCAAAACGAACAAGAGATATGCTACAGGAAAGAGAGAAGGAAAGAGATTGGGTAGAAGTAAATATTAGAGGAATTTACAATTCTCTAAAACCTTGGATGATTCTCAGCTCTTTCTTCTAGCGAAAGGACTTCGTTTTGCACCTTTCGCAGAACCTAACCTGTTTGAACTTTTTGTGGATTTAAATCGCTATACGAGAACTTTATGTTGAAAGAAATATTTCGCTAACAAATCCCTGAAAAGATCAATGATGAATTATTACCTATTGTATTAGATATTAGAATCCATGTCAAAAAAAGAAATAAACTTAAGTCTGAATTTTTCCCTTCATCAATAAAGAGTCCACATATTGATCGCTTTTATCAATTAACATTGGAAAGTTTTGAGATTTCTTAAAAACCACATGATAAGCATTTTAATTTGAGTATCCCTGAATGGAAGGCTTTGAGAAATCTATAGCAAGATTCCTCACCGGTTACTAGAGGGTCAGATAAAGAAGGTGATATTGCGGTGGAAGATCTCACTGATTATAAAAAAGAAGCTTACAGACAAGTTGACTATTTAAAATTTCTATAGAAGTCTAAATACCTACCCCACTTTAGAGTTTCAAGAAGAACTTAAAGTATTGTTGAGCTCAGCACATAATGAGGGTGTTCTCACTAAAGATGATTACAGATTATTATTTCCTTCCCATCCAGTCACGGCAACCTATTACCATCTTCTCAAGTTACATAAGCATACAGTTACACCTCTTGGTAAACCCATCATATCAGGTACTGGGTTTCTCATGTCATCACTTTTATTTTACGTTGACACTTTTTACAGCCACGAGTGGTGTAACTCAAATCTTATTTATGAGATTCTACACATATTTACATTTTTTAAAGGAGTTAGAATGGAAGGACCACTATATCTTTCTGAATGTGGATGTTGAATCTTTGTACAGTAATATACCACATGAAAAAGGAATTAAAGTAATAGAAAAAATATTATTTGAGGAACCTTCTATGTCTGAGACCCATTGTAATGTCATTGTGAAGTGTATTCGATTTATTTTATCACACAATTATGTTATGTTTGGTCATGGATTTATATACAGGTGATGGGGATGGCCATGGGGACCAGGTTTGAGCCGAGTTATGCCAAACTATACATGGGCAGTGTGCAGAGGGGGGCGGTTTTGGGGTGGACCTGGTCCTCTATGGCTGTTTTAGTTATTATCTGGGTGGGGTGAAACACGAATATATTTTATTATTTATATTTTTATATTATTTATATTTTTATTACTGCACTCAATGATCATGAATATAATCTGAGATTTGCATTATATATATATATATATATATATATATATATATATATTATAGAGAGATAAATAGATATACAGAGAGAGAGAGAGAGAGAGAGAGAGAGAGATAGATATGGATATAGTTATAGATATAGAGATATCTGAAACTACTATGGACTGTTGTGTATCAATCCTTGAATATCTTACAAAAACACACAGTTTTGAGAAGTGTAAATCACTGATACCAATTGTTCTCTTCCACTACAAATTATTTAATATAAAAATCATTTATTAAAATTAACCATCCAATGTGATGCATTTCATAAATAAAACAATAGACACAAATATAAGATACAATATAAAAACAAGTCCAATTCATATTGTCATTATTGAGGACTCAACTTAGTATTATTGATAATCTACTGTCTCTACCTACAGTGTACTTGTAGTGAAATAATCCACACTTGTGTTTAAAAATTGACAATGCTCCAATTGATGTTAAATAATCCTGGAAGAATTACAAATCAATACAGTTGTTATTAGGGACCGTCTACTGTCTCTCTATGAATGGAACTTTAATTTGTTGTAAATACATACAATCTGTTTCATGATTATGAAATGGAAGGTGGAACCTGGTAGCTTTGTATTCAGCTTGATTGCCCGGCTACTACAACTGCCTCCAGTACCTTGTGGTTCACTTCCCTCAGATAGCTGGATAAAACAATAGTGCCTTTTACTCACAAACCGCTTGTTCCAATGGGAGATGTAGCCAAATGATCCACATATTAAATATCAGGTACCAAGAGGATATCTGCCATTCTTTCTTTGAGCTCTTAATCAAAAGATATTCCTTATATTTATCAACCTTATGTGTTTCTCCACGTATAGCGTGGTTTCATCAGAGATATTTTTGCAAGGAGCTGGACTTTCTTTTTAAACGACTTCCAGCCAATCAAAATAGTGGACAAAAAAAATAGCATTTTTCACAGATTGTATTCAATTAAGTACATTAATTGTTTTCTATTTATTTGTGGTGGTAAATTGTGGTAAAAAAATATTCTTTCATATATATTTACTTAATAATAATCCTTATTTAAAAAATAATTAAAACAACTATAATAGAAAAATATCATAAGTAATAATTAAATTACAATCCTATTTTAGAAGTTATTCACATAACTCACTAAACCACTCTGCCATCGGTTTAGTTTCTGTTACATAGGCTACAAAAATATATAAAATCCCTGATAATAGGATGAATATCACTATCTAGCTTCTTAATATTATATATTTCTCATAATACAAATTTTTTATTTATAAAAAAGTCTTTTTCATATATTCTTTAACATCAATTGGAGAATTGTCGATTTTTAAACACAAGTGTGGATTATTTCCCTACAAGTGTACTGTAGCTAAAGGCAGTAGATTATCAATAATACTAAAAGATATTTGTGTGGCAAATGAAATTTATTGAAAAGATTTAATTTATTTAAATGGTGGCAAATAGATGAAAGGCCAGTCAGCCTAGGCCAAATCCATAAACTGAAAACTTTGAAATAATATTGGCACACTTTTAGTCAGTGGAGCCCAAACCTACCCCATTTTGGCTCATTAGCTGAGGCCCACCTGACCAAGCGGTGCCCCATAACCCCCCAAAGGGGTATTCTAAATTAATTGCCCAATCCCTGTTAGGGGAAAGTGCCCACACACCATTCGAATGTGTTATTATAGCCGCTGATTGGACTGCTTACCACCAACTGGACCTTTCAGGAAAGAAAAATTAAAGCAACTAAACATAACAGACAAACATGACAACAGACAAACAAAGAGCCTGAATGGGTGGGGAACTTTCCAGAAAGGCAAGAGAAAGCTAACTGTCCTTATAAGTCTTCCCTAGTGTAGCCTCTCTCCAAGCCTTACAACTGATTGGCTGAACCTCTACTAAAACCTCAATGCTAAGTTAACTCTTGCTAAACTCCATACTTTTTCTGCAGTCTAAACAACCTTGGCGTTTATGCTACTTTGGGCCAATTCCAGCCCTCTGTTATCCTTGTTTATGTATATGAGAGACCTTTAAAAGGTGTTTACTGTCGGTAAACAATCACATCACTAATTGCTCCTCTGATGAAATTGCATTCTTACGTTGAGACGCATCAGTAATAGAAGTTTTAGATCTACGGCACTTTTCAATATTTTCAAACTACATGGGAATTGTGATCCAGCTCTCAATATGTAAAAAGAGAGCTAATATATTCAAACCAAGCTTTTGTTCAAAAGCCTACAGTTTGGAATGTAGGAAAAGTTTTGGAGGTGTGGAGTGTTCTGGATGATTGTCTAAGGAATCATCACGGTAGCTATATGCATTTGCTTGTCATCTGTTAATATGTGATTCACTTTCAGTGACGGACTGCTTGTTTGGAACACTCTGGTACAGCATACCATAATTGATCAATCAGCTGCATTCTAACTCGGTTCAGGAATTGACGTACTGTGGCAAGAGCTCTCTTCTTGTGACAAAGGCACACTCAGGTGCTTCACACACAGACAACTTCTTGCTTAAATTAAGTGCTTTTATTGTTCCATCACAATAAACACAGCATACACATTCCGTCAGGAGGACACCAGGTTACCTATCATTGGCTAGACAACAACCTTCTGTCTAAACACTGGCCACTCTTTGACATTGGTTGCAATGCCCAAGTGCACAATACATCTTTATATAGTAGAGACTCCTCCCACAGCCTTGGCTTAATAGATAGGTGACACTTCCACCTTGCTTTTAAAAGGAGTTCCATGTAGATGCTCTGTAACCTCTCTTGATTGCAGACACACCCTACTGTAGCTGTGGAAGACACTTTCAAAGCTTGTAAGTAACATCAAACATTCCATACTTCTACTTTGTCACATATGTCTCAGACCTGTATATCTCTATACCCAGGTGCACTACTTTATCTGTATGTAACAAAGTCTGCATCCTTTTACCTGCAGACTGTCTAAATAGCTGATTCCTCTCTTAGAGGCATCTGGCAAACCTTTCCCCTTGTCACACTACATATATGAATCTGAGATCAAATTTATGTTTGGGAGAAAAGATTTCTTTCCTTTTTATGTTCTGAATCTGTTGAGTAAGAACGTTAAAATTTTTGACGTTGAGACACCAGTGTAAATCGATGGCAAGGTTGATATAATAACTGTAAAATTGTGCCGTCTATTACAGATTTTGCTTGAAAATTTTCAATCAGAGCTGTGTTGATGAAAGGCAACATTATATTAATGTGTATTAGAATTTCCGATAAGAAAAAAAGTTATCCATATGAATGTTATAGGTCATTTAGTGATTCCTACAAGAGTAGCCGGGCTGTCTTATTGTAAACAGACAGGTGTACATGTTGCTATGGAAACACAGGGTTAAGCAGAGTTCAGCCCTGTCAGTATGAGCTGGTAGGCATTACGAGCCACGGCTCCACTGCAGGCTGCCTCTGGCGTCCTGGCCGTCACCATGACGAGCAGGACGTCACTTTCACCCACACGTCCCGGCAGTCTTCAGAGCAACAGCTTTTATCCCTCACCGCTGCGGCCCGGCTAAACTGACAGCCGGGCGCATGAGCAATAGGTGACAATTCATTAACAGTCTTCTGGACTGATTTGTGCATGTGTGGATTCTTTATTGTAATTGGGCCATTTGTCTATAAAAGGCAGGGAGGGCTTAGCCTCCATGCCAGTTAAAGTGCTCAGTTGCTGTTTGTTAACCTGCTCCTGTGCCTTGAACCTGTTTGCTGTTTTGGATTGCTCGTGTATGACTTTTGGCTTTGTTTACTGGACTTTGATTCTTTGCCTGTTGCCCTGACCACTGCTTCGTTCCTGGACATTGCCCGTTTGCTGCCAACCCTGACCTTTCACCTGTTACTGACCATGGTACCTGCTTCAGAGCCTTGACCACGGCTTGTTTTCTGACCACGCTTCATTTACTGGCTCCCGCTGTTCTACATTCATATACTTGTACTACTCTGAGTATAAGACCTGGGGGCATGCGAGTACCTGTGAGCATGACGAGCTCTACGTGAAAGGCGGCTGCTATAGGTGAAGACCTTTCCATCTTGTTCTACAAGATAATGATAGTAGCCGTTGGCCATAACAGTAGGAGAGACAGGGAGGAAGGAGAAAGCTGACAGAAAGAGGTGCTAGCAGCCTAAGGTGTGTGTGACAGCCACAGGGGAAGGAATGAGGTCGGATAGGAGAGTTTGCGGGAAAGACAGAGTGTGCAAAGAAAATTGAGAATTATACTCACCGTTAATTTCCTTTCCTTGAAATACTCCATGGCAGCCCTTACAATGGACTAATCCCTGATCAGCTAGTGTAGACAGGAAGAAATTTGTCCCACCTGGCCCCTATATAAGGCAGCTCCTCCTCTTCCTCAGTGTCTTTCGTAACTTCCCAAGCCATCCTATACATAACTACAGAACAAGGGTGGGAAAATATAGGGCTGCCATGGAGTATTTCAAGGAAAGGAAATTACGGTGAGTATAATTCTCAATTTTCCTTTCCCTACTCCATGGCAGCCCTTTCAATGAGATATACTAAAGCAGTACAAAAATTGGGAGGGCAATAAACCAACACCTTAAAAAAGTCAAACAGAAAATGTATTCACTGTGCTTGTTGGAGAATCTTTCTCCCAAACTGTGTTTCTTTAGAGACTGAAACGTCAAGAAGATAATGGTTAGAAAAAGTGTGCACAGACGATCATTCGGCTGCCTTACAGATGTCAGTTGCCGATGCATTTGTTCTATATGCCCAGGAGTTTGTTACCACCCTAGTTGAATGTGCTTTCAGTATTCTAGGTACCTCCTGCCCTTTCCGCCTATAGGCCTGTGCAATAACTTCTCTGATCCACTTTGCCAATATGGGTTTGGATGGGGCCTGTCCTTTGCGAGTACCTTTTGAAAGCACAAATAGTTGCTTTGTTTTTCCTCAGATTTTTTGTTCTCATGATGTACGTAGATATAGCCCTCACTAGGTCTAGAGTGTGGAGACGTGTTTCATCACTATTAGCGGGATGAGGACAGAGAGATGGCAGAATCAGCTCCTGATTGATGTGGAATGGAGATACCACCTTGGGTAAATAATCCGGAGTCGTCTTCAGAACCACTCTATCTTCATAGATATTCAGAAAGGGTTCTTCACACCATAAAGCATGTATGTCCCCTATTCAACGAGCCGAAGTGATGTCTCACTCTAAAGGTACTCTTTTTGGTGGCTATCTAAGAGATATGTCTTGTAACGATTTAAACGGATCGGCTGTTAAGGCATCCAATAATATTAATTATTATTAAACAATATTTAGGACCCAAGGGGCTAAGAATGGTTTCCTTCTTGGGCGTAACCTCTTTAGTGCTTGAAAAAACTGGAAGATAAGACTCTGAGATGCCAGTTTCATAGCAAGAAGGATGCTAAGGGCCGATACTTGTACCTTCAACGTAGCAGGTGCTAGTCCTTTAACAAAACCATCTTTGAGAAATTCTAACACACCGGGCACACTGGCAGACATGGGATCCTTCGCCATGTCTCCTGCCCAACAGAATTTTTTTTCCAGATTCTGTAATAAATCACAGAGGAGATTTTCTTCCTGGCGTGAATTAGAATGTCTGTTACTTCATCCGAGACCCCTTTGGATTTTAGTAATTGCCTCTCAGTCTCCATGCCATCAACTCAGGGAGTTTGGATTTGGATGTAAAACTGGACCCTGATGTATGAGGTCTGTCCTGATCGGTAACGGCCATGGATGTTCCAGCAACATTCTCTGTGCTACAGCGAACCAGAAACACCTTGGCCCCAATGGGAGGATCGCTATCACCTCCACTTTCTCTTTCCTTTATATTAGTATCTGAGGGATGAGTAGAAAGGGAGGAAACACGTACCCCAGTTTGAAGTTCCACTGTATTGATAGGGCATCTATCCCTAGGGCTCTGATGTCTCTGTAACGGGAGTAGAAGAGGGGTACCTTGGCATTGCTTCCTGTGGCCATAAGGTATATTTCTGGTGTTCCAAATCTGCATTGTACCAGCTGAAAGACTTGTTCGTGCAGCTCCCACTCCACTGGGTGAACTTGGTGTCTGCTCAAGTAATCCGCAACTACGTTGTCTTTGCCTGCTACGTGAAGGGCTGAGAGAGATCTCAGATTTGCCTCTGTCCACACCATCAGAGCGGTTATTTCTGCCAACATTGTTCTGCTCTTGGTACCACCTTGCTTGTTTATGAAGGCAACCACAGTCCTGTTGTCGGAGAAGACTCTTAGATGCTTGTCTCGTAGATAGGGCTGGAAGTATTAAACCGCCCCCCAGACTGCTCTCATCTCCAAGACGTTCGCCTGAAGAATTCTTTCTTCATCTCGCCAAGTGCCCTGCGTGACCATACCTTGCATGTGAGCACCCCAACCTAGTGCACTGGCGTCTGTGGTAAGTATATACCAGTCTGGTACCGAAAGGGTCACACCTTGTTTTCTCAGGCCCAGGAGCTGCCACCAATGTAAGGACTGCCTGGATGACCTTGAGAGATTGATTTTGGAGTCTAGGGACCCACTGTATGATCCCACTGCGCAAAGAAGTTTGCTTGAAGAACTCTTATATGCCACCTCGCCCATGGGAGTATTCCCATTGTTGAGGAAAACATTCCTAGGAGGCGCAGACATGTACTCGCTGACACACGAGGTTGGATTTGAATCAGGTGTGCCAACGACTGGATCTTGCCGGCCCTTTCTTGAGAGAGGCAGACTTTGTCCATACGTGTATTTATTTGCACTCCTAGAAATACAAGCTGTTGTGATGGTATCAACTGGCTTTTTTCTAGATTGACTAACCAACCATGTTGTTGCAGAAACTGGATCACTTGAGATGTAGTTTCCCAGGCTGTTTCTTCTGACTTTGCAGAAACTAGAATATCTTCCAGATATGGCCACAAGGTCACTCCTCTTTCCCTGAGCGCCGCCATTAGCACTACAAGGACCTTGGTGAATGTTCTTGGACACGTGGAAAGGCCAAACGGAAGACAAGTGAACTGGGAGTGATGCCCTAGAATGCAAAACATTAGGAGCTGTTGGTGATGGGATGTGACCGGAATATGGAAATATGCATCTTTTAAGTCTATTGCCGTTAGAAAATCTCCTGTTTCTAGTGCTTTGAGAATTGTGTTGACAGATTCCATCCTGAAATGTTTTGCTCGCACATAGCAGTTGAGAGCCTTTAAATCTAGCACTGTCCTGAAGGCACCTGATGGTTTCTGGACAAGGAACAGTCTGGAGTAGAACCCATTTCTTTCTCGTGCCGATGGTACTGATACAATAGCTCTTGTTCTCACCAGGCCTCTAGGGAAGATGAGGGACTTTTTGATTGAATGAATTTGTTGTCTACAGGGTATGTATGGAATTCTATAACATATCCCTTGGTGACTATCTCCTGGACCCATTTGTCTTGTGTGGTCTGAATCCAAACTTTTGCAAAGCGTGATGTCCTGCCACCCACTGGAGTTCGTGGGGACTGGATTCGTAGATAGTCATTGGGGTCTTTGCTGTCCTTGCTTCCCCCTTCTTGGACTGAAGGACTGTCTTGCATTACTATCCTGAAAAGGGTACATACCATTTAGCCTCCCCATGTTAGGATAACTTTTGTCTAGAGCCTGACATTCTAGTAATCAAATCTTTAACTACTTTATGCATATGGAACACTCTAGACTTGCCTTGGTGCTCTGCAAACAATGCATCCTGCGGTTTGATTGATACTGCTGGCTCTTTAAAATGCTTCAGTATAATATTTACAGTATCCAAATTAAACATTCTGGCTCCTCTTTCACCTCAATCCCATTCCTGAGTAGAGCTAAATGTTTTGGAGGACGGCCCTGGCCTTATTTCCTCCATATCTTCCATTGTAGGGACCCTGGCCCTTGTAGCTCTCTGTTCTGGGGCCTGAAACTCCTGCATTGCTTTAGCCATCCATGAAAAGAACTGCCTGAATTGTTTAGGGGGGGCAGGCTCCTCTACAGTTTCTGGGGTGCATGATACACATAATGGGTCAGTACAATCCTTCGACAACCTGCCATCACAAGCTGCACACACGATTGTTCACTTTACATTTCCTTTTTCCCTGCACACGCTCCACAGAGGTATTGTAAACACATAGAAAATAAACTAAGTGACCTATCCTTAGAAATAAAAAGGACCCCTTACTAAGGGCTTACCTTGGGGTGTTTTTATTAAGGCAAAATATGTGAACAAAGATTCAGTTCATGGAAAATGCTGATTTCAGTAGCAGAATTAACAGGTATACTCATATACACAAATATGAACAGGTGTGATGAATGGCAGGAATATTCCAAGGAAGCAACAGGTTCCAAGTAATGATGCAAATGACAAATGCAGTTCAAATGCCGGAACAAGTAGATTGAATTACCCAATTGCCAGAAGGCACGAGGCACCAGACTAAGGAGGCAGGGATCAGGATTCCAGTTAGCCAGAAGCATGAGTCAGCCCAGGAAAGCAGACAGACTAGCTGAGTCCAGTGACCAAGCAGAGGTCAAGACAACAAGCGTACAAGCAGAATCCAGTAGCCAGGCAGGGGTCAGGGCAACAGGCATACAAGCAGAGTCTGGTAATCCGGCAGAGGGTCACAATGAGAGATCAGACAGCAGTTAAGCAAACAGGAACAGGTTATAAACAGGAGACAAGCAGCAGCCAGGTACAAACGGTGAACTGCACAGAACACAGACTGAGGCAGGTATATGTAGCCGTGAAACAGGTGCTGGTACTAATCAGTACAGAAGTGGAAGTTGCTCAATCAATTTATAGGCTCATAGCAGCTCGCAATTTAAAAACACATATATGTATGGCCCAAATATATGGGACTCTCATTGTTTAGAGTTAGGACCACCCTATTAGCAAAAGCGCTGTGGAGTGGCAGGTGGCTTTAAAATACATTTGCAAATGTGTGGAATGAAGACTTTTACATTTTTATTTACAGTAGAAATGGCAGGTCTTTTGCTGGCTATAGCAGTGTGCTGGGGGATTTCTCTGTGTGCTGGTACTAATCACGTAAGAAGATTAACTCCTACAGGCAAGATGTAAAGTTCAGGGGCAAAACAGCAGCACCTCTTGTGGAATTCATAACACAAAGTTGATTGTTTGTAACCACAGTGTGTGGTCCATTATTATTAAGAGGGTTAGTGTGGTCGAGTACAAGAGGATTTCGAGTCAACCGCTGGTGGATTCAGTTACAGTCCGCATCCCACCATTCCAGGTCCAAGAATAGATCAAAAATAATAAAGGCCGGGACGCCATAGTGCGAGGACGCAGTTTTTTAAGGCTCCTGTGATTGCCTTATATTTTAGTAAATTCTGGGCTCATTACCTCCCCAAGACAGCACTGAGTGACGGATTGGTGGCCCCCCAACTGTCTGGGGTCGAATGTGACATCCGCAGCTCGTCTGGAGACACAGCTTTGTGGGCTGCAGCTTGTGGCCTATGCTGCCACCTAGACCTCCATCACAGTGGCATTTCCTGCACAGCCCAGCGGTCCATCGAGTACCCCATACACTTACCTGTGCTCCGAAGACGTCTCCATGAGTGCTGGGAGGGGCTCCTTCCATCTGTGATGTGCCTTCTGGACGAGTCTGGTGCTGGAAGAAGTGGCCTGGAAATCTGTGCCCCTGCAGCTGCTGCTCTGCACTGTAGTCTGGGAGGCTTGCTGAGTCCTGCAGTAGTCCTGGTACCAGCCTGTCTGCTGACCCTGCTGACTGTCTCCCCGCAGCGTGGCCTGGTTCACAGCAGTGAGTAACTGAATAAAAGTCGGGTCGGGACAATCTGATTGTGCAGATCAGCTCTTTCCCTTCACAAGTTACGGAACGCTGCCATCTAGTGGTCTTGAGCTGCTACTGCAGTCTTTAATCTTCAGTTTAACCCTGCAATATTATACACTGGCCTGACGTGCACTGCCACCTGCTGGCCTCCGATATTCTAATAAATTTTGCACCCATTGTAGCCTGAATTATCTATTTTAACACCCTGTAGCCGGTCTGTGCTGCATCAAGAGTCTACTTAAGGCAAGGCTTATACTTGGCCTAAAAGTTGATCAATCATGCAATAATGCATCTGACCTAAAATGTAACTATGGACAAAAAAGCGAAGTTTCTGATATAAGGTGCACTAAATCTTCTAATAGATAATATCGATAATTACCATCCTATAAAACATAACTTTTATTGAGAAATAACTTAAAAGCGAAATATACTAAAATATAACAATTAAAATCCCATGGATATAAATAAAAAACTGCCTTGATTAAGCAACAGCGAAACGCGCGTCGGCGTATCAGCTGGCCACACTTGATATTTGTACTAAGAGGAGTCTGATTATTTAACTACCCCTATAAGCCCAGAGTTAGAGGGGAAACCTAGCAGGCAGTTAGCAATTCACTCCCCATAACGACAATTTGTGATAGCGCCTCTGAGTTATCCATCATATAGCGCTATTGAATGTGCTGCAGGGTAGAATATACTACAACTGATTACAAATGGCAGAAATGAGTTGGAAGGGATTGCATACTAGCAACTACAATTTTTAAATAACGTTTCTGCTATACTCTACATGTCACGCTACTGAATATGCTGCAGGGTAGTTTCCATTTCAACTGATTGTTGATTTGCAGGATTGAGTCAGAAGGAATTACATACTAGCGTTTGTGATTTATAAGAGGTAATTGGGATATTTTGTTCCAACCTCTATCTACTAGCTGGACATTAACAGCCTGTATAGCCTGTTATTTAACAGACATTATATTAGAGACATAACTGCTTATTATGTCGTATGTTTCTTTATTTACCATCTGACTTACTCATATTAATCACACTATTATACCTCTGTACCATATAATTTATAGTGGGATTATATAGGTACTATATTGAGTGTATCCAGTTTTTTATTTATATCCATGGGATTTTAATTGTTATATTTTAGTATATTTCGCTTTTAAGTTATTTCTCAATAAAAGTTATGTTTTATAGGATGGTAATTATCGATATTATCTATTAGAAGATTTAGTGCACCTTATATCAGAAACTTCGCTTTTTTCTCCTTTTTGTCCAGATTATACCTGGAGTTTCAAGGTTGCACCCCAATTACTAATTAAGAAATCCTATTTAGGAGATATTTGCAGGGATATGTATACAACAATTGGGTAAAATCTTATAGTCAGTGCGGTGATCCAAACTCTACTCCTAAAATGTAACTATAGCTGCCACCCGCATGCATCTCTCTCCCCTCCGCTAGGGGAAGTCGCTCTACGCTACACGCTACCAATGTGTTGATTATATTTCATTGTCTTCTCCTAGAGTGGGCTATCCAAGCATAACTGTCTGAGAGCTGTTCTCATTTTGCTGGAACATTGACGTAAACATGCCTCCTAAAAAGAACAAACCAGCTAATCCAGCCAAACCATTACCTTTCTTTAGACCTCAGAAGCCGACTGCCTCCTCTCTTTCCCCTAAAGAAGCTGACAGGCGTGGCGATTCACTACCCCCAGTCAGAACGGCGTCACCGGTATCACAACCACCTGGTGATGCCTCAGCTTCTATTGACCCAGACGCTCCGACCACCTTCCAAATGATGCAACACCTACTCTCTACCTTTAAAACAGAAATACTTGCTGAAATGCATTCCTCTATCAACGCACTTCGGAAGGAAGTAGTAGAGATTGGGAAAAGGACGGGCCATCTGGAGACCAATATGGACGGGATGGTGGCCTCTCATAATGATCTGATAACTTCGCATGAACAACTCAAAGCTGAGGTGTCTAGTTTGAGAGATAAACTGGCTGATTCGGAGGATAGATCCCATCGGAACAACGTTAAAATACGGGGCATTCCGGAGCAAGTTTCCAATGCGGATCTCCTGTCTTACACCACAGAGCTGTTTCGGAAGCTCCTGCCAACAGCTTCCACTCAGGATTTACTTATTGATCGAATACATAGATTACGTAAAGCCAGAAATGTATCAGATACTCTGCCTAGAGATACCCTTATGCGCATTCACTTCTTCCATGTAAAGGAGCAGATTTTGAGAGCAGTGAGAGAAGCAGAGGACTCAGACATTCTGCAAGGTTTACAGCTGTTTCCTGACTTTTCACAAGCTACAATAACCAAACGCCGCTCGTTTCAGTCTGTTACTAAAATACTGAGAGACAATGACATTCCCTATAGATGGGGTTTCCCAGTTAAACTCCTGGTCCATAGAAACAACAAGATGCATGTCTTCTCTACAGTGGAAGAAGGATCAAAGACATTGGAGGCCTGGAATATCCAATCCCCTCGGCCTGACCCTAATTCCCGGGGCCTTCCCAGTGTCGATATGTCCATATAGGTGAAATTTGGAGTCGGGTTGAGGACATTTTCTATTCACATCGTCAATCTTTCTTGTTAGAGCTGAGGACAGCCATCCCTGGGAGTTTGTGATCCTAGGTTTCCGGTCCGGTTCTTCTGGAATTTCTCTTTATGGCTTTGGACATTCTTGCCGGGACACTATATAGTGAGAGTCTCTAAAAAGCCTGATATCCTTTTCCAATGTTGATATTTGTCTAGCTGGGCCTGCCCAGTGTGTAGGCTCCCTCATGGTTACTCATAAGTTCTATTCTCTGAAACAATAATGTGTGGGTTATAAGTCTCACTATGCGGATGCTTGGGGGGGACTGTTGCTGTTTTTGTCTTTGTTCTTTATCTTGTTCTCCCTCCAGGGTATAGTACCTGCAACAAGTCGTTCCAGCCATCCCTACGGTTACAATGGTTAGCTTTGCGCTTGTTTGTGCCTTAAAAATCTGTTAGTATTCTAGGGGTTGATGTCTATAAGAGGGAGGGAAAACGTTTTTTTCTGGGGGGGGGGGGGGGGTTTGTACTTTGCAGTTAGGGTTATGCCAGTATGGGAAGTACAATATTTAATCTGTTAAGTAATGGAAAGTTATATATTTTTGTAGTTGGCAGCTTACATCGAATTAATACTCCTACTTTGAGAAGTTGAGCTTTTGGAGGGTATAAACCTAAGATCTCTCACTTCATTCGGGTAATTGGTATGGTTTTTCATATGTTCAGTTATGTCTGTCTTTGTATGCGGGTGGTGGCGCATTGTGGCCCGTGCCATGTGCCCCAAGTTAAGTATTTTGCCGGTGCCCTGTCCTTCCGGCAAATGCTTTGACCCTATGTATAGGGTTATTTTCGTTTCCCCATCCTGTTGGGGGGTTCTTACCCCTTTCCCTTTTCCCTTTTGTCACCTTTCCCTTCCTTTCCTAGCGGAACACAACATCCCCTGTTTCACTCTCCTCGCCTTTTGGTTGGCATTGAAACTCCCTAGAAGTATCTCGACTCTAGTAGGTCACCCATATCCCTCAGTACACATCACCATTGATAATGGTTAAGTTTTTATCTTTAAATGTCAGGGGATTAAATTCTCCAAACAAACGTAGATTAGCTTTGTCCTCTTTCTATAAACATAAAGCGGATATAGTAGGTCTGCAGGAAACTCATTTCGCAGCTAGGGCCACCCCAGTCTTTAGGAATCACCATTATCCCACATGTGTTACCGCTAATGGGTCTCAAACTATGTGGAGTAGCTCTTCTAGTCAGCTCCAAATGCACTTTTACATTATCCTCAAAGGTTGAAGACAAGAGTGGCAGATTTTTGATAATTGTTGGTCAACTAGAGGATAAATGGGTCACCCTAGTATCCCTATATGCCACGAATTCGAGACAAGTCCCATTCCTGAAGTCGACTTTTGCACTAATAGATAAGATTAAACGGGGAAGCGTGATAATTTTGGGAGATTACAATCAAGTCATGGATCCTAGGCTTGATAGATCGCTCCCTTCTGGACCAATAAATTCCCCAACCCCGGGGAACCCGTCATTAGTGTTTGGGAGACTAGTGGCAGAACATGGTCTGTATGATGTTTGGAGGGTAGCTAATCCTAATGTTCGTGACTACACATACTATTCCTCAGTACACAACACGTACTCACGAATTGATCTCATTCTATCAGAT
The DNA here is from genome assembly GCF_038048845.1 of Mixophyes fleayi. NCBI lineage: Eukaryota > Metazoa > Chordata > Amphibia > Anura > Limnodynastidae > Mixophyes > Mixophyes fleayi. The sequence goes on from NC_134409.1 coordinate 94,605,617, forward strand.
AAATGGTCATTGCAGAATACACGTAAGGTGCAGATTCTCCCTATCTCTTGGTCAGACCATGCGCCAGTGGTATGGTCTTGGAAACCCTCGGGACAGCCCCCTCCCCTACGGCCCTGGCGTTTGGCAGCCCACCTACTTTCTTCTCTAGAAGCCAAGTTAGCAATTAAAGAGGCTCTTTTATCATTCATGCAAACAAACGACCCCAAAGAGACCTCTATCTTTACTTACTGGTGTGCCCTCAAAGCTGTAGTGAGAGGTGCAGCTATTCAGGTGGCAGCTAGAATGCGGAAAGCAAATTTTCATAGACAGTCAGAGCTAGAAACCAAGCTTAAACTCCTAGAAACACAACATAAACAACATCCTTCTAGATCTATTGGTGCAGAGATCTCCCATGTTAAATCTGAACTGCATAAGTTACTCCTGACCCGCACTTCATTAGCATTGTCTAGACTACGCCAAAAATTCTATGTGGCAGGTAATAGAGCGGGCAGGTTATCAGCAAGAAAATTGAGGGGCCTCCAGGCCCGTAACAGAATTAAAAGCATTGTAAACTCTACAGGGTCTAAATGCTCTAACCCTCGTGATATAGCAAATACTTTGGCTTCATTTTATTCAAATTTATATAACCTCCAATTAGACCCCGCTACACACCACCCATCTGAATATGATATATCCTGCTTTTTGGAAGGTCTCCCACTCCCTTCTATAGACCCATCGATACAGAAAAAGCTCAATGTTCCGTGGTCCCAGGAGGAAATTAGACAGGCAATCAAGTATCTCCCCAAAGATAAGGCACCCAGACCAGATGGTTACACTAATAACTTTTTTACCACCTTCCATGAAGATTTAGTGCTTATTTTGGAGCAACTATTTAATGCAGGTACAGTAGTAGGGAAATTTCCTCCTGAAATGCTGGAATCCCATATAATTGTAATTCCAAACCGGGTAAGGACCCTACAGATTGTAAAAATTATAGGCCTATAGCCCTACTGAATTCGGACATTAAGATCTTTGCGAAACTCATCGCTAACAGGCTCTCCCCAGTTATCCCCATGTTGATCCATCCAGACCAGGTGGGGTTTGTCAGCGGCAGACAAGCCCCAGACAACTCAAGGCGTATTTTTCACATTATAGAGCAGACCCACTTGAAGGGGGATGCACTGCTCTTGCTTTCATTGGACGCTGAAAAAGCGTTCGACAGACTCCACTGGATGTATATGACAAAGGTTTTGGAGCGTATGGGGCTGGCCGGGGAGATCCTGAGTTCTATCCTGGCGCTGTATGTCAAACCATCGGCGCGAGTATTTAGCGATGGGTTTTTGTCCGATAATTTTCCAATCTCTAATGGCACCCGTCAAGGTTGGCCTTTGTCTCCTCTCATGTACCTCATGGCTATTGAACCACTGGCCGCTAAAGTGAGAATTGATCAGGAGTGTGTGGGAGTGGTTGTGGAAGAAGAAGCCCACAAGTTATGCTTATTTGCAGATGATGTCCTATAATTTGTTGCCAGCCCGGAGACCTCGCTACCTGCCATCCATACACTTCTAGCCCAATTTAGCGCAGCCTCTCTGTATAAATTGAATACTTCCAAAACGGAGGCTCTTCCCATTAACATTCCGCAGGAGAGATTACAGAAGTTGAAAGACAAATATCCCTATATATGGAAATCCACAGAAATTTCGTACTTAGGTATTCAGGTTACCCCACATCTTGATAGTTTGATAGATAAGAATTTCTCTTTATTACTTGACCAACTCCAGTCCTTAACTACTTCATGGATGTGCTATGAGGTCTCTTGGCTGGGGAGAATATCGGCATTCAAAATGATGCTCCTCCCAAAGATGATGTACTTGTTCCGGATGCTCCCATTCCATCTCCCACAGCGCCTGTTAAATAAACTAGTCAAGGTTATGAGGATATATGTGTGGAAGGCTAGGCCGCCTCGGATGGCCTTGCAGCGTATGGTTAGGAGGAAAGCACAGGGGGGGTTGGCCCTCCCCGACCTGGGAAAATACCATGATGCTTGTTTACTCTCTCAGATGCGTGATTGGTTCCTCCCAGGGTGTGGGAAGCCATGGGTGGGCCTGGAAAAGGCTCGTAATCCTGATTTTCCTTTAGTTGATCTAGTTTGGGCTCCTCGGGAATGGAGACCGCAAGCCCATAACCTGCCCGCTCTCACCAGGGACGCCTTGATAGTCTGGGACCGATTGTGTGAAGGCCCTGAGGGTTTTGCTGGACCCACGGAAAATGTCTCAATACAAGCAGCATCAAAACGGATTCCTGACTTAAACCTGTCGGGATGGGTATCTAGGGGGATTCTGACTTTAGGCCAATTGTTTAATTCAGGTACACTCTCCTCCTTTTCTCAGTTGAGTGAACAATATCATTTGCCGAAGAGCGACTTTTATAAATTTCTTCAGCTTAGACACTGGCTGTCAGAGCCCTCATTCAGAGGTATAGTCATAGGTTCCCCCCCGGCTATATATCAGGTAAACTTGACAAAGAGTTACAACAAAGCTAGCATAACTACCTGGTATAATATTTTAACTTCGCAAGTCGTTATCACCAAATCAAAAATTCAACTCCAATGGGAGGTAGATCTCCAGGTAGTATTCACGGAGGAGGAATGGGAACGTATTTTTCGAAACTCTTTCACAATGTCTAAATGCCTTAATCATACTGAAATGTTGGTGAAACTTCTGAATAGATTGTACGTGACCCCTGAGAAACTGCACAAAATTTGGCCCTCAGTACCCCGACATGTTGCCGTAATTGCACTGAGAGAGGGGATATATTCCATATCTTTTGGGCATGCCCAGTCCTACAACCCCTGTGGTTAGAGGTTTTCCAGTTGTTGGTAAAGGTTTTTAGATATCCTACATCTCCTTCCCCAGAGCTTGCTTTGTTACATCATTATCCCCCCTCCGTTCCCTCCTGGGACAGGTACGTGATGGGCCAAGTGCTCATTGCAACCAGAGCTGCTATAGCTCAGGCCTGGAAAATAACTGTCTCCCCCATCTTTGGCTAAGGTGATATCTAAAGTGAACTTCAGCTTTGAGATGGAGACCCTAGGAGTTCCGTATTCTACGACAGCTACTTCCCCATTAGTGAAATGGCGTAGCTGGCATAATTACGTCACAGACGGAGGTGGGGCCCCATCCCAGTCCCCCATAGGCTGGATATCTCCGACTCAGTGTCTCCTGCCTTGATTTAAGAAATATTTGCTTTTGGGCCTAGGTACAAGGATGGAATGGACTAGTCTCCGTATTGTAAAGTTAAAGTGACTTATGTTTAGAGTGCCAATCTTTAGTTTTACTTGTCAACTGACTATAATTATATTTAAATACTACAAAGTGATACATGTCTAGATTGCTGGTGTTTTATGACATATTGTTGTGTTTCGTCCCCACTATGTACCCCTTTCCCCTTTATGTCCTACCCTTTCCCTATTTCTTTTTTTTTTTTGTATCCTTTGCAATTATCTTAGAAAATTCAATAAACTTTATTTCAGTTAAAAAAAAATAAAAAAAAATAAAGGCCAAACTAAATTATATTCCAAAAGTCCATGTAAATATCTTCTTATCTTTTGTATCACCAACATTCACATCCACAGAACAAACTTGTCTGTGGGCGGGGCAGAGCCCTAAAATCGGGACTATCCCACTGAAATCGGAACAGTTTCGAGGTATGTAATTATATCTGCAGAAATAATATATAACTCACAGTTATATGATGGCCATAAGTTAATGCACATAGAAATATTTGATGTGGTAACATAATTAATTTGGCGAACTTCAGCATCTGATTTAACTAACAGGTCACTATTAAGTTTCAGTGTGTAGTATTAGTTGTCACGGACATTAATAATTTCCTCTTCCTGGTAGTTTTTAGTGAGACCAGTTCCACTATAGTAAAGAGTAATTAAAGTCACTATGTAGGCCTTGTACACCCTTTACTTGTGCTGTATGTATAGCAGACAAATTCCATTTCCATCAATTCATTATATTGCAAATATCATATCTACAAAGATATATTATTGTCTTCTTCACTCCAATAGTAATACACTAGTAATAATTGTCTATATTGGGCTTCAACATGGTCACTGGGGATGCCACTCAAGTAAGTAAATAGTCTCTGTTGATATGATCAGAACTAGAAAGTGGCCAGTATCCAATTCTCGCTTTTACTTGTCACAATCAGTCCATCAGGAGTACAATATTATTGTCATCTTTCAGAAAGTATTAACTCTGTTTACTTATCTATTGCTTGTTTTAAGAACCACCACATATTCCAAGGTTTTCTATCCACTCTGATATCCTAATAATTGTGGTCACTCAGATTTGATAGCAACGGTCCTTGTTGTTACCAGTGACCGTTTGTTCTCAGTGGGACTAAGTGGTTTGGATACAAAGTGTTAATTAGATCTACAAGAAAAGTCACAGAAAACCATATATCAGTAAATGTGTTTTATTGAGATACAAACAGCACATGTAATATACTTAACTTTGAAGAATGTCTCAAGCGTAAAACAAGTCAGTCTGGAAGCCCCGAGCTAGAAATCATGTAGGTGGAAAACTCTTTAGGCATTGCTTATTGTTTTTGGCCCCTGATGAGGCTTAGAAAACACTAACTTCCTCCCTCCCCTAATGGACTATATAATTAACTAAAGTGACTGTAATACTTCACATTCATTGGTGCTTCAAAACACACAAACAAGTTTGATAGACAATTCAGTGCCCTTGTCCTATTCTACATGGTCAGCAGAAAGCCCATTCTGTTATTAAAGTAATTTTATCGCTTACCAATAAAACATTGTCCAATGCGGTTGTTGTGGTTCCAAAGCACAAAGATATTTAAGATATTTTCCAGATCGCTTTTTCCTCAGGTAACAAAAAGTTCATATATTAACTAATTAATGTGTGTATACAATTTAAAAAAAAAAAAAACATTGATTTGTCGGTTGTCATATTAAAACCTGCTGCCCACTTGACAGCTATGTCCACCCTGTTATTAAAGTCATATACAGTCATGTGTGTAAACTCTAACTTAAATAACAGCTACCTCAGTTGGTAACTGTGTCACTGTCACAAGTCCTTCATTTAATGTGAGTGTTCTACTCATATACTGCTATTGTCATAAAAGTTCCTCAGTCGCCTCCACGTTACTCCCTATCCTATGAAAATACTGAAAACCAATGTATATCAATTGATTTACCCTCTGCCAACTCACTCACTCAACTCATACCATTCTCAATCCCACAAGTTCAGTTACCTGGCTAAGTGAGGAGGGCAAAGGGGTCAATTTTTATAGCACCTTCGTCAATTATACAATATCCAGTACATATCTATGAAAAATATAAAAACATAAAAATTTTACATTTTCTAAAGGGTTTCACTTATGTCAAGTCTTGTGGCAAAAATCTTACTCAAATGTTCCACACAGAGATGCATATCTGTATCTCTACCTAATTCACCTTCAGCGAGTCTCCTGTCTCCTTCCACCCTTTGTGCATCAAGGCACACTTTGTACACTTTGTTCAGGAGACATATGGGGGTAAATGTATCAATATGCGGGTTCTTCAACACCCGCGTGTTCAGCCTCTTCCGCGATTAAATTTCAAGCGGCGCTGCATTGTAAAGGGAAGTTAACCCTTTACAATGCAGCGCCGCTTGAAATTTAATTGCGGAAGAGGCTGAACACGCGGGTGTTAAAGAACCCGCATATTGATACATTTACCCCATGTAGTTTAGGCAGAACTTAGGAGGGCAGATACCACATGCAATCTATAAAATGAATCATTTTTCCACAATAAAACTCCTGCTTAAAATCAGCAGTTTCTATAAGCATAAAACAAACCCTTAGCTACTTCCGTGACTATGTCAGTGTAGTGTGTGTACCTCTAATTCTGTCCATTGTCAAAAAATGTCTTAGCCCCATGGGTGAGACAATATCTCAAGTATTGGACCTTTGTCTGGCATGGCTGTGATCCATCCCCTTACAATCTTGTGCCCTGTTACCAAAAAATGAATGAACAAATCTTTAGTTTCAAGCACTGATGATATAAACAAATCAGGACACAGCAACACTTTTTCATACTGCACCCCTTATTTGGTTGAAAAAATATTTAAAAAAACAGTCATGCCAGACCTGTGTCCTAAAATATTGAGGTTGCCTACAACCTTTTGGGACAGTGTCTACGTATTTTGTATCTCTTTATAAGAAAAGAATGAAATACTGACAGAGATGTAAAGAATGGGAAATAGGACAGCAAAGAATAATAATAACGAAAGGATTTGCAGACAAACAGAAAAGCAGAAGATGAGAAAAGGAGATTTACAGCAAGATGACAGCTGGATTGGACACTATGGGGAATTGGCTCTCAACTATTTCACTAATCCCCTTAGTTATTAACTAATCTATGACCCTCCCCCATTCTTATTAAGTTTAACAGGGAGAGTTACATCACCCATCCAATCCAGTGTCGTCCATTGTTAGTTCGCATGGAACTTGGTATCTATGATCACAATAACTATAAAACCTTGCGATGTACTTGTGACTATAATAGAGAAGTGCAAAATTAACCCTTTGTCACGCATACTCTGTATCTCCCATGTGTGTCTTCCTGGATTACATAAAAACAACATTAAAAGCAGAGTATGCACACACTTTAAATAATGAATCTCAGCCAAATAAGTTATCATGAGCCACTGCGATTAGAAGAAAGCGTATTACAATGACTCATTGTTAATTTGTCTTTCAAGGGAAAACTTTGTTCTTCTCCTGCAATCCCCTTAATTACTAAATATTTATTTCTTTGGCTGTCCTTATCTACAGAAGAACAAAACAAAGTATTAGATAAAGAGAAACAAACATTTTCACTTCTTTACTTTCAATCCTTATCATCGACCAGCGACAGGAAAATAAACACAAGACAACAGAAAACAAAACAAAACAAAACAAAAACAATAAAAAAACTCAGTCTGCTTTCATTCCTTGGTGACCATTGTTCCTATGCAGGAAAACTCCCTAGCAACAGTTATCTACAATCGTTCTATTGTTCTAAGGCTACATAGCTTCATTGCACTTTACGAATGGAATAAAAACAAAAGTTTCTTCAGACTGTTTGAAAAACTGTTTGAAAAACTGGCTTTTTTTTTTTTTTTTTATTGCAGGGTTTTCAATCACACACCATACATACACAAACACAAAAGAAAGTAGACATTTAAGCTACTCTCTTTAAACCTACACACACTTAATACAGATCAGTTACATTTGCTATTTTTATATTTTATTCGATTTTATACTTTCCTGCTTTGCGCTTGCTTCTCTTCACTCGGCAACGCTATTTTCCGCTATGCACGCTATCCTGCTGCATGCTCCATAAACTATTGCCACAGTTTTAAACAAATAGCTTAATTCTCACTTTTCCCAAATATTATTATCTAACTTTACTCAGTACATCTTGAAAAATATTATAAACCAAGATGGGAAGAGGTTTCACACTTCATTGGTCATCTTGACCCACCGATCACAGTATACCATTGTATACTTACCTTTACTGTATGTCATTATATACATAACTTTACTGTATACTTACCTTACACTTCTCTACTCACAAACACTGACCCTATCAGGCCTACTTATCGACCATCTCTAACACTTGTCTAGCACCCATGTGGAAATGGAATTTTCCAACGCTTCGCAGCACAAAACTCCTGCAAGAGATTTTTATTGGCCGTGGACAAATTACACAAGCTGCGTCCACTAACTTCTTCTCAACTGTGTACAACTGAACAACACCAGCAATTGTCAGCGTACCCAGCGAGGTACCTAACACAGAAACTAGGAGAACAAAAGTATCAACTTCGCAATAACCTGCCTTTCCATCACACCTGCTGAATACTTTTACAACTGGCAGCACTAAGTATTTACTAATACTAGCCTCCCACAACTTCCCAAGTCACAATCACGGTTTCACGCTGAACTATGCGATCCGATCGCACCGATTAGAGATACAAGCTATCAAACTCTGAGATTACTATTGGGAGTGCAATGAAAAACCCTCGTTTTCGTTTCACAGTATACCACGTATATACTCCGGCGTCTCTTTATACCCTGTTCTCTTTTAAAACAGAACGCCACAAAGGTCTCTATATAACCTGTTCTTTTTTCAAACAGAACCTTTGTCCCTGTATCTTTTCAACAGTAAATCAAATTTATCTACACAACCACACAATTCACATATACACCTTTGTTTTCTGCGTAGAAAAATACTTTCACAAATTGTTGTAATAACTTTTCAGAGGCTTTAACAATTAATTTCAAATAAAATACAATAGGACTATCTATCAACACAACTGATTAAACACGTGGCAACAATACAGTAAATGCATACGCGTATGCTAAGCAAGCAAACCACGTTTAAATCGCAAATATGACATGAAAAAGAAACAGTTTTTCTTCTTGCCCCAAGTTCTCACTAGCACCCCATAGATTACATAAAGCGGATATTCGGTTCAGCAACACTAGATGATATAAAGGCATAGAAATATTTGCGTTCTCACCCGTATATGACGTCCCACCCTTTGTTGGTAAACCGAAATCCGTAGGTTTTGCGAATCCTTGGGCAGTGTAGTGCCTTTGCAAGCCCCCAAATTATTAAAGTCATTTTAACGCTTACCAATAAAACATTGTCCAATGCGATTGTTGTGGTTCCAAAGCACAAAGATATTTAATTGCAAAATATAGCAGGATTTACAGCAAGCCATTATTACGCATTAAAGATGTTCCAATAAATCAGGAAAGTATAAAAACACAGAATACATTAAATTTTCCTTATAGTGCTTCACCCAGGCCCAGGGGATACATGTAGTCAGGATCAGAGAGACAGAACAATGGGCCAGCATGAATATATGTAGCTTCAGTATAGAAAAAACTACTGGTGATGTCACTATGTACACAGATAACACTTAGTGAGGTCTACATTTGACTAATAAATAAATGTGAATTGGAACCTTAATAAATGTGTATCATTTACAAGTGTAAGTGTGAATGTAAATGTGTGTTATGATCCCGTGCGATTGCATCATAACATGTGGCATATTAATCGCAATCGCACGGTAAAACAATATTAATCAATTTGGTTTACTTCATCCAATTATTTGACTTCGACACTGTGTTGAAATAAACAAGAATTGAGAAACAATGATTTTAACACTTCTGTCGCATGTCTATTAATAAAACAATCAATTGTTCACATTCATGAGTAACGAGGCATGCATGTAATTGCATTACTTTATTGTTCCACTCTTCATTCAACTCATGTGTCCTAGTCCATTGTCTTTTTATGTGGAAGCGATTGTCTGATTTCTCATATTCCACTTGAATCAAAAAGTTATGAGTCCGTATGTGAGGGAAGGAGGTGACTGCGGACTATACAACATATACTTTTTCTAGCCCTCTGGTTCCCCCATATTTGTCAGTCATATTTAAGCTTGTAGAGCTCTGTGTTTAATTATGGCATTGTGTATTCAAATGTAAGTGTGTCTGGAGTGTGATCTTTCCTGTTTACGTAAACTCTGCTGTCACATAACAGTACCTGTTCCTAATTAAATCAGGAGTGACTCATCGGCTATCTTCTTGTCTGTATGTTTACCTGTGAAAATGTAAACACGCCAAAAAAACCCAATTAGGCCGGTCCTGGAATTGCTCATAAGGTCATTTCTGGGCTTAAAAGACACATAGAGAGGACAGCAAATTGGCATTCACTACAAAGTGATAGCTGAGGTCAGGCTGGTGTTGAGATATATTAATCTCTGCCCCTGACAGGAAAGGGACAATCAGTCCCTGGAGTACTGCCGTTGCGCCGATCTACCTCTCCAGGTCTTGGGGAGCTGTGTGTATGCAGAAAGCGGAGTGACAGTTACTTAGGGCCACTATGTTTGCTGGTAGTCTTAAAGGAGAGAGGCAGCAATCCATGAAACTAACAAGGATACTGGTGAGGTGTGTTTATTATACCCTGTATGTTGCCAGACTGCAGTGTTATTTGTTGCAAGTTATTATTTACATATGCTTATTGCTGTTTTGTGCTACCATTCTGTTAAATAAAGTTATTGTTTTATTTTGGATATTTGCCTGGGTGATTTTGAACCTTGGATAGGTACCAGGTAGGCCAGCTGTGTGGCGCAGAAGGTTACGTTAATCCCGGTATCCTCACACCGTATATCATCAACAGCACAAAGGACAGGATGAGTACTGGAAATCCCCATGGTTGCATCATCATAGCTAGGCTATAACCTGGAAGAGGGAAGATAACAAAGATTAATATCTCCATCGCTCAACACATAATAGGTCTTACGTAACACTTCACTTAAAATCTCCACCTTTTTCTTTTCTGTTTGTGTTCCTGTAGGTAAAATATACACTTTGTCTCCTGGAATTTCGATATTCCTGCTCTGTAATCATATACATCCTATGTTGTCCTAAACAATCACCCTGTGATATAACATGATACTCAAGGAAAAATAATTGCATTATAAGTTCTCCTGTATCATTCTGTGTTGCCTAGTCAGCCCATATGCAGTAAGAAGTGCAATGCTTCTAGATTCCTTCCATCTAACACTCCTATAGGCACCTCCAAACTTTCCTCCATCTCACAGTCCATTTTTATGAAGAGTAGCATGATTCATAGGCTGATAAGCAGCAGCTGTCCAGCTATGTCCATTAGTTGTCAAAGCAGACCTGTCAGTGAACGATACCCACTGCTTTTCTTCATCTGACAATGTTGAATAAAGTTCAGCTATTGTCACTGGACCACCTCCAATTTGCAAAGGAAGCAACTCTTATTCTGAGGCTTCAAAAGTAATCATGAAGACACTCCAGCTCTCTCTGACAATTGGCATTTCAATTTCTGCAGTGTTGTTTTTTGTGCAACTGCTGTTCTTGATTCCAGACCTTCCTGTCACAGCAATCCTGAAAAGGACAGACTTGTACAGACTGGTAACTGGTTATTGTTCCACATGTTGCAATGTTCTGTATGCAGCCAGTAAAATTATTTCCAAAAGTATATATGGTCTTTATGCACTGCTGAATTGTTTCACCCAAAAACCTATTGGTGTTTTTATGTCTCCTTGTGTAGGAGCTTTTTGCCATTGGCCCCAAGACATTCCATGATCAGTTTAAGGGCCCTAAAGCATTATGGGTCTGGATGGATTTCTTTGCTGCTTGAAAGCATCTTCCTGCTCATTTGTCCAAACCCTGTCTTTTTCCTGGCAACATTGTAGATCCGTCTAAGTGAGTCCCAAATGTGGTACAAACGCTCTCTAGTATCCCATAACTCCCAGCATTTTCTGTGCTTCCTTGGCTGTAGGGGGAGATCATAACTGCTGTATTGTCTATAGAACAGACTGCGTATAGGTCAAGATCATATCATGCCCAGAAATGTCATGATTTGAGCAGGCCCTTGGACCTTATCAGGATTAATCATCCATTCCCCATTCAGAAGGAAATCTGTTATTGTTTTCAGATCCTGTGTCAGCTGTTCTGCAGTGGCTCTGGACAGCATAATATAATCGATGTAGTGGTATAGCTGACAGGTTACTTGAGAGACAATATTGGCTTAATCCCTTGCTACCAAACCGTGACAGATGGTGGTACTGTGTAAGTAGCCCTGGGGTACCATTGAAGGAGTATATTGTCTGCTCTCCCATGTGAATGAAAATTGGTCTTGTGATTCTGGAGCAATGGGATAGAAAAGAAAGCAATTGCAAGATTCAACACAGCATGCCTTTTCTCTGCAGACTAATTTTCTCCACATTTGTGATCATATCTGACACGACTACTGCCAATGGAGATGCAACTTTGTTTAACCCCCCTATTGTCAATTGTGAGGCGATATGACCCATCCATTTTTCTTTTTCATAGAGTACAAAGGCACGTGAAAGGGGCCGACTGCTTCATTAAACACTAATTAATGCTGAGAAAACCCTCTGCACTAGCCCAAATTGTAGTAAAACCCTAAACCCTCGCTCACCTATTCAACCTATCACTCTCATCTGGCGTAGTCCTCTCCTCTTACAAACACGCTCTTATCTCCCCCATCCTAAAAAAAACCAATCTTGACCCTACCTCCCCTGCTAACTATCGCCCTATCTCACTTCTCCCTTTGCCTCCAAACTACTTGAGAGGATCGTCTGCTGCCGCCTCACCAGACACCTCTTGGATCATTCCCTCCTCGACCCTCTCCAATCAGGTTTCCGTCCCCTCCACTCCACTGAAACTGCCCTGGCCAAAGTCACCAATGATCTTCTAACAGTCAAATCCAAGGGTCACTTCTCCCTACTCATCCTCCTTGACCTCTCTGCGGCCTTTGACACCGTTGACCATCCCCTCCTGCTACAAACTCTTCTCTCTCTTGGCCTATCTGGGTGTGTCCTCGCCTGGTTCAACTCCTACCTTGCGAACCGCTCCTTCTCTGTATCCACGTCTGGCTCTTCCTCTGACCCCTCCCCTCTCCCTGTTGGAGTCCCTCAGGGCTCTGTTCTCGGCACTCTACTCTTTTCGCTCTACACCTCCTCCCTTGGTGCTCTCATCTCCTCCTTCGGTCTTCAGTATCACCTCTATGCTGACGACATCCAACTGTACATCTCCTCGCCCGATCTTTCCTCCACCCTCCTCTCTCGTGTTTCCGACTGCCTCTCTGCCATCTCCTCCTGGATGTCTTCGCTCTTTCTCAAAATTAACATCTCTAAAACTGAACTCATTGTCTTTCCTCCCGCTAGGCTCCGCTCCCACTTTGACCTCTCTATCACCTTTACCAACACCACTATCTCCTCTGTCACCCAACTTCGCTGCCTGGGCGTTACCTTCGACTCCTCCCTCTCTTTTGCCCCCCACATTCAATCCCTTGCCCAAGCCTGTCGCTTCCAACTTAGCAACATTGCCCGCATCTGACCCTTCCTCTCTCAGGATGCCACCAAAACTATCATCCACGCACTCATTATCTCCCGCCTCGACTACTGCAACCTCCTCCTTACTGGCCTCCCTCTCTCCCACCTTGCCCCCCTCCACTCTATTCTCAATGCGGCGGCTAGACTAATCTTCCTCTCTCGCCGCTCCCTCTCCGCTTTCCCTCTCTGCCTTGCCCTTCACTGGCTCCCCATCCCCTTCAGAATCCTGTTCAAGCTCCTGACCACCACGTACAGGGCCCTCTCCCAGTCTACTGCCCCCTATATCTCTAACTTCCTCTCCATTCACACACCTGCCCGCTCCCTGCGCTTGGCAAATGACCGTCGCCTCTTCTCCACCCTGGTCACCTCATCCCACTTCAGAATCCAGGACTTCTCCCGTGCAGCCCCCCTTCACTGGAACGACCTCCCCCACTCCATCCGTCTCTCTCTCAATCTAAGCTCCTTCAAATGGGCACTCAAAGCCCACCTGTTCCTTAAACCCTACCAATCTTCCACCTAACCCGTCCTACCCACCCCTATTCTGCCCTTACACGTCAACTGGCTCCCTTTGTGCTTGAGTTTTGTTCACCCTCCCTTAGGATGTAAGCTCATTTGAGCAGGGCCCTCTTCCCTCCTGTCTCCATACCTGTTCTTCTGCTCCGTCTGTACTGCATCAGCCTGCCTGGAGCCTCTGAAGTTTTGGTATTTATTATTTACTGTTCAGTTATGTCTCACCCTGTATAGTCTACTGTTTGTACTGTGTACGGCGCTGCAGAACTCTTGCGGCGCCTAACAAATAAAGGATAATAATAATAATAATAAAAAAAACAGTGTCTATGGTTATGGTAATTCTCTATAATTACTTCACTGTTGGGTGCACTCTAGTAGTAATATACATAGATAAAACAAAAAAAATTAATATGGTACTAATTTTAATTGGAGGCACTCCCAGGTTTTATTTTCTAATCCAAAGCACCAAAATTCCAATAATTAGTAAATCCAGAGAGGAAACAAGAGAGATATCACAGATTTTTGGGTATAATAATATATATAATTTTTACTTAGTTCATTTAAAACACAAGCGAAATATAAAATAATTAATCATTTTAGAGGTGTATGTGAGCAGAGAAGTACGTTGAATGTGGCAAAGAGGTGACGTGGATTAGAAGACTGTTTGTTTGGCAATTGAAAGGGCAGTACTGTAAGATGAAAAGATGAATTTAGAGTGGAGGAAGTCAGGATAGAAACCAGTGGCGCTCTGTAGTGCGGGAGCCCATTTGAAGGTAGCGGGTCTATTTGGTGTGCCATGGTTTGGGTTTGGATCATCGGAGACTATATGTGGTAGCTGGAGTGCACTGTCTAGGGCTGTCTAGGGCTGAAGTATGTTTATAGAGTTATAGTGTTATAGAAAGTGGCAACCTGATTAGGACAGGACAATGCAGACATAGAAAGAAATACTTGTTTTAGTCAAGATGAGAAGAGGATTGGGTTAAGAGTACTTAGGTGTGGATTTGGGAAACTGGATCTGGGAGGCGATAAATGACAGCAACATGAAGATGGAGAGTATAAAATAGATAGTGTGGACTTCAAAGAAAGTGAATGAGAGTGAGGGTTCAGAGCGACTTGAAAGGTGCAACTTGGAGGAAGTAGAAAGCCTACTTCATCACTTTGTCTGTTTCTGCATCTGGGGGCTATGGATGAGGGAGAGTCCCCCATAGGACAGGGCTGCAAGGGATGTAGTATGGTGGAGGTGAGCCAAGTTTCTGTAATGGCAAGGAGGTTGAGGGATTTAGAAATTAATAGATCATGAATGGATGCAAGTTTGTTACAAACACATCTGGCGTTCCATAGTGCACAGGACAAGGGAAGAGAGGATAGTACGGGGTGGATGGAAAGGTTTGGGACGGATCGAGGATCGCCAGTGAAGAGTGAAGATTCTACGGGCTCCAGAGTTAGTTGAGATGTCACCAGCAGACTTAAAAAGGAGCAGGGTGAGGAAGTGGACATGTGAGGAGGATTAGTGGGCGTGAGGTTTAGGTTAGAAATGTGAGAGATGTGAATGAAGGTGTTTTAACTGGAGTAGGTAATGAGAAAGTGGAAATTAACAATTATTCCAAATGGGGCAATGAAAGAGATGAAGGATACTTTATCACCCCCTAGCAAGGGTTAATAGAGTAGGCAGTTTCTGTAGCTCTGATATGACTAAGTCCAGGATGCAGACTGTTGGGTGCAGCAGCCAAACAGAGATGGCAACAACAATCACAATTGAACTCAGTGGGCAGCTAAACAAATGTTGAAACAACAATGACAGTTGAGCTCTGTGGGTCACACAGTTGAAAAGAGATGGTAGTTCAGTATGAAGATCCTCAGTGTGGTTGTGATGTTTGCCACCAGTGTTTGGAAATATCCAATGCTTTATATTTGTAAAAATAAAGAAAAGTGGAAGCTGGGCAAAGAGCTGAGCCAGTGTACAGCTTACTCCAACTGCCATCCTCATGCCACTATTAGATACATTGTATCCAGCTGACAACGCCATGTACCCAGTGTTAATTTAATGTAGAAGAAAAATAGCAGAAAATAATATATCAGCTAATTAATTTTATTGAGATACAAATAGTGCATATGATATACTTAGCTTTGAGTAATGTCTCAAGCATAAATCAAATCAGTCTCGAAGCCCCATGCCAGAAATCACTTAGAAGGGGGAAATCTGTAGGCACTGCTGCAGTTTTTGGTCCCAGATGAGGCTTAGAAAAACACTAATTCCCTCCCTCTCCTGGTGGGTTATATAATTAACTACAGGGGCTGTAATATTGCACATTCATTGGTGCTACAAAACACACAAACAAGTTTGACAGACAATTCAGAGTCCTTCACATTCTTTGATATACATGTCCTATTCTACAAGCTCAGCAGAAAGATAATTCTGCGTTGAAATAAACAAGACTTGAAAAACAATCATTTTAACCCTTCATTACACCTCTTAGCCTTTCTCCAATCTCTGTGAATGTACACCCCTCCATGCCATATTTCTCCAGTATCACTTTTAGTCCTCTCTCGGCTGTTCCTTATTCCCAACTACCATCCAGTTCCAGCGGTTACGTCTCACACCCAGATCAGGCATGAACTATTTTTCTGTTAATTATGTGCATTAGTGAAGTACCTAAAAGCTTGTGCTGTGGTCATTGTTACAGGGCAGCACTCGGCTATACAGATATGTCTTATATAACCATATTATTTAAACCAACTTCGGGGCTGATACAAATACATGCTGATGACTATCACCAACCCTAGCTAACAATTTATGATTGGCTGATTGCAGTTTCACCTCTGAAGCTGTCCAATGCTATCTTCATTGATTAACATTGCTTTCATTTATAAGCTAGAAGGAAGGTTACATTTGATGTATTAAAAGAAATACTACCATAAGCCTGGTAAATATGCTACATATGCAGAACTGGATGCATCTTGAGATGCGTCTGACTCAGTTTATGGGCCGACATGTTTTTGCATGCACGGTTTTGGCCAAAAATTCTTTCAACTCTGCCTCAGGCCCTGTATGTTCTGCATTTGTTTAACCATTCTAATGTAGCCACAATTCTGCACAATATTTGTAAACTCGGACTTAGCAGAATAAAAACAGTTAGGACAATGGTGGTCAATTAATTTTCTTCTGTGGAATGCCATGGTTGAGATAGACCAGTGAATAAGCAAAATTTTGTAGGCACATGCATGACAAGGTAAATATTTAATTGAACAGTTAACCTCTAATGCCTATTTATGTGTATTAAACACCTTCCATTACAATGTTACTAATATACCTATCAATAAACACGTTTTGAAAACCACATCGAGACAAAATGCGTCATCTGATCTGGCGGGTTTTGGATTCCATAAGCACCTCCCTTCAACGGAGATTCAGCGCCATTGCTCACACAGACACAGGAGGAATAGCAAGATTACTGTCACTTTCCAGTGCCATTGCTCACACAGAAACAGGAGGGGTAGCAGTGTTCTTGTCATTCTCCAGTTTCATTGTTCTGTGCCATTGCTCACAAAGAAACAGGGGTAGCAATGTTCTTGTGACTCTCCAATCTACAGTGTCATTGCTCACACAGAAATAGGAGGAGTGGCAGTGTTCTTGTCACTCTCCAGTGTCATTGCTCACACAGAAATAGGAGGGGTAGCAGTATTCTTGTCAGTCTCTACTGCCATTGCTCACACAGAAACAGGAGGTGTAGCAGTGTTCTTGTCACTCTCCAGTGCCATTGCTCACACTGAAATAGGAGTAGCAGTGTTCTTGTCACTCTCCACTACTATTGCTCTGTGCCATTACTCACACAGAAACAGGAAGGTTGTCAGTATTCTTGTCACTCTCCAGTGCCATTGCTCACACAGTAACAGGAGGGATAGCAGTGTTCTTGTCAGTCTCCACTGGTATTGCTCACACAGAAACAGGAGGAGTAGCAGTGTTCTGGTCACTCTCCAGTGCCATTGCTCACACAGAAACAGGAGGGGTAGCAGGGTTCTTGTCACTTTCCAGTGCCATTGCTCTGTGCCATAGGTATGAATCATGATCAGTCAATAGAAGAGCAGGAGCACCAACCAGCTGCTGGCATCAGTCATTATGATACTAGTCCTTCTACGTCATCTACTAAAACCTATGTTCAAGGGCATAGTTGGTTTAAGTCAGGGAAACTGAAAACCAAGTAACAAGCTTTTACAATGGTAAATAAAAAACACCTCTCTCATAAAGAGAAAGTTTACTGTAGAAAAACATACAATTGCCAACATGCCATTCTACCCAAAATAACAACAAGCAGTACAGAATCAGATAGCTCCCTTCTCTCAACTAGATCACAGCACCTGCAATCTACACAAGCAATTATAAATATCCTCTCTAGAGATCGGAGTTAGTCCCGCATCCAAGTTGCTAAAGCTAAATGACTCCTCCCCTATCTAGGGTTCCTCAGAAGAATCCTTGAGTGTTAGGCCTGATGCTGCTGCTCCTTGTAACTGTAACTGAGGACTATAGTGTCATTTTAAAGATTAGATTTGGGGTAAGATGTTATACATATCTCACTAATGGAACTAACAAACAAAATAAGTAATTGATCATAGAATACATAAATGTCTGCATTGGGGAGACTTTTCTTAGTGGTTGTAACTAATCTGTTTGTGAGATTATATACATAAAGTGATAGAATAAAATATAGTAAGAAAATAATGAAACACATAGATAGAACCAATAACTACAAATTTAAGATTCTTTCCATGTGCAACAGCCATTTTGAAGATTAAATAGTTCAGAATACTTTAAATGCTACTCCCAATATAAATAATATGTATAATGGAAATATACACTATATGGACAAAAGTATTTGGTCACTTGACCATTACACAACAAGGACTGTAATGACATGTATTCAAATATATATACTTTAATATAGAGTTGGTCCCCCTTTTGCAGCAATGACAGCTACCTCTCTTCTTGGAAAGCTTTCCACAAGATGTTTGAGTGTTTCTGTGGGAATTTGTGGCCATTCATTTTGTAGAGCGTTTATGAGGTCAGACACTGATCTTGGACGAGAAGGCCTGGCTCGCAATCTCCGTTCCAGTTCATCCCAAAGGTGTTTGATGGGGTTGAGGTCAGGGCTCTGTGCTGGCCAGTCAAGTTCTTCCACACCAAATTCAAACCATGTCTTTGGAGTACTTGCTTTGTACATTATTATTATTATTATTATTATTATTATTATAATTTATTTGTTGGGCGCCACAAGGTTTCCGCAGCGCCTTACTTAGTACAAACAGTAGACCATACAGGGTGAAACATTACAGAACAATAAACACAAAGTACCAATGCTTCAGAAACTCCGGGCAGACATATGGAGTAAATACGGAGCAGAAGAGTCGGTATGGAGACAGGAGGGGAGAGAGGCCCTGCTCATGCGAGTTTACATCCTAAGGGAAGGTGGACAAAAAGGCACGAATTGGGGCACAGATATGTTGGAATAGAAAAGGGTCTACCCCAAACTGTTGCCACAAAGTTGGAAGCATAGCATTATCCAAATTTATTTGGCATGGTGAAGCATTAAGATTGCCCTTCACTGGAGAAAAGGGGCCTAGACCAAATTCTGAAAAACAGCCCCATACCATTATCCCTCATCTACCAAAATTCAGTTGGCATAATGCAATCAGGCTGGCCATGTTCTCCCTGCATCCGCCAAACCCAGACTCACCCATCTGACTTCCAAACAGAGAAGCGTTATGGCAGCATGGTGGTTTAGTGGTTAGCAAACTCCAAAAACTTAAATTGACCCTAGTGTGTGTGTGTGTGTGTGTTAGGGAATTTAGACTGTAAGCTCCAATGGGGCAGGGACTGATGTGAGTAAGTTCTCTCTACAGCGCTGCGGAATTAGTGGCGCTATATAAATAACTGATGGTGATGATGATTTAACCCCATTCAAGTAAGCTCCTGCCACACAGTTTTTGTGCTTACATTAATTCCAGTGAAACTCTTCAGCTTTGTAATCACTGAACTGATAGATAGATATATAATATATATATATATATATATATTGAAATAGACTAACGGCGCTTAGTGAATAAATATAGTGACCAACATGCTCAATAATAAAAATGATTCACATACAGTAGGCTGAGTCAAGTCACATAGCACCTATTTGCAGTTGCACAATCTAAAATGAATACAGAAAAACAGAAGCTCCAAACATGGTGTGAATCTGTAAACCATAAAGTAAAATACAATTCCATAGATGTGACCGGCTACCAAGAATTAAAAATAAGGAGCTTATCTTATTAATGTCATCATCATCTGTTTATTTATATAGCACCACTATTACCGCAGCGCTGCATAGAGAACTCATTTACATCAGTACCTACCCCATCGGTGCTTACAATCTAAATCCCCTAACATACATACACACACAGACGGAGGGAGACTAAAGGCAATTTAATAGCAGCCAATTAAGCTACCAGTATGTTTTTGGAGTGTGGGATTAAACCGGAGCATCCGGAGGAAACCCACGCAAACACGGGGAGAACATATTAACTCTTCACAGATAAGGCCATGGTCGGGAATCGAACTCGTGACTCAGTGCTGTGAGTCAAAAGTGCTAACCGCCTGATGTGTGTAACTGACAGTTACAGATAGAGTGTCCCAGTTCTTCCTCAGTAATTCCTGAGCAGACTATCAATCCAATAGCATACTGAAACTCAAGCAAAAAGGATTGCCATAGCATAATACGTTTCCAAACCAACGAAAACCTCTCAGTATGTAATTAAAATATTTTATTACAAATAGGCAGCTCATTTAAGCAATTGTTGCCCATACATTGTTTAAAAAAATCGATAGCTTATCTGGAAGCAATGTTTCTCAGGCCGATGACTTTTGGAAGAAAACTCTCTGGCCAGGAAAGCAGTATCTAACTTATGCTGAGTACACTGTGAACTCCAGGTGATCCCTTGATGCGGTTTATATAATGCAACACCGTCCATTGAGAACAAATCATAAACAAACAATTACATACACAGACTCGAGGCAAAGCTGCCACAAAGGAAAATCCATATCCCCTACAATGGACTGAGAACTTCCGCCATTGAGCTATGACGTCACTTCCGTCCTCATGATCTCCCGAGAAAGGAGGAAACTAGTTCCCTATAACACATTATAACCACTAATACATGGTAAATCCTCGCTTCCCCACTAGTAAAATTCGTACTACATGGCCAAACATGTTTGATTATATATCCATTCACAAGAAAACAGCGCCATTATTTTGGTAGATATTATAATCAGTATGGCAACCGGATTGCAGAAGCCATGTTTTGGGTGGTTAATACATATAGCAACAGGAATAGATTTTAGTGGCCATGTTTTAGGCTGTAAGTACAAATTAGCTGACGCTATCATACAAATCAAAAACTACCTAACAGTTATACAAAGCAAAAAAATCCCCTTTAAAATATTCATGAAATATATTAATATATAAATATTATAACAACTTTCAGTTATACATACAAAAAAATAAATGTTCACAAAATTGATAAAACATACAATAATACATGCAAGAATAAATGTTCACAAAATTAATATTAATAAAAACAGTTAATATAAGCAGATACTTATTCGTATAGAAAAATCAATCTAATCCATTAAATCAATAACCTAACATTACCATGAACTAATAAAGAGCCATAAAATACAGGTAAGACATAAAAACAAATTCAAGAAAAGGGGAAAAGAGAAAAAAATATATCTATTAAAACACAGTTAAATAAAAGGTGCTATCTCAAACACCTCAGTAAGACCAGATGGTACTAGAGTGCACAACTTGAAAATCCAGTACATCTCTCTACGAGCCAGTTTAGTAGCAAGATCCCCTCCTCTAGGGCCAAGTGTAACCTTTAATTTTAGACCACTAGGATCTCCATTATGATATAAAGAAAAATGTCTGAAAACTGAATGTGCATCAGACTTATTTCCTAATTGCCCGCACATGCTCCTGAATGCGTAATTTTCACATCCTTTTGGTTTTGCCAATGTACTTTAAATGACAAGGGCATTCAAGTAAATAAATTACAGAAGTAGTTTGACAATTAATCAACAATATATCTTAAATTCATTGGTATTAGAGGAATCACAAAAAATTCAACTGGAGGAGTCTACCAATTTACACACATTACAACTAATGCATCTAAAAAAACATTATTAAACTTAGAAACGTTTATTTTCTGTCCTTTTTAGTTTCTCATATTAAACTTGTGCTAACAAAGTTTTACGTTTTTTAGATTTCTTAAATACAGTATCCGGTTTGTCAGGTACTATAGAACCTAACACGGGGTCCAATTTGATAATATGCCAATGTTTATTAAGAGTATGTCTGATTTTTCTTTCATCTATATTATATTCAGTTAAAAAAGGAATTAAATCTTCTCTATTTTTTTATTTTTATATAACAGCATATCCCCCCTATCTTTAGACCTAGTTTTATTCAACGTTTCCTCTGCTAAACCCTCTGGATAACTCCTATCCTTAAATTTTTCTACATAAATGTTCAGTTGTTCTTCACAAATCATTTGGCTGGAACAATTTCTTTTAATTGGGAATGTGGAATACTATCCTTCCATTTTCTCAAATGGCAACTCTCATAATGTAAATAGCTATTGCAATCGACCTGTTTAATAAAAGTCCTGGTTTCAACCACATTGTCTGTAGTCTCCAGAATTAAGTCAAGGAAATCTATATGATTAGCATTCGATTTATATGTAAAACTTAAATTATATCCATTCTCCCCAATACACTGAAAAAATTTGTTAAGTTTGGTTTCCGGGCCATCCCAGATTAATATGATGTTACAAATATATTGTCTATAAAAAACAATATTTTCTAAAAGGGATTGTTTGAATAAAGGAAGTCTAATTCCCACTTCCCCATATAAAGATTGGCTAGGCTCGGGTCAAAAGTTGTGCCCATGGCTGTGGCACAGGTTTGAATAAAAAGGTCTCCAAAAACTTAAAGCAATGTAAAATTCCTGTGGCCTATGCTCATATTTGGATCTAATTCTAAAAAATATTTGATGGCTTCAATACCTTTGGCATGGCCAATAGAAGTGTATAAAGCCTTAACATCAATTGTTGCCAACCTGTAAGCTCTCCTTCCATTCAAAAGTTCTCAACAAATGTAATAAGGAAGTATTATCCTTAAGGTAAGCTGGCAGCTCAACAACATATTTCTTAAAAAATAAATCCACATATTGGGAGCCAGATGATGTTTAAGAGTTAATCACGGCTATTATGGGTCTCCCTGATGGGTTAAATAAAGATTTATGGATTTTCAGAAGAAAATAAAAAATAGGCATGATAGCATTCTCTTGCAATTAAAAAATGAAACTTGTCTTGATCTATAAATCCATTCCTCAAAGCTTTAGCCAGTAACACTTGTAATTCATCAACGAATACATTAGTGGGATCATTTTCTAAGGTTCGGTAAGATTTTGAATCCCCTAGGAGCCTAATAGTCTCAATAATAAAGTCACTCTTAATGATATTTACACAATACACCCCCCTTATCAGCTTCTTTTACCACAATCACCTCGTTAGCCATGATATTATCAAAGGCCTTTTTTTCTTTAGATGATAAATTTCTTTTATATTTAGAAGACCTATTAGATTTTACTAAATCCTTCTTAACCATTTGATAAAACACCTCAATATTCCCTCTTTTTGAGTCTATAGGGAAAAATTTAGAGGGCAGTTTTAATCCTGACTTAGAATCCAGAGGAACAGCATTTTTATTACAATCCAAACTCAGTAACTCTTTTTTCTTAAAATGACGTTTAAGAGTGAGTCTTCTAATATATTTGTTAAGATCTCCAAATAATTGAAAATCATTAGCTTTATTCGTAGGTGCAAAAGAAGTTGGTAACTAGATAGATTAAAAATACCTGACCCATATTGGTCTATGTTGTCAACTATAGATTCCGCCTTTTTCTCTCTCTGGATTCCAGCTCATTTACCTCACCATCTGCATAACGTCTTTTTAGGGGGGAGGCTACTTTTATATTGTCCCTTAGCCCAAATTTCTTGAAAATGTAATCCTCTTTCGGTGTATGAGTTGGGGATAAAAAAATGTTCCTCCACACTCCAGAATTTATCCCTCTGAAGTGGGGAGAATGCTGAGGCATGTGGGAGTTCCTATTTCTCATCTGACCATTTTTTCTGATGGGTACAGTACTCCATTCATCTTTTTGTTTCCTACTTTCGCAAATACTCCTCTTATTAACCCATGGCCTTCTCAGATTTTCCTTGCTGAACTTGTATATTGTGGTCTTACTCCAATTAAAAAACTGATTAAGATCATAATCTTTCTTATCTCTCTGATATTTTCTCTCTTTTTCTCTCAACCACTTCAGATTCCATTCTACCTAGTTTTTTCTGAAGCACAACCTCATTGACCTTATAGTCTTCCTTTGCTTTAATTTTATTTCTTTTTCAGCTATCTGTTCTCTCTCTTTCAACTTCGTTTTAACAATTTATTTTTTTTGACTGAAAATAATTTTATTGCGTTTTATAAAATATTTGCTGGGGGTTCAGAAAAAAAACAGGGAAAGGTAAAGACATAAATCAGGGGAGAGGGGTACATAGTGGGTACAAAACATAACAATATATCATGAAACACAGGACATCTACACATTCCTCTCTCCGAAGTATTTAAATACAAGTATATCCAGTTGTCCAATGAAATTAGAATGCAAAACCATAAACATAAGACACATCTTCTTTCACAGAGCGGAGACCGATCCATTACACCCAAGTCCTTAAACCTACACACCAAGTACTGCTTAAATCGAAACAAGAAGCCATTGATAAATACGTGGCTTACTGATGGGGGAACAGAGAGGGACCGCCCTCTCCTTCTGTGACAAATATGCCAGTACGCCATTTCACTAGTGGAGAAGTGTCTGCCATGGAATACGGAACTCCTAGAGTTTCCATCTCAAAACAGAAAGTCACTTTAGCTATAATCTTAGGCAAGGTCGGTGGAGTCAGTTGCTTCCAGGCCTGTGCTAGCGCAGCTCTTGTTGCAATAAAGACATGACCTATAACATACCTATCTCCGGAGGGAATTGAGTGGGATAGTGATGTAGAAAAGCAAGTTCTGGGGAAGGGTTTGTTGGATATCCAAGAACCAACTCCAACAGATGATAAACATCTAATCACAGGGGTTGCAGAATTGGATATGACCAAAAAACATGGAATATATCTCCTCTCTCAGTGCAATTACACCAGCATGTAAGGGGAATTGAAGGCCAAATTTTGTGCAGCCTCGCAGGGCTCACATACAGTCATTTAAAGAGTTAGCCAACATTTCAGTGTAATTGAGACATCTGGACATTGTAAAAGGAGTTACGAAAGATATGTTCCCAATCCTCCTCTGAGAACTCTACCTGGAGATCGAACTCCCATTGTAGTTGTATTTTGGATTTGGCAATTTCAACTTGTGACATTAGAATAGTGTATCAGGTGGTAATACTAGCTCTGATACTACTATTTGCCAGATTCGCTTGATATATAGCCGGAGGATATCTTATGACGATATCTTTGAGTAAGGGCTCTTTCAGCCAATGTCTAAGCTGAAGGAATTTGTAGAAGTCTCTTTTGGGCAAGTGGTATTGCTCACACAACTGGGGGAAGGAGGAAAGTATACCCAAATCGAACAATTAGCCTAATGTCAAAATTCCTCTAGATACCCAGCCTGAAAGGTTTAAATCAGTTATCTGTCTGGCAATAGCCTGTATTGAGACATATGCCGTAGGTCGGGCAAATCCCTCAGGGCCTTCACACAACCGGTCCCAAACTATCAAAGCGTCTCTAGTATGAGTGGGCAGGTTATGAGCTTGAGGTCACTAGTCCCAAGGAACCCACACTAGATCAGCCAATAGAAAATCAGGATTGCAAGCCTTTTCTAGGTCAACCCACGGTTTCCTACCCCCTGGAAAGAACTAATCACACATTTGCAAGAGCAGACATGCTTCATGGTACCTCCCTAGGTCAGGGAGGGCCAGACCCCCCCTGTGCTTTCCTCCTAGTCATACGTTGAAGGGCCATCCGTGGCGGTCTAGCCTTCCATACATATGTCCTCATAACTTTAACTAGTTTATTTATCAAGCGAGCTGGGAGTCAGAATGGGAGCATGTGGAATAGATACATCCTCTTCGGGAGGAGCATCATTTTAAATGCCAACATTCTGCCCAGCCACGAGACCTCGTAGCACATCCATGAAGCAGTGAAGGACTGAAGGTGGTCCAGTAGTAAAGAGAAATTCTTATCTATTAGAGTATCAAGATGCGGGGTAATCTGAATGTCTAAGTAAGACATTTCTGTGGATTTCCAAGTACATGGATATATGTCTTTCATTCTGTAATCTCTCCTGTGGAATGTTAATGGGAAGAGCCTCTGTTTTAGAATATTTTTATACAGAGATGCTTTGCTAAACTGGGTTAGAAGTCTATGGATTGCAGGCAGTGAGGTCTCCGGGCTGGCAACAAGTAATAAGACATCATCCGCGAATAAAGCATAGTTTGTGGGCCTCTCCTCCCACAACCACTCCCGCATACTGCTGATTAATTCTCACTCTAGCGGCCAGCGGTTCAACTGCCATGAGATATATGAGAGAAGACAAAGGGCAACCCTGTCGGGTGCCATTGGAAATGGAAAAATTGTTGGACATAAACCCATTGCTAAATACCCGCGCATAGGGTTTGACATAACGTGCCAGGATAGCATTCAGGATCTCCCCAGCCAGCCCCATACGCTCCAGAACCCTTGTCATATATAACCAGTGGATTTTGTCAAACGCTTTTTCAGCATCCAATGAAAGCAAGAGCAGTGCGTCACCCGTTGTGTGAATCTGTTCTATGAGGTGAAAGATACGCCTTGATTTATCAGGAGCTTGTCTGCCCGTGACAAACCCCACTTGGTCCAGGTGAATTAGCATAGGGATAACTGGAGAGAGCCTATTAGCGGTGAGCTTCGCGAACATTTTAATATCTGAATTTAATAGGGCTATAGGTCTATAGTTTTTGCAGCCTGTGGGGCCCTTTCCTGGCTTAGGGATTACTATGATATGAGATTCCAGCATTTCAGCAGGGAATTTCCCTGCTGTTGTGCTCGCATTATAGAATTGCTCCAATATGGGCACCAATTCCTCATGGAAGGAGATGAAAAAGTTATTAATGCAACCATCGGGCCCAGGTGCCTTGTCTTTGGGGAGATGTTTAATAGCTTGTTTAATTTCCTCCTGGGACCATGGAACATTGAGCTCAGCTCCAATTGAGGGGTCTATCAAATGGAGGGGAAGTTCCTCCAAAAAGGAGGATATATCATACACGGATGGGTGGTGAGCAGTTGGATCTTGCTGGAGGTTATATAGGTTTGAATAAAACGATGCAAAAGTATTTGCTATGTCCCAGGTATTAGAGCATTTGATGCCCATAGAGTTTACTATACACTTAATCTGGATGCGGGCCTGGAGCCCGCTCAGTTTTCTTGCCAATAACCTGCCCGCTCCATTGCCTGCCATATAAAACTTTTGGCGTAATCTAGACAATGCTAATGAAGTGCAGCCCAAGAATAACTTTTGCAATTCAGCCTTAACCAGAGATATCTCCCTACAAATGGATCTAGTAGGATGTTGCTTGTGTTGTGTTTGTAGATGTTTAAGCTCCAGCTCTGTTTGTCTATGCAAATTTGTTTTCAGCATCCTAACTGCCACCTGAATAGTTGTACCTCTCACTACTGCTTTGAGAGCACACCAATAAGTAAATATAGAAGTCTCCTTGGGGTCATTCATTTGTATATATGATAAAAGAGCCTCTTTAATTGCTAACTTGGCTTCCAGAGAAGAAAGTAAGTGGGCTGCCAGATGCCATGGGCACAGGGGAGGGTACTGCCCCTTGGGTTTCCGGGACCATACCACAGGAGCATGGTCTGACCAAGAGATAGGGAGAATCGGTATCCTATGTGTGTTCTGTAGTGCCCCGTTTATCTGATAGGACATGATCTATTTGGGAGTGTGTGTTGTGCACTAAGGAAAAATATGTGTAATCCCCAACATTTGGATTTGCTACCCTTCAAACATCATATAGGCCATGTTCTGCCAGGAACGTCCCAAACGCTAATGACGGGTTGCCCGGGGTTGGGAAATCCGAGAGAGTAGAAAGGAGCGATCTATCAAGTCTAGGATCTACGACTAGATTGTAATCTCCCAATATTATCACACTACCCGGTTTAACCTTATCTATTAATGTCAGAGTCGACTTCAGGAATGGTATCTGTCTAGAATTGGGGGCATATAAGGACACTAAAGTGACCCATTTACCTTCCATCTGGCCAATAATTATCAAAAATCTTCCATTTTTGTCTTCTACTTTTGAGGATAGTGTAAAAGGTGCATTTAGAGCTTATTAGAAGAGCTACTCTGCATCGTTTATACGGTCCATTGGCCGTGAAACATGTTGGGTAGTGTTGGTTTTTAAAGACCGGAGGAGTCCTAGCTGCAAAATGTGTTTCCTGTAAGGCTACAATGTCTGCTTTATGTCTATGGAAAGAGGACAGCTCCAATCTACGCTTGTTGGGGGAATTTAACCTCCTGACATTTAGAGATAAAAACTTAACCATTATTTAAGGTGATATACACTGAATGGTAGTGTGTTACGATACTTACCTTCCACGCTCCCCCGCCGCTCCGTCGGACCCGGAAGCCGCACTTCCGGGTTCAGCAGTCACGTGACCGCTACCTAGGGCGGTCACGTGATCGCTACCAGGGCGGGGAATTCAAATAGGACACTGTATAAAAACCTAGCTCTGACACTTGGAGAGTGTTAGAGCAACTTACCAGTTCCTGGCTCCTGATTCCTGTGTCCTTCCTTGTTCCTGTGTGTTGACTTCTAGTGTACCGACCCGGCTTGTTCACTCTTCTGGATTCCGTTGCCCTCCGTGTACTGACCTGGCTTGTTGACCTTCCTTATTGCCTGTGCCCCTGACCCGGATTGCCTCACGCTCCTTCCGCTATACGTTATCTGCCTTCCTGTGTACCGACCCGGCTAGCTGACTACGCTTCTGTTCTTGTGTCCCATGTACCGACCTGGTTTGATTGACTCCGAGACCGCTTTCTGATTCTGTCTACATTGCCTGCCTGTGTACCGACCCGGCCTGTCCGACTACTCTCTGCTTGCTCCTACTCCGCTGTACTACATCTTGGGGCAAACCTGAGGACCGCGACCTGTGACTCCCGGCAGCAAAGCCCATCCCGCCTTGCGGCGGTTCTTGGTAAATACCGGGGAGATCATTAGACTCCGCACCTCAGGTAAGCCAGCGTTAATCAAGATTAGTAGTGAATCCAGTAAATCCGTTACAGTTTGCTCTGACCATGGATCCAGCGGCTAAAGATCTTCTGGAGCATTTAGTGGGTAGAATGGACAAACAGGAGGCGAACCAAGAGCAACTTTTAAAATTCCTCCAGAGCCTTTCCACTCGGCTGGATGTTGTTCAGAACACCTTAGTGGCCACCGGGCCTCCTGCACCTGTGATTGCGGCTTTGGACCCCCCCTCCACAGTAGCAGCTTCTTCCTTCCAAATGCGGATGCCTAACCCGCCTAAGTTCGATGGAGACCCCAAACTCTGCAGAGAATTCCTGAACCAATGCTCCATCCACTTTGAACTGTTGCCGGGCAATTTTCCTTCTGAGAAGGCCAAGGTGGCCTATGTGATATCACTACTCTCTGGTCAAGCCTTAGCATTGGCATCTCCGTTATGGGAGCAGAATGATCCTATCCTGCATAATCTCTCCACCTTCTTGTCCACCTTTAGAAAGATTTTTGACGAGCCCGGAAGGGTATCCAATGCCGCTGCTGGGTTATTGCGTCTTCGCCAAGGGAACCAGTCTGTGGGTCAGTATGAGGTCCACTTCAGAACTATGGCCTCGAAACTCCGCTGGAACGATGAGGCTCTCATAGCTTCATTCTGGCAGGGTCTCTCAGATCGGATTAAAGATGAGCTGGTGTCTCAGGAACTCCCTGCCTCTTTGGACGATCTCATCTCCCTCTGCGTTAAGATTGGCTTACGTTTCAAGGAGCGTAATTTGGAGAAGGAACAGTCTCGACGCAGTATGATCCGTCTAGCTCCCAACTTCCAAACACCTGTTCTTCCGCCCGAGGAACCGATGCAATTGGGAAGGACCAGCCTATCGGCCGAAGAGAGAGAGAGAAGATTTTGAAACAAGTTATGTTTATATTGTGGAGAGAGCGGGCATCTTCTGAACTCTTGTCCCAAACGCCCGGGAAACGACAGGGCCTAATGTGTTCAGGAACGGTGTGGTTAGGCCTCCTTATTTCTTCTCCCTCAGTTCCTTATAGTAATGATTGTGTCACTATTCCCATTTCTCTACAGTCAGGACAGTATACCTTTTCTCAGACCACACTCCTTGACTCCGGAGTGGCTGGGAATTTCATTTCAGCTGCCTTGGTAAAGCAATTCTCTATCTCCACGCAAGCTCTAGAACAACCTATCTCCCTTTTAGCCATCGATGGGGGAAGAATCCCTGAAGGATCTATCTTTCTACGCACCACTCCTCTTCAGATTGGAGTCCTACATCAGGAGACTATCTCCTTCCTTGTCATCCATAAGTCTATCAACCCAGTTATCCTTGGACTTCCGTGGCTCCGTCTCCATTCTCCTAACGTGGATTGGCAGTCCGGCCATATCCTATCCTGGGGACAACATTGATTTAATCATTGTTTATCCAAGGTAGTTCCCAAAGAAGACCCCAAATGCCATAGGAGGTTACCCTTGGCACTTCTTCCTGAACCTTACCAAACCTTTTCCGATGTCTTTTGTGGACCTCAGAGGAGCCTAAAATCTGGTGCGCATTAAGGAGGGGGATGAGTGGAAGACAGCCTTCAATACCCGGGACGGGCACTTTGAATACTTGGTCATGCCTTTTGGGTTATGCAATGCCCCGGCTGTTTTTCAAGGCTTCATGAATGAACTCTTTCAAGACCTATTATACCAATGTGTGGTCATCTACTTGGATGATATCCTCAACTTCTCCCAAGACTTAGTATCACATCACAAACATGTCTTGGAGGTCCTGTTCCGTATTAGGAGGATTCATCTATATTGTAAATTAGAGAAGTGCATCTTTGAACAAAAGCAAGTTCCCTTCTTAGGGTATATCGTCTCTGGCACTGGATTGCAAATGGATCCTACCAAATTGAAGGCCATACTAGATTGGCCTCAACCTTCGGGCCTTAAGGCTACACAACGGTTCCTGGGATTTTCCAATTACTACCGCCAGTTCATTAAAGGATACTCTACCTTGGTGGCACCCATCACGGCCTTAACCCGCAAGTCTGCGAATGCCAAAATATGGTCTAGAGAGGCCACTCAAGCCTTTGCTACCTTAAAATCCTTCTTTTCCTTAGCACCCATCCTCCAGCAACCTGACTGTTCTCGCCCGTTCATTCTTGAGGTGGACGCATCCTCCGTAGGTACAGGAGCAGTTCTCTCTCAACGAGACGCTACCGGTAAACTACGTCCGTGCGGATTCTTTTCCCGTCGCCTTCTACCTGCTGAAAGGAACTACGGTATCGTGATAAGGAGCTCCTGGCCATCCAATTGGCCCTTCTTGAATGGAGGGATCTTCTAGAGGGAGCCCAGTTCCCCATCACCATCTATACTGATCACAAGAACTTGCTATATCTACGTACTGCACGCTGCCTAAATCCTCGACAAGCAAGATGGTCCTTATTTTTCTCCCGATTTGATTTCAACATTTCCTTCCGTTCTGGATCAAAAAATATCAAGGCGGATGCTCTATCTCGCTCATTTGATCCTGCTGACTCGGAACCCTTGGAGGAGAATAAATTTATTCTGGACCCTAGTCGAATACTGGCAGCAACTCATATCAAAAAAAAAAAAAGCTGTCCTCCAGGCAAGACCTTCATTTCTGCACCCCTTCGCATCAAACTATTACGATGGACTCATCACTCCCTCTTCTCGGGTCATGCTGGCATTCGCAAGACTTGGACCCTGTTATCCCGTAACTACTGGTGGCCCTCCATACGGGAGGATGTAAGAAGGTTTGTGTCTTCGTGTTCCATATGCGCCCAACACAAGACCCCCAGGAGAAGGCCTTATGGGCATCTACTTCCATTACCAGTTCCTGAATACCCATGGTCACAAATCTTCATGGATTTTATCACGGACCTACCTCCCTCCAAGTCGTGTACTGTGGTTCTAGTGGTCACAGACCGCTTTTCCAAAACTGCCCACTTCATTCCACTGAGAGGTCTTCCATCTTCCGCCTCGTTGGCTGATATTTTCATCAAAGAAATATTCCGGCTTCATGGTTGTCCTCATCACATTGTCTCCGATCGAGGATCTCAGTTTATATCCAAATTCTGGAGATCCTATTGTCATAAATCTGGGATCAAACTTGATTTTTCTTCTGCATATCACCCCCAGTCTAATGGCCTCACAGAGAGAACCAACCAGGAATTGGAGAAATTCTTAAGAATATTCATTTCTGCCAATCAAGACAACTAGGTGGACCTCCTTCCATGGGCTGAGTTCGCTCATAATAACCATTTCCACGAGGCTCTCTCTAGTTCTCCTTTTTTCGTTCTCTATGGCTGTCATCCTAGATTATCCACCTTTTCCCAAATTACTGCTTCTGAAGTCCCAGCGGTAGATTTATTATTTCGTAACTTCTCGCACATCTGGGAACAGACCAAATCAAGTCTCAGGAAAGCAATCACTCGTTCTAAGGAAGCCTATGATAAAAAGAGAGGAGCTGGTCCTAATTTCTCCATCGGGGATAAAGTTTGGCTATCTACACAGAACATTCGGTTAAAGGTTCCCAGCAAGAAATTTGCCCCCAGGTTCATTGGTCCATTTTCTATCTCAGAGATCATCAATCCAGTAGCTTTTAGATTAAGCTTACCACGTTCTCTACGTATCCCGGATGTTTTTCATGTGTCTTTGCTGAAACCAGTGGTTACGAACAAGTTTTCTACCCCTCTTAGGACTCCCCCTCCTGTTATTATTCAGAATCAGGGTGAATATGAAGTAAAACAAATCCTGGACTCCCGTAAAAACAGAGGTGGCGTACAATTCCTAGTAGACTGGAAAGGTTACGGTCCCGAGGAACACTCCTGGGTAAGAGCAGTTGACCTTCATGCTCCCCGTTTACTCAAACGCTTTCATAAAAAATTTCCCTGTAAACCTGTATAGGTGTTCGGAGTCCACCATTAAGGTAGGGGGTACTGTTACGATACTTACCTTCCACGCTCCCCCGCCGCTCCATCGGACCCGGAAGCCGCACTTCCGGGTTCAGCAGTCACGTGACCGCTACCTAGGGCGGTCACGTGATCGCTACCAGGGCAGGGAATTCAAATGGGACACTGTATAAAAACCTAGCTCTGACACTTGGAGAGTGTCAGAGCAACTTACCAGTTCCTGGCTCCTGATTCCTGTGTCTTTCCTTGTTCCTGTGTGTTGACTTCCAGTGTACCGACCCGGCTTGTTCACTCTTCTGGATTCCGTTGCCCTTCGTGTACCGACCTGGCTTGTTGACCTTCCTTATTGCCTGTGC
Organism: Mixophyes fleayi; assembly: GCF_038048845.1. Taxonomy (NCBI): domain Eukaryota; kingdom Metazoa; phylum Chordata; class Amphibia; order Anura; family Limnodynastidae; genus Mixophyes; species Mixophyes fleayi. The sequence continues at coordinate 94,638,740 of NC_134409.1, forward strand.
CCCTGACCCGGATTGCCTCACGCTTCTTCCACTATACGTTATCTGCCTTCCTGTGTACCGACCTGGCTAGCTGACTACGCTTCTGTTCTGGTGTCCCGTGTACCGACCCGGTTTGATTGACTCCGAGACCGCTTCCTGATTCTGTCTACATTGCCTGCCTGTGTACCGACCCGGCCTGTCCGACTACTCTCAGCTTGCTCCTACTCCGCTGTACTACATCTTGGGGCAAACCTGAGGACCGCGACCTGCGACTCCCGGCAGCAAAGCCCATCCCACCTTGCAGCGGTTCTTGGTGAATACCGGGGAGATCATTAGACTCCGCACCTCAGGTAAGCCAGCGTTAATCAAGATTAGTAGTGAATCCAGTAAATCCATTACATAGTGGTAGCATAATCAATGCATAATGCCTAATTCTAGAGAGCTCCATTTTCAAACAAAATAGAAGGAGAATGTTGCAGAGGATGTTGTGTTTCGATAGGAAAGAAGGGAAAGGGAATAAAAGAAAAGGGAAGAAATGGCAGGTAAGATCCCCCTATAGGATGGGGAAACGAAAATAACCCTATACATAGGGTTAAGGCATTTGTCGGAAGGACAAGGAACCGGCAAAATACTTAATTTGTGGCACATGGCTAGGGCCACAATGCGCCACCACCCGCATACATAGATAAGTATAACCGAACATATGAAATACAATATAACAATAACAAGCCTGGAGGGATAGACTTTGAATCTATCCTATATCCCATATATCCTATTGTCTACTGATGCCATCTCGACATCAGTAGACAATAGGATAGATGGGATATCTCTCTAAGATAAACTGGATCAAATTGATGATATTGGTCTTATTGCTACAAGCTTCACAACTAATAACGAAACTGACCTGATCATCTTGTATTAGCTTAGGAAAAAGAATTTTTAAGCAGTTAGCAATCAACTTTGCATTAAGCTTAACATCTATGTTCAAAAGCGAAAATGGGCCTATAACAACTGAGACACAGGTCCTTCCTCTCCTTTGAAAAATTGTAATGCGTGCTTCAAGGGATTGTCTACAAACAAATTTTCATAAGAAACAGCATTAAACGCCCATATAAGAAAAGTAACAAGCTTATATTTAAATTTTTTGTTATAGGAGATGGTAAATTTGGACCTAGCCTCTTGCCAGAGGGAGAAGAGCTCCAGTTCTTGAGATGCGAATAACTGTTCCAAAAAATCTCTATCTTTAAGTTAGGATTTCAGAAAATCAATTGACTGGCTCTCTCTCCCTGCCTACCTCATGCCCCAGCATGAGATGCGGAACAAGCAATGTTGAAAAGTTGAGAGTAGTAAAATCGAAATGTGGATGCTATCTCCCCAGTTTCAAAGTGAGTGTTAGCTGTATCATCCACAATAGACTGGATATAAGAGGTAATCCCTTTGTGCATGCAGGGTCTGGGCAAGCATTTTACCCGGTTTGTTACCCCATTGAAAGAAGCGGTTGCAGCATTTGCAACAAGCAAGTTTTATTTAATCGCTCATTAAGAAATCCAATGTCGTTCTCGATTCCTTCAATTCCGCAATAGAGAATTCTTATTATTTGTTTCTAATAGTTTCATTTTGTGGAGGAGCGCAACCCTGTGAGCTTCTTTCTGCTTTTTTAAGAAAGCCCCCAGATAGATACATTTACTATTAATCACACACTTGTGTGCTTCCCAGACAGACTTTAGAGAGTGATATCTATATCGTTCTCAATGGATGACTACAATTGTGATCTATAGTAGGTATCTTGTAATAAACATTAGCTGAGCCTCCAAGACTACTGTTTAAAAGAAGAATGAGGAAATTTAATTTAAATCGTGATAAAAGTGGGAGTGTGCTCAGACCAAGTTACCGACCCTATCTCCTACCCCTTTAGGTGTACATATCTGGGATAAGATATAGTCTATATATAAAATAAATTTCACAAGGGTGGGAATAAAATGTGTAATCAAAGTCATCAAGACACAAAAATCTCCAGGTGTCAGCAAACTGATGCTTGCGAAAGATGTGTTTTACCTGGCAGTATTTTCTGGTGGGATATCTATGGGTACTAGAAGACGTATCATGAATAGAATCAATAGTCCAATTCAGATCGCCGCCCACAATTGTGATGCCGTCAAGAAGAGGTTCCACCGGCTCCAACAACTTGGTATAGAAAGCACGTTGATCTAGATTTGGAGCGTAGAAGTTAACAATGGTCGTTCTACCTTCCACTAATTTATGTGTTACAATGTCAGATAAAAGGAGATGTCTAACAAATAATTTACCCTTTTTGATTTACCTTTGAAATTGTTACTGTAAAACACATTAGGATAATAGCTATGCAGTAAAGGAGAGTGGGGACCAAGTTTAAAGCAGAGATGTCCATTGACCCCAGTGTTTTGGTAAAACCGCCCTCACATGGTTTTGCTTTTGGATTTGTATTTTATTCGAAAAATTGCTAAAATATGCTAAAATCACATAATTCTGCTATTTTTTTTTTTGTTACCACATTATTATTAACCTCAATAACACTAATTTCCAGTCAATTTTGACTACCTCACATGTCACAATATTATTTTCATACAGTTTCAGCCAAAGACAGCAGCGAGCTGGCTGGATGCTAAGTGACAGATCAACCACACAAACAAACAACAGTTTATATCACATATAGGAAACATTGCCACACAGCAGTGGCAGAAAAGAAAAGTGGTGCAAGAAGATCTTGTCCTTCGGACCTCCCTCCCACCCTCATGTTGGATTGACATAATATGATTGATGGGCAGCAGAGTAGACAAGGTTATAAAGTTGATAATATAATGATATTGACAGTATTATTTGGACATCAATTGCAATGTAAACGGTATTTATTAGGTTGACAATTCAAATGTAGACAGTGTTATCCCTAACTCTAACCCTGTCCCCTATCCCTAGACCTGTCCTTTGACCTGTGCTTAACCATATCCCTAGCCGAATAATAATACTGACCACATTTGAATAGTCTACCTAATCATACTGTCCACCACGTGAATTGGCGTCCTAATAATACTATTTAGACCTCAATTGTTGATTGCTTCACAAGCCGATAGACAAAGGCCAAAATGTGAAACAGTACAAGATGAAATTGTCCTTGGGAAATATGTTAAAAAGGTTTAACAAACTCACATAGAAACAGGAGGGGTAGCAGTTAGAGGTACAGTTTAATAAACTGGGGTAAATGTATCAAGCAGAGAGTTTTCCGGTGAGTTTGAAAAAAAAAATCAAATTCTAGCTATCATTTATTTAGTACATTCTACAAAATGATAGCTAGAATCTGATTGGTTGCAATAGGCAACATCTCCACTTTTCAAACCCACCGGAAAACTCTCAGCTTGATACATTTACCCCTAAGACTGATGGCATTTCGCTGTTCCTCCATTCTCTGAAGCATATAAAGGGTGTTATTCCACCTTGTTACCACCTTTTGCCTCAGTTGGTGGCAAATTGCACTTCTTGTAGCTGCTGCAATCTAATCGACAGAGCATTGGCACAAACACACGGCAGATCATAGCACATCTAGGAAACAATGCCACACAGCATTGGCAGAAAAGATAAGTGGTGCAAGATGGAATTGTCCTTGGGCCACCCACCCTTATGTTGGATCTTAAAAAAAGCATGCACACTTTTAACAAACCAAGCACTTCAGAGACAAGGAGTGCCAGTTTTGTGGCTGAAGTGCTTGGTTTGTTTGGACCCCCACAAAACAAGCATAACAATGGGCTTAAGGCAATTAAGCCAACAGTGCCGTTAATGAACTCTACATTGGCAAGTCCTGCACTAGTGGGAGCAGTTCTTGCCAGTGATAAGAAGTAGGCCATTGACATGCTTCGGCATAAGATCAAAAAATCCACCCTTATGTGGAATTAGTTTTACCCAAATCCTGACAACGATTATCTAGCCATTTGTAAAGCCACAGTCAATATAAGTAGGGACCTTAACCTATGAACTTCATCCTTGTTATGCCATTTCAAGGATTCCTCATAAGAATCCTTGAGCATTAGGCCTGCTGCTGCTCAGGGTGGATCTTCATCCCAGGATCAGACCAAGAAGACGACTACTAGTAGGTTAAAACATTTGACTGCTAAACAATCCTTTGCAAGAGGAAGCAAGTATGACAGCTGTCGCAGAGTGGATCACAGGCGCCATGGCAACTATGCTAGTATTAGATCTGCGTCCAATATCCACCATTAATGCTGCAGGCTTTAAACAGTAAATTGAAGTCCTATGTCCCTGTTCATCTCAACACCATTTTACTAGACAAGCAATTCCTCACCTGTACCAGGTAGTTACGAAAAACAAAATTATTGGGCCACAAAATGCCATTCTACCCACTGTACATTTACCACATATATGTGGACAAGTGGAACTGGGAAAACTAAAGATTATATGACTGTGACAGCCCACTGGGTTGGTGAATCACCTTCAGCAGCAGGAACAGCAGCAGCATCTAACAAACAACGACAGATCTTTCAGAGGCAGGTTACTCTGTGTTTCACCTACTTCACTAAGAGACATACCGCTGACAACTAATAGCCAGTATGGTAAAAGGGTAGGGTACTACCAGCAAGATCTCACCCAAGTGTAAGGAAATATCAAATATCAAATCTCATAACGCCTCGATGAGACCACAATCTCATTGGAGGAGAAACCAGCCAGACCAACCTTCGGGGCTGGTTGTGAAACAAGATAGATAGGAGGAGAGATAAATTCTTAAATCTCCTGGTGGACAGGAACTCCTCTCCTTCCTCAGTCTTCTTTTCAGGCGTTGGACTGTATATATCATTGTGCCTCGTTGTTCAAAAGGATGTATATTATCCAGTTGACAGAGGAAATCAGTCCACCCAGGGAGGTCAATCTTTACTAAGCCTAATGTGGAGCAGAATAAATCCAGATCAGATGGAGACCGAAGAGGGGCCATTTTGTCATTCTGAGACACCAGAGTTCATCCGTGAGGGGTTTCAGGGCTCTTGTGCTGCTGTGAAGTGTGCCATGTCATAAAAAATTTGTATTTTATCGCCATTAAAGTAAATTCCATTAAGTTGTCGAATCTTTTATAGGATGTCTACTTTTTGGGTATAGTAGTGAAGCAGCAGATTACATCATGAGGTTTCTCTGTTGGCAATCCCCTCGCATCAGTGCTCTATCAAAGGTGATCTGCGAATTGGGATCCTGGTCCAAAAATTCTTTACAGATCTTAATCAGTAAGTCTATCAAATCAGTTTGGGGGATGTCTTCAGAAATGCCCCTGACATGCATGTTGTTTCATTGCCTCCTATTGTCCAAATCATCTATTTCAGCATCTAGGGTTTGCAACTCAATAGCTTGTGAGGAGACAAGTCTCCTGAGGTTAAGATAAAGATCATCCAAGGCCTCTTTTTCTTCCTCCAATAAAGCAATACAGTATGTGAGCTGTGAGATACCACTCTTTATGATAGCTACTTCTTTGCATATGGTGTCTTAGAGGTCTTGCTTGGTTGTAAAGGTTTTCATGTAGGACAAGATCTCTATTATTTCGTTACCAATGGAAGAGGAGGAAGGAGTCCCTGTGAGTTGTAGAAGTGGGCCATTCCTAGGATGAAGGTGGAATATGTGATGCCGTTAGTTGATTATCAGGTTATGCTCTAGGGTCGTTCAATGTTAAAAAGGATCTTAAATCCATTTGAGGTGAATGGTCTCTGGGTGTCATGGACTCCCATTTACATGCTTGGTTCTTATCTTTCCCCATGATAACCGGCTTGAATGAAAGTTGCGAACAGGCAGCATACACAGTAATGCATAGGTTATGTACCATGTATTTTTTGCGTCATAGGTTGCTAAAGGTCATGATCCTCCAAACAGTGGCTAGGCCGCCATAGTTACAGGTAGTTAATCCATGTTATTATTGGAGAGCATACAAGGTAGTTCAGACGTACCCAAATGAACTGGAAGTGTGTATCACAGTGGATGGGAAAAGCCCAATTGCACAAACTCCAGCAGTGTAAATCGATAGCCAATAGTAATATGCCTGAATGCTCAAAATGTCATTGCTTTTTGGAGCTTGAATGATGAGTTTCAAGAGCTTTCTTACATTTTACATCATGTATTTGTGTGCTACATGAAAAAACAGCCAGTATTTAGCTTATGTGCAAAATAATAAACTGATATGCACCCCTTGCATTGTAACATGGTTTTGTCCAGGAGAAAACTTACTTATTTTTTTTTTTACTTAGTTTCCTTAATAAAACAGGCCCATCATGTTATACAGGTAACAAGCAGCTCCTACACTTTTTTAACCTCTACTTCTTCCCGAAAGACCAGGGGGTAAATGTATCAAGCTGCGAGTTTCCGGTGGGTTTGAAAGTGGAGATGTTGCCTACAGCAAGCAATCAGATTCTAGCCTGATACATTTACCCCCAGATTTTTCTGGAGTCGTATTGCTTCTAGGTCACTGGACTACACTGACCAAACATTGAAGAAGTGGCGTCTTCTATAATTTGTCTTTATGGTGCTATGGGCTGACCAGGTAGTATTGTTTGTCTTTGATAGCTGGGGCACACTGTTAAGTCACACATTGAATGATGTTTTAAATGTTTAAACCCTAGTGAAATTGCAGCTAAAATGTAAGCACAATCGATTCCCATTGGTATGCATTTTACTGTTGATTTTAGACTTTCCAATGCATTAAGAGCAGGAACACAAGGAAATGGAAGTAATATTCCAAAAAACGCTGCCATAGCACAGGTGAAAATACCAATATGTGTGGTACACTAGAAACAATAGTTTCCAGTGTCTCGCTCGTTTACTTTTTTTTTTCTCTCATCAAAACGTTAAACACATTTACAAAAAAAAAAATCAGTGTGTATACAGACATTATAGGCAGGCACTTTACTTAACTAGCAGCTCCTATAGCTGGGAATATGAGGAACGTAAACTATGCCAAAATTGGTCCATCCCACCTTTGTGGCCCAAATGCAAGTTTTCTGTTTGCACTGCCAATAATTCTGCACCTTTGCAATCTATAAAAAGGCACTTTTCTTTTCACTAGCACACCTGAAGATGTGTTTTACAGACAATTCTGATTTTGATCAGATTTTGAATATTCATCAAATTCTTAATAATTTGTGTTCCTGGGGCCAGAGAACTCATAAGCTAATAAGTATAATACATTATTCCAGAGCATCATTTAATCTTGGTGGTTGGCGCAAATCTACTGGCCTTTACAGATGATCTTCTGGACTACATGAGAGATCTGTGTTGTTTCTTTTTGTGTTTTTAGGGGACCACAAAGTTAACATGCCGATATGGTAGTATTTTGTGCCTGAACCATATTTTCCACCATTTGGGTAGGCAGCATTGGGATGGATGGACGTGTGCATTGATCCCAGAGCAGCAGTGAACAAAATACCTCCCAACTTTCTCACCAAATCGGGACCATTGGCCAGTATGCTTTTAGTCACTCATACTTTCCCACTCTCCAGGAATGTCCAGGAGACGAGGCAAGGAGGCAATTCTCCAGCATCCTTCCACATTTGCACCTCAATGACGTGATTCGTGGGGAATCGCGTCACTCTGCTCCATGACAAAATGTCAATTTCGCCACGGGGGTGGGGGTGGGGATGGGGGAAGTTGGGTTGCAAAATGACACGATCAGTCTGTCCTGGTTTTCTTTCCATGCCTCTCCATGCTAGCATACATAAATACACATTAGACATTTATGGAGAAGCTTGGAGCAGGCACAACATTTCAAATGGTGGAGTGAGCCTGAACACAGACACAAAGAACAAACAATGCTGTTCTCAAGGACCTTGGGCAAAAACTCATTCTTGCAGAGTTTTCATCTACTCTTCAGATAGTTATCAACACATGTGTTGAGAGGAAAAACAAGTGGCTCAATATGTGTGTTTAAAGTATAAAAATATTGCCCCTAATTGTTCAACATTTCAATGACAAGAAGCCCTCCTCCTTTCTCAAGTATAAAGAAATTAGTCGATGGTGGGCAAGGCCACACTTACTTATAATGTGGAAATGCAGCCGCAAAGTTGAACCTGTAGTGTATGGAGGGAAATCCCCACCCTCCCAAGCAATAGTGCAGAAATCAAAATTAGGTTCAGGTCGCAAAAATAGGTGTTTTTTTTTTCTATCTACATTCACTGGTTTTCCTTGTTAAGAATCAGCTGAGTTAGCAATTTATTATCCAATTACCTGCTTGTTGGAGAGAAGAAAGAAATACCCGGTACCATAGGAGGAAAACATTACCCCGGACAGGACCACGCCACCAGTTGAATGTAAGTGCTTTGGAAATCTGTATCGCTTATACGGTAACTGCACTTTATGGTTGAAATTACACACGATTGAGACGTACCAGCAATACCATCTATTGTGCAGCATTAACTTTTATATCTCTACAGAATTCATGCAAAACATATGTTTAGTTGGACTATTTCTCTCTATTGGGACTTACAAGCTTTAACAAACAGCATGTCTTCGAAGTTATTCTAACTTTCTTCATAAGCTAATCCTATTAATATCGAGTTACAATTTTGCTCACAATACAGACTCTATGCTGCATTGTCTAGTGTAACTGATTCCAAGCTGTACTCTACATTGTATACAGTTCAGTTTTTTAATACATGTGATTGTTCCAGCCGGAATATGTTTATATCTATTTATGTTTGCATAACAATAGAATAAATCCAAGTTTTAAGCACCTATTTTTGTGCCCCGAACCTAATTCTGATTTCTGCAATAAAGAAATTAGTGTTTTTCATTTCAGTTGATAACCGACCACCTCTAAAAAATGACACCTATCTGTAGTAAGGGTTACCTAGGACACATTAACTCATAGGAACAAGGCAGTCACCTAATTACTCAGAAACCAAATTAAACATAATAAAATAACAAAACTAAGACAATCGAGGCAAAAATAACACTAGAAATATAACACAAATATTTATAGAAAATTGAAATCACATAGAAAATTTGTACAGCTATTAAACAGTCTATACTAGACAATGTGATTAAAGGGAGGGGTGGATGAAAACAAATGCAGGAGAGTAAGGAAGACAAACGCAAAGGCTGTAGGTTATGAAAAAACAGCAAATATAAAACTGCAACCTAGCAATTTGTGTGGCAAGAATATGTATGTGGCAGGGAAATAATTCAATGTGTGAATAGCCTTTGCCTGCAAACTCACACTTGGCTGGAAAATGACCAACTGTACAATAGATACAGCAATACCAAAGTAAAGGGTCTGTGTGCAACATGACCTGAAGGTTTATACAGTGCCAAGAGGCAGGGTCGAATTTACTGCTAGGCAACCTAGTTACTTGCTTAGGGCCCGGCGGTCCCCAGGGAGCCCGGCAGGTGATGGAGGCACCAACAAAGAAAAAAAAATATTGTGTCCGAGGGAGGAAAAAAAAAAATCACGATAGCTGCGTCTTCCTCTCCACCTTCCGGCTCAGTTGCGTTCCACTGAATGTCGGGCGTGACATCATCACGCCCGATGGCATATTCACTAAAGACTCAAAGGAGCAGCTTGCGCGACTGGCAAATAAAGAAAACAGAAGATCAGAAAACAGAAAGAAGAAAACAGAAGAGAAGAAAGCAACAGAAAGTTAAGCAAACTAATGGAGGCACAATGGCACACTATGAAAAAGAGGAAACAAGTTGTTCCAAAAAAATTATGAAGGCCACAGAGGTGATGTGAACGGGCACAGAGGTGAAGGGGCACATGTGATATTGTGAAGGAGCACAGTATTAATGTGAAGAGGCACATTAACAGTGAAGGGGCATGGCACAGCACGGCGGCACATAGCTTTCCTTCTACTCAGCTATAGGGGTATATGGTATGCTAAAAAAACAAACAAACATAGTGCTATGGATTGATTCAGGGAGGGGGGCCCCCAACCAGTAACTTGCCTAGTGCCTCATGAGGTCTAAATCCGGTTCTGCCAAGAGGTTACTGCAACATTAAAGACATTTAACCACTGGCAGTAAAAACTCATACGTTAATGAGCATTTTTCTTAATTTTAAGCACAATGTAAACACCTATTGTTTCCAATCACCCATAAACACTTCCTTGTGCTACTGCAGCGGGGAGACAGTGTCTCTTGCTCTATTCGCTGCAAGTGTATGTGAGGCGGTACATGGACTGTCCTCCAGTGATCCCTCCACCAACTGCAGGTGTAAGCACTGGTTACACACACCTCATATCAAACACGATACAGTTTGTTATGCTAGGTCAGTCGGTAAATCGCCCCAAAAAATAGGGGAAAAAAAGTAGCACGTGAAAATAAATTAATGAACGGAGGAAGGTAAATGCAGTAGAATGCCTGAAAAAACATAACCAAACCAGTTGCCATATGGAGCATTATCACCTATAAATAGATTTATTTGTTGTTCAGACTGTTACTAACAGTACCAGTGTATTACATTCAAATATGATGCGTCTCCAACATCCCTACATCATATGTGGCAATCATTAACTACTTCATGCTCCACGGTTACCTGACCCAACCTTTCATGCAGACAGAACTACCAGACATTTAATAGATAATAAGGGCCATCATCACTATGGTGCCAGAATATGTACATCTCCCTAACTCCGCATACCATTATGTATTATTTTATACTATAGACTAACTTGTGATGTCCTGTACCTACTGTTGAATTGTTTACTAGCAACTCTTTGCTACTGTGTACATGACAAATAAAGTTATTCAATATCTATGGGTGGAAAACCATTCTTACTTTTGAACTTTTACATGTAGATTACAAGCCTTATGGGTCCAGTTTTTACAGACTACACATCATCCAAAAATCATCCAAAAATGTTATTGAATTTTACTTGTTTTTTCAGTACTGTAGCCACTTCTCAATTTTTCCCATTTAACCATTAACTATACACCGATCCGTCACAACATTAAAATCACTTGCCTCGATAGCTCAGAATTGTTTTTCCACCACATCTTACAGATCCTCGATAGGATTGAGATCTGGAGATATTGGAAGACAAGTTAAAACCTTGAACTCTTTGTCATGTTCCTCAAACCTTCCTAAACAATTTTTGCAGTGGGGCAGGGTACATGGGCAGCATGGTGGCTAAGTGGTTAGCACTTCTGCCTCACAGCGCTGGGGTCATGAGTTCAATTCCCAACCATGGCCTGATCTGTGTGGAGTTTGTATTTTCTCCCGTTGTTTGCGTGGGTTTCCTCCGGGTGCTCCGCTTTCCTCCCACACTCCAAAAACATTCTAGTAGGTTAATTGGCTGCTCTAAAAAAAATTGACCTTAGTCTCTCTCTCTGTCTGTGTGTGTGTGTTAGGGACTTTAGACTGTAAGCTCCAATGGGGCAGGGACTGATGTGAATTAGTTTTCTGTACAGTGCTGCGGAATCAGTGGCACTATATAAATGGTGATTATGAGGGTACATTATGCTGCTGAAAGAGACCACTGCCATCAGGAATACCGTTGCCATGAAAGGGTGTACTTGGTCTGCAAAAATGTTTAGGGCGATGGTATGTGTCAAAGTAACATCTGCATGAATGTCAGAAAGCAAAGTTTCCCAGCTAAACATTGCTCAGAGCATTGTACTGCCTCTGCCGGATTGCCTTCTTCCCATAGTGCAGCATCCTAGTGTCATTTCTTCCAAAGGTAAACAATGCACGTGCACCTGACCATCCACACAATTTAAGAAAATGTGATTACATAGTAACATACATAGTTGATGAGGTTGAAAAAAGACACCGGTCCATCAAGTTCAACCTATTTTGGATCTCCAGCAATCCTGCACTTATATTTGAAATTGATCCAGAGTAAGCAACCGCCAATCTGTTTCAATTGTGAAAATCCCCCCAGACTCAATATTGCAATCCTATTTTTACCCTATCTCCACTACTATCCTTCATTTTAATTAACGGTCGTATCCCTGGATACACTTTTCCGCTAAAAATTTGTCTAACCCTTTCTTAAACATATCTATTGAATCTGTCATCACAACCTTCCCTGGCAATGAATTCCATATCTTACTGTAAAGAACCCCTTCCTTTGCTGGTTGTGAAATTTCCTCTCCTCTAACCTTAGAGGGTGACCGCGTGTCCTGTATATAGTCCTTGGGGTAATGAAAGTTCACTGTGTTGACCCTTAATGTATTTGTACATAGTAATCATATCTCCTCTTAGACACCTCTTTTCTAAACATGCCTAAACTGGCTAACCTTTCCTTATAACTTAATGACTCCATACCCTTTATCAATTTTGTCGCCCTTCTTTGAACCCTTTCTAGTTCCAAATTATCTTTTTTATAGAGTGGTGCCTAGAACTGTACTGCATATTCAAGATGAGGTCTTACCAACAATTTATACAGTGGCAAAATTACACTGTCTTCCCTTGCATCTATGTTCCTTTTTATGCATGCCAATACTTTATTTGCCCTATTAAGAATAGCGGTCTAGCCATTTCTGAGTTTAGCTCCATAAGGACCCTTGGGTGTATGCCATCTGAACCTGGAGCTTTATTTATCTAAATATTCTTCAGTTGCCTTTGGAGTTCTTCCTCTGACAACCAAGTATTAATTAATGGTATGGTTTCATTTCCATTTTTTTTTTTTAAAGATATTTTTATTAAAATTTTACAGAACAGAGAATGTGGGAAACAGGTAATACAGGTGAAAGAAAGCCATAACACAGTTTCCACGTAATGTAAACAGTATACTGTTACTAATATGAGGAGACAAAAGAAAATTCAGGGAGAGATGAGAGAAGGGAAAGATAAGAGGAAAGGATAGGAGTAAGAAGGAAGGAGAAAATCACTAGCCAAAGAGGTAAGAAGAAAAGTAAAAAGAAGATGAGGATCCATGACAAAGCTACAAATTGGTAGTTAGGGCTCAAGGGCCTTAAAAAGCAAGAGGAGAAGAGGCTCCATGATATTCAGTCCAAGGACTCCAAACCTTATTAAATTGGACGGGGGTGTGGCGAAGAATACTAGTAATATATTCCATATGATAGACTTGCCAGATAAGGTTGATAACAGAGGGCAAGGAGGGTGGACTTAGATGCCAAATTGCCCTCTTTTGGAAAAATCCAACGGCACTAAGAATATGTGTAATAAGTTTCTGTGTTGATTTCGATATCTTAGGAGTAGAGAATACGAAAGAGATGGAGGAAGAGAAACATGAGTAATACTGAAGAAGATTAACCGGTGGATCGATTTCCAGAAAGGAAGTAGTTTTGGACAATGCCACCATATATAAGACAGGGTACCCTCTTGACCACATTGACTCCAGCACAACGATGAGGAGCCTGGATATAATATATGAAGACAGTGTGGTACCAGAAACAAACGGTAAAACATCTTGCGACAATTTTCACTTATCTTAACGCAGATTGGAGGTCTTTGTGAGGTTCAAGCGGATCTTAGCCCATTCCTCAGGAGGAAGAAATTCTTCCGTGTCCTCCTCCCATTTAAGCTTGTTGGAATCCTTAGGGGGGCATTTGTGTTTTAGAATAAGGCGGTAGAATGTGGAGATCAAGCCCCTGGAAGAGGAGCAAACGTCACAGAAAGTGACCAGAGGAGAGGTTGGATGTATATCAGTGATTGTACGTCAGATAGAGTTATAATAAATGTCGAAGTTGGAGGTATTGAAAAAAGCAGGACAAAGGAATGCGAAAGCGCTTTTCAATGTCTGCAAAAGAGGGAAAGAATTGAAGCGGCATGATGTCGGAGAGTAAGTTGATGCCACAACGCGTCCAATGGTAGAATTGGACCGGGCAGAGACCAGGAGGAAAAGAGGGATTATTCCATAGAAGTGTCATACGTCATGAGTTGGGGGCTAGATTATATGAGCAGACTGTATGAGTCCAGCAGGCAATTAAGAATGCTAGAGAAGGAGGGAGACGCGAGAGGGAGGGCTGTGGTTTCAGCCACAGAAGCGAGAACGGCGAGGTAGTTTTAGTGAGAGCGGATTCAATATCGACCCAAACTCGCTGACCCAAAGGAGAGTGAAGGAGTACACACTGGGTAAGATGAGTAGCACGATAATATTTAAGAAAGTGGGGAACCCCCAGACCTCCTTCTTAAATTGATTTATGGAGAATCTGCATTCGAATCCTGGGCTTCGTAGCCGACCAAACAAATTTAGTAGCCATTTGTTGAAGAAGTTTAAAGGAATTAGCTGGGACTTTGAGGGGTAAAGCCTGAAACAGATATAAAAGCAGAGGAAGGATATTCATTTTGAGGGAGTTTATTTTACCCGTCCAGGAGATAATGAGTTTATCCCATTTTAAAATGTCAGTCTTAATAGCTGAAAACAAAGCCGGAAAATTTGCAGCATATAGCTGGTCGTAGGAATGAGTGAGGTAAAGCCCAAGATATTTTAGCCTGTGAGACTGCCATCTAAAATCAAAGCTAGATTTGAGGTTTGACAGAAGGGCAGGTGGGATATTAAGGACGAGAATTTCTGATTTGGAAGCGTTTATTTTGTAATTGGACAGAGTGCCAAAGAGAGTGATGTCCTTGAGTAAGTTTGGGAGCGATATGAGAGGGCTTGTGACTGACAAAAGGATATCATCCGCGTATAAAGATAATTTATATTAAGAAGAGCCCACCCGGACACCATGAATATTCGGATTAATACGAATTTTACGAGCCAGGGGTTCGATCATTAGGGCGAAAATAAGTGGGGATAATGGACACCCCTGACGAGTACCATTCCGAATCGCGAAGGGAGAGGACTGGAAACCATTAGCCAGGACGGAAGCAGTCGGATTAAAGTAGAGAGAGGCAACGCCACGAAGAAAGGGGCCCCTCAAGCCCATGACCTCGAGCGTCTGTTGCATATAGGGCCAACCCACCCTGTCAAACGCCTTCTCCGCGTCTAAAGCTATGAGGAGAGTGGTGATGTTGCGGTAGTTGGAAACATAAGTCTGGTCAATAGCTCGTCGGGTGTTGTCCAATGCCTGACGACCCGGAATGAAGCCAATCTGATTGGTGTGAACCAGTGAAGTGATGACAGTGTTCAGGCGATTAGCAAGAAGTTTTGCAAACAGTTTAAGGTCTACGTTTAGCGGAGAAATGGGTCTATAGTTTCCGCAGAGTTGAGGGTCACGATCAGGCTTGGGTATAACAACAATGTCTGCCCGAGCTGTTGCCTGATCGAATTTAGAACCGAGGAGCATAGAATTGAAGAGCTCAAGGATCATGGGAGTTGGCAAAGGTTTTGTAATATATGGCTGTGAAGCCATCTGGGCCGGGGGCTGAAGCATTTTTGAAGTCTTTAATTGTTCGAGCAATTTCGTCAGACGTAAACGGCTTATTAAGAAAATCAGATTGTGCGGGAATGAGGGCAGGGCAATAGAGGATAAGAAGTCACTAATTTTCGATTGTAAAGATACAGAATCAGAAATTTGAGGTGGGAGATTAGAGAGAGAGGAGTAAAAGTCTCTAAAGATGTCAGCTATATGTTTCGGATCATAGGCAAGGTCCCCTGAGTGGTTCTTGATGGAGGTGATGCGGTTACGGGTGCGTTTCTCTCATAGTTTCTGAGCTAGGAGTCTGACTGCTTGATCGCCCCTCTCGTAGAACTACTGGTGAAGCCATCGAAGTGTTTTGCCCGCCATTTTGGAAAGAAGTTGATGTAATTATCTGCAGAGGGCGATCAGTTTGAGGCGAGTCTTACCTTTCGGGAAACGCTCATGTAACGTCGTAAGAGATGCAATTTCAGTTCCGCGATGCGAGTGAGTTCAACCTTACGGTGAGAAGCATACAGGGCGATAAGTGTGCCGCGTATGGAAGCTTTATGCGCTTCCCAAAGGATGGGAGGCGAAATATCTGGCGAGGAGTTCAGAGAGATAAATTCCTTAATGGAGTCGGATATGGAGGTAATCTGATCGGGCTTTAGAAGTAAGGTGTCATCTAGTCGCCATTTTGGGGGAGAGGAGCGTGGGCGAGGAAAGGTAATTTCGAGGAGAACCAGGGCATGATCGGATCAAGAGACCGGAAGAATGTCTGAGTCAATAAGTAGTAGAGTGGTAGAGAGATCAATGAGAATGAGGTCAATGCGAGTGTGGACATTATGTAAAGCTGAAAAATGGGTATATTGTCTACCGGAAGGATGGGCGAGCCGCCAAGCATCGTAGAAGTCGTAGGATTTGAGGAGGGATGCCAAGGTTTTAGATTCCTGGCGAGTAGGGGCATGGGAGGATGACACAGAGGAGCAATCCATCCCGGAGTCCAGGGTGGAGTTGAAATCGCTACCTATAATTACTTGACCTTGAGCTATGGAGGAGAGCTGTTCAAAGAACACGGAGAAGGTACCCTGCCTCACAATAGGAGCGTACAACGAAACTAGAGTAAGCTTGAAGCAACCTAAAGATCCAACAATGATTAGGTATCTGCCTAAAGGACCAACATAAAGAGATTCCAGTGCAAAAGGAATGTTGTGATGTATGAGGATGACAGTACCTCTTTGTTTACTATCAGAAGATGCATAATATGTATGTGGGTATGTCTTACATGTCAATTGAGGGTGAGGAATCTTGAAATGTGTTTCCTGTAAGAAAACGAGATCCGCCCTAAGGCGTTTAAAGTGTTGAAGGGCCATTGTGCGTTTGGTGGGAGAATTAAGGCCTTTAGCATTGAGGGAGAGAATTTTAAGAGTCATGGCGGGTCTGGGTACTTGGACAGAGTATGAGGGCTAGTGATTAGAGACAGGAAGAAAATAGAAGAGAGAGGACGGGAGACCAACTTTCGCGGAGGGACGCCAGTCCAGGCTCGAGACAAGATGTACAGCATAGGTACTGGAAAAGGAGGGCGAGGCATGGACAGCCAAGAGTGGACGGAAAAAGCGACCATTAAAGGGTCGTGGGAGCGGGATGGCAGGTCAGATAATAGGCGTTGTGTACCCAATGAAAGTATGTGAAAAGGAGGCGTTTACATGTAAACCAAACACATGTAATATAACTATGAGCTGAGCATAAACCACATAAGAGAAAACAAATTAAATACACATTATGTTATATCTATGTAGTATAGAGGAGTGGAGCAAAACCGTGTCAGGGGACACTCAGCAGTAAATAAGCGGAGTCTAAGTAAGAAACCTCTAAATAGTAGCAAAACACCACCACCCAGTGTCCCCCGAGACGGTAACCTCCGTTAAGAGGAGAAATAACAAAGAGCATGAACAGCTTTTATATATATATATATATATATATATATATATATATATATATATATATATAATAAACAAGTATAGCGTGATATTGTTGCGAGTCTACGGTAAACCTAAAAAGGGAAGAACTAACATAACTTCAACGATGTGCATAACATATGAAACAGCGTTACAGATTGTGAACAGTGAGTTTAATCAGGGGCTCACCACGAAAGGGGAGAGCCAGTAAGGAAGGGCATAAGACCCAAAAGTAATCTGCGGACAAACGGGAATAAACTAAGGCTCTGGGTCACCCCTGCCACAGCGAGACCCTAAGCAAATGTAATTACTGTAACATAAAATAATCATAATAGAAATTAGCACGAAAGTAACAAATAAGGAACATTAGCAATAAAGAAAATTAAAACATTTTATTTACGTAGTGGACCATTCAGCTTGTGGAGGACGTTTGCGTGTCCCTGATGACGAGCTGGAGGATGAGTTGGGGAGATCTGGAAATTTCAGAGTTTGTAACAGGTCCCGACCTTGTTCCAGGGTCTTGAGCGAATATGCGTGATTGTTATGGGAAAAGGAGTGCTGAAAGGGAAACCCCCAATGATAATGTATGTCAGCTGAGCGTAGACGCTGAGTAATGTCAGCCAAGTCCCGTTGTTTCTTCAATATAATAGGGGAAAGGTCCTGGAAAAAGAGAGGGTTGCTCCCAGAGTAGGAAATGTCCCGATGATCTCGAGCAGCAAAAATAATCTTCTCCTTAGTGGAATAATAAAGAAGGCGTACGGTGACGTCTCGGGGTGGTTGAGAAGGCTGAGGTTTGGGCCGAAGGGCTCGATGTGCACGGCCTAAGCGGAAATCAGCTGGGGATAAATCTGGAGCCAAGGTGGTGAAAAGGCCCTGCAAGTATGCGGGTAGCTCTTCTGGCAATATCGACTTGAGTCCAATGTTGTTCCGTCTGGAGCGATTTTCTTGATCTTCAAATTGGTCTTTAAGAATGTCCAGGTCGGCACGAATTGCTGCTAAATCCTGGTCAGTTTGAGTCTGGAAGGCGCAGAGATCGGTGGTTGTTTTTTTCCAGAGAATCAGTGCGAGCACCCAAGGCAGCAATTTCCGTGCGTAACTAACTAATGCCCGAAATTCTGACTGGATGGTGGCCTTCACTTGTTTCACCACCTCGGCCATAGAAGGCTGCGGCAAGTCTACATCAGAAATCAGAGATGCTGGGGCAGAGGTAGATGGGGGACGGACAGTTTTGCTGCTTCTGAAGAACATGCTAGGTGTTTGAGGCGGAGGATTCTTCTTCGGTTTGTGAGATATGATCACTTAAAAAAAAAAAAAGCACACAACTGCAAGAAGCAAATAACAGTAGACGCAGTGGAGTTACTTTCAAAGTATTGCTTCAGGATACGACCAGTTCCCACGAGACATGTGGGGTTAGAACACGGATAGATAGAACTGGAATATCAGATGGAGAATAAAACAAATGTGTATTTCCTCTATGAGGGGTAGCGGACAGAGTCCAAACAGCGTAGCGCTAGCTTGGAAGACAGGATACGGAGCCAAGGATACAAAATAAGGACAGCTATGTGTCCAGTGTTAAAATCCAGGCTCACGTTAGGAGGGGAGTGTAGAGAGGGACAGGGGTGTCTGTTGATGTTGCTGATGGAGAGACTTCGACAGGGAGTACCAGTCTGGTGAGTACAGCCCAGGGCTCCTCCGCTAGTTGCCCAAGTCAGGATGGGAGAGTTGTGTGGGGGCACCGCTCACCTGTAATATCGGTACCAGCCGATAACGCTGCCGCCGAACTGGAAGTGAGGTGCCCGGCTGGAAGTAGGCCCCCCGATATTGCCGCAGGCGGCCAGGAGACCACAAACGCCGTCCCGGGTCGAGTGCGGCAAGATGAGAGCCTCAGCGGTTGGGTATGAGGGGACAGCCATGAGGGGCAGATGACGACTGGGTCCCGGAGAGGCACAGATGCTCCTCAGAAGCCACGGGCAGCGGGGACCAGCGCTCAGAGAGCCAGGAGAGAGCCCAGGAGATCCACAAACAGCTCCAGAGACCAGTCACTCACTTGAGGCGGTGCAGCAGGCGAGGGAGTCCCTGATAAAGGGTATATATAAGCCCCAATGTACGGAGAGCCTATTTGGTGCTGCTGTCCGATATGGCGTCCTAGCCACGCCTCCTCACTTCCATTTTTATGTATTACTCCTACCATTTGTTCCTCTCTTGTAAATACTGAAGAAAAGAAAATGTTTAATACCTCTGCTTTTTCCTTAGAATCATTTATCAATTCACCCATCTCACTTCTTAGGGGTCCTATATTATCTTTTTTAATCCTTTTGCCATTTATATACATTAAATACTTTTTGAGGTTTGTCTTTCTTTTGCAACTTGCTTTTCATTTTCTAATTTAGCCAATCTAATTTCCTTTTGTTTTATTATATTCCTTGTACCTACGGAGTGACTCCTCTGACCCTTCAGACTTAAACAATTTAAATGCACTCTTCTTCATTTGCATTTCTTCCCTTACCTTTTTATTTAGCCACATTGATTATACTTAATTCTTTTACATTTATTTCCCATAGGAATTAACTTATACGTATGTTTCAAACAACATTTTAAATGACAGCCCACTTTTCTTCCGTATTTTTTCCTTCAAAAACTTTGTCCCTGTCTATGCACTTTATAGACTCCTTTAGCATATTAAAATTTGCCTTTCTAAAGTTTAAAGTCCTAGTTGATCCCTTATACTGTTGCTTCTGGAAACTAATTTCAAATGAGTCCATATTATGATCACTGTTTCCTAAGTGCTCTCTTACTTGAATATTTGATATTACGTCTACATTATTTGTTATTACTAGGTCCAGTATAGAGTCCGGTTTCTAGTTGGTTCCTCTGCTTATTGGGACATGTAATGGTCTTTTAGCATGCTCAGAAACCTATTTCCCCTAGCTGAACCGCAGGTCTCAATACTCCATTCAATGTCCGGATAATTAAAATCCCCCATAATTAAAATTTGACCTAGTTGTGTAGCCTTTTCAATTTGCTGTAGAAGTTGGGCTCTCAATCACACTAATATCTGGCGGTTTATAGCATATCCCTATCAGCAACTTCTCTGAACTTTTTCCTCCGCCTGATATTTCCACCCACAATGCCTCTATATTATCACCAATATTCTCGTAAATAACTTCCTGAATACTTGGTTTTAACTCTGGCTTAATATAAATACATACTCCTCCTCCCCTTTTATTTACCCTAATTCTCCTGAAAAGAGAATAGCCTTCCAAGTTGCCTGGCTAGTCATGTGTATCATCCCACCAGGTATCCGTAATACCTATAATATCATACTGCTCATTCATTGCTACTAGTTCTAACTCCCTCATTTTACCTGTCAGACTTCTTGCATTTGAAAGCATACACTTAAGTCTATTGCCTCCCTTAGGTATTTATTTTTGCTTTAAAAAGGGCCTCTCCTTATCGTCTATGCTTCCCTTTCCCCCCTTTCCACCCCCTGGACTCTTGTTAAATTAGTCCTTACTACTCTCGATGTCTATCCCATAAATACTTGCTTGCCCCTCCCCCCACAGCCTAGTTTAAAATCTCCTCCAATCTTCTAACCATAGTCTCCCCTAGCTTAGCAGCCCTCTCCTCATTCAGGAGCAATCCATCTCGACAATAAAGATGGCAACTGACCGAGAAATAAGCCCAGTTCTCTAAGAATCCAAAACCCTCCTTCCTACACCAATCTTTTAGCCACGCATTAACCTCCATAATCTCCCGTTGCCTCCCTGGACTAGCGCGTAGTCCAGGTAGTATTTCTGAAAATACTACCTTGGATGTCCTTGCCTTAATTTGCGACCTATGTCCCCGAAATAATTCTTTAGGACACACCTTCTTCCTCTAATTCTGTCATTGGTGCCAACATGCATCAAAACCGCTGGGTCATTCCCAGCCCCTCCCAACTATCTGTCCACCTGATCCGCAATATGCCGAGCCCGAGCACCTGGGAGACAACTCACTGTTCGGCATGCACGGTCCCGGTAACAGATTGCCCTATCTACCTTCCTAATAATTGAATCCCCTACCACAAGCTATCTGGGTCCCTGAGTAACTTTGGTCCCCTCTATGCTGGAGAGACCGTTCCCCTGGTTGCTAGAGTAAGCAGTTTCACCCAACTCTACCAATTCTAAACTGCCTTCCACAGTATCTTCATCCAATCTGGCAAATCTGCTGGGATTGCTTAGCTCAGAACTGGCCTGCCTCTTCCTCCCTCTGCTACCCCTAGTAACTGTTACCCAGCTGCCTACCTGTTGATCCACCTCTGCCTCTGCTCCACCCTGCTCAACTAACGCATTAACAGTGAGCTGTAAACTCTGCTCCAGGTTGACAATCTGTCTCAATGTTGCAATGGTTTGCTTTAGATCAGTTACCTGGGCTTCCAAAGAGACCAATTGCTCACATTTCTCAGAGGTATAAACCTTGGAACAATTGCTCCACGTGTGCATACATGAGACAAGATATGCATTGGAACAATTGCTCCACGTGTGCATACATGAGACAAGATATGCATTGAGTGAGATCATCAAGCCTACCACTCATCTTATTATAGCTAACCTAACTTCTTATAGCCTACAGTGAACTCGAGAGTACGAACCTTTGCTAGCCACTTACCAGATTAAACCCCTTCCTGGATTCAACTACTTACAGGATCTAACTCTACACTTTAAACAAACAGCACTTGAAATCAAATGCATCAAACTAGGCCACCTTCTTCCATTGTTTCATGATCCAGTCCTGGTGCTCACGTGCCTATTGTAGGCGCTTTCAGTGGTGGACAGGGGTGAGCATGGGCACTCTGAGCGGTCTGCAGCTACACAGTAAGCTGCGATTCACTGTGTTCGGACACCTTTCTATCATAGCCAGAATTAATTTACTTCAGCAATTTGTGCTACAGTAGCTCTTCTGTGGAATTGGACCAGACGGGCTAGCTTTCGCTCCAGATGCGCATCAATGGGTCTTGGGCGCCCATGTCACTGTCGGCGGTTCACTGGTTGCTCTTTCTTGGACCACTTTTGGTATGTACTAGCCACTGCACACCGAGAACACCCCACAAGACCTACTGATTTTGAGATGCTGTGACCCAGTCATCTAGCCATCACAATTTAGCCCTTGCCAGAGTTGCTCAGTTCCTTATGCATGACCATTTTTCCTGCTTCCAACACATCAACTTCAAGAACTGATTGTTTACTTGCTGTCTAACATGCCACCCCTTGACAGGTGCCAGTGTAATGAAATAATAATGTTATTCACTTCACTTTTCAGTCATTTTAATGTTGTGCCTGATTAATGTATATAGAAGTATATTCTAATGTGGACATTTCAATGCAAGAAGTGTGGAACACGCAGAATAAAAAACATTTTTTTGGAAAATAGTTCCCATACTAAAATGCTCCAAAGTTTTCCCCACACCTGGTATCTGTCCATTTGGGTTATTTCCCTCAGGCACCGGCTACCCTTGCTTCACCGACTAGTGCTGAGACAGTTGCATTTTTGTAGCTTTGACGGCAATGAGGGACTTGAGGATAAAGAAAAAAAATCATGATAATTAAAGAAAGGAGTGCAGTGAAAGTGGCACCTAACTGAACAGTTTCCCCCAGCAATCCAATGACTGCAAGCATCCTGTGTATAACTGGTCACATTTTTCCTTTTGTCTTCAACAGCCTTTACAGATAAGAAAAAGGAGCAGATCAAGCGCCAATTATGGCGTGTTCAATAAATCCTGTTGCATGTTTTCAATTTACATTCCTTTGTGAATGATACTAGAAGCAATCAGAGAAAACTGTGCTTTTTCTCTCATGATCATGTTCTAATTACTATTTACATACAATTTCAATGTATCTAAGATTTTTAATACGCAAATTATTTATAGTAAAATACTTGAAAAGAGGATTTTTACTCACCGTAAAATCAATTTCTCTTACTACACTGGGGGACACTGCGTTACCTTGGGGGGGGGGGGGGGGGGTAAAGTAGGTGGGACTGGAGTTAGGCACTTATAAACTTGTTTGTTTCCCTGACTCCTCCCCCACTATGCCCCTCCTCTGTAGCTGACTTCAGTTTTGTATAACCAAGCCAGGAAGAGAGAAAAAGCAATTCAGAAAGCAAAACCAAAGACAGCACTACTGTCAGAGCAAGGGAGGGTGCGCAGTGTCGCCAAGTGTAGTAAGAGAAATTGATATTATGGTGAGTAAAAATCCTCTTTTCTCTATCCTACCACTGGGGGACACTGCGTTACCTTGGGGAGCTACCAAAGCTGTGTCCAAGAGCGGAAATGCTCTGGAACGGCTGTGCGCAATGTTTTGTGTTCAAAACCCTGCATTTGTGAATACAAAGGCATGCAACAAAGAAACAATATGCAGCAGAAACAGACGCTGCCACTCTGTACAACTGCGCCATTGAATGACGCTTTTATGGCGTACAAAAAGCTGCAACCCTCCTGGAGAGTGCACTGTAAAAGTCACTGGAACCTGCAGAGGGGTACAGACAGAATTTTGGTCGTGATACAGTGGCAAGAGACCACCTAGACCCTGTCCCCCCTACGCTCTTTAGCGTTAGAGAGGCTAAATGGGCATTAAATTCCTAAACAGGAACTGTGCGAACAAGAGCACAAACTATCTCCCGTCTGAGAAAAGTTACACAAAAAGAAGAGGCATAAGAATGATAAACTACAATCTCTGTGTCAGTGGGATGCAGGCACTAATTGTCATAACCAATAATGTCTCGTACAACGCGCCACTAAGTTTCTGGTAAAGAAAATGAGGAAGAGCCATACACACTCTCGCCCCAGATCCCCTATGAGATGTGACATCCAAGAGAACAGCCTGCATTAAGCTAACAACTAAATCCACTCAATGATATCCAAAGCATCAACATATACACTGATGCAACAGCTTAAGCCACTCAGCGATATCTAAGGGAGCACTGATACAGTGCTTAAACCATTCAGAGATAAACAAGGGAGCACTCATTCCATGAGCTAACGGCTTAACTAACTCAGCGATATTTGAGGGAGCACTCATATAGAGTTAACAACATATGCCCGACATATATACCAGGAAGCACTCATACCCTGAGCTAACAGCTTAACTAATTCAGAGACACCGGAGGCTAAAGCAAGCCTCCTGATGACGATAACTAGACTCCCTGGAAATCTACAACCAACCAAAGTTGGGCTGAGCATAAAGAAACCGCTTAAGCAAAACAACCTTCCGCTGAGCTAGATAGAGAGCCACGGAAGCTGCACGCTGAAAGAAGTAGGGCGGAGACCCAATTGAAGCCAGCTGGTAAAGAAAACCTTTTAAAGATTCCTGAGTGGGGCGTGTGAAATTCTAGGAATTTACACCAATCGAATATAGTTTCTAGCCCAAAGAAAACAGCTGAGGAAGAAGCTCAATGGCAGAATAGAAGGTAGCAACCATCTCCCTGCAGGGATTCTCTAGCAAAAAAGGATAGCCATCCGACGCCACAGCATCAAACCAGATGATGAAAACAAAAAGAGCCGAACTACGAGATGAGGCTGCTCTGGAACCGGGAAAAGAGGGACGACAACACAAGTCCCCTAAATCAGTAGATAACTAATATTAATAAGTTGGTCTAACTTGGCCCATAGTATGGCACAAGGAACACCCCTCCGACCATACACAGGTCGACCCTTATCCTGCATTAGGATACAGAAATTGCATAAGTGCTACAAATATGCAACAGCACTGCATTTTGAGACCGAATCTCCACAGGTTTTCTGACCTTCTGTACAAGAGCAACTGACCCACTAATAAAAACATTGTGACTAAGCACCACCCGAAAGGTAAATTAGTGAATCAGTGCAAACGGGTGCTATGCACGTCCAAAACAATGAAAACAGCCTTCCTTGATGAGAATCTCCCTGTTGAGTCATGAGAGATGTTACGAATAAGGAGAGCCAAGGATACAAGTAGAAACTTGTTATCCTATTTTGCAAAACAGAAACTCCTGTTACTGAAAGGAAATTCTGCCAGGAGCATTTTGGAACTGTGTAGAAGAGAGATGAGCGTGTTCTTCGGTAGAAAGCTACTGAAAACCCCAAACTAGAATATAAGGCATAAGCCAACGCTTCTAGTGTGGTAGAATAAGCGAAGACCTGGGTAGGCTCAAAGAGACCACTTGTGAACCCAATAATGCAGCCCTGCTGCTTGCGGAGAGGCTGCAAGTATAAAATTCTGGCTGAAAACGTCTAGCTGTAAGCTAAGCGTTGGGTGTAATAAATAACTTCCACCACCGAGAAATGTCCCCAAACCTATGAATGTTTACCTGATTGCCACAGTACATAAAATATAACCACCCCTGTAAGGCTAAGCCTGACTCAGGATGTGGCACCCTGACCTCAGATCAACAGAGAGGATCAACGGATTGAGCACGTAAACATCATGGCCTGGTGTCGCTGACATAAAAAAAAGAAAGCACACCTACCACCGGAAGCCTTTGGATACTCATTTGAAATAGTGCAAACTGAGAGTTCCAATATTGGAACGTAGTCCTGTGAGCATGTGGCTAACTATAGGTATCATAGCTGAATAGCTGTATGCCTACCAGCTATGATGCTGCTGGGTGAATACAAACCACCCAATTAACCCTTCACTAGATAAACCCCTATACCAGCCCCTGCTCTGTGTAGGAGGACTTCTTTGTCTGCTTCCGCCGGGGACAGCAGAATAAGAGAACTGAAGAGCCACAGAATTGTCACCAACAGGGACTACCTCCCTTGACTCTGGAGAATTAGGGGAGGTGAAAATATAGCCAGTCTATTACTGTTTACCTGGTCTTTGACAAAAGACAGACACTGAGTCTAAGATATGAGGAAAAACATTTTCCCAACAAGAGTGTCACTAAGGCTTAGGTTGAAAACTGAAAAACCAAGAATAGACTGTTGTCTTGCAAATGCGAAAACTGTGTACAGTTTAAGCTGAGATTATCCACCTCGTGAGTGTAATCAGCAAGAATATTCCTCTTGATAGTAAAAGAAGATGGAGATAGACATCCTCTCGTGAGGAATGAACTACATCCCTATTCTGACTGTGGAAACAGTCAAAGATAAAATCCTCTCCATCTGTGGAAGATGGTGAACAGCAGCATATTTGTCCGGGTGGTTTTATACCTGAACAGCGTAATGCCGCTTCTGTGGTAGCGGACAGATATAAGCTGTGTGGGTACTTAACCAGCATAGTGTAAACATGTGTAGAAGCATGAAAAAGGGTATACTCACGTACCATTTCGAATTTAAAAATCACCTTAATGTGTTCGGCCACCAGAAGCGACAGTGATTTAGACCAGACCTGTTTCTGCAAAACAGCTGACACAGAAATGGGAGCACCCTGTTTGTAGACCCTAGCCTCGCAGTCTGCGCCGAGGCATTCGGGCTAAGCTGTGGAAAAGATAATTTAAAAATTACATTTCGCACATATATAATGTCACTTCTATTTCCTAGTTGATCTTTTTATTACAAAACATAAGGAAATGGAAGACAAAGTAACAGGAAATAAGATTGTCTAACAATTAATTTGAAGACCCATATACATATATATATATATATATATATATATATATATATACATATATATATATATATACATATATATACATATATATATATATACATATATATATACACATATATATATATACATATATATATATATATACATATACATATATATATATATATACATACATATATATATATATATATACATATATATATATATATATACATATATATATATATACATATATATATATATACATATATATATATATACATATATATATATATATATACATATATATATATATATATACATATATATATATATATATATATATATATATATATATATATATATATATATATATATATATAATCAATAAATACATATATAAACTTTTTGAGTATGCCAACCAGCGAGTATTCTACTCCTGGAAGACTCACCTATTGTAACCTGATACAACAGTAAGAAAAAAAGACACAGAATAAATCTGTTCTATCTTTTAAACAGATAATATCTAATAGACAGACAGACGCCACTAAGCATTTATATGTGTGTGGAAAAAAAAAACAAGTTGCAGCGCCACCTGCTGGGCAGAGTTATACACTGACCTACTAAATTCTTAGTGTGTGTGGGGAAAAAAATTCAAAAAGGGCTGAAATTTGGTAGGGCTCAAACTCATTTTCGTGAGGTAATTTTACCTCATGAACACACATGTGTAGAGGCGTGCGTTAGTGTGTGTGTGTGTGTGTGTGGAAAAAACTATTTTCTCCGAAAGGGCTCATCCAATTGACCTGAAATTTGGTATACTGACATTATTTGACAAAAAAATTAGAATAGTCAAGTCAGTTAACTTCCATCATCCCCCCTTCCCCCCATGGGAGGGGTAGTAAATGCTAAATTTACGAGTTGAGAGGTCAAACTCATTTTCGTGAGGTAATTTTACCTCATATACACACTAAAAAGGGCGCTTGCGTCGGGAAGTAACGATCTTCCCCTGAGGAGGCCTGGGCTAGGCCCAAATGCATGACAAGAACCTTTTTAACACCTTAAGTAGCTTGATTTGACTAGAATGCATGAGTATCATGCACGGGTTAACTTGTCTATAATATAAATGCTTAGTGGCGTGTGTTAGTCTGCCTGTGTGTGTGTGGAAAAAATAAAACCAAGCTGCAGTGCCACCTGCTGGGCGGAGTTATACACTGACCTACTAAATTCTTAGTGTGTGTGTAAAAAAAAATTCAGAAAGGGCTGAAATTTGGTATACTAAGATGTTTTTAATTTGTTAATTTAATTTGTTAATTGTTAAAAGTGTTTATAAAGATTAAAAAAATATATATATATATTTCTTGAAGGAGAAGTGACAGTTGGGAGTGGTTGGTGGTTGCCAGGGGTGACAGTGGGGAGAGGTTGGTGGTTGCTGGGGGTGACAGAGTGAGAGGAGTGTGATACTCAGGACCGCTGAGAGAGATCCCTGTGTCTGGATAGATATCTGGATAGATGTGGCGATGAAAATGAAGGATGAGGTGATGGAGAAGAATGATGAGGTGGTGACATGTGGACAAAACCACGTTAAAAAAGGGCGCTTACGTCGGGAAGTAACGCTCTTCCCCTGAGGAGGCCTGGGCTATGGCCCAAATGCATGACAAGAACCTTTTTAACACCTTAAGTAGCTTGATTTGACTAGAATGCATGAGTATCATGCACGGGTTAACTTGTATAATATATATATATATATATATATATATATATATATATGTGCTATTAGGGAGACTGAACCCACAACACCATATATTCAAAACAGTGTAAATATCAGATGAGCCCCAGCTCCTGATGTACACATACATTTACGCACACATATACACAATGCAATACAGGCCAACCCGCCTACCACGGGATAACACTGTATATTATTTTTGTGCCACATAAATAATGTAGAGCATATAAAACAGCGTGTCTATTACCCCTTAGGTAATTCCTCAGACATACCGAATATTTGGAAAACTGTATAAAAGTTAACCACAATACTTGGGAACACAGGCTATACGCAGCAAAAGGGATTGTATGTATATGTGTATATATATATATATATATATATATATATATATATATATATATATATACACATATATATACACATATATATACACATATATATACACATATATATACACGGAACTCCCTTTACCGGACTTATGGAAAAAGTCCATCCACATTCACCATATGGAATATCATACAGATATGTATTCCCATATCAATGTACATCTGCCTGAAAATATGTCACAGGAGGATAGGAAACTACCCTATTGTCTAATAGGTAATCCTATAATATAAACAGCAGTCACATGATCCTGAAAGAAAGGTCCTAACTGTGTGGCAAACAGGCTGACAATCGTTTAAAAACAGAATTAAAACCGATACTACATTACCCGCTGAAGAGAGGCAGAGTCAGGAACAGCATGCACTGATGTGTATGTTCCGGATCCAAGATGGCCACCATTTGCGCCATTAGGGAGAGAGAGGGGGAGGTGTATTCCCCTCCCTTAACATGTCCGCCTCTGCGCACCACCGCTCAGCATATATATATATATATATATATATATATATATATATATATATATATATATATATATATATATATATATATATATATATATTATATGGCTGCAGCCGCTGGAAGTGAGAACCGCCGCGCTGCCATGCCCAGGGTGCGTGCGGTCTCACTGACAAATTTAATCGCCTCCTGAGAGAGCGATTCTTGTCCTTCTCCCCCACTTCTCGTTGTCTAGGAGGGGGGGGAGGCTGCCGGCAAGTCTGCGGGCAGAGAGGAGAGGCTGAGACACCTTCACTCCCGCCCGCATGTTTAAGCATGGCCGCAGCCGTCTATAAGGCCGAATATAATAAATATATGCCCCAAATAAAGCTGCCTTTAAAGGCACACTTTAAAATAAAACATGGCCTCTTTGCTCGTTCTTTCTAGGGGTAGACTGCCGGCAGAGGTGCGAGGAAAGCGTGCTGAAGAGCTGCTTACCTGCGCTGGAACTCGAGTGAAGGAATCACTGGGACTATTCACTCCTCTGGGTCTTGGCATGGAGTCCAGCGCTGCACCTGAAAAGGAACAAAAATAAAAACAGGAAAACCTAATGCTAAACTAAGTATAGGCAGGAGCCTATACAGAAGTGACCTTTCTCCAGAAGGCACTTACAACAACTGAAGTCAGCTACAGAGAAGGGGCATAGTGGGGGAGGAGTCAGGGAAACAAACAAGTTTATAAGTGCCTAGCTCCAGTCCCACCTACTATACCCCCCCCCCCCCCCCCCCAAGGTAACGCAGTGTCCCCCAGTGGTAGGATAGAGAAATACATTTTAGTTATTATGAGAAACAGAATAGTTGGTTAAAATAATTATTTTGATATTTACCTACCTGTGTATCTATATTGGAATATATGTATATATGTATATGTTGCAGGTCTCAGTAACAACAGTACTATGATATTTGCCACATTTCATAACACAATGGGAACAATAAAACTACAGCACATTGCAAAATGAACTTTTAGCTCACCATTCCAGTTTTGCGGCAACACAGAAAGCAGGGTTCAAAGCTTAAGCAGATTCGTAAGATTATTGCTCCCTTTCCAGAGTAGCTTCCACACTTTTTAAATTTTTCCTTTTGGGCACTGAGAGAAGGCAGGTTAGGATCTCCATTAGGTGGTTCTAGAGCAGAAATCCGTCAGAACCTGGATCAGATGATACACCTAGAGGAAGTAGCAGGTCTGGAGCTGCATCAGTTGACGCTGATTGATCTAAAGAAGCAGATCAGTTGGTGCAAGAGCAGGAGACATGTCAGGAGTTTACATAGTACTTCTGGTACCAGGGCCGCCATCAGGGGGGTACAGGGGGTACCAGCGTATGGGGCCCGGGCTCACCAGGGGGCCCGCTCTCCTCTAATCCCGCCGTCCTCACTGCTGCATTGATCCTGGCTGTCACTGACAGCCAGGCAGCTTTCAAACACAATCGCAGGGGAATGATCGTTCCACCCCGCGATCATGTGATCCGTCCACCTCTTCCTGTCAGCTGACCTCACACTGAAGTTCCTGCCGATGTTATTGGAAGAAGCAACAGAGAAGCTGCAGCCTGCAGGAATCAACATGTAGGTAAGTATTTTTTATTTTAAAAGAGATAGAGGTACTTAATGGAGGGATAAAGACAGCTAGGAGTTACACAGAGAGAACTGGATTAAGGGCTGAACACACAAAGGGAGATTTATTGTTCATATGCAAACCCAGGACAGACTAAGACACCACTTCCATCTGTTAGTGATAGGTTATTTCTGGGTTCCTGTATGTACACCGCTGAAAAATCATCCACACCACTGCCTGATACATGTGTCATTATTAATCAGAAGTGTAGTTATCCAGAGGGTCAGGTGTGAGAGTAGTTTATAAGTAATTCATACTGTATACTGAATTAACACAATTAGAGTAAGGTACATTACTGTGATCAGCCACCTATACCAGTTAGGAACTGCATGATAATATCTGAATTTAGTAGTAATTATGTTATTAGTTATTTGCCTGTTACTGTGATTTACATTGTATGCTCCTACTCCAATCTTCAACTGAACTGTGTGTATTACATTGTTGTCCAAGTTTGCATCCATTTATCTGCTATTTTACCCAAGCCACTGCACCTCTGCTTATTAACAACCATGCTGTGGTAGTTTGCTCCTATTTACAGGGTGTGTGGGTCGACGTCTATATATACACGCAAATTGACCATACCCCCCAACCCTACCTCTTTTGTCAATCAGGCCAGGGGGTGTGACCACTCCTGATATTCAAGCTTATATCCATAATCCAAGCAAAATAAATCTCTTTGCATTTTTTATTCCACTTCACTTTACATCCATATAAACCCATTATCACGAATAGGAGATTATATATATATATATATATATATTTATGTATATATATATATTTATGTATATATATATATTTATATATATATATATATATTTATATTGTGTGATCTATACCTGCTAACAAGGCTCCTTGTCATAGTGTGATAAAAGCTGACTCTGCTTTTCCCACTTATTAGGATTTAGCAATAACCTAGGCTAATGCTTAGGATGTCTTGAAGGGTTGATATCATTTGAGATGGAGGTATAGTTTTTAATAAATACAATATTGAACAAAATTCAAAAATTGTACTTTAAGGGAAAATGCGCATAAGGGAACAATAAAGAAAGCAAGGAAATGATGTTGGTGGATATAAATACATATCCGGTAGCCTAAAACTATTTTAGTTACTTTTAGATTAAATAATATTCCTCTCCACACTACTTGATGCACAATCACAAATCTATAATTGAGATGTAGTTCAAGTAATTCAATTTCACAGGTATATATGGCAAATCCAATATAACAATAAGTTTATATCTGTGATTCAGTCCCACAGTCCAAAATAAATCCCACTTCCAATAGCGATTCAGAGCACACAAAGTTCAAATATGCTGCTCTTAGTGATTAATGTAGATTTGTATCAGTAATTGATGATAATGCAGTTCAGCGTAGTTCGGCCACATTTACATCTGCCTCCAAATACATAAGCTGGGACAGTGGTTGGCAGGATGCAGTCTGTTAGCGCTGGAGGGGGGGGGGGGGTATTTGGCTTTGGGAAGGGGGGGTGTTGGGGAGGTTGTTGTGCTGGAGGGGCATATGCCCATTTCGTTTGTACTGGGCCCCACGATTTCTGATTGCAGCCCTGTCTGGTACTAATGCAAACGTCAGATCATGAACATTTCAGACGGAAGGAGCAAGGCAAGAGCTCTAAAATGCTTTTAAAAAGAAAACATTGGTCACCAAGAAGTGGATCACCATCAGAGGGTGGGTGAGATTGTTGGATCTCAATGGAGGGAGCAGAAGCAGCTTTGGTTCTCCATTAAGTGCTACGTAATGCCACTGAGCTGGCTAAGGCAAAGAAAGTATTGCACAAGCAACTTCAAAGTCAGTCACTGGGTCCGTAGTTGTGGCAGCCTTGATTACAGGATCCTTTTCATACCACAGACTCCCCAGCTGAACCCCTCTCCATACCCAAAAACTGGATAGCAACATTGTCTTCAGGATAGCAGTAATTTAATTTTGTTGCTGCTATTTTACAGTTAAGGATTGGCACTCTTTAGCAACATCTACAATCCTGAGTATAAACTGTGGACTGTACTGGTACTTGGTCACAGAGTTTACTAAGTGCCAAAGGACAGCCACATTGTGTATTTTTGAGTTTTATGCATGTCACTTCAGGCAGAAGTCCTATTTCAATAATCAATTACAGCACAATATTTTGATTTAAGACACTCTTTAACAAGCACTCACCTAAAGCAAAATATATTAAAATGACATCACTTAAAAAAATAAACCTTGATCTTTGCAAACTTAGTAGGAGAACACAGCCATTCACCTGCAATAAGATAATGTGAAAACAAAACATTTTAAAGACAAGCAGCTGCCCAGCTGTATTTGCTTTGGTAAGCAACAGACACATCAGCACTTTGGGTCATTCCGTGGCAAATATAGAAAGTGTACAAAAATAAGCAAATTTGTGGATTTCCTGAATCCGAGCCCACCAGAACGTTGCCGATCCGGGTATTGGCGCCAAATGAAAACTTGAAACCGAGGCTCGGAGTCATAATCCCGCTGTCGGATCTCGCGATACTCGGAACCTATAAATTCCTCGCTAGGCGCCGCCATCTTCACTCGGGCATTGATCAGGGTAGAGGGAGGGTGTGTTAGGTGGTCCTCTGTCCTGGTAGATCTCGTGCTGTGCTGTTTAGATCTGTGCTGTGCTGTTTAGTTCTGTGCTGTGTTCTGCAGTATCAGTCCAGTGGTGCTGTGTGCTGTGCTTCTAAGGGCAAAGTTATTTCCCCATTATTCCCAAGTGTTTAAAAAATTAAAAAAAAGTTATAAAAAAGATACAAAAAAATAATTTAAAAAAAAATTAATTACAACAAAATTTGCAAAACCAATCCTGCAGTATAAGTCCAGTGGTACTGCAATATTACCAAGTTCACTGATTCAGCAGTATAAGTCCAGTGGTACTGCTATTACAAAGTTCACTGATTCAGCCGTATAAGTCCAGTGGTACTGCTATTACAAAGTTCACTGATTCAGCAGTATAAGTCCAGTGGTACTGATATATTACCAAGTTCACTGATTCAGCAGTATAAGTCCAGTGGTACTGATATATTACAAAGTTCACTGATTCAGCAGTACAAGTCCAGTGGTACTGATATATTACAAAGTTCACTGATTCAGCAGTACAAGTCCAGTGGTACTGCTATTACAAAGTTCACTGATTCAGCAGTATAAGTCCAGTGGTACTGATATATTACAAAGTTCACTGATTCAGCAGTACAAGTCCAGTGGTACTGATATATTACCAAGTTCACTGATTCAGCAGTATAAGTCCAGTGGTACTGATATATTACAAAGTTCACTGATTCAGCAGTATAAGTCCAGTGTTACTGCTATTACAAAGTTCACTGATTCAGCAGTATAAGTCCAGTGGTACTGATATATTACAAAGTTCACTGATTCAGCAGTATAAGTCCAGTGGTACTGATATATTACCAAGTTCACTGATTCAGCAGTATAAGTCCAGTGGTACTGATATATTACAAAGTTCACTGATTCAGCAGTATAAGTCCAGTGGTACTGATATATTACAAAGTTCACTGATTCAGCAGTATAAGTCCAGTGGTACTGCTATTACAAAGTTCACTGATTCAGCAGTATAAGTCCAGTGGTACTGATATATTACAAAGTTCACTGATTCAGCAGTATAAGTCCAGTGGTACTCTCCTGTGCCGCATATAATTTTTAAAGGCTTTGCCGAGTGTGTGGCTTAGGGGTACGCTCTCTTGTGCTACATATAATGGAAAACCAAAATTTGGAGGATAAAGTAGGGAAAGATCAAGACCCACTTCCTCCTAATGCTGAAGCTGCTGCCACTAGTCATGACATAGACGATGAAATGCCATCAACGTCGTCTGGCAAGCCCGATGCCCAATCTCCTAGTACAGGGCATGTAAAATCCAAAAAGACCAAGTTCTCAAAAAATAGCAAAAAGAAAAACTGAAAATCATCTGAGGAGAAACTTAAAGTTGGCAATATGCCATTTACGACACGTAGTGGCAAGGAACGGCTTAGGCCCTGGCCCGTGTTCATGACTAGTGGTCCAGCTTCACCCAAGGATCTAAGCCCTCCTCCTCCCCCACTACAAAAAATTTAAGAGAGTTATGCTGTCAGCAACAACAACAAAACAGCAAAGAACTCTGCCTTCTAAACAGATGACATCACAAATCCCCAAGGCTAGTCCAAGGGTGTTGGTGGTTGTGAAGCCTGACCTTCCCATCACTGTACGGGAAGAGGTGACTCCATCCAGCATTTGCAGCACGCCCTCTGCATATGCTGGAAGGATCACCCACAGTCCAGTTACAGATTTGGCTAATGAAGGTGTGAATGTTGTACACCGGGAGGAGGATATTGATGTAGCTGGCGCTGAGGAGGATGTTGATGATTATGATGCAGACAGATACCAAATTGCCTTTCTCAATTTCTATTTATATTCTAGATTATATAACGGCTGAATAGTTTTCTATTTTACTCCTAGTGGAGAGGGGATCTGATGCAGACAGATACCAGACAGCCTTTGTCCATTTCTTTGTATATTTGAATTTCTAGTTCTACAGTCTATGCAGGCTGCTTTTTTTATATTCAACTACAAGTGTAGGGCGGGGGGGCATAAATAGCCACCAAAGTAACGTGGTCCATTTAATTTCACTTTCTAGCTCCACAGTCTGTGCAGCCTGCTTTTTTTTATCTTCAAAGTATTTGCAAGCCGTGCAATCTAAATTAACTAGAGGTAGTGACGTGCTAGAACTCCACCCTCTATATGCTGCAGAGGATGGAGGAGCATCAAAAGGCCATTCAAGCCTACACAGCCACCTACGACATAGGAAAAGGAGTGGGGATGCGCCTGAGTCAAGCGCACTGGAGAATGATTTCCGTGTTGTGCAAGGTTCTGCAGCCATTTGAACTTGCCACACGAGAAGTCAGTTCCGACACTGCCAGCTTGAGTCAGGTGATTCCCCTGATCAGGCTTTTGCAGAAGCAGCTGGAGAAAGTGAGGGAGGAGCTGGTAAACAATTGCGATTCCACCAAGCATGTAGCTCTTGTGGATGAAGCCCTTCGTATGTTTTGCCAGGATCCGAGGGTGGTGAGTCTTTTAAAGTCAGAGGAATACATTCTGCCCACCGTTCTCGATCCTCGGTTTAAAGCGTATGTTGTGTCTCTGTTTCTGGCGGACACAAGTCTACAGCGGTGCAAAGACCTGCTGGTCAGGAGATTGTCCTCTGAAGAGGACCGTGACATGCCACCAGCTCCACCTTCATTTTCATCACTGTTTGTGCAGTTCCAAAAAAGAGGAACTGTCATTTCTAGTACTACCTTCTTTCTTTCTATATTTAAAACAAAACTGCCATTTCTATTACTACCTTCTTTCTTTCTCTATTTAAAAGAAACTAAAGAACTGCCATTTCTAGTACTACCTTCTTTCTTTCTCTATTTAAAAGAAACTAAAAACCTGCCATTTCTAGTACTACCTTCTTTCTTTCTATATTTAAAACAAAAACAAAACTGCCATTTCTATTACTACCTTCTTTCTTTCTCTATTTAAAAGAAACTAAAGAACTGCCATTTCTAGTACTACCTTCTTTCTTTCTATATTTAAAACAAAAAAAAAAATCTGTCATTTCTATTACTACGTTAATTGTTTGTGCAGTCACAAAAAAGAGGAACTGCGCCCTTAACTGCTATGTTGGTTTTAGACGTCCATCCAGTGTCCGCCATCTGTTCCCTGGAATTCTGACCAGTTGAGGGTGTATTTATTATATTGTGGCCCCAGTATCAAATTGGGTACTGGGGCCACCCCACTACGCAGTCCAGATACTTGTTTGGTGGAATTCTGACCAGTTGAGGGTGTATTTATTATATTGTGGCCCCAGTATTAAATTGGGTACCGGAGCCACCCCACTACGCAGTCCAGATACTTGTTTGGTGGAATTCTGACCAGTTGAGGGTGTATTTATTATATTGTGGCCCCGGTATCAAATTGGGTACCGGGGCCACCCCACTACGCAGTCCAGAATTTTTTTTTGGGAATTCAGACCCGTGGAGGATTTTTTATTAATTATATTGTGGTGACCACTCCTCTACGCAGTCCAGGTACATTTTTTGGTGCGATTCAGACCAGTTGATGGTTTTCTTATTATATTGTGGTGACCACTCCGCTACGCAGTCCAGATACATTTATTGGTGCGAATCATACAAGTTCAGGGTTTTTAAATTATATTGTGGTGACCACTCCTCTACGCAGTCCAGGTACATTTTTTGGTGTGATTCATTCAAGTTCAGGGTTTTTAACTTATATTGTGGTGACCACTCCTCTACGCAGTCCAGGTACATTTTTTGGTGTGATTCATACAAGTTCAGGGTTTTTAAATTATATTGTGGGGACCACTCCACTACGCAGTCCAGAAAGATACCTCATTGCAACATTTTGGACTAATAACAATATTGTGAGGTGTTCAGAATACACTGTAAATTAGTGGAAATGATTGTTATTGAATGGTATTGAGGTTAATAATAGCGTAGGAGTGAAAATAAGCCCAAAAACTTGATTTTTGAACTTTTTATGCTTTTTTCAAAAAAAATCCGAATCCAAAACCTTAAATCCGAATCAAAACCTTTTGGCAGGTGTTTTGCGAAAACAAATCCGAACCCAAAACATCAGGAAAATCCGAATCCAAAACACAAAACACGAGACACCAAAAGTCGCCGGTGCACATCCCTATAAAATATTACACTTGTGACTTTTTTTTTTTTTTAAATAGTTCCAATATAGGTTTCCCATAAATGGATACATGGCATATGCCACCTTAAAGCAGATTTATTGGATTTAGATAACATACCATAGTATCATAACAATGTTGATTTTTAAAAGTATTAACATGTACAAGTGGGGAAGATTTCAAAAGTCTAAAATCAATAATAAAACTTGAGTAAAGCTACATTTAAATTCTTTTGAAACTGTGCCCAGGCAAAAATGAAAGCTAGCTGATGAAATGTACAATTACAAATAATCTGCCCAAACTAATGTGAACAAATAATGATATAAAACCCATGTAAAATATTATCAAAATAGTTTATTATTTTGTATGAGGTTTCAAGTAATGTAGTTTTACTGAGCTTCTGGAACAGGAGAACAAAATAAATATTTCTCCCTGTTATCAATATTGGCATATTGCAACAACTTTAACACTTTTGAGTTTCGCCCACATAACATTTGTGGTGAAATAAACACACTTCCTCCTGTACCTTGCTTTTGATGGAATTAATCTTCAAGTTCTAACTCATTCACTGTAAGCACTTGACCTACAATGGTCATCACAGATCATTTGCCTGCATACTCAAATCAAAACAAAAACACCTGGGGGCAAATGTATCAAGCTGCGAGTTTCCGGTGGGTTTGAAAAGTGAAGATGCTGCATATAGCAACCAATCAGATTCTAGCTATTATTTTGTAGAATGTGCTAAAAAAATAACTAGAATCTGATTGGTTGCTATAGGCAACATCTCCACTTTTCAAATACACAGCTTGATAATTGTACCCCATGGACTCTTGTTATCAGATTTCCTTTCTTTCTGTTCTCCTTGTACGTCCATTGTTTCGTTGTGCTTATCCTGAAAGGAGTCTATTTTTACAGAAAGTGATGAGAAATATGTATTCTACTAAACCTTTTCCTACTGGCTTAACACAGTAAGTTTGATGTGTTTTGTGGCAAGGAAGATATCCCTACCTATCTCTCATTCAACATGACATGATTTTCATCAATCTGCTCCCTACTAACAAATAGGATTAGAGTGAACTTTTCTCTTATAGCAACTTGGTAGAATTCTTTGGCACTGTTAATTACTGTTCCTACTAGGCATGCCCATCCATACACAATACAATATTCAGATACTCCGCGCAATCTATCCAATTGCAGCCTTTCAAATCACAGTGCACAGTCCCCTCAACATGCTTATACAACATAGAATCTAAACAAAATTGTGAACAGAAATGGCGCTATTAGTAAACAATCCAGATACTATTATAAATGGATTTCAATGTCCATATATTTTCAGTTTTTGGTAATTTTCATATCCTTGGTGTATCCACTCCTCTTTATTCAGTGTGCTTCTCTGTATTCACTCAAAGGAATATGTA
This sequence comes from Mixophyes fleayi, assembly GCF_038048845.1. Classification (NCBI taxonomy): domain Eukaryota; kingdom Metazoa; phylum Chordata; class Amphibia; order Anura; family Limnodynastidae; genus Mixophyes; species Mixophyes fleayi. The sequence continues at coordinate 94,677,815 of NC_134409.1, forward strand.
AAACAAATATAAAACAAACATAGTGCAACCTGTTTTTGCCATGTAATTATTAAAGGAATAGTACTATCCTTTTAGGCCCGTGTGTAGATATAATAATAAAGACACCTCGTGAAAAAGAAGTATTCCTAAAATCCCCTTAAGGGTATACACTTACTAAAACAAATGATTTTTACAGCAGAAAAAGCACAACAGACATCATATTTCCTTGTATGCCCTTGTGATCTAATGATAAAATGCAAACACCTCGTGTGGAGAACTAAAAGCGACTCTTCTTTTACCCCTTAAGGGTATACACTCACTAGAACCAAATGATAATCAGGCATGTCACGAAGTATCTAGATCTTCCTTTCTGATCCCGATATAAACCATCCGATTGTACTTGTCCGTTTATAAAAATAAAAAGAAAGAGCAATGCTCCATAGTGTAAAATCCTCAGACACTTTATTGTAAACACATAAAAACGAGGCAGTCATAAACAAATGACTCCTCACATGTAATCTTCCTTAAAACAAGCTCCTACAGCGAGGATAGGTGGCCTCTTACCCCTTTTCGGAAATCAGTGAGCGTGATGTTATACCACTCAGCATGGAGTGTCCCGGGCGAAACCCCTGCGATAGCTGACTTCCAGAGGAGTAGAGTCTTCACACTATACGAATCCCCGTTGGAGCGTCTGACGTCACTCACTGCCGACGCGTTTCGATTCAAAAATCTTTATCCAGGCATAGTAAGTTGACAAAATGACAGTCTTTTATCCGGAGTGCAGTCCAATCATATGTATCTTAACAATATCCGGAATTTAAACACTTAAAACATTCATACCGCTAAACGGCAATACAAAATGTAATTTTAAAACAAAGAGATAAACACACCCCCTGAAAGATAATAACAGACTATATGTACCAACAAAATTAATATATTTAGAAGGTGTTGATTAAAACCCTCCTTATTAGAACCGACAGGTAAGAATAAAACCTACATTATTCATTCATATACAAAGGACATCATTATAAATTCCAAAGGATCAATTACCTTTATATACAAAGAACATATTTACATATTCCAAGGGATCAATCAACTAAAAACATATTTGTAAAACCCCCATTCATCTACATAAACCACTAGAATAAACAGCAGACTATTATACTGCCCTACATCTACATAGTGGATGTCTGATTCAAAAGGATCAGAAAATGTGGAATATAAACATGAAAAATGTTAATAAAAAACGTAAATCTCGCATATTGAAATGCTCTTTTCCTTATTTGACTCCAAAAAACAAGCAAACTTCATATCTACCGTCCTTACATTTCTAAAAAGAACCAATCCCTCCGATGCCCATCCATACAGCTCTTTTAATTGTGCCACTAATTCCATCAACCACACCCTTTCCATGACTTGTGAAAACAAAATGCCTAGAAACTGTGAAATCAACCTCTTTTCAGAAAAGATTGTAAAACAAAATTGTTTCTCTGCTGCAGTTAATGTCATGATTTAGACCCGAAAACCAAAGGAGAAAGATATCCAATTACAAATGACTATCTTCGCTACCGATTTGACTTTAAGATCAGCTATGTATTAATGATGGCACTTCATCTTTAGATCAACTTCCTGTTCAGTGAAGCAACCAAAATAGTAAATTAGAAAAATGCATATGAAAATGTGAGTCCGTTACCAGCATACAGTGATTCGGGTACCACAAATTGCAGCCTAAGAAAAACATGTTAGGGCCCTCTCCTTTTAAAAAAAAACAACTCTATATCAAACTTAATTTTGAGGTAATATCTGAAAATTTTAATGAAAAAAATAAATAAAACTTTTGTACTTTTTTTTGTAACTGAATCACTTTTACTGTTGAACTTTCTTATCTAACCATATCATGAAAAGTTAATTATATATGGCTGCTAAACCCCCTCATTTTCATTCAAGATCGAGGTGTCAATTTGAGCAAACATATTGCTTTGTATGCAAATAAATAAAAGCCTGCCCATATAAATATTTTATTTTACTGAACACTGGTAGTTTAAAGAGCCCATGATATAAAGTACTATACACATCAAAATAATTTTCCCCTATTAACAAATATAGCACTTCAAATTTCACTGCAGAATAAGGCCAAAATCTTGTATCTGTGTTTTTTTTTTTTTTTCTTAATTTTTAGACTTTAGTGTTGTGTAAAAACCCATCTTACACAACTTTCTTGTCATTGATGTTTGCCTTTAACATATCCTTAGTGAAAATAATGTAAAATCATCTATTCCTGTTTGATAAGCATTTTGTAATTTTTGTTTTTGTTAACAAGCGGTCACAACTTACATACCATTGGCCTGCATGGTAGATCTGAACAGCAATCTCCTCTAAAACCTACTGATTTTGGAATCCAAAGACGGACACTGTCGCTCAGTGTGCTATAGTCAGCACATGGTAATATAAACACTAAAAATTCCCCTTCAAGCACAATACCTGGAATGCCCGCAAAACTCCTGAAATTGTAAGTGATCTCCTGGACTCCCAAGAGTCTTATAATCTCCTTGAAGCTGGGCAAAGAAGCGGTGGGCAGAGAAAAGCATGACGATTTTGTCACTCTCCGCCCACCATGGAGGAAACACTTGCGAGAAGAATAAGTAATGATCTGTGTTCTGGAAAGAGGCGGGCATTTTATTGTAGCACATCATCTACTGGTAAATAAACTTTATTTATTATTTATGTGCATATCGATGTAGTCATTGCTTATTCTTCTCCTCAATGTTTTCTCATGATAATGGGCCAGTGAGAATGTCCTGCACACAGAATGAAACTGTTCATTCAGCTCTACATACATGCTGTATACAGGCATTCACTTTATTAAAGGAAATATCATTGCATACAGTATAGATCTAGAGCTGAATATAGATCTAAGCTTATATCCAGTGTATCGTTAGAATAACTGGCTATTGAAATGATCCTGCACTCAGTACATAAGAGTGAGACTCCACTCTAGATTATTTAAAAAAAAAAAAAAAAAAAAAGGGGCTGTATGAGAGGAACCAGCATCCTATTTATTGGTTTTCAGGTACTTCAATTATCTGTGAAGCAAAAGGAGAGAACGAAAACAACTCTTGCCAGTGCAAATCAAATGAACAGGTGTCAAAACATTAGGCAAAGGGTTTGATAAGGCCAGCAAACAATAAAGTAGAAACTATTTGGCACCATCAAAAACAAATTATAATTCTTTTTAAAAGTCAATTTACATAAAAGGCTAAGACTCTCAAAACTAGATGCAAAGCCAAACATTTGCTTACCATGCATAGCCAAAGGTTTACAGGCTCCAATGCAATGATTCGAATTTGACAGGCTACACTGTAATTGTTATGGAAAAAGGAACATTTGAAATACTGGCATTTAATTTCCCATGTTACACTTTTGTCAGATTGCTAGCAATGGCAAATCTGTGGCACCACCATCCTTATTTTGCAGTAGATAGTCACAGCAAGTAGGCAGACTGAGGGAGATAGATGGGGAAAGGGGGGTATCAGATTGTAAAGTATCACAATAGTGCAATGCTCCAGTGATATTTTAGAATCTACAATTCTATCTTTGTAGCAGTGCACTACTCCTTTATCTGCAAACACTACCACACTGTACAGACCATGTTCAAAATATTTATTCTTTTCCAACATAAGAGCACAACTGTGATGTTCTTTGTCTGCAAAGGCATGCTGGTAAAAAGGCAAAACCATCCAAACAATACCAAATAATTTGTGACAGCAGATAAATCCATTGTTTTGTCAAAATTATGACATAGAAATGGCAGATGTACGCTTCTATAGAGAAGTGTAGTCCAATAAAAGGTTTATTAAAATATCCATCAGCATTAAACAGAAAAGAACACCAAGACTGTATAAACACATACTGAATGATACTTATGTTGTTTCACATATTTGAACAAGACTTGATAATAGGTAAAGTGAAATAAATATAAACAAGATTTGGGGAACAACCCAATTACTCGTGTTAAACTGTATTTATACGATACAAAGGAGACAATGATTCTTCTAAAAGCTAATTGAAACCAACAATGATTAAATTAAATTGGATCACAATGAGAGTGATTGGATATCAGAAATGATACAACATAGATATGTTCTAAATAAACACAGAGAAAATGTGTTATATCATACAGTCTTCTTATAAACACTATATTGATCACAAATACGGTAATTAACTGATGCTCAAACAGACAAAATCTTATAGTGGTAATCTAGAAATTAGTTGGTGTGGCCCCTATTTGTCACAATTGCTTCAGGGGTAGTTGTTCTGCAGGAATCTTTGGAAATGTCTATGACTGCTATTAAGGCTTGAAGTGAATCTAACAAAGTCTCAAAAGAAAAATCTTTGTGTTTGTGTCTTCATTTGGTTACTAAATCTTACTCTCCTAAAGATGATTTATGTACAGGTGTTCATTGGTTTTCCACTTAATGCTACTTGGGAATGAATTGTCAGGATCTTTATCTAGTTTACCTCAAAGTAAATAAAAATGGGTCAAATATATCTATTGTATATAATTTCTGCTATCTGATCACTCATTTTGATCCAATTTAATTTAATCATTGATCAAACCAATGCTTTAAGAATCATTGTCTTGTTTGTATAATATAAATACAGTTTAACAGGAGCGCAGTTGTTCCACAAATCTTGTTTCTACTGCTGTGTTAAACTGTGTAGCCTGATTATGAGTGCAGTGTACCGCTGTTAAATGAAATCAAAAGGCAACTGTAGTCAAACTGTACTGTAAAGAAGGACATTCTTGCTTTTTGACATCTACTGACATCTTGTGGTTACTTTTCTCTTTTACTGTCTTTGCGTGCTATATATATATATATATATATATATATATATATATATATATATATATATATATATATATATATATATATATATATATATATATATCAAGAAATAAACATTGGCGCTCTATGCAGTATTGTATGTATAAGGTCATAGAATTCAGTCCCACATATACACCTCTTCCATGTAAGGAGGCAGCCTTCCTTCAAATCTCTGGCTGGTAAGGCCAATGATGAAATCAAAATAGGTACAACAGAGGGAGGGCGCAATGGTGATGTTAGCAGAAATGTACTAAACAGAGTGGGTATAAAGTAAACAAGCACATAAATATAGTTCAAGTCTCTGGGTTGGTATCCAACAATATGTGTATATAATTCAGTCTCAAATCCAAATGCTAGACAGAGTGACCAAACGTATCAGACAATGACGTGCAGAGATTCAACTCCATTTCAAAACGGAGGATTCACATGCTACTCATATGAAGCTTGCTGGACCAGTGTTTCACAGCTTCCAAGCTCTCCAAGCATGTGTCAACATAGAGACAAGGATAAAAAGAGGTATATAGAGTAGTACAGTCAACAGAATAATATAATACCGATCAATAGATGGGAGCGTACCAGAAAGTAATATAAAAACAGCTTATCTGTATCACAGTCTCCAGGAGGAAATCTCGGCTTAGCCTAGTGTGTCAGGAACAGGCAGATGGACAGCAAATGCAGTATGCAATATTTCTTAGCCACGGGCAGCCGTCAAAGTGCAATCACCGCTATCAAACTTTCGGGCTTCGCTTCGTGGTAGGCTTGACAGCAGACGAAAGACGACTTTACTGGCGCTCAGCATTATGTAGGAATAATAGTGTTAGGTAAAGCACGCTGAACACTTCTAGAAGTGTCTAAACCACGTGAAAAGTCCACGGCAACAGGACTTTTCACGTGGTTTAGACACTTCTAGAAGTGTGCAGTGTGTCTTGTGTATTGCTGAGCCGCCGTCGCCGTTTGGTTTCGTTATTTTCAGACGAAACCAAAGCAGTTATTTTTTTTTTTTACTAACTGTGATGGTAGTGTAAATTTTACTACTACTATTGTGTGTATAGGCAGGAATTTGAATAGATACTAAGTGGGATGTTACATCTGCACGTTAATGAAAAATATATATTCTTTAACATTATATCATAAAACCAGCATGACATCACGTAGTCAACACAGGAAAAGGAGAGAGATAAGGCAATTGGATAAAATGAACTTTATTTTTTTTTTATTTTTTTAATGTCTTTATATTTTTTTCCTTTTTTTCTAGAAAAAAAAAAGTCAATTTCCCTTGTGAAACACCTAACTTCAAATATTAAAGGTTTCATGAACTGAAACCAACTGGAAAGGCATCAGCCACCCCTCCCACACATTTGTTCGCCTGGGCCAAGAATTAAAAGACAAAATATTATATATATTTTTTTTTTTTTTAAAAGCAAACCAAAAAAACTCATTGACCAACTTATATTTTACAATTTATACCTGTTCAAGAAGTTGAAATTTATTTTTCAATGTAGAAAAAAATATGAATACAAAGCTGTAAAGCAAAATAATACAATATTCTGACTTTGCATTTGGCGAATTTGCATATTAAGATCTGGCCAGACTATTTCATTTAATACAAGATTTACATAAAAAGACTGTTACTGCACTAGCGAACGCAGTTTACTGCAACACAGTATACACAGACTGTGTATAAACCTTTAATCTTCTAAAGGTTTCTCTGTTTCATACACTTGGAAGCTAAAAATCCTGATTTTAAAGAATAGACCTTATGTGGGTAAAGAAAACAACTCTGTAGCATATTGAGCAATGGTCAAATAGTGAACAAAATATTTTTTACAATTGTTTTCAAAAGTCTTTGTTTTTATATATGTTGTTTTAGGGTTTTTAAAATGAAAATTAATCTCAATCATAAAAAGAGATTTTGCGCCTTTCCTTTCAAAGTCTTTTCAGATTAAAAATATATTTATATATTTATATATTTTGTTTAATACTTCCCCCAATTTATTACAGTCATTCTCCCTTGCTCCAGGATGTAGATGGTGTTGCTGACTGAAGTCAAGTTCTTTGATGCCACTTTTCTAATGTGGCACTAAGACCATGGCGGAAATGTTTGAGTAAAATGGGAATATTCCCAAGAGAAGGCGATGTCCACCCAGAGAATCGGCGTGGAGAATTTCAGTGGACAAAGGTGTGATGATCCCCCTTATCTTAAACGCTTTACCTGAAAGACAAGAGTAATACAACTACAATTACTGACTCAAACCAAAGAAATAGTTATCAAAGTAAAAAAATACAGGAATTTATTAGAAAATCAAAATGTAGTTATGTTGAAAAAAATAATAATTCTGTCCTGCTTCTAGCATTTAATTGCTAATGTGTATGATATATACGGTAATAGTACGCGTAAATACCATTATTACGGTACTTTTCTCGCTGGATTTCAGCTCCTGGCTCAGCGAGCTGCGAGCTGAAATCCGGCTTAGTATTACCAAAATAATTGTAATACTTTTTCCGCGGCGGAAACCAAAATGTTTATCTTCACATACTTCAACCATATTATGAGTGAAGGACGGTGAACAATAATAGGAAGGCTCTTCTTTTATTAAACTGAACAAATGAATATATTAAATAAAAAATACAAAACAGAATCCCTTCAACTGCCAGATCACCATAAACCCACAGTGAATAGTATCTGTTCTTATCATCACAACACATAGTAAAAGTATATCCCTCCTGAAAGCTGAGACAGAGACTAGTGCGGTCAACCCAGGTCACCGGGTCCAGATCAGATAATGGCAGCAGGGTCTCCAACGTCCTGGGGGAGGTCAGATGGCAACCCTCACTAGGGTTTGACATGGACTGGGGGCCTGACTTTTGACAGTGCCATGCCCAGACAGAGCTGGGGGGAGGGAGGAGGATTTTAGGGTTGGAGTTGTATAACCCCCATTTCAGCCACCTCTATCTCATAGGAAGGCCCATCAAAAATTTTACTGTCTTCTCAATGAGGCTCCTCTTCAACTCTCTGGAAGAGTAAAGGGAGTCATAAATGAGATCTGTATTTTTTTTTGTGTTTTTACACACTACTGTTTATATTTGTAACACTGTAGTCTGTCTCACCCCAATGGGGTTAAGTAATATGGCCATGTATATGTATTTTACCAGCACTCTCCCTTAGTGCACTGCACTGTACATTATCATTTTCAGGTAAAGTATGTTTACTGTATCCGTGCACTTTCCTGCTTAGATGGCACTGTACAAAATCTACACTTGGCTACGTAATCATCTATGGATTATAACTGTACTCTCTCTCCTATATAGAATGTGCTTTACATTTTTCTGTGTATAGTGCAAACGCACTCTTACACCCAGATTGTGCTGTACATTGTCTACACTTTACTACAGTATTGTATTTATATTGTATCAGCACTCTCTCCAACCTAGATTTAGCTGTACACTTTCTATACTTTTCTAAGGTACAGTACTGATATTGTATTAGCACTCTCCTATCTAGTTTGCACTGTACACTATTTTTATCTACACTTTTACATGGTATAGAATTTGTATAGTAACAGCACGCGCTCCTGCTTTTATTGCACTGTACACACTATGTAAAATTTTTCTACAGTTTTGTACATGTATGGTTCCCAGGTTAAATTACACGATAATTTGTATATTACTAAACAGAGTCCAGCGCTAGCTTATCATTAGAAAGAGGCAAACAGTAGTCTTACTGGTTTAATAATCACACGTAATCATTGGTACAAGTGTCGCGGCTGTATAAAAAAAATATTGCTGCTAATCCTATAGAAAAAAACTTATATAGAAAATAAAGACACTTTTTCGTCTTTGAAAAAGTCTGACAGAGTCAGATAAAATGCGTCAGCAGTTGATCACAGCTCACAGAGTTTATGCAGATTCCGGAAATGTTCCCATGCGATTCATCTGAACACAGTTTAATTTCTACTATTCCACCCAGAAATATCATGCATTTGTTTGCCGGAGTGCCATTACATCTATCCCCTCATTTATGGAAAGTGTGTGGAAATAAAGATTACTGATATCCCGAGGCCACACGCAACACCCCTAACATCTATACCACCAGAAGTTATTATTATTGCAGATTTGTAAGGAACCACCGCACCGTTGGGAAGACAATGCCATACATAAAACAGGACATACCTAAAACAAGAACAGACAAGGCAGACCAAATGAATGGAGACATGAAAACAGAGGGTATAGAGGACCCACCATCTTAACTTTTTCACACACAGAACACAAAAGGCTGGTTAGGACCATTCTATTTTTCTATTTGTAGCATTCACATGTGAGTTTTCAGAACTCTCTTCACATTATATCAGTGGCCATTTGACGAGTGTATGGTTATACTATTTCTCAATTGAGATCCTGAGTCTGGAAATATTATAACGATGGAACCTAATTATCCAGAAATGAACCGCTAATTGTTCATGTTTGCAAAGATCACCTACATTCATTCAGAGACTAATCTTCACGGTTTTATGAGAACGGATTTTGTTGAATAGCAATTTTACTTCTGCAACTGTTGCTTTTAAATGTGTAACATTTATCCATTGTGTTATTAACACTTAGTGAATATACTATGCTACCATTTACTGTTTTGTTTGCTATACAGTATTTTGAGTAAGGTGTATAATAAAGTTTTTATAAATAATAACTTTGAGAAACATTTTTGTCTTTATTCTGCCATGGTGATACAACTGCATTACTCTATTTAGAGATTTAATGCGCACTAAAATATACATATCAGGGCTTAGTCCCCAATTGAAATATTTTTGGTCTGCTGTCAGCACTGTATACTTAAGTTTCTATAAATGATCATTTTTACCTAATTATGATATGAAGTACTGACCCTATTTAGTCTGAGTGATCCATCATTGTAATTGATCCGATAGGTATTAAGTACTCATTTATTAGGAGTGGTGTCGGTCACTATACACTTATTGTTCTCTTACATCGATTAGAGCACTGACCTCAAATCACACTATGGCGTCAGACTCTGCACAACACCCAAAAATTGTAGTGTGCTACTATGCAGTATATGTACATGCTAATCTATTAGTTATATGTATATCCTTCACCCTGACTATTGACTCCATTTTACCAGGTGGTGCTTTACAGTTAACCTTCTCTTTTTCTTGATCATGTCATAATACAGGTCTACTCCCAGACCCAAAGCTGCTGTTTTCCAGATGGGAATTCAGAACCAGAGCCCAGTGTGTGGTTTGTAAGTGGAAAGACATCCACGAGGACCAAAACCTAGGCAGGCCTGGGTAAGATGCAACCAAAATGGTTTTAAGCATACGTATGGGTGCTGGCTCAGAACATATGAAAACTGACAAGGTACAAAGCATCTTAGTGAGGTAAATGAATAGAATCCTAATTTTCTCCGAGAGTCTTCAGTCTTCTTTCACAGTTTGGACCCTTTAGAGGTGGTCCAGGAGTCCCCTCGGATTCACATTCCTTAAATCTACATACAAGAGTTGACTAAAAAGTCTTCTTCATAGGTAAGTTTGGGATACCTAGTCCCTCAGCAAGTCTCTGAAGCACAGATTATCTGCCCACATCTTTTCCTAGAAAACTCGGTATAGCTCAATAAAACAGTACCAGGAGATTCTGGTGGACTCTTATAAGGACTTGATTGAACACGGTCCCACCTCTTTTTCCTATCATCAGCATCATCATTTATTTATATAGCGCCACTAATTCCACAGTGCTGTACAGAGAATTCACTCACATTAGTCCCTGCCCCCATTGGAGCTTACAGTCCAAATTCAGTAACACACACACAAACAGACGGCATTTAATATTGAGCATTCTTCCGTTGGCATATATCAGTAATATCCTGTGGGCTATGATATAAAAGGAGTGAGGAAGTATGGACGAAGGGGTATAGAGGGGGAAGGTGATAGAATACTAACAAGTTTGTAGTTTAATAGATGCCTTAATCCAGCACAGTACCCATAGTTAGCAGATTCAGAGAAATGGATTTTATGGTAAGTACACAAATCCTCTTTTTACATCCATCCACTTCCCACAGCCCACAATGGTTGTAAATGTTGCACCCAATAGCTGGATTTGGTCCTAATGCTTTATTCTATGTTTTCCAATGTTCTTGACCTTCTGCCTTTTGTACTCCATTAATCTGGTATCGCTCAGGCAGTTATTTATGCTTTCATTCACTTCTTAATGCAAAAATGAAATTGGAACATTAAGCCTTATCCTGCTTCTTGCTCAAGAATCCCTGCCTACTGATTTCAACAGTAACAAATGGTGCTTTCATTGGATACTTTAGTCGAGGGGGGGGGGGGGGGGGGGGACTGCATATCCATCAGGAAATAAATACTGCAGCATGAAATGGAGCTGCTTATGCACTGCAACCAGACTATAATATCCTATTCAGTGATCTCTTTAGACCATTACTAATTACACTGGTTGGTATCGCTACAGGTTGACATTTGTAGATAATTGCAGTTGGTAATCTGTTTTGCCTTGCATTTTAAATTAAAACGATTAGGATCCTGGAATATGCACTTATGAAACGGTTGTTCATGAAACATTAGCAAGTTCAGATTTCTTGGTTAAAGACGCTAACAGAGGTCTCCTATTGGCTGCCATAATTACAGGAATCCAGGAAGTCCACATCACCATTGACCATACTGTGATACTTTACTTAATCCATTAGTCCACACCTGTGTGGAAAACCTTGATTTTTATGTTTAGTGTCCATGCATTTGCAGAATGATCATTCCATTGCTGTAAGCTCAAATATTAAACCATATAAACAGGGCAATTTTTAAAGCCATGTGGTTACAATTTTAAGGGGCATATTCAATTCTTGGCATTATAACCAAAAATCTCGCAGTGCACGCACCATTACTGTTATTACGGTAGTTTTCTCACTAGATTTCCAGATATCCAGCTTACTATTACCGTAATAATGGTAATAGTTTTATCGCCGCGGGGACTTCAAAGAATATACCTTAATGTGTAAAGATCTAGATAATTTTGCTTGGTCAATTTATTTTCTAGATCTCCACCCTTATCGCTCATGGACAAAAGTCCTAGTGCTTTATAGGAAAGACAATTTAGATTTGCATTGTGAGATAATAAAAATAAAATAAAAAAGTGTTAGAATTTAAAGCTGAGAATACAGGAATATGTTTGAAATAATAAGAATAAAATTCTGTTTGGTCAACCTATTTTACTTCACATGGCTATTCTAGTGAATAAATAGAAAGTTGTCAGACAATTGATAACTGACTTAATTTCACATATGGTAGAGCTATGGTGAAAATTTTCCTTTTTGCATTAGCATGCTTGCATTAGAGATGTTCACTAACCCGTGTTTTGGTTTTGGATCAAGTTCGTGTTTTGGTTTTGGCAAAACCACCCTTGTGTGTTCTGATTCTGTATTGGTCTTTTTTAGAAAAATAGCTATCATAAAAGTATGCTAAAATCAAATAATATAATCTCAACAACACTAATTTCCAGTCAATTTTGACCATCTCACAGGTCACAATATTTTCATCCACTTTCAGACAAAGACTGCAGTGAGCTGGCTGGATGCTAAGCGACAGAGCAACGACACAGACACATGGCAGTTTATAGCACATCTAGGAAAGATTGTCACACAGCAAGGGCCGGAAAAAAAAGAAAAGTGGTGCAAAATGGAATTGTCCTTGGGCCCTCCCCACCCTTACGTAAGAAATTCAAAAGGACATGTGCAGTTTAACAAAGCAACCACTCCAGCGATAAGGAGTGCCACTTTTGTGGCTGAACTGCTTGGTTTGTTTGGACCCCCACAGACCAAGCTACCAATAGCTTAAGCTGTCTTAAGCCCAACAGTGCTGTCAATGAGCTCTACATTATTAAACCACGTCTACTCGTGCTGCATCTTTGATCTCCTTCTGCTCTCTGGTTACCTCCCTCTCATCCCTGAAGAACTGCCAAGCTTATATAGACACAGGAATGGATATTACAACTGGAGTGGCATTACTGTAATGACTGACATGGAACATGTAGGCAGCATGGAATCCGTCAAGTTGGAATACGCTGCATTGAACAGAGATTTAAACCCATATATCGATGCAGTTGGAGACCATTCTGAAATTAAATCGTGACCCACGGGATGAGATCCCGATATTTAGAGAGCTTGTACACGAAAGATACACTGTGCTTCAGGAGAATAATACAGAGGAGGCCCTGAGGCAGGATGATAAATATGTCCAGCTTAAAGAACAGCTAGGAGACCTGAGAAAACAAATGGATGTGTCACCGGCCCCTGCAGACAAAGATTTGGAAGATGAAGACGAGCAGATCGCTGTCACCCAGAGAACTCCTATAACAAATTTGGGATGGTAAATCCAGTGAAAAACACAAAGTATGTGGTCACACATATGCGAGAGAGGCAATTGAAAGGCTGATTGAAAACATTTCAGAAGGGTAAATCCGCCAGCTGTCCAAAAATTGGCTGTGATCACTCCAAGAGTATATCGGATCTTGTTTCAGGCAATGCACTAAAAAGAGCTAACTTGACATTCACAGCAAAAAAGCAAGGTAATCACTGAGCTTCGAACTGGTCCCAATCCCCCAAAAAATAAAATATAGCTAGGTACCTTTGACAAAGTGCAGATTACAAACACTTTGTGGAAAACTGATGCAAAGTGGAAAGTTTGAGTAACACATATACACGTCTATTTAAACATCCATGCTTACATTACATCTGCAAGAAACGTTCTTTGTTAATAAAACTTGCCTTTATGCCGTTAATTATTTTTTTTTATAATAATCCTCCATCATTCTTTGAATGTTGATAGTTCATAGTAGGATTAAGTTTTTGGTCAATTCTTTTACAGTAGACCAGACATCAAAATATTGTGTGGAGTCATCTGCATCATCAATGTCTGACTTTTGAAAAGCACACAACAGTATATAAAACACATGTAGGTAACACTGGCACACAGCGGTAACTGAAAGGAAAAGTAGTGCAAGATGGAATTATCCTTGGGCCCTCACATCCACCCTTATGTCGGATCTTAAAAAGAACATGCACAATTTAACAAGGCAAGCGCTTAAGCGACAAGAAGTGCCCCTTTTGTGGCTAAAGTGCTTGGTTTGTTTTGGCCCCCACAAAACAAGCTAACAAGGGACTTAAGGCACCTAAGCGAACAGTGCTGTTAATGAACTCTACTGCTAGCCTCATCCGTGTATACATCATCCTCATATATATTAATTCATCAACGCTGAAATCCACTATAACAGAAGTCTCTGTACTTTGATGTAATTGGCGGGAAAGGCCTTAGTCATGGAAATTGTAGTTCATTTTTACGAACATCATCTTTTCCACCTTTTAAGAAAGCAGCCTCCTACGCTGATCGCTGACAAGGTACCCGGCTGTGCTGAAAACTCTTTCTGAGTACATACTGGAGGGTGGGCAGCTTAGGTAGTGTAAAGCGAGTTGGTACATGGATAGTAGAAGATAATAGATGACCTTGTGGCGCCAAAATAGCAAATGATGATGTATGTGTATAATAAAACCACTTTAATAGTGCATGTGGTAATTACTACTCTGTTCACTTTGGCAATCAGCGCTGAAACTGCAGAGCGGAGAATACACTGTCTCCATACATCCGCATGCGCGAATCGGAAGTTTACCCAGCTGCGGCATGACGTCACTTCCGTCGACACACCATCGTCTTTCCACCCTACCTTGCCGGGAGAATCCCACCGCCACGCAGATCTACAGGACAGGAGAGGACAAGACATTCACTCAGCCCGGGATCGGGTAAGTCCCCTCTACTCCGGTATCCACATGTTTTGGACAGTCATTCCTTTTGGAGTTTGTTTATGACTCACCGCAACAGCACGTCCTGCCTTTGCTACACCTATTTGTGTCAGTCGGTATACGCATATACTCACAGGTTTCTGATATATTCGCCTGTGAGATTGCTGGAAGACATCAGCTATTGGATCAGAATCACCGTGAAACGGAGTCCTGTATCATATGACTTCTTATGCTCTACATCCCACTCCATTTCTTAGTGCTTGTCTGCTTCATCGGTATTTGCACCAACAAGGCATCATAGTCTGTGCACTTTGATATCTACATGGAACCATCCATGTTCATCGGTTTGAATTAAGCATTGGTACTGACTCCTTACCATTGGGACCTTTTATCTCTACCATTGGATTTAATTTATTTCCAAGATGAGTGACTGTATTTATTCATTCACTCTTTATCTTATGTGGCGATTGAACTCTTTATATCTAGAGTCTACACATTGACTTTTTATCTGAACAAGTGGCATCATTGTTGATATGTAATTTGCTATTTACCAATTATACATCAGTACCGTTTTTTTATGTATATTGATATACAGTCTGAACTTTTGCCACTGAATGATTGTATCCACATGCACCATTAAAGTGGTTTTATTATACACATAAATCATTTGCGATTTTGGCGCCACAAAGTCATCTATTATCTTCTACTTACGTTATTTAGAGGGTGGAAGCCTACCCCTCATTTTCCTTGAGGCAGCCTACCATTTACATATAGCTGGGGGAAGCGCAGGTCCCAACTCATTTCTACATCGAGTTGGTACATGGGTCTCCAAATTCCCTTTTTTTTCCTCCCAGTATGTAAAAGGGACTGTCTGACCTTTTTATTTCTATGCTGTCCTTATAATAATCCTCCTCATCCTTTGGACGTTGATAGCAGGATCAGGTGGAGTTACGGCAGAGGTTTCACAATTTTTGGTCAATTTTTTTTTTAGACCAGACGGCAAAATTTGGTGCCGAGTCATCTGCATCTTCCCTGGGTCTCTTGGGAAAGTTTTTTTACCAGCAGCAGTTGAGTGAGAAACTGAAGGAGTAGAGGCTGTCCTGTCACGTAACACTTGAGCCGTCATCTTGCTCATCAGAAGCTCCTTGCATCTCTTCAGATCTGGGTCGGTTGGAAACAGAGAAGACATAGCTCTTAAACGGAGGATCAAGCAGAGTCACCAAAATGTAGTGATCCGATTTCAAGATTTTGATAACTCTTGGATCCTGGCGAAGCGAATAAAGTACTTGATCTACAAGTCCGACATACTTAGCGTAATTGCTTTGTTTAATCTCCTCCTTCAGTTTCTCAAGCTGCTTTTCCAAAAGTCTAATTAAGGGAAGCACTTGGCTCAAGCTATCAGTGTCTGAACTCAGTTCACAGGTGACTGCTTCGAATGGTTTCAGCACCTTGCACAACATGGAAATTATTCTCCACTGCGCTTGAGTAAAATACATTTCCCCTCCTTTCCTTATGTCATGGCTTGTGGAGTAAGTGTGGATGGCTTTTCACTGTTCCTCCATCCTTAGACGCATATACAGAGAAGAATTCCACCTTGTCACCACCTCTTGATTCAGTTGGTGACAGGGTAAATTAAATTGTTCTTGTAGCTGCTGCAATCTCCTACAGAATGCCGGAAATGTCCAGATATTTTACGGGCCACAGACAGCATCTCCTGCACGTCCCTGTCATTTTTTAAAAAGCTTTGCACCACCAAGTTTATTGTGTGAGCAAAACGGGGAATGTGAGGGAATTCACCCAGCTGTAATGCACTCACAATATAGGTGGCGTTATCAGAAATGACATATCGGGAGGAGAGTGCAAGCGGGATAAGCCATGTTGCAACGACATCCCTTCGCTTTGTAACGAATTGTCAGCTGTATGCATCTTAGTGAAACCGGTGATACACAGAGTAGCCTGCCTCGGAAAAATGTGATGTAGTTAGGTACATGCTGCTGCTGTTCCTGCTGCTGCTGAAAGCGAACCACCAACCAAGTGGGCTGTCACAGTCATATAATCTTTAGTTTGCCCAGTTCCGCTTGTCCACATACCTGTGGTTAAGTGTACAGTGGGTAAAATGGCATTTTGTAGCCCTATAATTATATTTTTACGAATCTTCTTGTACAGGTGAGGAATAGCTTTTCTAGCAAGATGGTGTCGTGATGGAATTCGGTAACAGGAACACAAGATCTTAAATAACTGTCTAAAACCAGCTGCATTAAAAGTGGATATAGGACTAGCATAGTCGCCATGGCGTATGTGATCCGCTTTGCGACTGGGTGACAGTTTTCATAATTGCTTCCTCTTGCAGGATTAACAGGAATAAAGGATTAACAGCCAACTGTTCTAAACTACTAATAGTCTTTGTGACACGCCGGGTTCTCGCTGTGTGCCCCCGGGATCCGGCGTGTGCTTCCAGTGCTCTACTGCCCCCCACCAACCTGTCTTACCTGATCAGCGGCGGCAGTCCCGTCTCCTTTCAGTGCTGTCTTCCGGCAGTCCTGCGCATGCGCAGAGATCCAAGACTTTTTCATGCCTTTTGCTGCCCTCTATTGGCTGTCCTAGTTAGGACAGCCCTATATCTTGTCCTCCTATTCTAGGTTCAGGGCTGGTTCATTCAGTCAGTCCCTGACCTTAGTACTGGAAACAGCTGCTGTGTTTCTCCTATTCTCCTGAGAAAATCTTACCCTGCATTTAAGTATACCAGCTCCTCCAAAATCCTACGCAGCTATCTCCGGGAAAACCTCCTTTAAGTGGCTACGCCGCAAAAGTGACCTGTAAACCGCCTCCCAAGTGGCAACGTTGCAGAACATCCCTGCTAATTACCACTCCCAGGTGGCAACGCTGCAGGACATCCCTACTAATCACCACTACAGAGTGGCAAGGCTACTTTCTACCTAATTCCAAGCTTGTTCTGTTGTGGTTCGCTGGGAACTTCCCTAGGGGGCCGCGACCTGCAAGTGGAAGCCGCGAAGCCCATATTCCCTTGCAGGAATCACTGGTGAACACCTTTCACTTGTTAGACTCCGCGCCCCTAGCTGAAGTCACGCCAATCCCGGCTGAACTACCAGGATCCAGTTGTCCCTCCTTGGTAACGTGACATTCAGAACCAGCCCTGAACCTAGAGTAGGGGGACAAGATATAGGGCTGTCCTAACTAGGACAGCCAATAGAGGGCAGCAGAAGGCATGAAAAAGTCTTGGATCTCTGCGCATGCGCAGGACTGCCGACCGCCGGAAGACAGCTCTGGAAGGAGACAGGACTGCTGCCGCTGATCAGGTAAGACAGGTTGGCGGGGAACAGGGCAGGAGAGCACTGGAAGCGCACAACGGGTCCCGGGGGGGCAGAGCGGGAACCCGGCGTGTGACAGTCTTCTTCTTCTTGGTCTGCTTCTGGGATGAAGATTCACCCACAACAGAAGCAGCAGGGGTATCAACACTCAAGAATTCTTCAGAGTAATCATGGATAGGGGAGAAGTCATCTGGCCTCAGCAACTTGGATGCAGGACTAACTCTGATCGCTACTGAGGATATTGATGAGGAAAGTGTTGTGGGTGTAGATTGCAGCTGAGAGAAGGGACCTAGCTGATGCTGGACTGCTTGTTGCTATTTTTTTTAGCAAAAGTTTCAGATTTTCCCAACAGCTTGTCATGAACTCGCTTCCACAGGTGCAGGACTTACATAAACATCCTCATCAACATCTTCATTAGTGCCGTTGTTAGCTAAACAAACATCCCCCTCATCCTGTTACAATTCCAAAGTGGAATCCTCAATTTGTGTATCCCTGGCTACACTTAAGCCGCTCATCCACACATCTGCAGAAATGCTGAAAGGAGGCTTCTTTATCAGTATTGTATCAGAATGTTCAGGCTTAGACATAGCACTTGTGGATAGACTCCTCAGGGATTTGGGTCGTTTCTGAATCTGAACATACAGTTTCTTCTAATGCCTTACTGTTTTCTTCAAGTTCGGATTTTACACGTAAAAAGTAGTTGGGCACCACTTTCTGAGTGAGAATGACAAGGTCTTGCATTGTCATGACTGACCTTACAAGAAGATGCCTTACTGACAACTGCAGAACTAGTACTTAGAGAAAGACGAAGGCCTGATTCTTTTCTTGCCACTGCATGTGTAGAATGACATGTTGGCAATTTTATTTTTTCTGCAGATAACTGCCTGGGATTACAGGTCTTTTTTCTTGACCAAGGTAAAAGGTGTTTTATTTACATTTTTGTTTCCTGACTTAAACACTATGCACTTTAACATAGGCTTTAGCAGATGACGTAGAGGGATTACTAGCATCATGACTGGTGCTCCTGGTATTCTGTGGACTGATGTGAATCCATTTTGATGACACAGTAAAAATGTCACTGTAGACCTTGAAGAACACTGCCCACCCTATTACTTGAATTTCTGTTTCAGAACTGAACAATGCTACCTCTCCCATTTCTGGGTGAGCTATGGCACAGTAGAATCTCAATGGAGACTTTGAAGAACACTGTCACCCCTCCTCTTTCTGCTTAAGCTATGACACTGCCCAACTACACTGGAGACTGCCAACATCCCTGCAACCCCTTCTGTGTCTCTGAAATGGCGCAGGAACTCTGTGGAGGGCGATACTTAAAGGATCCAAAACTCGCAAGATCAGATGACGTGAGGATGACTGTTTACCTCGTTTTCAGTTCAGAGGACGTGCAAAAATACCGAGCTGGCTCTGTACTCGGATCTGCGAAGTTCGGGTGGGTTCAGTTTTCCGAAAACCGAGCACCTCTAGTTAGCGTATGTTGCAATGACAACTGAAAGAAACCCACAGGGTTGCTTATACATTTCATTTCCTTATCAACTCAATGGCAACCACAAAAAAATGGGATAGCTTCCTAGTCAGCTAGAGACAAGAAAAAGAAACACCAAGAGTGTATATAACGCAACTCTTTCTTCACCTTGTCTTTTTCCTGTCTCTCAGATCAGAGAATAGTGTTTAAGTATAGTGTAGTAGTTTGTGGTTTTTCCACTTTTGGGGGGTAACCTTTCTCCTAGTGGTTCAGGAGGACCCTTGCGACACACCTCTGGAGTGCAAGCAGGGGCGGCTTTCATGGGGACGCTAGCTGCTACAACTGTGTACAAGCCCAGGGCCTGGCTTCTGGAACGTCTCTAGTTTGTGACATGACTTCCGGTGCAGAGGTCATAAGCTTTTTGGAGGTTTCCCATGCTGTTTTAAGCCTCAGGCCAGCCTAAGACTAACCCATTCCAGGTAAGGACCTTACTTATGGGTGCTTTATACATTTTTTAGCAAGTTAGATATTCTTTATTTTCAATAATATTTCAGAGCCTGTTGAAGCAAATAAAAGCAGCAAGTCTCATCACAATGTTTTTAAAGCATTTGCCAAACCTTTGTCTGAGAAATGTGAAGGGGTTTTCTGTGCAGACTACAGGCTCTATTCAAGGTACCAAACAGTTCCCTGCGAAGAACCTCTGCCCTAAGGTTGTGGTCTCCAATGTCAATGCGCCAAGCTAGATGACAAGAGAGCGGCAGAAAGATGCCACCCGACCGTTCAGATTTGGACACAGAGGTAGGCGGAAGGGAGGTATCGCCATCAGCTGCCAATGTCCTAGAACCATGCTCTGCGAGGTAAATGAAGGGCCACCAAGATGGCTGGAAGCCGCACTCCTTTAAAAACTCTTTAGAACGCGTGAGAACCTGGGACGTTGAAGCGACAGGTACACCTAACTTAAGCTCCAGGAAACATCCTGGCATCTCAGAATTCCATTTAAGGGTCTCTAGATTATGAGCAGTAAAGGGGTGACCTGAGAAATAAGTATGGACACCCTGGGTACAAAATCCTAAGTGCCCCCAAGACTCCACCAGGAGGGCAAAGGACATCTCCTTGGAGAGACAATTCTCCCTGGTTAATTGGCTGCCTGCTGAGACTCTCTGCCTCCCACTTATTCATGCCAGGATAATGGACAAAAGTATGGAAGCATGACACGCTGCTTAGGCCATAACCTGGTCGTCTCTCACACTGCTCTCAGGCCGTGTGTTCCCACGTGATGCTACAGAAATGCCATAGCTGTGGCATTATTTGACCGATTGTCTAGAGGTTTCGTGATCAGGACCTGCTGCGCCTGATGCCACATCCTGTGAACCCTGAGCACCAGGTTTGAAAGAACAATCTTTTTGGTAAGGACCCAAAAGACCCTGGAACCCCGAGGATCTTATTAATCAGCCTCCATCTAACAGACTGGAGCTTGTCAGGACTGGGGTTCAGGACTTGAACGACTGACCTTAATCCTGTCTATCCGGCTAACCACTGTGAGAGAGATAAAAGTGTGGGTTTAGACAGAGTGATGATCTGCAAGTCTGTTAACCTGGGAACCAGCCCTTTTCTGGAGAATTTCCCTCTGGAGATGTAGAGAGTGGAGCATGCAATCATACTGCCTGGAACGTTGGTACCGTTTTCCAGAAGACTCATGCAACTAAGAGGAGAAAACTTCTCTCCGTGCCAGGAGCATTGTTTTCCTGTGCTGAAATGGGAGGGCCCTTTCCTTTCGGTAGGAATACCTTGTGGGACCCAGTATAGAAGCTGAGGTGTAAGAAACGTATCTGCTGTGGCAGATTGAGTGGGGACCTATGTAGTTTCTGCACCCAGAGGAGCGCCGGATGGAAATTTCCTGAGAGAGAGATGACAGAGCCCTTGGAAAGTGGTCGTCCAGAGAGGGTACTATCGTGACTCGCCAGTAGCGCCGTAGCCCTGCCATGACTTCCATACCATCGGAATCCCACGAGGTGCCATGTTCACAATGAAAAGGCAGGACCTCGAGCCGGAACTGAAATTTCTGTATCGCCAAAGGGAAAGACATCTGCACCTGTCCTGACTGGTACATGTAAGAAGACCTCCATGATGTACATTGAGGCCAGGAACTCTCTCTGTTCACTACATGCAATGAGTGTGCGTAGTGACGACATCCGAAAAAAGAGAATGAAGGCCTGCCTGATAAGGGACTGCCAGCTTAAATGGAACAAAAGGATCCGTCTGTGGGCTAGGAAGAATTTGGAATAAAATACCCTTATCTCCACCAGGTATATAGGTTCCTCACCTAACTGCACCTGTGCAGATACTATTTGCTCCTATGGGAGACAAGTAGTGACTACTTGATGGGGCACCCTGACCGGGAAACAAAAAAAAAAAAAAGGAGGGGGGGGGGGGGAAACTAAGGGATTAAGACCGTCCTTGACCTGGCCTAGTGGGAACTGACAGGAAGAGATGTACTCTTACCCCCCAGTAGCCCCCTAGAGACTACACTGTAATTCTGCAAAAGTGAGAAGCTCCATTATTGGAACATCCTCCACAATACCTCTGGCTAACTGCTCTGACCATGGCTGAATAGCCTTTTTCAAAACCCAGCTATGACCATGTTGGGTGTAAACAAACAGTCAGCTGTCACTTAAGCTGAGTGGAGGCCAGGTAACACTTTCTGTCAGAGAAACCTTCCATGGGCACCTGCCATGCGTAGGGATAGCAGAATAATTAAATAGACGAGTCACAGGGTTGTCAACCACAGGGGTTCCTTCCCATCTAACCATTTTCTCTGCCCAGAGAGGAAAAAGCTGAAAATCTGGCCAGTCGAATAATTGTTTATTTAGCTTTTTGCCAAAGGTCAGACACCCTGTCCAGCATCTGAGGTGCGGATGGGGCCGCAGACTCAAGTTCTGCACAGGTTAAAGGGTGTCTGATGCTTAAGTTGAGACTATCCATCTTGAGAGTGGATGTGGAAATTTCAGAGTCAACGTTATTTTTGTCTGTAAATCAAGATCCAACTAGCCATCTTCCTCCGAGGAATGGACCATATCCTGATCTTGACTGTGAACAACTCTGAACAACAAAATTATGCCAACCCCTGTGTGAGATGGTGAGCAAATGTGTCTATGTCTGGGTGGACTCAAACTGGGACAGAGACATAGCCACTTCTGTCTGGGAAGATGTGCCTGCGACAGATCTGATCTGTGTGGGCTGAGTGTGTGTAGAAGCGTAAGAAAACGGGGATTCACGTACCTTTTCAGACCCTAATATACCTTAGTGAGTTCGGCCATTGATGCTGCCAATGATTTAGCCTAGACTGGCTTCTCCAGAGCTGCTGACACTGAAGTGGGAGCACCTTGTTCACAGACCTTAGCATCATTAACTGCACAGAGAGCATCTGGGCTAAGCTGTTCAAAGGGTAATATAAAAATATATTTGGCACAGATATAATGCAGCTCAGACATACCAGCGAGTCCGTATGAAACATAAGACAATGCTAAGCAAAGTGTCACAGAATAAAACTGAATCTCGTCATTTTGGTACATATACAATGCAGTACAGACGAACCAGCGGGTGTCTAACCCCTGGAGGTGCCCCTCCATACATAATACAATGGTAAGACAGGTGTTACAGAATAAAGCTGTATGTTATCCTTTCGGCAGATATATTATTTACACCTTGCAATACGGACCTACCTGCTGGTTTTTACCACAGAATAAATCTATATATTATTCTTGTGGCACCTATATAATGCAGTGCAAACATGCCAGCGGGTCTCTTACCCCTGGAAGTTCCCTTTTTTCTAGGCATAATACTATGCCATGCTAGGAAAAATGTCACAATACGAATTTGTATGTTATCATTTTGGAACATGTATAATAGAGTAGGAATAGCAGACGTACCAGCGAGCACTTACCCCTGGAGGCAATTATTTTTTTAAAATTATAACTGTTTAACTGAGTCTATCTACCAGTTAATCCTGAAATAAGACACTTTAAGCTCCAGTGCTGTAAAGCAGGCTCTGTTCTCTAACATATGCAACTTGGGTCAGAGAAAAAAATTCAACTACTATAAAGCGAGGAAACCCCGTTTAAAGCACTATTAACACACTTACTGAAAACAATACAGATCAGGAGAGGCACAGAAGGTCGGAATGCTGAGCGTTCTATCCAGGTTCATGTGCCCTGTAATTGCTGCCCTCTGTGAAGCCTGCCAAAGAATGCAAGAGGAAGGAGGAAGTTCCTCCATTCAGACCACCCAGCTAATGGCTGCCTCAATGTGCAGGCGCACAGACCATCTATATATGGCTGTCGGCTGCAGTGTTCAAGCATTGCAGGGGATTAAATGCCCAGTCTTCCCTGACACTTGTGTCAGCAAATTGCCTCCTATGGAGTGCAATCACTGACGTGTCTCCTTCACTGCTCATTGTCCAAGGGAACTGCCGGCAAGTAATTTGGGTCGGGAAGAGAGGGAGAGGCTTGAAACTTCACTCCCGTCCGATGCAAACAGTGCTATGACCCTACATGTCAGGCTTTCACTAGCAGCTCTTCCGTTCTTGTGCTGTTTTGCTTGTCTAACGAGGGGACGGTATTGCCGGCAGAGATGCGAGGGATGAAAGACCAGGCTGCTTTCCCCTCCGCAGGGACCGAGCGTGAAGGCAGTCGACAGGCTATTCAATCCCTGGGTCTTTAATGCTCCCTGCGCTGCACCTAAGAAAAGGATTAAAATAAAAATAGAAATAAAAAGTGAAAAACACTAACAAAAATGTAAGCAGGAGCTTACACAGAAGTGACCTATTTTCTAAGGCGCTGAACAAAAACTGAGGTCTGAGCTGGAGAGGAGGGGCATAGTAGGGGAGGGGTGTGAGGAACAAACAAGATGATAAGTGCCTAAACTCTTAGTCCCACCTATTATACCCCAATGTCTTGCAGTGTCCCCCAATGGTAGGAATGAGAAAGGAGGATTTAAATGCCATGAATAGAGAGCGCAAGACCACAGACATGTGTGGATCTGAGAATGTCAGGCCTGGTACATCTGCTTTGGGGTCACTGGGTTCTTTTATTGATCTTGAAGGACCATTAGACAGTGAAACAGGTGAAAGGATCTCAGGACATTTAACCCTTTAGTTGTAAATGTCCTGCTCAAATGTATAAATAGAATTATGGGGAATGACACCAGTTCATTGCTTCCTAAAAGATTCCCTTTTATAGGATTATCAGGGTAAAAGCAGTGTTCCAAATACACAGTGTTCTTAAACTAAGTAGGAATGGGAACAGTGCTAAAGACCTCAGCCTAATCAAAAGAAAATCACATTCAGGATAAGGAGTCTTCAAGGTGGTGTTCTGTGCCAAAAATTGATCACGATATAGCCTGGAAAGCAGTATTATAGGCAGTATGCTGCCATTACGGCTTGGCAACCTTTCAGGCATAAGAAACATGCATGGGCTGAAGCACTCAATGAATCATTCTAACTCAATCTCCAATGAGTTCTGTGGGTGGCAGAATTTCAAATTATGCAGAGGTTTAGATATTTGCCACTCAAGACCATAGGTAAAGAGTGAAGTCCATCCCTCATGTTAAAAAGATTAAGTACTTTTTTTCAACAGGAATACTACATTAAATTCAGCGCCTCTACATCTCCAAGGACCTTCATCAAGATGCTAGTAGTTTGTATGGCTGCTCTTAAGGGCAGTCGCTCTGTAGCGTAAATGGGTATGGTGGCATATGAGGAACTTTCAGCTGGATCTGCTCACGACTACAGAGCAAAAAGCAGCTGCATGCAAAAGTTGTTAAAATTCCCACCCAGGACTTCAGTTTCCATTATTAAGTTTAACAGCAACAACTAAGAAAGACAAAGCTTGTCATCCCTGGTTTGCAATAGCTTATATAGTGCTCCAAGGATAGCCTTAAGTTCACACACTGAGATCAGTTTACTACACCAGTGACAAGCCCTGCTTCCAAATCCAGATGTCTTGTTTTGCCGGCATTGCCATATTCTTGAATTTGTTCACGATGACTCAACTAGGACCTTACCCTCAACTACTCTAATGATTCATGTATCTACGCTTCGCGTTTTTCGCAACACTAGTTTAGCGCCAGAGGATCAAATTTCTTTTTTTAATTTCAAGCAATAAATTAAATCATCAGTGGATTAAACCTTTTGTAGCACTCTGACATATCAATGTTTTCCTGGAGGCCTTATTTTTAAATCCATTCAAACTTTTCCGGTAGAAATCACATCTGCTTGACAAGTGGGCGAATTACAAGCCCTATGGTGAGCCATTTCAGAATACCTATCATCTCAACATCTTTATTTATATGACGTCACAGAATCCTCAGTACTGCACAATCAACAAAAAAAAACTGAAAAATATACAGATAATTAAAGGGACAAGACAAACAATAGAATCAGTAAAAAGAAAGGAGACAATAGAGGAAACAAATATGTAAGACAACTAAAACAAATGGAATATTTCACAGAGAATGAGGACGGGGGGGGTAATGGAAATTTGTGAACGGTAACATTAAAAGGATTAAGGTAGTAAATGGAGACTATACAGGGAGTGAAAGGGACAGACGGCGTCTAAGGAGGGAATTGTCTTTTTTTTCAGAAGCGATTGGGTAGGCAAGTGTGAAAAGGTGAGTTTTAAAGGAGCAATTGAAAGATTTGGGGTTGGAGGCGAGCCTAATTGGACAGGACAGCATGTTCCAAATGTGGGAAGCAGTGAAGTCAAAATTCTGAAGGCGGGAGTGTGAGGTGGTCATAGGTGATGAGAGGCAAAGGTCATTGACAGAAGGTAGTGGCCAAGTAGGGGAGTATGTCTTGACATAGCTGAAGAAGTAGGAGGGGGAAGTATTAAAGAGGGCTCTATAAGGTTAAGTAACTTAAATTGTATTCTGGAGGAAATGGGAAGCCAATGGCGGGTCTTGCAGAGAGGTGTAGCGGAAAAGGAACATTGGGAGAGGAAGATTAGTCACAATGCTGCATCCAGCAAACACATTTCAGGGGGGACAGGCATTTGTCAGGCAAGCTATTAAGGAGAAGATTGCACTAATCAAGGTGCAAGACGACAAGAGCATGGATGATTATCTTGGTGGCAGCCAGGGAAAGGAAAGGGCGAACAAATCTATGCGGACAAGGTGGTGTTACGAATTAATCCTATTTTCCTACCCAAAGTAATTTCTACTTTTCATATAAAATCAAGAGATCTGTTTGCCCACAACCAACAAATGAGAAGGAAAAAAAATTACACACTGGACCTTGTCACGGCAATTCTGTTTTATCAATTCAGATGGAAGGAGTTCAGAAAAACAGATTCATTATTTTTACAGCCTTAACAAGGACATGATACATCCAAACACACTCATACGCAAGATGGATCAGCGGCCATTGCCAGAAACTCATAGTACAAGTGAAATGCCATGCACGCAGGGCTCTGGCCTCAGCGTATGATCTCTGCAAACCAGTAGTGTATTCATCAATTCACACCTTTACCAGACATTATTTTCTGGACTTAACATCTTCTGCTGATGCTCAATCAGAAAAAAAATATTTCTCTTGCATGGTCAGTGTTGATTTTGCATAAGCCCACCCTCTTCATGTATTGCTTGGGTACGTCACATTTGTTATAGCTGCCATGGAGTTGATATGGAAATGAGGGGATGGTGGTGACATTAACTTAATTTCATTGAGATACTCCATGGCAGCCCAATATGCTCACCTATTCATATTTTTCAGAAACAGCTTGGGAAGTTCAATGGCTATCACGGAGTATCTCAAGAAATAACGGTATTAATTATCTCAAAAAAATATTATATAAATATCCTAGTCTATGGTCTTACATGTTAACCCATTTTGTAGGTAAAGTGGTAAAACACAATATAAAGTAGAAATGCGCAAAGCATACTGTTTCCTAACTGTAAATGTTGATGGTATCCTACATGTGGGAAATTCGAGTGGATGGAAAATTCATTGGAGCCACACATCAACACACACTTGGGCTGTTTAAAAACAGTCTGAGCAGGAAGAGCGATAAGGGATCCCAATGGGTATAATAAAAGGAGTGTGGAGGGCAAGTAAACATTTGTTTTTTAATATAGCTCACAATTTTGTTTGTGCATAAAGTGTACTCATTGATTACTTTCATATCAGTTTTTGTAGCTCCAAATACAGAAAACTAAGGTTAAAAATAGAATGAACATTTAGTCCGAGGCAGCTATACTTGTAGACGTTATCAACCCTATTACTCACCTGTGCTTGAATTTTAATTCCAAATTTAGGCCATTTGTCCTCCCCTCAGCCCTGCTCAGGCTGTTCTGCTGTCACACCCTTTATTGTCTTGGTCTGAAAGGAGGGAACAGAGTAGGTAAAGGTAATAAAATATAACCCAGAGGTCAAACGTCAGAAAAAGATTTGTACATCACAACCTGTAAAAGCAAAAGACATTTTAAATGTTTTTTACATTATAAAAATTATATATTATGTTACATTGCTACCTAAAATAAGTATTATTTAGTAGAAGGTGCATTTTCAAGCGAATATTTCAAGAGATTATTTTTCTAATGGAAAACATTAAAAGTACATAGAAATATTTTATGTTGAAAACTTTCAGGGACATGCGCTTACTTTAACTGATTTTGTCTTTACTATTGTAATTCATTAAAATATACAGCAATACCCAAAAATGTGCAAGTTTTCATAATATAGGATAATGTGAGATAATAAAAGTACTCCATCTACCTAAATGATAACGAGGTTATTCTACTAATACAAATAATAAAATTCCTGGTCAGTAAAAACAAAATGCTGCTGCATCCTGCTGTGAACAGTTATGTAAGTACATTCAAGAGATCTGGGTCTTGAGCAATTTTCTAACATTCCAACTCTAGTAGGGTTTTCACAAAAAAATAAGAAAAACCACAACTTTTTCTCTTTTTAGAAAGCGCCACCATATTAAACAGCTCTATACGTTGAGGGATCACGATACAAATAACATACACTGACAAAAAACACAAGGTAAAGGTGGCCATGCGCAAATAAGCTTACTATATAAGAGGTGTGGTGAACAACTAATACAAACGGTAACGGAATAACAATTGCAGTTGGTGGTGCGGAAAGGCGGAAGTATTATCATCCAACCAATAATACAGCAGCGATTGTAGACTGGCATTTATGTGCAGCTACAGTTGGTGTAGTAGTGTTGCAATGAGGAGAAATAGTGGAAGGTGGAGACGTGAACATTGACTGTCTTAAGATTTATAGAATGATTAGTTTCAGCTACTGGCAGGTATGACTGTTCTTCAATATCATTATCATTACTAAACTTCATTCCTCTGCAGGTTCTGGAGAAGGCTTTCAATTTCTAATGCAAAGGCACTTTTGTGGTTATCTGCCAGCACTGGAGTAATTGTGAGCCAAGGATGTTTCTTTGGCATCATGCTCACTGCTGGACACAGAACTAGGACACTTATTCTGTACATTCACAGAAGATGTGGCAATGAGGCTGCAGTGGTCATCAAATAAGCAGACGCAATGGCATCAACTACAGTTCAACTCTATGCGTTCAGCAGATTTTTCAAACAACCCTGTTCTCAGTTGAAGGAAGATCCACTTTACTGCCCATATGGTATATGCTTTTCTTTTATTTCTGTATGCACTGAATTCCCATTACCTTTTTGCTTGCAATTGTTTATCCTAGTGGTTCCCAAACTTTCTCAGCTCGCGATACCCTTAGGGTCACCATAATTTTTCCAAGGCACCCCTAAGCAAAAATAATTACCGGGTAGTCCCGTTTTTTAAGTAGTTGGGTCAAAATGACGTAAGATGTATTTAGACCCCTTCACCATCACATTGTGCCCCTTTATCATATCACTCTGTGTTCCCCTCTTCGCCATCTCACTCTGTCCCCCTCCTTCAGCGTCTCTCTGTCCCCCTCCTTCAGCGTCTCTCTGCCCCCCTCCTTCAGCGTCTCTCTCTGCCCCCCTCCTTCAGCGTCTCTCTCTGCCCCCCTCCTTCAGCGTCTCTCTCTGCCCCCCTCCTTCAGCGTCTCTCTCTGCCCCCCTCCTTCAGCGTCTCTCTGCCCCCCTCCTTCAGCGTCTCTCTGCCCCCCTCCTTCAGCGTCTCTCTGCCCCCCTCCTTCAGCGTCTCTCTGCCCCCCTCCTTCAGCGTCTCTCTGCCCCCCTCCTTCAGCGTCTCTCTGCCCTCCTCCTTCAGCGTCTCTCTGCCCTCCTCCTTCAGCGTCTCTCTCTGTCCCCCTTCAGCGTCTCTCTGCCGTCCCCCTTCAGCGTCTCTCTGCCCTCCTCCTTCAGCGTCTCTCTCTGTCCCCCTTCAGCGTCTCTCTCTGTCCCCTTCAGCGTCTCTCTCTGTCCCCTTCAGCGTCTCTCTCTGTCCCCTTCAGCGTCTCTCTCTGTCCCCTTCACTTACCTTCTTCCCCGACGTCTTCTCTGCTGCTGCTCACCGAGACTGCCGGACATGATGAGGTCACGCCCCCGACAGTCAGTGAGGAGGAGGATCCGGCGCTGGATGATGGGTAAGTTGTTTTTTTTTTGTTTGTTTTTTCTATTTTCTTTTTTTTTTCTAGGTGATCGCGGCACCCCTGTGACAGCGCCGCGGCACCCCAGGGAGCCGCGGCGCACAGTTTGGGAACCGCCGGTTTACCCAGTTTCCCTTCCCTCTTTATTTTCAGCAGTAATATATTTATTTTTTTAGATTTGTACAGTCTGTTGAAATTGCTTAATTATTCTTGGTAGCAACCTAGGAATCCTGCCTACAAATATGAAGTCACTGAGCTGAAATTGGGAACTGAGAAATGCTGAAGATCACAACCAATAGAGCAGTAGAAAGTTTTAAACCAATCGCGCATCATTTTCCAGACATGGAGGTGCACAATAATCTGTGTAATTACAAAACAAAAAGTGTACAGTATCTCACCCTTCCAGTAGTGGTGATTTTCTGTAAGGGTTACTACTTATTTATTTAATCTCTGACCACAGAAAATCAATAACCAGCATAGTGGGGGCAGGGCTGTTCAAGTCTTCAAATCAAAATGACATTAGAAAAATATTAGACTTGTATGATGGACACTTTAAAGGTTTATTATGTGCTTCTGGGTTGATCCACATAGTTACTTTACTTTACACTTGTCACAAATATGACCTTGCAGTCTTTTTGGTTTGACTCAATCCTGAAGGGAGGCACAGACTCTAACTAGGTAAAGGTTTTCAACAGGAATCACCGAAAGGAGGTTTGGTCTTAGCCGCTTTAGCTCCGCAGGTCATGGTTCTCCGAAATGGGCACCAAGCGAGACTTGTTGGAGGTGATGTAAAAGTCTAGGAGCTAGCAGGTACAGATTGGTAGTAGCAGGAAAATTAGTGAAGCTGGATACCAGGCAAATAAGATGATCTGCAGCCAAGGGTTGCCCGATTGTCCAGATTAATCTGGGAAGCATGTGAGCTGGAGACCAAGCATGTGAGAAAAGCTGCAGGGAGTCACAACTGAACAGGCAGTGGGACTTGAAAATCTGGCAACACTGAAGAGGCACAGGTGTCGTAAACAGTTTGAGAGTCATAATTAATCAGCCAATGGCTAGAGTGCAGAATTAATAAAAGACGGGTCTGCGCATGCGCAGACCTGATTCAAACATGGCAGCCGACAGTGGGACACACAGGTAAGCGTGCCGGATCCCGACTGAGTTCTCTGCAAGTTTGGTGCGTGGCGACTCTTTATTAAATATTTATTGCCCAAGAGTGTAAATTCATTGTACTGGGCCTCCTAACATCTTCATGGGAGCTCTCACCCTTTCAAGTTTCTTTCCAGCTCTGGTCAAACAACGTAAAGCTACACACTGGATGCATTTTACATGTGGTTTTTTTGTGTCATTAGTGAAACACACGTAAATGGTGTAACACTGAAAACTGTTGCTCTAAGATGTGTCCATACGTATTTACATGATACTTACGTTGCATATTTCGGAATGCTTTGTTATATTTCGATGCATCAACTGTGTTTTAACACATGTTGAAGTATACATGATCTCTAAAAGGATAGTAAAAACGCATCTAAAACACCAGTGAGTTCATACGTTGATCTCCTATGAGGCATCCAAATGTAGATGTGAATACTTCATATCTACAGTAAAACATTAATATAAATTCCCATTAATTATTAGGAAATTATTGATACATGTGCAGTTGGTGCTTTCTGTTGGACTTCTCAAAGCTACTGCTTTTAAGCCCTTAGTGAACATGTCAGGTCCTATATGTCATGTATAGAATTAGCATTAATTTGTTTTCCACTAATACCTCTAACTGATGTGGAAGTAAAGCACTAAATAATGTGTTAGCTGTTCTTTTTATACACCTGCTTGTGTACAGCAGGATCCAAGTTACCCAAATAAAGAAAATAGTATCGCTTTTCACAGCCCCTCCCGACTATAAATCTTATTTATACTTTATAAAAGCCAAGGCATCTAGGCTCCGGCCCCCAGTTTGATTATTCCATGCTTTGATAATAGTAGATCCCAGGCTGTGACTTGACCACCTCTTTTATTATGGAAAGGCATAAAGCATTAGTAGTATCATTTGGGTATCTAAGGACCTCGTCTTCCCCTCATTTGATGACCTAAAAACTAAATTCAATATACCAAATAAATATTTCTTCCAATTTTTACAGCTGAAGAATTTACATTCCACTGTTGAATTTCACTTATGTGCCAGACCATTAACTTTTTTTCAGTCTCTTTCCCTAAGGCAGTCATTAAGGTCTCATATCACTTCAGTATTGGGAACTTAACTCCCTAGACACATGTATGAAAGACCCACATGAACGAGTTTGGGAGAAGGATCTGTGGGAGACTGAGCAACGATGAATGTGAAGAAATAAGAATACTGCCTCTAGTTCTATTTGTAAAAAGGTAAAAAAAAAATAAAAAAAATGCATATAAGCTCCTTTATCAGTACTTACTCTTCACTAATTTTAATTATATTTACCCTGACTCATCCAGAAGATGCTGGAGAGGCGGATCAGCTTCTGGCTCATTTCTCTACATATGGTGACAATGCCTCAAACTAGCAATGTTCTGTTTAGTTCTTCGATATCTTGCATCCATTTTGTTACATCTCGATGTCCCCCTTCTCCCCCAGGTGGTTTATCCTCCTTCCACTTGGGATTCAGAGAGCCACTACTCACCAGAATACCATGTTCAGACAGTCTCAGCTGTCATATCCAAGATAGCTGCTGATTGGGAACTACCTCATACAGTCATAAATAGAGTCTGACTAGCATTCTTCATAATACTTCTAAGTCATTCAATAAATAAAGGAATCATGGGCCTAATACATCTTCCCTTTTCTGTATAATTCTCTACACGTCTTGTCCTGGTTCACCAAGTTCCTTCCCACTCCCCCCTCCTTTTAGTACCCCATTTAAGGTGGTAAGCCATACTGCCACCTTAATGGAAAATTTTACTTCTTCTCTTTCTGAAAATGGATCTGCAAATATTATTTTCAGTTTCCTGGACCGATGACAAATGCCAATACTGCGAATTTGCGCTTTTACTGAATCTGCATGTTCTCTATGTAGCTAACTTGAATATTTGATATCTTGAATAACTGTCGAATGTTACAATTCGATTAGACGATTTCGTTGATTTTTTTTTTTTTTAATACATATACACACTAAATCGGCCACATTAAAACCACCTGCCTAATTGTGCAGGTCCCCCTAGTGCCACCAAAACAGCTCTAAACCATCGAAGCATGGACTTCACAAGACCTCTGAAGATGTCCTGTGGTATCTGGTGCTAAGACGTTAGCAGCAGATCTTTTAAATCCTGTAACTTACAAATTGGGGCCTTCATTACTCAGAATAGTTTTCCCAGCACATCCCACAGATGCTTGATTGGATTTAGATCTGGGGAATCTGGAGGACAAGTAAACACCTTGAACTTTGTCATGTTCCTCAAACCATTTCTGAACAACTTTTGCAGTGCGACAGGGCACATAATCCTGCTGAAAGAGGCTACTGCCATCAGAGAATACTGTCAGCAGGAAGGGGTGTACTTGGTCTACAATGTTTAGGTAAGTGGTACGTGTTAAAGTAATATACACATAAATGCCAGGACCAAAGGAATCCCAGCAGAACACTGCTTAGAGCATCATATTGCCTCCGTCGGCTTTTCTCTTTCCCATAGTGTATCCTGATGCCATCTCTTTCCCAGGTAAACGACGCACGTGCACCCAGCCATCCACACGATACAGAAGAAAATGTGATTCATCAGACCAGGCCACCTTCTTACATTTATATAAACACACAGACACTAAGTCAAACAGGCGCAAAAAGCAATCAACAAAAGGCAGCCTGTAGCAAATAAAAATAGGTAACACCAAACCTATAAAACCAATAAACACCAAACAATAATCATTTGCTGACCGGCGCCAATACAACTAGCCTATCTAAAAAATAATAACAATACAGTTACCAAAAAAAACAAAAATAAGAAATAAAAGAAAAATCCAGAAAATAAAATAATATAGTTACAAAAAGAAGTCCATGAAATTCATCAATGTCTCTCAATCTTGAAGCGTGGACAACTCTTCAAAAAAGTCCCAAGTACTTCATACTCTTCTCATATGCATGTAACAAAGAAAAAATAAAAACATAGTGCAACCTGTAGATCAAACAAGGTTCTATAGGATTCCCTTTAGTTCCCGTGCACTGATTATGGAAATATCCCATATTAGGCACTTTCGGAAGTGGACAGGGCACAGTGTGAGCACTCTGACCAGCCTCTAGCTACCCAATCCACTGTTTGTTTGGATACCTTTCTTTCATAACCAGAATTAACTTTATTCAGCAATTTGTGCTACAGTAGTTCTTCTGTGGGATTGGACCAGACCGGCAAGCCTTCACTCCCCACACGCATCAATGAGCCTTGGGCGCCCATGACCCTATTCGCCATGGTCCAGTACTGGTGCTCATGTGCCCATTCAACTTCAAGAATGGACTATTCGTTTGCTGCTTATTATCCCACCCCTTGACAAGTGCCATTGTAGCAAGATAATTCATGTCATTCACTTGTCAGTGTGGTTTTAATGGTGTGTCTGATCAAAAATAATATATATTTTCATTCTATGCGTGGCCATCACCATCCTTTTCCTAAGTTAAGCTTTATTAATCAAATTATATCTCCTTTGCCATGCATTAATAACTGTACAGAAATACTCTAGCCATTAATCTGCTTTAACTACACATTCATTTCTGCGCAAAACAAAATTACCCCCTTGTTTCACAAACATAAAAACTAGGAAAACTTTCTACAGAAACGGATTTTGTTTAACGGTTTGATTTTATTTAAAAATACAGTAAGCTGCTGGGCATAATGTTCACTGCCACTTATACCATGTAAGAATCAAAAACCTTTTCATACTCCAACTTACCAATTTCAAGCAACAAATTATGTGAATATTAAACAAAAAAGTACCAACTGTTAAAAAAACAAATAAAAGATTTTTACTCACCGTAAAAATCGATTTCTTACTCCATTGGGGACACTGCAAGACATTGGGGTATAGTAGTGGGTCTAGGAGTTTAGGCACTTATCAACTTGTTTGATCTTCTCTCCTCCCCTACTATGGATACCTCAGTTTTGACCAACCAAGCGTATGAGGAAGGGAAGCCCTATAGGGCAAAGAATATAAGCATAAAATTCACACAACAGAACTATTTACAGAGCAAGGAAGGGTGCGCATTGTCCCCTAATGGAGTAAGAGATATAGATTTTACGGTGAGTAAAAATCTTCTTTGCTCTTTCCTACCAATGGGGAACACTGCGAGACATTGGGAACATATCAAAGCTGCCTCTAAGGGATGGAATCTTGAACGACTGCACGCAATACCCTGAGCCCAAAGCTCGCATCAGATTATGCAAAGCCCTGCAACCTGTAGAATTTAGAGAATGTATGGACAGATGACCATGCAGCCTCTCTGCATAGCTGCTCTTCCGAGGCCCCATGACGCGCCGTCCACGAAGCGCAAACAGCTCTGGTAGAGTGAGCCTTCAACAATACCGGGACAGGCAGAGATGCTCGAACATAAGCCAGTCTAATGGTGGAAGTGATCCAGCGGACAATTGACTGTTTGGAAGCCGGCCAACCACGCTTTTGAGCATTGTAAAGAATAAAAAGATCCTTGGTCTTATGGACAGAGGTCGTGCGGTCAACATAATACTGAAGAGCACGAACCACATGCAACACGGTAAGTCGTCATTAAAAAGGGGGGACGAAGACGCAGAAGAAGGCGGAGGATGGAAATCAGAGACCACAATCTCCTGATGTAAGTGGAACCTGGACACGACCTTCGGAACCAAGGAGGGTTTGGTGCAAAGAATAGCTCTATCTTCGTGAAAGACTAAGGAGAAGTGCAGCAGAGAGCTGCTAATTCAGACACTCTACGAGCTGACGAGATAGTTAAGAGGAATACCGTTTTCCAAGTGAGATGGCGCAAATCCACCAAATCTAGAGATAATAGTGTATGGATGGGCGCATTGAGAACCAGGTTGAGGTCCCAAGGTTCTACTGGGTAAACGAAAGGAGGCTGCACATGAAGGACCCCTTGTAGGAAGGTCTGAACATCCCTGACAGCCACCAGCTTCCACTGAAAATAAATGGAGAGCGCCGAGACACCAGATGGAGCACCTTATCTAAGCCGGCCTGCAGGAAGGCCAGCAGCTTAGGAAGGCTAAACTTGGATGTATGTATACCCTGGGCCTCACTCCAAAGAATGTAAGCCTTCCAGACTCAATGATATATGGCTGTGGAGGACAATTTCCTGGCCTTGATCAGAGTACTAAACCTGTTGAGAGAAACCTTTGGCCTTGAGAATTAAGGTCTCAATAGCCACGCTGTCAAAGTTAGCCAATCTAAATCGTGGCAGAGAGGAGGACCCTGAAGGGTCGCATTGGCAGGTGGAAGGAAGGATTCTTGCCAGTTTCAGAATCTCTGAAAACTATGCCCTGCATGGTCAATGAGTAGCTACCAGAATTAGCTTCTTTTTTTTTTAGTACCCGCGAGAGTATGGGTATTGGAGGAAACAGGTACACTAGCCGGAAGTGCCATGGAACTGACATGGCATCCGTGAAATGTGCCCAAGGGTCTCGAGACTTTGAGCAGTACAGGGGAACTTGATGGTTTAGCCTGGATGCCATGAGATTGATCTCCTGCATGCCCCAGCATTCCACTAGGAGAGCAAAGACCCACTTGTTGAGAGACCATTCGCCCGGGTGTACCCTCTGCCTGCTGAGGAAGTAGGCCTCCCAATTTTCTACGCCTGGAATGTAAACGGCCGATATTTGGGGTACGTGGCGCTCCACCCATACCATGATCTTGGCTGTATCCCGCATGGCCCTTACACTGCGAGTTCCCCCTTGGTGATTCAGATATTCACTGTGCTGGAATGAGAGATGATTTGGGTAAATTCAGAATCCACCCATGAGCTTCCAGAAAGTGCATAGGGGTCTGAATGTGTCAAGTTAAGAGCGCTGCCGATGGCGCTTTCAGAAAGAGATAGTCTAGATAGGGGACTATTGTGACTCCCTTCTGCCGAAGGAGTCCCTCCATGATGGCCATGTTCTTGGTGAACACTCGGAGAGCGATAGCTAGGATGAAAGGTAGGGCCCTGAACTGAAACTGGGAATTTTCTACTGCAAAGCGGAGAAGGCAATAGTGCCCCCTCCATATGGTAACATGTAGGTAGGCATCCTTGATGTCTATGAAAGCCAAAAACTCTCCCTGCTCCATTCCTGCGATGACAGTCTGAAGGGACTCCATCTTGAACTTTTGAGTTATTACCTTCTTGTCCAGAGACTGCAGGTTTAAAATTGGGCGCAATGATCCGTCCTATTTTGGCACTAGGAAGAGACTGGAGTAAAACCCCTGACCTCTTTCCTGTGCTGGAACGGGAACAATTACACTGGCTGCCAAGTAAATTCTGGATTGCTTACTGAAGCCTTCAACCTGAGGGGACAAAGGGGGGTTGCTGTGGAGAAGAACCTTGGTGGTGGGAACAGAGCTAGGTATAGGACATAGCCTCAGGACACAATTCCTTGTGTCCAAGCGTCTGTGGTGGATGGCCACCACTGGCGCTGGAAGTGAAGGCGTGCCCCCACCACAAATGCCCGAGGGAAAAGACTGTCGCGCTGCAGGCTTATCACCCACGCCTAACAGCCCCCCTGCCTCTGCTATACCCTCCCCTGGGGGCAGAGGACTGGCCTCTCAACGGGGTGCCCCGGCCTCGGGCAAAGGAACGAAAGGACCGAAGACGTCCTTGACGTGGTCTACTGGAACCCATGGGGAGAGTGTTACTCTTACCTCCTGTGGCCACCTGAATGACCTTCTCTATCTCTGCTCCGAACAGAGTAACCCTATCAAATGGCAAAGCCTCTAAAGCTCGCTTTGAATCAGCATCTGCTGTCCGTGAGCATAACCCTAAAAAGGTACAACGAGCTGCAATAATGAGAGCTGAGAATCTAGAATTGACGGACACAGCATCCATGGCTGCCTGCCCTACATAATCAGAAGTCTCCTGAATATGCTCGGCCAAGGAGAGAAGTTCTGCACATGGGATGTTATCCTGAATGCCTCTAACTGCTCAGCCCATAGCGGAATAGCTTTGTTGGCCCAGGCCACTGCCATAGTGGGTCTAAACATACTGCCTGATGCCACATAAGCTGAGCTGAGGGTTTGATCGAACTTTTTATCTGTGGGATCCCTCAGTGAAATCCGCTCCTGGGTGACAGTCGCTTTAGAGGAGGACAAGCGTGCTACAGGGGTCTCAACCCTGGTGAAGGCCTCCCATTTAACTGAATCTTCTGCCAGGAGAGGGTAAAGTGACTTAAATCTACCCGGCATCATAAACTGCTTACTTGGCCTTAGCCAGGCATCAGCTACCATGTCCATCATCTGAGGGGATGGTGGGAAAGCCGCCACCTGTGAATTGGTCTTTTTAAACAAGAGAACCCCAAGGAAGCCGTGGGCTCTGGATCTGCAAAATCTAAGGTATGTCCGATACCCAAAATTAGATTATGAACATTATGGGTTGATGCAGAGTCTACAGAACTAAGAGCATCTTCTTCTTGTAGAAGAAAGTCTAATACACCTTCCTCTTCTGAGGAATTCTCTGAATCATGATCGCGGCCCTGGGCCGAATCAGAAATAATCCTTTAAGCCCTGTGTGTCACTGTAAGCAGGCGTTCCTCTCCCTGAACTAAATCAGGCTGAGTGGATGTGCCTGCAGCCACTAGGGAGTGTGTAGTAGTATGAGAAAATGGAACCTCACGTATCTCTGGACGGTAAAATCACCCTGGTGAGTTCTTCCATGGCTGTTGTGCTGCCCCCTGGGCTGGACCGCGTCGCTCCTGGATTCCAGCTTCGCAGGCTGTGCAAAGAGCCTCCTGGTTAGGCTGTCCAATAGATAATTTTGCATTACATTTGGCACATGTATAAAACAGTGCAGACATACCAGCAGATCCCTTATTTTTGGTTGTCCCCTTCTCAGACATATTTTAAAAAGTATTACAGATTATATAAACTAATAACACAATTAGCAATAAAAATTGTATGAGCACTAAAAAGTCTGTACACAGCACAGCAAGATTCTTTACCAAGTCTCTAAACTAGGCAAAAGTCTTTGAGTAAACACCAATCCCTGGACACTGAAACAATAGTCCTGATTGTGAACAGCTTAAAAAGGCATTCAAGGTGTCTATGGGGTACAATATTAAACAGAAGGAACGATACCAGTAGATGGAGAGGCAGAGCAGAGGAGCAGCGTGCAGCACGACGATCTCCGTGTCCCAATATGGCCACTTCCGTGCCATGAAGTAGGAAGGGGGTGTGTGGCGGAGGGGGGCTAGTTCCTCCTCCAGAACTACCCACAAATATAGCCGCCTCTATGAACTGCTGATCAGCGCATACTTAGTATGGCTGTCGGCGTGTATCGTATCAACGCTGTATTTACAATGCCCAGGCAACGTGCGCAGTCTCTCCATAGTATACGAATAGCCTCCTAAGGAGCGCAATCGATATCTTGTCCCCCACTGCTCGTAGTCTAGGGGGAGGGACTTGCCGACATATCCGTCGGGTGGGGGGAGGTGGATCGCTGTAGCTCCACCACGTGACCAAGTTACAGTGGCCCTGGAAAGAAAAGCAGCCTCTTTCCTATGTGGGACACCTAAAGCCCTAATGGCAGAGATACAAAATATGTCATCAAAAGCTAATTTCTAGGGGGTGACTGCCAGTCAAGAGGTGCAAGGCAAGTGAGCATGCTGCGGCTTACCTTTGCAGGGACCCAGGGTGAATAGAGTCAACAGGCTATTGACCCCTCTGGGTCTTAGGATTTCTCCCCGCTCAGCACCGAAAGGGAAAATAAAATAAAAACATGTAAAAACCTAAAACTAGAATAAGTATAGGCAGGAGCCTATACCAACGTGTCCTATCTCCTAGGCACTTTAAAAAAACTGAGGTATCCACAGGAGAGGAGGGACATAGTAGGGGAGGAGAGTGAAGATCAAATAAGTTAAGTGCCTAAACTCCTAGACCCACTACTATAGCCCAATGTCTCGCATTGTCCCCCAATGGTAGGAAAGAGAAAAGACAATTGTGGATATATAAACTCCAGTTGCAACTTTATTAGATACACCTTTCTAGAACTGGGTAGAAATTAGATATTATGGTCAATGTTTTCATGATAGCATCATGCAGTTGCTTCAGATTTGTTGGCAGCACATTCATGCTGAGAATCTCCCATTTCACCACATCCCAAAGGTGCTCTATGGATTTCAATTTTAGGAGGCCATTTGAGTACACTTAACTCATTGTAATGTTTGTTTGTTTGAACCAGCTTTAGATGTGCGCTGTGACATGGGGAGTTATTCTTCTACAAGTAACCACTAGAAAATGGTTAGACTATGGCCATAAAGGAATGCACATGGCAGCAACAATACTCAGGTAGGCTGTGGTATTTAAAATGATGCTCAATTGGTATTAAGGGGCCTCAGGTGTGATATTCCCCACACCATTACAGCACTAGCCTGCACCATTGACACAAGGCAAGATGGACCCATGGGAACACGCTTGCGCAAAAACGGACCGCACCATCTGCATGCTGCAGCAGAAGTCAAAATTTGCCAGACCAGGAAACATTTTTCCAATCTTAAACTGTCCAGTTTAAGGGAGCCTGTGCCCACTGTAGCTTCAAATTCCTACTCTTAGCCGAGTGGAATCCGATGTGGTCTTCTGCTGCAATAATCAATTCACTTCAAGGTTCGATATAATGTGCGTTCAGAGATGCTCTTCTGTATA
Source organism: Mixophyes fleayi (assembly GCF_038048845.1). Lineage (NCBI taxonomy): Eukaryota > Metazoa > Chordata > Amphibia > Anura > Limnodynastidae > Mixophyes > Mixophyes fleayi. The sequence continues at coordinate 94,718,684 of NC_134409.1, forward strand.
CCACTGTTGTAATGCATGGTTATTCTGAGTTATTCTCGCCTTCCTGTCAGCTTGAACCAATCTGGCCATTCCTCTCTAATCTCTCTCAATAACAAGATGATTTTGCCCACAGAACTGACTCTCACTGGGTGGTTTTTGTTTTGTGCACCATTTCCTGTAGACTCGAGAGACTGTTGGTGGTTGGTGTATCTCTGAAACTGCTGATCTCTTGGAATTTTCATGCACAACAATCATACCACGGTCACGTAGATCACATTTCTTCCACATTCTGGTGTTTAGTCTGAACAACAATTAAACCAGTTGACCATATCTGCATGCCTTTATGCATTGAGTAGCTACCACATGATTGGCCGATTAGATATTTGTCAGGTAATCAGCTTTGTGACCAATGCTTGGCTTTGTGTATGTTAATACACTTATTAACAATTGTAATTGAAAAACAAGCAAATACACAAATAGTTGCAAAAATAGGATCACTGCAACTGACTGTGGTCCTTAATCAACAGAAAACTCTGCTGATGAAGCACATTTATCTTTGCCAAACACCACAATTGAGTGCCAATTACTGTTAAACATGACCCGCTATCATTAAAATACAATGGAAGTGGATGGGCAGCACGATACCCAAGTGGTTAGCACTTCTTTTTCACAGCACTGGGGTCATGAGTTCGATTCCCAACCATGGCCTTATCTGTATGGAGTTTGTATGTTCTCCACATGTTTGCGTGGGTTTCCTCCTGGTACTCCGGTTTCCTCCGACACTCCAAAAACACACTAGTAGGTAAATTGGCTGCTATCAAATTGACCCTAGTCTCTCTCTGCCTGTGTGCCTGTGTGTATGTTAGGGAATTTAGACTGTAAGCTCCAATGGAGCAGGAACTGATGTGAGCAAGATCTCTGTACAGCGCTGTGAAATTAGTGGCGCTATATAAATAGATAATGGTGGCGTTATTGATGCACAATGCAGTATTGTTCTCTGTGCTTCTGGGGTTATCAGAACCCACCAGTTAGCCAAACAAAACATGCTCCAACTTCACCTCGGATGGTGGATCACTCTGGTTTAGTTTATAAGCCTGAGCTGTGTGACTGAATTGCTAATCTCTTAACAGAAAAGCTCTGTACAGGCTGAATTCATACAAAGGGACATTGTGTGTCAGTTATGGATGTCTGCTATAAATTGCAGTCCTGTAATTTGAGTTTTGTCTCCTAGATTGGACATACATAAAAAGAGCTGTACAGTGGGTACATCTGCCCGTGAAAGAAAGTTGGAGAAAGACTTAACAATAAATTTACCTAAAATATAAAAGTTTCTGGGGTTTCTTCTTGGGGGGGAAAGGGGGAAGTGGTTGTCATTGTCTGTAATAAATAAATAAAATATATATATATATATATATATATATATATATATATATATATATATATATATATACACACATATATACATATACACATATATACATATATATACATATATACATACACACACACATACATACACAAATACAGATAGGCATGGCATCACTGAAATTATGCAGTTAGGGTACATTTGGCATAGCTGACATGGAATGGTGAGAAACAAAAATGGTATTCAGACTCGGAGGGCCTACCGAGTCAGTGTGTAAAGGGCTTGGAAGGAGGTCTTTTGTACCTAGATCAAAAGAGCCTTTGCCGTGGTGCTAGTAAAAAAAAAAAAAAAAAAAAAAAGGGGGGGAGGGGTATTGGAAAGGGAGCATCCCGGGAAGGGAATCATTTTTTTCATTTTGCAAGACGCCATTTCTACTATCCTGAAACGCTGTACTATTATTTCATTTTAGTGTCATTATGAAACCTGAGCACTTCCAAATATTACCTTTTATTACCTCCACAGCTAACAGGGTTCTGGTTTTACCATATATGAAATACAATAGTTGGCATTTACATATGGAGCACATAAAAAAGGTGTTATTTCTTACCTTGTGCTTGGGGCAACGTACAGAAAAGTTCTCTTCACTTAATAAACATTCTGCAAAAAAGAAAAAAAATTGTGGAGGATCACCTATATTTTAGTGTAAAGCATTCAACATATGAAGACACAGATGATCCAAGGGTTCAGGTATTCAAAGAACCTGTAGTACAGACAACGGTTATATTATGGCAGACAATGGTTATATTAATGGCAGACAATAACAGAATTTGAAGCATTAGTCATGGATTCTGCAAGAGTCAGGAGAACAACAAACATGGTCTATATTAACCAGGTCTTTAATACAGTGCAACACTTTAAAACCTATTGTTCTGGTTGCATTTATAGACAGAAAAAAACAAAAAAAAATAATTTTAATATTCTTGTCAGCTCCCATCACAAACTCAGTCGTCTTTAACTCCCTGCTGTGTCAACTAAAAACTGGATCTCTCTCTACTTTGGCCACACATGTTAAGGGCCATATGGCAGAAATCCAGTTTATTTTATTTAGTGATTAGGCTCAAATATTGGAAAGAACAAAAAGTGACCCCTTTACAGCCTAGATGGCAGATAACTTATACAAGTTGACTGACCAGATTTTTTGTCCAATTTGCCCCACTAGTCATAGTGACTAATATTTTAGACCAAGTAATCAACGTATTGATCAAGATTTTATTTCCACCAAGACATATTACTGAGTAAAATATTAATGGGTTGCTGCTATATTTTGCATCGCTTTGTTGTCTAATAGTGATCAGAAATAGTCTCAGTGACAATGCAAATTCCATTTGAATTCACTTACATTTTATGGCATAAATGCTAGAAATCACTTACATATTTAGCTTTGTAAATACCAAAATATATTTAAACTGCTTTCAAGCATTTTTGAGAGCCTAGCCATGGTTACTGGCCTTATTCAATACAACCTGCTAAACTATTAAAATAGGACTTAATACTTCCATAAAATCAGTTACTCTTAGTCCATTGGGGGACACCGGGGACATTAGGGTATAAAGTAGTAGGGACATGCAATGGGCATTTTAATAACTTTCTTCATTAGTCCTAGCTCCTCCACCTCTATGCCCCACTTTCTGTACAGGACTTAGTTTACTTTCATTGCCCGGAAAATTATGCTGTTCACTTTCATTTCATTTTCTTTGTTTTTATTTTGAATCAGAGTTTTCTGCCTCCTGTCACATAACTGCATCAGCGGCTCATATATTATTTAACCAAGCCCCACAGAAATTGAGACACTACAGTGAGAAAAAAACAGAAATAGAGAAAGAACAACAGTCTCATGAACAAGAAAAGAAAACGTCACACAAAAGGAAAAATCAGATAGTCAAGGGTGGGCGCCCGGTGTCCCCCAATGGACTTAGAGGAATGGATTTTGCACAAGTATAAAAACCCTATTATTTCTATCCTCCTATTGGGGGACACTGGGGACATTCCAAAGCTGCAATTATGGGTGGGAATGCTCAAAAGAAAGGGCGCTAAGCACCAAAACTTGCATCCCTTGATGCAAACACATTAAACCTGTAAACAGAGTTAACATGGGAAAGGACAGCCAGGTGGTTGTCCAACAGATGCTCAGTTAAGACACCATACACTATATAATTTAGCTGAACTGGGTTTGCGAGCCTGATGGTTTGCAGCATGCGCTCAGGCAACCCTTAGCTCAAAAGACCATTGCTTCAAAAGCCATTAACGCTGTTAGTCAAGAACCTTTTTTTTTTCCATCTAGGTTTAAAAAGTCTGGCTTTAAACAGGTCTGTGGTCGCAGTGGCAGACACCACGACCAACCCCCATGCCGCTGCCATGGACAGATTGTCAGTGTACCAAGCCTTCCAAGGGTCCCATCTACCTTTAAGACCCTCGGAAGCATGACTACGGTCTGCGCCATCCTTAAGAGTGGCTACGTTGGGAAGAGGGATGGTAGTGACCTTAGCCAGCCTTGCAACTGAAACGTCCACTCGTGGAGGCAACTCCTATTTTTTGTGAGAACCTCAGGGGGAAAGGGATAACATGACTGCAGCCGACTGGACACCTGGAACTTACGATCCGGTGAAGACCAAGGCTCACGAAGCAAATTTTACAATTGAAAAGAAGCCTTTGTCCACTGTGTAAAGACAGAGAGCTCCGCAGTCTCGGGGACTGCCGCCTCAGTAATCTTTAGTACCTGAAGCACAGCCCACATCATATCCTCTACATCCTTAAGGTCAGGAGGAATTTCCTCCACAAAAGAAGAAGTCTCCACGACAGAATCAACAACCAATGCTCCCTTTCTCCTGTTAAAAACAGTCAGAATCTGATTCATTACACTGCAGGGGCGCCGGCCACATGCCTACGTTAATGACAGCGTAACGGTATGCAAGATCCTGAAGAGGAAGAAATGGAAAACAAACCTTGCGCCAAAGTGACAAGACCACGTACCCAGGCGAGTTCTTCAGAGTCCGGAAATCACAGGTCCAGCTGGACCCTGGCTTAGTGAACTAGGAACAGAATCCACCCAACTCACTACTGAGGCAGGGAGATTTGAAGAAGGACAACCCACTGATTGAGACTGGACTAATTGGGCAAGCTCAGCCACAGGATTAATCAGAGACAGAGCCAAGGCAGGCTCTGCCAAGACGGAACCAGAACCTCCTGGGGCCCACGGATTGCAATCCCTAGATTGACAGGCTGCACATAAAGCGTCCACACCTGATCGTCAGGGCGGCAACTTAGAGTTACAGAAGGCACATGTTACTTTCTACCTAGGTCACCAAAGTCTCAACTCCTCAAGGACCTCCCCCTATCTAACATGCTACATACAGATGGGACAAACGCAGTGGAATAAATGTGCAGTGAAACAGACAGCGAAGTGTGCAGCGAAGCATCACACAATCAAAGCACAGAAAGTGAGCCGGCTATATAGCTAAAGAACCCCAAAAGTTTAAGGGACAAACCAATGAGCAAAAAAACAACCCCACAAGCCCTTACGTTACAGACCAAGGGACAGAGTAGGAAGAACCTGGAGCTTCAAAATTGCTGCCTATTCTGGTGAATGCACACAAGGAATAGGAGACCAATAGGGAAAAAATGCAGGGATAGGGAAGAAGCACAAGCCCCCCCTCCCCAGGGCTCAGCACTGGATTTGCAGACACCCAGTGGGACAATTTCCTCCACTAATCCAGTGCCTAGCAGGGGCTTACATCATTATTGTAACCCCTACCTGACCCAGTCCAAAGCTGTCTCTAGCAAGAGACAACCACCCATGGGGGCCCACTGTGCCTTCTATCCCCTCTCTTACAGTACTGTTCTGGGAGACTTACCTGCTGCTACCCTCTGTCTGCACAGTGCAGCAGCAGCTGCACAGGAGCAGGGATGCCAGGTACAGCATGCAGCGACTGTGGCCATTTCCTGGAGGTGTCCAGCAGAGGGACGGCAGCGAAGGTACCTCCACAACACCTCCAATCCCCTTCTCCAGGCAGCGCAGAGCAGTCCGTGCTATGCGCCACGGATCGGTGAGCAGCCGATGTGGCCGTTATGTGACAGGAGGCAGAAGCTTCTGATTCAAAATAAAAACAAATGAAAATTAAATAAAATGAACAGCACGATTTGTCTGGCATTTAAACTAAACTGACTCCTATACAGGAAGCAGGGTGTAGAGATAGAGGAGCTAGGACTAGTGATCTAAGTTCTTTAGGTGCCCATTGTTTGTCCCCACTACTCTATACACCAATTTCTCCTAATAGGAGGATAGAGAAATATTGTTTGTATCCATGAACTGTATATAAGAAGTCCACAAACACAATAAACCTAGGTACACAGCTATGCAATTATTTTGCAAATCAAACGAGTCACCACCTTGTGGTCAGATATTGTGAGAGATGCACAAACCCACGATCAAATTTTTGTATCAAAATTCATCTGTTGATTTGGATTAATAAACTTCCTAAAAGTCACGATGAACAATGTCAGCAAAATGTGAAAGTGTGCTCGCACTCACGACCAGCATTGTAGGCAGATATCTGTAGAGTGTGCACAGAGTTGCAATCTTTTCGGCAGGTGGTTATGAGAGATGAAGACCACAGATCAGAAGGTAACTTGTGTAGGTGTGCATGCTATGTTTACTAAAGGATTCCATAGCATTCATTTATATATGTACAGGATTTATCCTGCAGTAACTATTTTAAGATTTGTATTGGGAATGTTATGCTATAACCATTTTACACGATACTGTAGGTTTATTTCCATTGTTATTATGCTGTGTCAAAAATAAGTAAAATAGACCACCTTTTCAACTAACTGAACTGTTGGGTCCCTAAACACCCTTCAACCTCCTGGTACTAGAGTCCTTTCAATGTAATTGATTGATACTGTCTGGATGGCTGTTGACAATAGCTGTTGTGCAACAATATATGTAAAACAACAAGCCAGCTTCGGACAATATTTTGTGACATTGATTACAGTGATCAAAAGGTTAAAACAAGGTGGAAGTGTGTATTTTTACAGTTGTCTTATGCATTTCTCCAGCAATTATAACATGTGTGGGTGTATAAGCGTTTTATATTGCAGTACATGTATTAAGCAAGGCTCTGGAAACAGACTATGAATACTGGTCGTTACCATGGCAAAAACTCAAAATAGGCATTCAGGCCTATGTCGATATACCAATGAACGTAATTTTATTTTCTACTATTTGAAGATTGTAAGTGACGGTTTAGTATGACACCTTTTATCATACTACAGACAAGTTTTATCAATAGTAATATATAACAAGACCTGATTGAAATGAGAAATAGTAAACTAAAAAACAAACTATAAAACTAAATGTAACTTAAAATAGGTTAAGTATACCGTATTATCTAAAATTTGAAATTAAATAAATAAAAAAATTAAATACATACATACATACACGCATACACACACCTCTATCATTCAATGTACGTTGTGTTGTCTGTGATACAATTAGCAAGGAAACATTTGTCTTATGGTTTCATGTACACACATACACAGAAATGTAACAGAATGTTTACTCAATAGTAAATATATGGTTTAGGTTTTATCATGCACAATTTGTAATATCCATTTAATAGTATGAAAAAAACAAACTTGTTTGTATCTGGATAAAATCCTAGACTGTTAATGCTTGTAACGTAACAAGTAAAAGGTTTATATTTACATTCTGTGAGTACATACTTAGTCGCAAATATTTCAAGTACAAACAGATCTGAAAAGGTTACCTGGGATCCAGAATTCTGGCTATCTGGTGAGACCCATTGATGCTTTCTATGCACCTTCTGGCAGCGTGTTGTTAATAGTGAGACTGTCTGAAAAAAAGACAGGTTGCAGTAGCAAGAAGGAGTCAGACTCTCCCTGCTCCTGCTATTCAGATCTATTTTCAGACACTAATGGGAACAAGCAGAACAAAGACAGGAGCCCTGAAGATGTTCGGACCTTCCGAACAGTCTTGAATGCTAGACCCCATGTGACCTTTTGGGACAGCGGTGTACTTAAGTTATTCCACTGAAAACAGAAATTGTACCTTTAATTTGTAAATGTTATAGAATATCTGTATACGGACACAATCTGGGTTTACTTTCCATTTAAATGCTGTTTTCATGGTACTTACATTATGAACAACTGATGGAAAAGACAGGCTTTCACTTATTCCCTGATGCTACTCAGAGATATTCTCATCAACTTATTACAGCTTGAGCAGGCGGGGGCGTGGTCTGGTAGCCGTCGGAGCTGGACGTACTTTCCTGGAGCTCCGCTAACTAGTTAATTTCTCCGCTGATTTAAACCCCCGTGGCCACCCTAAGTGCCTGAGCTGGGTGACGGAAGTGCTGCAGACCTGTTAGCCGGCTAGTAGCGCTAGTCGCCCCCCTGAGTGAGCAGCAATAAGTCACTGAAAACTGGGAAGTGCTGGGACACTCATTCCGCGGCAATACTTGGAGCGCTGAAACGGGGAACTTACCGGGGGGACTGATCCCCCGCTTGGGAGTCTCTCTGCACGTCCTGATTTGAGGATTTGATCCGGGACACGCTGGACCGGAAGCCGTGGGGCGCCATTACAGGCTTCATTTCCGGTTTGGAGTCTGTGGTGGAGCATCCTGGGAGCAATTTGGAAGCTGATTGATAGCGGGGACCGGTGTGATGGCTGCAGCGGGGGATCTGATCTCACTTGAGATCTGACGCCAGAATTAACTGATCATTTGCCAGCTGTACGTCAGGTTAGTTTGGGGCTTCCTGAGAGGAGTCTGTATACTGCTTGATTCCAAGAATCCCCACAGTTGAGAAACTTGCTGAATGCCCAAGTAGTTTGACACCAAGCTGGGGGTAAAATTATCCACCCCAGCCTCTATTAACTAATTAAATATCTGCTGCAGATCCTGACCAGCTAAAGTCATCTGCTTCAGTCAGCTATATCAACACTTTCAGTGTCCAAACTGTAAATTCTTTATAGATCCACGATCAGTCCCATCTGTTGGGGTCTGCTGCCATCTAGTGGTCATATGTTTTATTGCAATGTATTGGCTGGGTGACAGCTGCCGGATAACAGTGAATCCAGTTCCAGCTAATATTCACATGTAAAATACAGGATGCTCTGACCACCGCCCGCATGTATCCTATTCTGCGAGATTGAGCACATCTAACTCATGGGATCAAGCCTCATGTTGTGTCAATATTATAGCATGGAAGGACCACCCAGTAATTAACTGACCTCTTTATCTATAATAACATAGAGCTCTGTCTGGATACTTCCCTGTAGAGATTCTGCCAAGTTGAGTCTGCCTACCTGTTTGATATTCTCATTAAGCTAAGTGCCCTGACAACGCACTCAGATGGCTCCGAGAAGGATCAAAAAGATTAAAAAGCTCAACCCGCCTAGCGCAACTGCACAGCTCCCCTTCTTTAGACAAAACAAACAGCGATCTATGTCCCCCCCTCCGGGAAGCGGGGAATGGACAGGGTGACGACTCTGAACAGCTGGATGTTGCCTCGACTTCTATCCCATCTTCTGAGTCCCCTATTCGTATGACTGATCCTGAGGCACCGATTTCGCTTAAGTCAATGCAATCCTTACTAGCTTCTTTAAAAGCCGACTTATCATCAGAACTGAGAGCCTCCATGAAAGCCATTTAAGCAGAGGTAGCTGCATTGGGCTCCAGGACGGTCCAGCTAGAGAACAAGTCAGAAGAGGTGGTCTCCTCACATAATGAGCTAATTACATCTCATGAACAACTGGAGGCAGAGGTTGCCACCATGAGGGATAAGATGGCGGATATGGAGGATAGATCGCGTCACAACAACCTCAAAATTCGGGGGAATACCAGAGCAGATCTCAAATGCAGATTTACCATCCTTTGCCACAAATCTGTTTCAGAAACTTCTCCCTTCTGCTTCCATATTAGACTTAACCATTGACCGTATACACCGGCTCCCTAAAAATAAGAGAGTTCCTGACACCGTTCCCAGAGATACCTTATTATGTGTCCACTTCTTCCATATTAAGGATCGTATCCTGCGGGCAGCCAGGGAAGCAGAGGGCACAGATCTCCTACAGGATATTCAAGTGTTCCCAGATTTTTCCCAACATACGGTGGCGAAGCGAAGAGCTTTCCAATCAGTCACTAGAGCTCTAAGAAGTAATGATATCTCCTACAGATGGGGGTTCCCAGTGAAGCTATTGATCCACAGACACAACGTGCTACATATCATAAACTCAGTTGAGGAAGGGACAAAGCTCCTAACGTCCTGGAACCTTCCGGTTACAGTCTGACCTCAAAGCTAGAACCCACATTTCCAATGATTGGTCTACTCAGGGGGGATCGAGACGTAGAGAATCTCCGTCTCGGGAGGAACTCCCTAGTTCGGTTTGAGCTTTTTCTTATTTGAACTGAGACCCAAGATCACATTCTTCCTCTGATAACGAAAATATTCAGTCAGAGTTATACAAACTCTCCGGGGACTCTTCTCCTTAAAGTTAGCACAGAAAGATCCGTTGGAACAAGTACTTATCAAGTCCATCTGACTATCTCTGGGCCCTGGATGAGTGCCCTTAAGCTGTATCCAACGACTTTGGAGACTTAGACAAATGGTTCTAGATCCTTCTACAGTATATTGAGCGGGTTCCTCAGTTGCAAAGTTATGCTATTGCTCGTTGTTGGATACACCTCCATATATATGTATATACGGATCAGATAATGCCTCTCTCTACAGATACGGTCCACCACATGGATGTAGTGCCTTCACGGTATTTAGAGACTGAGCTATAACGGAGGGATGACTCCATGCTGACCCACCTTTCAGATAAGGCTCTACTTGATTCACCTCGGTTCTCACCTATATTTTGTATATTTGCCATATTATTGTTAAGAGGGCGCTTTAATTGAATACAAAGTTGGGTTATATAAAATTTGATTACCATTTATATTTCCTTTTACCGGGATAGCTATTTGGGCTTTTTCATACATAGGGAAAGCGATTCTTGTCTCTTACTAAGTATATATGTACATATATATATATATATATATATATAAATATATGGGGTTTGATATAAATATTCTCTCTCTTGATAATGCAATACATGTTATTTCTTTGTGTTTAGGGATTGTAAAAATGCTACATATTTGTTTGTTATGATATGCATACTTTGAGATAGTTTCTGATGTGTGCTCATATCTCTTTATCTGATTATTCATCTTTAGACAGGTTATGGTTTGGGTTATACATGCGGGCGGAGGTGCCGATTGGCCCAGGCCGCGCACTCAAAGTTTGTGATTTTGCCGGTATTTCCCCTCTCCGGCGAAAATGTTAATCTTATATTTGGGATTATTTCTGTTTCCCCGCCCCCAGAGGGGATATATAGCCCCCCTCTTTTTCCCCTCCCCTTGCCCATTGGAACACAGCACCTGAAGACAATTACTTTGACTCAATTAAGAGGCCAGGTCATATCTGACCGGTGCCTCATAGATTGGTTATTATTTGTAATACTTCTAATCCCTTCTTTTAAGTGATGGTTACATTTCTGTCTCAAAATGCTAGAGGGCTTAACTCCCCTGCTAAACGTAGACTGGCGTTAACATCATTTCATAAAGCGAAAGCTGACATAATAGCAATTCAAGAGACACACTTTGCTGCCAAAGCCCCACCTGTCTTCAGGGACCGGCGTTTCCCTATTTGTTATACTGCGAATGGGCCTCATAAAAAATGTGGGGTTGCCATTCTACTCAGCTCTAAGTGTTCTTTTAAACTTTCTACTACAGTGGAAGACAAGACGGGTAGATATCTGATAGTCATAGGACAATTGAACGAGAAATGCATAACTTTAGTGTCATTGTACGCCCCTAATTCCAGACAACTTCACTTCCTGAAAAATACTTTAGCATTGATTGAAAAGGTTAAAAAAGGCAGTTTGGTGATAATGGGTGATTTCAATCTAGTAGTGGAACCCAAATTAGATAGATCTCTAAAACCAGGATCTAAACAGTCACAATCCTCTACCATCTCGGATATGGCTCCGGGTAGGCTTTTGGCCGAATTTGGATTGTATGACGTCTGTAGAACAGCTAACCCTAAAGATAGAGATTACACCTACTTCTCTACAGTTCATAATACCTACTCCAGGATTGATCTCATCCTCTCAGATAAATGGTCCTTATAAAATACACATAAAACGCAGATTCTCCCCATGTCGTGGTCTGACCACGCTCCTGTGACATGGACATGGAAATCGAACCGTACGCCCTTTGCGCTACGGCCATGACGGCTGCCAGAACACCTATTACTCTCGCTTGAGGGAAAATTAGAGATAAAAGATGCTATTCACTCCTTCCCACAAACTAAAGACCCAGTTGATACCTCGGTCTTTACTTATTGGTGCGCCCTTAAGGCGGTAGTTCGGGGCAGGATTATTCAAGTAGCTTCTAGACTACATAAGGCGAACTTGTTTCTACAGACGAAACTAGAGGCGAAACTTAAACTTTTAGATACCCAGAACAAAACACACCCGTCCAAAGCGCTAAACCTTGAGAGAACGCAGGTCAAAGCAGAATTACAAAAACTTCTTATGCAGCGTACCCAAATGGCACTATCTAAACTACGCCAAAAATACTATGTAGCGGGTAACAGAGCGAGCGGATTGCTGGCACGTAAACTTAGGGGACTGCAAGCTCGAAATCGTATTAGAGCCATTACGACTTCCAAGGGTGCTAAGATTACTAACCCTAAAACTATTGCAGACTCTTACAGCTTTCTATACAGACTTATATAATTTACATACCGACTCCTCTACCCATCAACCGACAGATCATGACATTGCCACCTTCCCGAGAGATCTCCCCCTGCCAACCATATCCCCCTCTCTCAGACAAGAACTAAATGCCCCTTGGTCCCTAGAAGAGATAGATAGGGTCATTAAACAACTCCCTAAGAATAAGGCGCCTGGGCCTGACAGATACAGCAACTTATTCTTCTCCACATTTCAAGATGTATTGTCACCTATCCTCCTCCAATTATATGAGGCCGGGACTCACTCTGGCTCCTTCCCTTCTGAGATGTTAGAATCCCATATAGTAGTCATCCCCAAACCTGGAAAAGACCCTACTGATTGCAAGAACTATTGTCCCATAGCCCTTTTAAATTCAGATGTTAAAATATTCGCAAAACTGATTGCTAACAGACTCGCTCCTATCATCCCGAAACTGATCCACCCAGATCAGGTGGGCTTCGTGACAGGTAGACAGGGGCCTGATAATTTGAGGCGTATACTTCACTTAATAGAACAATGCCATAAGAATAATGATAGCATGTTACTGTTATCCCTGGATCCTAAAAAGGCGTTCGATAGGTTACACTTGTCTTACAGGATTCAGGTTCTTCACACCTTCGGATTCGCTGGCAACATCTTAAAGGCCATACTATCCCTATATTCGAACCCTTCAGCGCGAGTGTATAGTGATGGATTTCTTTCCCTAAAATTTTCAATTACTAACGGGACCCGGCAGGGCTGCCCCTTGTCCCCCATAATGTATCTGATGGCCATAGAACCATTGGCGGCACGTATAAGACTGGACCAAAGATGCTCAGGCTTAGAGGTGAAAGGGACATCTCATAAAGTGTGTCTATTCGCAGACGACGTGCTCCTATTTGTGACTAACCCGGAGACCTCGCTGCCAGCGATCCAGGACCTGCTGTTACAGTTTGGGAAAGCCTCCCATTATAAATTGAATACTTCAAAGACAGAAGTTCTCCCTATAAATGTCCCGGTAGAAGTATTACAGGCTTTAAAAGATACATTTAATTACTCTTGGAAAACTACTGGACTTACTTATCTTGGGATTCAAATAACCCCCCACTTAGATTTAATTATAGAACATAATTTCTCTATATTACATCAACAACTATTGAAGCTTATAGGCTCATGGATGTGCTTTGAGGTCTCCTGGTTAGGCAGGATCTCAGCGTTCAAAATGATGCTTCTCCCTAAATTAATGTACCTATTTCGCATGCTCCCATTTTGCCTTCCCTCGGTGCTGCTAGCCAAATTGACCTCACTGTTGAAAACATATGTCTGGAAGTCCAGACCCCCCCGTATTGCTATGCAGCGTATGACTAGAGGGAAAAAGCAAGGGGGACTGGCCCTCCCTCATTTGACAAAATATTATGAGGCTTGTATTTTATCCCAGATTCAAGACTGGTATCTCCCAAGGGGAGTGAAGCCTTGGGTAGATCTGGAGGTAGCGTGTACTCCAGAGTTCCCCTTGACAGATCTTTTATGGATACCTGTGCAGTGGAGACCTCCTGTGGAGACCTTGCCGGCTCTTATCAGAGATACTTTGACTGTGGGACCGATTATGCCGGAGTACCGAGGGGCTGTTGCGTCCCACGACGGGTGTGTCTCTACGGGTGATCGCCAAACAAATACCGGACTTGAATCTTTCTGGTTGGATTGGTAGGGGTATTCGGACTTTAGGACACTTGCTGGACTCGGGTGGGCTCTTCTCTTACTCACACCTCAGTGCCCTATATTCGTTACCCAAAGGTGACTTTTACAAATACCTTCAAATCAGGCATCTATTAACTTCCTTACCGTTGAGTACTCCGGCAATAGGCCCTCCTTTAGCCAGGTATTACTCCCCATTAACTAAAGGTAGTAGTAGAGCCAGTATTACCCTCTGGTATAAAACCTTATTGAGCCTTGATATCGCTCCTAAGTCTAAACCTCAGATCCAATGGGAATCAGACCTTCAGTTAGATTTGTCAGAGGAAGACTGGGAACATATTTTCGCCAACTCCTTTAAAATGTCCAAGTGCCTTAATCACACTGAGATGTTGGTAAAATTATTGAATAGAATGTATGTTACCCCAGACAAACTTCATAAAATCTGGCCTTCTATATCCCCACTATGTTGGCGTAATTGTTCTGAGCGTGGCAATATTTTTCATATATTTTGGTCATGCCCAGTAATAAGGCCTATAAGGAATAAGGCCTTTCAATTGATAAGCTCAAGTCCTTCGTCACTCGGTCCTCCCCACACCAGAGTTAGCTTTATTGCAATATTATCCCCCCTCTCTTCCCAGTTGGGATAGATACGTGACAGGCCAGATACTGATAGCAACCAAAGCAGCTATAGCCCAGGCCTGGAAGCAGCCTCTCCCCCCTACTCTGGCCAAGGTAATCTCCAAAATTAATTTCAATTTCGAAATGGAAACCCTGGGTGTCCCATATTCCACGTCAACATCGTCCCCGCTGATTAAGTGGAGAGCCTGGCATAATTATGTGACAGATGGGGAGGGAAATCCATCACGTTCGCTTACCTCGCCCTCTAATGACAATGACGCCGGTGAATGATCTTTTGTTTGATGGTGTGTAAAGTATTAATCAAGCCGAATGTACACAACGTATAGTCAGATGCATTTGATTTTGATGCTGTATTTATTTTTTCTCTCAAGGATATTGTGTATGTGTTCCATCCCCTTTATGTACCCTTTCCCCCTTTTTTTTTTTTTCTCCTTCTGTACCCCTTTTGAAAAACCTTGAAAAAACCAATAAAAATTTTATTCGTTAAAAAAAAACAAAAAAAAACCTTGAGCAGGCTGTACCAAACTTGATATAAGATGATGGTTATAGTCATCATTGTAGCAGCTATATGTTACATTAAGCAGCATTTTTATCCGCAACAAATATATTCCTACAAAATATCTAGTTTCAACTTTCAAGTCAAAGTTTGCTGCATCATAGAAAGTTGTGACATGACATTTTAAAGTTTTCTTCATGAGATGACAGCAGTAATATTTATAGCAAAAATTATTAGGCAAAGCTTATTGTATGTATTGTGTTTCAAGTTCCCAAGACTGAATAAAACATTAAACACACACAGACTCATTCCAGCACCTACACAAGAAGGTTTATGGTTAACCTCCATTTATCAGGTTTAACATATTTGACTACTTGTGGCTGGCATTTTTGGCCTTACCCGAGTCCATGGCACATGGGAAGTGATAGCAGCAGGTACAACCCTTATTGTAACAGCCCAGTGTGGCTCCAGGCTCCTGGCAGTGAGCACAGACCTAGGAAAATGCATACAAGAGATTAACAAAACATTAATTCAATCAAGAATGAACAAAGTAGCAGAGAATGAACATAAGTTTATAGACAAAAAATTGGACTCAATCATTTTGTGGGCTGAAACACCATTAACTCACTAAATAGTAGAGACACGAAGACCACAGGCACTGTGTGCCACATGCCTCACTGATGTAATTGGATTAGTGTTAGGACAGGCTTCTTTCTAATGAACATTAGCTCAGTCTAAAAACTATCCATCGCCACTCTGATCAGTCGATGCACACACAAAAATGTAGGCAGACAACTTCCACTTGCTACCACAAACTGCAAGCCTCTTAAGATCCACAGGAAAATAACAGATAGATATCTCGCCTAAAACATTTTCTATCTGGCATCTCTCCAGCCCTGTCTTAGATGGACTGTAGTGTCAGAGATACAATTGGGTTAGCTCTGCGGTTCCCAAATTGTGTGCCGCGGCTCCCAGGGGTGCCGCGGGCCAGACATAAAAAAAAAACAAAAAAAAACAAAAAAACAGAAACTTACCAATCCGTCGGGCGCCGGGACCCAGCAGCCTCCTCTCTTCTGCAGCTGTCACTGAATATCGGCGTCAGTAACAAGCTGCAGGAGAGAGGAGGCTGCTGGTAAGTTTCTGTGTTTTGTTGTTTTTTATGGCTGGCGCCTGGCGCGGGGCAGAGTGAGAGGGATCGTGGCAGAGGAGGGCGACAGAGGAGGGCGACAGAGGTTGGCGACAGCGGGACAGAGGTTGGCGACAGCGGGGCAGAGGAGGAGAGCAGAGGTTGGCGACAGCGGGGCAGAGGAGGAGAGCAGAGGTTGGCGACAGCGGGGCAGAGGAGGAGAGCAGAGGTTGGCGACAGCGGGGCAGAGGAGGAGAGCAGAGGTTGGCGACAGCGGGGCAGAGGAGGAGAGCAGAGGTTGGCGACAGCGGGGCAGAGGAGGAGGAGGGCAGAGGGGGGGGACGACACAGCGGGGCAGAGGAGGAGGAGGGCAGAGGGGGGGGACGACACAGCGGGGCAGAGGAGGAGGAGGGCAGAGGGGGGGGACGACACAGCGGGGCAGAGGAGGAGGAGGGCAGAGGGGGGGGACGACACAGCGGGGCAGAGGAGGAGGAGGGCAGAGGGGGGGGGACGACACAGCGGGGCAGAGGGGGGGGGGGGGAACACGACGGCAGCGGGGCAGAGGAGGGCAGAGGGGGGGGGGGGGACGACGGCAGCGGGGCAGAGGAGGAGGAGGGCAGAGGGGGGGGGGGGGGGACAACGGCAGCGGGGCAGAGGAGGAGGAGGGCAGAGGGGGGGGGGGGACGACGGCAGCGGGGCAGAGGAGGGCAGAGGGGGGGGGGGACGACGGCAGCGGGGCAGAGGAGGAGGAGGGCAGAGGGGGGGGGACGACACAGCGGGGCAGAGGGGGGGGGGGGGAACACGACGGCAGCGGGGCAGAGGAGGGCAGAGGGGGGGGGGGACGACGGCAGCGGGGCAGAGGAGGAGGAGGGCAGAGGGGGGGGGGGGGGGACAACGGCAGCGGGGCAGAGGAGGAGGAGGGCAGAGGGGGGGGGGGGACGACGGCAGCGGGGCAGAGGAGGGCAGAGGGGGGGGGGACGACGGCAGCGGGGCAGAGGAGGAGGAGGGCAGAGGGGGGGGGACGACGGCAGCGGGGCAGAGGAGGAGGAGGGCAGAGGGGGGGGGACGACGGCAGCGGGGCAGAGGAGGAGGAGGGCAGAGGGGGGTGGGGGGGGGGACGGCAGCGGGGCAGAGGAGGAGGAGGGCACAGAGGGGGGGGGGGGACGGGACCGGGGCAGAGGAGGAGGAGGGCAGAGGGGGGGGGGGGGGACGACGGCAGCGGGGCAGAGGAGGAGGAGGGCAGAGGGGGGGGGGGACGACGGCAGCGGGGCAGAGGAGGAGGAGGGCAGAGGGGGGGGACGGCGAGGGGGCAGTGTGCCTGGATGCAGAGGGGGCAGTGTGCCTGGATGCAGAGGGGGCAGTGTGCCTGGATGCAGAGGGGGCAGTGTGCCTGGATGCAGAGGGGGCAGTGTGCCTGGATGCAGAGGGGGCAGTGTGCCTGGATGCAGAGGGGGCAGTGTGCCTGGATGCAGAGGGGGCAGTGTGCCTGGATGCAGAGGGGGCAGTGTGCCTGGATGCAGAGGGGGCAGTGCGCCTGGATGCAGAGGGGGCAGTGCGCCTGGATGCAGAGGGGGCAGTGCGTCTGGATGCAGAGGGGGCAGTGCGTCTGGATGCAGAGGGGGCAGTGCGTCTGGATGCAGAGGGGGCAGTGCGTCTGGATGCAGAGGGGGCAGTGCGTCTGGATGCAGAGGGGGCAGTGCGTCTGGATGCAGAGGGGGCATTTTTGCATACAACTAAATAAGTATTTCTGTCCGGACCTAAATACTTATTACAATTCTTTGACCCAACTACTTCTAAAACAGGACTGCTCAATAATTATTTTGGAGGGGTGCCTTGAAAAAATTTGGAGACTCTAAGGGTGCCGCGAACTGCAAAAGTTTGGGAACCACTGGGTTAGCTCTTGAAAATGCAGCTAGAAAAACACAATATGCTATTCATCTGCTTTGTAGATGAAACTTAATGTTTATAGTATACACTGCACCATTAATACATTTACAACTGTCTTCTAACATTGTATTTATAGGATGTAAGCAGCATTACTTTGTCATTTCTTTTCTTTAATTAAAGTGCTACCAATTCTGCTTCGGTTTTCACATTTTGTTTCGACAAGTAATATAACAACTAAATTCATTTGTAGAATTTGTCAGATATCACATTAAAACAACTTGTAGTAGGTATAATTTGTATAATTATCCACTGAAGATATGTAATTAGTTTCCTTACCAGTAAAAGTACTTCGCTATACCTAGGTAATACCTAGTTCTAGCAATTCTTTTATGCACAATTTCATTAGCTTTCAGACACATGTTGGCTATCGAGATATGCAAGCAGTGTCTGATTGTAAAAACTTTGCATGTACGGTTTCATCCCTAGTTATCCTTTTCATTCTATTGGGGTGTTTCTGCTATTCGTATAGTGATGAGGACCGGTAAATTATTTTTTTTCTGAAGTTTTTTTTTTTGCATAATTTCTATTTTAGCCTGTCAGTCAAAAACGTACTTAATTACACGTATGCCATTTTATGCAGACTTTGCATATCGCAAGGGCAATATGGAAGAAAACAAAAGTGAGTGGGCTGTATAGTCTGCCATGTTCATTAAAAAGATTATGTATCTTTGTGCTCAACTCTTTTGCATTGTTCATTTACACTAAGACAGTCATTCCCTTCCTCTAAAAGCATGAAGTGCACTTATCTTTTCATTTAAGTGGAGACATGTACCAAATGAATTGATCATGGGGACCGATTTAATCAGTTCATGGTGACAGATTGCATCAGTTTTACAGAAATCCTGCTAATTTTTCCTCGTGTCCCATAGACATGCAAGGCAAAACGAGCAGAGATTTTACTACACCATTAACCAGCAAGGTGCGCATCCGGACACTGCAGCATCTTGCATATAACTGAATCGGCCCCATGGTCTTTTAAAACCCAGTGACCGCTTTGCAGAAGGTGGTGTTCCGCATTTAATGTTCCAGATTGCTGATAACCTGGGCACAAAGAAACCTAGATACCAGCAGACAATGTTTGTATCCTCAAACAGAGCTCTGGTGGGGCGCAGATGTGAGGGGGGGATGGTGAGGGAATTACTCCCCACATGGACTTTGTCAACCTGTTATTCCAGAGGAAGGGGATTCAGTGCATTTCCCACTTAAGGTTTCAAGTGTACCCAAAAAATTAACTACCACCGTTGAAAACTCCGTTTGCAACAACATTACAATTCACTTTTTTTATGCCTTCACATATCAACTTTTTACAAGGTTTTATTGAACAAATTGTGACATATACCAAAAGTCAACAGTCAGGTTTGCTGACAGATTCATTATGTCAACATGGTTAAAAATGTTTCCATTGTGACTATCAACATTAGTAATGTCGACATTCAACAGGGCAATGCCGGGTCAAGCACAAACATAATAATAATAATAATAATAATAATAAAAACACACACACACACACACACACACACACACACAAGCCCAAACCTAGAAAAATGGGGTTCTCAAAAAAAAAAAAAAAAAAAAAAGAAAAGCGGAGTAATTAAATATATTTGAATAATAAAGACACCATTTTGTGTTTATGCACTACAGATCCCAGCAAGCCCAGGCTGCCATTAACAGTATGGGCATGCCAGTGCTTGTAGCACTACAAGCACAAGCTTACCCATGGCTGCCAGGGCATGCTGGCACTTGGAGAAACAAATGCCAGCATAACAAATCTGTGGCTGTCCCCCAAAAAATACTTAAAATTATTCTGATGGTCCATTGGGAGAACATACAAACTCCTCACAGTTAAAGCCATGGTTGGGAATCGAACTAATGACCCCAGTGCTGTGAAGCAGAAGTGCCAACCACTAGGCCACTGTGCAATAAGGACATGGAGATACTGTTAGAGGAGAAATTAATTCCAAAGGGTTTAGGTGCTACTGGTATGAAATTACAGCGTAGGATGATTGGAATAAAAAAAAGGAAAAAAAAAAAAAGAGTTACGTTATCAGTTTAATAATGTCAGATTTTAATAGAGTCAGTTTGAATATTACCCACAGAGTAATGTAATACACACATGCATTTTAACTTCCTTCTAGCTCTACCTGCAGTGCCATCCGGTCAAAACTGTAAAATTCTGCAAAAGCATTCAGAGGACCATGTAGCTATCAGACACAGCTGCTCAGCCCAGGCTCCGGGCCGGACCAACCACAAGGCACTCACTGATCTTTTAGAATGCGACTTCACATTGTAGGTCAACCTCTATTGTAGGCATCATAGAGGACGAAAAGGTCAATTTTCCTAAATACCTAAACTACATAGTCCTTGAGATATACATCTTCAATGCCTTAACCTCCAATGAGTGAAAATATCAGTTTTCCTCTGTTGACTTATTTTGTCCAAGGGCCGGAATCATAATCCCGATTTTAGTGAAACTTAGAAACCATCTTAGGTTGAAAAGATGGTTTAATTTACAGAATGGCTCCAGTCTCATGAAAATCAGAGAGAGAGACTTGTAGGACAGAGGAATTTTTCCACTGCTGTTTTCACTGAAAGTGCCAGAATTGGCGGCTCTTTTCCATGGTAGAAACTTCAAATCCACTCAATGAGTTCAAAAGAAGGTTGTTGTAATGTCGTCAACACTAAATTCAAGTCCCAAAGGACAGATGAAGCACTGTATGGTGGGCACAATTGCATCAAGCCCTGCAAAAAAGTCTGCACTTACAACAACAGTTCAAGCATCTTTTGGAAGAAAACAAAGTGCAGAGAGGTGAACCTTTAAAGGTTTTAAAAGATTTTTCCTTAAACCAAACCATCCTGCAAAAACAAGAGCATTCGGGCTAACTGCAAAGTAGTAGTGCAAAATTTCCTCTTCTCAATCCAGGAAACTACACCACCATTTCTTGTCAAACAGGCTAACTGTGTGCATAGTCCCAACCACTCTGTTGGAATAAAACAGTTTTCTTAAGAATCATGGCATCAACTGCCACACGGTAATCCCTGATGGTAAGGCAAATCTCATATTAGAGGAAGGTATCAGGATAGACCCAACAACATTCTGAGAATGTCTATGTACCATGACCTTCTTGGTCAGTCTAGTGCCATCAACCGCACAGAAACCACTTCTCTTTTTTACCTTTTTGAGACCACACAGAAACATCGCCACAGAAGAAAACAGAAAACCCCATGGGACTGTAATAGCTTTGACATTGGCATCTGTGTCCCTGGTCCTGAAGCATAATCACTTCAGGGTCATTCCATGTCAGTTCAACCAGGGGTGTTCACCACCCATCTCAGATTTGTTCGGAAAAAAAATATAGTAGAGAGGATGTAAAAGCAACTATTTCTGCCAAATATCTCATCTGTCTGACAATTAGTTGATTAAATATTGATTTTTCAATTTATTAAAATAATTTACTAATTGCGGCCTCTTTATCCAGTTTATTTAAAGTATCACGGGTGTTTATTAAGGAATCACCACAAAATTTGGATCCCTGAGGTAACTCTTCCTCCAGAGTCCAAAAATTCGAACCAAATTACTTTATCTGCCTCATGTTTTGCATTACGGTAAAAACGCATGTTTTTCGAACATAATTAAAAACGCTAGGTTCAATCAACATTGGGGATCCCATTTTTTTTTGGGGGGGGGGGGGGGGTTTAAAAAAAAAGGTGTATACTACTACGGCAAAAAAAAAAAAAACAGCAGGGTACTCAGTTTCACAGTGGAGAAAAAATGAATAATATTCTTTTGGACCAAAACCAAGTTTGAATAGAAACCTGTCACAATATGTTCTAGTGGCACAGAGATTAACACACCCTTGGCGAGTAAATTCCAGCAGGGCCTGGCACTTTACCCAGTCCTCAAAATGAAAGGTAATGGAAAAACAACCAGATGATATATCCCAGATCCATAATGACAGTCATCCATGAATCTGAAGTGGAATCGACCACTTATCCCAGAAGAGTGGCACATGGGATCCCACTACAGCTGGCACCAGGTCGGCAGATTGCCATTATTCTGTTCATCTGAGGGCTTGTTCGTCAGTTTCTGAGTGAACCAAGCTTGTTTTCCTCCATGTTGACCTCCACAAATAGCAGTGAAGGTCATTTTGACACCTGCTCCTTTCCTTTAGCAGCATTTCCAGACCTAATAAGACATCACCGGAAAAAGGTAATGACTCTGCTCCTGCCTCACAGGCCTCAAGCCAGAGGGTTCTGTGAGCAGAGACAATTAAAGCTAAAAATCTGCAGCATGCAGAGCTATGTCCCCCAGATATTCAGACGTCCCTCGGATGTGGCCAACCAAGGACATTAATTCAGACAAAGCAATACCTGACTGCAAACCTTCTAAGAGTTGTTCTGATCACTTTTCTACAGCCAGGGTGACCTAAGCCTGAAGCGGATAGGGGTCTCAGAGAAGCAACAGCAGCTACATGGATTTAATAATGGCCTGGAACTTCATAACAGTACCATCATTAAAAGCTGTAGCACTCGGGATCGGAATAGTAATGGCCCTTGACAATCACACTACAGGAGGGTCCACCTTATGTGGATTTTCCAATTTAATCCTATCCCATTTTGGTAAGGTATAAAGTTCATGAAACCTGCATATAACCGGACACTTTCATCCCAGTTTAGTTCATGCCTTAAAGAAAAACATTTAATTGCAAAGAGGGGAGGAAAAGCAACTTCTTCAAATAATCCACGTATTGTCAGGCTCTGCAGGATCCTCGCTGTCCTGCAAGTGCACTGTCTGCACCACATCATCCACCCAATGCAGTCTTGCAGTGTCCTGATCAAAACACAAATAATTCTAAACATCCGATTCCTTCGCCATCTCACCCTCCTCATCATAGGAGCAACCAGACTCTCCCCAGGACTGGGCCAAAACAGAACTCTGACATTTCCAAGGCCTAGCTGGCGAGTTCTCCAAAATTCTTACTAAAGAGAAGGAAACTTTAACAAGACCTTGCACCAACTTTGCAAGGTATTGTGCCTAAACCTGTCCATCCAGGGGCGTCACGCTAAAGAACCTGATGATCCCTGGCTAAACACACTCAAATGCATGGGGTCATTCATTAACCTAATAAGGTGGAAAGGTGGTTGCCTACAACCAGTGATCATGCAACAAGCTGCACAAGCACAGAAATAGACTGAATCCCATAGGTGTGTTTTACAGTTGGTTGTCAATCTTGCAGGCTGCGCATAAGGCGTGTGTGCCAGACTGTCCATTGGGCAACTTTGAATTCCATTTAATCATGTTCAAAAAGTCACTAATGAGAGCCACCTCTGATTTTAGATCCTTTATCAGACATGACAGATAAAAAAAAAAAATATATATAAAAAAATAAATGGATCTGGAAAAGTGAACACTACAAATAGCAGACAGAGACCTAGCAGTGAAAGTGTTAAGAAAAACACACTAACCCACTATGCACTCCCACTGCAGCTCGGAACACTCAGAACATAAAAAGGAGAAGGAGCTGCTGGAAAGTTGTCTGTTTTGACTCCACTTCAGTCAGTGTAGTGAGCCCCGCCAGGGAGGAGACGCTTTGCTGCCTAGAGGTAGGTACCCTCAACGTGGCCAAGCATACAATTGACCCCCACCCTAGTAAGGACTGCCCCCTTTTTGGTCAACCTGTGCCTAGCATGGTACTGCCTTTGCATAGGCTGCCCTCACCTGACCCTGATTCACAAGAAGGCAGAGGGTAACCCCACCGACAGCGGTTAGAGTAACATCTGCCCTCACTGGTAAAGGAAGTGAGCAGAACCACTTACCATGCCACTTCTCGGAATGCGGTCTGGCACTGCAGCATACGCCCAATGGCACAGTAGCAGCACAGGACTCTCGTTTGCTACCCGAGTTACAAAAACAAAACTGCTGAGGCTGCATGTTGGTGAAAAATAGAGTGTTTTTTTGCAGGATGGGTGGGGGGGGAGGGAGAGAGATATAGAAAAGGGAGGAGCACAAAATATAGTCAATATTTTTAAAGTACCAAAGTCCTTAGGAGACTATACCCTGTGGTCTAGTGGCACTCAATTGTATGAAAGATATAATAACTTAAAAATTATATATTTTAAGCTGACAGATTCTAAGTTCAAAGCAGACTAACAAGTTAGGGTTGTGTAGCTTTCATTCTCAAAAGCTCTTAACATGTATTGCTGTACTCTGAAATTAGTACAAGGCATCATGAGGTGAATGCATACTGCACATCCAAGCATTTCAGGGATTTAGGACCTGATTCATTATAGAAAGTTAAGCAAAAGTAAACAAGTAAGGGAAAGCCATCTTGCATTGGAGGGGGAGGCATATTTAAAATGTGATGGCAGATTTATAGTTGGGGTAGGGCATGTCCTAGATCAACTTTAAATTTCAGTGTACAAACAAGCTATCAAGTATTTGTGCGCTACATGGAAAAAAAAAACCCCCAAAAAAAAAAAAAAAAAAAAAAAGCCAGTATTTGCCTTATGTGCAAAATCATAAAATCTTTTGCACCACTTACATTGCAACATAGTTGTGTCCAGAAAACTTGAGTAAGAAAACTTACTCAATTTTTTGCTTAACATTCCTTAATGAATCAGGCCCTTAGACCACAAAAGCTAATAGCTATTTTGGCAGTTTGATATAGAAAAGAGATCTAGAAGAGGGGTGCCCATCAGCGTTAGGCTGTGTCGTGAAGAGAGACATGTAACTTAAAGGGGATTGCTCAAAATTAGTTATATTTTTTAATTTCAAGTTACCTTGAAATAAGTGGCTGTATTCAAGTGCTTCTGGAACTTATTTTGTGTATTAAAAAGGACTATAACACACAAAAAATAAAAAAATGTTTTGATCAATATCCACCCTCCTTACAACTAATTGAACTGAGGGTGTCAGATGACCGTTTGGGAAAAGTCAAAATCATCAGAGCTGTAAACCATCAGAAAGGAAAATGCAATAAACACTGAAATTTTTAACATAGCTGCTGACTGTATAACGACGACTGTCCAAATGAGCACCTCTGTTAAAAACCCAGCGTGGTTTCACTTTGGATTTTGTGCAGACGGGTATGTTTTTCTGTACTACCAGGGAACCAGCCATATGACATCCACCATTCTGTTAGTAGATAGAGGGCAAATTATTGTTTAATGAAAATACAAACAAAAAAAAAAAAAAAATCAACAACAATAACTTTTGAATGGAACAACAACAGTAACAAATTGCAATGAAAATTCAATACTATTCATATCTTTCTTGAAGAGTTAAATCAGATTAAATGTTCCCACTACATTCAACATAACAAATTATTGCCATGAAAAAATTGTATCATTCAATCGACTCACCATCTCTCTGGCAATGTCAACAGCCTCCTGCAAACCATACAATCGGCCACAAACAAAGTAGACTCCACTGGCCCAAAGGACACAGCCCTCATGCATCCAGAATTCATTGCTGTCGAGAGGTAGTTGGGGAATCTGAAACCCTTGGTCAGGAATTGCATCTGCAGTGGATGGTCCACTAGAGTCCAATGATAGTTCACAAGGGTCAGTGGTCTTCCTACGGGAAGGTACAGCATGTCTAGAAGAGGCACAGTCTCCAGAACGGTTCCGGCGTTTATAACGGGGGTGTGCAGACAAGCTGCGCTGTTCCCTGGCTTGCTGAGGCTCCTCTTCCTCCTCTTCATCAGAGTCAGTCTTGGAACCATCTAATTCATCTTTGTGTCGAACCTTAACTTTTTTTGGTGTTTCTGATGATTTTTTTGGTGGTGGATTTTTGGATAGAGTAGATGCATATTCTTGGGTGTAAAAAGGACCAAATAGATCGCCAAGATTCTTGTAATTGGCCCATTTGCCACAGAAACAGCAGACAAGGTGTCCCACCGATGCAGACTCTGTGACAGCTGGCCCCTGTATCATGAAGCTCGATACTGGAAGAGCTTTGCTCTCAGTAGGCTGTGGAGACATGGTCCTTTGATCCTTCCGTACAGAAGTTAGCTTTTTCCAGCGTTGTTCTTCCTCTTCAGCGTTGATTATAACACAGGACAAGCCCAACTCCTCTTTATTTTCCATATGGATATAGGGAAAAAATGATTTGGTTTTGGTCTCAGTCTTGTCAATGGTTTGGCTGGCATACTTTAATTTGATCTCTGGCTCTATGGGAGCAACTATAGGAGCTGCTTGCCTTCCCCTTCTCCTTCTTGCTGTTCCAGCTTGCTTCCTCCTCTCCCTCCGTCTCCTTTTCGGTTTAAGCTCAGACTCTAATCCCTGCTCTGATACTGACTGTGTCTGTGGTGGTGGTGGAATAGGAGATTCAAGACCTGCTGTAATAGGTGCTTGAAGCTGCTGCTGATCTTGCCCCAGCTGTTGCTGCTGCTGTTGAACCTCTTGCTGCAGTTGTTTTTTTTGCTTGTTGACACTACCAATGGGACGACCTTTCTTTTTTCCCGATGGAAAGTATCCTTTTGGAGGTATTATCTCTTGTTTTAGAGTAACAGGCTTCTCCTTATCTGACACTTCACGCAATTGCAACTGTGGCAAAGAGCATTTCAATTCCAAACCTGGAGAGGTTCCCCTGCCTTCCATAAAATTATTCGATGTTTGTTGTGTTAGAGGTCCAGACTGAGGAAGGTCTTTGGTTTCCAAAGACTGTTCATCAACTTCCTTTTTAATCTGCTTGTCATCATGGAGAGCCCAGGTATCAAAGGATTTCGGTGAAAGTCCCTGAATTTTCAACTCCTCATTGCTAGAAATATCTGGAACAACTTCAACTGCAATTTCTCTCGCCTGTTGCAAGAATCCATTACCCCTTTCTGTGGCCTTGCCCTTAAGAGATAAAATGTCGTCAAGTGTTACAGGTTCAACAGCACTCTCTGAACTACTTGGAGCAGAAGTCCGACGCACATTAGGAGATGTAATTTTCTGCACTATGGCTTCCAGTTTGAGACCCCTTCCTTTGCGGGGAGGGAGTATTTTTGTCTTTGTTGGACTTGAAAGTGATACTGCTGGGGGGCTCCTCTGCTCAGGACCACATATGGACGACTCTTCTGTCATGGATAAAAATTCATTGCCTCTTGGTGACAATACATGTAATGCAGGTGTTCGGTCGGAACCTTCTTTTAGGGAAGATGCAGGTAACCGCCCTTTGTCATCAAGCAACTGCCTCTTGCTGGGGATGGGGGAAATGAAAGAACGCACTCTTCTTCTCATAATTAATGGGTTATGGTGCGATACTTCTTCAGGTCCTGACAGACGCTGTGCATTGCACCCAAGTTTAGGGAGCTCAATTGTTTCTACTGGCCTGGTTCCATGCGTTTCAGATTCCCTAATGGGGCTGAATGGCTTCTGATTTATACTTATTGGAGAACCTACTTTTTTTACTGGAGAAGCTTGTCGGCCCATGTGCCAACTTGAGGATTCTCCTGGAGGAGTCTTTTGGCTGCTTCGTTTCAACTCCACAGTTGTTAAATTAGGAGTGCCCTCACCTATACTCTGTTGGCGGCTATAGTCCATGTTGCTTGATTCATGATAGGAACTTTGCTGACTATAGCCTAATGCCTCATTTTCACTCCTACCTGGACTACGAACATGAAATGGTTCTTGCCGTGGGCTTTTCCGTTGTATATCCTGACGGTGCTGTGAGGCCGAAAGTATAGCTTGAGCAGAGCTTCCCAGCCATTCTTTATATTCGTCTGGTTGATAAATCTGTCTTTTGTAATGTAAAGGAGAAGTGAATGTAGGGTGAGGCTCCCCATAAGAGCTTGATCTGGAATTTGTATGATAGCCTAGAGCAGATCCATCAGTATTCTGAAAAAAAGCAGAGTACAAAGCTTCTCTACTTGCTCGTTCTGAAAGACTCATTGCTGGATTCATCTGATGAATCTCTGTCGGACCACGACTTCTTCCTGGAGACATCTTTAATTTATCACAAAGCTCTTGAGATTGTGCAGGTGACCTCCCTCGAGATCCTATTCTTCCAGTGCCCCTTTTGGGATTTGATGCACGACTGTTATGTGAACTATAATCCTGGTTGGGGTCGTATGTCATGGATCTTGGACTGGCATTGCCCCTGTGAGTGTCTTTGGTGCTGTACGGCATACAATGATCTCCTGCTCGCTTTCTGTGCACCTTTGAGGGCTCAATATCTTCCCCCTTGGCCATTCCACCTTGACTATTCGGCTTTTCCAAAGACAACATTCCACTAGGCAGGATAACTGACTGTCCAGCTCTGCCATCTGAAGGTCTTTCTTGTCCAGTGCCAACATGTTGTGAGCTAGTGGATTCACGCACAAGTTGCCTTAGTGGAGAGATGTCACAAATAACAGACCTTCTTTCAGAAAGACCACTGCTCTGTTCATGGCAAGAGGTTGGTGGTTCAGCCTCAAATTTTCTGGTTGTAGGATAGTCTGCCAAATTTATCTGTTTCATTTCTAAAATGGGTTTCCTATCCCACTGAACCCAATGTGGGGATTCTAAATGTGGTGCTAAAGTTTTCCCAAGAATGCTACGATTAGGCTGATCATTGGCCTGGTTCATGAGAACATTGGGCCTCAATGGTACTTCAGGACTTCCAGTAACTGCTAGAGGGTCCTGTGTGTTTCTAGCATATCTTCTTTCCTGTTGATGGTGCCCTTGCAGAACTTCCTGCAAAAGGCTTGGATACTTCTCACTTCTTCCTGGCTTCCGATCTTTCTGTCCTCCAAAATTTCCCAGCTCTGAATTTTTAGGATGTTGGGATATATTGGAAGGATTTGGGGAAATAGATGGTGCTTCTTTGCAGCCAAATCCAGTACCAACAGGAGATTTAGCAGTTTCTACTTGGGGTATACTAGTTTTTGTGGCAGAAACAGCATCAGCAATATTAGGTTCTCCATTCTGGCTGTTAGGACAATCCTTTGAATTTTCCTTATTAGCTGGTTCAGGCAATTCAGATTCTGGTGTTTGCTCAATATCATTATTAACTTGTGTTGAAACTTCATCAACTATTTTTTCTGACCGGTTTGCCACAGTTTCTATTGAAACTATCACCCCAACTGACTTCTCAATTGCCTTCGGAATTTCACGAAAGGTCTCTTTCTCCGGCACTGTATCCATTTCTTGAGATGCAGCCTTCCCTAAACGTTCAATCTGCCATCCATGGGCAGGTGAAGTTGGCTTTTCTGAGGGAAGTCCCTTCAAGCCTGCTTCTGAACTGGTGCTCTGCCCGCTTAGCTGTCTTACTCTTTCACCTGGATCGCCTGAACTACTAGAACAACTGCCATCCAAGGACTCTGCCATTGGAGACTTCAGTTGCTCTTCAGCTTGGGATGAAGTCTCTGAATTGGCACAGCTGTCAGTCTTCTTAGACATTCGCTTACCACCTTTCTTATGAGGTGCCAAAGCATCAGAAAGCAACATGTGTTGAACCGTATTAGGCAAGTTAGCTACTTGGCTACTGAGTGCACTAAGACTACTCAGGCCAGGGTCTGTTAAACGTTTCTCTTGGGTACCTTCCACACCAAAGCCTTTAAAACTGCCAATCTGTGTGTTAGGACTCAACTGTGGCATCATTGGCAAAATACGGTTTCTGGATGGGAGTGGTACATTTCCTTGTCCACACTGAAGATTTTCTCCACTAGTCATCAGAGGCGAAGGTGTGGAGCTACAGCTTGGGGACTGTACTACAGAAGCAGCTGGAGATGGGTTGGAGATAGGGCTGAAGTTCTGTTGGAACTGCATAGGTGATCGTACTGGGACCTCAGATTGGTTGTATTGTGCAGTCTGGCTTTGTGGTAGTAATTTAGAGGAGTTTGAGTACTGCATTGCATGAGGAGGGTTTTGCTGCTGCTGTTGTGCCTGACCACCACCTTGTGGCATCTTAGATGCATCAAAACTTTTTAAGTGCTGGCTGGCATAACTGCTATATCCTTGTTGTGTCCCATAAGATGATCCAGACATATGACTCTCATATGGAGAGCTAGAACCTCCAGGACTGTAGCATTCATAGTTTGTTCCAGATTGTCCAAACCTCGGAGGAAAGGAACTAGAGGACGACCCTGCAGTAGACTGATAATGCTGGCCAAACTGCCCTACTCGAAGCGGATATCCAGCAGGAGAATTGAGGGCAGCAGAACGCTGCTGTATCTGCTGCAAATGTGAGGTTCCTGTGGATGCAGAAGGGTTGCCAGTCTGAGGAAGGGGCTGATGTGACTGGTAAAGTTGTTGTCTCAACTGTTGATTAGGAACAGGAGATGAATACTGGCCACCACCAGGAGAAAAGGATCCTGGAAAATCCTGCGAATACTGAGACAGACTGGCTGCCGCAGAATGCTGGCTTGCAAATTGGCTATGATGGCCTTCTCTCCCATACTGACTTGTGAATCCTGTGCTGCTACTGCTATTTCCCTGTGGAGGTCCATAACTCTGCACTGGTGCAGGTGGTCGGCGCTGCGGTGTCTGGCCCCCAGGCGGGCCTCCTTCTTTGCTGCCTAGAAAATAGAAATCGCCCGATTCTTTCCTGTAAGCTTGGTAACTTTGCAGACTTGAATTTTCCCCTGAAGCCATTGCAGTAGGAGTGACTGTCCCTCCTCTACGTCCTCCATAGCTACTTTGGAATATCTGTGCCTGCTGTCGGGGGCTATACTCTTCCAGCCTTGAGGGCCCATGAGCTTCTGGTGGATAGGTTTGCTGATTTCCGTGGTAGTTGCTTTGCTCTCGGAATGACTGCATATTGCCCAGATCTTCTTTCCTATACAAAAACAAGAAAATAAGATTATTTAGAAGGCTCTAAAGTACATTTTAGAACTGTCACTGCCAAAATACCTTTCAGACAAGAAAATACTGTCAAGCAAATTATTGTATGTGTACAATAGTGCAAAGAAACAGGTTAGTTTCAAAAAGTATGCTATTGGCAAATGTGCAGCTTTAATACAGAAAAAATGTATACACAACAGTGTGACTGTTCATTAAAGCATGGTGCCTGAGAATTGGGCCTCAATGCCTAAACTCCTGGACAGCTGTGCCCTGCGCGAGACGGGACTTTTGTCCTTCCCTGTGTATGCAGTTGCAGAGAGCCCTGTAAGGAAGAAGGCATACTAATAAAGAATGACATGAGTTTACTGATGAAGGGAGTTAGCTACGGGATGGAATAGGGAGAGTTAATAAACATGTTAAATGTAAAAGTTACTAAAGAAGGATTGATTGTGGTTAGTGAGGACTGAGAATGGGGGAATGAGAAAAGGGGAGGCTTTGTACTAAATTTTAAATTCAATTGTACAAAGTACAAATCAGTTTTCATTTGAAGTTGAAATAAGTAAAGCAATAGAGCACTAGGAGCCTGCACTAAGTGGACAGACTAAAATATTTGAAACTAAAATTAAACTATACAAATAAAACAATGGTATGGCATTACTTAAAGGGACCAATAGACAAAAAAAAACATTTTTCACATTCATTTCGTCTTGAGATAAGGCTTCCTTTACATTTTATACTACTAAGAACCATGAAGGCAGCAGCTTAGCTATGATTTCAAGATTCTTATATCTTAACTGCACATTAGCTAAAATAAAAAACATTCAGCATAGATACTTGAAGAAAAAAAAAATGATTGCGCTTACTGTGTTGTGTTTTGTTTTTTAAAAACCTTGTGTCATTTGCGTATTTATGCAAATATGCTAGCTTTACTTGTTTAGCATGCTCTATCTACCCCTGTGGGCAGGAAGAGCAATAGCTGGTAGAAAGAAAAAACAAATAAAATATATACACACATATAAACCTATACATACACATATATACACAGGCTTTACCTGTGATCACAAGCATGAAGAGCTAAAACTGGACTTTTGCCTACTCTATTTCATGACTCTGCAATAACTCATTTAGTACATTTTCTGTACCATATTACTCTCTATTCAACACTTCCACCCAGTTCCCCACATCATTACTCCATACGCCATGACAAAACCTATCCCTTCTACCCGCTGTTGCTCCCCCTTCCACCACATATCACCCCACCGGACATCCAATCACACCAGCCTTACTCCCATCCTCTCTCTCACTTACCTTCCCAAGTACTGCACACTCTATTATGCAAGATTTACCTGCAATAAGCTCACTCCCATTCAACCTTTTCCTCTACTATTCCTTTGGTCTCCTTACATATACATGGATACCCCCTCTGATACTGCTTCCCCTTCTGTATTCACCCACACTCCCAGCCCGAGGACCTCCAAGGAGGTGGTGTAGGTGTCCTCCTGTTTCTTGCCTACAGCATCAGTGTTATCCACACTGCACCCGCTCTCTCCTTCTTATCCCTTGAAGTTTACTCCATCTGTTTCTTCTCCACTCTCCACCGTTGTGTTGCTGTCATTTATCGTCCCTCTGGCACATTCTTCGAATTTCTTGATAACCTTGCTGCTTGGCTTTCCCATTTCCTCTTCTGATCTTCCAACTATTATCATCAGGGAATTTAACATCTCTTCAGACTCTACTATTGCTACTGTCTCTCACATCTTACTATGGCCTCTCCCAATAGACAACTTTCACCACCCACTGAGATGGTCACTCCCTGGAACTAGTGTTCTGCCATCTTTGTGACATCAACTTCTCCAATTCTGTCTTTCCCCTTTGACACCATAATCTCCTTCCCCCTCTTTACCCCTGGCCTCCCTCCCCTACACAAAGTCGCGCGTATGTAGCATCCCATCAAAAGCACTGACCCTCATCCTCTTTGTGTCCACCCTGAAAACCTTCCACACTCCCATATTTCCCTGTCATGCCCCAATGTTGTCGTCTCCATTTACAACTCCACAATGCCCTTGACACTGCAGCCCCTGCAACCCCACTTCATCTCCATCAATTTAAATTCTAACTCTGGCACTCCCCTCTTACTCATTTCCACCAACGGAGAAAACCCACGCCATCACCAACTTCATCCGCCTGAAATTTATTCTTTCCTCCTACTTTTCTGACTATCGTCTCCACCTGTCCATCCTCTCTTTTCATTTCCTCTGCTCCTACCCTCCTGTAACTGTCTGAAATCCTCATACTTCTCTCTAACTCTTCCTCTAGACCCTGTGCCCTCCAAGTTCTTCCCCTCCCTCTCCCCCAATGCCTGTTGTCACCTTGCAAACCTCTTTCTCCACTTGGCCTTCAAGCATGCTCTCATCATCCCTATTCTCAAGGATTAATTGGGAATTACCACTACAGAATGTAATATAAATATAAATATATACACACACACACAATGGATACTGCATTAAATAGGATTCTCCCCAATAAACCACCATTTTTGTAAAAAGCGAAGAACTTAAAAGACATTAGCACCTAGTACCCTACGCCAGAAGAAAAACATTATAGAAACTGTTACATTCATTTTTTCCTATATCGTTTAAATGTGGGCACTGCAATATCTGTAGATTTGCAAATAGATCTGAGAAATTATCTATTATAAAAAGTTTACAGATTAAAGATCTGTTCAGCAATGTATCTTCAAGAATGTAAGTGTGGCCTAAAATATGTAGACAAGACTAAACGTGCTCTAAAAATTACGCATACAGGAACATGTGAGTAATAAAAAAATTAAGTAAAATATCATTCCCTATCTAAGCATTTCTCTAGTGAACATAATCCATAATTCTCTTTTAAGGCTAAAGAACATGTATATCAGAGATTGAGTTTCTTTTGTAGATCTCCACCTCTAACAGAAATGTTTTGGATATCCCAATTAAATACGATGTCTCCTAATGGATTGAAAGAAAGCTATGAAATAGCACTCTTCTTATAAATGTCCTGTTAATATATTATAGTAATTTAATGTGAGCTGTAATATTTCTGTCAGATGCCCGTTATATTCTACATTGCTAATATTCAATCTGTAGTAAGAGCTGTACTATTTCTGCCAATTCTATAGGCGTTAATACTATGCACCAATGATAAAGGTTAAGATATGAAAGAAAGGCGATATCTAACATTTAGGTATAATATTAAGAACGGTTTAATATGTTTTCAGATTTAGAATGTAAAACACAATGAAGATTTCAATAACCTACTTACTATTAAAAGTATTGATAAAATAACAAACATATTGGATTTTGCACAATGCACTTGCGAATCATGCGCAATAGAGACCCAGAGAGGGGGTATTCAATTGTTAGCGAGATCCCCGGAAAAACGAGCGCTCAAAATATATTAGCGTTAATACGGTAATATGCGCGTAAATACCGTTAATACGGTAGTTTACTCGCTGAATTTCATCTCGCAGCTCAGGGAGCTTGCAAGTAAAAATCCCTGGATATATGGAGCAGAAAATTCTGAGACATACTGGATCATCGTATTAAATGATGAGCGGAGTTTGATCATTTTTATGGTACACAATTTTTATTGAGTTAAATATGGTTCCAAATAGTATTGCACTAGAATGCGTCTTTATTAATTTTCTTACACACACACACACATATACATATACATATACATACATATATACACACACACACACACACACAGTGCATAACATTGTAATATTGATTATCTCATTACAATGGTACCTGTGAAGGGGTGGGATACATTAGGCAGCAAGTGAACAGTCAGTTCTTAAAGCAGCTGCGTTAGATTCAGGAAACATGGGCAAGCGTAAGGATCAGACACCTTCAGGTCTTGTGGAGTGCATGCCTCGATGGGTCAGCTGTTTTGGCAGCACGAGGGGAACCTACACTACATTAGGCAGGTTGTTTTAATGTTGTGGCTGATCAGTATATTAGTCACCATCATTTACAAAGCCCTCGATAACACCACCCGTTCATCTTTATACATTTCAAACCTCATTTTTAAATAATATTCCTCAAAACAGCTATGATCTACCTCTGACTTTCGCCTCACTTTATCTCTAATAACCAACTTCTCACTACCACATCTGATCTGATTCTCCCAGAGCATTTGAATCTTTAAACACTCTGTAAAGGCTCATTGCTTTATTAGAGCTTACTACTCACAATGGGACACTCGCATAACTATCCAATTTGTAACATTGAGTCACACACTTGTCTTTTCTCAGCTCTGCTTTTTACAAATAGACTGTAAGCTCTCTTATGAGCAACGCCCTCCTACCCTGTGTTTCACATTTGCATTTATTTTGTCTTTGTATGTCCTGTTTTTTATGTCTATTATTCCCCAATGTCTAGTACTGTGGCACCTTACAAATCAACAACAATAAAATAATAATGTTATCATGAGCAGTATTTTCCCCAGAATCTATTTCCCAGGTGCTCCACCCAGCTTTTTTTTACTTGCCATCTGGCTATTTGGAGTCCAAAAGAGTCCCATTATAATAGGACAAACTATTGTTTATCCTATTATAATAAGCACTGTGTGAGCCCATCAGCCAGCAGTGTGTGATAGACCAATTACCACCAGTTTGACCAGTCCAAGCAGTCAGTTCAACTGCCAGGCATGGAAAAAAATTATAAATAAAAAATAAGTATGTCCAGTCTAGCCAGCAAGTGGGCAATAACCTCCAGAGTCTTTGTAAATAAGGCAATAACTGGCAAGATGTATTTCATTATTATTATCGTGAACTATTACACTGCCCCCACCCAACTGCTTTTAATGCCTCCCAGCTGACAATTTTCTGGGGAGAACACTAATGAGACAGATAGGACTTTCTTTTAGTAGCAAATTTAAATGCATTACACAAGTTAAAAAGGCAAATTGTGCAATCAAATATATTTTTAAATATATTTTTTCCATGAAAGCTACTTAAGTTTCTTAAAGTCAATTAGGTTTTATTTATGGTGCACAGAGACCTGTTGGCTGAGATCTGCAAGCAACAAACCCTGCCCGCAACATTAGAATCCAGGGATGCCATGGACAGACAGGTTCTGTGCATGACACTTTGAGCGCATTTATGTCTTCTCACCCACAGCATTATAATCTTGCCATCATGATTTAGGTGATGGATGAAATTCTTAGCATGATGTGCAGTTAGGCTAGCATTAAACATAGAGCCTAGTTTTCAAGGCAAAAGTTAAATATGGAACTCATTAGACCAATTTATCTTCCTTCACTAGGTAGTATGGTCTCAACTGCTCTCTGACAAACTCTAGTTGGGAATTCATCAAAGTTTTCTCAGTGTTTTTCTTTTTGCAACCCACCCCAAAAAAAGAGCAGAACTGTGAAGCATCCAAGGTATTTTTTTTCCCCACAGACAGTTCATGCGTTTCCACCACGGGACACTGTAACGGTCATAATTACCTCCCTAACCAAGGCACTACACCAGACCTGACCAATCTGTGGCTCTCCAGCTGTTGTGAAACTACATGTCCCAGCATACCCCGACAGCTACCTACTGGCAAAGCATGCTGGGACTTGTAGTTTCACAACACCTGGAGAGCCACAAGTTGGCCAGGCCCGCACTGCACACAAGAATGCTTATATTTAGCAGACAACCCTGTCCTATAAGAATATAAAGACTGAAAATATTCTCTACACTTCTTTATGATTGTTTTGACAGTGATCTGAAGACGAAATCTTCTTATCCTCCTGTTCCCAAGCTGGTGCTTTTCACTAACTTTTTCTTGGTGTTGCTTTGCCTCATTATGTCACATTAAATACAGTAACCAGCTGTGGGAACCCTCACAGACAGGTCTATTTGAAATGAAACAATTGTATACAGATGGGCTCCAATTAGTTAATTCATCTTTGAAGATATCTGCTTGCACAAAGGTTTATTTAGGTGTATTTTAGCCAGAAGGGTGAATATTTAAGCAATTAATTATTGTTTTTAGTGTTAATTATGGAAGAAAATGTTCTAGAGTTGTTTTGATTTATTTGACATCCTATGGTTTTGAAGAGTGGTAAGAATTTCTTAAAGAATGCATTTTTATTCCAAGATTTAATAAAGTGCAATGAGATTGAATACTTTTTTATTACTACTGTATATGTGCAAAGAGTTCATATAGGTTACAGAACAACTACACCCAAAACT
This sequence comes from Mixophyes fleayi, assembly GCF_038048845.1. Lineage (NCBI taxonomy): Eukaryota > Metazoa > Chordata > Amphibia > Anura > Limnodynastidae > Mixophyes > Mixophyes fleayi. The sequence goes on from NC_134409.1 coordinate 94,755,739, forward strand.
ACATATATAAATATTTCCTTTTGGGTGGAGTCCAAATATTCAAATAAAATTGCAGGGCTTGCCTACCTGCAATGAACTGTTCACTGGATCAGTTGGGGCCCCAGATGGGTCTCCATAGCACTCCACTCCCTTCTTTCTCGTCTGAAAGAATCAGAGTTGCTGACAATTACCCAAGGAACTAGGGACCCCAGTAAATCATGTTTAGCAGTTCAGTGTTAGGTTTGGTTTTTTTAACACTACACTCACCTCAAGCACACATTTTTAGTTTTGGTTGAAAATCTCCCTCCACATAAAACAATTAGCAAAATTTACTGAAAGACCAATAAAAAGCCCTAATCTAAATATAGGGGAAAAAAACACAAGCCACATTACAGTATTTTTCGTGACTAGGCAGGAAACACTACAGCAGCTGCTTACATCCAATCCCGGCATATTCTTTGGCCAGGTATGCCGATCTGCTTCCTAGGCCCCCTGTCAAACACAAATATTGTGATGCAGCCAGTAGTTTCTGATAATACAGACTTGAAGAACTGTCAGGAGACAAGGTACCCAACACGCCTACAAAACTACTGCCAACACTTAACGTTTTGAGTCATATTTATTGATGTCAAATGGTGCACATTATCCATGACTCCTCAAAAGATCCTACTTGCTCATAGTTTTACAGACATCCGAAATCTACAGTATTTTAACAACACCTGTTGCTAAAATAATGCTACACCCCAAAACTGCACCTAGACTACCAACAGTTTGCATATATTGGCGATTTTTGTTTTTGTTAAATTTCAGTAATTTCATGCTGAATGTCTGTAAGTAACAGGTTCAGAATGACAAGCAAATTTCTTACAAATTCCCTTCTGTCCTTTAACCATCACTGGACAGCTTAATTCACAGTGTCGCATGCTGCAATGAGAATGGAATATGCTGGTATGACCTTAGTGACAACTGTAGTGGGGATACCAACTTTCAAACAGTAAATACATTTATTTAGTACCAGTCTCTTGGAAGAAAAATAACTATCAGGATTCACTATTGAACATACATTTTAAATCAAGGTTCTGTTGTGCATTTTTAGCACGCCACAATCACTTTCATTTTCCTTGCCTCCAAAATATAACACTGGCCACACACTTAGTTGGCCTATTTGAACAGTTTGATTGGCCCTATAAAGTAGGATCAAAAACAAATCCAGTCAGATCATATATGATCCATCAAGGAAAAAAACAGGTTTGGCAGACAGCCTCAGGAGCTGGATTTGTCAGGTCATTGGCAGACCCGGGAGTAGAGAAGTGAACAAAGCAAACTAATGCACAAAGCAATCCACTTTCTTTGGATAGTATAAAGTGTGGACAAATTAATTTCATTCATTGTGAAATCTAAGTAAAGGGGACATCGACCTTTAAATAATGATAGTTGGAGATAAGAGGATGCGGCTGTCAACCACAAAAATAAGACGGGTGACAAATTAACTATGGAAATATTGCAAGGAAAAGTCAAGACGGAAGGTGGAGGGAATTGCAAAGTACAGAGAGCGCTGCAATGGCTAACAAATCATCTGAACAGTAGGTCGTTCTTAACATACTATGTCAGGCCTTGACAAACTGTGAATCTCCTAGTGTTGTTAAATTCCCAGTATACCCTGTCAACTATCAGCTGGTAAACCATGCTGGGGCTTGTAGTTTCTCAACATCTGAAGAGCCCCAGGTTTCCTAGGCCTGTTGCTTTGGGGGGGGGTTTAACAAAAAAAACCAAAAAACCTTTTTTTATTTTATTGTTTTTGAGGTAAGTGATCATGTAAAACTTATTGAGTGTGAACATACCCTTTACGAGCAAACAGATACTTCTTATTAAAAAGGCCACATTTTTTCTTTCAAAGGCTGGTAATATTCTTCTGTTGAGTGGAGGTTAAGCATGGTCCATGTGTACTGCAGATAGATTAAAAGATACAAAAATTCATTGATAAAACCAAACCAAGGAGTTTTATCTATAAGGACGATTAGCATAACTTTCCTAAAGTGATGCCAGTGGTTGCTAGGACAACTTACATTACTGAGATATAAGCTGAATAATTTTTCCACTTTCTTGGAAGGATAACATTTGGCATGTAACCAATACAAGCATGAAAATTATAAAGGTTACACCATGTAAGCTTACATAATATAGTCTAAATTGCTTAAATGCATTGTTATCTATAGAAAACAAATTTGCTTTCATTGAGCTGGGGCCCAATATGACACTACACAACAAATCAGGTTTTCACAAGTATAACAGAAAAATAGGGCAAACTAATAAACTTTTCATTATTTCACCTGGAAGTGTAGGCAAACATATCATGCACAGCAATCCTGTTGTTAACCCCTTGCTACATTTATAGCACCAAATGCACTTTTCCAATTAACTAGAGCCAAATGGTAAAATTGGACATTGACAGCAGTGAAAACACCCACCTATCAATTTAGACTGAACATCAATATATAAATGTTACCAAAAGAAATTAAAAATACTTGGTAAAACATAAAAGGGCTTCTTTATTTCAGGTTATTAAATAAACCTCCCAATTTGCTGTACTATCCCCCATATGTCAGTCAACAATGAGTCCTCACTATGCACATTTTTGTGAGTGATCAGTGTATACTAGTATTTTACCTCTTTTTAACCCCATATAGGATCCTCTAATTTTGCATTTGAAGCCCCAGTGAAAATTAAACTACTGAAATAAAATCATTTCAGCTGAAAAAAAAGGAAACAGTTTTTACATCCTACCATAATAGTGAAAATTATGTTTTCAGGGCAAAAAATTGGCAATATTAAGTTAAATTAGTATTTTTTTCTATCAGAAAATCAATAATTGAATTTTCAGGATAACAAATGAATATGGATTTTGTTACAATGCATTTAATTACGTTGCCTCAGCAATATATTTCTAACATAATATAAATATTAATATCATTAGGAGATACAAGTACAACTGTTAAAAACGATGCAATTTGCTGTAAATAATGCAGAAAGCAAGGGAAATAAATACAGCAATAAATAATTGTTTTTTATGGACACACATTACATTCAAAGTGCCAGTGCCTGTGCCTATTAACCCAAAGTGTCCAATACGTTTGGGCAACTGCAAATTACTATACTCGCTCAATTAGTTGGTATTTCTGGCAAACGATAAATGCAATTATTTTACCTAAGCAGTACACACTAGCTGCTCGTGTCTCCTCTGAAATATATAATACCTAACACAGTACTGTTGCTCTTTGTCTTTATCACGTCTGTAATTCAAAATGTTAACAACACGCTTATTACGTCAAGACCTCTATAAAATGGATGCGTAAAATATTGCAGAGATGCCCTTTTCCATTTAACCACTTAGCAGCAAAGATTTGCACAGCCTTGCACTCCCGTATCCTATTGGCAATGGGATTGATCATTAAAGGCCACCATCGGCACCCCCGCTGTGCTACCCCAGAATACTAAATGTACAAACACTACAACAGCCACCCCCAAATCCATGAGCACCCCTTCTCCAACCGTACCTGCGATCCCTCCTCTGCTCGCTAGCGCTTTCTGATCACTTGCACACACACATCACGGCCATCCTCTGACATCACTTCCTGTATCTTCTCTAAACCCACATTTTTTTCTCCTAACTTTATTGATAAAGTGACATAGAAAACATACATGTTACTTATTTGTGTGCGTATGTTATGTTTATACACTTATACACACAGGCCCATGTACAGTTGTGTAGTATTCAATGCAGTAAAAAATAATAAATGTCTCTTGTTTATATAAGATTATGTGTATTTGTATCATAGAGGATGTAGCACGACTATTTGTTACTAAGGCCATACCTTAATGGTCCAAGTCCCTATAGCATTCAATCTTTAAACATACATTTAATATAATAATTCGGATTCTGTTTATAGTGTGTTTTCAGAATGTAGACTTCACTAAAGCAAGCACTGGTTAATTATTACACATTCTCTGTATAGCACCACATACTATGATTAGTGCTATATACATAACCAATTATAGTAAAGTGTATCATAGGCAACCAGTACATTTTAATGCATAGGAAAATAAAAACAAAATAACTACAAGCCAAGTGAGCAGAGTGCAGCCCCTGCAGCAAATTCAGGCCTGTAGAGAGACAGCTATATAGTATATATATATATATATATATATATATATATATATATATATATATATATATATATATATATATATATATATTTATTCATATCTTGTTAATCTTTAATGAAAAAAAATCTTTTGTACTGATGTTATACGAATTCTCACTAAGTACTGTGCCCACAGGGTCTGTGCAAGTTTGCTCAGCACCCTAGGCAAATCTTTAGCCCCTCCTCCCAATACTCCCTTGTTTGCCCCTTACACACTTAACATTTGTGAACTAAAAATAATAACTATTACCTCCTCCTGGCTGGCTGGCAAGGCTGCAGTCCAGATGCACTGATGTCTAAAGCAGAATGCTGTCCAGTCTTCACTGATACCCAGGATCAAACAGAGGATATCTAGGGGAAGGGGGGGGAATGTTAGATTTAATAATATAAAACAAAATAACTGGACATCACTCACTTGTGACACACTGGCATGTCCCATGTTGCCTACCAACTTTTCTCACGTATGCCCACTAGCTATTCTCACCCCTATTCTGACCCTCGTCTTCTGTAACCCTCTCTTTCTGCCCCTTCATTTTCTGTAGCCCTATCTTTCTGCCCCCTTGTTTTTTTGTAGCCCACTCTTTCTGCCCCCTTATTTTTCTGTAGCCCTCTCTGCCCCCCTTGTTTTTTTTTGTAGCCCTCTCTTTCTGCCACCCTTGTTTTTTGTAGCCCTCTCTTTCTGCCCCCTCATTTTTCTTTAGCACTCTCTTTCTGTCCCCCTCATTTTTTGGTAACCCTCTCTTCCTGCCCCCCTCATTTTTCTGTATTCCTCTCTCTCTGTCCCCCTCGTTTTTTTGTAGCCCTCTCTTTCTGCGCTCCTTCCCCCGCTTTCTGTAGTCTGTACTTACCTTCTCTAAGAGTAAAATTGTATGATTAGTGATTTAATATCTATCACATGCTAAACTTTAGAAAATAATGTGTTATAGCCTTAAAAGAAATTAGTAAATATTTTACTCAGAATAAGAAGAGAAAAAGATTGAAGCCTTGAGAAATGTTACAACAAGATGTTCTCAGAGAACATGAACAATCCAAGGACACACAGTTGAATGTTCAACTGTAAAGTAAAGTAACAACAAGACTGGTGGCAAATTGCCTGAGAAGATAAAATCATAAAAAAGAAAGATTTGTTTAAACTTACAAGTTGCAGAGTACGCATAATGTATAATTATCTTCTTGTCTTCATGTTGTTTTCATAATCTACTGTTTTATAATTGGTAGTTAACTTTCTATGCCTCTAATATTCTACTGTATAAATAAATACCCTGAAGTAAACTCTGGGTGGATCAGAATTACTCAGCATTATATCATACGTGTGTTGGGTGTTTTTCTGTTCACCAGTTGACTGAAAATCAATGAAGATCTGACTGACATTGAAGTTTAGTGATAGAAGTATCGGTGAACACCGATACCCCAACATTTCTGGGGGCTCGTGTTCGGGATGCTCCAATATCTCCACACCTGACGCCAGACTCCACTGATGTCCAGAGAACTGCTGAACTAAATTCCGTGCGGTGAGTAAGAAAAAGTGTATATTTCTACATTCTTACTCTGTTCAGTATTTCTTTGTATGTCTCAGGAAAATCAGTTGAGGTGATTAGAGGGTATTCCATGAACCCAATGTTCAGTCAGAGGAAAGGATAATGAAATTATGAATTTATGGATACTGTAGATTATGATGTATGTAGACAATTTGAATTAGAAGATAATAAGAGGGTTCTATGTAAGAATTGTAACTGCTGAATTATCTTAAGAAAATATTCAGGGTGTAAAGGACCCAGTTTAGAGGGTGTTACAACTACAAATATATATTATGGTTTTGCAAGTAATGAAATTGAGTTATACTGCACATTAGGCTGCCATTTAAATAAAGAGTTATTAGAGAAAAATTTACGCATGATTGGTCTCACATTATCACTTACTGGCCAGGAAATCATATGTTACCAGATTATAAACCTATATGTCCATACACGACTTGAGGGGAAGAATCGGATCAGCCATAAGTGCTAGTCTTTCAATCTAAACCTGATAAAACGCATATCTGGGGGTAAATGTATGAATCTCCGGATTCTTCATCTCCGGCGTGTTCAGCCTCTTCAGCGCTTAAATTTAAAGCGGCGCTGCATTGTAAAGGGAAACTTCCCTTTACAATGCAGCGCCCCTTTAAATTTAAGCGCTGTAGAGGCTGAACACGCCGGAGATGAAGAATCCAGAGATTCATACATTTACCCCCTGGTGTTCCTAGGGCAGACTAGGAGGTAAAGGATTAAAGACACTTGTATTCTGTACAAAGGGGAAAATTGTTTTACCTTATTCCGCTTACAGGACATTGTATCCTAGATACTGACAGTACTGTGACCAGTAACCCAGTATGGGGGCACAGAACAGTAAGATGCCTATTATAGGCAAACCTATGGATATAATCAAGGAAAGAAAAGGTAGTAAAGCTCTTAAAGGTATTCATAAAGTACTCACAAGAGCAAGATTTTCCCCAGAAGGGACATTAGACATGGAGAAATTGTCTTGGTTTTATTTAAATAATAAAGAATGGATAAAAAGGCTTGGCTATGAAGATCAGGTCAATATGTGGATATGGTAAATCACCATAAAAATACACAAGGGGGCGCTAGTCTTCTCACTTCCCATTAAATTTATTAAAATACATTAATTTTATATATAAATGCAGATATCTTGTAAATATATTCATAGACAGTATAAAAAAAGCTCTGCATATGACATAGAAATTCAACAGTACATTCTATAGTCCCAGAATTTATATTGGACTTATAGTATTATAGTCATGTGATATTAACAGTCCACTCCTGGTGAGGCAAAAACAATAAATAAGCAAATAAATATATGCAATGTACGGAGATATTGGAAAAAGTTAGTATGACTTCTTGCGTTTGTTTTGTGATATATTGCTCTTTGCAGTGTGGAATTACATCAACGAGATGTAGTCAGGCACAATATCCAGCCTATGGAATAGAAGATGAATGTCACGTATGTTCCCTCGTTGTAGTATGTTGAACTATTCCACTGTTGCTATCGGTATGGCAAATAATCACTTCAAGTCAAACCACACTGTTGGAATCGATATAATAAAACTCTCCGTTTTATGTGTAGATCTGATTAAAAAGTCCCGTACAGTGCACTGTATTTCATATCTTAATGGCCAAAAAGACTTCATATAAGTTTGACAGACACATAAACGGACCTCAGTCTGTATAGGTTAACTTGGAGATAATGAAAAAGTCACCTGGTTTGCCGTGCGGCTGGACAGACCCTCCTGTGTGGAGCCGTCTCTTTCGTAGTGCCGTGTAAATGCAACACATCCAGAACTCCGTATAAGTTGTTCAGATCCCCGGGGATATCGTGGCATAAAGTGGATATGCAAAGCTTTCAGTAAAAAACAGGCTTGATGCATTTCTCGGCTATAGCCGTTTCATCAGAAGCTCAATGGATCTCAAGTATCCTGACAGTGTATATATACACACCCTCCTGCAGGTGTCTAATTGATCAGTTGACTTCATTCAGTCCAGAATCACCTTATAACCTGATTAATTTATATCTCCAAGGTTAAAGGACTTCTGCATGATCTTTCATAGCGTGTAAACTGTAATTAAATCCCATGTAAATCACATGTAGGGGTAAATGTTCAGCGTGTTCGGCGATTAAATTTCAAGCGGCGCTGCATTGTAAAGGGAAACTTCCCTTTACAATGCAGCGAAATTTAATCGCCGAACACGCTGAACACGCGGGTGTTGAAGAACCCGCATGTTCATACATTTACCCCGTAGTCTCTGTCTCCTTACTCTCCAGAGACAGTTAAATATATCATAGTCCAGTGTTATAAAAATAATTATCATGTTCCAACATTGCATCAAAAATAAAAATAAACATAAAATAGAGTAATAATAGGGGTGAAGATGAAAATAGAAATCAAATACGTCAGACGGCTATGTATCTCGTACCCATACCCCACAGGAGTCTCCCATCCGAACATCAACCTTACTAGATTCTGCTCAGCTTTAAAAATCTGACTCATATCTTGCTTCGTAATCACGAGGCAATATAACAGTAACAAAGTCTTTTAATACTATTGTTCAAGTGTGAAAACAACAATAATGTTCTGTGTTCCTTTCATCATAGATTGTTTAGCTCTATACAATCATTAAGGCCATTTGGCGACAGGGTCTTTAATTTAAAAATCCAGAAGGCCTCCCGTCTGCAGAGGAGGTTAAATCTATTGCCTCCTCTGTCTGTGACATTCACCGGCTCTATGGCTTTAACCAATAGGCCTGATAGCTTCATGCCTTGACACATATTGATATGGGCTGATAAGGAATGGAATCTTGTATTGCTCAGTATATTCCGGTAGTGTTCTCGGAATCGTACTCCCAAAGTTCTAATCCTACGTCCTATATATTGTTTGCCGCACTTGCAGCTTATGACATAGATTATAAAGGTCGATTGACAATCCAAAGTCTTTGTAATGGGAAATTTTTCCCCTGATGTAAAAGAGATGAAATAGATGGCTTTATGATCTGCGTATACACATAACATGCATTTTAGTTTTCCACATTTAAAAAAGCCTTTTCCTCTACTAAGCCATCTCTCTGTATGTGGAATTTTAACAGGAATAGGGATCTTATTCTCCCCTTTATAAAAACTAGGAGCCAGTCTTTCTTTTAGATTTCTTGATCTTCTAAAGACTATCATATTGTTTTTCTCAATCATGTGTCCAATGTGATCACCTAGTTCTAAGAGGGACGCATTCTTATTGATGATCTGTTTGATTTGTTTGGCATAACAATTATATTGGGTTATAAAAACTAAAGACCTATCCTTCGGTGTAACTCTAACTCGGTCCTTAAAAAGTTTGCATCTATCGAGTTTCATGGCCTCATCATATGCCTTATCCATGATGTGGCTTGGATAACCTAATTCTATGAAAGATTTGTATAGTTTTGCCAAATGGGTCTCATACTCTTCCTGCCTCGAACAATTCCTCCGAATTCTTAAGAACTGACCTTTCGGAATATTGATCTTCCAGGGTCTATGTGTCACGGGCACTAGGAGTCTTGCCCAGGAATTCACCAGATGACTGGGCTTACCAGAGTAGTGAAGTTCACACAACGGTCCTCTGGTAGCAGGGTGACTAGCGGAACATATATCACAGCAGATAGAGAGCGAATGCCAATACAGAATAGGAAAGTCAGTGACTTGCAGCAATCTTGGTCAGTGAATCAGCGACTAGCTGATATTGTGGAAAGGCAGATTTGAACACGGAGATCAGGATGGACGTGAGCAGATGCGTGGAGGTAGTAGGGAAGTCAGTGGTCTGCGTACAGCAAGTTGTACCACTGCTATGGTGAGAAGACTTGTCCAGGTGCAGGTAGGTAGCGGGGAAGTCAGTGGTCTGCGTATAGCAAGTTGTACCACTGCTATGGTGAGAAGACTTGTCCAGGTGCAGGTAGGTAGTGGGGAAGTCAGTGGTCTGCGTATAGCAAGTTGTACCACTGCTTATGGTGAGAAGACTTCTCCAGTTGCATGTAGGTAGCAGGGAAGACAGTGGTCTGCGTACAGCAAGTTGTACCACTGCTTAATAGGTGAGGATGTGTACAGGTGTCGATGAGTGGAGGCATACAAAGGATAATAGGATGCAGACACTGAGAGCACAGCGGAACTTGATCCCAACAGATATGCAGCGTATCCAGCAAAGTCTATAATGGTATGTGTGGCGCTGCTTGGTAGAGACTTGCTCAGCACAGATATGCAGGCCAATAATGGATAGTCAATCACAATTATGCATATAACGACTGAGTAGTACGGTTAGTTCCAAACAGATATGCAGCGTAACAATAACAGTCTATAGCGGGTATGGATACCGCTGCTGAGAGGGAAAACTTGTCCTAGCGGATATGCAGAGTAAACGTAGAAAGTCAATAACAGATAGGCATACCGCTATTCAGTAGAACAGTCTGTCCACAGGAAGATGCAGGGACTGCAGAGACGCTGAACGGCAGAGACAAGTGTAGGAACCACAGGTGAGTAGATCCGGTAATCAGAGTCCAGCTGAGGACACAGGCAGGAAACAGGAGACTGAAGCAGGTATGGAAACCAGCGATGAGTAGCACAGGGAATCCACAGGAACTAAAGACACTAGTAGTACACAGGAGACAGTAGCGGGTATGGAAACCAGCGATGAGTAGAACAGGAATCAGCAGGAAACTGAAGACACTAGTAGAACACAGGAGACACCTTCAGAGACTCACATGGAATGAGACTCAAGATCAGGCAATGAGGTAATGAGCACAGGTGCCTTAAATAGGGAGTTGCCTGATCAACCAATTAGATTAAAAGCAACAGTCACAAGAGTTCTTGGGAGCTGCGCATGCGCAGTCCATCAGGATGGCGGATGGCCGCGGTTTAGGACAGGTGCCGGCAGGAAGGCTAGGGAGCCATGCACCAGCGTAGAGGCACTCACGGTCCGGTGAGTGACAGTACCCCCCCTTTTAAAGGTGGGCACAGAACACATGGAGCTGGGTTTGCCCAGATTCTTGGAATAGAATTTTTTTTGAAGAGCTAGGGCGTTGAGATCATCTGCCAGGATCCACGAACGCTCCTCTGGACCAAAGCCCTTCCAATGTACAAGGAAACGAAGAACTTCTCGCCAAATTTTTGCGTCTAATATATGAGTGATCTCAAACTTCTCCTCTTGATGAACTTGAACTGGCCGAGGTGCTGAAGGAGGAACAGAGAAACGGTTGATGATAAGAGGCTTGAGTAATGACACATGGAAGGCGTTGGAGATACGAAGGTTCTTAGGTAGTAGAAGTTTGAAGCAGACTGGATTTATCACTTGAGTGATCCTATATGGACCAATGAAACGAGGAGCGAACTTCATAGATGGAACCTTCAAGCGAATATTTTTGGTAGAAAGCCATATACGATCTCCAATCTTAAGTGGTGGAATAGCCCGCCTCTTTTTATCCGCAAAGGACTTGTATCTGGCAGATGTCTTCTTTAAACAGGTTTTAACCTGAGACCAGATATCTTTGAAGGTCTGACAAACAGCCTCCACAGCAGGAACTTGGGTGGGAGGGAGGGCAGGAAATTCCGGGAAAGACGGATGGTGACCGTAAACCACAAAGAATGGACTTCTTGAAGATGACTCGTGATACATGTTGTTATGGGCGAATTCAGCCCATGGGAATAAATCTACCCAGTTGTCTTGGTTGGCTGAGGAGAACATCATGATAAAAGTTTCAAGATCTTGATTGACTCTCTCGGTCTGTCCGTTTGATTGAGGATGGTAGGAAGATGAGAGTGATAATCGAATACCCAAGGTTTTACAAAGGGTTCGCCAGAATCTGGAAATGAATTGCACTCCCCTTATCCGAAACAATCTCACAAGGACATCCATGAATTCGGAAAATCTCTTTGATGAAATGATCAGCCAGAGTAGATGAAGAAGGTAAACTGGTCAAAGGAACAAAATGAGCCATTTTCGAAAATCGATGCACCACTACCCAAATGGTATTACACTTTTTACTTGGAGGAAGATCGGTGACAAAGTCCATACTAATATGGGTCCAAGGTTTGGAAGGAATGGGTAGTGGTTGCAGTAATCCCGCTGGTGTTCTGCGGGGAGTTTTAAACTGGGAACACAGCTCACAAGCGGCCACAAAGTCTTTGACGTCTTTCCTCATAGAGGGCCACCAGTAGCTTCGAGAAAGAATTTCTAAGGTCTTGCGTTCACCCGAATGTCCAGAAAAACGTGAAGAATGAAACCAAGACAAAATTTTCCTCCTAAGAGATGGAGGCACGAGGGTTCTCCCAAATGGCAGCACCTTGGTGGACGAAGTGGCCAGAGACACACACTTGGGGTCTAATATAGAATGGTTAGGACCATCTTCAACGTCTGAGGACGTCACGAATGCCCGAGACAGGGCGTCTGCTTTTTTATTTTTGGAAGCCGGTTTGAAGGTTATAATAAGTTCAAAATGGGAAAAGAAAAGAGACCATCTTGCTTGACGGGGATTCAAACATTAAGCTGACTGTAGATATGACAGGTTTTTGTGATCCGTAAAAATGGTTACAGGATGACGAGCTCCCTCCAGTAGATATCTCCACTCCTCTAATGCTGCTTTTATGGCCAACAACTCCTTGTCCCCGATGGTATAATTCCTCTCCGCAGGTAGAAGACCTCGGGAATAAAAGGCACAAGGATGGAATTTTTGTTGCTCCGATCTTTGGAATAATATGGCCCCTAAGCCAACATTAGAGGCGTCTACCTCTAGGAAGAAGGGAAGCGTCACATCAGGCTGTCGAAGAACAGGAGCGGAAGAGAAGGACTCTTTGAGAGACTGGAAAGCTTGAAGAGCCTCGGAGGACCATAGCTTAGTGTTAGCCCCCTTGCGGGTCAGGGCCACTATAGGAGAGGCAATGGACAAAAAACCTTGAATGAAGCGTCTGTAACAATTCGCAAAACCTAAAAAACGTTGGATTTCTCGGAGAGTAGTTGGCTGGGGCCAACGTAATACAGCGTTCACCTTTTCTGGATCCATCTTGAGACCAACTCCGGACACAATATATCCCAGGAATGGAATCTGGGATAACTCGAATGAACATTTCTCTAATTTGCAAAATAAAGAATTTCTTCGGAGTCTGAAAAGGACCTCTGCCACATGTTGATGATGAGTGGGCAGATCCTGGGAAAAAATTAATATGTCGTCCAGATAGACGACGACACAGACATACAGCAAGTCCCGGAAGATCTCATTCACGAAACCCTGGAAGACAGCGGGGCGTTACACAACCCGAAGGGCATAAATAGATATTCATAATGGCCATCCCTGGTGTTAAATGCTGTCTTCCATTCGTCTCCGGACTTGATCCGGATTAAATTATAGGCACCTCGAAGATCCAACTTGGTAAAGATCCGGGCTCCCTTAATGCGATCGAAAAGCTCGGTAATTAACGGAATAGGATACCGATTTTTGATGGTAATGGCATTGAGTCCACAAAAATCTATACAGGGACGTAATGATCCATCTTTCTTCTTTACGAAAAAGAACCCCGCTCCAGCGGGAGAGGTAGAAGGTTGGATAAGTCCTCGCTGGAGGTTCTCCTTAATATACTCAGATGTTGCTTGAGTCTCAGGTAATGAAAGTGGATACACACGGCCCCTAGGAGGACTCTTGCCAGGTTGTAAGTCGATCGGACAATCCCATGCCCGATGAGGAGGAAGGCATTCTGACTGAACCTTATCGAAAACATCCGCAAAGGAAGCATACTGTGGAGGGAGGCCCGGTGGACACGGTGAAATGGAAGACTGCTGTATTTTGAGTGGAACAACTTGAGAGAGACAACGATGACGACATTCGGGACCCCAGGAAGTGACTTGAGGAGTGTTCCAGTCAATCTGAGTAGAATGAAGTTGGAGCCATGGAAGGCCTAGTACGATGGGACTGGTAGTAACAGGAAGGGTCAGTAAAGAAATTTTTTCTTGGTGTAAGGCTCCAATTTGAAGAGTCAGTGGAGACGTACTTTGAGTAATAAGACCATTAATTATACGTGATCCATCAATAGCAGTAACGGCAATGGGTACCTTTAAGGAAATCACTGGTAGAGACCATTGATTCACTAGGGAACTAGAGATAAAATTTCCGGCAGCTCCAGAATCTATAAGTGCTTGAGAGACAAAGGATTTGGTAGCAAAGGAAATGGTGACATCAAAAGCACAAACTTTCACATTCGTAAAACATGGAGAGGACTCCAGGGACCCTAACCTTACCTCTCCAGAACTGGTTAGGGCCTGGCATTTCCCGACTTTCTAGGACATAAGTTCAGCATGTGAGTAGAGTCAGCGCAATAGATACAGAGTCTATTTTTCACTCTTCGTTCTCTCTCCTCTGATGTTAGTTTAGAGCGAGCTACCTCCATAGGTTCTACTGGAGGTGGAGAATGACGAACTTGGGATACTGAGCGAAGAGGCGCTTTGCAGGAAGTTATTCTCTCGGAATCTCTCTCACGAAATCTCATGTCTACACGATGGCAAAGGGAAATCAAATCATCCAAGGAGGAGGGTAATTCTTGAGAGGTCAGTGCGTCTTTAATTTTATCAGAAAGCCCCTGTCAGAAGGCGGCGATCAATGCCTCAGTGTTCCACTCAAGTTCAGAGGCAAGTATCCGAAATTGAATGACATACTGAGCTACAGTCCGAGATCCTTGGCGTAGTCAGAGGATACTGGAAGCTGCAGAGATAACACGACCAGGTTCGTCAAAAATACTTCGAAATGTAGAAATAAACATGGCACTATCTTGCAATAAAGGGTCATTTCTTTCCCACAGAGGGGAGGGCAATGCGAGAGCCTGTCCGGAAAACAAAGAGATGAGGTAGGCCACTTTGGAACGATGAGTAGAGAAGTTATGAGGTTGAAGTTCAAAATGAACGGAGCATTGGTTAAGAAAGCCCCTACAGGTTTTGGGATCTCCATCATATTTAGAAGGAGTAGGCAGGTGTAGCGTGGAAGCGAAGGACACCTGGGATGGCACTGGGGAAGGAGATGGAGATACTGGAAGATCAACGGTAGCTGCTACATTTTGCACAGGGGTTCCTTGGGAGGCTAAAGCCTGACAATATTGCAACAACTGTTGTTGGCGAACATCTTGTTGTTCAATTCGGGTGACCAGATACTGTAGCATCTCTTTAGCTGTTGGTTCCGATCCTGGGTCTGTCATGGCCTGATCTTACTGTCACGGGCACTAGGAGTCTTGCCCAGGAATTCACCAGATGACTGGGCTTACCAGAGTAGTGAAGTTCACACAACGGTCCTCTGGTAGCAGGGTGACTAGCGGAACATATATCACAGCAGATAGAGAGAGAATGCCAATACAGAATAGGAAAGTCAGTGACTTGCAGCAATCTTGGTCAGTGAATCAGCGACTAGCTGATATTGTGGAAAGGCAGATTTGAACACGGAGATCAGGATGGACGTGAGCAGATGCGTGGAGGTAGTAGGGAAGTAAGTGGTCTGCGTACAGCAAGTTGTACCACTGCTATGGTGAGAAGACTTGTCCAGGTGCAGGTAGGTAGCGGGGAAGTCAGTGGTCTGCGTATAGCAAGTTGTACCACTGCTGATGGTGAGAAGACTTCTCCAGGTGCAGGTAGGTAGTGGGGAAGACAGTGGTCTGCGTACAGCAAGTTGTACCACTGCTTAAAAGGTGAGGATGTGTACAGGTGTCGATGAGTGGAGGCATACAAAGGATAATAGGATGCAGACACTGAGAGCACAGTGGAACTTGATCCCAACAGATATGCAGCGTATCCAGCAAAGTCTATAACGGTATGTGTGGCGCTGCTTGGTAGAGACTTGCTCAGCACAGATATGCAGGCCAATAATGGATAGTCAATCACAATTATGCATATAACGACTGAGTAGTACGGTTAGTTCCAAACAGATATGCAGCGTAACAATAACAGTCTATAGCGGGTATGGATACCGCTGCTGAGAAAGAAAACTTGTCCTAGCGGATATGTAGAGTAAACGTAGAAAGTCAATAACAGATAGGCATACCGCTATTCAGTAGAACAGTCTGTCCACAGGAAGGTGCAGGAACTGCAGAGACGCTGGACGGCAGAGACGAGTGTAGGAACCACAGGTGAGTAGATCCGGTAATCAGAGTCCAGCTGAGGACACAGGCAGGAAACAGGAGACTGAAGCAGGTATGGAAACCAGCGATGAGTAGCACAGGGAATCCACAGGAACTGAAGACACTAGTAGTACACAGGAGACAGTAGCGGGTATGGAAACCAGCAATGAGTAGAACAGGAATCAGCAGGAAAATAAAGACACTAGTAGAACACAGGAGACACCTTCAGAGACTCACAGGGAATGAGACTCAAGATCAGGCAATGAGGTAATGAGCACAGGTGCCTTAAATAGGGAGTTGCCTGATCAACCAATTAGATTAAAAGCAACAGTCACAAGAGTTCTTGGGAGCTGCGCATGCGCAGTCCATCAGGATGGCGGACGGCCGCGGTTTAGGACAGGTGCTGGCAGGAAGGCTAGGGAGCCACGCACCAGCGTAGAGGCACTCACGGTCCGGTGAGTGACACTATGATGACCACTGGAGAAATGCAGGCAGTTACATGTGTCAACATCTTTCATATAATTTTCAGTCACAATCTGATCTTGATGGATATTTAAATCTATATCTAAATAGTGTATCCTCGACTTGTGATGATAACTGGTGAACTTTAAGCCATATGTGTTAGAGTTTAAATGAGAGACAAATTGGGAAATGGACTGCTGGTCACCGTCCCAGATGAAAAACATGTCATCTATATAACGTCCATAGAGGACCAGGTTCGCCCCAAATGCTGAATCCCACACATAGGACTCCTCGAAAAGGCCCATGTAGAGGTTCGCATAACTGGGAGCGAACCTGGTCCCCATGGCCGTCCCAAGTGTCTGAAGATAATACGTTGCGTCGAACACAAAATAATTGTGGTGTAGGATGAATTTGATAGCAGACTGTAAGAAATTATTCATTCAAATATCTAGATGTTCTTGTTTATCCAAAAACACTTTAATAGCATTCAGCGCCAGGTCATGTGGAATATTCGAGTATAGGGATACCACGTCGCAAGTGAGAGAGTAATAAGTAGGCTTCCACACTATGCCGTGGATCAGTTTTAGAAAACTCGTAGTATCTTTAATATAGGATTTAAGGGTAGAGACAATAGGTTGAAGATGATGGTCTTACAAAGGAGGAGAGGTTACTAGTCAGGGACCCAATGCCCGAGATTATAGGTCTTCCGGGCGGATCAATCAGTGTCTTTTTTGATCTTGGGTAGGTGGTAATAGGTGGGAGTGACTGGATAGAGATTATAAATGTAACCCATAATATCCTTTGAGATCATAGGGCTGCTCTGGTCTGTCTTTTATCAAGTTGTCTATTTGAGATTTTATTTAATTTGCCGACCCATTCTTCTTTTTGACTATGGCACCTCTGAGGTGTATTTCGGATAGATTGGAAAGGAGAGGCAATCTCTCTTTCCAAATGGATCCTCAAATGAAAGAAACAACATCAGATAGAAATAAATAAATTAATTTTTTATTCTTTAAATTAGAACAACTCTGCCTATCTGAAACCAAACATTGGTGGGATTCAATCACTTTACAAAAATATATAGAAAGTAGGATTATACCCAGAGGGCTACGTGTGTTTAAGTCCTCTTCATTTCAAGATGATAATGTTTTTACCGAAAAATGGAACAGTGTTTTAGACAACTGCTCCTTTAATGTCATGAAGTTACTAGTTAAGTATAGAAACATTAAGGTTGAATCCACCCAATCAGAGATAGAAAAGATACAGGAATCACTCCAAGCATTTGAGTCTTGTGAAGTTTACCAAGAAAGTGATAACAAAATCAATAAAAGAATCATTGATTTTGAAAATTCCTTAAAAATACGAAAAGATACAAAATTAAAACGGGACAAGGAAGATTACGATAGTGTCACTCACCAGACTGTGAGTGCTTCTTCCCGTGTGTTTAGGAACCGTGGCCGTCCACCATCCTGAGGGTCTGCGCATGCGCAGCCCTTTCAAAACCTTCAGTACCTGTTCCTTTAACTTAATTGGCTGATCAGGCAACACTCCCTATTTAAAGCACCTGCTGTCCATACCTCGTTGCCTGATCTTGGAGTCTCATTCCCCATGAGCCTCTGAAGGTGTTCCTGTGTTTCCTCGTGTATTCAGCGCTGCTGATTCCTGTGGTTTCCAGACCACTTCTACTCCTGTGGTTTCCAGACCACTTCAACTCTCCTGTGTTTCATCGTGACTGTTAGCTGATTCCTATCCGCTGCCTCCGTGCACTACAGTCTTCAGACCACTTCAACTCTGCTGTGTTTCATCGTGACTTTTAGCTGATTCCTATCCGCTGCCTCCGTGCACTACAGTCTTCAGACCACTTCAACTCTCCTGTGTTTCATCGTGACTGTTGCTGTTTCCTATCCGCTGCCTCCGTGCACTACAGTCCTCAGACCACTTCAACTCTCCTGTGTTTCATCGTGACTGTTTGGCTGATTCCTATCTGCTGCCTCCGTGCGCTACAGTCTTCAGCTCATCTCAACTCTCCCGTGTTTCCTCGAGACTGCTACAACTGATTCCTATCCGCTGCTCTCCGTGCTCAACAGTTCCAGCTCAGCTCTACTCTCCCGTGTTTCATCGTGGCTGCACCTGCTGGTTGCTATCCGCTACCTCCGTGTACCTGCAGAGTCCTGCTGGCTGCTACTCCTCAGTTCTACTCGTGTCTGCAGCAGCTGATCCGCTCTCTGTGCTTCTCAGTGTTCCTGCTGGTCTCTACTCGCCAGTCTGCATCGGATCTGCGCCTCACTGCTTTCATCTCGTCTAGACCATCGCTACTCTTCAGGGTCCTCCAGGAGTCCAGTTCTACATACTACTGCTTCCTGAGTATTTGTTCCCCTGCTGGTCTACCTACCTGTGCGCTGCACCTACTTGATTACCGCTTCACCCTCCAAGGACTTCGCATCCTGCCGGCCTCCAGCCGTTCAGGTATCTCTGCACTCCTGTCTGACAGCCTGCTCTGAACCACGGTATGCATACTTCTCATTGACTGTGCTGGTGTATTGCATATCTTGCTGGACTGAGTTGTTCTCCTCTGGAGCTTACTATCCGCTGAGACTTTTGCCATCATTGACTGTGTTATCTTTTGCCCGGATAGTTTCTGTGACTTTATATTATTGCAGTGCTGTTCGTCATTACTATATTGTGCATGTCATTGTGGATCAAGTTCAAGGTGCCCGTGTATCCTCTGTATTGCAGTCTCTCCCCGTGCTCTTCCTCACATATATATTCAGTGGTACAACTTGCTAGAGGCAGACCACTGATTCCTGTTTCCAGTGTCACCTGTTCCAGTGTCCTCTCACATAGCAGTGGTACAACTTGCTAACGCAGACCACTGACTTCCCGGATACCTTCACCTGGATCCCATTCCTTCACCCAGACAGCGGTACAACTTGCTAAACGCAGACCGCTGACTCTCATCACCTCCTCGTTTCTGTTGGACATTCCTCCTCACTATAGCAGTGGTACAACTTGCTACCGCAGACCACTGACTACCCTCACGTGTCCTTTGTCCTTTCAGCTCCTCGTGTATTACTACATATATATTACCAGTGCTGCTAGTCATAGACTTTCCCAAGCATATCTATCATCTGCTGTCTCCTGTTCCGTGATCACCCCGCTACCAGAGTACCATATTACCACCTATACTGCTCTGGTAAGCTTATCACCTGGTGATCCCTGGGTAAAGACTCCTAGTGCCCGTGACAGATAGGGATAGAGTAAGGACCTATAATAGATATTCTAGAAACCCTTCAACTGGGAGGAAGAAAGATGGAGGGAACAAAAAAAAAATGGTTCCCAAAACACTTAGACAGGTCCGTGTCCCCTAGAAAAAATAGATCATCCATATTTTCTAGCAGGGATAGATCCCGGGGATTTGTATAAAAAAATAGAGTATATAAACCACCGGTCTCTCCAGAACAATCATTGAATAGGAAATTTAGAGACTATGAGGTAAATAGAGGTAGAGAGAGTCCAAAGAAAATTGACCATTCGTACTCAAATAGAGATGAAAACCTCAAGGATTACCCACAAGTAGGGCCTGAGAAAAGGGGTTACCACTCTAGAGGCTCTCGATTCAGTATATTAGATTCATGTGAAGAAACAGACTTACAATCCTATAATAAAACATCTCCTTCAGAGACATCTAAAGTCTCTTTTTTAGGAAGAGCCCCCTCCCCAAGTTATCATCATCGAGGAAGTCAAGGACAAAATCTCTCCAAAAGGGTAAGAGGAAGCGAAATAGAGGATCCAGGGGAGGAACCCTCAAATCAGGCCAAAAACATAAGACTAAACTAATGGGTAAAGGAATTTTTAATCTTTCTTCCAATGTCCTAACGCAATCCGAATTGAGACTGCTTCAAAAGGGTCTGAAATTTGCACCGACAAATAAACCGAATCTGTTTAATCTTTTTGTTGATCTTAATAGATTTGTATGATCACTTAGCAGGAAACTTTATTTTGCAAGTAAGATAACCAGGAAAATGACTGATGGTGCGTTATCAATTATACTTGATAGAGAAGATCTACCAGCTCTCTCCTGTTTAGAATCATTAGAAGAAGAAAACAGTGTTATAAATCTTACATCACCAGTGAATATCTATGACATTAATACTTCATCCAAGATGGAGAAATTTAAGAAAAAATCAAATTTCTACCCCCTCCAATTCAAAGGACCACTAATAGAGAGTTTATATAAACAGACTATGGAGGATTTCAGAACACACTGCGAGAAATCTACCCATGCATATAAAAGAGACAATCTGCCCCCGTTAGAGAGGCAAGCCCTCAAAGATTTGACTGCTGATCAGGGGATTATTATTAAGCCAGCTGACAAAGGGGGGGGGGCTGGTCATACAGGATAGACTAGATTACCATAGGGAAGCCATGAGACAATTGGAAGATCGTAACTTCTATGTAAAACTAAAAGATGACCCTACGGGGATATACCAACAAGCCCTAAAAGATTTACCAGACGATGCTCTTGAGGAGGGCACGATCTCAAAGGATATTATGGGTTACATTTATAATCTCTATCCAGTCACTCCCACCTATTACCACCTACCCAAGATCCATAAGACACTGATTGATCCGCCCGGAAGACCTATAATCTCGGGCATTGGGTCCCTGACTAGTAACCTCTCCTCCTTTGTAGACGATCATCTTCAACCTATTGTCTCTACCCTTAAATCCTATATTAAAGATACTACGAGTTTTCTAAAACTGATCCACGGCATAGTGTGGAAGCCTACTTATTACTTCCTCACTTGCGACGTGGTATCCCTATACTCGAATATTCCACATGACCTGGGGCTGAATGCTATTAAAGTGTTTTTGGTTAAACAAGAACATCTAGATATTCGAATGAATAATTTCTTACAGTCTGCTATCAAATTCATCCTACACCACAATTATTTTGTGTTTGACGCAACGTATTATCTTCAGACACTTGGGACGGCCATGGGGACGAGGTTCGCCCCTAGTTATGCGAATCTCTACATGGGCCTTTTCGAGGAGTCCTATGTGTGGGCTTCAGCATTTGGGGCGAACCTGGTCCTCTATGGACGTTATATAGATGACATGTTTTTCATCTGGGACGGTGACAAGCAGTCCATTTCCCAATTTGTCTCTCATTTAAACTCTAACACATTTGGTTTAAAGTTCACCAGTGAACATCACAAGTCGAGGATACACTATATAGATATAGATTTAAGTATCCATCAAGATCAGATTGTGACTGAAAATTATATGAAAGATGTTGACACATGTAACTACCTGCATTTCTGCAGTGGTCATCATAGACCCTGGAAGATCAATATTCCGAAAGGTCAGTTCTTAAGAATTCGGAGGAATTGTTCGAGGCAGGAAGATTATGAGACCCATTCGGCAAAACTATACAAATCTTTCATAGAATTAGGTTATCCAAGCCACATCCTGGATAAGGCATATGATGAGGCCATGAAACTCGATAGATGCAAACTTTTTAAGGACCGAGTTAGAGTTACACCGAAGGATAGGTCTTTAGTTTTTATAACCCAATATAATTATGTCAAACAAATCAAACAGATCATCAATAAGAATGCGTCCCTCTTAGAACTAGATGATCACATTGGACATATGATTGAGAAAAACAATATGATAGTCTTTAGAAGATCGAGAAATCTAAAAGAAAGACTGGCTCCTAGTTTTTTTAAAGGAGAGAATAAGATCCCTATTCCTGTTAAAATTCCACATGCAGAGAGATGGCTTAGTAGAGGAAAAGGCTTTTTTAAATGTGGAAAACCAAAATGCATGTCATGTGTATACGCAGATCATAAAGCCATCGATTTCATCTCTTTTACATCAGGGGAAAAATTCCCCATTATAAAGACTTTGGATTGTCAATCGACCTTTATAATCTATGTCATAAGCTGCAAGTGCGGCAAACAATATATAGGACGTACGATTAGAACTTTGGGAGTGCGATTCCGAGAACACTACCGGAATATACTGAGAAATACAAGATTCCATTCCTTATCAGCCCATATCAATATGTGTCAAGGCACGAAGCTATCAGGCCTATTGCTTAAAGCCATAGAGCCGGTGAATGTCACAGACAGAGGAGGCGATAGATTTAACCTCCTCTGCAGACGGGAGGCCTTTTGGATTTTTAAATTAAAGACCCTGTCGCCAAATTGCCTTAATGATTGTATAGAGCTAAACAATCTATGATGAAAGGAACACAGAACATTATTGTTGTTTTCACACTTGAACAATAGTATTAAAAGACTTTGTTACTGTTATATTGCCTCGTGATTACGAAGCAAGATATGAGTCAGATTTTTAAAGCTAAGCAGAATCTAGTAAGGTTGATGTTCAGATGGGAGACCTCTGTGGGGTATGGGTACGAGATACATAGCCATCTGAAGTATTTGATTTCTATTTTCATCTTTACCCCTATTATTACTCTATTTTATGTTCAATGATTTTATAGAGCTAAATATTTGAGTTTCAATCTATGATTAAATATAGAAAACTATTGGTGCCTTTTCACTTGAATAAGACTACTTAAAGATTCTGTCACTGTTATACAACTCCGTGGATACAGAGTAAAGTATAAGTGATATTTCAAAGCTAAACAGAATTAAGTGAGGCTGATGTGAGAATGGGAGACCCCTTATGATGTCAGTTCGAGACATGTAGCTGCTCAATGTTGATTTTTGTTTCTATTTCTATTCGGATTCTGCTCTATGCTAATATTTGAATTTTAAAATAGGAATTTTCCTCTCTTTAGGTAATACTATTTTCGCCTTATTGATATATGTATTATTATATAGTATCTAATGAGGATGAAGTACTTTCAGATAAATGAGATCGAAAAGTCTGATGTTTGTAAGGGTTAATACCCATGGTAATTAAAGCAAAGTAAGAAAAAGCTGAGGAAGCTTTTCTGTCTGTTGCACTCTTATAAATGGAAAGCAACATTTATCTGCATATATAGGTGGATGTATATGTTTTTGACACTTTGATAAGATGAGAATGTTTTCACACATGTCATGTGTGAGGATTATTGGTCGGCATTTTTACAATTCTATTGATTCTATTGTATGTATGTTTATTTTTATTTTTGATGCAATGTTGGAACATGATGATTATTTTTATTACACTGGACTATGATATATTTAACTCTCTCTGGAGAGTAAGGAGACAAAGACTACATGTGATTTAATTACAGTTTACACAATATGAAAGATTATGCAGAAGTCCTTTAACCTTGGAGATGTAAATTAATCAGGTTATAAGGTGATTCTGGACTTAATGAAGTCAATTGATCAATTAGACACATGCAGGAGGGTGTGTATATATACACTGTCAGGATACTTGAGATCCATTGAGCTTCTGATGAAACGGCTATAGCCGAGAAATGCATCAAGCCTGTTTTTTACTGAAAGCTTTGCATATCCACTTTATGCCACGATATCCCCGGGGATCTGAACAACTTATACGGAGTTCTGGATGTGTTGCATTTACACGGCACTACGAAATAGATGGCTCCACACAGGAGGGTCTGTCCAGCCGCACGGCAAACCAGGTGACTTTTTCATTATCTCCAAGTTAACCTATACAGACTGAGGTCCGTTTATGTGTCTGTCAAACTTATATGAAGTCTTTTTGGCCATTAAGATATGAAATACAGTGCACTGTACGGGACTTTTTAATCAGATCTACACATAAAACGGAGAGTTTTATTATATTGATTCCAACAGTGTGGTTTGACTTGAAGTGATTATTTGCCATACCGATAGCAACAGTGGAATAGTTCAACATACTACAATGAGGGCACTTACGTGACACTCATCTTCTATTCAATAGGCTGGATATTGTGCCTGACTACATCTCGTTGATGTAATTCCACACTGCAAAGAGCAATATATCACAAAACAAACGCAAGAAGTCATACTAACTTTTTCCAATATCTCTGTACATTGCATATATTTATTTGCTTATTTATTGTTTTTGCCTCACCAGGAGTGGACTGTTAATATCACATGACTATAATACTATAAGTCCAATATAAATTCTGGGACTATAGAATGTACTGTTGAATTTCTATGTCATATGCAGAGCTTTTTTTATACTGTCTATGAATATATTTACAAGATATCTGCATTTATATATAAAATTAATGTATTTTAATAAATTTATTGGGAAGTGAGAAGACTAGCGCCTCGTTGTGTATTTTTATGGTGTTTTGTCTTTGCCTAGGCTTGTATCCTAGTCTTTGGGGGCAGTTCTTATCCACTTTGTAGGTCTATCCTAGCGCCCTAATTGTACTTTTTTCGGATATGGTAAATGCATGACAAGCTGAATGATATAATGGATCAAGTAGGTTGTGTACTATAAATGTATGTTTGATGCTGTGCAGCTGAAAGAGTGAAAAAGTGCCCCCCACCTTATTCTGTGTAAATGATTTCAGTGTGTTGAGATAAAAAGGGGGTTATGAGCAGCGGGGAAACTGCAAATCACTCTCCCCCTATCTGTACAGTAGGAAAGAAATTTTGAAGAAGGATTTTGTTTTTGTTATCTGACAATGTATGTAACATTAATAGAAAGGTTCTTCGAGTATGCTTCAATAATTCAAGAGAAACTAAAATGTGTCCGGAGGGGTGAGTGTGTTAAGGCTCACGCCTCAGGTATTAGCTCCTAGAACTGCTTCAGAGGTCTTCACCTATAAGAACCGCTTTTCCCGTAGAGCTAGGTATGCTCACAGGTACTCTGATGCCCCCAGATCTTGTACTCTAGTACTAGGAGCTGATAGCCTGAGAACATAGCGCTGGTGCACACGTAGAAGTGGAGTGAAGATACCGGCAGATGTTTTGAGGGTCGCCAGTAAACGGTAGCGCCTAGGAACAGGCCAGAGGTCAAACAGTTCACAAGCAATACGGCAGCGTCAGTATCCGAGCAAAGGTTCGGGGTCACAGGCAATAAGGAGTATCAGAATCAGGCAATAGGTCAAGGGTCACAAGCAATCAATCAAGGTCAATATCCAGGCAAAGGGTCGGCAAGAATAATCAGGTTCAATGGCAAACAGGAAGCAATGACACAGCAGGGTAGTATGCACAGAAGCAGGGACTATAACCGGCAGGGAGAGCTTGTCCCTTTCTGCCTTATATACAGATAGGGGGCCAATGAAAAATGTCCTGCACAGCAGGAAATAATCAGCCCAGCTGGGCTATAACTACACTTAGGGCTAGATTTACTAAGCTGCGGGTTTGAAAAAGTGGGGATGTTGCCTATAGCAACCAATCAGATTCTAGCTATAATTTTGTAGAAGGTACTAAATAAATGAAAGCTAGAATCTGATTGGTTGCTATAGGCAACATCCCCACTTTTTCAAACCCGCAGCTTAGTAAATCTAGCCCTTAGTGTACGCATGCGCCCAGCTGCCCTAGATGCCGGGACGCGGTGCTGAGGGCTGAGAGCGTCCCAACCATTGCCTAGGCAATGACTGGGACCATGCGGAAGTGACGTCCCGGTCGTCATGACGACGGCCGGGACGCTATGCCTGTACAGGAAGCGAGTCGCGGCGGTGCCTGGAGCCGCTGCAGCTCGTAACAGTGGTAATAATATATTGAAGCTGACTTGTATTTAGTTTAATGCTGGCACTTGTAGTTGCACAGCAGTAGGTTGAAAGATATCAGTTCATTTTTCTTCCTCTGTATGTGAGTTTTGTCTCCGTCTTACTGCGTGTGAGGAAGATCTGTGTTTGTCTGTCTTGACCGTTTTAAAGATACATGTTACAAAGTCGTAAAATTGTATATTTGTAAATGTAATGCCTGCATTGCTTAATTGTAAGCTTTTGAAGCGATGCAAAAATAAGTTTTAAAATCTTTGGTGTGTCACTACACGGTTCAATGGATGGACAAAAATTGTAAATAATGTACAGATAGTGTACATTAAACACTGACCTCCAGCTGGCTAGGGTCCAATGAGCTGTTTCTGCACAAACTTAATAATAATTTTGTCTGTGAATTTGAGGAAAAATACCTTTCACTTTAAGTTAAAAGAGAAAGGTGGTAGTGAGCTTTTGCATGTAGATATTACAAACGGTTTTAATCTGTGTGAAAATGGCGCTGATGAATGTTCTCAGAAATCAGGGGGGTTTGTTATGCCCATAAAGAAATGTTACGAGATAAAATGCTATCTGTGAGCGAGACTTGTTTAAGTGAATATATTGGTACTTTCGACACAGAAATCATAGAATCTGGAAATATGTGTGAATATTTGGTGATGGGAGATTCTGTTGAGAAAATTCTGAGTGATTGCAGATACAATGCGATGTCTCTAACGAGAGTACTCTGATTTATGAGAGAAGAAGTGTTGCTTTCAAAATGGCTGATTGCCTAGAACCTTTATATAGGGCTGTTTGTTACTGAATGTTCGTAAACCCTGAAAACACATTAAAGTCATTTAAGGGGGCTGTACTAGGTGATG
The DNA here is from genome assembly GCF_038048845.1 of Mixophyes fleayi. NCBI lineage: Eukaryota > Metazoa > Chordata > Amphibia > Anura > Limnodynastidae > Mixophyes > Mixophyes fleayi. The sequence continues at coordinate 94,782,552 of NC_134409.1, forward strand.
ATGAAAAAGGAGTGGCTTTGAACACTCGCCCAGGTCACGTCACTTTGACATTCCCTGTTTGTGATATTAGGGACTACCCCTTTGTGGAAATCATGTTTTCATAACATGGAATGCATAGTGTAACAGTAAAGCTACACAGAGAAACACGTAAACAAGTGTCTTATTAGCAGCTGTTCACTGCACAAAAATGTTTACTGGTTACCTGATAATTTTGTACTGATATTGACAAGCATGTTACATGCAACACACACTGATTGGGAAATGTGAATTAATGACAGTTACTGAAATCTCTAATGAATAAATGTTAATCACTATGCAAAAGTTTTTTTCTCTTCACAGAAGGTCTCCAGCTACAAAGAAAGACCCTTTAAGCAATCCAGATTGAATTTATCCAACTTCCATTGAATAGAAGTTTGCAATAGGTTTTGGTCCACAGCTACAACAAACATTAGTAAAAACTAGTGACGGATTTAATTAACATAGACTCTGCTGAGTAATGACTACTGTGTTTTTGAAAAAAATATTAGACTTTATGAGTTAGTCGCATAGCAAATGCATGAACTAGGTGGTTTTTCTGTATGTTTTAGAAAAGAAAATGAGAAATGGACTAACATAGTTGAATATGAAATGATGTTTTGGTTTGTTATTTGTGTTTTTTTAACCAAATTTTATATTAGATGGTTTGAAAGAAAGTAATGCAATGTAATGTCAAATTATGGTAGATAATAAAAAGTTTTTATTTTTATCCTCAATAGTTTTAGTGTTGTAAACACATTCACTGCCCTTATTTACTGTACTATAATCATTATATACTGCAAGTACTTCTTTGTATCATAGGAATGGTAATGCATTAATGGGAATTCAAAGTTTGTACATAAATGGAAAAGACTTAAGACTTTATGACCTATTATTTGTGCTCCTACATTACCTGGATGATAGTAAGCCATTTACACTCTTCGCTGAGCAGAACCAAATGTTTAACTAACTTTAAGCTGAAGTAACTTCAGCGCCAGCACTGGATTTGCCAGATTATGACAAGCCTTTCACATTATTTTGTCATGAAGTCAGTGCACATGCACAAGGGGTACTGACACAGATACATGGTCACAAACAGAGGTCGCTTGCATATTATTCTACACAGTTAAACCCAGTTTAAAAGCAGTAGCTCCACCTGCTGTAGTACTTGAAAAGAGTATAGATATTGTGCTAGGACACCCAGTAACCCTAATGGTGCCACATGCACTCACAGAAATTCTCAAGCAAGGACAAAACATTTGTCTGCAGCTAGACTAACTAAATATGAGGCAGCCTTGCTTAGCGCCCCACACGTAACAATTACCAGATGCACAGTCCTCAATACAGCAACCCTGCTCCCCATTGATGATTCAAAAGTGGGGAATAAGGGGAGTCACAAAGAAGATGAATCATCAGACAGGGGATATGAGGACTTGAGTGAGGCATCTGAAGAAGAAACTGAAGAAATACACAAACAAAAAACTTTTTTTTCTGATCATGATTGTATTGAACTCATGCAATTAGAGGCTTTGTGCCTAACAAACATACATGATACACCACTCCCTGATGCTGCATAGATCTATGTGTAGATGGCTTACGCTACTACATAAATGGCACACCGTATACATGTTGTGCTGTTACTACACAGACACACATATTGATTCAGCAATCACTCCCAAGTCATATGTCAGCACAGGGATCTGAGTTAAAAGCATTGACGTTGGCCTGTTTACATGCTGAAGGACAAAAAGTCAACATTTACAAAGACTTACGCTATGCCTATGGTATAGCTTATGACTATGGCCCAATATGGAAAAGCAGAAACTTTCTGGGGTCTTCCGGCAGACCCATAAAACATGCAAACCACATAAGAGAATTGTTTACTGCTTTCAGATGCCTGCCAAACTGTCAGTGATTAAGGTGAAAGCGCACACCAAGGAAACAACGCCCGAGGCAGAGGGCAATAGACTGGTAGACCAAGCTGCTTGAGAAGCTGCTGTAATGCCAATCCCAGAAGGGAAAGAAGCCCCAGACCCCAAGTTTGACCAAACCATACTCCAAGCTATGCAAAAGCAAGCAACAGAGAATGAGAAAAGAGCTTGGGCTAGATTAGGTGCACTAGAAGTGCAAAGAGAATGGTGTAAAGATCAGCAATTATGTCTGCCAAAGCACTTTACCCGATTATGGCCAATATAGTACATGGGAAAGTGCACCTGGGGAAGGATGCTATGGTAGCCCTAACAAATAAATACTGGATAGCACCAAGGTTTGCCCAAGCAGTTCAGGCATTAGTAGCTGGTTGCCTAATCTGTGCACAAAACAACCCAGGTAAATCTATCCCAACTCCACAGAAAAGCACCCCTCAGACACTGTATCCTTTTCAAATGATTTAGAAAGATTTTATTCAGCTTCCCAAATGCTCAGGGTATGAAAATATACTTGTGTGTGTGGACCTTTTCAGTCACTGGATGGAGAAGTGGGCATGCAGAAAAGCCAATGCAGAAAATAATGGCTGAAACAGGCCTGCCATAAATCTCATGGTTACCTATGACCCTGCACTCAGTAAGAAACACTTCTAGGAAAGACACAGGTTTAACACCATATGAGATTCTGTTTGGAACAGCACACAGAACAGGCTGTTATTTTCCACAGCAACTACGGCATGTACATGGTAATTTGTTGTACTATGTTGCCTTATTACAGAAACAACTAACTGAAGTACATTGTCAAGTGTTCTCTTCCATTCCAGACCCAAATTTTGATAAAGGTACCGACAGACTGCAACCTGCGGACTAGGTGGTCGTGAGAATGCACGTCAGGAGAAGTCTTGAACCCAGATACAAGGGTCCTTATCAAATCCTTTTGGCAACTACCATGGCAGTTAAAGTACAGGGAAAAAGACACCTGAATTCTCGTATCACACTGCAAAGTCTTCAAATCAGGGGAGTCTTGTTCTGATAAATAGAAATATACTGTCTTATGGTATTGCTATGTCTTGCCAGAATAGTTGTGACTGAAGTAGGGATCAAGGCCTCCCTAACCCAGTGTGAAACAGACAGATAAGTGACAAATTTTATATGCCACTGTGAGAAACAGAAGGGGAAGAAGTGCTCAACAATTTGCACTCATAGGAGAGTAAACTCTGAAAATGCCTTTGTGTGGATACAAAACCTCATTGACAAAGTTGTCAGTAATGATTCATGTTGGATATTGGGAATATTGGCATTAGTAGCAAAGGGTTTGGTAATCCTGTTGATCGTATATGTGGTAGTGAAAATTGTTATATGGCTGATTAAGACACTTGATTGTTGTTCCTGCAGGAAAAATAACCAGTAATGATCACAGAAATTTCTACAAGTTTAATGCCTGAGACAAACAGTAAGCATAATGAACAATGGTCAGCAATCAAACCAAAAAACTGCAAAGTCTGCAACAAGAGATTGACAGTGACCATTAAGAAACCAGTATCATTGATGAGAATCCTAGGGCAGGCGTGGACCCCGGGTCAGATACTAAGTCGGTTAAGAAACCTATGAGCATAATGGGCAGACAGTTGTGAGAAGCCTCAAAGCAGACAGCGCTGTGAGAAGCCTCAAAGCAGACAGCATAGAGTGGCAACTCGGGCTGAACCGCATAGAGTGGCAACTCGGACTGAACCGCATAGAGTGGCAACTCGGGCTGAACCGCATAGAGTGGCAACTCGGGCTGAACCGCATAGAGTGGCAACTCGGGCTGAACCGCATAGAGTGGCAACTCGGGCTGAACCGCATGGACAGGCAACTCGGGCTGAACCGCATGGACAGGCAACTCGGGCTGAACCGCATGGACAGGCAACTCGGGCTGAACCGCATGGACAGGCAACTCGGGCTGAACCGCATGGACAGGCGACTCGGGCAGAACCGCATGGACAGGCGACTCGGGCTGAACCGCATGGACAGGCAACTTGGGTTGAACCCACAATACTGGAGTGAGCTGGAGGGACAGGACCCCCTCTAGAGCGGACTGTAGCTCAGGAACAGAGACAGCGGCTGAAGACTCGGAACTGGAGACGGCGGCTGAAGACTCGGAACTGGAGACAGCGGCTGAAGACTCGGAACTGGAGACGGCGGCTGAAGACTCGGAACTGGAGACGGCGGCTGAAGACTCGGAACTGGAGACGGCGGCTGAAGACTCGGAACTGGAGACGGCGGCTGAAGACTCGGAACTGGACACAGTGGCAGGAAGCTCAGGAATGGACACAGTGGCAGGAAACTCGGGACCGGAGGCAGACGATGGCACCTCGGAGCAAGAGGCAGACGATGGCACCTCGCAACAGGAAGCAGAGGTTGGGACCTCGCAACAGGAGGCAGAGGCTGGGACCTCGCAACAGGAGGCAGAGGCTGGGACCTCGCAACAGGAGGCAGAGGCTGGGACCTCGCAACAGGAGGCAGAGGCTGGGACCTCGCAACAGGAGGCAGAGGCTGGGACCTCGCAACAGGAGGCAGAGGCTGGGACCTCGCAACAGGAGGCAGAGGCTGGGACCTCGCAACAGGAGGCAGAGGCTGGGACCTCGCAACAGGAGGCAGAGGCTGGGACCTCGCAACAGGAGGCAGAGGCTGGGACCTCGCAACAGGAGGCAGAGGCTGGGACCTCGCAACAGGAGGCAGAGGCTGGGACCTCGCGACAGGAGGCAGAGGCTGGGACCTCGCGACAGGAGGCAGAGGCTGGGACCTCGCGACAGGAGACAGAGGCTGGGACCTCGCGACAGGAGACAGAGGCTGGGACCTCGCGACAGGAGACAGAGGGAACTGGCGCCTCGCGACAGGAGAAAGAGGGAACTGGCGCCTCGCGACAGGAGACAGAGGGAACTGGCGCCTCGCGACAGGAGACAGAGGGAATTGGCGCCTCGCGACAGGAGACAGAGGGAACTGGCGCCTCGCGACAGGAGACAGAGGGAACTGGCGCCTCGCGACAGGAGACAGAGGGAACTGGCGCCTCGCGACAGGAGACAGAGGGAACTGGCGCCTCGCGACAGGAGACAGAGGGAACTGGCGCCTCGCGACAGGAGACAGAGGGAACTGGCGCCTCGCGACAGGAGACAGAGGGAACTGGCGCCTCGCGACAGGAGACAGAGGGAACTGGCGCCTCGCGACAGGAGACAGAGGGAACTGGCGCCTCGCGACAGGAGACAGAGGGAACTGGCGCCTCGCGACAGGAGACAGAGGGAACTGGCGCCTCGCGACAGGAGACAGAGGGAACTGGCGCCTCGCGACAGGAGACAGAGGGAACTGGCGCCTCGCGACAGGAGACAGAGGGAGCTGGCGCCTCGCGACAGGAGACAGAGGGAGCTGGCGCCTCGCGACAGGAGACAGAGGGAGCTGGCGCCTCGCGACAGGAGACAGAGGGAGCTGGCGCCTCGCGACAGGAGACAGAGGGAGCTGGCGCCTCGCGACAGGAGACAGAGGGAGCTGGCGCCTCGCGACAGGAGACAGAGGGAGCTGGCGCCTCGCGACAGGAGACAGAGGGAGCTGGCGCCTCGCGACAGGAGACAGAGGGAGCTGGCGCCTCGCGACAGGAGACAGAGGGAGCTGGCGCCTCGCGACAGGAGACAGAGGGAGCTGGCGCCTCGCGACAGGAGACAGAGGGAGCTGGCGCCTCGCGACAGGAGACAGAGGGAGCTGGCGCCTCGCGACAGGAGACAGAGGGAGCTGGCGCCTCGCGACAGGAGACAGAGGGAGCTGGCGCCTCGCGACAGGAGACAGAGGGAGCTGGCGCCTCGCGACAGGAGACAGAGGGAGCTGGCGCCTCGCGACAGGAGACAGAGGGAGCTGGCGCCTCGCGACAGGAGACAGAGGGAGCTGGCGCCTCGCGACAGGAGACAGAGGGAGCTGGCGCCTCGCGACAGGAGACAGAGGGAGCTGGCGCCTCGCGACAGGAGACAGAGGGAGCTGGCGCCTCGCGACAGGAGACAGAGGGAGCTGGCGCCTCGCGACAGGAGACAGAGGGAGCTGGCGCCTCGCGACAGGAGACAGAGGGAGCTGGCGCCTCGCGACAGGAGACAGAGGGAGCTGGCGCCTCGCGACAGGAGACAGAGGGAGCTGGCGCCTCGCGACAGGAGACAGAGGGAGCTGGCGCCTCGCGACAGGAGACAGAGGGAGCTGGCGCCTCGCGACAGGAGACAGAGGGAGCTGGCGCCTCGCGACAGGAGACAGAGGGAGCTGGCGCCTCGCGACAGGAGACAGAGGGAGCTGGCGCCTCGCGACAGGAGACAGAGGGAGCTGGCGCCTCGCGACAGGAGACAGAGGGAGCTGGCGCCTCGCGACAGGAGACAGAGGGAGCTGGCGCCTCGCGACAGGAGACAGAGGGAGCTGGCGCCTCGCGACAGGAGACAGAGGGAGCTGGCGCCTCGCGACAGGAGACAGAGGGAGCTGGCGCCTCGCGACAGGCGACAGAGGGAGCTGGCGCCTCGCGACAGGAGACAGAGGGAGCTGGCGCCTCGCGACAGGCGACAGAGGGAGCTGGCGCCTCGCGACAGGCGGCAACGGGAGCTGGCGCCTCGCGACAGGCGGCAACGGGAGCTGGCGCCTCGCGACAGGCGGCAACGGGAGCTGGCGCCTCGCGACAGGCGGCAACGGGAGCTGGCGCCTCGCGACAGGCGGCAACGGGAGCTGGCGCCTCGCGACAGGCGGCAACGGGAGCTGGCGCCTCGCGACAGGCGGCAACGGGAGCTGGCGCCACAGGACAGGCGGCAACGGGAGCTGGCGCCACAGGGCAGGCGGCAACTGGAGCTGGCACCACAGGGCAGGCGGCAACTGGAGCTGGCACCACAGGACAGGTGGCAACTGGAGCCGGCGGATTAGGCCCCATCCCAGGAAACAGATCAGGTTGTAATATAGCAACAGGAGGTGAACTGCAGACAAATCCAGGGTCTGGAGAGGAACACACTGAAGGCTGCTGCATAGGATGTCGTGGTCTACGGATAGGACAGTCCTGTAAGAAGTGCTCATTGCTGGCACAGTACATACACAATTTGTTTGCTATTCTGCGCCGCCGCTCCTTTTCAGAGAGATGGGGGCGTGGACCACCTGTGAACTGGGAATTGGTTAAGCCATAGTTCTTAGTAAATGGCAAATTTTTAGGAGCACAATTACCAGGTGCTGCTTGCATAGATTCCACAGCAGAGAGGGTCGGTGGAGATAAATCACCTGCTTCTGCATTAGAAGGGACAAAGTCTGACAGCCTCCTGAGTGGGTTCCTAAGCAGGATAGACAATTTTGCCTGCTGAGAGCGTAGCAGGATTATATCCATTTGTAAAGCCTGTGTCACTCACCGGACTGTGAGTGCTTCTTCCCGGACTATTAGGAACCGTGGACGTCCTCTATCCTGAGGGACTGCGCATGCGCAGCCCTTTCCAAACCTTCAGTGTATGTTCCTTTAACTTAATTGGCAGATCAGGCAACCTCCCTATATTAAGCACCTGTGGTCAACACCACGTTGCCTGATCTTGGAGTCTCATTCCCCATGAGTCTCTGAAGGTGTTCCTGTGTTTCCTCGTTTATTCAGCCCAGCTGATTCCTGTGGTTTCCAAACCACTTCTACCTCTGTGGTTTCCAAACCACTTCTACTACTGTGGTTCCCATACCACTTCTACCATCTACTGTATCATCGTGACTGTGAGCTGATTCCTATCCGCTGCCTCCGTGCACTACAGTCTTCAAACCACTTCTCCTACTGTGGTTCCCATACCACTTCTACCATCTACTGAATCATCGTGACTGTGAGCTGATTCCTATCCGCTGCCTCCGTGCACTACAGTCTTCTAATCACTTCAACTCTACCATGTATCATTGGGACTGTTAGCTGATGCCTATCCGCTGCCTCCGTGCATTACAGGCTTCAACCACATCCACTCACCTGTTCATGATTGTGACTGCCAGCTGATTCCTATCCGCTGCCTCCGTGCACTACAGGCTTCAACCTGCAACTCGTCTGTGTTTCATCATCGTGACTGCTAGCTGATTCCTATCCGCTGCCTCCGTGCACTACAGTCTTCAACCTGCAACCCGTCTGTGTTTCATCGTGACTGTTTGGCTGATTCCTATCCGCTGCCTCTGTGCGCTTCAGTCTTCAGTCCTTGTCAACGCTCCCGTGTTTTCTTGAGTCTGCCTCCACTATTGCTACCCGCTATTCTCCGTGATCAACAGTGCCTGTTCAACTCTGCTCTCCCGTGTCCCATCGTTACTGCACCTGCTGGTTGCTATTGGCTACCTCCGTGTTCCCGCAGAGACCCGCTGCTGCTACTCCTCAGCACTACTCATCCATCTACTGCTGATCCGCTCTCCACGCTTTCCTGTGTTCCCTGCTGGTCTACCTTCCCGTGCGCTGCACCTACTAGACCACCGCTTCACCCATCCAGGGACTTCGCATCCTGCCGGCCTCCTGCCGTTCAGGTATCTCTGCACTCCTGTCTGACTGCCTCCTGAACCACGGTATGCATACTTCTCATTGACTGTGCTGTGTATTGCATACCTTGCTGGACTGTGTTGGTTCTCCTCTGGAGTGTGCTATCCGCTGAGTCTATTGCCATCATTGACTGTGTTATCTTATGCTGGACTACTTCAAGAGACTTTCTATATTGGCAGTATTGTTCAGTCATTTATACATTTATATTGTGCATATTACTGTGGATCAAAGTCAAGGTGCCCGTGTATATATTGTGTTGCAGTCTCTCCCCGTGCACCTCCTCACATATATATTCAGTAGTACAACTTGCTAGTGGCAGACCACTGACTCCTGTTTACAGTTTCACCTGTTCCAGTATCCTCTCACATAGCAGTGGTACAACTTGCTAACGCAGACCACTGACTCCCCGGATATCTCCACTTGGATTCCATTCCTTCACTCAGACAGCGGTACAACTTGCTATCCGCAGACCGCTGACTCTCATCACCTCCTCGTTTCTGTTGGACATTCCTCCTCACTATAGCAGTGGTACAACTTGCTACCGCAGACCACTGACTACCTTCACGTGTCCTTTGTCCATACAGTTCCTCGTGTATTACTACCTCCATATTGCCAGTGCTGCTAGTCATAGACTTTCCTGAGCATCTCATCATCTGCTATTTCCTGTTCCGTGATCACCCTGCTACCAGAGTACCATATTACCACCTATACTGCTCTGGTAAGCCTATCACCTGGTGATCCCTGGGTAAAGACTCCTAGTGCCCGTGACAGTAAGATCAGGCCATGACAGACCCAGATACGGAACCTACTGCTAAAGAGATGCTGCAGCATCTGGTCAGTCGTGTGGAGCAACAGGATGCTCGCCAACAGCTGTTACTTCAATGTTACCAATCGTTAACCTCCCAAGGAACATCTGGACAGACTGTTACAGCTAGTATTGAAGCTCCTGTGCTTTCCTCCGTTTCCCCAGTGCCATCCCAGGTGTCTACAGCTCCTACGCTTCACCTGCCTACTCCGTCAAAATATGACGGGGACCCCAAAACTTGTAGAGGTTTCCTTAACCAATGTTCAGTCCATTTTGAACTCCAACCTCAAAATTTTTCTACCCATCGTTCCAGAGTGGCCTATCTTATCTCATTGTTTTCTGGACAAGCCCTGGCTTGGGCCTCCCCTCTGTGGGAAAGAAACGATCCAATTCTACAAGATAGTGCCAAATTCATTTCCACGTTCCGAAGTGTGTTCGATGAACCAGGTCGTGTGACCTCCGCTGCTTCCAGCATTCTTCGTTTGCGACAAGGCTCCCATACAGTAGGACAGTATGTCATTCAATTTAGGATCTTAGCCTCTGAACTTCAGTGGAACACTGAAGCATTAGTTGCCGCCTTCTGGCAGGGGCTCTCCGATAAAATTAAAGATGCACTGACTACCCAAGAGCTTCCTTCGTCACTAGAAGATTTGATCTCTCTTTGCCATCGTGTAGACATGAGATTTCGTGAAAGAGAATCTGAGAAAACAACTTCTGCTAAAGCACCTCTTCGTTTAAACCCTCAATTTCGTCCAGTTTCACCTTCTGTGATTCCCATGGAGATAGGACGTTCCAAATTATCTTTAGAAGAGAGGAAACGAAGAGTAAAGAATAGACTCTGTATCTATTGTGCTGATTCCACACATATGCTCAGTTCTTGCCCTAAGAAATCGGGAAATGCCAGGCCCTAACTAGTTCTGGAGAGGTGAAGTTAGGGTCCCTGGAGTCCTCTCCATTGTCTATGAAATCTAAAGTCTGCGCTTTCGATGTTACGATTTCCTTTGCTACTAAATCCTTTGAGTCACAGGCATTGATTGATTCCGGAGCAGCAGGAAATTTCATTTCTAAATCACTAGTGAATCAATGGTCCCTACCAGTGATCACTTTAAAAACACCCATTACTGTGACGGCTATAGATGGATCACGTCTCATCAATGGTCTCATCACCCAGAGTACGTCTCCAGTAACCCTTCAGATTGGTGTACTACACCATGAAGAAATTTCGTTTTTAATTCTTCCTGTTACGACAAGTCCGATTGTCTTAGGCCTTCCATGGCTTCAATGTCACTCTCCCCAGATTGACTGGCGCACCCCTCAAGTTACGTCTTGGGGGCCTGAATGTCACCATCGTTGTCTCTCTCAAGTTATTCCTCTTAAAGTACAGCAATCTTCCATCTCATCTTCCTCCCCGGGACTCCCTCCTCAGTATGCTTCATTTGCCGATGTGTTTGATAAAGCTCAGTCTGAACGTCTTCCTCCTCATCGTTCTTGGGATTGTCCGATCGACCTTCTACCTGGCAAGACTCCTCCCAGGGGTCGGGTCTATCCTCTCTCGTTACCTGAAACTCAAGCCACATCTGAGTACATACAGGAGAATCTCCAGCGTGGGTTCATTCGACCTTCCACCTCTCCCGCTGGAGCTGGGTTCTTCTTCGTCAAAAAGAAGGATGGATCATTACGCCCTTGTATAGATTTTCGTGGACTCAACGCCATTACTATCAAGAATCGGTATCCCATTCCGCTGATCACTGAGCTATTTGATCGCATCAAGGGAGCTCGGATATTTACTAAGTTGGATCTTCGTGGTGCCTACAATTTAATTAGAATCCGTTCCGGTGACGAATGGAAGACCGCGTTTAACACCAGAGATGGGCATTACGAATATTTAGTAATGCCCTTCGGGCTGTGTAATGCCCCCGCGGTTTTCCAGGGTTTCATCAATGAGATCTTTCGGGACTTATTATATGTATGTGTCGTTGTCTACCTGGACGACATATTGATCTTCTCACAGGACCTGCCTTCTCATCACCAACATGTGGCAGAGGTCCTCTCCAGACTACGGAAAAACTCATTGTTCTGTAAATTGGAAAAATGTTCATTCGAGTTACCCCAGATTCCATTCTTGGGGTATATAGTTTCCGGAGTTGGCCTGAAGATGGATCCAGACAAAGTAAATGCTGTACTACATTGGCCTCAGCCAACTACTCTTCGTGCCATCCAGCGTTTTTTAGGTTTTGCCAATTACTATAGACGCTTCATTCAAGACTTCTCATCCATTGCATCTCCCATTGTGGCCTTAACTCGGAAAGGGGCTAATACTAAGCAATGGTCATCTGAGGCTCTCCAAGCCTTTCAAATCCTCAAAGAGTCCTTCTCGTCTGCTCCCATTCTGCGACAACCTGATGTGACACTCCCCTTCTTCCTAGAAGTAGATGCCTCTAATGTGGGCTTAGGAGCTATTCTCTCCCAACGCTCGGAGCAACAAAAATTACATCCTTGTGCCTTCTACTCTCGGGGTCTTCTGCCCGCAGAGAAAAACTATACTATCGGGGACAAGGAGTTGCTGGCCATCAAAGCTGCATTAGAGGAATGGAGATACTTGTTGGAAGGAGCTCGCCATCCGGTGACGATCTTCACGAATCATAAGAACTTGTCATATTTGCAATCTGCTCAATGCTTGAACCCTCGTCAAGCAAGATGGTCTCTTTTCTTTTCCCGTTTTGAATTAATTATAACCTTCAAACCAGCTGCTAAGAACAAGAAAGCTGACGCTCTATCTCGAGCTTTTGTGACGTCCTCTGATGTAGAAGAGGTTCCCAACCATGCTATTCTAGACCCCAAATGTATTTCTCTGGCTGCTTCATCCACCAAAATGCTACCATTTGGGAAGACCCTCGTGCCTCCTACTTTGAGGAGGAAAATCCTTTCGTGGTTCCATACCTCTCGTTTTTCTGGACACGCCGGTGAACATAAGACCTTTGAGATTCTCTCTCGTAGTTACTGGTGGCCTTCAATGAGGAGAGACGTTAAAGAGTTTATTGCTTCCTGTGATTTATGTTCTCAGTTCAAATCCTCCCGCAGAACTCCAGCAGGGTTGCTGCGACCACTACCCATTCCGTCCAAGCCTTGGACCCATATTAGTATGGATTTCGTTACTGATTTGCCACCAAGTAAGAATCACAATACTATTTGGGTAGTGGTAGACAGATTTTCGAAGATGGCTCATTTCGTCCCTCTGTCCGGTTTACCTTCCTCGTCTACTCTGGCTGAACATTTCATTAAAGAAATCTTCCGCATCCATGGATGTCCGTCTGAGATTGTGTCAGATAGAGGAGTACAATTCGTTTCCAGATTCTGGCGGGCCCTTTGTAAAACCTTGGGCATACGATTAGCACTCTCATCGTCTTACCATCCGCAATCTAACGGACAAACGGAACGAGTCAATCAAGATCTTGAGACTTTTATTAGGATGTTCTCTTCAGCCAACCAAGACAACTGGGTAGAATTGCTCCCTTGGGCTGAATTCGCCCATAACAACATGTACCATGAGTCATCATCCAAAACTCCATTCTTTGTGGTCTACGGTCACCATCCGTCTTTTCCGGAATTTCCTGCCCTCCCACCCACCCAAGTTCCTGCTGTGGAGACTGCTTGTCAGACCTTCAAAAATATCTGGTCTCAGGTCAAAACCTGTTTAAAGAAGACATCTAACAAATATAAGTCTTTCGCAGATAAGAAGAGGCGGGCTATTCCACCACTAAAAATTGGAGATCGGGTTTGGTTATCTACCAAAAATATTCGTTTGAAGGTTCCATCTATGAAATTCGCCCCTCGTTTTATTGGTCCATATAGGATCATTCAAGTTATCAATCCAGTATGTGTTAAACTTCTTCTTCCTAAGAATCTTCGGATTTCCAATGCCTTCCATGTGTCCTTACTCAAACCTCTTATTATCAATCGTTTCTCGACTCCTCCCTCAGCACCGCAGCCAGTTCAAGTTCATCAGGAGGAGGATTTCGAGATTACTGAGGTATTGGATGCAAAAATTTCGCGAGGAGTCCTCCGTTTCCTCGTTCATTGGAAGGGCTTTGGTCCTGAAGAGCGTTCATGGATCAAAGCTGAAGATCTTAATGCTCCTGCCCTTCTGAAGAAGTTTTATTCCAAAAATCCGGACAAGCCCGGTTCCAGGCGTTCTGTGCCCACCTTTAAAAGGGGGGGTACTGTCACTCACCGGACTGTGAGTGCTTCTTCCCGGACTATTAGGAACCGTGGACGTCCTCTATCCTGAGGGACTGCGCATGCGCAGCCCTTTCCAAACCTTCAGTGTATGTTCCTTTAACTTAATTGGCAGATCAGGCAACCTCCCTATATTAAGCACCTGTGGTCAACACCACGTTGCCTGATCTTGGAGTCTCATTCCCCATGAGTCTCTGAAGGTGTTCCTGTGTTTCCTCGTTTATTCAGCCCAGCTGATTCCTGTGGTTTCCAAACCACTTCTACCTCTGTGGTTTCCAAACCACTTCTACTACTGTGGTTCCCATACCACTTCTACCATCTACTGTATCATCGTGACTGTGAGCTGATTCCTATCCGCTGCCTCCGTGCACTACAGTCTTCAAACCACTTCTCCTACTGTGGTTCCCATACCACTTCTACCATCTACTGAATCATCGTGACTGTGAGCTGATTCCTATCCGCTGCCTCCGTGCACTACAGTCTTCTAATCACTTCAACTCTACCATGTATCATTGGGACTGTTAGCTGATGCCTATCCGCTGCCTCCGTGCATTACAGGCTTCAACCACATCCACTCACCTGTTCATGATTGTGACTGCCAGCTGATTCCTATCCACTGCCTCCGTGCACTACAGGCTTCAACCTGCAACTCGTCTGTGTTTCATCATCGTGACTGCTAGCTGATTCCTATCCGCTGCCTCCGTGCACTACAGTCTTCAACCTGCAACTCGTCTGTGTTTCATCATCGTGACTGCTAGCTGATTCCTATCCGCTGCCTCCGTGCACTACAGTCTTCAACCTGCAACCCGTCTGTGTTTCATCGTGACTGTTTGGCTGATTCCTATCCGCTGCCTCTGTGCGCTTCAGTCTTCAGTCCTTGTCAACGCTCCCGTGTTTTCTTGAGTCTGCCTCCACTATTGCTACCCGCTATTCTCCGTGATCAACAGTGCCTGTTCAACTCTGCTCTCCCGTGTCCCATCGTTACTGCACCTGCTGGTTGCTATTGGCTACCTCCGTGTTCCCGCAGAGACCCGCTGCTGCTACTCCTCAGCACTACTCATCCATCTACTGCTGATCCGCTCTCCACGCTTTCCTGTGTTCCCTGCTGGTCTACCTTCCCGTGCGCTGCACCTACTAGACCACCGCTTCACCCATCCAGGGACTTCGCATCCTGCCGGCCTCCTGCCGTTCAGGTATCTCTGCACTCCTGTCTGACTGCCTCCTGAACCACGGTATGCATACTTCTCATTGACTGTGCTGTGTATTGCATACCTTGCTGGACTGTGTTGGTTCTCCTCTGGAGTGTGCTATCCGCTGAGTCTATTGCCATCATTGACTGTGTTATCTTATGCTGGACTACTTCAAGAGACTTTCTATATTGGCAGTATTGTTCAGTCATTTATACATTTATATTGTGCATATTACTGTGGATCAAAGTCAAGGTGCCCGTGTATATATTGTGTTGCAGTCTCTCCCCGTGCACCTCCTCACATATATATTCAGTAGTACAACTTGCTAGTGGCAGACCACTGACTCCTGTTTACAGTTTCACCTGTTCCAGTATCCTCTCACATAGCAGTGGTACAACTTGCTAACGCAGACCACTGACTCCCCGGATATCTCCACTTGGATTCCATTCCTTCACTCAGACAGCGGTACAACTTGCTATCCGCAGACCGCTGACTCTCATCACCTCCTCGTTTCTGTTGGACATTCCTCCTCACTATAGCAGTGGTACAACTTGCTACCGCAGACCACTGACTACCTTCACGTGTCCTTTGTCCATACAGTTCCTCGTGTATTACTACCTCCATATTGCCAGTGCTGCTAGTCATAGACTTTCCTGAGCATCTCATCATCTGCTATTTCCTGTTCCGTGATCACCCTGCTACCAGAGTACCATATTACCACCTATACTGCTCTGGTAAGCCTATCACCTGGTGATCCCTGGGTAAAGACTCCTAGTGCCCGTGACAGCCTGTAGCTGTGGCAATTCAAAAGCTGGTAAAGCAGACATGTTCCAAAAAATAAATGAAAAATTGATTGCAGAAAAAAAGGTCCCAGAAATAAAAAAACTTTCACCTGACTCCTAAGCTGTTTTGTGGGCTGGTTATACGGTCACGAATCAATGTAGAAATACAGCTAAGGAGCCATGGATAAGGTGAAAAAAACAACAATGTTTATTGCTGGAGAGTATGAACAGATGATCAAATAATGAAATTGCAGAAATTACCGGATGTACAGCAGTTGCAGGTAAATGGGAGGTGAGGAAAGATTCCAGGCAGCATGAATCCAGGAGCACAACAGGAGGAAGTGACCATAGAGTATACCATCAGGATATGACAACAATAACCAGCCATGACTGCTGGGAGAGACAGGTTTAAGAAGGGACACACCCAGGTGCAAGGAATAATTACAGGGCAGGTTAACCCCTGATACAACCAAGTAAGGCACAATAGCAGCACCTCTGGTGATCAGAGGTACTGCTGCAACACATAAAATGAACACAAATATTGCACAGTTCAAAACAAACAGGGACTGCAGGATGCAAGCAGCATTCAAAAGGGAGATGTTGCAAAGCAGATGGAGGCAGACCGTTACATTAGTGAAGCGATTCCCAGAGAATCATGTCATCCTGACTCAGCCTCCCTGTTGCAATAGCCCGAAAATGTGTTCACGTGGCTGAGGGTGTGTGACCAAATGACGTAATCGTCTAGCCACACCCCCAAGACACTGCTGTAAGATCTTCCCTCCCAGAGGGGAGATCTCAAATATAGCCAAGTATGAGATAGCTAAACTGCATGCTGAGATATGTAGGATGTTTGTATCCTTGAAGCCACCACTGCCTCAGAGAGCTCTCAGAAGACATTCTGCCTGGACTACTGGCACAGGCACATCCCACAAGCTGTGACAATGCAAAACTCATATGTGGCTGTTGCAGGGCTGGAATGTACAATGAATATAGGTTATACAGAACATGAGGCCTAACTAAAGGAACAGGAAAATTAAATCTACAAAAAGGACTGCACTTCTCTAGGGGGATATACATTTGTAAAAAAAACTACTGAAGTAAAGGAACAAGTAAGGTGCTTACCTGGTGATACATCTCCAAGGGATAAAGAGCACACGGTAAAGCCGGTGAAAGCAGCAAGAAAATATGGGGGTGATGTAATTGT
The DNA here is from genome assembly GCF_038048845.1 of Mixophyes fleayi. Taxonomy (NCBI): domain Eukaryota; kingdom Metazoa; phylum Chordata; class Amphibia; order Anura; family Limnodynastidae; genus Mixophyes; species Mixophyes fleayi. Next base: position 94,799,226 of record NC_134409.1, read on the forward strand.
CCACCTAAGGACCATTGACCATGGCTGTAAAAGATGAGTTTAGAAAGTTAGGAACTGCTCTAAAACGGGTGGCAACCACTGTAACTTCTTCAGCAGAGGTGAAGGCTGAACTCATTGCATCAGAAACGTCAATGTATAGCAAAGAAGTGATGTAATTAGAAGAGAATTGGATTAATAAACCATAGTCATGCCCTCTGACAAGATAGGGACTTATACAAAACTGATGGCCTGCACCATCTTCAAGGAGAACTAAAATAATAAGTAAGCAGTTTGGATGCTTAATCAGGAACTATTTAAACTAGTACAGGGGGGCAGTGAACTAAATATGAATAAAGCAATCTGCTTCTCCAACCAAGAGGTATTGTTTCTGCAGGATACTGGAAAAGGAAGTATATCCACAGCAACAGAAGACAATGCAGATCAGATCAAAATAACATAGGCAGTGAGATGAACATAGCTAGGAATAGGAGATGTTCTATAGTTCTTAGAACTAAGTGTGCAAATGCTAGGAGCTTAGGAAATAAAATCCCAGAACTGGCGATTGAGAGTCACGGTGCAATAAAAATCATGACATGGATATAGCTATACTGAGACATACTTTATTTAGGAAGAACAGATTGGGAAGCTTTAGAGGGAGGAAGGGGGGTAGCAAGGCATGTGAAAATAAGCATGAATACTACTTTAATGCAAGTTATTGAAGAAAAGACTGAGGCCCTTTGGGTGACCATAGAAACATGTAAGATGGCTATTCTTCGTACTGGGGTGATCTATAGATCATCACGTCAGGAAGAGGAACTGGACAAGAATCTATTGCAGGACATCAATAAAATGACATGCGAGGACCTCAAGGTTAGAACCATAATTCTCTGGGTACCCGGCCTCCAGATTCACGGATGACAGTCTTGTCTTGTCACAGGTAAGTAAGCAAGAAAAAAATAATAACCTCTTTATTTAAACAAAGTGTACATACAAAGTAAATGCATCAGTTCTCCCCAAGGACAAATGTTTCCCCCCACCAAATATATGTCAGTAACTTCACCAGTGTCAGAAAAAAAACAATAAAGTCCCCAGCAGGCTACCTCACAGCTCAAAGTCCTAACAGGCACAATCTCCCAGCAACAAAGTCCACAGCTGAGAATCCAGATGGGCCTAGGGTTCTGATACGATAGGTGGGTTTGGGTGTCTTGCTGATCCTAGTCGCTCAGCCTACTCTCCACCAGGTTGGTGGGACTCTGGTTATCAGTCTCCTTTCCAATGTAGGCTCATTGATTCCCATAGAATCTGCAAGTGTCTCCCAATGGATTGATGAAAAATCAGTCCTAGAGGTTCAGCACCCGATCTGGCTGAGCAGATTCCTAGTTTAAACAATCTCTTCTGGCCCTGATAGAGTACACCCACTCAACATCAGTCTAAGCCCTCTCTCTAAGCAATCCCCCAGCAACAACAACCTCTCCCCTCCTGCTTTCCTTTTCTGTTCATTCCAAAAATCCCCCAATCTTGCCCTCTTTCTGAGCCATCCCCCTAGGCCATCATCCATTTTCATTGGTGATGGATAGAATTTAGGTGGTAACAAGGGTGGGGATAGAATATAACCTCAGCTGTAGCCTACCTGCTGTTTTCCTGCCAAACTGTCTTAGCCAGTCCTGTGGAAGACAATGGGTAATAATTGGCCTTCCCCGCCTCCAGATCTTGGCTAGCACTTAGTCCCACTTGAAATTAACCACTTCCACTACTTTGTGATGTCACAGAGTCCCCAACTGTTCAATGCTTTCTGTGGGCTGCCTCCCCCTGCCTCTTTGGTCATAAAGCAATGCTGGATCTGGCCACTAGGAGGCATTTAATAACTGAGTGGACTGATGCCATCCAATTAGTCCACTGACTGATGGACCGAGTGGGCCCAATATTCCCCCTCTGATGCTCAGTCTTGTCACATGGCAAGGGGAGGTAATAATCATGGGAGATATTAATCTTTCTAAATGTAAACTGTAAGTGATCTTTTGCAAGTTCCACTTGTCGAAGTCAGCAAATTGGATGAAGTCATTTCAATTAATATCGAGCAAACTTGATTGTCTTTGTCTGAAATTATGCGTAGAGCACGCTATGGCGTGGAAGGGCGTATCCAGCCGCAACACGTGGCAATAACAGTTTTTACACTTTAGTATACATTCGCACCAACACACACATTTGTAAATAGTACACATTAATCGTAGTTGCAACACATAGTTATTTATGTCGAAATATAGTAGTGTTTATATGTAATAATATAAGTTATATGCATATTAGTGATACCTATGGTTCAGGTTAAAGGAAATATGTCATGTCTGATATCATATTAATCCCCTTTACATCAGCAGCTCTAGTTATTGATGTTAGGGAATAAACCTTTAATATGATATTGACTGTGAAATGCTAATGGACTGATTGTAATTGGAGTTTTGGCGGGAAGAACAGAGCTCATCCCCTGGAGAGATGGCCCCCACCTTTGGATTCCTTAGATTGAATCAGCCTATGATGTGCAACCCCCTGGACCCTCCTGAAGCATGGACCAATAGAAGCAAGCTATACCATCTGCATTGTTTCCCTGTATCTCTGTTTGCATATAAGCAGTAGCTCTCATGTAGTGTTCAGTCACCTTGACCACAGACTTCAGACCTGAATGACTGTACACTGGATCCAGAGCGCCTGCGATAAGTAACGGCTGTACTTACTATTATTTCGCTTGAATTATTCTGCTACTTATTGAGAATAAATATTTGTGCGTTGGAAACACAAATCGAGAGACGACAATCGTTATTGGATAGCGACAAAAAGCTCTTAACACACTAGAAGTAGGGACTTTCTGAATTGCTTGCAGGGAGCATCCCTCAAGCAATTGGCGAGGGAAGCCACTCATGAAGATGCAATATAAGACCAAATACTTACAAATGGTGACGGAATATCTGACTTAAATGTGGCTGAGAACCAAGGATCCAGTGACCATCAAGCAGTATGGTAAAGTATAAAGACATAGACCAACACATATCACACAAAATGTATCAAAAAGGTATTAGATTTTAGGAATGCTGACTTTGTAAAGGTGGGAAAATGTGTAAGGGATTCTTTGGCAGAGTGGAGGAACTAGAAAGGAGTGCAGGATAGGTGGGAAAAATTAAAAATTGCAATACTGACTTCCGAGGTGGAGTATCTTTGATGGTCACATTTTAATCTCTCTCTGTGTCCAGATTGCCTATAAAGTGCCATCCATGCACTGTTACCATCAGGGCCGGATTAAGCCAATGTAGGCACCTGGGCTAAGAAGCCCCCAGTAATTTGTAAAGGAACCCCAGTGAGACACCTCCATTCCCCCATACATAGATACATAAACTTACCTGGTTCTCTTAACTGCAGCCTTCTGGCTCTGGGTGCCACCTCTTCTTTCTTCTTGACCTGCTGTCAGTGCAGGCACGGTGCACAGCGTGCTGGTCAGTGAGGAGGGCTCATGAGACTATGTCATAGTCTCACGAGACTTCTTCACTAAATAGCACTCACTGACAGCAGGGCAGCTAACAGCATCAGACTTGCTGTTAGCTGTGCCTTCCTAATTTGAATGAATGGGACCCGATTGCAGTAAGTAAAATTCTTTGTTAGGTCCCCCTGGCTGCCCGAGGCCCCTGAGCTATAGTGCAGAATGACCAATATGTTAATCCGGCTCTGGTCACTATCTTCTCTTGCCTTCAAATCATAGCTCCCACTACAGCACGACCTATGGGACATGAACGGCTGGGAATTGTGAACAAGAGCAGCATTCTTTACACCCCAGAGTCCGGTCCAAAGTTTGGGGTCTAAAGAGAAGTTTTTTTCCCTGCCATAAATATAGTAGGGACTAACAGATGAAGTGGCATTCTACAATGTCCCTATTACACCATGAATACTTCATACGGGACGGCTTGGTGGTCTGCACCTATTGCCACATCAATATCACCACGTACAGTGCATGGCCGGCGTACAGCAACCATTGCAGTGAACAACTGCGGCTAGCTCCTGCCCTATCAGCATTGTGGACACCTGAAAGGTTCTTGGTCATCCTCATTTTGACTTAAAATCTACTACATCTACCTGTCTGGGGAGAAGCGCTGTCTCCTGCATCGATGGGGTGAGTGACCATACACCCCCGGCTGGTTGCCACTCCCAAACCCCTGCCCGCACACCTAGCTGAGACAGTGTCTCATTCACTGGGAGTTTCACCCTTGTCCTTCCCTGATATGAGCGCTACCATGCTCGACCTCTGTGGTGTGGTTTGGGAACTGCTGCACATGCGCGAAGGTTGCGACGGTACATAAATCAGCTTTTATTTTCAATCTGCAGCTCTCATGGCAATGCTATTCCTGTATGCCTGAGAGCCATTCACAGCTAGGATTGTTGTACTCTGCCTTGTCTTTGGAGGGTGCAAATTATTGACACTTGTCCAGGAGTGAGACTGTCCTCTGCACATTGCTGTCAGGATCAGTTACCAGGGATCCACAAACCATTAAATTCTGTTTCTTCCACCCCTACATACGCTCTGTGAAATTGGGACTTATGGCTTCAGACCCTCCTTGTATGCAGGACACTATAATACTCTTTAACCTGCTCCAGATATCTTCCTCCACAGGTTGCAGCACTATTCTTCGACGTAAGACATTTTTCTTAGCAAGTCAGAAAACAGACTGAATATGTACCTCTCTGCCATCCAGTATTAACAACTGATATTGCACTGTTGTCTGTATACTTTGGTATTCTTATAACCATTGTAGCTACTCACATACAAATATCCTTTTAAATATTTGAATTTCTCAATTTTATGTTTTATGTAATTGCTTGATTTCTCTACAATGTAATTGTTATCTCTCCCTTGAGAGGATGATGTAAAATAACTTTTTTCTATTTTTTCATAGTGACAACCTAGACACACTACTCCAACTAGGGTCTTCCTATCTCTCACTCCATTTGTGTCTCTAATAGACGAATTACACAAACAAAGAAAAATTGTTAATGCTCCAAATCTAACTTGTCTACGATGGGTAAGCCAAAATCGCAATCAATAAGTCTACCCACCCCCCCTCACCCCCTCAATTACTCACATCTGACCAATATGACAGTTCTGTGCTCCCCATAGATTCACAGCAGAACCTGTCCCCATCTATCTCTGGCGGTGAATTCTCAGTCATCTCCATGCCCCAGATTGATTTGAGGTATTGCAAACCACTATTAACCAACAGCACACTCATCACAGAGATGGAGCAATGCTCCAGTGATGTGGAAGATAATATACTTTCCCTAAAAACCACTGCAGATCGTCAGACAAAATCTTTACAACAAATAACTGATAGGAGTTCCAAAAACTGTCAAAGGCCCCCATCTCATTCAATATCTTAGTGTTTTAATACCAATCTCGAACAATCAATGGATAAATCCCAGATTGAGAGGGCACAGTGAATTGGTCAGGAAAGGGAGGGTGATAGCCCTAGACCGACACCAGTGATAGCCAAATTCTTTGATTATATTGATTATAAAGCCAAAGAGCAATCATAGAAGCCTATAAAAAAACAGATGTCTCTGTCCATAGAGCAGTAGTTCCCAAACTGTGTGCCACGGCTCCCTGGGGTGCTGCGGCAATCTCACAGGGGTGCCTCGATAAGGGCCAGTGGTAAGCAAGGCAAGGGACTTCTTGGTAATTATTTTGGCTTAGGGGTGTCTTGAAAAAATTATATGAGATCCTAAGGGTGCCTCGAACTGAGAAAGTGTGGGTTCCACTGCCACAGAGGGTAATAAAATCCTTATAGTTCAGGACTTTTCTGTGTTAATTTCACTTCAAATGTGTGTAGACACTTAATTAACAATAGCAAGCGTTTTGGCTTACTCTTTCCGGCCAAATTCAGGATGACCAATAACTGTCAAACCTTGTTCTTTGCTGACCCTGCAGAGACTAATTTCATTTCCTCCACAAATTGCCCTCTCAGGGAGCATCGGTTGGGGACAGATTATGCCCCCATCGTTGAGGCATTTTACATTCATAATGCAATGCTCATGATTTACAATGCCTCAGGAGTATGGATATTTGCTTTTGTTAAGTGCCAAATTCACACTTAGGTTGTTCTAAACGTTGTCGTTGTTACATTTCTTCCCATGTATGGTTAAGTGCTGGTCATATATTAAAATGTTTATATTCTCATGGGTACATCCTGACTACCTGTCCAGGATCTACCTAAAATTATTTAAAATAGAAATTGGTGTTTGAAGGAGATTTAGATTTTCTCTTTCTGACATGTACAATGTTAATGTACCAGATATTGCAATTGAGGCACAGGAGAGACCAGATTTTACCCTATTTGTCAGGGACTTTTCCCTTATAGCTAAATGTAGGATTTTGTCTTAGGACACTGGATGTCATGAGTACTTGGCTCCTGGGTGGGGTGAGCTAGTCGTGCCACATGCAAACCTTAACCTAAATTTCCCTCTTCATGCCCCCCCATCCTTAAAAATTCTTTCCTGGAATGTTGATGGCCTCATTACCCCCATTAAGTGGAAAAAAATCTTGTCACATCTTAAACGTCATGCCTCGGACATCATCTTTTTGCAGGAGACCCACTGGAAATGAGGAGATACATGACTTAATGATTGTATCTCAGCCCCTTTTAAAAACAAATCTAGGGTAGTAGCAGCATTTGTCTTATACCGTCTTAGTTAGGGTGATTGACCCAAATGGTCGCTTTATTTATTGGATACCCAGATTTGTGATCATAGATACACACTTTTAAATATTTATGCTCCCAATGTTAACCAACTTGCGTTCTTCCATTGTATTTCACAACTCCTAGCTTCCCATGACACGCCATATTTAATCATAGAGGATGATTTCAACAACCCTGGTATGGACAAAAAACCTATCCCCCACAATCTTTGATCAAATCTATGGAACCAGGTAACTTAAACTGGTATATGGCCTAACTGACCCATAGAGGTTGTTAAATCCTATAGACACATCTTTTACCTTCCACTCTGTGGTCCAAAATTCACACTCTAGACTAGATTATATCCTATTGGCAAACCCCTTAGTAACGGATTATTAAGATTGACATAGGAACCATTATTATAACTGACCATGCCGCAGTGTTTCTTTCCATCCATGCCTTGTGGAAGTTCCCATCAATAATACTGAATTCCAAAAATTTTAAACAGCATCTTAAATACCATTGGATGGACTATCTGGACAACAATATTGAACATATTGATGATCCTGTGTTGTTCTAGGAAACCTCCAAAGCAGTGATGAGAGTGAACAGAATTGTCTACATGGCCAAGAGAAAACCAATAAGACAGATCACTCCCTAGCAAAACTTTTGCAGGAGCAATATAATGTGTATGTTTCACCAACACCATCACCATTTATTTTTTTATATAGTGCCATTAGTTACGCAGCGCTGTACAGAGAACTCACTCACATCAGTCCCTGTCCCATTGGGTATTACAGTCTAAATTCCCTAACACACACACAGACTAGGATCAATTTGATAGCAGCCAATTAACCTACTAGTATGTTTTTGGAGTGTGGAAGGAAACCCACACAAACACAGGGAGAACATATAAACTCAGTGCTGTGAGGCAGAAGTGCTAACCACTAAGCCACTGTGCTGCTGCCCTGCCTCTAACCCTAATGACACATCTTTAATTATAAATAAACAAACCACTCTGGAAAACTGAACTGGTGCAGAAGGCTAATCTGCCTAAACTCACCTCTTGTAAGAAAAAGTCTCTAGACTTGAATGTAACCACACAGGAAATTACTGATACAATATTGGACTTTACAATTCACAAATACCCTGGCCCCGATGGTTACACAGGTGAATATTATAAACTGTTGAAGGTTGAAATTACCCCAGTCTTGTTAGAACTATATCGCACTATTCCTAGAACATGTCCCCAATATCCCATTTTTAACCAAGCACACACTATCCTCATTCCAAAGCCAGACAAGGACCCTATGTTAATGTCCTTGTATTGCCCTATTACATTGCTGAATTTAGACTTTAAATTACTGTGCAGAAACATGGCGAAACGTCTTCAAAATATTTTGCCTTCCTTGTTAACTGAACACCAATTAGGTTTTGTACGCTGTCGTCACTCAGTCAGGGGCATACATACCACAATTGCATCTATAATGGCTTCCTCTGAAACTCTACATCCCTCTAATATGTTCCTAAGCCTTGATGCCCATAAGGCTTTTGATGCAGTTTCCTGGTCTTTCATGAATGCTGTTTAGAACAGGAGAGATTTTGGTAGCAATTTCATGGCCATGATTAATTACTTTTACGATAACCCTTCCACCTACTTGATAATTAACACTACTCTGCGTGGAGATCCCCTGGAGATAAGGGAAGGACTAGAAAGAGCTGTCCTATATTATTATTATTATTATTATTATAAATTTTTATTTATAAGGCGCCACAAGGCGTCCGCGGCGCCGTACAGAGACAAACAAATTACAATACAATGGGAGACAGCACAGTACAGTAAACAGTAAGCACAGCAACTCAGTAAGCTCAATGCACAGCTAGAGAGGGCGGGGAAGGGGGAGGGAGGATCCGCAAACAACGGGGCCCAAGAAGGAAGACAGGGAGACCCCCAGGGGGGAGGAGGGAGCGAGAGTGGACGTGGGTTGGTGGATTCTCGAGGAGGAGGGCTAAGTAGCTTCAGAGCAGAGTTAGAAGTGGTGGAAACAGGAGGAGAGATGGCCCTACTCAGAGGAGCGTACAATCTAAGGGAAGGGGTGGACAGACAGAGAGACGCAGGGGAGAGAGGGAGAGTAGGGGGACGGAGGCAGAAGATAAGGTAGGAAGTTAAGTGGGAGACAGAAAGGCTTTAAGAAAAAGGTGGGTTTTTAGGGCCCGTTTGAAACTGGACAGATTAGGGGAAGTTCTGAGGGAGGGAGGGAGCTTGTTCCAGTGGAGGGGGGCTGCGCGGGCGAAGTCTTGGATACGCGCATGGGAGGAGGTTATAAGGGGGAAGAGAGGCGACGGTCAGAGGCAGAACGGAGAGGGCGGGATGGAGCATGAATAGAGAGGAGGGTGGAGATGTAGGGCGCAGTGGAGTTGGCGAGGGCCTTGTAGGTGAGTGTGAGGAGCTTAAAGAGGATTCTGAAGGGGAATGGGAGCCAGTGAAGGGCTAGGTAGAGGGGGAGACAGAAGAGGAGCGGCGAGAAAGGAAAATAAGCCTAGCGGCAGCGTTAAGAGCAGGTCTAAGGGGATCGAGATGAGAGTGGGGGAGGCCAGTGAGGAGGAGGTTGCAGTAGTCCAGGCGGGAGATGATCAGAGAGTGGATAAGGCATTTGGTGGCAACTTGGGAGAGGAAGGGCCGGATGCGAGCAATGTTACGCAGCTGGAAGTGGCAGGATTTAGCAAGAGAGAGGATGTGGGGGCCAAAGGAGAGAGAGGAGTCGAGGATGACACCAAGGCAGCGAAGTTGGGGGACAGGGGAGATAGAGGTGTTGTCGACAGTGATGGAGAGGTCAGAAGGGGATGAGGTATGAGAGGGAGGAAAAACTATGAGCTCAGTTTTGGCAAGGTTAAGTTTGAGGAATCGAGAGGACATCCAGGAGGAGATGGCAGAGAGGCAGGCGGACACCCTAGAGAGGAGGGAGGGAGAGAGATCAGGAGAGGAGAGGTATAGTTGAGTGTCGTCAGCGTAAAGGTGGTAGCTGAAGCCGAAGGAGCTGATGAGTTCACCCAGGGAGGAGGTGTATAGAGAGAAAAGTAAGTGTCCCAGAACAGAGCCCTGAGGGACCCCGACTGGAAGGGTGGACGGGGGGGGGAGAGAGACCCAGAGGTGGTGACAGAGAAGGATCGGTGAGTAAGGTAAGAGGTGAACCAGACTAGGACTGGGCCGGAGAGGCCGAAAGACTGGAGGGTGTGAAGGAGGAGGGGGTGGTCAACTGTGTCAAAGGCTGCAGAGAGCTCAAGGAGGATGAGAAGGGAGAAGTGGCCCCTGGCTTTAGCAGAGAGGAGGTCATTGGTGACTTTAGCCAGGGCAGTTTCAGTGGAGTGGAGGGGGCGGAAACCAGACTGGAGAGGATCAAGGAGGGAGTATTCAGAAAGGTAGGAGGTGAGACGGCTGCAGACGAGCCTCTCGAGAATTTTGGAGGCAAAAGGGAGAAGAGATATGGGGCGATAATTCGTGAGAGAAGTGGGGTCGAGATTAGGTTTCTTAAGAATGGAAGATACGAGAGCATGTTTGAAGGAGGAGGGGAAGATGCCAGTGGAGAGGGAAAGATTAAAGAGGTGAGCGAGGTGGGAGCAGGTGGTGGGGGAAAGGAAGCGAAGAAGGTGGGAGGGGATGGGATCCAGGGGACAGGTAGTGGGGGGGAGGATGAAATGAGAGAGTGGACTTCCTCGCCGGTCTTTTTCTGTTTAATTTATCATTAGATCTTCTGCTACAAGTCATACAAAAGTGGCCTCTGCTACAGGGCATTCGGATTGGAACAGAATTCAATAAGATTACGACATTTGCTGATGACATTCTGTTACACATATCTAATCCAGAATCCTTTTGGATTCCCTTGATGAGGAAAATGTAAGTGCTCGGTTCAGTGTTGGGTTTCGTGGTGAACTATTAAAAATAAATGGCATATATCTAGGTAAGGGCCAAGTGAAACCCTCATGGGCTCCTGCACTCTCATTACAGTGGGAAAATAAATCTATACCCTATCTGGGAACTCAGCTACCGAAGAACATGGCCACTCTGTATACACTCAATCTTGGTAAGGTCATTTCTAGTATGCAAAAAGAATAGGCATGTTGGGAACACCTCTGTAACTGGATCACTTATAAATAACTTAAGGTATAAATTTATTTAAAGGAAATAGCGCAGTGCACATTTATATAATGCCAATGCACTTATTTTTGATATTGTGTATATTTTGATATAGGAAATCGTTACTTCTGAGACCAGGGTAGAAAATTCGTGTTTTCTGTTTTAACCTTTCTGGAGGAAATGCCTTATTTCTGATGTATATATCTGATACAATAAGCCTTTGTTTTGAAAGCCTTTTGTATATCTTGGTGTAAGGAAATGTCTTGCTTGGGGTTTGCAACTTTTCCTGGGGAATACTTTTCTTTGGGGGAAATATGTATTCTGCAAGTGTTGAAAGAAGGACGCTAATCTCATGCTAATTAGACCTTATGATGTGTGAGAGTCATAGGAAGATGTAATTAGACTTGCTGTCCAGTGTAAGGTGCAGGATATCACAGATAAGCGTAAATATTGTTAGCTTTGCAATGCATGTACCGTATTTCCCCATGTATAAGTTGCACCCATGTATAAGACGCACCTTAATTTTGGGGCCCAAAATGAAAAAAAAGATGTATTACATAAAGTACACTGGAGGAGCCTACAATTGTAACAGAGCACAATGAAGCTTGTAATTTGTTGAGATTCACTAGAGCAGCTTACACATTCAGACCAAAATGAGGCAATGAGGCAATGAGCGCTACTGCACAGTCTTGCTGACAAGAGACAAGTCACGTAGACACGCCCCAAGCGTGTCTACGTGACTTGTCTAATGTCAACAAGACTGTGCAGCTTTTGTCAGGGAAACACAGAGGAATCTGCAGCGGTGATCATCGGAACTGTCAGTCACGTGACTGACAGCGCCGAGACTGTGGGAGGCGCCTGCAGGACCTGAAGGTCCTTTTGCAAAGTAACGGTGGACACGCTGGAGTTGCTGGAGCTGATTAGCGGGGACTCCTCACACCAGATGCCGACTTCTTCAATCAGGTAAGTAGCGCTTGCAGTGTATAAGATGCACCTTTTTTTTAGACCCAAAATTTGGGGTAAAAAGGTGCGTCTTATACATGGGGAAATACGGTAAATCCATGTTTGAGTAAACACATTGTATCCTGATTCTAAAAATAGCCTGTGTCCAAATCAGTTTAAAAAGCACTGTCTTGTACACTGAAATGTATCATTCTGATGTTCCATCTGACCTGATCACCTGGTACCTTCAACCAGTGTGAGAGAAAATTAACATCACTTGCTTCAAAGACCTGCTTGAAAACATCTTCAATATTGCTGTAATCCTGTGACCTGCAGATTAGATCCTAAGGGTTAGATTTACTAAACTGCGGGTTTGAAAAAGTGGGGATGTTGCCTATAGCAACCAATCAGATTCTAGCTTTCATTTTATTAGTACCTTCTACAAAATGACAGCTAGAATCTGATTGGTTGCTATAGGCAACATCCCCACTTTTTCAAACACGCAGCTTAGTAAATCTAGTCCTAAATCTAATCCTTTCTCCGGCTGTTTCTGAGGTTGGACCCAGGTCCCCAGTACCACCGCTCTGCCGCTACCCACCAGATTTGGCAAGTGTGGTAGGCCAGAGGGATTCAGCCCAAGTGTACCAGCACGGGAGTACACTAGCAGAGACAGTTACTCAGAAGGAATGTGGTTCTGAGTGCCATAAAGGAGCCCAGTTGTGGCAGCAGGCTCCTCCTACTGCGGCAGGAGGGGCATATTTGGAATAAAGAAAAGGGACGGTGGCAAAGTAAGCCCAGCCAGTTCCCAGCAACAACTGACAGGGTGACATAGGTGGTCCATCCTGTCACAGCCTCTCTCTCTCCTATAAGGGTGAACCTCCTGAAGATGATATCCTTTCCAAGAATAGTATATCCCTTGCAAACATTACCCTTACTACTAACAAAAAAGATGCACAAACTATTTTCTATTGCATGCCTTCATTTGGAAGAAAAAACAAAAGCTAATGGGTGTGTTTATTTTACTGATGTAGTCCAGTACAGTCATGCAGCACACTTGCATTACTTGAGGCATTGGCTGACAAATAATAGTATTTCCACCTTAATGACCAGGAGGTCCCTTCTCACATATTGGGCAATCTACTTTTAAACTCTGTTAGGAAAATTTGGCATATATTATATATAAACTCCATCTTAATCCCTATAAATCCATTCACTTACCTTTTGTACAGATCCTGACTTCCAAAACGGCATCATCCCATCATTACGTGGGAGTTAGGAAGCCTGCACTCGGTTGGACAGTTGTTAGACAAAACCTGTAATAAACCACTCTGATATTCCCAAGTGATTGAATTATTTCCTTTTCTAGGTTCCTGTGGTCTAGCCTTCATCCAGACCCAACATTATGCTAGTAACATTGGTTCACTGTTTTGTGAAACTGATTGGAATAATACCCTTGACACCCTTTTGTTATTTGCTCCCCCTCCAAAGAGAGTGATATCCTCAAACTACACTTATCTGAGAAATCTCATACTACTAATAAATCTGGTCTGAGTCAGTGGTTACGATATTTTCCTCAACTGAGGGAAGCCATGTTATGCAAAACTTTTGAAACTTCTATTAAACTACTCCATGCCTCCAGATATGTGGAGATGTTTCTCAACATTTTTCATAGAGGCTATCTTTCACCGCACTGTAGACATATTTGTGGAAGTCAAATAATTGGATAAAGTAAGCTAAATTGATTAATATTGTTTTACCGTGCGATTGCGATTAGTACGCCATGTGTAATGATGCAATCACGCGGATTAATAATATACACATTTACATTTGCACTTACACTTATAAATAGTACACATTTATTAAGGTTCCAATCCACATTTATTTATTAGTAAAATGTATTAGAGATTATTTATACATAGATAATACTACAGTAAAGGTAATTATGGTGCAGGTCCACAGAAATGTGTAGGGTTTCATGTTAAAGCTTATTTCACCAGCATTAACCCGGTTTTGAGAGAGCTGCAATCGCATCAGTGGTCGCATGTTATGAACAATATGAGATTAATACTCAAAAGTACTTTGTTTATGGGTCAGTTTAAACTGGTTATTTAGCGGGAAGACACATAGACAACAGTTGGAGTGAGTTGCTCCCAACCTTAGAGAAGAGATCAAATGAACTGACCTATGACCAGCAGTCTACTGAAACATCGTTAACCCTGGACCAATGAAAACTTCTCTTAGTGTTATCTGTGTATATTCGTGACCTTATCATTGTTTATATTAATTCAAACTGTATATAAGCAAGCCCTGGGCCAGTGTTAGATCTCTCTTCCTGACTGCAGACTACATAGGTCCATGTAGTCATGCATGCGTAGTGTAATATATTCGGTTGTATACTTTCCTGTTTATTGTTATATCTTTTATGATTCTCTTTGTGCATTAGATCCACATTAATTGCATTGGACAATGTTTATTGGTAGCGACAAAACGAGCATTACAATTTGGGGGCTCGTCAGTGATGACACATTGCTTAAAAATTCGCAAAACCTATGGATTTCTGTTTACCCACAAAGGGTGGGAGATGCGTCATTTACAGTTAGGAAAGCAAATAGTTCTATGCCTTCATAAAATCCAGTGTTGCCAAACTGAATATCCGCTTAGTACAATCTAAGAGGTGCGGGTGAGGACTGTCAGGGTTCCCAAGGTAAGACCACGAAGAAAAAGTAAGTGAGCGAAGTGGTTTTAATAGAAACACAGGTAACACTGGTTCAGGATGCATTAACTGGTAAGGGAGTAATATAACCATGGATCTTAACAGCGGAATAGACAATACTGTGAAGCGCTGGTGAGATGAGTAGCCTGCGAATTGCAAAGTTAAATACCTCCTGGAGAGGTGGAGAGATGAATAGCCTGCAGATTGCTGGGTCTCATACCTCTGGAAAAGTGGAGAGATGAGTAGCCTGCGGATTTCAGGGTAGGATACCTCTGAAAAGGTGGTGAAATGGGTAGCCTGCGGATTGCAGGGTTGGATACCTCTGGAAAGGTAGACAAATGAGTAGCCTGTGGATTGTAGGGTCAGATACCTCTGGAAAGGGGGAGAGATGAATAGCCTTTGGATTGCAGGGTTGGATACCTCTGGAAGGGTGGTGAGATGAATAGCCTGCGGGTTGCAGGGTTGGATACCTCTGGAAAGATGGTGAGATGAATAGCCTGTGGATTGCAGAGTCAGATACCTCTGGAAAGGTGGAGAGATGAGTAGCCTGCAGATTGCAGGGTTGGATACCTCTGGAAAGGTGGTGAGATGAGTGGTCTGCAGGTTGCAAAGTTAAATACCTCTGGAGAGGTGGAGAGATGAATAGCCTGCAGATTGCTGGATCTCATACCTCTGGAAAGGTGGAGAGATGAGTAGCCTGCGGATTTCAGGGTTGGATACCTCTGGAAAAGTGGAGAGATGAGTAGCCTGTGGATTACAGGGTTGGATACCTCTGGAAAGGTGGTGAGATGAGTGGTCTGCAGATTGCAAAGTTAAATACCTCTGGAGAGGTGGAGAGATGAATAACCTGCTGATTGCTGGGTCTCATACCTCTTGAAAGGTGGATAGATGAGTAGCCTGCGGATTTCAGGGTTGGATACCTCTGGAAAAGTGGAGAGATGAGTAGCCTGTGGATTACAGGGTTGGATATCTCTAGAAAGGTGGTGAGAAGAATAGCTTGCGGATTGCAGTGTTGGATAACTCTGGAAAGGTGGTGAGATGAATAGCCTGCGGATTGCAGGGTTGGATACCTCTGGAAAGGTGGTGAGATAAATAGCCTGCAGGTTGCAGTGTTGGATACCGCTGGAAAGGTGGCGTGATCAGTACCCTACAGATTGCAGGGTTGGATACCCCTGGAAAGGTGGTGAGATGAGTAGTCTGTGGATTGCAGGGTTGGATACCTCTGGAAAGGTGGTGAGATAATTAGCCTGTGGATTGCAGAGTCAGATACCTCTGGAAAGGTGGAGAGATGAGTAGCCTGCGGATTGCAGGGTTGGATACCTCTGGAAAAGAGGAGAGATGAGTAGCCTGCGGATTGCAGGGTTGGATACCTCTGGAAAGGTGGTGAGATGAATAGCCTACAGGTTGCAGGGTTGGATTCCTCTGGAAAGGTGGCATGATCAGTACCCTGCAGATTGCAGAGTTGGATACCCATGGAAAGGTGGTAAGATGAGTAGCCTGTGGATTGCAGAGTTGAATACCTCTGGAACGGTAGTGAGATGAGTGGTTTGGGGATTGCAGAGTCAGATACCTCTGGAAAGGTGGTGGATGAGTGGTCTGCGGATTGCAGGGTTTGATACCTCTGGAAAAGAGGAGAGATGAGTAGCCTGGATTTGCAGTGTTGGATAGTTCTGGAAAGGTGGTGAGATGAATAGCCTGCAGGTTACAGGGTTGGATACCTCTGGAAAGGTGGCGGGATCAGTACCCTGCAGATTGCAAGGTTGGATACCCCTGGAAAGGTGGTGAGATGAGTAGCCTGTGGATTGCAGGGTTGGATACCTTTGGAAAGGTGGTGAGATGAGTGGTCTGCGGATTGCAGGGTTTGATACCTCTGGAAAGGTGGTGAGATGAGAAGCCTCCGGTTTCTTGAAACACTTGAGAGCAAAAAGCAGGTAATGGTGGAAGTAAGCTCAACAGGTTATGCTGAGATGCAATGTGCTGCAGAGACCAGAAGCACAGAGATCCACACAGGTGTATAACACTGGGACAGAATCGATGATGAGCTGTGTCTGCAGCGATGGAATGAATAGCTAAAACCACAAAGTCAGGTACACAGGTAAGGATAAGCAGGAACAGGAGACATAGGTGATTGCTTCCTATCAGGTAGAGGGACCTGATGATCTGGCCCAGACTGCAGTGCGAAGTTGTCTTTTAAAGAGTAGCGGCAGGTGAAAATCATCCTGAGAATACGGACTTAGCTCAACAGGAAGGGAAACAGTTCAAGCGCCACAGTGGCCCCTTTGGTGGCATGGTGGTACTGCAGGCTATATATATATATGCAAAAAGTCCAACATAGTTCCTGGCAGACAGGAGCTGCAGGAGGCAGATCGTGACAGTACCCACCCTCCCCTACCCTTGTAAGGATGGATTCCAGACAGCTATCAAACAGGGAGCATAGGATCGGTCAAAAAAATCAGGTTCGTAGTCTAGAATTGGGGTCCTGCTGGAGAAGTCCTCATCTACGGAATGCAAAGGCCCTGAAGCCCCACTCCTCCTCTTCTTTTTACCTCTTTTTACGGCTTTTAGAGGGTTACTGGAAATGGAGCGAGGCATAAGATAATCTCAAAGTTGTAGTAGCAGGAGATAAAGAAAGTGTCATAGAAGAAGCACTAGGAGTAGGATTAGCAAATTCTTTGAACACTGCTTCAGTAAAAAGCTGCAAATCCGACAGGATAGGATCTTGGGTCTCAATAAGGAAATTTGCCCATTCTAGAGCTTCCCCTGTAAAGTTGGATAGCATGAAAAACACACACTTTTATTGGTATCTAGGAGATCGGGAACTGATAAAAAGTAAGATATGCAAAATTGTAAAAGGGTATTAAATTGCCGGATGTCCCCGTCAGGGTAGGTGGTGGGAATTCAAAAACAGAAGCAGAGTCGGCAGTTTTGGCAATGATGATGGGGTAACCGGAACAATGATTCCCGACTGGGATGGCAAGAGAGGACTCGGACAGAGCACACAAATTGAAGTAACACTCGGGGTGGGACCAAACTTGGAGGAAGGCCTGGACTGGGCGCATAACTTGGCCTAGACAGCGCTGTGAGGAGCATCGAGCACAGCAGCACTGTGAGGGGCCTCGGGCACTGCAGCACTGTGAGGGGCCTTGGGCACGGCAGCACTGTTGGGGGCCTTGGGCACGGCAGTACTGTAAGGGGCCTCGGGCACGTCAGCATTGTAAGGGGCCTCAGAACAGACAGCACTGTGAGAAGCCTCAGAGCAGACAGCGCTTTGAGAAGCCTCAGAGCAGAGAGCACTGTGAGAAGCTACAGAGCAGACAGCTAAACCACATAGAGTGCAACACGGGCTGAACCGCATGGAATGGCAACTCGGGCTGTACCGCATGAAATGGCAACTCGGGCTGAACCACATGGAATGGCAACTTGGGCTGAACCGCATGGAATGCCAAATCTGGCTGAACCACATGGAAAGTTTCAGGCGCGTACTGGAGGGACAGGGCCCTCTCTGAAGCAGGCTGTAAGGGCAGCACCCCCTCTGAAGCAGGCTGTAAGGGCAGCGCCCCTTTCTGAAGAAGGCTGTAAGGGCAGCACCCTCTCTGCAGCAGGCTGTCGGGGCAGCGCCCTCTCTGAAGCAGGCTGTAGGGGCAGCGCCCTCTCTGAAGCAGGCTGTACGATCAGGAAAAGATGCAGCGGCTGGCATCTCGGAACTGGAGGCAGCGGCTGGCTTCTCGGAACTGGAGGCAGCGACTGGCGTCTCGGAACTGGAGGCAGCAGCTAGGACCTCGGAATGGGAGGCAGAGGCTAGGACCTCAAGACAAGTGAGAGGAACTGGTGGATTAGGCCTCATCCCAGGGAGCAGAACTGGTTGTAATGAAGAAGCGGAAAGTGGAGGGCAAACAAATCCAGAATAAGGAGTGGAGAAAGCAAAAGATGGTACGGCAGTAATATAACCACGGATCTTAACAGCGGAATAGCCAATACTGAGAAGCGCTGGTGAGATGAGTAGCCTGCGGATTGCAGGGTAAGATACTTCTGGAAAGGTGGTGAGATGAATAGCCGGAAGAATGCAGGGTTAAATACATCTGGAAAGGTGGTGAGATGAGTAGCCTGCGGATTTCAGGGTTGGATAGCTCTGGAAAGGTGGAGAGATGAGTAGCCTGCGGATTGCAGGGTTGGATACCTCTGGAAAAATTGCGAGATGAGTAGCTTGCGGATTGCAGAGTCAGATACCTCTGGAAAGGTGGAGAGATGAGTAGCCTGCGGATTGCAGGGCTGGATACCTCTGGAAATGTGGTGAGATGAGTAGACTGCCGATTGCATGGTTAGATACCTCTGGAAACGTGGTGAGATGAGTGGCCTGCAGATTGCAGGGTTGGATACCTTTGGAAAGGTGGTGAGATGAGTAGCCTGTGGATTGCAGGGTTAGATACCTCTGGAAAGGTGGTGAGATGAGTAGCCTGCGGATTGCTGAAACACTTGAGAACAGAAAGTAGGTAATGGTGAAAGTAAGCTGAACAGGTTATGCTGAGAAGCAATGAGCTGCAGAGAGCAGAAGCACAGAGATCCACACAGGTGTATAACACTGGGACAGAATCGATGATGAGCTGTGTCTGCAGCGATGGAATGAACAGCTAAAACCACAAAGTCAGGTACACAGGTAAGGATAGACAGGAACAGAAAACAGAGGTGATTGCTTCCTATCAGGTAGGGAGACCTGATGATCTGGCTCAGACTGCAGTGCGAGGCTGTCTTTTAAGGAGTAGCGGCAGGTGAAAATCATCCTGAGAATACGGACTTAGCTCAACAGGAAGGGAAACAGTTCAAGCGCCACAGTGGCCCCTTTGGTGGCATGGTGGTACTGCAGGCTATATATATATATATATATATATATATATATATATATATATATATATATATATGCAAAAAGTCCAACATAGTTCCTGGCAGACAGGAGCTGCAGGAGGCAGATCGTGACAAGGACATAGGGACAAGAAAGGAAAAAAACTTTTCTTTTTCATGTAATTTTGCGATTTAAACGTGGTTTGTTTGCTTAGTGCATATGTTTCCCTGTATTGCCACATGTTTAAACGTTTGTATTGATAGATATTGTTTTTTTATAGTGAAATGAATTGTTAAAACCTCTGAGAAGTTATTATTACCATTTGGAAAATAATTTTTCTGTACAGAAAACAAAGGTGTATGTGATTTGTGTGATTGTGGGAGTACCGGAAAAGGGACAAAGGTTCTGCTGAGAAAACAGGGTATAACATTTTACATTGTGGTAAATGTGGTATACAGTGCTACAAAAATAGGGTTTTCATCATGATCCCAATTGTAATTGCATAAGTTTGCAGATATTTAGTACCCACAGGCTGTGCGATTGGACCGCATGTGCTGCATTTGCACGTGATTGCACGTGATTGTGAAATTGTGGATGGTGGAGAGGAAATTCGCTCGAAATACTGGGTGTTCTTCAATATTCCCTATTCTCATTTCTAAATTACTCAACAGGTGCACTGAAAAGGCGGGATATTGCAATGTTGATATTTTCGTTCTCCCAGTTACTGTATCAGAGACCTCTCTGTGTACACTTTAGCACCATTAAGTGGTGGAAGCGGCGAGTTGGAGAATACGCCCAGAGCCAATTAATCTCTAGCGGGAGTTTTGGTGATGCGAAGCATTGAGAAGTCTGCTTCCAAGTGGGTGCCAAACAAACGCATGAGATGGCTTTCGTGACCAAGACTCAGGTCAAAGGTGCCCCGACAGGGTGAATTAAATTGTAGGGAGAAATATGGTGAGAGATAACCGAGGTACCGGTTATGCTAGGACCTTTCATGGTCGAGAAGTGTAAGGTAGGTATGCAGTAGCGTACCTTGAAGGTAAGTATGTAATGGCGTACTGTGATCAGTGGGGGATTTTAATAATCCGGACATTGATTGGAGTACTGAGACCTGCAGTACAGCTAGGGGAAATAGGTTTCTTAGCATGCTAAAAGACCATTACATGCCCCAATTAGTAGAGGAGCCAACTAGGAACCGGACTATATTGGACCTAGTAATAACAAATAATGTAGACGTAATATCAAATATTCAAGTAAGGGAACTCTTGGAAAACAGTGATCATAATATGGGAATAAATGTATCAAGGTCCGATTTTTTCAGCGTGTTAAAATCGCGGTAAATCGTGGGTGAT
Source organism: Mixophyes fleayi (assembly GCF_038048845.1). Taxonomy (NCBI): domain Eukaryota; kingdom Metazoa; phylum Chordata; class Amphibia; order Anura; family Limnodynastidae; genus Mixophyes; species Mixophyes fleayi. The sequence goes on from NC_134409.1 coordinate 94,819,894, forward strand.
AACCCGCGATTTTAGTCAAAATTTCTCAAATGTATCAAGCTGCGATTTTTACCCTGATCTTCAAAATCGCTGGTCATCTCTGGCGATTTGCTGCAATGTAAAGCACTCCTGTGTTAGCTAACTCTCCTGTGTTGTAGCAGCGAGTTGTATAAACACATCACTGTTACACTGCCTGTCATACAGCTGCCGCTCCGGCAGCTGTCAAAAGTGTTTAAAATTGATCAAAGTTAAAAAAAAAGCGTGATGTCCCCCCTCTATTTAGTCTTAACCCTAGTGCTGCCAGACTAGTGCTGGTTCCGTGAAAATAGGGGAAATTTTTTTTGTGCGGTCCCCCCTATTTTCACGGAACCAGCACTAGGCAAAGCAGCAGGGGTTGGTAGCACTATAGCAGGGGGACATGCGGCAGGGGTCCCTCCTGCCATAATGGCAACCAACCCCAGGCTGTTCAGCGCTGGGCTGGATTCCCTAGAGAGTGGGGTCCGCCCAAAAAAATGAGGGCCCCTAGGGACATCCAGCTCAGTGCTGATAGCACTAGGGCTCTTCCTACACCCCTGGGCGGCCTCTGAAAATATATTACTATTGTTTGGGAAATTGATTTTCTGTGCAGAAAACAATAGGTGTATGTGTATGTGAATGGTATGCATAAAGACAAGAGTTTATTTACTGTTGAAAAGAGACAGATAAAAGAAGAGTTTATTTACTAATGAAAAGAGACAGATAAGAGAAGAGTTTATTTACTGTTGAAAAGAGACAGACAAGAGTTGATTTACTGTTGAAATGATACAGGGGTGTTGTTCAGGTGTGTTTGATGAAACATGGTAAAAAGGTGACCTGAAAAAAAAGGTTCTGTTTAAAAGGCAAACAGGATATAAAGAAACCTTTGCGTGAGTGGCATTCTGTTCTAACAAAGAACAGGGGAAAAAGAGACGCCACAGATTATACATGGCAGGTATACTTCCCAATAGTAATCGCAAAGCTTACTGATAGTTAGTATCTGTAAGCGGTGCGATCGGACCGCATAGTTGATTGTGCAGCCGTGATTGTGACCTGGGAGATATGGGAGGAAATACGCTGCAACCACTGATATTCATAATAAATATTGGGTGCTAACAGTTGTAAAGTACTCAAACTAGGAAAGGCAGGGTATTGCGACGTTGGTACTTGTCTGATCCCAGTTGTGTTAGGTTGTTTCTCCATTGAGTATGTGTTATTGTTCAGTGGTACTTAGTGACGGGGAGTTGAGGGGACGTACCTGTTGAAATCGTCCACGGCCAATAAGAGATGGCCAATTGTGTGCTGCCTAAGGATTGGCCGGCAAGGTATATTATGCATAATAAATATGGTGCTGCGACAAATGGGTCAATTTAGACTTGTTGAATAATGTTAGCGATAAAGTACGGTTGATTGAATGATGACTGTTTAAAATTGTGGCAACGAGAAGGGTACACGTGGCAAGGGACCGCGTGCTCAGCGGAAGTAGGTGTGGTGCAAAACGCGCACACAACAGAAGTGAGCGTTGCAAAGCATGGAGAACTAAGCGCAAGCATGCCCCCGCTGCAAAATGCGGTTGGGGTGGTAAGTACAGCCGATAACAAAAATGTTAATCTAAAAACCAGGACACAAAACTCTTTACCTAGTTGGAGAGGCATCATGGTAGATGCTCTTAGAGAGTCTGCCGTGGAGCATGACAAAAATATAGGTAAACATGAAGAAGCACGAAGGTTAAGGATGGTAAGTATTCAGGCTTTAGAGGGACTGTGTCACGGTTGTCAGAATTTTTCCCAGAGCGGTGATGCCCATGCCAGAGCTTGCCCTGATAGTAGCGAAACAATATAAGCAGTTTTGGTACGTGTAGGGAAATTCCCGGGTTGTAATTCAAACTGTATACTACACTGGTTGAGAAACCCGCGGAAATTCTACGGATCGCCATCATATTTAGCTGGCGTGGGAAGATGGAGTCCAGAAGAAGTAGGTAGTGAAGCAGGTCTTACTGGCTCAGGCGGAGTATGGGATGGTTGACTGCGGAATACCTGCAAGGTATCCATATGCGTAGAAACATCCTGCAGGAATCTCAAAATTTGCCCCTGGTTAGTTTCTCATCTCCCAATGCGTTCAGCTAATATTTGGACAGAGTCCTCCCTTGGGGTATGTTCCCCTAGCGGATACATTGGGCCAGAACAAACTGTCACGGTCGTCTGAATTTCTTGATTCGATTCGGGACCCTTGGGCCTAGCTGGAGCAGGACTGAAACAGAAACTAGCAGCCTGGATGATCATCCTGCTCATGTTCTTGCTGAATGTAAAATATAACAGGGGAATAAGCAGTCTGGAAATGCTGACAGGAACAGTGCACTTTGTAAGGCTGACAGGAACACTGCACTTTGTAATGCAGACAGGAACACTGCACTTTGTAATGCAGACAGGAACACTGCACTTTGTAATGCTGACAGGAACACTGCACTTTGTAATGCTGACAGGAACACTGCACTTTGTAATGCAGACAGGAACACTGCACTTTGTAATGCAGACAGGAACACTGCACTTTGTAATGCAGACAGGAACACTGCACTTTGTAATGCAGACAGGAACACTGCACTTTGTAATGCAGACAGGAACACTGCACTTTGTAATGCAGACAGGAACACTGTCCTCTGGAGAGAAGTGTGTTGTTCTGGCAATGAACAGATCACAGCAGCAGGTTTAAATAGGGTGTCCCAAACAACTATTGGCTGATCAGTTCATGTGATCACAGCTACTGAATCTGGTTGGTCTGGAATGATCACCTGACTGCATCCAAGATGGCCGTGCCCATGCAGCAGAACAAACAGTATGTGTTTGTTTACAAACGGAGGTGTAGAGGACGGGAATGCTGCAGACGACAAGAAAGGACCCAGGTAGCCGTGATATGACAGCGGCGGATGAGGTAAGTGCGGCTAAGATCAAGATTTGTGACAGTATGAGTAACTAAGAGTTAATTTTGCACTTCTCTATTATATTAAATACTAGGACTTCTGTGCAAAGTGTGCCTTTATATATATGCACAAAGGGTGGGGACAGGAGACTAGCTGAAGGTAAATTAAGTAGTCATACAGATATGCATCTCTGTGTAGAACATTGGAGTAGGATTTTTGCCACAAGACCTGACATAATGTGAAACCCTAGAAAATGTAAATTTTTCATGTTTTATATTTTTTACTGTTAGACTGACAGGTACTGGATAATGTTATATTTGAAGAAAGTGTTACAGAGATAGATCCCTTTGTCCTTCGCCCTAAGCCAAGTAGCTGAACGTGTGGGATTGAAAATGGCATGTGAGTTGGCAGAGGGAAAATCAATTGATATACATTGGTCTTCAGCATTTTTCTAGTCTAGGGGCGATGTTGAAGCGACTGAAGAACTTTTTATAGCAATGGCAGTACATGAGTAGGACATTACATGGAGGACTTGTGACAGTGAGTCAGTTACTAATTGAAGTAGCTGTTAGTAAAGTCCACACTTACACACATGACTGTACATGACTGTCACACCAGGGCGGACATGGCTGTCAAATAGACTGCAGGGTTTTATATGAAAACCAACAAATCTATGTTTCTATGTTTTGTTATGTTTTTCATTGTATTGTTTTAAATTGTGTACACACACACATGCACACACACACACACACTGTTGAAGGATTTTTACCTCCTCCTGGGTTTCAATCTCAATATTGTGGCAAATGTATGTATGACCATTTAATACCGTTATATTTATGACTATTACCGTCAACCAACTCCTCGCAAAAGGTATTTCTAAATTAACCCAAGAAACATCATTCTTATATTTCCTTAAATCGACAAGCTTCAATAATAACCACAGCAAGATATAACTTAATTTAAAGTGTGTTGTATTATATTATAGAACAATAAACAGCGTAACAATATTTTACACAAAATATAGTTTTTAGTGCCATATACCACACTTATTGCCTGTAATATACATATATATGTAATTGTGTGTGTGTGTTTTGACTAACTCTTGTCTAAAGGTTTAGTGTGTGTGTGTGTGTGTGTGTGTGTGTGTATGTGTATGTGTATGTTTTAAGCTATGTGTATGTGTATGCATTGTGTAGTGAAGGGGGAGGGGGGAATCCATACAGACAAGCATGCACACATTCCATTCATCTCACTAAAAGTCCAGCGGCCATTTTTAAACACATGGTTACAACCAGATCAATCTGCTCTACTTTCCCTTTAAACCAACAATCCAACAAAATGTTTTATTTAACAATCTGATCACATCCAGAATAATTCATCACTTTCTATGCATTTACATTAAACTGCATAGAGCAAACTATTTCTATTCAAAAACTCCATTACAGCAATAAACCAACACAGGACTATGTATAACACAATCGCCTCCATTTATATCAACAATCTATCCCAAACACAACAGGAATTCCAAGAATTGTACAGCACTCCACGAATCACAGCATTGCAACATTATTACAAGTCATGAAACCAATACTGAACCACAGAACTGTGTATAACATAAATGCTTTCATTTAAACCAGCAATCTATCCCAACAAGGCATGCATTTATGTAAATCTATCCATACCAAACCAAAATCTTTCCAATCACATTTACCATCTGTATTCAAACTTTCATTCTCATATACTCTACACATATGCGTCTTCCAATCAACAGCACATTATAACACGCTCATTCAAACTCCATACTAGTCAGGGCCTTTGTAGTCCATGACCTGCATGTCACTTCCCTGTATCACGGCATGTCTGGACAGTCTAGAAGCAGCTTCCAAAAAGGAAGGTCTCTCTTTCTCTGTATACAGTAAAAAAACCTTTTTTGTGGGCGGAGACTAGAACCTGGCTACAGTCTTTCATATGTTAATTTCTGACCAAATGCTCCAAACCTGATTATCAAGTATTTACAACCATGCTTGCAATGGCGGAGGATTTCCATGTGTACAGTCACTTATCTAATTCCATTGTGGCTGAATCTGTTATATGTTATAAAATGAAACATAAATAATAGATTATTTATATACTCTTCATCATTGCCCATGATGTCAGTTGCCTGTCATTACAGTTAGACTGACAGATATCTGTTGTCATCTCTTATCAGTGTTTATAGTGTTCCTAGTGATTGTATGCAACATGTATGAGTGTGTGAGAACAGGTGGTCAATAGGGCTACATATATATATATATATATATATATATATATATATATATATTTGAGTTTGGAATTAAATATGGTAAGGCAATTTTTAGTATAAATATCATGTAAGAAAGGGGTGAAGAAATGGGTCTCCTATGTTGGCATGTCTGATGAAAAAACCTTGGCTTAGGAATAAATATCAACACATGTCAAGGTACTCCCCAATAAATTATGCCTCAACAATTAAATCTAAGATCTGAAGGTTGTTCCATCTTTAGTGTCTCTTCATGATGTCATAATCTTTGCAAAGTACGATGGGGGAGGGTCTTGTGGGGTACAATCATCTGTGACATATGGTTTGGCTCTCATCTGTGTCCAAGTCCTGCCATTCTGTGTCCTTAACGACCGTCCCAGGATCTCATGTCATCTGTCAGGGATATCATCTGCTACAGCTGGGCACCGCATTAATTCTCATCCATCTTGTAGGAAAGAAAAGAAAAGAAAATATCAGTTGTTATTTTTACTTTTTCCTACCCATCTTTCGTTTCCTGCGTCCGGGCCACTTCTGGCATTCTGATGTCCTCTGCAGCTGTCCACTTCTTGGTTCTTAATATGGGAAGAAAAAAACAAAATACTCTTCTGGGAATTCTCCCTTCGGAGCATGGTTAGCATCCTATCCCATCACCTCTGATGACTTACGAATTTCATTCCAGGTGTTACTATCATTATGGAACTGGAAAAAACAAACATATTTTGCTGTCCTTTGCGAGTATTATCAACCAAACTTCACATAATTTCGACCACTAGGTGGCATCAGGGATCTGTAGACTGCCTTATCTTATTACATTACCATAAAAATTCCTTCAACGTTTGCCTGTACCTGGGAAAATTTCAAATTTTTATACCCTTCTTAGCATTACCATTATCCCCCTTTTTCTCATTTCCAATGATCTATGTATCAGTTGGGAAGGAGAAGCAAAGGAATCATGTTCTTAGTTACCTGTGGAGACAGAAAGAAATGTGAGTATACATAATACATTTATGTCACATAACGACATCTCACCTAATCATATCTCCAAGGACACATGATGTTTAGAGATTTACCCATTTAGTATATTGGTGATGGCAATTTCCCTCTGAAGAACCTTTATAAACACTGAAAAGCTTTAGAAATTTTGTACATGACCACCTTTGCTGGGTGGCGGATCTGTATATCCCCTACTGAGGAACTCTCTCTAAAAAACTGATTTAGGCACGCTATTGCCCCTACTGGCCAGCAAAGATTAATGCAACAAAATCACTAAACTACCATTTTGTTTTAAAACTTTTACTGCAGTTGGTAAAAAAATCACTGCTTAAATCTACTATATGATCCATATCAGTCCCCCTGATCCTGGTGAATAAAACTACTATCCACTGGGGTTTATTTTGTTTAACTCGGTTTTACAGGTATTTATGAACACAAACTTTTAAAAATTTGTGTCTGCCATCAACAAGCACTAATATTCATGCCCTGGGTTACTCCTCGACTCTAATTAACCATGTTTACATACAATTGTGTGATTCCCTACCTAGTCCTTATATAATGATACAACAGTTCTTATGGCATTTATCAGATGCCGTGTAACCTTACATAAGTTGAAATTTCCATGTTACATTTTTGAGTGGCATATACCACTGTGCATTAGGATCCCCCTTTTTATCCCTGGGCAATTAAACACATTACCATTATCCACGGGTTTCATTAATTCTAATGCTACATGTTACCAAACACCTCCAAAATAATGACATGTAAAATTATCAGATCTATATCTTATCCCGCCCGTTTCCAGAATACTACTAACTCTGATGAAGGGGCTGCAATACATATCTGTGACCACTAGGTAGTGTGTCTGTTACTAATATTATTTGTTCTTTCCAATATACCATTACAAATTACCTGTATATACCTGGGTTTTTAAAATGAGTAGGATTTTAAATACCACCTCTCTATTATCCTATATATCCTTATATACAGTATTAAAACAAATGCATATATATCTCAGACATTGCAAGGGCTAAATCAATTTTCATTTGTTGACATAACAGCAAGGACGTCTCCTTGTATACATTCAACTACCTCCAATGACAAAACACACATTTTACTTATTATTCCCTATTATGTTACCAGGGCAATTAAGTGTTCAATGCTCTGAGTACATATAATACCTTATTTCTCAGAATTTATAATGTTATATATTTTACCATCTAAAATCAAGTCTTTTGCAGCCATGTACATACCTACCTGTGGCATATTGAATAATATAAATATTCATATTTTACCTGCAGTGACCTGTGATCGGGTCCACTTAGTTACACCCAGCTTATCAATACATAACCTGATTATAAGCTTTCTACTGGTGATCACTATACGTTTTAGCAGGGTTAAACAAACAGGTTAAGCATACCACACTTTGTGAGTTCCTAAAGTAATTAAAAAAATTAAATCCACATGTTCCCTGTTATAGACTTGTGTGTTAGTAATTTGTGTGAGTATCCCCGTCTATTGAGTGGAAATGCTGTTCTCAATCGTATAGGGATTGGTAAATTCGTCTTGCAGATCTGGTTGTACCCAGCCAAAATCGCTAATAATGGCTTTACCGGGGAACCATTGGCCATGATCCGCTCATAATTTAAGTGTCGCCAAAGCCGTACCCACTAAACAACTGTCAAAGGCGTGTTTCTACAGAAGTTACATATCGGAATGCCTCTATGGATTACCTAGTATACTTAATCTACAAGAAACAAGCAACTTGAACTATCCATATAACATAAAAATATTGTATCAACCCAAACTAACTATTGGCGTATAATAGAATTTGCGCCTTTTTCCGCTATTTTCGTCACATCGAATAATACGCACCCGTGACATCTCCGATGTACTTTAGAGGCATCTTTCTACACAATCTTCAAAACAATCACCTCCTACCACTACAATACAGGACAAGGTGTCGCAGCTTTCACGCTTATGCGTTCCTGCTAAGAATCCGTGAGAGCTACTCCCGCGATTCTTTGGTATGACAGGGTTCTATATTACCCAGATATCACACACCACTTGAGAAAAACCGCCAAGTATCCAAAACTACCTCTCCAAACCAATTCTGTAGACATGGTGTGATTAAAATGATCCCTAATAATCACATACTTTGCAAATTTGGTTATGCAAAAAGTCCTAATTAAAATATAAATTGCCACAGGAGAAGTTATAACTAAATTTGATTCTGAGATTAAAAAGGAAGAGGAAAAAACTAAATTTTCTCCTGAGTATATTATTTCTGTTGTCTGTCCCCACCAGTCCACAGAATCAGATTTAAACTATAAATATAACCGCTTAGTAAACACAAGTCCTTCCAACTACACTGTATTATAAGTGAAGACAAAACAATAACCATCATAATTTCTCGCAGCTATCATTAAATAACTATCAGA